>NC_058372.1:14120000-15402500 GCF_018350175.1 Felis catus
GGGAGCTGTGTGCTCTGTGGGCTTCTTTCTTTCTTTCTTTCTTTCTTTCTTTCTTTCTTTCTTTCATTTTTAGATTTCACAAGTATTTATCAAGCCCCTCCTACATTCAGACACTGGCCAAGCTCTTTAACATATTATGTCATTTAATGTTCACACCAAACCCAGGGGGATTTTGGTGATTCAAATGGAAATTGTTCACCCCGTTTTTTTGAATACAGGATGTCATTTACTCAGGGTTACATGGCTGGCAAAGGGCCGAGATGAGAGTCAACTTACGCTTCTCATACTACACATTTCTTGCATGTTCTGTAATACCACTCAGCGTCTCTTTTACTGGGTAAAGAAAGTCACCAAGGACTCAAGATGGGGAAAGACAGAATACTTATTTTGGCCTATTTAGCTGACACGAGCCAAGGTTCCATTTAATATTCAAAGAAAAGCATTGGCGTGGATGTGGACTCTGGAGGCAAAGCTGCGTCACATGCGTTGGGCAGGATTTTGTTTTGGAGTTTCTGGAAGTTATCCATTGAGTGGCAAGTTTTGACTCTCAGGTGGGCTTGTCAGTTAAGATTAGGTCTAGCTGCACGTTACAGAAAACCCCACATAACAGTGACTTAAATAGGACAGATATTTCTTTCTCTCTCATGAGATGAACTCTGAGGCAGGTATTACGAGGCTAACGTGTCTACTCTGTAAAGCCAAGGGCCACGCTTCTTCTGTTCCATTTTTTCCACACCTTCCACATGTTTCTGTTCATGGCCCATGGTTGTAGGGTCCAAGCCCTTTGCATTTGTCAGGAAAGAGAAAGGGAGAAAGAAGGAAACGTTTCTCCCTTTTAGATCCTTCTCAGAAGGCGCACGTGACATTCCTGCCTATATCCCATTGGCCAGACGCAGTCACAGGCCATATCCAGTTAATAGGCTGGGCAGTGGCCATCTAAGAATTGGAGTTTTGGGATGCCTGGGTGGCTCAGCTGGTTAAGGTCTGACTTCAGCTCAGGTCACGATCTCACAGTTTGTGACTCCAGGCCCTGTATCAGGCTCGCTGCTGTCGGTGCCGAGCCCGCTTCGGTTCCTCTGTCTCCCTCTCCCTCTGCACCTCCCCTGCTTGCACTCTCTCTCTCCAAAATGAATAAACATTTGTAAAAAAATTGGGGTTTCTTCTACTAAAGAAAGGAATGTAACCTGGGAGACAACTGGTTATTTTTGATACAGCACATGTGGTTCGTCGAGGGATATTTTAATCAATGTGTGAAATAAGTATACGAGTTTATTAAGCAATTGACAACTAAAGGTGAATAAGAAAGCTATTATTTTTTTTTCTTTAGGCACTTATCTCTTCTCATAGAAAGCTACTCCAGTGTTGCCTTTCAAACATAGGGTTTGGTGGCAAACTATAAGAGACTCTTAAATAGAACCAACTGAGGGTGGATGGGGGGGAGGGGGAAATGGGTGATGGGCATTGGGGAGGGCACTCGGGATGAGCACTGGGTGTTGTATGTAAGCGATGAGCCACGGAATCTACCCACCAAACCAAGACCCCACTGTATACACCGTATGTCAGCCAATTTGACAATACATTATATTAACCAAAGATAAGCATAGGGTGTGGTAAGGTTAATGGATGTTTAAATTTAGATGCTTTAACCAGGCGCTCTGTTTTCGTCAAATAGGGAAAGCCTGCGGATCGCCATCGCAGATGAACCTCGTCATTGACGCAAGCCATCCTGTTTAGGCCACCCGGCCAACGGTGACACACTGACCCTAACTACTGGCAGCTGGCTCATCCTGCCACGGAGAAGGAGGAAACAAATACATCTATCTAGTGTGGATTTTTTCCAACCCGTAGGAAATGAAAACCTAGGAAGTAAAAATTATAAATGCAGAATGAGAGTCTTCAGGGTCACTAACGCTTGCCACGCAATCCATGCTTGAACACAAGGGAGTTTCTTTGCTCGTTGCTGTGATGGTCAAGACAGAAGGAATTTGTCTGGTATCTGTTACATGTTGGGCTCCCATATGTCGACCATAAGGGTTCAGGGGATATTCAAGATGGTGAGACACCTTCCGGGTTTTCTGTGCATTAATCATACAAGTGAGATTAAAGATTAAGGTTTAGCTCGATTTTGAAGTAGGAGTGGGATTTGGCCGGAGAGGAGGGAGGTAGGGGGGACGTGGTCCAGGTGGAGCTTTGGAGTTTATCCGCACGTTCGCACCTGGGGTCCAGGGAGGAGGCCAGCAGCCGGGCTGGAGCGGAAGGAAGCATGGAGGACGAAGTTGGCAGGGTGGGGTCAGTGTGGAAGACATCCGAGGCTATTAGTCCCACTTGGTACTCGGCTCTACAGGCAATGAAGATCCACGGGCTATTCCAGAGCATGTAAATAATGAGAAAAGTACAAGGATGAGGAATAATCTGAGCCTTGGGGAGGGATCATCCTCCTGTTCCCACCTTTGAAAGGGAGCCCACGAGGAGACAAAAGGGAAAAATACATGGGGAAAGACCTAGGAGGGCAGAATGCCACGGAAATCCAAATGGGGGAGAGAGGGGGTGGTCGTTACCAAATTGTGAAGTTAAAGGTGAGAGTTAAAGGTGAGTGAGAGATGAGAAAGAGTGATGCTGAGTATGGTCAAGGATCACCGCTGACATTTGAGAGCTCAGGGGTCCAGGGGTGCCGGGTGGAGCCGGGCCAGGCTACTGGAGGGTGAGGAAGGGATATGTGCTCAGCAAAGGCAATGGGGATGGGGTGAGATTGCCTGAGCCAAAGAGTGGCTGAGAAGGAGGGAGGAGAAGAGGTTCAGAGGGGGCCCCCTCCACACCCACAGACGGAAATGGGAAAGAGTAGCATGTTTCAAGGCAGAAAGGCCGTGGCTCTAGAAATGGCCAGGATAAACACGTGGAGAAGAAGGGGTCAGGGGTGTGAAGTCTCTTGGGTGTTAGGGCCGGCTGTCCTTAGGAGGAAATCTTCTGTGCCCCTGGGGCTGGTGGGATACGCGACGGGATGGGAAGCCGAGGGAGAGGCAGGCTGGAGCTGGAGGCAAGGGTTAGGTTCGCGGGGAGCCTTGCAACTCCCCCGGGAATGTGCGAGGGGAGATGGGCGGCCATCGAAGGCTCGGAAGGCAGCAGAGAGGTTTCCATTGAACGCGCATCTTGGATTAGGGGCAGCGCTGTGCGTGACCGTGGTGCAGACAAGCCACGACGGTGGGCTGCGTCGGGGACTGGCTGGACATCCGGCAAAGACATAAAGGGTGCAAAGGGGTCTCTTGGAGGTGTGGAGGCTCTTAGCTCCCTCTGTCCTTGGGCAGGGATCCCATCACGCATAGTCATCGGTTTGTAAATGTCTCGTAGGCGTTCATTTTATCTCACAAGAGCCGCTGGTGAAAGTGGGGTCCCCTTTGGCCGTGGCACTCTTGGATTCCCTGGCACGTGGAAAGTTCTAAGGAAGTACTAAATGTGGGAGCAGGAGTTGCTGATAAATAGCTTGCTCCAGCGTTAATAGCACGCCTCACAATCTGCGTCTTTGGAGAGTAGCTAGAGGCCTTTTGTTCTTTCTCTTAATTCCGTTTGAGGCCTTGAGCCGCTGCACTTCATGGAGAGCATTACATGGTCAAAGTGTTATTGGCCTCAGGCAAAAGCAAATCTCATAGACACGGGAGAGGCCTTTAAAAGCAGTGCGATTGTTAGTGCTTCTGTGTCTGGACCAGACCCCAGGGGGGCCTACAGGTGGCCCAACAGCACAGGGGCGGGATCCAGGTTCCTTGGCTTCTGGCCGACTGTCGACAGTCGGGAGCGAACCCGCAACAGACGCGCAACAGACGGCAGGGTGGGGGTGGGGGAGACAATAGAAGGTGGAGCCTCTGGGTAAATGCAGACACCTGCCCTCACCTCCTGCCCCTTCCCTCCCTCATTCAGCTGTGCTCTTACCAGGAGAGAATCAAACAGAACATGATTGTTTCTCAGGCCCTCATTAAATAGTTACTCACTCGGCCACGCAGAGCGATCCAGGTGTAGGCAGGTGAGTCAGAGTTCACGGCTGGCTCAGTGGGAACCCTGTGTTGTGGAAAACAGTGTCTGGGCCAAGCCTGACACCAGTCCTCCTGAAACTGCAGGAGGATGGCCGTCTGGCCCCATCGCCCCAGCTCCAAGCAGAGACCAGCTCCTAGGAGTTTGTGTTTCCATAGAACGCACCGATTACCAAATCGGCAGAGAGTGCTAGAAGGGAGGTCGCGAGTCGCTGAAGCGAGTGGTCGAGATCCCAAGGGGATCTTTGGAGGAAAGGACACCACCTGTCCTTTACTGGAGACCTGATCCTTGACATGTGGAGTTACCCTAAAGCCGAGGGTTGATGGCGTCTCCTATTCCCTAGAAGCGTGTAACTCTCCGGTGTATACAATGTGTGCAATCCACACTGTATCCAGGAATCCAGAATTCGTGTATTCAGTGCAGCTGGTGAGTAGGGGTGTTAGAAGCCTGAGTGATTAGGCTTGGAACGTGTGATCTCTTTTTCTCCACCCCTGCATTAGGTCCTCTGAGAATACCAGGTTGGTCCCACAAAGAATGGCCTTAAGCACTGTTGGAAAAGGGCTGTTTTTTGTTTTTGTGGTTTTGTTTTTGGTTTGGTTTTTGCTATTTCCCTGGAAGCCACAGGTCGAGATCAATAGTGCTGGGAAAGATAAGACACAAGGTTGAGGGTTAGTGATACCCAAGGCTTGGCCTCCGTCTGCTGGGTGACCTTGAATAAATCCCCCTTCCCTCTGGCTCTGGGGTTAGAATTGGGGCTGATCATACAGCCCCACTGCCAGCTGGCGGAGCTCAGGGAGGTGTGCGGAGGCTTACGCAGGTCACTTTCGTACAAGGGCTTCGGGCTCCTTGCACAGAAAAGCGTAAGACCCCGTGTCCCAGTCACCAATACGGGATTGTGCCCGGAGGCGCCTGAGTCCCAGACGTAGGGACTTCCAGCTTCCCCACACCCCCAGCCTCTGTGACAGTCGCTCCAGAATCACACAGGCTCTGGGCTGTGTGTCGGTGGACACTGAATTTGATTTATCTTAGGCTGGATGAAGTCAACTAGCCAACAAGTCCACGATTGTTTCTGAAGAGACGTGGCTCAAAGGCAGGTCTCCAACCACTTAATTACCCTCAGTTGCAGGAAGAGCGAAGTCTGGATTTGAATAGGGCATTTGCATATGTGCAAGGCTCTCCTTCTGTTCAGTTTCTCCCCAAACTCGCAGAAGGTTCCGGCTGCACAGCTCATCGGATTTCAGGAGGCTTTTTTTTTTTTTTTTTTTTTTTGACTTTGGCCAGAAGAGCGAGGTGATGTAGAAACCCAAACGTTTTCTCGTTTTGTTTGAGTTGCGGTCTGGGTTTAATCACCGTTGGGTCTGCGTGTTCTTTCATTTTGTATCTGTCTCTCATATATACACATTCTTTTCTTAGCCTCCGGTGCCTCAGGTATCACCAACTGCTAGTGAGAGTGTTCAATCTTGACCCAGAAAAATAGGTTAAAATACTGTCGTGGCCCTGAGACCATCTCTCTCCTGTATAGCAAGGGCTGTGCCGGAGCAGGTGACCCGGAGGCTCCTTCCCTGTAGACGAGAAGGATCCTTTTCACTGTCCTTTCTATAATCAGCATTACCCCGGGGGATGGGAGTTGCTGACCCACTCCAAAGTCAACCCATTGTCTTCCTCCTCCAAACAACGATGACGGCCTACGACCGGTCATTTTTCAGAGGAGAATCCTGGGGCACTGTCTCTTCCTTCCAGCAGTTCTGACGCTGAGGCTGTGTGGATTTCATGACCTCCCACGCTACTGAAAACAGTGCGAATAACTACTCCCTGTTCCTATCCACTGTCCTTTGTTGGTGATGCGGGAACCACTTCCAACAGTGACTTGGCCGCTCGATGTTACTTTCTGGGTCGCAAGGAGATGGCGTGTTCCGTCTCTATTTCCTCCTGACATTTCTTCCCCATCAGGCTTCCCCAGGCCTTTTCATTCTTTGGGCCACAAAGACATCTGGAAAGGAGGAGCCTGTAATCATGGCCTCCTTTCTCTCCTCTCAATTCATTCATCATTTAATTGCACTCTGGCTCTTGCCCCATCCCTTGCCTCAAACCGTTCTGGCAAAGGTCAGCGACGACCTCATTGCCAGTTGGGTGACTTCTTTGGGGTCTGTGAATTTTGCTGGGGCCAATTATGAGTGTAGGCAATCAACCACAGTATTAGGGTTCGTTGGAACTAGATATCTCCCTAGATGTTTTAACACCACGTTGCAGTTACTGGAGGTGTCTCGAAATATTGTTTTCTTTCATCACTGCTGGGAAGTGGCCACGGTTTACAGACTGCCTTCTAGATCTTACTACATAACGCATTGATAGAGAAGCTATGACTATAGGGTGATGTTTTAATATTTTGATAGCTGCATTTCAGGATAAGTAGTTCTATTTTTAGTCCTGTGTGTTGTATTTTAGATATGTAACGGTATTATTTTTGAGAAGGGGCCCATGGGTTTCACTAGCCTGCCAAAGAGGTCCACGGTGCAAAAAAGGAGCAAAGAACCCAGTTTTAATCTTTAGCCACCGATTTCCCTACATCATTTCTCTCACGATGAGAAGCGCCTCCTACCTTTGTTCACAAGACGGCACTCTGCCTAACTCTACATTTTTCTTTAGTTGATGTCTTACGCTTAAGACTTCTCCAGGATTTTTATCCTCCTTTCCTTTGTCTTTTCCTCCCTTCCTTCTTCCTTCCTTTCTTTCATCCACAATTATTATTTTTTTTATTGCTTTTTTTAATTTCCTGATGTAATCTCTATACCCAACATGGAGTTTGAACTCATGACCCTGAGATCAAGAGTCACATTCTCTACTGATGGAGCCAGCCAGGTGCCCCCTGCTCTTTCTCTCTTTTTTTTTAATTTTTCTTAATGTTTATTCATCTTTGAGAGAGAGAGATAGAGTGCGAGTGGGGGAGGGGCAGAGAGCGAGGGAGTCACAGAATCGGAAGCAGGCTCCAGGCTCTGAGGCGTCAGCACAGAGCCCGACGCGGGGCTCGAACCCACAGACCGTGAGATCATGACTTGAGCCGAAGTTGGCCGCTTAACCGACCGAGCCACCCAGGCGCCCCGTTATGCACTTTTTTTTTAAATCTCTTCTTGGAGTTACTTGAAGACGAGGAACGAGCCCTGTTCATCTTTATGTGTCTAGCACTTGGCATATTGCTGGGCCCATAGTAGCTTTCTAAACTGAGCCAAATTAAGTAAGAGAACGCACAAAGAGGTACAGAATTTGTCTACAGTTATATAGTAAGGGAGCCTACGAATCCCCTCAGAGCTGTCCATAGAATCATGAAATCTCAGGATGAGAAAGTCATCTAGCTATCCTTCAGCTTCTTAAATATAAGTACTTTTAAAAAAAAGTGTTTATTTATTTACTTAGTTAGAGACAGAGACAGCACGAGTCGGCAAGGGGCAGAGAGAGAGGAAGAGAGGGCGAGGAAGAATCCCAAGAAGGCTCTGTGCCACCAGCACAGAGCCCCGTCTGGGGCTCAAGCTCATGAACCGTGAGATCGTGACCTGAGCTGAAATCAAGAGTCGGATGCATAAGCACTTTGTTTTCGTGCAGGAGAAATCTGCTGGGCTTATACCTCCCCGGCCACCTCCAGCCCCTCAGTGGGTGTTAACAGCCAGGATTCCGAGGTGTTTTAGCAGGACTTTGAAATTTTTTACTTTTAGTAATATGGATCTAATAATCTTCTTTTGTTTTTTTAGTGGGAAAGAGAGATTCCCCAACCCCCCCCCCCCCAGGATGATACAGTAGAGAGTACCTAAAGTTAAAAAAAAAGTTTCTGTAAAGTTAAAAAAAAGTTAAAGTGTAAGGTCGCATGGATAATCAGTCAAGGGAAATTGTAGGTTGGAAGCCAGGAAATCCAAACCCTGAGCCCGTGGCAAAATGTACTTGTGTGTGGCACGCCATCTTGGGGGTAAGGGTGGGATCCATTGGCAGTCCCAGTTGTAGAGACCTCACCATGAACCTGGGCAGAGCCCTTGAGGTGCATCGATAATTGGCAGGGGGTGACCTCTCATACAGCTCCCACCTTGGATTTCAGAATCTAGAGGAAAAAACACAGGGTACAGACTATATATATGTATATATATATCTATGTTCCTGTTGGTGCTATGTCCCAGCTTTTCCCCATGATCAAAATGGAAAAAATGTTAATGGTTCCGGTTCATTGCTTTTTATGCAGGCGGCAGCCAGACAGCAGAGAACGCCGGGAGTTGGAAAGAACACCATAAAGATTGCAGGTGACTCCTTAAACTTTCTGTGTCTGCAGGTCAAGTGGGGGAAAGGGCTGCTTGCTGGCTCGAAGGGGTGATCACATAACAGGCTCTTTTTCCTATTCCCTGGCAGGGGGAATGTTGGCCAGCATCAGGCTGCTTCTCATGCAGGAATACATGGTGAGGGGGGTGGGGGTAGTTAACCCCTGAAGAGACAAACAAAACAGAAACTTCTGCGGGCTCTAGAAATAAGACAGTTCCTTGCGATGGTGGGTGAGGGAACCCCAGTCTACGTGTGACAAATCTTCGGTATCGTTTTCGGAAATTTAAGGCAAAATTTCGCCTAGCCAGATTTTGGCAGGGAAAGTTCCCTTGGGTCCTGTCAGGACTAATCCCTGGTATTGGAGATTTCATCGGGTAAGGGCCAGCTGGGTGGCTCAGTCGGCTCAGCGTCCAATTCCTGATTTCAGCTCAGGTCACGATCTCACGGTTCGTGGGACTGAGCCCTGCATTGGTCTCCATGCTGTCAGCACAGATCCTGCTTGGGATTCTCTCTCTCTCCCTCTCTCTCTGCCCTTCGCCCACTTGTGTGCACGCTCTCTCTCTCTCTCTCTCTCTCTCCAAATAAAGAAACTCAAAAATTTTTTTCATCGAGTAAGTTAAGTTCTGTGGAGTAAAAAAAATTGGGAGGCCCAATTTTTGACATAGGGAGAAAAGAAGGGATAAAAGTTGGACTTTAAGAACCCTTGGGGGGCGCCTGGGTGGCGCAGTCGGTTGAGCGTCCGACTTCAGCCAGGTCACGATCTCGCGGTCCGTGAGTTCGAGCCCCGCGTCGGGCTCTGGGCTGATGGCTCAGAGCCTGGAGCCTGTTTCCGATTCTGTGTCTCCCTCTCTCTCTGCCCCTCCCCCGTTCATGCTCTGTCTCTCTCTGTCCCAAAAATAAACGTTGAAAAAAAAAATTTAAAAAAAAAATAAAAAAAAAGAAACCCTTGGGATCAGGTCGGGCACCTGCAATGGACTGAATGCGTCCGCCTAAAAATCATGTTAACACCCTAATTCCAATGGGATGGTATTTGGATAGTACTGGGGGTCTTTGGGATATAATCAGGTCATGAGGGCAGAGTCCTCATAAGTGGGATTAGTGCACTTCTAAGAAGAGACTCTAGAAAACTCTCCCATCTCTTCCACTGTGTGAGGACAAAAAGAAAAGTCAGCAAAACTTAAAAAAAAAATACCTAAAAAAAGGGGGGGGGTGCCTGGGTGGCTCAGTCGGTTAAGTGTCCAACTCTTGAGTTTGGCTCAGGTCATGATCTCACAGTTTCGTGGGTCCAGCTTCGCATCGGGCTCTGCATGGAGCCTGCTTGGGATTCGTCCTCTGTCTCTGCCCTTCCCCCTGCTCGTGCTCTCTCTGTCTCTCTCAACATAAATAAATAAACATCACAAAATTATTAAAAATAAAAAAGAGATAGGTTCAGCGGTCCGCCACCTCCAGGAGAGTTGTCAGCAGAAGCCAAGCACGCGGGCATCCCGGTCTCAGACCGCAGCCTCTAGAACCGTGAGAAATAAGTTTCCGTTTATAAGGCACTCAGTCTGTGGGACTCTACAGCAGCCCGGACAGACCAAGACAGCACGATGGTTCTTGCTTTTGCTCACTGCCACTGTTGAAAGCCCAGCTTTGCAAAGATATGACCTCATTGCAAGGAATGTAGCACTATCTAATGATGAAGCTATGAACTAGCTGTGCCGTGTGAACGGCTGGATAGATGCGGAGCTCGCCGTCCGAGCGAGCGTAGACAGACAGATGTTCAGTGTGATGTGGTTTCTTCCAACTTCAGATATTCTACAGTGCCACGTCGAGTTTGTGGTGGCGACTGGGGGCATCTGCACGGTTTCGAACGCCGTATCGGAATGGCTATGGCAGACCAGGGGCGTTGGAGGACGCTGGAAAAGAGAAAGTCAATGCAGTCCAAAGTAACCCATGGGAAAAAAAAATCTCCAAAACCTGTCCACAGCTGCCAACTTCATAAAACGGAGGCTCTTGAAGGCAGGGAAGTGTAGAACCATAAAATATTAGAGCCCGAGGAAATGGCTTAGCACACGAGCACGGGTGCCTATTTTGATTTAAAGTCATCGAACTGAAATAAAGCTAAAAATTCAATTCCTCAGTCACACTAGCCACATCTCAAGTGTTCAGAGCCACAGTGCGGTTACACATTTCCATCATTATAGAGAGTGCTGTCGGGCAGCAGTGATCGGATCTGAGGCAGGAGTCAGCAGACTACATCTCCGGGGCCAACCGTGGCCCACTGCCTGTTTGTTCCATAGCCCATGAACTAAGAACGGTTTTCACGTTTTCAAATGGTTGAAAAAAAGTCGTGGAAATTCGTTTACTTTCTTGTTCTATAAGTACCTGCAAATAGCCTTGGTTTTGCCTCTTGGCCCATAGAGCCTAAAGCATTTACTATCTAGACCTTTCCAGAAAATGTTTGCCAACTTCTGGTCTAAAGCATCTTCTAAAAAATTTTTTTTAATGTTTATGTAGTTTTGAGAGAGAGAGAGAGAGAGAACACGAGCAGAGGAGGGGCAGAGAGAGAGGGAGACACAGAATCCGAAGCAGGCTCCAGGCTCCGAGCTGTCAACACAGAGCCCGACGCGGGGCTCGAACTCACGAACCACGAGACAGTGACCTGAGCCGAAGTCGGGTACTTAACTGACTGAGCCACCCAGATGCCCCTTAAGCATCTTCTAATTCCAGTTGAAGAAACTGAGGCCTAGAAACAGAAAGGCACTTGTGGTAGATGACACAGACCAAAAGAATAGTCTCAGCTCTGCCTTTGTGTCACCATTCCTCCCCTGGGTCCCGGCCTCGTTGCTTCTGAAGGCCGCTGTTACCATTCACCCAGCGGAGAAAACAATAGGTTTCTTTTACTGCATCGTGAACTAAGAAGGTCCCTTCAAGGCCTTGATCAGCATTCACATATGAGCCTGTCACAGGGGGGATCAGGAAAATCATCTGCCTGAGCCACATGTTCACAGAGAGCTTCAAATATAGAAATTGGAATGCTCTTCAAAAGAGGTTACAGACACAGAAATATCCAGACGGAATAAATGGTGATTGTCATCAGATGACTCCAAACTCGTGTTCCTCTGCCAGACCAAACTGCCTGTGATAACCTATGAATTGATATTAAAAAAATTCTCTCATTATCTCATGATTAGTGGAGTGAAAGGCATTCGTTTGTCCAGCATTAACTGTGAAATACACTGTTTGATCACCCTGTCGGTCCTCTCTTCATGGTTATTTTTGTTTTAACAAGATACTAAAATCCAGGAGAAATACAAGTGGCTTGCGTGGCCTTGAGGACGAACTGCTTTACACGGTGATGTGTTTAGACATCTAGTTTATATCCCCTGCAGAATAGCTAGGGTTCGGGAAAGAGTGGCAGTACACCTACAGTCGATGCTCATTATTCACAAATCCGTATTTGTGAATTCGCCTACTGGCTAAAATTTAGTTATAACCCTCAAATCAATAATCAGAGTGGACTCGTAGTCCTTGGTGCCCATGCAGACGGGTGAAAAATTTGACTCATCCAACCTGCACACTTCTAGCGGAGGGGAGAACTAGTTTCAGCCCAGACTACAAACAAATATCTTTTTCATGGTGCTACATTTCCCATCTTTCTGGGTGCTTTTTCTGGCAATTTCGCTATTTTTGAATCATCCCGAGCATAATGCTGCAGCGCTATCTAGCGTTTCTGGTGTAAGAAGGCTGGGAGGTGTCTTAAATACAGGTGGTAGAGAATCTTCATTCAGGCATGAGTTGTAAGTGCTGTTGGACACGAGTTTGATGTTTGTGAATCAACCATATATACGAAATAAGGTGTCCTGAAACACAAAGACACATAAAACCAGGTTATGTGTCGATCGTTCGACGGGAATGTTTTGACCAGAGGCTTGTAGGAACCTAACCCTGTATTTCCCCTAGGAGCAACGGTTCAATGTTTAATGGCTCGGTGTTCATGGTTCATGATGGTTTTATAGAACGTAACTACCGTGAAGGATAAGTATTAGTTGTATTTGTAACACACGGGATCTTGTGAACACCTGTGTCTCTTCCTGGGCGGTATACCTGGGCTAGCCTTATGGTCCACACTGCTGTTGAACTGGAGGGTGGTTTAATAGTTGGTCTAGTAATACATGTTCAGACTACCTTCTTTATGGGGATGGATGAAACTCCTTTCTCCAAATGACAGGGATTCCTGACCATCTTCTAATTGGGAACACTTAACTTCAGGCTGAGCTCTCACAATTTGCTGTAGTATCTCATGGAAGTTGCTTGTTTCTTCTGTACCCCAGCCAGGTAGGAAAATGCGACTACTAGGGCTGACTTAGTTCATAGGCAGGTCTGGTGGAAGAGAAAGGTGACCAGGAAGATCCCTTTGGCCATGTTACAGCCATATAGATTTCGGTTTTCCCCCGGGCTTTATTTTAAACCTGGAAATTATAGTATGCACCAGAGAGGAGTGGATTCGTTGCGTCTGGGGCCGATGAACTGATGTGAAGGCTTAGTAAGAATTTCTTGGTTCTTGGGGAAGCCAGGATGATAAGAAAAATGTCTAAGGGGAAGTAGATAATAAGACAGTCTGTCTACTGATTGATTGCTCATGCTTTCTTGTTTGGAATTCAACAGGTAGATGTCTGACGGGACCATCACTGTGTCTTAGAAGTGCCCTGGTGTTTCAGATTGAGCAACTGAGCATGGGCTAAGGCTGCTGATGTGTGCTAAGGAGGATTCTTTTATTATTATTATTATTATTATTATTATTATTATTTGTTTTCTTCTCTCTGTATTTATTTAAAAAAAATTTTAGTGTTTATTCATTTTTGAGAGACAGAGAGAGGCAGAGCGCAGGCTTGAGTGGGGCAGAGAGAGAGGGAGACACAGAATCTGAAGCAGGCTCCAGGCTCTGAGCTGTCAGCACAGAGCCTGATGTGGGGCTCGAACTCAGGAACTGTGAGATCATGACCTGAGCTGAAGTCGGATGCCCGGCCGACTGAGCCATCCAGGCGCCCCTTTTCTTCTTTAAACGGGGCATGTTTCCTTGAGGTTACTGAGAGCACTGTGGTTTCTTCCTGAGCTCTTTGGAACATATATGAGAAACAAAGTTAAGCATTTCTCCCTATTTGGAAATGTTCCCGGAGTCTGCTTTGTCATAACGTTAACTCAGAAGGGGAGTCATGGCCGCCTTCTAATTGTGCTCTGCTTTCCGTGGGGTCTTCTCAATTAGCATCAGGTTTTCTTCAAACACGGAAATGTTCTTATCAACGGGGGGGGGGGTGACACATCCGGAAATTCTGGAGGGTGTGTGTACATGTGTGCGTGTGCATATGAGTGTGCATTTGCATGAGACTCTGGGGAACAAAAAAAGACATGCAAATTCCAGACCAGGAGAGGCCCGTCCTCCAGGACGGAGCTCCTGTGTGAGGTCTAGAACTTCAGAACACCTGCTGGATCACTCCATCTGTCATGGCAAAAACAGCAGTCACCATGTAAAACGTGTCCCTGCTCCAGCCTTCCTGGGCAACTTTGTGTCCTATTATGTTAGTAGGATCCCCATAGCCCCCTACCCCCAAATTACCCAAGCCAGAAGCTGGAGGATATTTTGAGCCCTTCACATCTACGAGCTTCCTACATTTCATCTGAGGATACTCTACCTCCCAGATACCCATATTCACATACCCCTCCAACCCACTGACGGTGCCTTTGTTCCAACCTCACACATCTTTTCACTTGCCCATTTCTTCACCTTCAAACACTTTTTCTTTTTTTTTTTTACCCCCAGATCTGTCTCTTTTCCCATCAAAGTAGTTTCACCCAGTCTCTTTCTGGTTATGCCTTCTGATGGCCCTCATCACTTTCGGGATAAGGGTTGAATTCCTGTGTACGGTAGACTATTCTCCGTGAGCTCTGGCTCTGGTGTGTCGGCCCAGCCTCCTTCTTCAGAACACCCCAGCTAGTTGTCAATTTCCATTCTCTTTGCCTTTGTCTGGCTTGCCTCTTCTGTCCAGGATGCCCTTGCCAGCTCTTTGGTTTGTTTGTTTGTTTGGGGAAACTCCCATTTGGTTTTTAAGATCCAGCTCTGGAGTCCCACTTCTCTCCCTGTGGATGATGGCCAAGATATTTAACAACTGGTCTTTCGGGCTCTGAGCAATCAGCACAGACCCCATGGGGAACTGCTGATATGGCCCGGCCTTAAGGCACAGGTAACTGCCATCTGGGCTCATCCACCCCAGCAGAGTTGATCATCCTTCCTTTGGGCCACTAGTGTGCATGTGGAGACATTCCATTACTCACCCTGCCGTCATCCAACACACATTTGTTTGTTTATTTATTATTTATTTATTAAAAAAAAATTTTTTTTTAACATTTATTCAGTTTGGAGAGACAGAGTGTGAGTGGGGGAAGGGCAGAGGGAGAGGGAGACACAGAATCCGAAGCAGGCAGAATCTGAGATGCCAGCACAGAGCCCGACGCGGGGCTCGAACTCACGGATCGCGAGATCAGGACCTGAGTCGAAGTCAGAACTTAACCGACTGAGCCACCCGGGCGCCCCTCGACGAACATTTAAAAATTGCCCATTGTGCACAGACCTCGCGTGGATCACGGGAATACAAAATACTAAGACAGCACCTCTGGCCTTGGGGTGCTCATAGTCCGGTCGTGCGGCATTTTCGTTTCTTACGTGATTGTGCTGGAGAAGACTCCGTTCCTTGGATGGTGGGGACCAGCTCTTTCAACTCTGCACCCTTGGTACCTTCCTGGTGCTTGGCACATATTAGGCTCAGTCCGTAGCTGTTGAATGAGGGTATCTGGCTGGGATCGCCAATGTCTGGACTCCTGTGTCAAGGTGTTAAAGTGTTAGAATAGTTCAACGGGTTCATTGTTCACGGGGCGAAGGGCTTCCAACAAGAGGTGTTAGATAACAATGTTTATTCCTAAAGGTATAACCCAGAGAAACAGTTCATTTGTCTTCCCTGCTCCTCCTGATTCGGCTTTATTTTTTTTCTCCTTTCGAGTTCTTTTTTGAATGGAATCATGTCACCCACTCACTGGTTTTATATAGCTCCTACCAAAGTAGAACTCAACAAAAATTGTGCCTATTAATTAAAAACCCAGAATGTGGGCAGTTTTTGAACGGCTAATTAAAACTCTTACCAATCAGTTTGCCTTAGCAGTTTTGAACCTTTTTTTTTTTTTTTTTTTGAAGCTGGAACTTTGCTTCCCAGAGAAAATGACTTTAAAAAAAGACGACTGCCAAGAATGATCGCATCTCGTCTTGAGAACTGTTTCATGTGCCTCCGGTGAAACTGTAGGGTCGACTATCTTCCTAGTGCTTTGAAGGTTGCTAGTGGCTGGAGAGGACACGAATGGCCTCCCAAGGCCGGTCCCCGCTGCCCGCCAGTGATCGCTCCCGCTGCGGGTCTGCAGACAGCACAACTGGTAGGTAAAGGCCGGAAAACGTTGTTCTCTTCAGGCCGATCAAGAAGACAGTATCTTACCAACTTCTAGCTGCTGCTGGCACAACGGTGGCCTCTGAAGTTCCAGCCGGTCGGCCGCTGGTCACCCGAAGCGAATGAGGTCCCCGAGGCAGACGGCAGGCAAGGCTCAAGGCTCCCGATCTGCTTTCTGTTCCGTCTTCTTTCGGGGACCAGAATTCTCTGCTGTGCCCAGCAATGCTGGTGCTCCCATAGGATGCGGCTTTCCAGGCACGGAGCCAAAGAGCTCACACAGGACTCCCTGTTCAGCCCCAAATGGCATCCTGCGCTGGCTTTTGGGGTGGGGCGGCCCAGCAGGGCCCCCCCTCGTGACTGGAGTCAGGGCTCATGTGGGCTCCCTCGAGGCGGGCACGGGCGAGGGGCACGAGGCGGCTCCAACAAGCGGCCCCATTGTATCCAGCAGGGGTGGGGCGGGGGTGTGGGGGGGTTGCTGCACAGAGCGGGTGCGGGGTGACCGCCGGGTGACGGAGCCTGGACTCATCTGTAGGGTTTGATTCCGCTGCACCGGGGGAAGAAGCCATGTGGTGAGCATGTGCTTGGGGCCGCGTTTGGGTCCACGGGCTGGCAATGTGCTTTGAGTTTGGGTTTCCTTTCTTTTTCAGAAGGTGGTTGATTCATGCAAAATGCTTAATGATGCCTGCAACACACGGAGGGGAGTGGGGGGGGGCGGGGGTGGAAATCGGATCCCCTTTGATGTGCGGGGTCTTTTTGGAGGTTCCAAAAAAATAGTTCAAAGGTTTACTTTGGACACCACACCTCCAGCACATGTCAAAGTCAAGGCCTGGCTCCCCAGGCAGCGCGCTGGAGAAAACATTTTGGGCCGGCTTCTTCCCCTCTCTGTCTTGTCTTGTGCTGAGCACAGATTTCCCGACATGGCAGTGTCTCGGTGGCCAAAAGGGGAGACTGAGCAAAGGAAAATAAACGGCTCTGAGCTTCTGGAGGGGCCAGAGAAGCAAGGTGCACTGTGGTCTTTCAGTCTGGCTGGAACTGGACGCTGAGATCGAGGCTGATGTTTGCCTGCCGTCACAGGATCTCCTGTCGCCGTGGAGCTCGGGGCTAGCCGAGGGAAGCACGCTCCCAGGCTGCAAAAGAGCCATCTGGATGCCCCATGTGGGTCAAATCGCAGTTGCTGTGGCAGCAAGGCTGTCTTCCCTCGTCTCTTGTCCTCCACGGGTGTGAGACTCCGGGACGGGCTCTGGGAGGACGGTGAGGGGGAGGGGTGCGGGGCGCTGGGTGGGGGCAGGTTTGGAGGCACATGAAAGGGAAGGGCAGGCGTAGCCATTTGGAGACTGGAGGGGAAACCATTTATCATGCTTCTGTGTTCTGAGAGTTTCCTTGCCCTTCCCTGCCCACGAGGCCCCGGGCATGAGGAAGGTGCCCCCAGCTCTGCTTACAAGCTGGACGCCAGCGGGGTGGAGGCCGGACGATTGCTGGCTGCTTCTTGAGAAAAAGCAAAGCAGAGCTGCGCCTGATGGTAGATGTGGCCGTGACCTTGAAGTCAGGGGCCCGGGGAGAGGTTTTCTTCCCTCTCTCCATCTCTAATTATCAGGAGCTCTTGAGTCCCTTGGAGGACTCACTGGTCTGTTCTGTGGGCTGTTTACTCGCTGACTAGAGGTCTGAAATCTGACGAAGAAAATCCCGATGCACCCATCTTTTACTCAGTTAGAGAAAAGGCACAAACAGGGGCGCCTGGGGGGCGCAGTCGGTTAAGCGTCCGACTTCAGCCAGGTCACGATCTCGCGGTCCGTGAGTTCGAGCCCCGCGTCAGGCTCTGTGCTGATGGCTCGGAGGCTGGAGCCTGCTTCCGATTCTGTGTCTCCCTCTCTCTCTGCCCCTCCCCCATTCATGCTCTGTCTCTCTCTGTCCCAAAAATAAATAAAAAACGTTGAAAAAAATTTAAAAAAAAAAATTAAAAAAAAAAAAAAAGAAAATCCCGATGCACCCATCTTTTACTCAGTTAGAGAAAAGGCACAAACAGGGGCGCCTGGGGGGCGCAGTCGGTTAAGGGTCCGACTTCGGCTCAGGTTATGATCTCATGGTTTGCAGGTTCGAGCCCCGCCTTGGGCTCTGTGCTGATGGCTCGGAGGCTGGAGCCTGCTTCGGATCCTGTGTCTCCCCCTCTCTCTCTCCACAACAATTTAGCAAATTGCAGGAATATGGCATCTTACACTACTTTTTATGTAATTGGCCTCAGGCTTTTGTATGTCTCTCCAGGGGCCCCTCTTCGGTTTGCCTTTTGCCGCCTTTGGCCCTCCGTCGCAGAGGGGAGTTTCCGCAGGCCTCTCCCTCGTGTGCGGTTGGAAATAGTCCCTGTGCGCCCTTCGAGGCTGTTAGGCCAGGACGGTTCCCGGGTCCCGCCCGTTGGACAACTCAATGAATTATTCCCTTTCTTCCGAGGGCCTGTGTCCTTGGAGATCCCCTCTGGTTCCCCAGCACGGCTACACCTTTCTCTGTCACTTCATGCCGGGTCCCTGCCGGTTTTCTCGGGTTGTCTGAAATCTTGCCTCTTCAGAGGATACAGGTTCATTCCCCGCATCCTTCCCCTGGTTTCACATACCGTATTTTGGCAGCCCTTCCTTCCGCGTCACTCCAGGCTCTTGTTTTCACGTTAGAACAAATGTTAGCATTTTATAACGTCCGTTTCTGATAGAGCTAACGACTGATGATTCATCGCTCTGGGTCAGGCAGCGTGCGAGGGGCTTTCATTCGTCAGGAACTTTTCAGAGACATCCTGCATCGCTAGCCGGTTTTTACGTCCCGAAATGCTGTCACTTGACAAGTCAGACTCTTGGTAAAGTGGGATTGGGCGGCCCTTCTACAGACAGAACTCCGTTTCCTGGGTGTGTGTTTTATTTCATATTGGTCGACGTTGCCAGATTGTACTCGCACCTTTGGTGAACAATGAAACAATTTGATCAGCTTAGAAAACAGCTCTGGACACACTTGCCAATGGTGTATAATGAGAATCAGTCCATATTTCTCCTCACTTCATCAATCCATGTCCTGATCTTTTTTTTAGGCCTGCCAATCTTGTCCTTCTCCGGCCTGGGTGCCCCGGGCACCCAGGCCAATTTGCACAGCCCCCTTTTCTCCGGCTCCTGGGAAGAGATCACTCAGCGTGAGGTGCCGCAGTGACTGATACAAGCATGCAAGGTTTGCTACTTGGGGGGCAAGGAGAGAGGCGCTGAGCAATGATCTCCAACGTTGATAACGCGTGACTTCAAAGCAAACTGTGCCATGGCCCGAATCCACTCCCACGTGCCCCAGGACCGGGGAAGAGAAGGAAGGCGTCCTGGAGAGGCTGGCAATTCCAAATCATAAAGTCAGAGGGATGAGGACATCGATTGTACGCTGGGCGTTGCATAATTGCAAAATTTGAGGTCGAGGAAAACGAAGTGATCTGGCGAAGGGAAGACGTACTCAAATCCCACAAAATCTTACACCCAATTGGGAGACCTATGGCACCGGGAAGAGCATTATTGATGAAGGTGGAAGAAACGTGGCCGAGCGCTCACCACCGAGATTAATGACGTCCAGTGCTGCGTTGTGATATTGTTGTGTCTCTCTGGGCTTCGTGGCTAGATGATGTAATTTTTGAAGGCAGGATAATGTCACGTATATCTCCAGGGCCACACAGAGTGCTCTGAATGGAGCACATGCTCAGAAACATGTAATCAGTAAACTGACATAAAATTAAAAACTCACTTGAATAAGAGACTTGAATAAGTCACAATTTAGGTGAATGCCCTGCCAAGTTCCGTGGCATGAAAGTCCTGACCCTCTGTATTTGTTAGGGCACAGACTAAGGTATTAAAACAGAAAGATCCCACAACATAGTGACATAAACAGGATCGAAGTTTCTTCTCTTATGTAACAGTCCAGAGGTCAACACGCCAGGGCTGGAGGCAGGGAGTGGCTACAGTTGCCCTCAGCAGGAAGGAGGAACAGAGCCAGGAGGGTGACCTATGGCGGGGCTGTAGTCTTCTGCTCGCATCCCGTTGGCTACAACTTGATCACATGGCTACCAAAGCTGCAAGGGAGGCTGGGAAATGTAGTTTCCAGCTGACGGGCTATGCCCAGGCACAATTTAGGAGTTGCATTATTAAAATGGGGAGAATGAATACTGGTGGGCAAATATCCTCTGATAGTCCCTAAGCTAAATTTGCCCTAAGAACCTTCTCTCCCTTCTCCTCCCCTCCTCTTTCCCCCTCTCTTTCTTTCCTTTCTTTCTCTGAAAGGAGGTTAACATTGCCCTCTTAAGCAAATGAGATGAACTTCCGAAAGCATTCCCTGTGGTTTACCCATTAATATTGCCAATCTGGGAGGGATCCTTCAGTGTGACCAAAGGAAAACAAAATTTCAGCTCTGATCTAAACACAGGGCAGGGATGGGGCGCTTGGGTGGCTCAGTCAGTTAAGTGTCCGACTTAGGCTCAGGTCATGATCTCGTGGTCCGTGAATTTAAGCCCTGCATTGGGCTCAGTGCTGAAAGTTCGGAGCTTGGAGCCTGTTTTGGATTCTGCGTCCCCCTCTCTGTCTGCCCCTCCCCCCTCACACTCCATCTGTCTCTCTCTCTCAAAAATAAATAAACATTAAAAAATAAAAAAGGAAGGGGTGCATGGGTGGCTCAGTCGGTTAAGGGTCGTACTTTGGCTCCAGTCATGATGTTATGGTCCATGAGTTCAAGCCCCGCGTCGGGCTCTGTGCTGATATCTCGGAGACTAGAGCCTGCTTCGGATTCTGTGTCTCCCTCTGTCTGTCCCCCTCCCCCTCTTGCACTCTCTCTCTCTCTCTCTCTCAAAAATAAACAAACATTAAAAAAAAATTAAACACAGGGCAGGGACAGAGCCAGCCAGAGGAGCTGGGAACAAGGCCCTCGCACAAGAGACATTTTCTTCTCTCTGCAAAGAATATATCTTTAAGTGACACCAACCTGTCGAGTTCGATGATCAGGAGCTGAGGTCGAACAGCATGTGGCTGGGAAGCTGAATCACGTGGTAGCCTAAGCCCTTGAGGAGGTGTGTGTGTATGGGGGCGGGGGGGGGGATGCGGAGTGGCTAAGAATGTCAGGGAAGAAGCCTGTTTTAAACTGGAAAGACACCCCATCCGATAAAGGTTGGGATACGAGACACAAAACATGCGGCCTCTGGAGGAAGCAGGCTAGGTTTTCTGAGCTGGCCCAGCCAGGGCTGTGGAGGTCAAGCAAATCCAAGGTGGGAAAGACAGGCCAGGCATGGCTCCAGGGCACGGGCTGGCAGGCAGTACGGAAAGGGTGAACTCTCAAGGGACGATGGAAGGGCCGCCTCAGAGACCAAGGCAGGGAGCCTGGGGAAACTGGACACGGTGAGAGATGAATGTACAAGGAGATCTTTGCTTCTAGGCTGGATGTGCCGACCGTGCAGGAGGAGGGACATGGGGGGAAGTGCCCAGGAGCAGCACATTGGGGTAAAGCTGGTTTTCAAAACTTAGACACTTGGTGCGCCTGAGTGGCTCCGTTAGTTGAGCATCTGACTTTCGATTTCGGTTCGGGTCGTGATCTCGTGGTTCCTGAGATCGAGCCCCAAGCTGGGCTCTGCACTGGCAGCAGAGAGCTTCCTCTATCTCTGCCCCGGCAGCAGAGAGCTTCCTCTCTCTCTGCCCCTCCTTCACTTTCTCTCTCCTCTTTCTTAAAATGGATAAACAAACTTAAAAAAAGAAGAAGAAGAAAAAAGAAAAGCTTACGCAGTTGCATCTGTTTATCTCTGATCTGTTTTCTGGGAAGGAGTCTTAGACGCCTAGTCTCTGTCTCTTCCCATCCTCCCTCTCTCTCCCTCTGTCTCTTCCTCCTCCTCTCTCTCCCTCCTTCCCGTTCTCCTTTCCTCCCCTTATAACAGACATTAATTTAACCCTATTACTTACCAGGTACTATTCCAGGAGTTGGGGAAAACAACCACGAACCAAGATTTTAAAAGTCTAGTTGAAGAGACAAATGATTCATGGCCAATTACTGGCCAAACATCTTTGTTCTCCGGGCCAAGTCTGTTCCTGGCCTTCCCTTGCCCACCACAGGGCAGCTCCAAGTGGCATTGGCATGGTGATCAGTGAGGTGATTCATTTTCTTCCAAGGAGGTTTCAGAAAACAGAAGCAGTTGTTGCTGAATACTATTTGCAAACCACCTGTAACGCTGTAGATGTTGACTGTTTAGAGGCACGCCCAGAATCTGAACTCTCTTCCTCTGGAGGCATATTAGAGACAAGAGACGGAGCGAGATGACGAAATCCGCCGAGGGATACAGAGGCAAACCATCAGAGAGTCGAAAGCTGTTTGCCCCAGAGAACCGAAGTCGTCTAGATTGGTGGTTGGGAAACATTATAAATGGACACACAATTGCCCAAAGCATCGAAGCTTCAGGAGGGCTGCCAAATGCATCGTATTCAGTACTTAATCCTCTTGGTTTTTACGATGAAGTTTTACCCATTTTAAAACTAGTTCATGCACGGTTTTAAATATAAAGTTACTCTTTATTCAACTTGGGATTCCCCGATATGCATCGTAAGTTGATCTGACGTTGCTGAGATTTCTAAAGGAGCATTAGATTTTGAGTTAGATTTTCACGCGACTTGAGTGTGAATCCCGTAATGGAGTTTGTTCAGCCACAGTGTTATTCTATACAAGGAGGATAATAGTAGCCAATTTAGCCAGGTCGTGGGGATTACAAGGCAATGTGTGAGAACATTCCATCAGCAGTCCAGCAGTGTACGGATGTTAGATTTTGTTACGCCTCTTCTATTACTAAGTGTCAGTTTACTTTAAATAACTTTGAATGGCGCATCAACCTGGCCATCTTGAAGCTTAACCACTAATTACAAAAAACTACAAAAATAATTGTAATGGTTGGATAGGGACAATAAAAATCTCTGCCCAGTCTCCTTTTGGTGTAGCCCAAGCTTTCTAAAGTATTTGGAATTGTCTTTAGATGTCTTCATGGGTTATGCTCTTTCTCAAGGTATAAGATGTAAGAGGTTTTTTGTAATAAAATACATTTTATAACTGGTGGGGGGGTGGGGGGGAAATCTCTGCCCAGTGATGGTGAAAATACTAGGGAAGATTCCTGGCTAATAGTACCTGGGTGTGACTTCCTCCTTTTCCCCCAATAAGGGGCCAACTGGTAGAAATCTTGTATTTGGGTGGCAATGTTTCAAAACGGATTATCAAGTTATCAAGATTGACTGACTTCGAGGCGTTGCCCACCACATTGTTACGTTATGTACAGAATAATTCCGAGATGAGAAGAAACCTATGACCAATGCAAAAATCATAACAAAAGTCCCCTCCTTTGAACTCTTCTTATGACTATTCACCAGAGCTGGCAAGGGAGAGGGACAAGAGTCTGAAGGCCTCGAGTGTATCCCTGGACAAATGACTCCTCTCTTCTTGGTGTGAGATGCTTTATTTGTTAATGGGAAGCCCACTGCTGGATTCTTAACTCACCAGGCCACGCTGTGTGGGGGCTAGAGAGGCATTCAGGGATGGAGGTGGTTTAATTCCACCTGGTCTTGGCTTACTGTCTGTTTATTTTTGAGATAGAAAGAGAGAGAGAGAGAGAGAGAGAGAGCAGGGGAGGGACAGAGAGAGAGGGAGACCCAGAATCCGAAGCAGGCTCCAGGCTCCGAGCTGTCAGCACAGAGCCTGACGCAGGGCTCGAACCCACGAACCGCGAGATCGTGACCTGAGCGGAAGTTGGATGCTTAACTGACTGAGCCACCCAGTGCCCCCACCTGATCTTGGTTTAGATACCGCAGAGAAGTACACTCCTTGGTGGGCTGAAAGAGACTTATTTCAAACCCCGGAATATACGCCGAAGAGCTCCTTTGCAGCTCACACTTTCTGGAAAGTAATATAGACTGAAAACCAATGATCCATATCCTGTCTGGTAGGAACCTTGGAGCCAGAGGAGAACTCTTCCTGCCACTGGAATACTATTTATGTCCTTACAGAATACCCAGTTTGTTTCCAAAGAGCTGACCCATGAAGTAAAATAAAACCAAGTCAGCTCTATTATCTTGCAAATGGATCTGTTCTGAGGACAGCAGACAGTGACTGAGAGAAATTGCTAGGCGCTATCGATGTTCTAGTTATTATAAACACAGGACTACGGTTTTCACGGGATTGCTAAATGAAGGAATCATTCTCATTGTAGAGTCTGGACATCATATCAGTCCTACTTCTATTGAACGTCACAGATTACTTTTTAAACAGTTGGGACCTTTAATACTCAACTGATAGGGGGCGCCTGGGTGTCTCCGTCGGTTAAGCATCCAGCTCCTGATTTCTCCTTGGGTCATGATGTCACAGTTTGTGAGACGGAGTCCTAGAGTCTGGCTCTGTGCTAACAGCGAAGCGTCTGCTTGAGATTCCCCCCGTGGCTCCCCCTGTCTGCCCCTCCCCATTTGTGGCTCTCTCCCTCTGTCTCTCTTTCCCTCAAAATAAATAAATAAACCAACCCCCCCCCCCAAAAAAAACCCAACTCAACTAAGAGACTGCCAGGGAAGACCTTCTATGTTCTGAACTGTAAAATGGTGGAGGGAGGGAAGGACACTAGAGAGAGAACCGG
Source organism: Felis catus (assembly GCF_018350175.1). Taxonomy (NCBI): domain Eukaryota; kingdom Metazoa; phylum Chordata; class Mammalia; order Carnivora; family Felidae; genus Felis; species Felis catus. The sequence goes on from NC_058372.1 coordinate 14,144,427, forward strand.
ATGGTGAGATCCATTCCTGCCGTGGCATTAGCCCAGGTAGTCGAAGGCAGAGGTTCTAGGAGTCTGGAGAGAGACACCACGATCGGCTTTGTTCCTCGGGCAAAGGTCAGGCTGGTCACAGTACAGATATTTGGTTTCTGCCCTGCTTGGCGAAGCAAAACCCACATGCTCTTAGTTCCAAGGAAACCAACCCCCAGACTGAGAACCACTTTAGGTTTCAGATGAAACCGACCGAAAGTTGTCCAGGGGCTCGCGAGACTGACCTTATTCCTTGCCTCTCTGCTCCCTGACTTTCCTGCCCTGGGTCCTGTTCTTTTAACTCTGGTACAAGAGCAAATATCCTCTGGCTGTGAGGTCACCCCACCAAAGGTTTGACCTACCTGTCCTTATTTCTCGAAAATGCAAAAACACTTGTGATAACATATAGCGAAGGAACAGGAGTACCTTCAACCCAAGGCTCACAAAGCTTGTGTCTTCGTGACTTTTGCCCTTAAATAACAGGTTAACTCTGCCCCCAGCACCCTGGCCTACGTAGAAGGTCGGATATGGAAGGGACTTTAGGGTTCATTTTCTAGTCTATCCTCTTCACCTTTAAAGGTGAGAAAAGGGAGGTCCAACGGAATCCCCCGGGAGCACAATCCCAGGCGCGGTATGAGTGGCACCCTTGGGGTGGTGTCCCCACACCTCCCTTTCAAGGCCACGCCCCTGGGATTGTGGCCTTTTCCCTTTTCCTCTGTCTCAGGATTGCCACCCGGTGTCCCCGAGCCTGTTTCCTCCAACCTTCCGAATAAGAATCCCTCACCAATGCATGAGGTTCGCTTAATGTTCATTATGAACTAATGGGTGGAAAGCGTCATCTGTTAATTTTAAAGCAGTCTGCTGGTGTGAGATGCGATTATACAGATATCTACCGCGTAACATCATCTATCCGTGTTTTTCTCTGTCTTTTGGCCCGGAGCACCTTAATCCTTAGGTTGGCTTTAATTAATTCCAGGTGTACAATTAATATGTTAGTGGCGCCCTCAGCCCTCAGGACTTCATTGTTCTGCAATTTCTGGGGCTTCAGTTGCGCTCTGTGCTCTCAAGCTGAGCGGGGCTTTTGTAGAGAGAGTGTCTCTTTACCGCCGTGTGCAAATCCCCACGCCAGCCACAGATAAACCAAAGGATTGATAATTATGGCTGCGAATTGATTCCAGAGAAGCGTGAAAGGGAGCTCGGCTAGTACACAGAGAATGGCCCACGTTGCAAACATGCAGTTGGACGCGCAACGTCCCGGGGACCCAACTCTTGTTGAAAACAGGGAGCACCACGACGGTAGCCCCACCAACCCCGGGGAATCTTGGGAATGAATGCGGATGCGCCGTGGGTCCTTGGCAGGGGCAGGGGAAGAGTTTATAACGGCCTTAGTGAGCAAGGACAAAGGGTGATCGTTGGCAAAGAGAAGAATTTTTTAAAGCAATTCATGTGACTGGGTGTATGCGGCGTGAGCTCAACCTTAGTGGCTCCTTCCTTCGAATCCCTTCTTCCCGCCCGTGCCATGGGTGAGTAGCTCGCTGTCGCCGTAGCAGTCTGCTAGCAAGTAAGGAAATTAACAGAAGTTCTTGTTTCAAGAGATTCTTCCAGAATGCGGCCCCACATGTCCGCTTTCGTCTTTGTTATTTTGTTCCGTGAGGATTTTCTCAGTCTCTGCATATCTGGCTTGATGGATAATCTTTCCAATGTGGAGGGATATTTTAGACTGGAACAACAGTATCTTAGGCATTAGAAAAGCTTGAAGAATTCATTTGTCATACCTGCTGCGATGTGTTAATGACGAAAGGTTACACACAACACGAAATATTTGAATCTCCTGGATACGGAAAGTTAGCGAAAATGCTTCGTGCCATTTTCCATTGCTGTTCCAAGATCACATCTGTTTGGAACTGAACCGTAGCATGTGTGCTGGGGAACCTGTATGAAATTAACTTTTATAGCTGCCTTTACAAGCAGGATCTTTTATTGTCTACAACTTGGCTGGGATTCAGGAAGTTCCCAAAATGATTTATTGTCATTTGTGCCTATTCTATGGCGGCTGATGAAACTGATATATTATTGAACATATGCAGTCATTCTGGCTAGAGACAACAGATCATCTAAGCCTTTTATCCAAAAGGATCGAAGAATTCACATTGTGGGAGAAAAAAAAAGTCAAGTATTTTGTTTTAAGTGAAATAATTACTTGCAGGAGCAAAACATTTGTTACTAATCCTATAGTGTTTTTTTATTTTTTTCTGTTTGCCAACATAGTAAAAACTTATTAGAGTCTAGAATACGTTCTTTGACTAAATTCTTCAGGTACTGTTTCCCCATAAATGTTCAGTCACATTCTTACAATATCTGAGATGGTTAGTTCAGTTTATTAGACCGTGATATTAAGAATCAAAGATCACGAACTTAAATTTCTTTCATGTTACTTAAGGCAAAAAAAAAAAAAACCCAAAAAAACCACCTCTCTTCTAGTTTAACAGAGGGGCCCCTTTAGTCCAACCACTCGTCTTTCATATGGTTGCAAAAGGAATTTGGTGAAATGGGGGTGGTAACAATGGAGTCTCTCTTTCCTGGTCGAAACCCTCAGAAGCATGTTTTTCTATTCATGAATCAGAACTCCCGTACATGAAGGACAGCACCATGAACCAATCGTGTTCTCATGATTGAGAACAACAAGCAGCACGTCGCATTGGACTCAAGTAGATGTGGGAAAGAAAAAGATTAAATATAATTCTAGGAGCTGCACTTACAGCATATAAAATATTTAATCCTGCGGCAAAATCTGGAGTTTCTGGATTCACTGCGCACTGTCTCAGCCAGATAGCTAATTGACACATTCGTAGTTCAGTTGGAAGTGGGTAGTCGAAGATCTGGGAGTTTCAGATGGATTTGGAAGTGTCACCCAGTGAGAAGATTTAGACCCGGTTTTCTAGCTGCAGTGGTGGTTAAAAACATTTGATTTATGATGTCAGTGGAAAACAAAACCAAACACAATCCCTAGGCACCGTAGAAACATTTTCCACAGGGTCACCCACGAGACAAAGGTGGTGATCGTTACTGCATATGGAATTAGAGACCCACTTCTGGGCAACAGAATTTGGAGCCCGGTTCTGGGATTCTGCCTGGTCTACACCAATCCTCTTTATTCCAGAAGCGTTTTTTCCCCCCTTTAAAATGGAAGTGGTTTATATATTTACAACCCCACTCATCTTCTTCATTTAGGTATCGACAGATGCCATTAACTTCCTATGGATAGAAAAATAGAAACTCAATTTAAGGGCGTTACCAGCATTGATTACAAAATTCTTTAATCCCTAAGATTCTGGCATTCAGTTTCCGGTCTGCAAGCGGACTGTGGAACCAGCACCAGTCTTGACCGAGTAAGTGTCTCAATTGTATTTGGAATTTGCTTTCCCTTCCCTTAATCTGCTAGGCTTGATGGTTTGACGAGAGGGCTCCGTGTGCATACACTTATTTCCCAGACAGGTGAGTTAACCTCAAATAGCGAAGGAATCTTTCATAGCTGTGGACAACCGCTGACGATGTCAGGGCAGAATGTTCCCGCACCAGAGTGGTTCATACTCCGCACGCTCTTGGGGGCCGTAAGCAGACAATGCAAAGTGCACGTCTTACTGTCAGGCCCATGTCTTTGCTCCTGAAGAGGGATAGCACATTTTCGAGGGGCTCGGAAACCGTTGAACGCGGGTAATGTTAATTGGGTGTAAAACTTCAAGGGGGCATATTACTAATGCCAGAGAACAAAGCAATCGAGGATCTGGTAACTAATTACTAACAGCACTGTCACTATTTTATGTAAGTGTGAACAAGAATCATATGTTTCTTATAGTTCATCCTTGTTGATGTACTTAGCGTTACTGGTAAAAGTGTAATAATGAGTAGCTAGATGATTACTGGCAACTGCTGTAGGACATTTCTCGATAGCAGCGTTTTGTACCCATGCCCAGAGGCCCCGGGGGCAGCGGACATTCTTTAACTAAATGAAGCAATTTAGTAGTTGTTGTGATTTAAAAGCACTATCACAGACTTGAGTCGAGAGACCCTGTCATCATAATCTGAGGCTAATGACACTGTGATTTGCTGTTGCAGGAGGCCGGACAGACTCCCCCGGTGGACGAGTCTAGACTTCACCGTGCGACTCTGGCTTCCCTGGGAGCCCTAGGTCTTGCCGGGAGATAGAACGAATAGATGCTGGTGGAGTATGAGGGAACTTACCTTGGGATTCCAGGAAAACAGGGGGATGTTCATATTTATTCGAGATCAGATGAGCAGCTATGGACACCTAGTTTTTTGCTTTTTGGTGTTTTTTTTTTTTTAAGAGCCTTTTATCTGAGAATACTGAGAAGATTTATCTAAGGACCTCGTTAGAACAAAAAGGATCCACTCCAAAAACTAGGTGATTATGGATCGGAAGACCGTCTGACCAAGGGCTAGGGGGTTGCATGCTAACCTATAAAAAGGGATGCTGAAGATATGAAGGCAGAACCATTCAAGGAAAGAACTTAGAATCACAGAATCCTAAAATGTGGAGGTGGGAGAGATGGGAAGGTAATCGTCTCACCTCCTGCCACGTAGTCAATGATGCGATTGAAGCTCGATGAGGTCGCCTTCTCGTAGTGGGAAAATCACTCAGGGTCAGCTTCCTGACTCCTCGTTCGGCTCTTCTGTCCGGTGCATCATTTCCTCGAGAAAATGCAATTGTATCTGTCCTCAAGGCCCATCCTCATCAGGAAAGCCTTGACCTGAAATTTAATTTCTGGGTAGGTCTCTCTGTAGATAACTGGTCTAGCCAGCCACATCTCACTCGTCCTGGAGAACCAGTGAATTTACTCTCTGGTAAACATGTGGGTGGCTCCGTCGGTTGAGCGTCCGACTTCAGCTCAGGTCAGGATCTTGCGGTTCGTGAGTTCGGGCCCCGCGTCGGGGGCTCTGTGCTGTGCTGACCGCTCAGAGTCCGGAGCCTGCTTCGGATTCCGCGTCTCCCTCTCTCTCTGCCCCTCCCCTGCTCGCGCTCTGTTCTCTCTCACGCAAAAATAAATGAACACTAAAAATTGTTTAAAAAAAATGATTCCAAGATCACGTAAGTTTTAAAAACATTGGGAAAACAAAATCAAATTGATTTGTTTAGGAAAGGCTTCTCAGTGCCTTTAACATGACAAAGTGCTTTGGGAGTATCAGAGGTGCAGAATTTCCCAGACTCTTTCGTCCATGGAACACCTTGTTTTCTGGCACATTTCTGGGGAAACGTTGTCTTAGAACACACCAGGGGAGAGGAGTGAGGGTAGTTCAGGCGAGACAACTCTTAGAGCACATATGAGTCGGAGACTAGAAACTATAAGGCAGTGGGGATCTGTGGGAGAAACTGTGACCTTGAAATAAAGCACACACTTTCTAAAAGGAGGGGGTGGGCAAACAGTAACTCCTAGAATGTCTAATGCTTTCAAGGACACCAAACTGGTTGTATTGCTTAAATGGCTTCTAGTTATTTCCTGGCTCGCAAATGGTATACGCGGCAGGATGCTCTCGTGCCGAAGCAGAGATGAATTTTTATGTGATTTTTGGGGGGTTTTGTTTTGCAAAGACATTTGTAGTGCACAGCTCGAGCCGAGGGGAACGGGCTGGAGCCCGGCACAAAGTCCTAGATGAGGACACGCATTCTTATTGTCGTAGGGACCTGGAGTCCTCATTTTCTTTGCATACGCACCCAGAAGTGGGATCGCTGGGTCACACGCTGGAGTTTTTAACTGGAGGTTCATGGATACGTATCAGAGGAACAGCGGATGCACGTGGGGATGCGCACGCCTACTGCTTTGTGTTCGTTGGTTTTGTTGGTTTTTGGAACAGTGGAAATGGCTTTTTATCAAATTCTCAAAACGGTTTGTAATATCAACGGTAGCCCACAATGCCGGACTGAAACTCATTTTGCAGAGGGCAGGAAGTGAAGCTCAGAGAGAGGAAACGTTTTTCAGGACATCAGCGTATTGTCTCTGGCTTTGGTTGCTGACGGTGAAGTTCACCCGAGAATGGATGAGCAGTGGGTAGACTGGAGAATCCACTGGGTGAGCCTTGACCATAGGTTTCGGGGTCACCCTTGTGCCTAGACTGAAGTAGGCTTTGAAATATGCATCATCCTTCTCATTTCACAGGCAGAACGTGGACGGTACACATTATTCAGACTGACCTCCAACTTGAACATTTGACTAGAAACCCTGAGTCTTGATTCCCATAAGAAATGACTCGTAATTAATTTGTTGCATGTTCCGTATCTCTAAAAACAAAACCAAACGAATGAATTTTGGTTTTAAACGTGCCATCATCATGAAAGATGTTCTCTGTGCTCGGTATGACACTGGGCTTTTGCCTGGAATATCACAAAGATTTTGAACTCAAAAGGGTTTTCATTTTACCTTTTAGAAACATGGTCTAATTTATCTGCATGATTGCATTTTAATTAGCACTCCCATCGCCTATTTAAACATGCAAAGATATAAAACGAGCCAACCAAATAGGAAGACAGATAGCCAAGGTGTTTGCTACTGTGCTATTATTGAACACTGCCTTGGGATAAACCCTATACCAGACTCCAATTTAATAGCGTGAACTGGTTCAAAATAAACCCATTTGTAGGCACAGCATTTCACATAAAGGCTAAGCTGCCTTAGCAATTGTTGATAATTACGGATCCCGGCACAGCTCGGAAGATCTCCAAACCTTCTTTGGAAGTAAATCAGCCATTCTCGCCACTTAAACGACAAACGTGTAGAGAGTTTTATAAGGGGCATTTTGACACAAGCCTTGGGTGGTTAGGTGATGACCCTTGGAAACCTACGACGGCATCACAGTCCCGCCTGTGTGCATGTTGTCGTGGGAGGGGAGGGCAAGGGAAGGGTGCACACCACAAGAATGGACTTAATCTGGGGGAGAGGTTTTAACTCTCTTTACAGCCTCGCACAAGGCAGAGGTTCCGCGTGGCGCGTGCGGCTGTTCGGCGAGCCTCTGCTTTGCAAAATTCCGAATCGGGCTATTAAGATCAGAAATAAAGGCGAGGCAAAGAGAATTTGCCCCGCGGGACCCAGCTTGGGAAGCCCTGGCTTCCAACACCTTTTTAACGAAGACCTTTGTGGGCCCGCGTCCTTTAACCAGCAGCCATCAGGAGTCCGGTGAGCCCTAGCTCAGGCTAGTGGCCAGAACGCCGTGATTATCTGCCAGCACTCAGGTTTCAAAAATCGGTTGAGAACTGGTTCAAATAGTAGTCTATGAACATTTCCCAAGATAGCTGCTATATGCGAAGATGAAATGTTTATTGTTCTATGTCTTGCTCAGCTACCGGTTACTCTGCTAAAGCCTGGACTCGCCGAAATGCAATGTCTTACTTTCCTCTTAACTCACATGGTGACCACGAGTCACCCGTCTCTGTGGTTTTGAAAGAGAACCCGGAGCAAACTTAGAACTTGTGGCTCGAAAGGGACACCGCTTGTTCGGCCCGTCTGCGATCATCGTCTCGGGACATCCCGTTGACCGGAAGGACAGAACTATTCTTTTTTTTTTTTTTTTTTTTAAGCGGAATTCAAACCCGTGCTTCTGGCAAAGCAGTTTCCATCTTTGTATGAGCAGATCTTTAGGAGGCCGGTCGGGAATCATTCTGTAATGACTTCTCAGTGATTGCAGGTGTCTGGAGTGTTCTGGGCCCCAGGTGTAATAAACAGTCAGAGGGACTTGACCTCAGAACTCTTAACGTCCAAGCAACTCACCTCCAGCTCGGTCACTGCCATCGTGGATGGCGAGGGCCCCAGCGGGTGGCTTCCTTCTCTTCTCCCGTCAAATTCCTCGGAAAAAGACGGGCGCGGGGGCGGTGTGGACAGCAACCAAGGACGGCCAGCCAGCAGCTTCATCCAGCTCGACTCTTCCCCACCGCGCTGACAAGGAAGAACGAAAGCACAGGCCGGCGGTTGCCTTCGCTTCCTTGTCCTCCCTCCCCCACGTGCTCAAAGCCTTGCAAAGTCTCACAACCGCTGCAGCCCTCGTCCTCCCAGGGTACAACCCGCGCCGCGGCGGAGACAGCAGGAGAGGGAGGCCGGCCGCGATTCCTCTGGGCCTCAGTTGGTTCCACCGAAGCGGCCACCCCCGCGTAGGTAGTGAGGGCTGACAGGTGGAGCGGGCCCTCTGGAGAGGCCAGCTGCAGGAAGGTAACATATCTTTGCAGGGAGCATAGGTCAAGGAGGCTCCGGCAGAGTGCTCACTTGTTCCCACGGTCCCGACCTCTGGCTGGGGCACCGCGCGTGGAGCGTGGAGACACGGCGCCGAGAATTGCCTGCATCTGATTTGCAAGGACCTCCAGGACTTTGATGATGCTCAGCGCCTGCCTTCACCTCCTTTGCTGCTGGTGCAGCCGCCCCCGCCGTACCTTGGTGGCACTTCTCAGGCTGGGACCGGGGGGGGGATGGGGGGCAGGGGGCGGGGAAGGGAGAGGGTTGTAAGAACCGGGTAAGATGTCTCCTATTTATCTGTGAGGCCACTACTTGTGAGGACCTTGGTTCAAAAATCTTCATACCTCTTTGTTTCTTGCCTGCTCACTATATTCCCCCAAAACCTGCGTTGGATCACCGAGACTTTCTACCATTTTTACAGAAGCCACTTGTGAGATAATAGAAATAGTGTATATTGGGTTCTGCCTTCAGTTCTTGGCACAGAACTCATAAAACCCTTGTAATTTCTTTCTTTCTTTCTTTCTTTCTTTCTTTCTTTCTTTCTTTCTTTCTTTCTTTCCTTCTTCTTCTCCCTTCCTCTTTCTTTCTTTTCTTTCTTTCTTTCTTTCTTTCCTTCTTTCTTCTCTCTTCCTTCCTTCCTTCTTTCCTCCCTCCCTCCTTCTCTCTCTCTTCCTTCCTTCCTTCCTCTTTCTTTCTCTCTTTCTTTCTTCCCCTTCCTTCCTCCCTTCCTCTTTCTTTCTTTCTTTCTTTCTTTCTTTCTTTCTTTCTTTCTTTCTTTCTCCTTCCTTCCTTCCTTCCTTCCTTCCTTCCTTCCTTCCTTCCCTCCTTCCTTCCTTCCCTCCTTCCTTCCTTCCCTCCTTCCTTCCTTTCCTTCCTTCCTTCCTTCCTTCCTTCCTTCCTTCCTTCCTTCCTTCTTTCCTCCCTCCCTCCTTCTCTCTCTCTTCCTTCCTTCCTTCCTCTTTCTTTCTTTCTTTCTCTCTCTCTCTCTCTCTCTCTCTCTTCCTTCCTTCCTCTCTCCCTCCCTTCCTTCCTTCCTTCCTTCCTTCCTTCCTTCCTTCCTTCCTCTTTCTTTCTTCTTTCTTTCTTTCTTTCTTTCTTTCTTTCTTTCTTTCTGAGAGAGAGCAAACAGAGCAGGGACAGAAGGAAAGGGAGAGAATCCCAAGTAGGCTCCACACTCAGCACAGAGCCTGACGTGGGGCTTGATCTCATGAGATCTCATGACATCATGACCTGAGCCGAAGTCAGGAGTCCAGTGCTTCACTGGCTGAGCCATCAGACACCCCCCCTCCCTTTTTAAAAACCCTTGTAACTCCCTAAGTGATCAGAGTCCTTGAAGAATCTTTCGTTCTTATATCTGGTCTTTGACCCCTGTTCCTGACACAGAGCTCCTACCTCTCTTGGAATTTCCTGGGTGATAGCCATATCTTTTGTTCTGCTGAGGCGACTCTGGGTGGGCTCTCAGGTGGCTCCGGGATGGGGGCTGGTCACCTGAAGGACCAAGCCAGGTTAGATGCTTGGAATTTTCAGCCCTGCTCCCATTCTCCAGCGAGGGGAGGGGGACTGGAGATGACGTTAATGACTGATCAAGCCCGTGTGATGGAGGCTCCAGAGAAACCTCCAAAACATGGGGTCCAGAGAGCGTCTGGGTTGGTGCTGGTAGAGAGGTGTCCAGAAAGAGTATGGAAGCTCTGTGCCCCTTCCCACATTCCTTGCCTTGCACATCTCTCCTACCTCGATTTTTGTTTAATCATATCCTTTTATAAGCTAGTCAACAGTAAGTAAACTGTTTTCTTGGGTTCTGTGAGTTACTGTAGGAAATTAATCAAACCCGAAGAGGGGGGTTGTGGAAACCTCCGATGTGCTGCCAGCCCATGGGTCAGTCGCCCATGTGACTGCCAGGACTTGTAATTGGCATCTGAAGGGGGGAGGAGGGGAGCAGTCTGGAGGGACTGCTATGAGAGTGTCGGAATTGAGTTACATTGTAGGGCACCCAGCTGGTGTCACAGAGAATCGCTTGGTGGGGAGCCCCCATATCTGTGCTCCAGACACTGTGAGGGTCGCAGTTGAGTGAGACACACAGAAGTGTAGGTTTTCTCTACATTCTCTGAGTTTCAGTTTCTCCATCAGCAGAATTAGGAGTAGTTCAGTGGGTCTCAAAAGTGCGGTCCCCAGACCAGCAGCCTCGGCACTATCTGGGAACTTGTTAGAAATGCAAATTCTCAACCTGCCACCCCCCCCCCCCCCCCCGCCCCGCCCCTCCACCCCCGGCTGAGGCTTTCTGAGTCAGAGCCCTGGGAGGGGCCCAGCAATTCACAGGCTTTCAACCAGTCCTCCAAAGGGGGCTGCTGCAGGTTCAAGGTTGAGACCCCCTGGAATGAGTTGCTAGCACCTATGCTTGTATGACCCTGCCCTTTGGCTCCTCGGGGCACGGCAGACCCAAAGCCCTACACACACAGGAGAGCATCTCCGAAGTGGGTCAGCCGCGAAGTGTGTCGTTGCCCAAATGCAAACGCAGAATTAGAAGAATCATGCCGTGTCAGGAAAACTACAGAAAGGTGAACTGGACCGGCAGGCTCAAAGCCTTTTCGTTCAAGATTCTTTATCCCTCTTCAGTCGAACTGCAGGGATTTCACAGGACAGCGATAAGTACTCGACTCCTGTTCCCCTGCTCCAGGCAATATCGGCTGGGATGTGCAGGCGTGAGCTGAAGGATTTTTTTTTTTCTTTTACCCAGGGATCGCTCCTTTGTTTGAGAGAGATGCCTCCAGAACACTAATAAATGCCGTGCAGCTCCACCTGTTAAAGTAACTGCTCTATCTTCAGGCTAGGAAGACAAGCTCTTCTGAAGTAGGTATCAGAGTTATTACGGTAAAGGTCTGACCTCGGGCTCCATTGCATAAGCGATGTCTCCTGCTTCTGACGCACCCCCCACCTCTCTCCTTGCTTATGTGACTTTTACTTGCACCGGTGCCTCCTGGGATGCTCTTCCTGAACTTCCGCAGTTGGATTCAGAGCCCTTCTTCGGGGTCCCCCGGGCACCCTGTACTGATCTGCGTCATAGCTGATGACACAGTGTGTCAACATTGCTACCTGACTCCTTGATTTCTCTCTCAGCTGAACTCCACGGGGACAGTGACTGTCTCCGTCTTCACTCATTTCGTTCCCAAGGTCTAGCACGGTACCTGGCTCATAAAAGAGCATCAGGAATTCCTTATTTACGGGGCAGCTCCATGGCTCCTGGCCACCCTCCATGAGGTGGTATTTTTCCTTTTTTTGAACCATTTGTTCACCCATCCATCGGTCAAATAGATATCGGGCAAATGGTAGGCGTGGCCCAAGGACAGGACACGGGGCTTGGTGCTGTTGGCCATTCAGAAAGGGGTCTGTTGCCTCTTCTCCCCCAGGACCTGAAGACCCAGTGGCTTCTCCTGCCCCCTTTTTGGTTTGTTTTTACACCTCCGCTGCACAAGGCCCGTTCATGGTAAGCCACAACTACTGACCCCTTCAAGGCTCTTCTCTTGATCGATGGAATGTTTTCCTTTTTCCCCTTTCATTTCCCCCCGCATTTTTGGTCCTCTCTGTCGGCAACCAGTTTAACCTGTTTGTGTGCGTTGTGTTCTTTGCCTGTATTCTTATAAAACATGTATTTCTCTTTGGGGAACATGTGTTTTCAGTTTACGCAAATGGCATACCGGAAACCTCATGGTGCCGCCTCCTTTTTCTGCTCTGCCTGGTCACGGGCATCTGTGTGGCTGTGCGCAGCATCCCCGTTTGACGCCTCCGTTCCGGTGATGAGCGCTAGACCGTCTCCAGCTCCCCACTGCCGCAGATGTTCTGGTGAGTACCCTCAAACTCGCCCCCTTGTTGACCGATAGGACAGTCCTTAGGGATTCCTGACGTGTATCACCTAGGACTCAGAGGCAGGAATGCTGGGTGATAGCGTATATATGTCTTTACATTGGCCGAGTACTGCCAGATTCTCTCCAGAAAGGCTGCCTGGACCTTGTAAGTTGGCAGAAGTTCCTTCTATATATTCTAGATTGTAGGCCCTCGTCAGATTTGACATTGCAAATATCTCCTTCCAATATGTTGTCTGTTAACTTTATCCATGATGTCCTTTGTCTTAAAAATATATGTGTATATTTTCTTCCCTTCTCTAAAGTGTATTACAGGGATTGGTTTTCTTTTTTAATTTTTTTTTTTTAGCGTTTATTTATTTTTGAGACAGAGAGAGACAGAGCATGAAGGGGGGAGGGGCAGAGAGAGAAGGAGACACAGAATTGGAAGCAGGCTCCAGGCTCTGAGCCATCAGCCCAGAGCCTGACGTGGGGCTCGAACTCACGGACCGTGAGATCGTGACCTGGCTGAAGTCGGACGCTTAACCGACTGCGCCACCCAGGCGCCCCAGGGATTGGTTTTCAATGGCCCTAAACGATCCTTTGATTATGAGCAAAAGTGTATAGCTTTTCATCCTAGCGTAAATTTCCCCATACAGTATCATACGTGCGTGGACCTCAGCGTGCCTAAATGGGCTCATCAGTTGAGCCTTAGGAAAGAGAAATCCCTGGGTATTAACCATAAAACTACCCAAATATCAGTCCATTTTGGAAATAGGGCTGTAAGTACTGTAAATAGAGAGTCATGCATAGTTGTGACAACCCCTGTCAATAACCAAAACAAAAGGCAAACAAAACTCCTAAGAAGTACTTGCGACCTTAGAGCCTGGGGACCAGGACTTGGAAAAGCTGAAAGAAGACATTGGGTTTCCCTTGGGCAGGCCTCTGTTTACACTCCTTTTGAGAATTTAGAAGTAACCCTCTCAATGCTTCCTCTTGGCTCTGCATGTTTGACCTTGGCTGGCAGGTGGCCCGTTGGAGTTCGTGAACATTCCGGGGGTGTATGTATAACAAAAATATCCAAATTCCTTGGTATATATTCAGAGACTTTATCATGCAGACCTTCTTGAGGAAGGAACAGGGTCATGTTCATTAGATGTCACTGCGAGAATCTCAGACATATAGTGGAGACTCAATAATTTTCCCCAGCATAAGGGAAATCCGCTCTCTCCCTCATTAACGATGACCACAGGACACGGTAGGTCCTTAAGCTTTAAAATATCAACGAATGAATCTGATGACTGAAATGATGCTAATGTGTAATTTAGTGTGTAACATTTTCCACATGGTATTGACATCTTAAGAAGAAATTTCTGCAAACAGCGTTCATAGTAATATAGGGGAATGATTGTAATAATGGAATTTACAGGTAGCAAAATACCAGCTGGAAAGGGTGGGGGATATTTGGGACTAGACAGTTCTTCCGATGCCACTCAAATTCCTTCGTCTATGGAAGTGTCAGTATTTAGGGACGTCTTAGGTATGTTTATTAGCAAAGTTAGCCTTTCCTCCCAGGCTTTGTATTTTTGGGTTTATCAGAAACGTGAGCAGGTAAGTATACAGCACACGGAATTTCTGAGTAGCTATTTTGATATGGGTCACATTTCATCGTGACAACAGTATGCTGATACTTTTACCTTGCATAAGATGTGTTCGATGCTATGCTTTGTTGCCAGAGGTTCGCTGCCAGGGGAGGTGACAGTCATGGAAAAGGCATGGGAATGTTTCTTCTTCTTAGGAGTCTCCAGTGGGGTTTTCTATCCTGACCTTTCTTCCTTGGCCCTGAGGGTCAGTGGAAGGGCCTTCACTCCGTGAATGCAGAGGTCAGCTGGACAGGTCGGCCGCAGCGAACAGGATGCTCATTTGCTGGGCCACTGGGCGTCCAGACACAACCTCCCTCCATCTCACTTTTCCCCTTCTTTTCGCACCCTTGTCGTATTTTCTTTTTGCAGCAAGATGATGTTACCTTGGCCCCAGTTCACAAGGCAGAAAACACAGCCACACCCTGATGTCCACCCCTTAATCCCTACTCCAAAGTCCGGGGGTCTGGGATTCGGAATTCTTACTGTTCTGCAATGGATCCCGTGCCTACTCTTGTTCCAGTCAACTTGGCTGGGGGTAAAGGACCTCGTTGAGCAGACATAGCTCCCGGGAGTTCCCTGTGACCAAGGCAGAAGGGTGGAGGGCAGTTCCAGAAAGGAGGAACGCACCTAGACTCTAATAGGCACCTGTTCGTCCAGCAATCCTTAGGGAAGAAAAGGCTTTTTAGGCACTAAGGCCCACTTTCGAGAAAGAGCCAGTATTTTTTTTATGCCAACACACAGAAAGAAAGGAAAGGAAAGGAAAGGAAAGGAAAGGAAAGGACAGAAGTTGGAATGTATCCTGTTGTAACACACACATCTCTGTCCCATGCTGTACATAACGTATGTGTGCCCGTGCCTAGAAAACACATATTTGTCAGGGACACTGTAGCGCGAACATATGATCTCTTAAGGATCCTGCTTCTGTGAGCTTCTCGAGACACACACCCCACCCAAACGTTTCCCGACGTAAGCAAATGATTGAGGTTTTTAGGAGAGAGCAGGGATCTCTTAAGATAAAGCGTTCAACAAGTGTAACATTCGGGGCTCAGAGCAAATGCCTTGTGGGGGGAAAATAGCGCGCTAAAATGGCTTGATTGGAGTTTTAATGAGAGATTTTTCTCCTTTACTCCACCCTACGCTCCCCCTCCCCTACACCGGTTATTTTCTCCAGCAGGCCAGTCAAGAGCCCTGTGCTGGGGGACACTGAGGGAATGTTAACAATCCGACTCTACCAATTAATCGCAAGCCCTTTCTCCATCCCGCTCAGCAGGGCATCTCTCTCGCAGGCTGCTGAAAACATAACAATGCGCCTCTCCGTCGTGAATGCGAAACGGTATGTTCATCAGGGGGCTTAAAAATCCTCGGGGCTACAATATCCGGTCCTTGGGCACACGTTACGGAGGCTACAGCCTGTTCCCCACCTCACACTTGGATGCGAGTAAATTCTTATGTGACAGCGAAATGTGAAACAGAAATCCCCCTCTTCAAAGAGAAAAGGCAAAACCCAGGGGAGGCAGGAAATGTACAGACGCACTGACTTAACATACACATGTAAACAGTCCCCACGCCTCTGGTTTTTCCCTGCTGATTAATGAAATGGCTGGCTCAGGAACCTGGGTTTGAATTGCAGGGTTGCCTTCAAGCCCTAGAACTGCATGGGAGTTTAAAACATTGAGCTGGGGTGTTAATTCAATATGTATTAATATGAAGAACGCTGAAGGCCGGACCCCTGTGTTGGGAGAGACCAGGAGACGTCAACCACGTATATTTCCTCCACATGGAGCCCACGGTCTGGCTTTGGAGCCCAAGTGCAGAGGTGAAGTGTGAACAGATTCAAGCGAAGAGGTAAGGCCAGGGGTGGTGGGTGTGCTGAAGGCTGGGAGTCGCTGGTTTAAAGAGGGGGACACAAGGAGAAACGTCTGACTGAAAGTGCAAGATCATGAGACAGCTATGCGAAGGAACCGAGCTAAAGTCTTCTGCACTCGAAGTGCTCTCCAGGCTCCGAGTGATCCCAACTCCCATCTAAACATCTGGGGATTTGGTAAAACTGGGACCAATCAAATTCCCTTGCAACGAAAGCTCATTTTGACAGCGTGGGCCCTGGGATGCTTTGTATTCTCACCACTTGCCCCCTCTCAGCCTGTAGAAGGTCATCAATAGGATACTTGGTCTTGTTCAGGTTGATCCTGGAATGGCAGGAAGTGGTGGGTCCCATGGTTTCCGTGGTGTTACTACCAGCCTCAGGAGAGGGATTCTGGTAGGCTAGCCAACCTCTCCCTGTTCCTTAGCACTTACCCCACTTATTAAAGGACTCTGACATCAAAACAAAGCAAACCAGCAAATGTCATCCGAGCTGGTGCCATCCATTTGAGGATGGTGGGAAGAGAGCCATTGATGGCTGTTGTAATGGCTGTTGGGTATACGCACGTAAGCCCAGGAAAGAAGAATAAAAGACTTCATCACCCCATCATGCCAAAGTTCATTATTTTGAGAGGAGCAAGGTCAAAGTCACATTTCCTATAGGGATGTCCTTTCTCCATGTTGAAATAATATTGTAATGTCTTCAAGGAAAATTAATGCTTGGCTTGGCGAGGCGTTCTCTGCAATTACTAAGGAAAGCAGCTGGGAGTTAGCCAGCGTGCTTCTTGGTGGCAACTGGAATTCGGCACCCGGTTTTGTTCTCATTCACAGTACTAGAGCTCATCCCCTGCCCCACCCATGCCCCCCAACCTCTGCTCATAATAGCCGAAATTGCAAGTTTGCAAGAAACAAGAAGGGAAAATGGTAGAACCCCTCTTTGGGTTCAGAGTGGACGTTCCACGTTGGGAGACTTGAACAAGAGTCCAAAAGAAGTGGAGTGTTGGAGAGACAGAAGCAACTTCCAGACGGGGCATTCTTCTTGCAAAGGCACAGCTCGGGATGATCGCCTTCCCTTCTTAATAGGGAAGAAGAATTAAGCGAGGCACATTTATAACTTCAGTTCCTGCTGTGCTATACTGTCCAGAAAATATAATAAAAAATAAGATGCCATGCCCAATAGGAGCAACCAAACAATGCTATTTTGGAGTTGATTTAACCCAGATTACCTCAGACCTCCATGGGGAGAAGCTTGAAAACTCTAATAAAAGACAAAGAAAATAGTATCAGTGACTATCGTGTTCTTGGATAAAGAATTTAATATTACGAAGATTGAAATTCTTCCCAAATTAATTTATAATCTCCATGCACTCTCAATCAAAATTCCAGTTGGACTTTTTCCCCAGGAACGCAATAAATGTGTGTGTGTGTGTGTGTGTGTGTGTGTGTGTGTTATGATTTACAAATAGCTAAGTGAATAATATGAAAAAGGACCACAAAAGTGAAAGGGGGGGGGGTGTATCTATTCAGATACTAAAACATACAACCAAATCATAGTCATACAAATAGTATTCAGAAACGGACATATAGACCAAATGGAAAGCAGTAGAAAACTCATGGATACGATCTTCAGTGGGAGATGTTCCTAGTATCTAAAATGGACAAAGGATTACTCTGTAGACCATGCAAAGATGGCCTACAAATCAGCTCCCGTGGAAAAAATGAACAAAAGACATAAACAGACATTTCAGGAAGGAGAAAACCTAAAAGACGGCGAACACATCGAGAGAGGCTCGTATGTACTAACAACCAGAGAAACGCAAATACGAACGATGAAATTTTGCTTTACTCCAACTTAGACTGGAAAAGAATTAGAAAACCCAGTTATGTCAACTGACGGTGGTGATATGGCTTGTCTGGAATTCTCTTGTGCTCTCCTGATTGAGCCTAGACTTCCACGGAGCTGTTTTCATGAGTAACCCGGCGCTGCTCTGGACATTAGGTACCTGCCGAAACTGTGTCACAGATATTCCATAGCGACACGTACGCCCCGGAGAAAGTTTTACGCTAGTCTGGACAGGGAAATAAATACGTGAGGATGTCTGCGTGCGTGCGTCGCTATACTATTGGGCTGACAGGGAGTAAGAGACTTCTGTCTCTCAGCAGAATTACCAGTTAAAACATGGTAGATGGAGGTCATCTATGTACGTGCCATGCAGTAATTTAAAGCAATGCGCTAAATGTGCCAAGCATCATGGCTTCTCTTTTTTTTTTCTTTCAACGTTTTTTTATTTATTTTTGGGACAGAGAGAGACAGAGCATGAACGGGGGAGGGGCAGAGAGAGAGGGAGACACAGAATCGGAAACAGGCTCCAGGCTCCGAGCCGTCAGCCCAGAGCCCGACGCGGGGCTCGAACTCCCGGACCGCGAGATCGTGACCTGGCTGAAGTCGGACGCTTAACCGACTGCGCCACCCAGGCGCCCCAACATCATGGCTTCTCTTAAAAAAATAATGCAGGTGAAAAAAAGTACGAAACAGAATAAAAGGAAACACCGACCATGCGTGCAAGTTCAACGTATGCATGCACCAAAGAACAACGAACGCCATGCAAGAGAACATACAGACAAAACAACGGCTGGGACTTGACAGTCTTCAGGCCTTGCCTGTGGGCCCTCCTGTCCACGGGTACGACCGTCTGGAAGGACGCAGAAGATGTTTACTTGGTTGTGGAAGTCCATCTTCTCCCTTGCGCCTCCTGTGCACATTCCTGACCCTTGGGATGGCCCAAGTCTGTTCAGGGATGTTTGTAGTCTCCCAGCAGGCTCCCCGTCTGCCTAGAAAGCCTTCTCCTTTCTTCCACTGGAGGGCAGGAGCCTGTGTCCACCCCCACGTTCCTCAGCCCTTGACTCTTCTCCAGAATTTTCTCTAAGCCACCTCCTCTGCCATCCCATTTCTTTTTTTCTCGTACGTTCACGTTCTCCTGCAGCCTGTGGGAGATGACAGCTGTTGGTTTCATCGTAATGACACCCTTTCATGATGCTTTTGACCTTTGGGAAGGCTTGGGGAAAGCAAGGCTTATCCCTTGGTGTAGTCTAGAGCTAAGCTCTGTGGGTTGTTTGGGGGATGGGCCACATTTAGGGGCAGGTAGAGGGAAACGCGGTATGAAAATTGCATCTCAGCCTGGGTTCTGTCCTTCTGCCGTCTACCCTCACTGCACTGTCAAGTGCAAGAGCTTTGTGTGTCTGGGTGTGCTCAGACTTGGTGTGTTTTTTGTGTCTCCGTGTTTCAAAAGCATTTCACTCCGCTACCAAAGGCTTGCGGTTGCTAGGAGGTTGTGAAAATATATCGCCGATGGAGACAAGCGCCATCAAATGTCCCCTTGTTTTTGCCGATGTGAATCAGGATGACCTTTTCACCCTCTTCAAGAGGGTATTTATAAGAACCGGGCATGGGGCACATGATGGAGAGATAACACGCAAGGAGGCCACGCACAGTTGGAAGGAAGCAGAAAGCACACCTCTCTCTGGAATGATGTTCTGGAAAACCCGCCTACAGTGTTGTATTTTTCTAGTTGGTATCCCCTCTTTGAAAGAGAGGATATTCTCCGCGCAATGCACACACACACACACACACACACACACACACACACACAATTCGCTTCTGTATTTCCCTCCCAGAAGTCAAAGGCTTAATCCCATGATCTTCAGAAGGAAGGAAGTGAAGATCAGTTGGCCAGGTTAAGACAGGGATTATTTTTAGCAGTAGAGGAAGGTGGCCTCCTGGAGAAGCTGGCTGGCTGTGGTGGGAGGGACAGACTGGGATGTGTCTTAGTCTCCACCACAAAGTAGCACAGACTGGGGCGCTTGAACAAGGGAGGTTTGCTTTTCATGGGTCTGGAGCCTGGAAGTCCAAGCTCAAGGTGCTGGCAGATCTGGGTTCTGGTGAGGGCTTTCTTCTTGGTTTGCAGACGGCTGTCTTTAGCTGTGTCCTCACATGGCCTTTCGTTGGTGGTGGAGGGGACGTGGTGGGGGCGAGGGGGAGAGGATAGAGAATCTGGTGTCTCTATAAAACCACGAAGCCATCATCATGAAGGTCCTCCTCTCATTAACTAAGCTAGAACTAATCAGCTCTCCAAATTCCCACCTCCAAATACCACCACACTGAGGGTTGGGGCTTCAACATCTGAATTTTGCCCTGGTAGCCTGGAAAGTTCTCAGTGCCCAGACCTCAGTCAGGTCCGGCTTCAGGAAACCCCAGGCCTTGTGGAGCCCCCTTCTTGGTGGGATCAGCACCCCCTTGGTGGGCTCGAACTCACCACGAGCGAGTTCATGACCTGAGCCCAAGTCGGATGCTTAACCCACTGAGCGCCCCTATACTTAACGCATTTGTTAAATGAGGCTTTTTAACTATATTAACTTAGTAATTAGTTGTCACATCTAATTATGATATTAGGTAATATGGATTTAAAATTTTCGTATCATTTCAATTTTCAAAATTTAACTTTTTAATTTCGGCACGGTGTTTGCCTCGACACCATATGGAAAACTTACCTCTCCATTTAAGCAAATCCTTATTTCTCTTTTATATCTACTTCCCCTACCCCTTTACCTGGAGGTACAAGGCATCGTATAGAATTAGTTACTCCTTCACAAGGGCCATTTTGCGGTGAACGATTTCATTTTCCATTCTCTTTAGCACTATATGCGGGAACAAAAAACCGGACTATGCTTCTAGGTGGTGTTGCTTCCTGTACCTTTGAGTTTTGCAGAGGAGGAGGGAGGGAGGGAGGGAGGGAGGGGAGATCAGCCGCTGGGGATCAGACAGGGAGCACGGGATGGCAGTGATGGAGTTCATATGGCTCCTTTGGTGGCTTCTCCGTGGCAGCCAGCATACCATCCGCTTGATTACCTCTCCATTCAGGGAGCTCACCCCTCTATGGCTGGCTAGTGCGAGCAGTGGAGAAAGGCAGGGACAGTTCATTTTTTCAGCAGCTGGAAGAAAAAAAAGTCTCTTTGTTTTTGCTTCTTGTTCTTTTCCTCCTTTTGTCCTTGGATTCGTGTAAAAGTTTCAGGTTGTTTGTGACCGAGGGTCCACAGTAGCCTCATACCGTGTCCCAGAAGCTTGACCTTGAGGAGCTGAACCTCACCATTTCACAAGACACGGTGGCCGTGTGCTCCATTTAGGGACGTCTAGACAATAGGCACAAAGGTCTTCGTGGCATTAAGGCCTCATTTGTTTTAAGCAGATATAAGGATTTGTGGTTTCTGAAAACAAACTTAATTAACCCCCTTTTCTTTGGGGGTGTCCTTCATTCTCCCCCTTCAAAAGTCATTCACCCCCTCCTGTCTGTTAATAACGGGTTCTTACACGGAGGTGGGGAGAGGATTGTTCCCTTCAGTCCCGCCCTGCTCTACAGTGATAGAAGTAGAAGGAAGCCCTTTCTGTCTCCATATTCAAGCTGATGGAAGGAAAGTGCCAAATTATCCTGCAGAATGTTCTAAGACCTGGTTTGACCCCAAATGCTGCTGTAAGAAGCAGCAGATGGGAAAATAAAAGATGTCCTTTTTAAAAGAAATCCTTTCTCCTACAAGAGGCTTCCACAGAAGACCGCCCCTCGGTTCCAAGGAAGAGGTGAGTCCAGGAAAGCCCCACCCAGCTTATTGGGGTAAGTGGCCTGGTGGGGCAGCAGATATCCGGCCTGATCGCTGCGTTGTAATTGGTTTTGAAAACACATTTGCACGATGGCAGTGCAAAACCCCCCTTCCCGAGTTGCCTTGCATTTCATGGGGCTCGTCGAAAGTATTTTTCCTCCCATGGGCGCCTGGGGACCTCAGTAGGTGAAGCCTCCGACTTCAGCTCAGGCTGTGATCTCACGGTGTGTGAGTTTGAGCCCCGCATGGGGCTCTGGGCTGATGGCTCAGAGCCTGGAGCCTGCTTTCAATTCTGTGTCTCCCTCTCTCACTGCCCCTCCTCCACTTGTGCTCTCTCAAAAATAAATAAATGTAAAAAAAAATTACAAAGTATTTTTCCTCCCTGTGTCCCCCAGGCTTCCGAAGAGACAAAATATCTCAAATCTTGAGGACCGGGTCCCAACTGCAATTGACCTGCTCGTTACGACGGGAAGACTAAAGTTCAGGTTTGCTGATTTTTTGTAGCAGGAACTGATCCACAATTTGCTTGGGTTGCTGGAGCCAGCTCAAATACGAAACAGATTGGAACAGTGGTCAGCCTTTCAGCTTTGCGGTAATGGCTTCAAAGTCCAATAAAAATAGAGAAAAGTATCTTTTGAAGGCAGAGGAAACATACGCAGGCGTGAATGTGTGTGTGTGTGTGTGTGTGTGTGTGTGCGCTTTCATCGCCAAGAGTGAAGTGGTTACTTTGGACTTTTGCTTCAGTCCTGAGAAGCTGTCCTTCTCCCACCCCTCACCCCTGCCATTTCCCCCCACCCATGACACGATGTTAACGTCGTGTGGGCCCGGGAGAGTTTCATGGCGGTGGGGTGTGTGTGTGTGTGTGTGTGTGTGTGTGTGTGTGTGTGTTGTGTGTAGAAAGAAGGGAAAGGCACACAATTCAGATTCTCCAGGGTGGAAGTTTTGGCCTCTGTTTTAGGTCTCGAATTACGAAGAGTTGCATACGGCCATACATATGAACATGATTGACAAAATCTGCAGATTAAAGACAATCTGTGAATGGTGTAGAGTGCTTTACACACACTGCACATTGGCAGTGTCTATTCGTAGGATGCACATTCTAGAATTTGTGCTCTCTCTTCCTTTTCTGAGCTCGCTCATTCTACTTTTATGTGTGCTTTTCTTCTCCTTGGTCTTCCTTCAGAAATTTGATTTTTGAGCAGCATAACTGGAGACGTGTAAGCAGGGTAACTCTCAAGATCCTATCTGTTTAGATCAAAGGGCACGGCTAGTCCCCAATGTTGGCAACGGGATTATTTAACAAGAAATCCTTGTCAGTGTCAACGTGACACACGGGATGACATCACACTTGGGAGAAATAAGCATATAAGTCGATATTCCTTCGCCAGCTTCAAAGGCGGAAATGCTTTTACCTAAGATGCTTCTTATTCTCACTTGCCTGTTTTTTCACGATGGCGTCTGACGTCTGAACATGGTCTCCTGCTAAGTTTTTTTATCGTGATCTTGCCATGAGGGTGTTCATTAGGAACCTTGGTGGCAAAGTCGCCTTTTCTAGGCCGTGGAGTGATCCGTAGCTTCCAGCTTTGTCCCATCCCAGTCCCCTCTTCCCAGCACCATACGGAAGGAGCTTTGCTTTGCTACGGAATTTGGCAAAGTTCAAAATATTTAAGTCCTTCCTGCCGTTGACACTCTTCTGACCGAGGAGAGGCTGGAAATATTGGAAATATTGGACATCCCTCTGGATTTTGCAAACCCAGCCTCTTATAGGAATTCTTGTGAATTTGCCACAGATGACAGCCGGCCTGAAGAAGAAAGACCGATTCATTACTGCCATGGAGGGAACTATTTAAAATGGATGTGTGTGCTCCCCCCACGACCCTTCAAGGATGGGTTTTAGCATTTAACTTAGCATTTAGCATCGAATTTATTCAGTCTTCAAAATCGCTGACCTGTCTTCCTCCCCAGGCCTGAAAGAAAATTTGTGACCGGGGGAGGCACCCTTGCGAGGAAGCATCTCCAATGTTCTGGACGTTGTTCCTTCTCAAACTTTAATGTGCGTGTGAACTGATCCATCATTAAGGCATCTTGTTAAAATGCAGACTGGGATCCCTTAGGTAGAGGGGTGAGCCTGCGATTCTGCATTTTTTTTTAATTTTTTTTTTAACGTTTATTTATTTTTGAGACAGAGAGAGAGCATGAACGGGGGAGGGGCAGAGAGAGAGGGAGACACAGAATCGGAAGCAGGCTCCAGGCTCTGAGCCGTCAGCCCAGAGCCCGACGCGGGGCTTAAACTCACGGACCGTGAGATCGTGACCTGGCTGAAGTCGGACGCTTAACCGACTGAGCCCCCAGGCGCCCCACGATTCTGCATTTTTAATAGTTTCAGGTGATGCCCACTAGGCCTCCGTGATGGGATCTCACTTCCTCACTGGCAGTGGAGGGGGGCAGGGTGCCCGCCCCGAGCCCGGAATTTCTGGAAAATTCCTTCTGACAGCTCCCAGGCCCCCAGCATTTTGCTCACTTGCAAGCCTTCTTCGAAACTATTTAGAATAAATTAAATAATGCTGTGCTCTTTCAGGAGCCAGCATGTGGGAGACAGGATAGAGACAGGTTATAGAAGAGAATGGGATCAGACAGATACAGAGAAAGATAAAGACAGATAGGGGCAGACAGAGAGTCCCTCCCGTAATGTCTGTCACTCTGTATCTCTTCTAGTCTTTCCTCTCTGTTTCAATTTCTTTTTTTTTTTTCCCATCTTGTTTCCCTCACTGCTTTCTGTCTGTTGTGAGATAACAGAATCGTTCCACTCGAATTCCGACACAAACGGGGGCTCGTAAGAAAAGTGGACTGCTTGAGAAGCTGGGAAGGCGACACCTGGGCCCCAGCTCTGCCACTGGGTGCAGCGGGGCCAGTCACTTGGGATTTCTGGGCCTCAGTTTCCCTTTCTGCAACATGAGCAAGTTTGGTGACCTGGTCTCTGGACCCTTTCTGGCTCTGCAGCACTGCGACTTAATGATCCGTGTCGATATGTTTATCTGTTACTTGGGGCAAATCTGTTCAACTTTCTCTTTTTTTTTTTTAACATTTATTTATTTTTGAGACAGAGAGAGACAGAGCATGAACGGGGGAGGGGCAGAGAGAGAGGGAGACACAGAATCCGAAACAGGCTCCAGGCTCTGAGCGGTCAGCACAGAGCCCGACGCGGGGCTCGAACTCACGGACCGCGAGATCATGACCTGAGCCGAAGTCGGTCGCTTAACCGACTGAGCCACCCAGGTGCCCCTGTTCAACTTCCAATATAAGTAAGTTAACTGCAATGTCGCCAGGGTTACCAGGGTGCATAATTCTTATGTCTACCAGGCATGTTAAACGTGTACTCAGGAAGCTCTTGAGGGAGAACCATTTCCTCCAGCATCATGTGAGGCTATCTGAAGGAGCCACCCTCCGGATTTCTGAAAATCCGTAGGGCTTTCACATCCTTTGTTGTTCCCGCAGTTTTGAAAGATTACCATTATTATTATTCCTATCATTTGAGGGGCAGATTCTTATCTTCTATCCCCCAGAGTCAGAAAACTCATTCGTAAGCTTTAAAGCTTGGCACTGTGAAAGAAAACTGTTCTGTAAATACTGTCGTTGTTATTTATGGGGGTGGGGGGGGGAGGGAAGAAGAGAGGGGGTCCGTCCATGGAGCTGACGGAATGTGATGGAGGAAAGGGTGAGTGACCCATTGTCCTCCTTCTGTTTTTTCTTTAGGTCGTTTGATTTACAAGTGTAATAACCAAGAAGTAATCAGATACAAAAAACCAAGCAGAAGGAAAAACAAAAAGAAGGCACCCAGCATTGCAGAGGATAAGACCTGTCCTCAACTCGGCAGGTGACCGTGGCCAACGCACCCGGGTGTAAAAACAGGACGTCATCGTTTCCAAGAATATCTTTCCCCGACTTCTGTTTCTGTTCTGGGTTCTGAGTCTATAGAGAACATGGAACCAGTTGGATAGAAGTTGAAGTTATTTTGGACTCTTTCATGATGGTGCAGAGAACAGGGTGTACCTAAGGTAAGTAGGTGTGTTTCTGAGATGGCTTCTTAGGGATGGGTGACCGACGCTCACGGAGGGTCTTCATGGGCCTGGTATTGCCAGAGTCCCTTAGCCACTAAGGGTCCCTTCAGTGAGCTGGTCGCAGTAAAGAATATGTCAGAGATAGAAAAGGGCTTCCACTCATTGCCTTTTGAAGCCCAAAGCTGCCTAACAAAGATGGAAGCCCCCTATTGATTCTGCGAAGCATTGCCTTGAGTAGAGGTAGCAAACTCATCACTTGCCTTGGCTGGACTTTAACCTTGATCGTTGGACCTCGGGCTGCATTCACGCAGAAGCGGCTCGCCAAGCCGAACATCCCAGTTGGGAAATGAGTTTCCCAGAACTGGTACTTCGGAGAATTTCAAGCACGTTCGTGGCGGCAGGAGGCAGAAGGGAGGGGAGAACAGTTCTCAGGGAGGGTACACGACACGGTAGGGTCTGAGAGTAGCTTTATTGTGTTTCTCATATTTATTTTTCCAGGAGATAAGAGGGGTTTCCATGAGCTCTCCGAGGCTAGTTGGCCTGGCTGATAACCCTTCTAAGGATCGTTGAATCCTCATTCAGAGGTAGGCTGTGTTTACTCATCTGATAACTCTTTTTTTTTTTTTTTTTCTAACGGAAAGGCTTGGAGCCTGTTCGTAAAAGGCACTGTCCTGATTTAGTTTCTGGCCCTTCCGCTTTTTCCACCATCTATTTGATGGAGCGTTGTGTTGCTGTTTGTTCAGTACTGGTGCCTACGATGGAAAAACAGACGGCAAGTTAGTCTGAGTACGGGGACGACACCGTCCGTCTCTGCCACCCTCTCCCTGCTTTGAGCACAGTCTTGCTGCTTTGCTCACCACACCCCTTTCTGGTGTGCTGCTTCACGCATCCCCTCTTCCAAATCAGTCTCCTCCGTGCGGCCGGCCCGGAGAGACCGTTTGAATTGCAAATCAGGCTGTGTCGCCCTCTGTTATAAATTGCTCTAATGGCTTCTCGTGGCAAGTTTAAAAATTCTTAATATTATAAATACCTCTGAATCCATTGCCCACAAGCACGGGGACATTAACGAGAACATTCGTCTCCTTGTGCGTTGAGCCCCATCCCGCAACGCTGCCAAACTCACTGTTCTGAGCCTTCTATTTAATTTTGCCTTGCTCTATTTAAATACGGTTTTATTATAGAAATGTATTCCTGAAAAGTGTCCTGTTAAATTTCAGTTACCTTAGACATTATGAAAAGTTCATCATTCTGGGTGTCACCTTCTGAGACTTGCTTTTTTCATTGAATAGGAGACGGTCGAGATACATCCATGCTGTTGCACGTAGCTTGGATCGACTTGTTTTAATCATTCTGTAATATTCCACGCAGTGGGAGATACCATAACCGATCTTTTCTCCAGTGGGTGTCTTTGGTTGCTTCCAGAGTTTTGCTCAGGGGACAGTGTTGCTGAGAACACCCTTGTACAACTGCTCTTTTTTGTTTGTTTGCCAGCACAGAGCCCACTGCCAGCACAGAGCCCACTGGGGGGCTCGAACGCGCGAACCGAGAGATCATGACCGGAGGCAAAATCAAGAGTCGGCAGCTTCACCGACTGAACCACCCAGGCGCCGCCCCCCCCCCCCCCCCCCGCCCCGTATGACTTCCCTTAAGGACAAAATTCTTCATGTGGCCTGCGAGGCTCCGCAACCCCAGCCCCACCTGCCCTATGCACCCTTGCCTTCTGCTGTCTCCCCTCACATTCTGTGCTTCTGCTGTTCTCGCCCGGGCAGAGGTACAGTGAGGGGTGGAAGAAAGAAAGAAGAGGGTGCACAAGAACTTGAAACAGCTGACCCTTCTCTTCCTTCTTCTCGCCAATCTCACCATTTCCTGCAACTCCCCGATCATTAATCTAACTTGGGCGTATCTTCCTTGATATGGTGGAGCAGGAGGTCGCTTCACCTGTGATGTGGGTTTATAGCTCCCTGCGCCTCCCGTGCAGAGCACTGGGCCCGGTTTTCCTTCGTAGCACGCTGCGTTTGCATGGCCGCTTAACACCTGCTCTGCGCCTGGACTCTGAGCTCTGAGAGCAGGACGGTCTGTCGCTGTTCACAGCTGTCTCTCCAGGACCTCGCACGGCACCTGGCACCGCACAGGAGCTCCACGTATATCGTAAGTGAATGGAGCAGTGATTGACCAAGAGCTGGGAGAGCGATCGGAGACCACGGGACGAGATTCAGCGTGCTTCTTCCTTAATCCTCTAGAGCAGGAGTTGGCAAACTTTTTTGCAAAGGGGCAGACAGTCAACGCTTCAGACTTTGCAGGCCATGCGGTCTCTGACCTTACCTAACGTGGCTGCCGTGGCACGAGAGCGGCCGTAGTTAATATGCAAGCGAAGGAACACGGCTGGGTTTCAATACAACTTTATCTGCAAACACTGAGACTTGAATTTCACATAGTTTTAATTTGCGTGTGTCATGAAGTGTGATTCTGTGTTACAAAATAGGATTCCTTTGATTTTTTTTTTCCCAACCGTTAAAAGATATGAGAACCAGCCTTAGCTCGTGGGCTGCCCCAAAGCAGGTCATGGGCCACAATCGATCGGAGGGCTGTGCGTGGTTGGTTGACCCCTGCTCCAGAGTAGCCCTGCACCCTGGCCAGTGCAGTGACCTTGGGTCAAGGTCAACTCTGAAGTATTATTTGTAAATAGCCAGCCACTGGGGATGGGGGATGAAAAAAGGTCCAGAGCCTGTGCCTTCTTTAAAGAATTAAAAGACACTTTTCCTTCCTTCCTCCCTCCCTCCATCCCTCCCTCCCTCCCTCCCTCCCTCCTTCTGTTTCTCTTTCTTTCTTTCTTTCTTTCTTTGCTTTTCTTGAAGATTGTCATATGGTTCTTTCATTCCTCAGCCCTTCCATCACTATCCTTGGATATTAACATTAAAATTTAGGTACTTAAAAGTGCCTCTTATTACTGCTACGTCATCACCCCAAGTTGCACGATAAAGACACTGCATATGCACTCACCTTGCTGTCGCTGTCCTGGCCAATTCATTTGGCAGGAGTGAGACACTGACCGCTGCAACTCGCTGACACTTTGACATCTCAAGGTCCCGGCCAGGCCAGCAGAACGTGGTCCGTCTACCTTTGCACGGGGGGAGGCGTGGGTCCACTGACATTACCATGAAACCAGGAGAACAAAGCAAAACAAAACAAACAAAGGCTTCTGCTTTGCAATGTTTGGTAATATAAAGCTGTGTTGACACACTTTTTAATCTGTCAGCAGACCAACCCTGGAAGGTAGCCCATTTTGTTGGTGCGTTGACTTGTTTTTGTTCACTGAGATGGAAATCTTCATTTATTGGAAGGGATGCGTATCGGGACAGCTCTGAAAAGGAAGCGGTAACGCGGGGCCCTGGCGCGCACCATCGCGGACAGGAGGGAGGAAGGAAGCAGTGGGGAGGTAGGCACCATTGACCTCTCGTGGCCTGACCCGCTGAAGGTGGCAGTATCTTGTGTTGACTTCCGGTGTGGAAACTGTCCTCACCATATACCCCTGCAGGTAGAAGGGCACTCGAAAGATCATCCTGTTCTGTCCTGTGTACTCAGAACCTGTCCTGGTCAGTTTCTTGTCTCTACCTGAAGGCTGATGGTCTTTAAGTTCCAATTTCCCTCTCCTGGTGGACTGTGTCCAGACAGCTTTCGCTCACAGAGCAGACGCTCTCCAGGTGAGTGTCACCCCACTTCCTGGGTCGGTTCTTTGAGAGGCCACGCCTGGCTACATGCTGTATCTACCTGGCTACACGTATCAGGACCGCTTCCCAGCCAGCCTCACATCTTGCCTGAATTCCTGTGCTAGCTGGTGTCCCTGCTTCTACCCTTGTCCCAGATAATTCACTTTCCGTCTATACAAACTTTTGAAAGCAGGAGTCAGATCATATCATGCACTTACTTAAAATCCTCCAAAGGGTTACAGCAGATCAAGTCAAATCAAGTCAAATCACACCCAGATTTCTTAAGGTATGTTACGGGTTGAACTGGGTCCTCCCCAAATGATGTTGAAGTCCTAACTTATTTGGAGGACTTATTTGGAATCCACATCTTTGCACGTGATCAAGATGCACTTAGTAGGGTAGGGCCATAGTCCAATATGACCGCTGTCCTTTTAAAAGGGAGATTTGGCTAAGAGACAGACATGCATGGAGGGAAGACAGAATGAACACACAGGGAGAACTGCATCAACAAGCCAAGAGATGCCTGAGGCCACCAGAAGCAGGAGAAAAGCCTGGAACGGTTTCTCCCTCACAGCCCCCAGAAGGAACCAAACCCTGCTGACACCTTGATCTTGACTTGCAGCCTCCAGAACCGTGAGAGAATAACTTTCCGTTCTTTAAACAGGAAATTAATACACCGGATGGCAAAGCCCCTGGAGTATTCTTACTCCCGACCCACTGTGCATTAATGCTTCTCGATTGAGGCCGCACGGGGGGAGGGGTTTTTGGTAGCTAGGACCAGGGGCTTTACTGGCATTTAATGGGCAGCGCGGCCAGGGATGCTAGAAACCTCTAAATGCAGGGAAGAATCCCACACAATATTGCCACGCAAAGCCGCGCAGAGAATAACTGCAACACGCTGTCATTCAATTCTGTAAACTCTTCCCCTTTCCCAACAGCTCAGGGCCTTTGTACGAGCCCTTCCCTCTGCCTGGAAGGCTCCCTACCTGCTCTCCGTGTGGTTTAGATCTTGACTTAGATGCGATCTTCTCAGATAGACCCTCCAGACTGTAAACTATCCACTTGTCCACTCAATTTCATCAGTCTTTGAGAAAGCATTACATTGACAGCGTTATCACTATTTGATTTTTTTAGAAAACCGATGAGATTATTTGTCTCCTCCCACTAGAATATAAGCTTCCTGACAACCAGGACTGTGTTTGTATGCCCAGGATCTACAGTAGAGCCTGGCACGTAGATGGTGCTCACCTATAAATGTCATGAGCCCTGAAGCTGGAGATCCATGAAAGCCTGGGGGTCAGGGGAAGGGAAGGAAGAGATGGGGAAAAAATAGGGTGGGATAGAGGGTGGGCTTGGTAAAGTATGGGGGGGAGAGGGGAGAAGGCGTTGGTAGAGTAGAGAATTTAACAGCAGCCAGACTTTCCAGAAAGTTCTCAGGCCATGGAACAAGATTGCACAGATTCCTGGAAGAGCCTTCGGTGGAACAGCCTTGCTTCTTCATACAGGAAGGAATAGGCTTGTGGAGTTCATTATCCCCAGAATGGTGGAGCCTGGAAAACAGAACCAGCTCCTGTATGGTTTAAGAGGAACTCACGGGTGACGGTTGACTTGTTGCCTTTTAATGGGTTATTGGGGTAATTGGGAGCCAGGTGGCAAAAACCCAGCTACAGAGTTGACATCGAGAAGGACAAGCGCACCGTCCGTGGAATACCCTTTCATGTCTCTGTGAGAGCCAGGACTGGGCTGCAGGGGGCCTAGGCTTCCCCAGTATGGCCATCGTTGGTTTTCAGAGGCTTGTCTCTTCCTTGAAGAGATATACGATATTCAACGAGCTTCTACAAGGACCTTGAAATGGAGTCATTTCAAAGGACATCCAGTCATGAAAACACTGTTATGTTTTTCAAGCCAGTTGCAGCCTTTACTTTTCCCTTAGAAGCCCTCTGTTTTACTTAGTTTGCTTTATATAAAGTTTCATTTTCCATCTTGTTGCACACTCAGAACTTTGGAGGCAAGAGACACGTTCTCAACGGGGCGAGAGATGGCCTGCGTTGTAACTCTATCTCTGCCGCTAATTTGCTGGGTGACCTCTAGTGTTTTACTTAACCTTGGAAGGGCCTCAATTATTCTATAGAAAATTCGACGGAATACATTACACCCCAGGGGACCGGTGTGGCGAAAGAGTGCAATAATATATGTGAAAGCACATTGAGGAACTTTCTGTCTTGCCTTCCTTTTCCTTCATTTTGTTATTTCAACTCTTGCCCGAGACCCTTCCCTCCCAGGTGGCCCCTCACCTTTCTTACCACCTTTCCTTCACACAGACTTCCCAAACTTCAGTCAATCATGTCCCCAATTCACAATTTGTGATATGTTTGAGTACCAATCGCATTATTATTTGCTGAATATTGTCTTTAAATCGGCTGGCTCACTTTTTAATTTAAAACGGTTCACTTGGAAAGGAAAAAACGGGGGCACTAGGGTGGCTCAGTCAGTTGAGTGTCTGGCTCTTGATTTCGGCTCAGGTCGTGATCTCATGGGTTCGTGAGATCGAGCCCCACGTGGGGCTCTGCCCTGACAGTGCAGAGCCTCCTTGGGGTTCTCTCTCTCTCTCTCTCTCTCTCTCTCGCCCTCTGTCCCTTCCCCACTCATGATCACACACACACTCTCTCTCAAAATAAATAAACAGGCTTTTTCATTAAAAAAAAAAAAAAGAAAAGGCAAAAATGTGCATCTGAATATATAACGACAACCGGACCATAAGTTTTGTCGAGCATATTGTCTCCAACACACGTTGTGTCAGTACATGTTCATTACAGTTTAAAGAATAAAAACATTCGCGGAGTCCTGGCTTAAGTACCCCTCCTCAGTCACACCTTCTCCAGTGCACCCCCATTCCGACTAAGTCGGTCCCCCTGTCACATACACTTGTTTCCTCTTCTGTGACACTCTTTTCTCCCACAGGTGATCACCACCTCACATGTGCCTCCTCTGCTAGACTGTAAGCTCCATGTGGGCCGGAGCTGTGCTTCCACATCTAGGCTGTAGCATCATGCCTGGCGCATGAAAGGTATTCAGAAACATGTTGTGCAATTAGATAAAAAGTTCACCTATGTACTGACCTAAGAGTGTGTCAAAACTAACTAGCGGAAAACTGCAATGCACGGCATGTTCTCTTTCTTCCATCCCTCTGCTTTCCAATCTGGGGACACTAGGGGTACTTGTGAGCAGCCTGGTCATAGCTCTGGGATACGTAGTTAGGAGTCTAGACACTTCCTCTATTGGTCCAAGTTTTAAGAGTTGATATGAACAGGGTAAAGAGCTTAGGGCTATGGGATTCTCAAAGCTATGAGTTCTTGGAATGTGTAAGTAACGGGTAATTGGCAACTTTTCCAGCCCAACAGACTTCTTCCCATATAAAGTATATTTCCACAGAGAGTGTTTGTTGTTGTTGATCATGCCCGGGCAGTACTTAAATCTCCACGGAAACCCCAGAGGAGGCCCTAAACCTTATTTGTACCTGTTGTTCCCTTGACCTCCCACATCTGGTTCTGTTCTAAATTTCCACCAGTTTCCAAACGTCTGAGCAAGAGATCATGGCAGACATTGTAGATGTCTTGGCAAGTGTCTGGTTCTCCATGGGTACTGAGTCCCTGACAGAGGTTTTCTAGAAAAATGATGTGCTCCTTATCTATTTGCTAATTCCTTCCACATATCACAAGACTTTTCTGTAAATTCCCATCAGTCTTGACAAAGTTATCTTGTAGACTTATGTAGTGATTTTGATGGCTGCACAGAGCTGTTTGTCTTGTTCAGAATGAAATTAATAACACCACGATGGCACCTACTTTAGCACCAAACTTCTTAAACTCTCCTAATATACTAATCAGCATGTCAGGGAAATATTTTTTTTCTGGATAAAGACAAGCCTGGTGAAATGGATTAGACATTCACACGGCATTGCATAATTCAGCATGCCAGGGCGGTGCATACGATTTGCATTAATAGCCAGCGCTGGAAGCTGCTGCTCATAGGTTTCTCTCATTAGGTCGAATATCGAAGATTCCAGACTGTCAATCAATTACAGTAATTTCCTTTTCCATATTTATTCCATCACTATCATTGACAGCTACCATTAAGTGACATTAATACAATACAATATCATCTCGCATTTCTACAGAGCGTCTCAGGGTGCCTAACGGTTCCACTCCAGCCAAGAAATCACATTACCAAGGACAAAGTACCCTCATTCTCGAGGTGGAAAATAGGCTGCCAACTCTTGGAACCAGTGGGAGTTGCCCAGAATCTCTGCAGATGCTCCTGACTTCCGGGCAAGGGGGTTTATTTGTTTGTTGTCTGAAAATACCCGAGGCTGGGTCTCTGGCGAGTGGGGCGGCTTAGTGGGTAGTGATGACTTTCCAGGGACCCCACTCACCTACATCCCCTGCCTCTTCGCACCCTTGATTTAGGACGTGTTTACAGGGCAGAGGGGGCCCTTGTGGAAGAATGCGGTTCTTCCTTAGAAGGGCTGCAGTTACCGTATGCTACTCTCTTGCAGGGCTGTCTTCCTCCGTACCCGCCCCCCCGCCCCACCCAACCACCGACAATACCATGGGCACTTTGACTCAGAAGGCAACAAAGCCCTCCTTTGCCAGACAAATTATTCATATATGCTAAGATGCCAGCGTTGGTATATCCTCCCTTCTCCTTCTGTCGTTTCTGTAGTCAGTGATAATCGGGATTGTGCTACACAGAAGCCATCTCTGTTGCCCAAGTGTCACCAACTGAATCTACGGAATATTCCTTTGCTCGGTTTTGGGTGACACCCCAGGAGGGCTTCCAGATAAATTATAGAATGCCCAAGTTATATTTGAATTTCAGATACACGATAATTTTTTTTTAGTATAAATATGCTCCAAATACCGCGTAGAACGTGCAAAGATGTTCATCATTTCTCTGAAATGCAAATTTAACTGAGCATCCTGTTTTGTTTTGTTTTGTTTTGTTTCGTTCCGTTTCCAAATCTGGCAACCCCACCCATCAGGTGAGTCAGAGGCTTCAGAACCAAGCCAATCAAGCTACTGAAATCCTAGGAGAAGTCAAATCAAGGCAGTACATCTACATTGAGCCGAAGTATTTGCAAAGTGCCGTGCTCACAGCTGTGGGAGATGCAACACCATGTCAGATCTGGCGAGAAAATAGAACAAGAGAGGAATGGCCACAGGCCAGAGAGAGACTACGGTACGAGTGTAAAAAGTTCGGCTCAAGAACTATCGAAAAGCAAAATAGTAGGAAGGATGTTTCTAGTGGTTCTCTTCATCCATAACCTTTTGTGATGGCTTCTTGCAAAGTGCGGCTTCTGCTCCACAGCTCGGGAGGAGGCTGGCGAGACCGGAGAAGAACATTCTCTGACACGCAAGGAGGCTTGTGGGCACAGCACCTGCCTTAGTCTTTTATTGCTGAGGTAAAGCAAACATCAACTTGACTGATGATCTGGGAGAGCCTGGGGGAAACAATCAATAGGTATTTGTGGACTGGATGACTGACAGATTTTTGAGTAGGGAGTGCATGATGAAAGGTATTGTACCAAGACTATTTTGGAGGTGTTGTGTGGGAGAACAGAGGGACTAAGGCCCCTCTGATAAGTGGGGGGGAAATCAGCCATCTGCTCTGATGGGCCGGCCGTGCCTAAGCATCCACACCGGGTAACACCTGACCTTGCCATCCCTCCTCGCTCTATCACCTAGCATCAGGTAGCTTAGGGTGCCTCAAGCACTCATGATTATTGGAGCAAATTATTATTTCTCTGCTGCTTCTGAGAGCTGGAAGAATAATTATACACTGGGGGAGGGAAGTATGGAAAAAAAATAAGGGGCAGGATTGGGGCAGAGAGAGGACAACATTAAAAAAAAAAGTAACTTAAAGAAAAAATGGATGAGTTGGAGAGTAGGGTGTCATTCTTTTTGTTTCGGTCTGTTTTTAATTTTCTGACAATTACTATTTGTGTGGTTGGGGATAAGGAACTATCTGCCTTGTACTTTTGTTTCTGTTTCTGTATGGCAAACTTCATTCTTATTTTTAATGGCTTTTCAAGCTGTGAAGAAACTTTATCGAGTATCCAGCAGCAAGAGCAGAGCCAAGACTGGAGAACAGGTCTTTCTTGCTCCAAGACTTGTCCTGATTCGCTGCCTCGGTGGCTGTCTCCCAGCTGAAAAGCTACTCTCCAGTTTCACAGATGTGCTTGTTGATGAAACCACACAGATAATCTATTGCTTTCACGTGCCTTCACTGTACTCTATTTTAGTGTTTGGTACAAAAAAGAAACTTACCGTCTGGATTCAGCATAACCTAGTCTGCCTCTGTGATATGATTTATTTGCAAAGGGATCAAAACATAGACTCCCTTCGATCTTTTAACCTTCTAGGAAGGCCAACCCCTTTGGAAAAAAATAGTATTTAAGGCAGTGGTAAAGAGATTATCTGGTTATTTGGTAAAATAGTCAGCCATAATATTCTACAAAAAGAACTCTAATCCAATGACAACCCATAGAAAGAAACAGCAACAGAACAATGGAAGGATGCGTGATCCTTTTAAAGACTTGTGTCTGAGGAGGACGGGAAGGCTTTTGAGATCCTGGGAGAGGAAAAGGATATCAGAGCTGAAAAGGATCTTTGTGATCCTTAAAGCTGCTTGAAGGTTGGGAAGGAACAAATGAGACCATACCCATATAATAAAACTGAGGTGATCATCCTTCTCCCACAGAGCCTGTTGGGTAACCAAGAATGAGTAAGTGACTCAAGAATTTAAAAATTTAGTAAGAGAAGAAGGGATCCTACCTACAAATTCCCCTCCTCTCTCTCCTTCCCTTGTGCTTTGTGTCCCCGGGTTCTTTGTAACTTAAATAATTAATAGTTAACAAAAAGGTAACTGCTACTCGTGCTTTTGCCCTTGCGGCAACCTTGGAGCGAGGCTCTGCATTTCCGTGTGTTTCCCTCAACAAAAATCCACTCCACAACAGAGATTGCACTGAGGATTTAATTTATTTTTTGTTATTTTTAAGTTTTAATTTTTAAAAAATATTTTAAAAAAAAATTTTTTTTTCAACGTTTATTTATTTTTGGGACAGAGAGAGACAGAGCATGAACGGGGGAGGGGCAGAGAGAGAGGGAGACACAGAATCGGAAACAGGCTCCAGGCTCCGAGCCATCAGCGCAAAGCCCGACGCGGGGCTCGAACTCACGGACCGCGAGATCGTGACCCGGCTGAAGTCGGACGCTTAACCGACTGCGCCACCCAGGCGCCCCCAAAAATATTTTATTTTTAAGTAACCTCTACACCCAACGTGGGGCTTGAACTCACGACCCAGAGATCAAGAGTTTCCCTGTTCCGTGGACTGAGCCAGCCAAGCACCCCTGCATTTTTAAATTTTAATGTTAATTTCAGTGTAATTAACCTACCGTGTCATATTAGTTTCGGTGCAAAATGGAGTGATTGGACAACCCTCTACGTTTCCCAGCGCTTGTCAAGATAAGCTGTACTGAAGATTTTATAAGGAAAACTGAAGAGGGGATTGACATCTCACAACGTTCAGACTTCACTTCTCAATTTGCTGTCAAGCTCTCTCCTCTCAATTTTATTCTCAGCTGTTGGCCTTTGTATCTTTTAAGCCTTCCACAGAGTCATTCCTCAAAGTCTACGAGTTAGTGAATTCTAACCCCCCATCCCCGTGATTCTTTTGCAGAAAAATTTAGCTATTTCTCACCTCTCTCAGTCCTTCGCACCAGCCACCCACAGCACCGTGGGCACTCAGCCTTAGATTAGGTTTTATCAGAGCATTCCTCCTTAAAATGCACATCTCTGCTTCTTGCAAGGGATTCATGTAAAACTGCTAAGGAAAATGAGATTTTCTTTGCAGCGCCACAGGGACATAATTTATAAGGGAGCAATCAATGTCTGGCAACATTTACCATCTGCTTCGGATTTCTTAGTTTTTAGGTTACTTGCTGACTTCTCCAAAGCTAGAGGTTGGGCTTGGTGGCCGTGGAGATAAATCGACTCCTGTCTGATCACTTTTAGAGGATGACACCAGTCCTTTCCTCACTGTTGAGTGTTCGCAAAGAATTCTGAATGATATTTACTCCAGTAGCTGGGAGAGAAAATGACCTTCTGTTCTGTAATTTCTCCATCCATGGGGAGTGGCCAACCACCTTTCTTTCCTTCTCTTTTTCAGGGGCTACCCTCCTTGGAATTTCCCCACTGTCTCTCATGGGGATCCTGAACTTTGGCTTTCCTTGTGATGCGAATTCCTTTATGACCACACTAAATCTCAGACTCTAAGATCTTAGAATTACTGTGTTAATTTTCAGATTTTGATATTATTGGTTGCTTATCCTCTTGGAAACACTGGAGAGTCTCCTGCATATGGCCCTTGGGAACTCCAAGATGTTTGCTCCAAAGTTGTCTTGTGAAAATTCTTTCCCCCTCGACGGTAACCCACCCTCTTGGAGTTTTATGTTATTTTCACATGAATGGTACTCACTAAGGGTCACGTTTTCTGATGTGAAAATCATGCTTGACGTATACTTGACACGTACCAGACTATCCAAGATGTTTGTTAAATACATCTGGAAAGCTCAGCATATGTTGTTGGGTTTTAGACCCATGTAAGGAGCGCCTTCTCAGAGGCCATTGCATTTCTCTGCTCATCATTTGTCTTCCTGATTTCTGTCACTTTTCTCTTCCCCTTCTGACTCACCTGTGATATTCTTTGATCACCTCGTCACTATTTGATTGGTGATTCTGCTCAAGCCCAAGAATTTTGCCCCCTCTTTCTCAACTTATTGGTTTCTATGGTGCATCTTCCTTTTCAATATTTCTTTCTAGGTCAGACATGTCCCCTCGCCATTCTTCCTCTGATTTGACGTATGTCACCTCCTAAGGCATATCAGCTGCCATATGCCATCCCCTCCCCGTGCACCTGCTCCCTCCCCACCAGACCTTCCAGTAGCTACGGCTGCCCAGTAATTCCATGTCCTCCTTCTCACTGGGCTTCATTTTGATCCTTGTCATTCAAGGGGTAACCGTGCAGTGATCTTTCCCCTTCTCTGTCCACTGAGTTCATGTACAACTTACAATCCAAACAGTTTCTGGTTGTTGGCTTGCCTGACTGTAACCTCTGCTATTTAGTCTTGCTGTCTGTCCCTTCCTCCAGATACTCCCGGTCATCTTTCATCTCTGGGGTGGTCAGTAGTCACCCCAAGTTGTTTCTTTTTCTTTCTTTCCTTTCGTTCCCTTCTCATGATTTTTTTGATCATTCTTTATTCTTTTTTTTTTTAATTTTGAATAATCATGGATGTGTAAAAAGTAGCCATGAGAGCAAAGATAGCCCAGACCCCGTACCCTTTTCCCAGTCTCCCCCACGCTCACATTGTACATAATTGGAGTACGATATCAGAACCAGGAAATGGGTGTTGGTACACGGCGTGGGAGGAGTTCTGTGCCATTCTATCATATGTGTAGATTCATGGAACCATCAACACGCAGAGCTATTCTATCACCGCGGATACTCCTTCATGCTACACGTTTTTAATCATACTCACTCACCATCCCTGCCCCCATGACAACTGCTCATCCATTTCCCAGTTCTGTAATTTTGCCATTTTGAGAGTGCTGCCTAAACGCTGTTGTATCGTATGTGACCTATTGAGACTTGCTTTTTTCTCATTCAGCATAATGCCCTTGCAGTCTGTCCCAGCTGTTGTTTGCATCGACAGGTGACCCTCTTTTATTCCCGACTAGCATTCTATGGCGAAGATGTGCATTGGCCCATTGAAGGCCATTTTGATTGTTCCTAGTTTTTGCCCAACAAATAATATTTTCTCCCTTTTTGTATTTTTCTTTCAGGATGCTACTTATAGCAGATGTTTGCAGGAAAAGAAAACTTTGTGTAAGGGAAGACTTACCCATTGGTTCTTATAACTAATGGAGACCCGTAGGTATAACCTAGAGTTACTGACAATGTAGAGAAACAGTTTTCTTTTCGGAGATAGGATTGGTTTTTTTGTCTTGGCATCTGGACTTAAACCTTCCGGTCCAATTCTTGTTTGTCAGCAAATACCCTGTGTGGGGTGAATGCACTCGCTTTCGCCTCCACAGCGGTGTTCCAATATAAATTTTGATCACAAACAAAAGTGAGGTTTCGTTATTTTAAGTTAGGATGTTAATTTTAAATGACTACATGGTTACGAGGGCTTTGGTGCCTGTTCGGGAAAGCCTTCAAGTTATTTCTGGCAAAACAGATTGAAACTAGTGGCCTTTAGAACTCAGTACTCAAGGGAAACAAGGCAGGCTGCGTTTGACTCGAAAGTGGGGTCACCCAGTGGCATTTACTAAAGGAAAAAAATCTGTAGGCTTATTTTCCAAATGAGTTTAAGGTTCAGTATTTTGTTAGCTCTGCATGTGTTTGAGAGGGAACTCCTGGACGCTGGTGGGCAGGTTCATCTTGGTTCTAGTAAATGAGTGGATTGGCCTGACATTGTTGGCATGCGTCAATGAAGGATGACATAGGGTTTCCCTGCTGTGAGTAACTTGGCTTCATTTTATGTTTGAAGATTTCACATATTTGCATAATGTCCCAGTTGAGGTGATTATACGGCAGAGGAATAAAAGTGTAAATATTCAAATGTTAGCGGACACTTGAGAGTCTTTCAGAGCGAAAGGGGATTTAACACATGTGAAACAGAAGTTTGGACTGGCACATTAAGATTTTTTTCGGGGGGGGGGGTTCCTTAAAGTTTGCAGGAAATTTAAAGTTTTGATCCTTTAAAACTGTCATCAGAGCCTTCTCTCTTTTATAAAGTTTCTAGGTCTTGGGGACATTCAATTTTGGTTAACGCATCGGAGAAAGTAAGATCCCACTCCCTATCCCTCCCCCACCTCCCCACCGCTTCCCTCCCCTAAATTTGAATGCTCCGTAACACCTGGGAGATTAGAATGCCTCCTATTCATGTAAACTGTATCAGGAAGAACCGAAATCACTTTGTAGCTTTATCTACTGAAGCCCTAATTTCCTTCCAGGTAGGCAGAGGAAGGTGGATAGGCCCTGTGGATCTCTGCATTGAGTGACGAGCTCTGAGTCACCAAAGTGAGTCACTGGCAAATGGGGATGACGCTTTCCACCCAGGCTGATGTTCTCAGACTGGCGTTTTCGGCATTTGTTTTTCCCATATCCCAAGTAAGTCTCGTGAGATGACTCTCAGATTCACGTGAAAGTTTTGAACGACTTTTAACCCAAAAAGCTGAAAAGGAAAAAACAAAACCGCCATTGGAAGGTTTCTTCGGAGGCGTTCTAGAAAAGTCCATCCCGAGGCAGCGTTGTAGCTCAAGAAAGTTTGGCACATGGCTGTCAAGGAGGATTTGTCGCAACCGCTCCGAAAGAGAACGAGGCCAAGAACGAGAACCAGGGCATTCAGGGTAAAAAGGAGGGGAAATCCAGTGGTCTCTCTTTCAAAAAAAGTTGCTGATCAGAGTTCTTGGGCTCGCCTTTAGTAATACTGTGAACACTGCAGTAGTCAGAATTCTGCATTAATCAGTCTTTCTGCACATCTGCCACGTGAAGACTGATACTGGTAATGATGACTCAGGCGTGAAACGTCTTGGCTCTGAATGACCGAAAACCAGAGCTTGTTGTGGTGTTGGTGTTTATGCCTGCCACCATATTTGAACCCTGTAAAGAGTGAGAGCATCCGTGACTTGCCACGGTGGCAGTCTAATAAGGACGGTATTTCATTCGCTGGTGCTTCTGGGTCGTGGAGTTTCCAGTGATATCCTCCCAGGCAGTGGGGCTTCTCAGCACACAACCATCCAGAGGCCTGCTGGGGGCCTGGCTTTTATCACACCAAGCGTTTCAGAAACAACGGTGGGGATCTGAGAGAGCGATAGTGCTAGAAGCTGAGAAGTGGGACAGAGCAGCGGCAAGAAAGTCTAGCCAGCGCCTACTATGCGCTAAGCACCGTGCGAGGGGCTTTGATCCATGTTGTTTCATTGGTCACTGAGACACGACAACTGACAAGTGACGGGAGCGTCACCAGGGGAGGTCTGGGGTGGTGTGGTTGAGGAGCAAAGCCTCAGAAGACATGTGTAGAGGTCAGGGTGCTTGCGGCGGCAGCTACTAGAACACGGGAAAGTGGCCTAAGTGATACGGACATATATTGACTCAGAAGAGGTCCATCCAGTGGCTCAGTGATGATCATAGGAACCCAGGTTCTCGCCATCTCTGTCTGAAGGCCCCAGGGAAGATGCCTTTAGAAGTCCTTCCTCACCTTTTCCAGCTTCCGGTAATTCCTTGGCTTGTGGCTGCTCAACTCCAATCTCTGCCTCTGTCTTCACATGGCCTTCTTCTCTCCATGTCCCTGTCTCCACGTGCTGTCCATTTCTGTCTCTCATAAGGACACTTGTCATTGGATTAGGACCCTCCAGACAATCCAGGATGATCTCATCTCAAAATCCTTAACTTAATTGCAGCTGCAAAGACCACGTCCCCACATAAAGCTACCTTCACAGGTTCTGGGATGTGAACACATTGTTTTTTCGAAGGCCACCACTCAGCCCACTACGATGGCCTCATTTTTTTTCTCAGATGGTGGGCATGGATGTATCTGACAAGGATGGAACTTCCTGTCATCAGTTCTTGGCTTCCAACCCAAGGATTGGCGTTATCACCAAAATGAACTGCTTACAAAAAGACGAGTTGCAGGGGCGCCTGGGTGGCGCAGTGGGTTGAGCGTCCGACTTCAGCCAGGTCACGATCTCGCGGTCCGGGAGTTCGAGACCCGCGTCGGGCTCTGGGCTGATGGCTCGGAGCCTGGAGCCTGTTTTTGATTCTGTGTCTCCCTCTCTCTCTGCCCCTCCCCCGTTCATGCTCTGTCTCTCTCTGTCCCAAAAATAAATAAATGTTGAAAAAAAAAATTAAAAAAAAAAAAAGACGAGTTGCAGATACCAGAAAGGACAGACTCTATCCCACAGAATCATCTCATTTCTTGCTTTATTGATTGCCCCATGCAACGTACATGTATGGGAAAGAGCTTCTGAGATACACCAGTGAGTGACCGTCAATTTCTTTAGACTGTATCTCTAAGTGTTCTTGAATCTTTTGTACCCCTTCCTTAATGTCTCCACCGCCTTACCAAATCCCCATCATTTGTCACCTGGATTATGTCTTACTTGTCCCCATTCTCCCCAGCCTCCTTTCTCCATATTGCTGCCGGAGGAGCTGCCTGAAATTCCAGTTGGGCATTTCCTGCCTGGTGCTAGATTGCTTTTGTTTGTCCCTGCAAAGCCATCCTTCTACACCTGGCCTTTTTCCTCCAAACTCCTTCTCCCTCTGGCTTCTGGTTGGGTTTGGCAATGGCGGCACTGGTGAGATGAGGTGGGAGGCGTGGGAGCAAGGAGAGGGGCCATTCGTCTCCCTCACTCCTTCCCCGGAGGTCCTTGCACCCGGCATCCCTCAGTCGATGCCCCCATTAGGAGAATTCTCACATGGCTGCCTTCCAAGTTTTAATAACTGTCTCTCTCCTCACCCTTCCAGGCCCAAGGATGGCAACAGGACCTCTTGTGGTTTCCCGACGCCCTGCCTACACCTTTGAACATAACCCCATCGTCAACTCTTCT
Organism: Felis catus; assembly: GCF_018350175.1. Classification (NCBI taxonomy): domain Eukaryota; kingdom Metazoa; phylum Chordata; class Mammalia; order Carnivora; family Felidae; genus Felis; species Felis catus. The sequence continues at coordinate 14,187,097 of NC_058372.1, forward strand.
CGAATTACCCATCTCAGTGTTTCTTGCCTGCACCATGACTGACACAGCCGGGCTGTAAACACGTCACCGACTCTACCTTGCCCAGAGGAGGAAGCAACATCCCACAGGAGGGGGGCAAGATTCCACCCTTGCCACATCTTGAGACACGCTTTCCGCACGCTGGCGGACGTGTGGTTTCCTGCACGCAAGGTGTTCTTTTTCTTCTTGGAGATTTTGTAACTGATGATTTCTTTCCTGGCTTAGCTGCCTGCACAGTGTCTTTTCTTCCTTCAAGAGTGTTCAGGGATCACCTGTCGATTTTTTCTGACTTTCCTAGGTAGGATGGGCTGCTTCCTCTTCTATGCTCCCTTATCACATTATACGCATGCCCATTAAAGCTCTTTTCGCTGCTGCGAGTTTTTGTTCCTATGTCTGCTTTCCAACCAGTCTTGGAATCCTCCGAGTGTATTCTGTTTCCCTTTGTTCTCCGAGTCCCTGCTGTTGTCCCTGGTGGGCTTAATAAACATATTTTGAATGACTATATTTTTCTTTATTCACTAGATTACTACTTGCTCATACAAAGATTACTGCAATAAATGACCACGTTCGTATGCCACTGTGCACACTGTTTTCTCTTTTGGTGAATATTGCTTGGGTTTTTCCTCATGAGCACTCTGAGAGATGGGTTGATAGGAAGTAAATTCCCCTCTGTCACCTGAATTGCTGGTGGCAGAACTATGCCGGGAACCTAGACTTCTTGTCAGGAATTTGTTTGCCTTTTCATTAGACCATGCTGCCTCCCGAGATGCCAGATTAAAGCGACGACAACAGAACCAGAGGTATGCTAGATGAATGAGCACTACCCGAAGGGTCACTTCAGACGGAAGGCAACTCAAGCTGCTGTAGAGATAACTCCATGTGATTGCAAACACATGTCAGGAAGGCTGTGTAGACAGGTGGTCGTAGAAGGGTCCTAACGAACGGAACTGGTCACATGAGCTAACTTCCTGTTGTTTGAGAACGATGTCTGATATAGACTCCAGAGACCATTGACAGAACATACAGTTGGACTGAAATTAGGATGTGAACATCAAAAAGGAGTATTCTGTGACCCCGGGGAAGGGCTGGCAACCAATGGGGAAAGGCATGGACTGTTTCTGTAATTCAAACCATATCCCATGAGAAAGTAATTTTCAGACAGCAGCACAAAGAAAGGTAAATTTAAGAGCATTTGGGACAATTTCTGTGTCAATAGAAGGCTTAAAGGTTCTTCCTTCTGTCCGCCTGAGGGGAGAAGCAGTATGTTGAAAGCCCAGCGAATGAGGTAAGGAACATTCACGGAGATGCAATTCGAGAATTTCCGCGGGGAAAAGGAATCTTACAAGTCACCCAGTGCTAGGCTTTGGATGTTTGACTCTTTTCCAACAGGAAGGAGAAGATGAAGTCTGGATGCTCCAAGTGGTAGAGGGTCAGGACAGACTCCGTGTTAGACATGGCACATGGCCACTGTCTCACATGCTCCATGCAACGCTGACGGTGTCAGAACATTCGTGTGATCCCCGTGGGTCCGTGTCAGAACCTCAGAATCAGCCTTTGGTCAACTGAAACACTCCTTAGTTGCTTGGACCTCTGTCCCTGTTCTTCCCGGAAGACCGAGAGGCGAGTTAACAGAAAATAAAGGAAATAAAATACATTTCTACGGAGCCAGCCTTATCTCTTCAACTTCTTCAACCTCAAAATGTTTATATCTCTTAACCCAATCATTCCCTTGTTGAGAATTTATCTTCGCGATATAATAAAAGTTACAGGCCAAGATCCAGAAGGAAATCTTCCTGTCCAACAATAAGGAAAACATTAGTTAAATCCAATTAAAAGACTTCCATGCGGTTATTTAAATCACGTGTTTGAAAAAGATTTAGGGGCATGGAGACGTTTATGATCCGAATCATAAGACAAGATAGAAACGTGCACCTGTGGCATAATCTTTCCGATCTTTTGAAAGCTCCTTTCTCTCTGTCTAAATACGTCTGTCTATAAATAGAAAAATACCGGAAGGAAAACCGTCAAAATGTTAATTACGGTTATCTCTGGATGGTGGGATTTTGAGATTATTTTATTTTTCCTTTGTACTTCATCCATTTTCCAAACTCATAGTAGAAATCAGAAAAATAAAAAAAAAAAAACCACCCTACAAACAATATTGAAAATCCTTCTCTGGCTTTTCCCTTATTTCCAAGCTAAAATCCAGACTCGTTAGCACAGCAAACGGGCTTCTTAATGATCTGGCTGCCCGCTCTCCTGGCTCATTTTTACCCTGCTCCTCTCCTTAGGTCCTGTCTTCCAACATGCCTCATGAGTCTGCCGGATGCCTGGTGGTTTTCCAAACGTGTGATGCTTTCTGAAGGTTCCTCGCCTTGGCTCGTTGCTGTTCTTTCTGCCTAGAACACTCTTCTCTCCTTGTCAGTATTTGCAGGCTCTGAAACTCGGCTCCACCTCTCCTTTCTTCTGGAAAACCTCCCAGAGTGGAGGCTGTGGTGTCTGCCCCGTCTCCCCTCTCCCCTTCATGGCCGATGTGCTCATTCCCCAAGCGGGAGGGCGGGGGGTGCCCGCTGCCGGCTCACGGATGAATCCCTCCCCTGGCCTCCACTTGGGCGAGGTCCTGTGGGACAGCCCACATCCAATGAGTGGTCAAGGCAAGGCACCGAGCCTCAGTCCGCCATAGCTCTGAGAGGCCATCTCAGCTTTCTATCTCCCCGAGGGGTGAGCCAAAGCCGCTTTGGCAACTGCATCACAGTTAAACTTCTTTCTCTGCTCCGTCCTGTTTCTCTCTCTCCCTTGTAAGTGAGTCCTCTCCAGGAAGCCTCTCGCAGAGAGCCTCCGAGCCTGTTTCTTGGGGAGCCCAATGAAAACCCCTCCTATGATAGCTCACCTCACTCCCCAAGTTAGAGCCCTCTTCTCAAGCCTTTGTGCTTGAGCGCTGCTCTCATTGTATTGCGACAGACGACAGTTCTAGTGTCTCTCCCACTTGACTGGGATCTCCCTGAGGGTAGGATGTGGTGTCTCATTTCTCTGCGTGTGCAGCCCGTGTCATAGCACCTGGTTCCTAGGATGCGGTGAATGAGGACACGTGAAAGGGAAGCAGAGAGTAGAGAGAGGAATAGGCAGAAAAAAATGGAATGAGACCCTTATTGGCAAAATGAAATAATACCCTTCCGACTGGCGTTACATTTCCTGTTGAGCCTTTCTGTATATCTACCAATAAACAAAGCTCTGACTTTGAGGTCTTGGGATGGGAGGGTGGGGGTAGAGAGGGTCTTGGGGAATTCCAATCAGGAGTTGAAAGAACTCCGCACTTAATTTTTCCCCTAGTCTTCTATTTGCGGGACGAACCCCCTTGTCTTCTCTTCTTCCTCAGTTCGACTTTCTCATAACTTTTTCTCTCTCCTTCCCTTTCTTCCCCACACTTGGTCAAAGGCGGACATGTTGCCAAGAGCATGACAGAGCAGCCATGACCAAGGGATAAGCCAACAACAGTTGTTCCTGAAGAAGCTGCAGGGGAAAATATCGGACGCCCTTTCAAGTTCCTACCTTTCTCTGATGAATAATTCTGGGAGTGGGGTGTTCTGGTGTTTTGTTCCTAAGGGATAATTTAGGGAGAGGTTAAAGCTGAGGGTTAAAGCTCTCAGAGTTATCAATGTGATGAGTCACAAATGAGTCGTTAAGCCCCTGGCGATGTGTTGTCCAAATTGAGTCAGTAACACGCAGCCCTTTGGCTCACAGGTTTAGGGACCTTCCTTACCCTTCCCCCACTGCCCTTCTGTTTCACTTTCATGGGTCCTCTCTTGGATGAACTCCCTAGTGCTGAAACAGTTCTGTGTGGTGACAGAAGGCTGCTCCACATTTATTCCATGTTTCAAGAAAGCTGTTACTATTTTCTCTTAATATGGGACCACCTTGGTGCCTCTGGAGTGGAGTTGAGTGACATGGTGGCCCCTTTCCCCAACTTATCTCCCACTTTATGCATGTGGCAAGAAAGGTGCCAGTTCCCAGTGCGTAGCTGGGGACAGAGAACCTGGAGGGCAAGTGACCTTGAATAATTATTGAGCCACTTAATGCCAGTACTAGGACAGAAATTAAGGATGCGTGACTTAGGGGTCTACGCTTCTAACACTAGTCCATGCTGAGGGCAATCCCTCACTGGGGAAATTTTTCCATGAGTGCATTTGTCTCCCTCAGACTTTAAATTTATCATAAACCTTAGAGCTACAAAGCATGACCCTGGTATTGGCAGTCACGTGTGAGAGCGTATGTTTGTGGGTGCGCGTGTGTGTGCTTTTGTGTGTGTGTGTACGTTCCAGACCTCGCCCCTGAGGATGGTGGAAGAGCATGGAAGCTTTTTGTGTGTCTCGCGTCCATGAAACGCAGCCAGACCAACACTAAACCATCCTACACACCTAGAAAACTGGTTGGAAGATGAGCACACCGGTCTGCAAAACCTGAACCACCGACCTCAATCCTGAGGAGACTAAGCTCCGCCTGTGGTGGGTGTTATACGGGAACATTTGTTCCAACTCCTATTGTTTCCATGGGGACATGCTTCCATTGAGTAAGTCCCTTGGGCTCTTTCCATCCTCTCTTCCACTGCATTGGAGGAAGAGGAGAGTGGTCAGTCTGGATGGAGTCACTGAACGTGCATGCCTCACCTTCTCTGCTCTTTCTCAGAACTGCCTGGAGAAAGTGAACATTCTCTGCTTCTTCAAATCTGAAGTTTTAAGGGGCAGCGACCAATGTGGCTACAATTGCTACAATGCTACATGACTTCAGTGGTACCATATTAACAAGCCTATAGACCTGAAATCACAGTCTTCAGCCAAGACTTTGTCCGTTTAAAAAATAGTGATATTTTTACCTCTAACCGTCTAATTCTTATGCCTCTTAATTGGGCAGGGAAGGGGGTACTATTTATTGAGCCCCAAAACCCCGGCATCAGGGAGGGCTCCCTGCTTGGCCTCCAGCAATGGCCTGGTGTGGATAAAGATCTACTCTTGGTGGGTAGCCAAGAATTTGAGGGAGAGGGCTGGGAATACGAACACAGATGAACTTAACTGAGAGGCTAATTGGGCAAGGGTGTCTTGTCTACAGTCTGAATGACTCAGGGAACATTCTGACTCACTTGGGCCTCATGAAGAGAAAGGAGGGACCTTCCCAAGAAATCACTCTGTCTTCAAGTGACAGTGAAAGTAGTCATGGAACAAATACGTTTTCTGCCAGGGCCCCTTTTGGTTCCCACGAACTTTCAAATTTAAATGGCCGTGTGAAGAGGGGAATCTCAGGAATGACTAGAATTATGTTCTTCTGTGTACTGAAATCCAGTTCGTATCTGACCTCCCTGGCCAAAAGTCATCCCTCGCCTATAAACTTCTATACCCATTGCCTGGAATTGCACGTGAAGTTTTTTATTCCGGACTGGTTTTATCACTTGCTTCGTTGTTGTGGTACTTATTCCTGATCTTTGTGCATTTTATCTCAAATCCTGTAGAGTTTAAGTTTATTATCAGGACCCTGTCTTATACCTCCTTGTACTTTTTTTCCTACCCTCCAAGAACCTAGCGTAGAATTTACTCGTGTTTGGTGGTAAGGAAACAAATGAAGACCGACCAAGTAACACGAAAAGGTTATTTTTCAGAACCTGCTAGAGTCAGCTGCCATAACTTATGTTTTGGCAAAGACTTAAAGGCAGGAGGAGGAGGGGGAGAGATTTATAGTGGAAAAAGGGGAAGGCTTCAGGTATGCCTTGATTGGAGACTGTTGGTATGAGGAAGCTGGTGATGGGCTAACTAGAAGCAAGTATCCCACGGAATTGGTTAGGGGTCCGTACTCGGCTTTCTCTGGTGGGTCAAAGTTGGATGTGGAAATAAAACTTAGAAAAGCTTTCAGCTGTTAATTAAATCCTGGAGACTCTGGGCCAGTTGTTACAGGGGTTAATGTTGGGCTTCCTGGATTGTTGCTGGAGACAGTAATGTGACTTCCTACAAGTCTGACTTTTGTCAGGCTGGCTTCCTGGGCTGGTTCCTATCGAAACTGGGTTGAGCGCCTGGGTTGTTCGCTGCAGCTTGTAGGTCAGAAGTCTAGTTTTATACACGACCTGGCCACTGAACATTTGTCTATTCAGGCTCTCAGTAGGGTGTCAGTAAATATTGGCTGATTGATTAATTGATTGCTCTGGCTATGGTTTGAAATATTTCCTTTGAGTTGATATCCTTTATCTTTCCTCTTGGTACCTGCTGAAGTGTATTCAACAAATATTTTCCATTTAATTTTTGTAACAAGATCTTAGACACGGAAAATGTGCTACAGCTTTCCTCCCTTCCCCACTCATCATCTTGGTGTCTGAAACGTTGATGAAGAAAAAAGAAGGGTTGTGGTCTCCAATGTTTCGGGCTAGAAATTACTGTAGCTCAAGCCCTTCATCTTCTAGCGAGGAGACAGAGACCTAGAGACCTGTCCGCAGTCACGCTGGTCAGGGAAAAGGTAAAATTATAGAGGAAGTCACCACTGAAAGGGTAGAGGGTCAGTCTCTGATCTGCTGAGTCTTTGGGCAACATGTTGGGGTGAGGGGCAGGAAGGCCAACAAGGGTCTTGTACGGGTTTTTCAGAATCAGAAAAGAGGCCAAATCCCTGAAAGTGAAGACCTTTGGAAGAGTGTATCATTTTAGAAGTCATGGAGGGGCCCCTGGGTGGCCCAGTCGGTTAAGCATCCAACTCTTGGTTATCAGCTCACGGTTCGTGGGATCGAGACCCGCATGGGTGCTGAGCCGACAGGGTGGAGCCCGCTTGGAACTTTCTCTTTCCTTCTCTCTCTCAAAACAAATCAATCAACTTAAGGGAAAAAAAGAAGTCACGGAGCAGAACACCTGGCGGGAAGCTTGTGGGGTTGACCACAAGGCGCGTCACGGCCTGGATCTGCCGTGTAACAAAGTACCACAGACGGGATGCCTTAAACAACAGGAACCGATTCTCACAGTGCTGGAGGCTTGGGGATCTGACATCAAGGTGTCAGCAGGGCCACACTCCCTCTGAAACCTGCGGGAGAGATTCCTTCCTTGCCTCTCTTAGCTTCTGTCCTTTGTCAGCAACGCTTGGAGTTCCTTGGCTTGGAGAGATTGTCACTACAATCTCTGTTTCTGTCATCACGTGACGCTCTTCCTGTGTCTCTATTTCTGTGTCCAAATCTTCCTCTTCTTACAAAGATGCTAGTCATATTGGATTGAGGGCCCACCCTACAGCAGTATTCTCATCGTAACTAATTAAATCTGTGACGACCCTACTTCCAAATAAGGTCTCATTCTGAGGTGTTAGGGGCTAGAATTTCAACATATCTTTTTGGGAGATGTAAGTCACCCCATAACATTCGCCATCATGCGGAGCTACTCCCCCCCCCCCCCCCCCCATGGCTCTTTGTAGTCATGAGCTGCCTTCCTTCCTGTCTTGTCCCAGCTACTGCCAGCACAGGGCTCATGACTAAACAGTGCTGCTTCCAGAAGAACCCCGGTGATTAGCAGTGCTGCAAACAGGCCGTTCAGAGGGGGTGATGAATAAGAAGGTGTCATTTAAAATAGAGTCACCCAGTTCCTTTGTAAACATGTGTCACAGGGTGTTTAGAATCATCATACCCAACCCACTGCTGCACGTTGGTGGAACTATTAAGTAAATTACACACACATGTCTTTTTTTGGAAGCCTTTTATTCGCAATCCCCCACCCAAGCCTTATTTCCCAGAGGGAATGTGTCCACCCACCTGCATTTCAGCACATAACCTTGCCTGTTTCGAACGTTCGTGCTGTCCTGGGCTTCTTTGCGTCAGCTTGTCACCTTTGTTAGTCATTCCTGCCACTTTCTCTCTTTCTACTCTTTCAGGAAGTAATGTTTTTGCTCAGGTAAGAGTCATAGGAAGAGTGTTCTGCCTGTTTGCTGATTCATTCCTTTGCTTTTTGCCATTTCTAAATGTTAGATGGGGGGCAAAATACCTTTTATTAAGGGCATTGGTCAATGGGGGTGAGAGTATGCAGGCATGAAACGCGCTTCACTGAAAGGGGAAGCAATCCTGTTTCTCGGTCTTTCTGATTCTTTTCAGAGGTGGCATCATCATGGTCATGGCCCCTGGAATCCATGAGATTGACTTTCCTGCTTTCAAATGATGTGTCCGTCCACTTTGTTTCCTTCATGTTTGTCGTGAGTGCATCAGGGCAAGGTGGACGCACTTTGTTTATGGATCCAGGCCATAGGCGCAGAATGTGCTAGAACTGAGATAGATCTAAGCTAATTCAGTCAAATGGGTCCCTCGGGGGGTATTATGGGCTGAAGCGTGCTCCCCCCCAAATTTGTATGTTGAAGCCTTAACCCCTAATACCTCGGAATGGGCCTGTATTTAGAATGAGGGTCTTTAAAGAGGTAATTAATTTAAAATACAGTCAGTAGGCTTGGCCCTAATTCAATATGACTGGCGTCCTTACAAAAGGAGATTAGGACACAGACACGCAGAGGGAAGCCACGTGAGGTCACACGGAGAAGATGGGCATCCGCAAGCCAAGAGGGGCCTCAGGAGAAACGGAGCCTGCCAACACGTCGATCATAGACTTTTAGCCTTCAGAACCATGAGACAACACATTTGTGTTGTTGAAGGCCCCCCCGGACCACGCTGCTCTGTTACAGCAGCCCCAGCAGACTTATATGGAGGGGGACAGGTTCAGACATGTGAAGCAAGCCTTTAAATGTACTGTGTCCAACAATAGCACTCCAGACCCCAGGACCCAAAGACCCTTATTCTTGTCTAGTCCAGCCCTCATTACACTTCATGATGCTACATTGCATCTGTCATGGAAAGGACATGGAATTCATTTATGAATTCAATTTAACTGGCATCTCCGTGGTGGGGCCCCATCTTTTGCCATTTTCTGCAACACCGAGGGAGACTTTCTCTGAGCTATTTTATTTTATTTATTTATTTTTTTCGCTGCAGAGATGACAAATGTTATCAACGATATCCAACCAAAGTGTATTTTCATCCCTTTTCCTCCCGTCAAGATAAGCCAGAAGTATTTGTTGCCAGAAATGGAAAACAGCTTGCTCATCGGCCAGATGATCGCAGTGTTCAAAAGTTCTACTCGTTTGCCATGTGTGAAAAGTTAAGAATTGAAAACAGACAGGCTTACTCTGCTTAAACTGTGGGTTCTGTGAAGCAAGAAAAAGAGACACTTGGATACTGTAAGAATTGTGGAGAAGGTTTGCATGGCAGAATGAGGGAGGTCTTTTCACATCGCTCTGAGGCGGGACCCCTAGGTTGATTTGATAGTGAATATGGCTATTCATCAAGTGGATGAAAGAGGAGTCTAAAATTACCCACTGTGGCAGGCTACCTTTGTGTTCTGGAACAAATCCCAATGTCCTACACAAACGAGGCTCTTGGGACTTCTCCTATGCTGTCTGAAACAAAACCTTCTAGGCATTTCAGTTAGACTTCTTTTTAATTGTCTTGATGGAGATATGTCCATGAGGTCTTGGTGGAAGCCAGAGGTATACCGTCGAGCTGAAGCTTCATTAGAAACAGCCTTCGGATGACAGGTTTGAATTATTCCGTTACCCTTCCACTCTTGAGGAAGGAAGGGGTATTTGTTGAATTTTCGCGAGATTGACTTAAATCGCTCAGTTATCAACCCCTTATTATGTTAGAAGGCTTCGTGTTGGCTGGGTGATTTCTGATCGTTTTTATTAGTCTCTCTTGGTCACTACTTAAGAGACTTTTTGACAACCAAGAGAGCCGTTTTAAGCAAATAGAAATGCAGGCTTACCGAGGTCAAATGATTAACTCAAATTGACCAAAATGGCGGGGGCGGGGGCGGGACAAAGAACCCCCCCCCTCCCAAGAAAAATCAGAGTTCGCACTTAGGGCTCCAATTACCCATTCTGTAGGTTTCTGGAGGCTTGGCACAATCGCATTACCCTTTATTTACCTCGTTGGAAGTTATTTGCATTTCAACACTCACATTTCCCCCCTGCACTTGACGCTCAAGGTCTGGGAAGTTAAATTGAACTCAAGGATTTGGCTACTTAAGAGAGGACAACAAAACCCAAAAAACAACACTTGCCCTCATTCTTCTTTGTGAAGGCGAGCTCCAAATGGGGCAAAAAGAAATAAGTTCTCACAGGAAGACAATGCCGCCTTGAGTTCCGCTTCCCGTCAGTGAATTCATGACTGCCAGTTTGTTTTAAGGGTGGGTGTTTTTAGCAGCAGGGAAATCTGGTTGACCGGAGGCCAGAGAATGAACGGGAGGAGGGAGGGGAAGAGGGGGAAACTCTCAGGTGCACACCCAATGTGCTGCTCTGTCTACTTTCTCCTTCCCCATCTGAGTCGGTGCCATCTTGCCTCACCCACCGCTGGCCTTTCTCGGGGTCTCAGGTTTTGAGTTGACTGGGCCCTCGGCAGTAGTCCGCGACTCTTCCTCACATGAAAGGACGAATCAGAAGGTACCTATTACAAGGCTGTGAGCACAGAGACAAAGGCCTGGCTGCTGACACCCTCCCACTAACTTGGGTTTTAATGGTGGGTTTAATTTCCTCGCGCTAGCTGAAAGAAAGGGAAAAAAGTGAGCGGAAAGAGCCAGGCTGGGGATAGTGGCGGCGGTGGGGAAGCGACAGCTGTTGTATTCATGGTTAATCAGGTGTGTCTGTCTTTGTGTCGCATCTGTCTGCTACTGTTGCCGGGCCACATGTGAAAGGGGACGGAGGGGAAGGGGCCATTCATGTTCAAAGCCAGCAAGCACTGACCTCTGCTTCGTTCTCCTCGGGGTAGGCGAGCTTGTCTATTTAACTTTCCCCATTATAGGAAGCTGTAATTCTACTGGATTAGCCCACCCTAACCATTTTGGCCTGACGGACGCAAGCTGCATCCCGAATGCCATAAATCTTCCTGGAGAAGGAAGACTGTTCCCTCCTCCCATGCTTTTCCTTTGGGATTCCGTTTGATTTGTCAAACAAGAGAAAACCGGAAAGGGGGGGGGGGGGAAGAAAGAGAACTGAGGGCTTCTTGGTTCCCCCATCTGAAACTGACCCACACGCTGCGTTTACATTTTCTCTAATGATTGTCGGGAGCGGAAGGGCTTCTCTGTGTCATGACTAGAACGCCGTTTGCCTCCAGTTCTGTTCATCTCACGGGTCCCACACAAGTGCGGTGTTGGCGTCGCACCTCAGTCATCTCCCTGGCACCAAACCCTCCCCTGGCTCCCCTCTGGTCCGTGCCGCCCTCTCTGCCCATGGACAGAGGGCAACGGTGGAGCACGGGAGGCTGCCGGCTCCTTTGGGGGAGGGCAGGTCTACGCTGTACGTGCTGCTGGCCCAGCTCTGCCAGGCGGGACTCTTCCTGGGCCTGCGTACAAATAGCTGAAGTGCAAACAGCACCCGCTCCCCACATCCCGGTGCGTGAGATTGTATTACGGTTGAGTAATACAGGTTCGAAGGTCTTCTCCGGCGAAAGGCGTCAAACTGAGCACCTCCTATCAGTGGTTGGGGGGGGGGGCTCTACCTCACCCCCGTGGAGGTACCTTGTTTCTAGCCCTTCTCCTTCAGGGTCAACCCTCTACTTCTTGGTATTGGTTGAGTAATATTGGTTGAGTATTGGTGATCCTCAGCATTTTCAAGACCAAGGAGCTTTGGCTGAAATTTTGACTTTCCTTAAGAATCCGCCATCATAGACCTTGTCGACAGAGCTTGCCACGTGCAAATCTATTTTGGTTTAAGCCGTTTTTCAATATAGGCTCTAGTTTTCACCCCATCGTCTTAATTCTTCTTGTGGGGAAGCTGGATTTAGGCTTTATTGACACTTTTGGGGTGTGTGTGTGTGTGTGTGTGTACATGTATGTACATATATGTACATACATATTTTAAAAATATCTTAATATGTATCTCTATCATCTGTCTCCTATCTATCTTCAGTCTATCTATCTATCTATTTATCATCTTATTCTCTAGCATCTATCATCTATCTATCTATCTATCTATCTATCTATCTATCTATCTATGTTTAATATCAAAATTGTTACCTTCCCAGAGTGTGGGTTATCATGAGCACAGCTGAGTTTGCTCTATAAGCCTGTGTCGATTGCCGTGGCTGTATTCTTGAGCTCCAGCTTTGGGGTCAGGAAGCTTTTGTTTTACTGATGTCAAAGGATTTCAGAAAACGATCCCGCTACCCTCTTCCCTCTGATAACTCCTGGATCTCCACACTTCCATGAAGTCACTAGGCAAATATGAAGCTTGTAATAAAAGTCTAGCGCTCCGCTAGGCTCTCCGAGGCTTTCGGGAACTCACCATCTTGTGAGAGGCCAACGACCGTACAAACGAACCAAGCAATAACAAAGCAGGGCTGGAAAAATTTTCAATAACTTAAAAAAAAAAAAAATCAAAGCCTAATTTACATTCAGAAAAGTGCACAAATCCTAATTGTATAGCTCGATGAATTATCACAGAGTAAACATACTTATGTAACCACCACCCAGATCAAGAAATAATATTACTACAGCTGGAAGCTTTTTTGAATTTCTCCCTATGTGGTAACCCCATTACATGTAAAACCATTCGTCTGCAACACGGTTTGGGACTGAGATTTAGTCTTGATTACGGGGCTACAGCAATGCAGAGATGGAAAGTTTCCCGTTAGCTGGAAGGGATTTGCTCATGGCAGGGTTTTAACACGACCCAGGCTGGCCTTCTGAGGCTGGACTTTAGGAGGTCCAGGTGGGCTGGCGTGTGAGATGCTTTTGGCTGCAGGGGAGGACATAGGAGATTTTGGCGTCGCTTTTTAATTAGCACCAATCGTGTCCCGGATAAACCTCTTTGGCTGCTTTGCCGCCACTGCTCAAAGCTTTGGCTTCCCTTTTTAAAACGTTACGGTAAAGATAGACACGCTATAAAACTGGCCATCTTAGCCAGTTAGGTGTGCAACCGTTCTCCGGAACTCTTTTCCTCTTGCAAATTGAAACCCTGTTCCCATGAAACAATAACACTCCCTTCCTCTTTCCCCCCAGCCCCTGGGAAACACCATTCAACTTTCTGTCTCTAGGAATTTTACTGCTCTAACGACTTCACGTAAGTGGAATTCTTTAGTATTTGTGTTTTTGTGACTGGCTTATTTCACCGGGCATCACGTCCTGAGGTTTCGTCCATATCGTAGCCTGTGCCAGAATTTTCTTGCTTTCTAAGCCTAGATAATATTGTACATATATATTATCTTATTATTTTTTTAATGTGAAATTTATTGTCCAATTGGTTTCCATACAACACCCAGTGCTCATCCCGACAGGTGCCCTCCTCAATGCCCCTCACCCACCTTCCCCTCCTTCCCACCCCCCATCAACCCTCAGTTCATTCCCAGTTTTTAAGAGTCTCTTATGGTTTGCCTCCCTCCCTCTCTAAGTTTTTTTTTTTTTCCTTCCCCTCCCCCAGGGTCTTCTGTTAAGTTTCTCAGGATCCACCTAAGAGTGAAAACATATGGTATCTCTCTCTGTAAGACTTATTGCACTTAGCATCACACTCTCCAGTTCCATCCACGTTGCTACAAAAGGCCAGATTTCATCCTTTCTCATTGCCAAGTAGTATTCTATTGTGTATATGAAAATATGGAACACTTCACGAATTTGCGTGTCGTCCTTGCACAGGGGCCATGCTGATCTTCCCTGTGTTGTTCCAAATTTAGTATATGGGCGGCCGAAGCCGGCACATAATTATTGTATATGTTGAGTAATAATGTATGTACCACATTTTGTTGATCTGTTCATCTGTCAACGGACATTTGAGTCACTTCTGCCTTTTGGCTGTTGCGAACAGTATTAGATCCCATGGGAGTTCTATCTTTAATTAAAAAAAATTTTTTTTCCCACTGATTCATTTTTGAGAGACAGAATGTGAGCGGGGGAGGGGCAGAGAGAGAGAAAGACACAGAACCCAAAACAGGCTCCAGGCTCTGAGCTGTCAGCACAGAGCCCCATGTGGGGCTGGAACCCACAGACCACAAGATCATGACCTGAGCTGAAGTTGGACGCTTGACCGACTGAGCCACCCAGGCGCCCCCTATCTTTAATTTTTTTGAGAAACCTTCATACTAGTTTTCACAATGGCCCCACCCTTCTGGTGTCCTTTTCACCTGGACTGTTTCCTCCTGACTAGCCTCCCAGATGGCATTGGTAGGAGCCTGGTGTGTGGATTGAGGTGGTGGCCATGTTAGGATGGAGGTCAGGACTCTATGTGGGCCTGTCTAGAGAATTTAGTCCCAGTGAGGCAGGTGGGCTGGAGACAAGGCAGTCATGGTGGGTATTTGGAGACGCCAATGAAGAGAGTGGGATTTGCCCAAAGACAAATAATGTGTGCTTTCATCTGGGGGGGAGGCAAGGAGGTTCTTGATTGCCAGGTGTTTGGAGACCTAATACTTGTTCGCCCTATCACCTCCAAATCTTTTTTCAGGCTTTGGGTATAAGACTTAGAATAATTATAGGACAGATGGTAAAGAAGAGGAAGGGAAATGACGGAAGATAAGATAATTGTGGAACCCATACACTTTTTTGCCTGGTCGATTGTGGGGACAAGGGTGCTGTTTGAATGAAAGAGGTACTCCTTAGAAACAGAGGTGCCAGGGTGTGAGTTTAGAGCTGGCTCTTAATGCGGGAAACACCCATGTATTGAACATTGAAGCAATTTTAAGTATTTCTGTTTTCTAATTCTTGATGCTTCATTGCTAGGGCCAGCCTAGCATTAGTATCCATTTGAAGGACGCAGTTTGTGGGTCATCAGGGTAAGGGCCTTCAGGACTGATTCAGGGGACTCACGGTTATTGCTACAAGAATATCCTACTCCTTTCAAATCCGTTAGCTTTGGCCTCCTCCCTTCTCATCGTGGAAAGAACTTTAGTCACAGTACACATTTTTTCTTAATTTTAAAACTAATATACAGCCACCACTGACCATGTTTAAAGTAAAAAAATATTTACCCTATCCCAAAAGGTAACCATTGTTTAACAGTTCATTTCCTTTTCTTCCAGAATGTTCTGTATCCTTGAGGCACATACATACATACATACACACAAATACTTAAAGTCCACAGTTTAGTTTCTATTACTCAGAACCCAAACACTACTATTTCATACAAACATGCAGACAGTACCTTTACGCAACCCTTTACCATTATCAACTGCTTTCGTATAGTGTTGAACCTCACCCCAGTGATTTAAAGTTGGTCTTATTCCCAATTAACAGAAAGGAGGCCGGAGAGACTAAGACGCTTGTCCAAATTTACACTACGTGTTGGAAACAGGAGCTGGGACAGGAGCCCAGGTCTTCAAAGTAGGCTTTGTTCACCGATCTTTTCTTCCGGGTCACGGGGTCTGTGGTGATCATTGGCATCCAGCTACCACCTTGCAGAGAGATTCCAAGACGCTACCCACACGCCCTCTTCATCCACTTACTAATCTTGATCTCTCCGTGGGTGTCTATTTGTAAAAGACTTGATTTTATTTTGGGAGGGTACCGTGAACTCATTTCAAGAGAAATGAAATATAATAAGAATTGGGGCTGTCGGAAGAGGCCAAGTGGTAATACAATCTTAGAGAAGACAAGCGTTAGCCAGGAAAAGATTTTTAGTATTCATGGGTGCGTTGGCAACGGCTCATTTGTAAAGTTGCTTTGATAATGTATGTGGCTCGAACCTTGTATACACACACACACACACACACACACACACACACACACATATGTAGGGATTTGTAAGAAGGAAAATGGGGTGATCTTGCTCAGCTAAGTTTCAGGCCAAATGGGAAAGAGGTCTCGATCTGCCTGTTTGATATAGAACAATAACTATTTCTTTTCTGCTGCCTTTCTTATTTTTAAGTACATAAGTGAATGAGGCACCATTTACCTAACGATATGTTGTCTCACCTAGTACATGCTGGGAACACGGCCATAGATGTCGAGCAGCGACAGAAGTTCTTCTGGGATTTTGGAGGGGGATTCTCTTAACTTTTTAATTTCACCATAGCTGGGCAGGGAATTGTGGATGGCTCATGTTTTATTTCCTTTTGTTATCAAATGTTCATAGTTTGCAAAACTAAAAGTGATGGGCTTTGTGTCCTTTATTTGCTACTCCCTGTGAGCAAGGTTGAGACAGAGAAAGAAGGTTCAGGAATGGCCATGTTAGTGGAGAATAGTGCTGCTGGTAACTGATAAATAGACAGGAGGAGGAAAAATATTCACTACTTCAGTTGTGTCCTGCTTAGGACTAGATTCAGTTTTATAGGGGCCAGCAATGTAACAGTGGCATAAGAAAAGATAAAAGTTAATTTCTCTGTCGCATAAAAGATGTTCAGAGTGGGCAATCCAGGGCTGGTATGGTTCCTCTATGAGGTTTGCGGGTACAGTGTTTCCCTCTAGTTCATTTGTCTGTTATTCTTAGGATGCAGTTTTTGTCTTTATGGTCTTTATGATCCAAGGTGGTTGCTAGAGCTCCAGCCATCATACCTGTGTTCCTTTTAAAGAGGAAGAACTTCCCAGAAATTCTACGTAATATTTCTGCTTATGTTTCATTGTCTAAAACCTGTCACCTGTTCACACTTAGCTGCAAGGTGGGCGGGGGGATATAGTATTTATTATGGGTGGCAATAAACTGGCATAAACATTGGGGTTCTGGTACTGAAAAGTGGAGAGATCGATATCGAGAGGAACATAACATCCTCTGACACAGGCCCCCCATTTTGTTCCCCAAATACCCACCCCTACCGTTCTCTTAACCTTCCTGTTCCCTGGGTCGTGGCGATAATGACTGGGGCTTCAGAGCCATCTTGGACCAAGATGTAAACTTGGGAACGAAAGCCACACACAGTAGAGCAGGCACATGGGAGCTGTGGACAGAGTCCCTCTAGACGTCTGTGTGCAAGAGAAATACACACCTGTTTTGATTAAGTCCGTTTTGTTAGGGTCTTGATGGAGGCCGCCGAGCTTCGTGTTAACCGATACAAGTATAATCAACTTACCGAATAGCTTTCTTTTTAAGATTGGGTCTTGCTTGGCCTGTTAGCGGAGGCGGACTGACCATCCACTTATCCGTCTTAAGCCCACTATGTAGCAGCACACGGTGTCCATAGAAGGCTAACGTGGTAGTCACAGGGATTCCCATTCCAGTGAGGGACACACCAATCAATACCGTAAAGGGACTCCCGTTAGTTTAGTAGAAATCTGTATAGATCTGGAGCCCAGAGCCATCTACAATATTCTCTGCTGCCATCTTTAGACTGAAAAAACAAAAAAAAACTTCTATAAGTGAATTTGGGGTGTTGACTGTCGCATGTTTTTCTTTATCATTAACTAAAAACTGTCATCATGTTAATCACCCAGAATTATCGCCCAGATACACAAAATTTGTGTGTGTGTGTTTTTTCTTATATCAGACGATGATGTTACCAGGTCAAACGCTAATTTTCTCTTGAGAAGCTTTCGGTAGAATTGGAGCGGAATATCCTTACGTGAAACTGAAGACAGATTGGCTACTTACCACCTGCTCATGAGGTGCTCAAGAACATTTTCGTGAGACGAAGTGTACTTTTCACATTAGCTTTTGTTTTTTTTTTAAGTTTATTTATTTAGTTTTGAGAGAAAGAGAGCGAGCGAGAGAGGGAGAGAGAGGCTGAGAATCCCAAGCGGGCTCCACACTGTCAGCGCAGAGCCCAACAGGGGGCTTGAACTCACAAACCGTGAGCGAGACCGTGACCTTGAGCCGAAACCGAGAGTTGGACGCTTAACTGACTGAGCCACCCAGGCACCCCTCCACGTTAGTTTTTCGAGTAAGCCGAATCCCTATTTACGTATTGCTGTTGGCATTACAACAACCATCGCAGCACCTTCCAAACAGGTATCACTTGATTTGATTTTCCATAGCAACCGCTATTTTATAGGCAAGGCAACCGAAGCTGATAGGATCTAGGCGACTTGCCCAAGTTCACGCCACCGGCAAACAGCAGAGTCAGGATTTGAATCCAGGTCCGGGACCCTTCTTCGGTACTCCCTTCCTGCGCTGATCACAACCTGGCCACGGAAATTGAGCCGTGAAAGAACGGAAGCAGGTGGAAGTTTCGAGGAAGCCGAAGGGGAAAAGAGGTTAAGCTCTTTTGGACTCTTCCTGCTCGGCTAGAAACACATTGCCGCGGTTATCAGGTAATTGAAGTGTCAACGTGATGCTGTCGAAAGGGCTGAATGGATTTGTTCCCGTTGGCCTCTGTGGGGCTGCACAATTGCAGTGTTTTAGGTGAAGAAACTGTCCGGCTGCCGTGGGAGCTCCCCTTTAGAAGCAACCCCACGAACGTGCAAAATCAATGTCACCGGAGTTTTGGCTTCTGCTATTGCCTCCGATGCTGTTTTCACATTAAAGAGACATTGGTCATTTGCCAGGACTGAGACCCGGAAGCATAATGGAGGCCCCCCCCCCCCAGCTCTGTTGCACAAACATCTGCACGCTCTGCTTCCCTGGTGTGTTTTCGTTGCAAAGCCAAGGTCACCCGGGGGGTCTCCCCCTGTCCTTTGACATTCGTGAACTATCCCTTGCACTCCTGATGAGCTCAAAGAGCAAACCTCGGGGTGCCTGGGTGGCTCAGTCGGTTAAGTGTCCGACTTCGGCTCAGGTCGTGATCTCGTGGTTCACGAGTTCAAGCCCCGCGTGGGGCTCTGTGCTGACAGCTCGGAGCCTGGAGCCTGCTTCCGATTCTGTGTCTCCCTCTCTCTCTGCCCCTCCCCCGTTCATGATCTGTCTCTCTCTGTCTCAAAAAATAAATAAACGTTAAAAAAAAAAGAGCAAACCTCCATCGTCTCCCCCATATTGGTGGTGAAGAACGCTAGCCTACCTTGGCTTCATTTTTTTTGCCTCTCTCCTCCCGGACCCCTTTTCTTTTTCTTCCTCTTGATTTGCATCCTTCTTCCTGCAGGGACTACCCACCCCCTGTGTAACGGTCTCTCCACGGCCCTGGTAGGCGCCCCCCTCTCTCCTCACCCTACCTCAAAGCTCACACTTTTCAGCTAGAGACATGGTGAGCTATATAGAAAAGCTATCCTCTGGATTTTCAGCATCATAACCCCTGATCTCTGTTCACCTGCCCAGACAGGTGGAAAGAAGTAAGCCCAAGCCCTTGTCTTCCCAGTGATCAAGTAAGTTTTGGTGTTGGTTAGTGGGATACGCACCTTCGATCCATTTTCATTTCCATTTCTGGGACACTCCTCTTCCAGAGACCAAGGTCTCTCACTCATACAAGCTTAGCGGACAGGTGACTTGATATGACGTGTATTTGATACAACAGATCCTAGAGGTCATGTCTCACAGACACTTAGAAAGAGTTGTCTTCTAATTGCTCGTTGAGAAGGTAGGAGTGGTGTTATAATCCCTATCACAATGGGAGGCAGTCAAGAAATCTTTCAGTAAAAGGGAGGCCTGGGTGGCTCAGTCAGTTAAGCGTCTGAACTTTAAAAAAATTTTTTTTGAAATGTTTTTACTTATTTATGAGAGAGAGAGAGAGAGAGAGAGAGAGAGCATGAGTGGGGGAGGGGCAGAGAGAGAGAGAGAGAGAGAGGGAGACACAGAATCCGAAGCAGGCTCCAGGCTCTGAGCTGTCAGCAAAGAGCCAGATGTGGGACTCAAACTCGTGAACTGCAAGATCATGCCCTGAGTCAAAGTCGGACGCTTGACTGACTGAGTCACCCAGGCGCCCCACATCTGACTCTTGATTTTGGCTCAAGTCATGATCTCAGGGTTTGTGAGTCCGAGCCCCTCATCGGGCTCTGTGCTGACAGCTCGGAGCCTGGAGCCTGCTTCGAATTCTGTGTCTCCCTCTCTTTCTGCTTCTCCCCAACTCATGCGCTCTCTCTCTGTCTCCCTCTCTCTCTCTCTCTCAAAAATAAATAAATAAACATTAACAAAAGGAGAAAACTTTTAGTAAAAATGTGATAGCCATCTACCTTTCTCCCCCTCTCCCTTTGGAGATATTTTAGAAAATGTCCCCCTCTACTCATTGCACTAAGAAGGTTCTTAAATAAATGTTGTATGGGGATTAGCGTGTGCCCTGGAGAATCTCCTCAGATCCCATGACTTTCCACTCTTAGTGTTGAAAATACATTTTTTACATAATATTTTGAACAATATCCTATTAAAAAATGGCGGATGTTCACTTTTAGGGAATTAGGAAGTATATGAAACAACACAAAATACTAATCATCCATAATGATGATAAACTTGTCATGTTTTATCATTTCCTTTGTTTAAAGGGTAATAGGGCCTTTATTGGGTATTACACAATTGTTATTGTCATTGGAGATTATGGAAATTTGGTGAGTGCATTTTAAGAAAGGCAGAGGTGCCTTGGTTCCCTTCCAGGTGCTGGAATCTTCTATGAGTCAGTTAACAGTAGCAGTTATTCTTTGTGCTCAGTTGTCTGATGTCAACAATTCCAGTGGTAGGCATCTTAGGGTGTCTGAGAAGTCCGTGTTCTCAACCACGGTGTCCACACTGCACGTAAGAAGGAATGTGTTAAAAAGAGTTGAAATAGTAAAGGTTTGAATAATTTACTTTGTTGATAAATTATAACGCATTCCAGAAAGAGCCCCCATAAGGGTGGTGTTCTTAGGTTCTTGCATTCTGATATCCTTTCTTGAGTGGGAGAGAAATGGGTAGGTATGCATCTGGGCCGTGGGCATGCTTATGGGGCCATATTGGTGTGAGCATCACCTGGGTTGGGAAGTAGGTCAGAAGAAACCTAGAGGCTTGCGGTCACAAGTCGTGCCTGTACTACTCACACCTTCAGAGGATATGGTTGTTTTCCACTGGAGAGAGACCCATTAGACCACTCCAGTTACTGGTGAGTAGGGAAAGTGGATGATGGTAGAGGATGGGGTCTGTATACTGTAATCCCCCTTCATAACATGAGTTTCTGAGGTGGAGACTCCAGTGAGATTATTATTATGTATTTAAATGCCACATAAAGTGAACCTCTATAAGCTATATTCAGACATAGGTTATTAACTGAGTCAGAAATTTTCAGCAAGAAAGCAGAGAAGAAAGGCCTCCATCGGAGAAAATAGCTAAAGTCTGCCCTTTTGGTACAGGTAGCCATTTCTGACGGGAGGAAAAGGCTGCCATGTTTTTCCTGAGGCATCGTCTGCACTCAGCAGAGAGGGTCACCCCTGCAGGTTCTTTTCCTCACTCCGTAGCTTTCATTGATTGGTTCTCTTGCTCTCTGAGTGTTACAGAATCACCTCCTCCATAGATTTTTTGTGTGTGTGGAGAATCGCGATGGTAGAAATAGAACTGGGCCATTTGTACTTAACTTGCGGACTTTCAAGCTTGACCCTTCCACAGTTGATCTGAATCAACACCCGATAGTCCCATGGCTCTGTGGTTGGGGCCACTGAGGCGGGATGGCTGCCTGGGTGTCGGGAGAGGTAAACTCACAGCTCTTGTTTTTACCTCAAGGTCTTTCTCAGCTTTCTTTCCACGGGCCCAGGCAGTTGTTGTTCCGTTTCCAACTGTCCCTTGCAGTTGGCTTGTCAACCTGGAAGCAGGAAGTTGAAGGTCTCATGCTCGGGCGTATATTAATAAACATATTAAGTTTATTTATTTGCTTTGAGGTGGGGGAGGGGCAGAGAGAGAGGGAGAGAGAGAATCCCACGCAGACCCCCCCCTCCGCCTGTCAGCGCAGAGCCCAACGTGGGGCTCGAACTCACGAACCGTGAGATCATGACTGGAGCCGAGCCCTAGAGTCGGACCCTTAACCGACTGAGCCACCCAGGCACCCCTTGGGCATATATTTTTATATAGTGTTTATTTTTGTGTAACGCCATATGAGGAATTAAGGAAACCAGGCTAATGTCCCGGGCATAATGTAGAGGGCTGGGCTGGAAGGAAATCACTCTTGGGTGTGGCCTCTGTGTCAGCGGCTGCGAACGCCAGGTTATGCATCTGAGGAAGACGGACCTCTGACCCCAAGGGCAAGGGGTGGGGGGCCCGGTGAACGCGGAGCAGAGAAGGCCTCCGAACCTCTGAGGCGTTGGGGGTTTGTCGTGCACCCGGGGATTGAGTAAGCAGGCAGGGTACACTGAGACCTGCTGAGGCCACGTGGGGAGCGTGGTGCTTCCTCTCGTTCCCAAGGGCCTTGACTGGCCTTGTGGGACAGCCTCTCTCTTGCCCCGCGTCAACTGCCACTACCCCCCGCCTCCTGTTTCACACCACACGATTCCTGCTTCGGCCTGTGCCCCCCGGGGTTCTGCTCCCCGGCTACTTCCTGTGACGTCTCTCAGATTCCTTGCGGCTACACCGGCCGCTTCAGCCGCTGCCCTTGGCGGAGTCTGACTCTCATCACCCGGCCCGAGAGAAGGTCTCCGGGGGCCTGGTTGGTTTCCACACCACGTGGACGTTGCCTGGTCCTGCCCCATCTCGTCAGAGGCCACCGGCCCGCTCTTGCTGGACTCAGGGGCTGCTCCTCACCTCAGATGAGGGGGTGGAGGCTGCTAGACGCTCTTGACCTTTGCATGAAGCGTCGCCTGAGGTGAGCCCATTCTTCAGAGAAAGGCTACGGGCCTTTCTCGGAAAGAGGAGACATCGGGGAGGGGCACTTGTGTCTGTACATCTTTGCGCAACGGAGGGAAGAAGATTAAACTTTCTGGGGGAAGCTCTCGAGAGGCTGGGGGCTGGGTCTGAGGAGGGAAAGGAGGATTCCCCCTCCTCCAGATTAGGGGGTGGCCAAGAGGAACTCAAGAGCACGTATCACGGATACGTGCCTGATGCGAATCCTCCCTCTGTCCCCCCGTCTCTAGTCCCCATTAACGGCATTGCAGGAGTGGTGTTGGACACGGGGTGTGGGAGGGCCGCCGTGTGACGCAGCCCAGAAATGATACGTGAAGGTGTGGGAACCAGACGCAGCAGGTGAAATCGCAGCAAAGCCTTTGGACATCCGGTGGCCTGGAATTGGATGGGGTGAGCCAGAGGTTGCCCATATCTCCGAGGGACCGGGAGGTCTTACTCAACCTCTAGATGCCACATTAAAGGCAGTGTCTGGATGCAAAGACGGCCTCAGACACCAGACGAATGCGAATGCATGTTTGGTCCCAACGGCTGAGCGCGAAGAAGAGCCAGGAGGCCAGAGTAGAGGGGGCCGAGATGCCACCCCCACAGTGGACAGGGGCAGAGCCGAGAGGGCTCCGCTTTTTGTGTAACGATGGCCTGGCCGGTGGGCGGAAGGCATTGTTCCGGGACACTTGCACGATCGGGAAGGGGAAGCTAGAATGGCAGAGAGAGCTTCAGACACCCCGTCTTAACACGTGACCCTTCCTAGCCTCGCTGGTTCCGGTAAACGCGATCACATCCCTAAGAAAAGCGCTCTGCAGGCCTACTCGCCTATCCTTCCTCTCTTCCAGCTCAGTGTGTCCCCTGACGTTCCCCCCGGATCTGTGAAGGACAGACCCCTCCTCAGAGAAGGCTCTGTTAAAACCAGCCTGGAGACAGGCCATGAAAAACGAGGGAATGAACACAAGAAGGTAAGCTGCTGAGCGGATTTTTGAGACCGTATTGGTGTTGGTCACCTGCCTCCTTTGGCTGTAATAGAAGTCATGCAGCTTAAAAACTCTGACTGCTGATTTGAAAATTTACCCCATGCAGTGATCGATAATAGAAGCTTTCAGGGATGAATAAAAAAAGAGGGGGAGGGGATGGCCGGCAAGCGGCTGGGGAAACATATGGGGGTACGTTCGGATGCTGAAAAGGAGGATGATTAAAGCTGTACCCGTTCACCTCCACCCGAGCGGTGCTCAGATGTCCGGATCTCCCACGTCCGTGGTACAGGTGGGGAAACAGAGACACGGGGAAGGAGGGGAGGCTTGCAGACTCTCAAGCCCACCTTGCTGTCATCATTCAAAGACGTGCAGGGACCAGGTCACCGCGGGTGGCTTATCTCGAACCAACCATTAGCAGAAAAATGAGGCCTGGCCGTTCCCACAGATTTGTGTGGGTTTCCTCCTGCACTTGTCGTAGCCATTTGGTCCTAGGAAGAGGTTGCGTGGACAACGGGCCACTTAAAAAGCTGAATGGGGCGCGAGTTAAAGAAGAAGAAGCAAAAAGATTCTGTCTGACAGGGGCCCGCCCCAGAGAGGGAAGGCATTGCCTTCAGTTTTCCCTGGGAGCCTTTGCAGCAGGGTCTGTCTGTCCCCTGGAGTCAGTCGTTCATCAGATTAGAGCCTTTTCAAGGTCCTTGGCTTTACTAAAGATTTGCTTAGGGACCGCTCAGTGGTTCGGATTTTAACAGAAGGTGTTAGGCGGGACTTGACTTCGTGTCTGTTGAGCTTGAGGCTGAGATAGGGGCCGTGGCTTGTCCTGTTTTTTCTGTTGTCCAGGAAGGAAAGAAGAAAGGAATGAAGGAAGGAAGGAAGGAGGGAGGAAGAAAGGAGGGAGAAAGAGAGGGAGAAGGAAAGGAAGGGAGGGTGGGAAGGAGAAAGGAAGGAAGTTACCCTAAGTCTCATGCATGGTCGCTTCTTTTTTTTTTTTTTTTTCAACGTTTATTTATTTTTGGGACAGAGAGAGACAGAGCATGAACAGGGGAGGGGCAGAGAGAGAGGGAGACACAGAATCGGAAGCAGGCTCCAGGCTCCGAGCCATCAGCCCAGAGCCCGACGCGGGGCTCGAACTCACGGACCGCGAGATCGTGACCTGGCTGAAGTCGGACGCTTCACCGACTGCGCCACCCAGGCGCCCCAGCATGGTCGCTTCTTGGAGAAGCCATCTAAGAGTCAGCCCGGGATTTAGCAGACTGAGGGGAATTTGTAATCTAGAAGAGTGAGCTCTACAACACAGAGTCAACACTCTAGGAAAACTTTCATAAATACTGATGTTTCCGTCTCATTCCCAGAAATTCTGCTTCAACCGGTGTATTAGTTTCCTAGGGCAGCCATAACAAAAGTCACCACAGACGGCGGGGCGGGGGGACTCAGGCGACAGAAATTTGTTGCCTCACAGCTCTGGAGGCTGGAAGTCAGAGAGCAAAGTGTGGGCAGGGTGGGTTTCTTCCAAAGCCTCTCTCCTTGGTCTGTCCACAGCAGGCTGCTCCCCGGGTCCCCAGACGGTCTGCCTTCTGTACGTGTCGGTGTCCTAATCCCTTCTTCGTATACGGATACCAGTCATGTGGGATTCGGGCTCATCCTGATGACCTCATTTTCCCTGAACGAACCTCTTGAAAGACCCCACCTCACAGAGGGTCCCACTCTGAAGGCCTGGGGGTTAGGGGCCCCCCGGTGCTGGAGTGGAGCGTGCGTGCAGAATCGCTGCCGAAGCTGAGGATCCCTGTTTCCGATGGATCCTGCCTAGCATCCGGGAACAGCTGTTTGGAATATAATCCCTGGACGGCAGAACGTTTCGCGTTGTGTCCGTGTTGGGAATGCGTGTGGAAAAAGGCCGCTGTAAGCAGAGCGACGTGATGAGCTCTTGATCCCAAATGAAGGGGACCCTGGAGAAACTTCGGGGAACAGGGCCTTCTCACTGACCTGGGTGGGAGCGGGGGGGGGGGGGGGCGCTGTTTTGCTCCATGGGAGGAAAGTAACCTCCATTGGAGGAGCTCGTTTTCCTCCACTGCTGGATTCTCTGAGCCTTGCCATCTGTGGTTTGGTTTCCTGGCCTGATCTACCCCCTGGGAAGGGAGTGCCCCGTGCAGGCAGCTGGTCTCAGCTCTCGGGCGAGGGCTGCGGCCCAACCTTACATAACCCTGCGTCTGAACTCTGGGGAAGGAACGGCTCGCCTCCTGTGAGCATGCTCAGTGAGGGGTGACCAACTAAGAGGAGGATGGTGACTGGTGTGCGGGGGGTGGAGAGTCGTGGGGAGGCGGCCCTAACCCTGACTCATCTCTAGCTCTCCCAGCTCACGACAGGCCCACGCTGCTGTCTCCGTAGCTCGTCCCGCAGCAAGGATTCTGTCCCTACAAGCTCAGTTCTGATGTTTGAACGAGTTGCCTTTTTTGTAAGCATCCTCTCGTGAATCTGTCTTTTCTCTTTGTTTCTCTCGGATGGTTGTTGTCTGGCCTCTCCTTCTGCATCCTGGCCAGGTATTCGTGAGGGAGGGGAAACTGTGGTCCCCCCCCCTCGTCCCCTCTTAACATCGGAAGGCACTCACGTTCCCCTTTTGACCTCCCTCGTCCTTAGTTTCCTCGCGGAGCGGGACACATTTGGCTGCTGCCCCCTTCTCCGGCTTAGAACCCGCGGGATGGGAGCTTCCCTGGTCTCACCGCATTGAATCCTCGCACGGGACCAATGCAGTCGGTGTGGTTCTTACCATCCCCATTTCTCAGATGCGGAATCAAGGCGTGGAGTGGTGAGCAGCTGCCCGGGTAAGGCCCAGGGGTGGTCGAGTTGGACTCAGGCCTACGACATCCTGACTCCACATCCCATCCCCGGTCACTGTGTGTGGTGAGCCACGTCGACGTGGCCAGGGCTGATCTCGTCCGAGCAGGTGGCTTTAAAAATCCCTCCCTGGGGCGCCTGGGTGGCGCAGTCGGTTAAGCGTCCGACTTCAGCCAGGTCACAATCTCCCATTCCGGGAGTTCGAGCCCCGCGTCAGGCTCTGGGCTGATGGCTCAGAGCCTGGAGCCTGTTTCCGATTCTGTGTCTCCCTCTCTCTCTGCCCCTCCCCCGTTCATGCTCTGTCTCTCTCTGTCCCCCCAAAAAATAAATAAACGTTGGAAAAAAAAAATTAAAAATCCCTCCCTGCGCTACGGGAGCCTCACATGCACGCCTTAACTTAGACCCCTTCCCGAGCTCCGGACTCGGGTGCCCAACTGCCCACAGGGTCGTCACGCGGCCTTCTCGCAGGCGCCTCGAACCAGTCTTGCTCCACTCAGAGCTCGAGTTATTGAGGCCAGGATGTGGGAGTCACCTTGACTGCTCTCTTTCTCTCACAGCCCACATGCAAATCCTCGGCAAATCCCGTGGGGCTAAGGGTACCCAGAATCTAACCACTTCTTCCCGCCTCCGCTGCCGTGGTCCTTCTGCCATCTTTTCTCAACACAGCCGCCACGGTGACTCAGCTTATGTCACTCTCTTGCTCACAATTCCCTGATGTCCTCCTGTCTTGTTCAGAGGGTGTCAGTTGCTAAGTTATTGCTGCTCGGCTCTAAACCCGTGCTTCTATCCTGGATTTTCGGGGACTGGAGCCGGGCCCCTTGGAAAACACCTTTCTCCTGCGTCTGCCTGTGCCCAGTAGGGGGCGCCAGAGGGAGGGGGCCACACCCCCTAGGGGAAAGAGAGGGGTCTCGCTGTTTCCTGTTTTGTTTTCTGTGGGTTTCCGGTCAAGCGCAGCCCTCGAGGGGCACCGCGGCCCCAGTGCCTGACCCTGGCCGTGGCGGCTCCTTCCTGTAACCACAGTTAAGCGCATTTGGCAACCGTTCCCCACGCTCAAGAGCAGTCTCATTGTGCTCCCTCTGGGACACCAGAGCCAGCTGCCGCTGTCCCTTCTTCAGCGGTCTGAGCTCCAGCCTCATGGGACCCTCTTCTGAGCTTCTGAATGCTAATAATTTCCCCTTGGTTGCCCCAGCCCTAGGTGTGGAGACAGCTTCCTGCATTTGCTATCTCTTTTACCCTTTCAGTTGCCTGGTTAATGACTTTATCCCTCATTAACGTTTCTCTATATTAAATTAGCTCTGTTGAAATAACTGGGGTGGCTTCTGTCTCCCCACCGGCCCTACTGGTATGCCGAGTCAAAGCCAAAACCCTTAAAGTGGCTTGTCAGGTCTTCTATGAGCTGGCTTCCTGCCCTCTCTCCTGTCTCAGCAACTCCCACTTTCCTCTGCCTTTCTCCTTCTCTTCTAGCCCCTCTGGCCCCTTGCTACTCTGCAAGCACAGGAGCCCTTCTCGGGCCTCAGGGTCCCCACCCTTTCTGATCCCTTTCCTGAAAACCTCTCTCTACAATCTGCATGGCTTTTTCCACACCACCTTAGGGCCTGTCTCTCTGAACCATCACCTCTTCAGAGAGTCCTTCCCTGACCGTCCTGCATGGTCCACGTTCCCCGCCCCTGGGCGATTCCTATCCTTTGTGATCTGCCCTGTTCTTCCCCACGGCACCCACCGCCCTCCGATAGTCATTGTATTTACAGGCGTCTTTGTTAACTGCCTATCTCCTCTTGACAGAATATAAGATCCGGGAGGACAGAGACTTTTCTGGCTTCAGTGGTTGCTACCTTCCAGACTTTAGAACACGTGCCTCCCACGTACTGACTGCCTGATGAATATTTACTGAATGAAAGAATGAATTGGAGTTCTAGACTCTCAGGACTTAACGAAGATGCCCCAAGCCTAGGTGGCGCTGTTCTCAAGCATCAGGGAGGATCCTGAAAAGGGTACTGGCTTTGTCGGAAAATGAATACATCACTTATCTCCACGATAAGTGATGGGGGCGGGGGGGGGGGGGGGCGGACGCAAGATTGACAATGTCAGCACTCTGGTGTGCATGGGCTTGGGATGTACTTTTGAAAAGTGAGTTGTATTTTTCCTCTCGTTTCTCCCAGGGACCACTGCTAGCCCTGGGGAGGAAAGAAAATAACGAATAAACACTGCAACAGAATTCAGAAGCTGCTGAGACTACGGTACCTCAACGTCCCTCTTAACTTCCACTCTGACTGGCTTTTGAACTGATGGACCTTGTGGGGGCTGACTTTCTAAGAATACTCTCCTGAGAACTTTATAGAACATTCTAAGCGGTTACGGCCTTCCCCTGAGCTTAGCTCATAATAAAGGAGCCTGGGAATGTTGGTTGTGGGCTTTCTGTTGTCATCTGTGTATAGACTGTGTCTGTGAGGGTTTGGTTGGCTGTGTGGATTGCCACGCCTCACTTCCAAGATGGGGCCCGGGTCCCTAATTCAGGAGGGCTAACGACATTTTCAGACCAAGAAGAGGCAAGAGAATTTCTTAACGTGAGCATTTAGGGGAGACCCAACTTCCTGTGTCTGAAGGTTGAGTTGGCCCTACACCCGGCACATTATGGGTTACTCCCTGCCCCGCTGGATTGTGGGTAAGCTCCCTGGATTACAATGGCAGCTGCTTGGTTCTCACCGCTGTGATTCATCTGTTCGGTCTTGTTTGCCTTGGATTTCAGCCACCCGTGTTTCAGAAGGTGCTGAGCTGGCCACTGTTCTTGGCCCCAGAACACAGGTGTGACTGGTGCCATGTCAAATGGAGTGGCACTTATGGCTGTCGATCTGAAAGGAAGCTGAACACACCGGCTTTCATCAGGTCAGCTTTGCTTGGCCACATGCAACTTTCCACTTGGGCAAACGAAGCCTGAATTCTTGATTCAGACACACTCTTTCAAGGTGTTGTATTTCTGGGTTTGGATAACTAAACAAGGCCACCCTGTGAAGCTGGGTACTGTCTCCACTGTCACCGAACTTGGTGTCCCGTGACAAGAGATTCTTAAGCACATAAAACCCCCTACCCCAAGGGTTTAGATTTTGCTCAGTTTGGGCTCCAGATTTGGTTCAGCTTGGTACCACCAGAGCCTCAGTTTACCGGGCCATATTGGAAACAAAAAATCTGATTTATGTTTTAACTTTTGCCACGTAGGATGAGTTAAGCGCTTCAAAATATGTAGCACTGTGCCGGGTACGATGGGGAATCCGAAACCAAAGACTCGGTTACCGTCCTGAGGAAACTCCCAAACCGTCAAGAACAATGGATGGTCTTCACAGACATAAGAAAACAAGAATATACTTAAACATTAAAATGTTTGTATAGCCTGGAGTGCTTTAGACGCTCCGAGACGGAGCAGGTAATTGTGGACCTGTGTTTGCTGGAGAAGGCTTCATTGGAATTTGAAGTGGCCTTGAGTAAAGAGTGTGGATTTCGACTGACAGGGGAAGGGGAAAGGACCCTAAAGTCAAGGGCAGCCTGAGCTGGGGCTTTGTGGCACGAATATGCATGGCGTCCATGGTGTTTTGCAAGGGGATGAGCTCTCTCCAAGGGAGTTATTAGAAAGAAATATGAGCAGGTGCCAAAGGACAGAGCATTGGAGGACACCCAATCTGGTTGGGTAGATGGGCCATGTGCACAAAAAAAGAGAAGTCAGGCTGTTCGTGCAATTTAAAATATTACAAGAGGATTCCAAGGAAAAACGAGAAGAAATACTCGGCACCTGGACCCTAAAAGCCAAATAAGAGGTGTGCTTCAGGACTTCAGGAGAGGGAGGAAACCCGGAGGACAAGCTTTGTAGAGGAGAGTTGAAGGGGGGTAAGTCTTAGGAAGGGGGAGACGCAGGAGAAAAGGGTATATGTTGGATGAGGGGGGCTCCAAGGCAAAGTTGACCCCAGAAGGTCTCCAGCTACTTGGTGAAGAAGGAGATGGGCATTTGGCCAGGACTGGGGGCTACAGACAAGAAGGTCTGTGACTGTTACACTGAGCAAAGAAGCGGGGAGCGGACAAAGGACAAATCCTGGGACTACTAAGCACCGGTCAACGGCCAAGCTGTGGTGACGCTGCTGGGTTAGACCCGTGTGGAGGGGGAGGCAGTCTGGGGCTGATGTGGTCCGGGGGAGACCTTGCTGGCCAACATGGTGAGTTGAGAGCAAGAAGAGTAAGGGAAGCGGGAAGCAGATTCCTCAAGAAGAGAGCAGAGCACATGCGTTTTCTTTGCTACTTCTCTACATAAAGGAAGTCGGGTTGAATTAGGTTGTCAACGGTGGTGTAAATAACATGACAATGATAACTAACTTGGAAGATCTCTGAATAGCTCATTCCCCGAATTTCTTCGGGTTTTCTTTGTTTTCTGTCCAAACTTATTTTATTAAACACCCTTTGGTTCATATTTCTGACAGAATGTTAGAGGTGGGGAGAGCAGGGAGTTGACCTAGTTTGGAAACTCAGCTCTACCGTTTGCCTAATTGTGTGTCAGATCTCGGGCAACTTACCCAACCTTCTGCCCTTGCGTTTTCTCATCTATAAAATGGGAATACGCACAATAATTTTCCTTGGGGCTGTTGTGGGGGTAAGTATTAGGTTCCAACAAATGGGGACCATTGTTATTTTACAATTAGAATTGCAGAGGGGATACTGGGTGGCCCAGTCGGTTGAGCGTCTGACTTGGGCTCAGGTCATGACCTCACGTTCCATGAGTTCGAGCCCCGCGTCGGGCTCTGTGCTGACAGCTCGGAGCCCGGAGCCTGCTTCGGATTCTGTGTCTCCCTCTCTCTGCCCCTCTCCCACTCATGCTCTCTCTCTCTCTCTCTCTCTCTGTCAAAAATAAACAAACATTAAAAAAATTTTTTTAAATAAAATAAAATTAGAATTTCAGAGGAATTTGTCTGTTTCAACGTGGGTTGCTGTTCAATCCTGCTCATCTGATCCTTTGATGCTCCTTCCTTTCTCACTCCTCACTCACTCAGCAACTGTGTCTACTTAGATTTGCGATTTGGTATAGCCGGTATTTTTTTTTTTTAACAAGTTGCAAACAATGCCATTTTTAAGCACAATAAGGGAAGTAGAAAGAATGAGCCCTGTGACTTAGGGCTGCTTGGCAAATCCCAACAGTCTTTATAAGCCAGTTGGAATCTTTCTCTCCTCGACTCACGCCAGCTCTGATGGCAGTCTCCTCCTACGGCGACTGAGTCAGGGGTCACTGTGCTGAGTAATGTGGCCCTTTGCTGGGAGGGAAGTGGGCAGCCCAGGAAGGGACGCTGAGAGCGAGTGACGTTGGTGTTGTGGGAAATTGGAGGAGCTCCATGAGCCCAACATATGGGTCAAAACCGAGCAGTCCCCGAGTCGTGTTTCCAAATGTAACTCACATCTGTGAAGCGTATCAGGGAAAATTAAATGAGTTCAAGAAGGAAACAAGTTCAAATATATTTGGAAGATAATAAAGAAAGGGGAAAAAAAATTCCCCACGGGGTCTGATCTCACCTTTCACTTTTTATAGAAAACATTCGGTTCTCTGGTTACATCGTTGCCTGAAGTATATTAGCAATCCTGTGTGTGCATTTGACAACCGTGATATTTCTTTCTTAGTGTTGCATGTAGGATGAAGGTCCTAGTGCCTAGTTCCTTGATGAGTTCTACTTCCTTGGCATAGAAAGTCTCTAACAGTCAAGGGCTTGGCCAGGATTTTGTTGGCTCTAATTTAATTTGTCTAAAGCACACGCTCAGCCTGTGGGCTGAGGCCAAGAAATCATACTCCATGTTTGCCTAACACTTATTGCCTATAGATCTCAGATTCTTAGCTCATTGACAGAGTAGTTGAGAGAACACAGAATTGCATGAAAACACAATCCTTATTCAAGTATTTCCTTCGACTCCTAACTCACCGGTGGTGTCCCCAAGGATAGAGATTAATCCTGAATGTTAATTTCCCGAGAACGGCTCTGGCTCGTGGCAGGGACTGAGGATTTCCTTTTCCTTCTCCTTCTCCTTCTCCTTCTCCTTCTCCTTCTCCTTCTCCTTCTTCCCAGTTCGGAACCATTCCAAATCCATGGGAATTTCTGAAGGAACAGCCTGTGGATAGATCCACACGTCGGCTTGAACGACTCTTCGTATCTGGCCGGCGTAGAGCACGTGAGATTTTTCTGTAGCTGCCAGAAGGTGCCAACCTTTTGCACTTGAGTCTGAATTGGGCCTTTTCTTGGTGAACGGTAGTACCTTGTTGCTTTTCACAGACACTGAAGGACGGTCTGCTGGGCTGGTTTTTTTCAGGGTGACATTTGTAGCCACAGGATCCGTGAAAGTGTGTGATCGATCATCGACAGCAGCTCATTTCCCCACTGATAGGCAAGGACGAAAGCGTCTCGTTGAAATACAGTTGGAAACCTAAGCATGAAGAAATTTAGGAATGAAAGGGATGCAGAACCGATAGCACACGTTGACCTAAAAAAAAAAAAAATACATTTTCCCCCCAAGTGCTCAAAAAATCACCACCACTGCTGTCTGGTGTCCAACTGAGTGTGTGAGCAAAACAAAGCCAGATGCAGTCCATTAACTGCCTGGCTTTCTTACGCAACACTGCCAGGGCCAGTTTCCCTCCTGCACCGATTTTCTCAAAATGAGCTTTTCAGTTTCATCCGCCTCGCTTCTTTGGGCTGGAGCCGCCAGCGAAGGAAGGAGCAGGACGTGGAGAATCCGGCCGAATGCTAGGGAACACGGCCATGGTGCAAAGGTGGCTGTCGGTGAATTACAAATGTTCGTGGTGGATCCGATCCCCAGCAAAGCAGCTCCTTTGTGAACGTGTCCCTCAAACGGCTTTGTGCAACATGACATTGACTCTGAGAGAATGGTGCCATCCCCGGTTAGGGCTCAGGTCACCATTTGTGGGGCATCTTCTAGGGAATTCGAACAAGCTGCCCCGTCCCTGAGACTCCTGGGCCTGGAGGCAGATAGCACAGTGTGTGTGACGACAAGATGTGCTAGTTGCTAGTTGCTCAAGCCCTCGAAAGAGGACTTGACCTTAGCTCCAACGGGGCCCTTTGCAACTTACAGACTACACAGCCACCCACAGCAGCCCAGCTGGGGCAACGGAGCACTTGGCTCGTGACATTCGGGGTGGATTTCTGATCACGCAGGGACCCCTTTTTTTGCCTGGAGCTCCGCGTACCCCGCCTACACGCTCTCACCTCACTGTTCCCAGCAGAACGTATCCTTCCCAGGCAAACAGAAGCCCGGCGAGAGAAATTAGTTACCTGGGGGATGAAGTCAACCAGCGGTCTTGCCAAGACCCGAACCCCGGTCTTTTAACTGGGTTCTATAAATCTCCCAGTGGGACGTGACTTCGATTTAATTTAGTTTTCAAGTCTTGGCAAGCGAGGTGCTGTGTGTTTGTGTAGACTTGCGCCATTTAAAAGGTTCTTGGAGTTTAGACCTCGCATGTAATTTGCTACATTAGCTTTGGGCAAAAATATTTGCTTTTTGGTCCTTTGTGGTTTAAGTTCCTTCTCAGCATTAACCTGGCGTGTTAGCGAGGGCTGTGCTGTGGAACGCAGCAGGGGCCCAGGGTTCAGGGCAGGGTGAGCGCGGGAAGGCTTATTACTAATGGCAGCTTTTCAGGCTCCAGGAGCTCGTAGGAGATTTTCCCGGTTTGATCGGTCGGTTGTTTCTGTATTCTGGATATTACACAGTGGAGATTAGGAAGCTGACATACTTCACGTGAAGGCATTTAGATTTGGGTTGAGGGCGGCAGCAACTCTCTCCTGATGCCTTGGGTGCAGTAAGGACATCCCGGTGTGGTTTGTCGCACGGTAGTGGCCCTCGCTTTACCATGTTCGTCCCGACGCTTCCAGGTTGGGCTGTCTTCGAGGCGAACAGAACCGGGATGGAGTATTCCGGTCCGAACTTGGCGGTCTTCCTGGATTCTCTAGGGTGTCAACCACTTCAGCCTTGGGGAACGGGCTCCGTAGTAATCAGATCTCATCACCATAGAGGCTTTGGTGACAATAAGCGAGGAGCAGATATCATGCCCCCATTGCACGAGGTAGCTAGCGGAGGCAGCGAGAAGGCAGTCACCGGCTTAGTCGCAGGGTGAAATCGACACAGTCTCTGGGCGTCCAGGGGACAGCCTGTGGAGATCAATCCTGCAGCTGTACCGATTTCCAACACCGCCTTCTCTTTTCCCCCTCTCTTTGCGAAGCGAAGGCGCATACTCTCGTTTGGATAGACTGGGAAACCCTTTCTCCCTGTTCTGGCACCGCACCCAGCCTCTCAACTGAATGTTTAATTCCCCGGGCACAGGCACCAGAATCACACCATACGGGAGGCCTGGGTTCTAGCGTCAGCACGGAAGGTGAGAATCTTTTGTATTTTTTAAAATCTCCGCTCCAAGAGTCTTCATTTGCCCATTTTGCGGAGCGCGCGTGGTTGGCCGCATTGGTATGCAGAGTATATGTAAAAATACGTACAAGTTCAGACCATGCCAGCGACATTTAATTTTTCAGCGCCAAATCTTTACACATTAGCGTCTCAGCCAAGAGGCTTTGGGAGAGAAGCGGGAGCAAGGATTGCTTTAGGGCGGAGTAGATGCCCATCTCTCCCCTCCTGCTCACTCCAGAGCATTCGCTCGCGGTGTGAAATGGTAGGTAAAATTGCCCACGATATTGGAAAATTTTCCCTTTCTCTCCCTACCCCCACCCCGTGGGTCCCCCCACTACTCTCCACCCCCACCCCCCCGCCAATGGATATAATTGCACTTGCATAAGTTAAGTATGCATGTGACGTCATTGTTCTGTAGACGTCACAGATGCCAGCTGTAAGTCAATGAATGTCGCCGTGAAACAGAAGAACGAGAAAAAGAAAAGCTTGTTGCTTCCTAGTTCATTAGCCGGAAACCACACTGATGGATTTTATGTTTTTGTTGGAAGGATCAGCCTGTCATCAGAGTATGGGTTTATGGCCCATGTTAATTTAGTAGTTTACACGGGGCATGTTACGCTGTTTAAGCCAATGGGATCAATGTCCTTCTGGAAAAACACAGCTTGTGCGCTACTCGGGGATACACTGCGCTGGGAAAGCCCCAGTTATGAGCAAGTGTAGCACATGTTAGGAAGCATCTAGAGAAGAATTCTGGAACGCATGCAACTGAATGTTGTTTGGCATGGTCTTTATCAGACCATCGTTTCATCAGACCATTTGTCAGTAGCTTCCCTCTTAGCTACTCCAAAGCATCGACACTTTACAGCAAAGTGTGATGCCAGCAAGTGGGGTCGAGAACTTCAAAGAAGTCACAGAGCGAGAGGCCACCTGTTCTGGAAAAATCATCTCTGAACTTAGCTCCCAGGCCATCTGGGTTGGTTAATTGTCCATTCGCTCTCATACCTTTTTCTCGGTTTCTCCTCTCTGTTTTACGTTGCATGGGCTGACCCTTGTAGACTATGTTCCCGGATTCTCTTGTCCTACAGCTAGGCGTGGCCAACAAGAGTCATCAGAAGATGGGAGAAAGGGAGAGGCTGAGGTCTGTCCCCTTCTCATTTTCTCCCTGGGGTGGTGCATTCGGGAGTAGCTGGGTCTCATTTGCTGTAGTAGCCCTTGCAGAATACTCTCTCCTGCTGGACCTCTCCAGCACCAGCAACATCACCTTCTTTTATTCCCTCCGCCTTAGAAAGAGTAGTAGCTTGCCGCGCTGCGAATGCCCGGGCTGCCTCGCCACCCCTTTTGGATTGTCCTCTTAGCGCTTCCGACATCTTTGGGGCAAGATCCCCATTAGCATTTCTGTGTCGAGCTAGCTGATTTAGACCGTGTTGGTGGTTGTGTTTGGTTTGCTTGCTTTCACAGACCCCAAGTAATGCTGATCGATGTACCCTCCATATTGGATTTGTTCTCAGCCGAACGGGTTTGCCCTTGGGTCTGACCTTAAATTTAACCGGCCCTTTTTTCCTCACACGTATCTTTGTATTGTTTTCTGGCCTCAGATATTTAATCCAACTCCCTGTTTTCACCAGTGAGAGCACCAATGCCTAGAGTAGTTAATGACTCCCCCAAGGTCACCACGTTAAGGGCAGGGAGTGGGGAGGGGAAGGAAGGCTCACATTCCTGCCTAGATAAACTTTGTATCACCTTATTAACTATAACATGTGATAGGGATTGGAGACATAAAGATTGAAATATTTACTACCTGATGACCCTCCTTATTGCCTGGCTTTTGCCTTCAAGCAGACATTTTGCACCGAGTGGACAGAAATATTAATTAATTAATTCAGCTCACATGTATCGATTGTCACTAAGGGCAAGGCTCAATGCTGAATGCCTTGGGAAGGACACATTTGAATAAGAAATGACCCCTATCCTCAAGAAACTCACTCTCTATGAAGGAGTACAATATATATACATATAAATGATTCATATGTCTGTCCTGTATGTCTTATATGTCTATACAGGATAGAAAGCTCAAAACCCCACGAATGGGATGCAAATATGGTATTATTTGATGTGGAGGAGAGAGAACGTTGCTGCTGGCTGGCAGTGTTAATGGAGGAAGCGGTATTTAAAATGGACTAAAAAAGCACATACAGTATTCAGCCACGTAGAGCTCGTGGGAACTATTCAGGAGTGATCAAACATAAGTAAGGAGACAGGGAGTGGTTCAGTGTAGCTGAAAAGCTGATTGCCTTTAAGAGGGACAATAATAATAATTTCAGTGACAACAACAATCACGGCAAATATCTAATGGGCTCCTGCCACGTACCAAACCCTGTGCTAAGTCCTGTACACGCTTTGTCTGAACCAATGAGATAGATATGATTATTCCTATCTTGCGGATGTGGAAGCTGAGGCTCAGATTCCACATAGGTCTGCCTGATTCTGGATGGAAAAGATTCTGTTATCCCCTGTGCCAAATAGGTCGGCTCTGAAGAAAAGTCAGGGATTTGCATCTAGATCCAAAGGCATGAACAGTAAATATAGAACTGAGTTCTTAGGAAAGTTGTCAGGAGAAATGGAAAGGCCTAGATTCCAGGAAAAAATTCAATAAAAACTCATAAAACTAAAAAAAATTACTGCTGCCACGTTCTCACCAGAGCAGAGGTATCTACACATGGTTTCGAGCATATTCTCTCAATAGAAGTGTGCTTATTTATTTATTTTTTTGTTTTGTTAAAATGTTTTTAAATGCTTATTTATTTTTGAGAGAGAGACAGAGCGTGAGCAGGGGAGGGGCAGAGAGAGAGGGAGACACAGCATCCGAAGCAGGCTCCAGGCTCTGAGCTGTCAGCACAGAGCCTGACTCGGGGCTCGAACCCACAAACCAGGAGATCATGACCTCAGCCGAAGTTGGACACTCAACTGACTGAACCATCCAGGCACCTCAGAAGTATGTTTGTTTATTCTTATACGCATGTGTATATTGGTGCTTTGGTTTTAATATGTAATTTATAAAAATAAATTTAACAAAGGGGCGCCTGGGTGGCTCAGTTGGTTAAGCATCTGACTCTTGATTTTGGCTTACCTCATGATTTCATGGTTCATGAGTTTGAGCCCCTCATTGGGCTCCTGTGCTGACACCATGGAGCCTGCTTGGGATTCTGTCTCCCTCTCTCTCTGCCCCTCCCTTGCTTGCTCTATCTCTCTCAAAGTAAATAAAAATACACTTTCAAAAATAAATAAATAAATAAGTAAATAAATAAACAAATAAATGTAACATGGATGAAGTCAAGATAAAAATATTTCAGAAACATAATTTTTATTTATTAATTGTTCAAAAAGCCACTCTTGTCTTCACAAAAAAGAACCTTTTAAATATTTATCATTGGGATGCTTGCCTGGCTCAGTCAGTAGAGCATGTGACTATTGATTTTGGGGTTGTGAGTTCGAATTCCACTTCGGTGTAGAGATTACTTAAAAATAAAATCTTTAAAAAATATTTATCATTGAGCTTAGTAATGTTTTATAAATCCTGACCGGGTTTTACATAACTTGAAACCTGCTTGAAAGATGTTTGGTTTCTAGCTCTGCCTGCTTTTCTTTTAATGTCTTGCTCACTTGCTGATTTTATATCATCACTAAGTAATAACTTAAGTCATACTAGGCGCTTAGTGCAAGGTTCACTGTTAATGGTTGTGGGTGTACTTTCTTATTTTAAATCAATTAAAAATAGTTTTGGGGTTTTTTATTTGTTGACCTTTTGAAAGTGAAATCTTCTATGTTTTTTACCTTGTAATGGGACTGATGAAGAGCTTGTTGACGTGCAAGAGAAGTGTCGACTTTGCCATTTTCTCATTGCTTTGCTTGGGCTGGTGTTATTTGTAGGACTTCCAATATGGGTTTTTTTTCTACAGCTCTTTCAAGGATTTGAGGATTAATTTAGTTAAAAATAAATTAAAACAATTATATATTGTCATGCACATAATCACTGCCACTTAGCCAGGCACAAAAAAAAAAAAAAAAAAAAAAAAAAAGACAAAATTCTCTCAAATTTTAGCTAAAAGCAAGCAAAGGGCTGAGGAGAGATACTGCTCTCAGCCTCCTTGGGAAAACTCACCCAGTTTGAGTGTTGCAGGTTAGGTAAAAATTCTGGGTTAATCTGGATAGAACATATTTTTTGAGCTTAATTAATTTGTTTTGAAATAAACATGCATAAATATCCTGATGCTCCGGATCCCCCATTACTGTTAAATAATCAAAACTGTATACCTTGAGGGGGCGACTGCATGGCTCAGTTGGTTGAGCATCTGATTTCAGCTCAGGTCATGATCTCTCTCACAGTTCACGAGTTCAAGCCTCGCATCAGGCTCTCTGCTGTCAGCGTGGAGCGCGCTTCGGATCCTCTGTCCTCCTGTGTCTCTGCCCCTCCCCTGCTCTCTGTCTCTCAAAACAAAACAAAACAAAACACCTGTATACCTTGCCCATCTATTTATATGGCTTAGGCTTCTGGAGAAAAATCTGAAAGAAGGGGGGCACGAAAGTCTTCAGATAATGTTATTTTGTCTAGAAAAATCTGAAGTGGGGCTCATAACCCCTAAAAACATTCTCCTGGATTTCTTTTGGGTCTGAGCGACTAAACACTGCTTTAATTGAGAGGAAGGCATATTTTACAGGCATAAATATTCATTATTCCTATATATGAGGGTTGAAGAACTCAAACATTTATAGGAAATTAAATCCTATTTTTATTATAACCGCCCCCCCCCCGCCCCCGTTCCGAATCCTTAGAGAGGACAGCCCTGACATTTAAATTGGAATCCACTCCTTTCTTCTTTCTGTTGACCAAAGTAATACTGGAAAAATACGGGAATGATCTGTTTACCAAAGTGATATCATCTATATCCAAGCATGCTAAAGCAAAGCCCAGAGCCTCGTGGATGAAATATCTGCCTCCTGTGTTAAGGCCAGCAGGTTCAATTCCTGCTGGGATGGTAGTTTTTTCAATTAAATTTCCATTAACTTTTTGCCTCGGTGTCATTAGACACTAACTCTTGTGTGCGGCAAAGATGAAAGAAAGGAAATGTCCGATTCCTGTTTCGTGTTGCTGACAAGTGAGATGTGACGATGACAACTTTTTAATGTGGGAGATAGGGGAGTCGGCAAGGGGACAGTCCTTTTAGACCTGACACCGTCCACGGTAGAGGAGTGGTGGCAGCTGCAGCTTGGAAGGCGATTTAGAAGACAGGGATCACGCGGTGGGAACACGCAGGGTCTAAACGCTGGGGCGCGAGGGAGGAGAGCACGGGTTTCCACAAGCCCGAGACACTGGAGGGGGAAGGACATGAACGGCGCGTGGAGGGAGGAGAAGACAGGAGGGGTGCTGATCGTCTGGAAAACTGCTGAAAGAGAAACCTCTTTCACTAAAGAAAGGAAAAATGGGGACCCACTTGGGTAAGATAGGTGTCCTTGGATGATCTAAAGTTCAAGCAATGCCGCATAAACATCTCGCAGAACAAGAGTCATGTAAGAGCCGCGTATGCCTTTAGACGTAGACACGGAAAGGCTTCTCGGGCACAGATGGAGACGGTGAGAAACACACAACTGAAGTACGACAACCATTTTACAAGGAAGAAAGTAAGAAACAAATTTTTAAAAAGGCAAAAAGCAACCAACCCCGAATCCAAACATACTGTTGCTTGTTGTCGGTGAGAAGTCGTAACAGCTGATGCTTGGGAAGGCTGGCTCGAGAAGACTTTTAAAGAAGTGCCCAGATTCTTTCAAGTGCTTCTGGGAAGAAGAGTGAACGATCTTGAAGAGTTCCATTACACAGATTTAACCAAATGGACTTAGAACTTAAAGAAATAGAAGCACAAGAGATTAAGGACAATGTATTCACCAGGGGCTTCTCTGGATTTACGTTTGGGGTGTCTAAAGGACTGGATAATCAAAATTTCATTCGAGTCCATGTTTTAGTTGAGAATGCAAAGTAAAAGAGAACGGTTGTGCATACGTACCCTGGTATATGTGTAGACACGAAGATAAACAGTCCACACGTATTTGCATATATGACATAGAATCGACTTTTACGTACCCACGAAAAGCCCAATATTTATTGAGTTCTTAGTGTCCCATGCACTGTTTTAAGCATCGTACATCTTGATTATTCATCACAGTTACTCTATCGGACACATAGTCTATTTCTCCCCATTTTATGATGAGGAAACGAAGGCAGAGAAGTTCACGTATGAGTTCACGGGGTGGGTATGTGGTTAGCCGGGATGAGGAACCCAATTGTAGAGCCTGGGTTCGTAACCACACCTCCTTGGAATGGCAGTTAGTAGTAAAAACATGGTATCTGGAATAGTTTTAACACTTCCATTTAAATATGGCTTTGCGTGACGTGCTAAGAATATTTACTTCAAAAATAGAAAAGTGGAGTTCAAACTGATATAAGATAAAAAGGCTAAAGAGATTCACGGGGAACTATTTCTTATTCTCCTGCTGGAAAGAAACCACATCCCTTCTTGGAAGGAAGCAAATGATGAGTTTAAAGGAAAATAGGCTTATCTGGGCTCCCTAAAGCCATAGTGTTAGTTAGGAATGCATTTGGCCTCAAGTAACACAAAATCCAGCCCACCGTAGCTTAAACAAATAAGGGTTTATTTTTCTCATGCAGCAAGAAGTCTGGAGCGAGGCAGCAGCTGGTATTGTTTACCTGCTCAACATCATTGGAGTTGGAGTCTACGGCGCTTTTGGTCTTTCCTTCATGGTTGCGATATGGCGGTTGTAACTCCA
Organism: Felis catus; assembly: GCF_018350175.1. NCBI lineage: Eukaryota > Metazoa > Chordata > Mammalia > Carnivora > Felidae > Felis > Felis catus. The sequence continues at coordinate 14,228,790 of NC_058372.1, forward strand.
AATGTTCAAATAGGCAACATGGGGAACAGGCAAGAACCAGCCATGTCTGTTTCTAACAGGAAGACAATTCTTCTTAAAGGGCACTCTGCCCTTCCCTCCGCCTCTACCCTCCAGGGGCTTGCCTGGGACAGCATCACTGCAACACAGGCAATGTATTTGGGAATATACTGGCAATATATTGGGAATATACATGGGCCTCAAGAAAGGAGGAAGTTGGATACGGTTGCTGAGTAGCCCATCTGTGGAGTTTGTCTTAGCCCCTCAAGAGACCTCACGAAGGACCAGCCTGAATTAAAGAATGATGTAATAGATAATCAAATTACTTTCAACCTCATGCTTTAGGTCAAACTGAGCTAAATCACGTGTTTTTCTTTAATAACCCTTTTATAATATGTGGTTTCATCTCTTAAATGTTTGTCCCCAAAGTTTTACTTAAAAATAATTGTTTTCACCGTCGTGAAGAAATGACTTCTAATGTAACGGGGCACTTCAGTTTAGATCCTGTCCGAAGGATCTCAAGTTCCAAAATGTTGGATTTCAAACTGGTGAGATTTAACTGCTCTCTGCTCTGCATCTATGTTCACTTGGATGGGGGGAACAGAGCAGACCTCAAATAAAACAATTTCTTTTCGTGGAACTTTGAAAAAGTTAGCACCAATTATTACTTTGTTTCATTTCTACTCACGGGCATGCATTCTTGGAAATGCATTTAATACAAAATGCATTTAAAACAAAATTACGCGGTCTGTTTCCTATTTCCTATTTCAAACAGGAAAAGGAACGCGTACGGAAAATTACATTTCTACAAAAATTCAACCTGTAAAATAAGAGGAAAAGTGGAAACAAGTTGCGGAAAACGAGCAAATAATGCTTTTTGAGGATAACTAACAGTGAAGACCGGGAGAGAGAGATGGGGAACATGGGGTCCACCCAACTGTTGATGGTGCCTTCTTTTGGGGACGCAGGTTATGGGGAGAGAGACTGCCTACTTATTGTCTAATAGTTTAGATAGTTTAAAAGCAGAAGGCACACTATTAATCATTACGCCAGGATGAGAGACATACGCTGGCATGGTGTTAGGTAAGATAGCCTGTTGAGACTTGGGTTTGAATCCAGGCTCTAAAGTTATGGACTCCTTACTTATGAGAAACTTCCATTATTTGGATCATGTTTTTCTGAAATGTTTCATTTTGCCCAGTTTTGTATGACGCTTGCAATTTTTAAAAGGTCAATCAAGGGGCGCCTGGGTGGCGCAGTCGGTTAAGCGTCCGACTTCAGCCAGGTCACGATCTCGCGGTCCGTGAGTTCGAGCCCCGCGTCGGGCTCTGGGCTGATGGCTCGGAGCCTGGAGCCTGTTTCCGATTCTGTGTCTCCCTCTCTCTCTCTGTCCCTCCCCCGTTCATGCTCTGTCTCTCTCTGTCCCAAAAATAAATAAATGTTGAAAAAAAAATTTTTTTAAATAAATAAATAAAAGGTCAGTCAAGGTTTAAAAAAATATGGACCGTACGACATTTGTACTCTGAAACTATTCGGAAATGAAACCCCATTTTGGTTTTTCATCAGTGTTACCTCTTCCGGAAGCAAAGTGCCAGTTGATGGCCGTTTCAGCCTTCTATATTTATAGCTTATTTTCAGTCATTCGTTCAATTTGAGTAATATTTATTAAACCCATATTTTACATCAGGGATTGTATTACTGTTCCCCTTAATTCTTTAAAAAAAAAATTTTTTTTAATGTTTACTTATATTTCAGAGACATAGAGCGCAAGCCGGGAAGGGGCAGAGAGAGAGGGAGACACAGAATCCGAAGCAGGCCCCAGGCTCTGAGCTGTCAGCACAGAGCCAGACGTGGGGCTTGAACTCACGAACCGCGAGATCATGACATGAGCTGAAGTCTGACGTGTAAACAACCGAGCCACCCAGGTGCCCCTATTTTTGAGAGAGAGAGAAACAGAGACAGAGACAGAGAGACAGAGAGAGAGAGACAGAATGCGAGTGGGGGAGGGGCAGAGAGAGAGGGAGACACAGAATCGGAAGCAGGCTCCAGGCTCTGAGCCGCCAGCCCAGAGCCAGATGTGGGGCTTGAACTCACGAACCGTGAGATCGTGACATGAGCTGAAGTCAGACACCTAACTGACTGAGCCACCCAGGCGCCCCAAAATATGTGCCGCATTCTTAAGTGTGTTTCTGATTATATTTCAAGGCCAAATTATTTCCATAGGAATGTTACCTCTAATTTTATAATGATATCAGTTGGAAAACACAAGAGGCTGTATGGAATTTTCCCTTACTGCCAACAACTCCATGGGAGGGATATAAAAATTGTAAGTGTAGGAACTGAAGACAGAAAAAAGTTAGCAACGCCAAAGCACTATTGTTATCAATATAAGCTATGAGAAACTAGAAAAGCACGTTTGTTTCTAACAAGATTTCCGAGAACCCTGAACTTTGTCACAATAGAATTCGTTGTAGAGTAGATGTGATATAAAATAGGAAACATCCGGTACTTACCAGAAGAATTTACTTTATTACTTTATTTTAGTCCCAGAGATATTGGTATAAGTGACCTAACTTATAAAGAAGGCACAGTGCCACATTTTATGATGAGGATCTCGTCTTTTTTACAGGTGTAGACGTAAAATAATTTAAAAAAATATTTCAGGTCAATTATCCAGCACTAAAATAAAGACGCCAGGAATAAATAGCAGCCATAGCCATGTCCAACAACATCACACAACTGTTCAGGACAGGAGCAAGGATGAATTTTGCCGGGAAGCTCTGAAGTGGCCACATTATTTGTGCCTTTTCTTTTGGCCATTGGTCTTGAGCTCTCCATGACCCGCTCCTCTTAAATGATTCTACCGAAAAATGCAAAAGAGCTTAACCCATTCAATTTTCCTTCAGTTCCCTTAAAAATAAAACACCAAGGCTGTAATTTGTTAATCATATTTCATCATTCCTGACAATCGCTGCATAGAGTTATGGTTGGTGAAATTGCTGAGCGTCTGCGTGGCTGTTATTGGATGAAGAAGGCCCGTTTTGGCAATGGAAAATGTGTTAATCAAGAGCAGTTCATAGCATCGCAGATTCCGTACGGAAACGTAGGTCCTGGTAGTGATTTATTTCTATCCTAGAGCAGCTCTCAATTTTCTATGCCAACAATAAAGACTCTTGACCTAAAGGTTCAAAAACAGTGGATAATCCATCCAGTTAGGTAAAGGCCATGGGAGCTGGATAACAAGGAAATTCTTCCTTTTATCGTGAGTCAGTGTGGTGGCTCCAGTTCGAGCGGAAAATGTCTCTGTTGCTGACTTAGCAATGGTCTCACTGACTGGCATGGTTGCTGAGCAGTCGGGCCCATGTGACTCGTGAGACATGACTAATCTATGATGCTGACGATGTGGTGGGGTACCACCAAGAATCTATTCCCTTATTGAGAAGAATAAGTAATATTTACGAGCCAAACCGTTTTGCCGAATGTTTCAAAAACACATCATGTGTTTCACTTCATCTTCTAACAACTTTAAGAGGTGGGTATTATTACTTCAATACTGTAAAGGAGGAAGCTAAGACTCAGAGAGGTTCAAGTCATTTGCTAAAGTCATCCAACAAATAAATGGCTGAACTAAATCTGATTTTAGGTCGCTGGTCTCCAAGTTCATGGTTGTCTTCTTTAGACTACACTGCTTCTCCATAGCTGGGTGTGCAAAAGAAAATCTTAAGGATGGATGATAGGCTCAAAGGCAGTCAGCAGGTGTTAGCCTAAGTTAGACCATCAGGCATGAAGAAGAATAGAGTCAATGATCCTGGGGCCAACAAGTAGTCTGCGTTTCATTCCAGAATTCTTAGACAAAGTGTGAGCTCTTGGTGGTAGCTTGTCCATACCACTCTCTAGGGGTTCACGCCTGATCTTTCCCAGGTCACTGGTGCACGGAGCCCCTTTGCCCCCACTGTGGTGTGGGTGACCCCCTTGTCACACAGAGAAGTAACGAATGGAACACGAGCCTCTCCGGAGAGTGAAGCCTTTCTGTCACCTCTCTGCCATGATAGATTCTCTCCTAGAGCACCTGAGTTTGTGTCTCTGTCCCTTACTTGCGGAGGAGCCTTAGTCTGTCCCCCTTTACCTCTCTTAGCCTTGCTGAAAAATAGCCAGCCTCACAGATGTCCTATGGGAGCCAAGTGGGATGATGCAAATGAGAGCGGACTGAACATTTCCAAGAGCTCTACAGGCTTCAGATACTAGGTACCTGCCACCGCCTTCTTATAAGGCCAGTTACCCTGCAGATACTCACTTCTTACCGAATTGCTAAAACATGTCCCGATGAAGCAGCATTAGGATCTGGAACTATCAGAGGGATTCTAATTCCAGTGAGAGTGAAATTCTTGCCCTGGCTGAGCGGGGACTGTCTCGTCATTGCTTCCCGCAGTGTCTTGTATCTCCCTTCCCTGTAGAACTGACCCCACCGAATTGTCCATGTCTGTTTCCATGTCTGTTTCCCCTCTTCAGGAACAAGGAGCCAATGTTAGCCCTCTTTTGGTCCACGGTGCTTCACGCCCCAAACTGCACCCAACAAGTACTCAGTAAGTGTTTAATAATATGGCTAATATTTGCTGAGCCTTTACTCTGTGCCACTGATTTAAACACCTTGCATTTGTTAATCCATTTAATCCTCGCAACAATAAAATCATCCTCCTCTTATCGATGGGAGAACCGAAGTTCAAGGAGATTCAGTAAACCGCGTGAAGTCATATACAGCTCGTAAGTGGTGGGTCTGGGCTCTGGGATGGGAGGCTCGGGGTTCTGACTAGATGCTGTTCTTAACCATTTTCCTCTCCTGCCTGTAAGACGTTAATACTCGTAGAAGACTCGGACAATAAACGTGAAACGTAACCAAGAGAAAAGCCTATTTCCTTTTTTTAATTTTGTCGATAAACCTGATTCTGCCACTTAGAGGTACCTTCACTTAGCATCCTGTGGGGGTATTTTTGTCCAGTTGAGTTTATACTGCAAATGAATTTATAACTGTTTTTTACTTTGGCCACGTTAGGATCATTTTAATGATAAAAATGTCCTTGCGTGCACGGGAGGGTCATCCTTTACCCACGCATTTCCCCGTAAATGGGCATGATGTTTTTCCTTTCTGATTTAAGGGTCTCTGTGAGGGCCATTTTTGTCTTTTGTCCGGGTTGCGCGGCTCACAGAGAAGGATGCTACTGGGGTTTGTGATGCCCGCTGGTCGGATCTGAGCGGGCCTTAGATGTCGGGCAGAAGGTTTTGAAGGAAGGGAGTGCAGCCAGGGGAAGGATTCTGAGGAAGGAGACAGAGCCAGGAAACACTGAGTTGCCTACTTCAAAGTGCTACGCAGGGTCGGCCTCTCACCCACTTGGAACAAATGGAAACGCAGCAAACTGCCTCGGAGGAGGTGGAATCGCATTGTCTGGGGCTGCACCTGTGTCGTCGAAGGGCGTCTAAGAAGCCCCCTTCTTGCTACGTGCGGCGAGTCTTTGGTCCTTAGTTGGTCAGCAGGACGATGACATCGTCTTCAATTTGGCCAAAGAACAACGAAACACATCTCACAGGCAAAGCAGCCCACCCAGAAAACATTCCCGGAACCGGCGGCCCTTCTGCGTGTGCAGACAAGGCACGCGTGTGCGCGGATGTGCGTGGGACGCGGGACGGTGGGAAGGCGCCAGTTAGTAAACAGTCACCGTTAAGAGAAATCAACTGATCAAAGGCATTGACTCTTGCTGTCTTTGCAGGTTTTCTGGGCTTCTTTTTGTTAGGTTTGGCACACCGCAGCGAATTCAGAGCACCATGCTGAGGCCTTTTCATTAGTACCTGGGAGGCTGTCTCTAGCCCATGGCGCTTCGGCAGAGGAATTAGAAATATATAATTCACCAAGTGTCTAACCTCATATCTCGTGCGATCCCAGTTTTAATTATCCGAGAAAAGCATTTACTTCTCTCTGCCTTTATCGTGCGCTTTGAGCGGGTCTCTGGGCTGTTCCCCATCCTTTTGCTCCCTCCTTCTTCTGTTCCGTTTAACTCGCTAGCAATTACGTCTTGACTGCAGGCGCTCCTATTTCCCATTCAGGGGTTTCATTTTTATTGTTTGTCTTCACAATAACTGCATTCACCTTGTGTCTATCTCTGCTCTTTTTTTTTTTTTTTTTTTTTAGTCCCAAAGACCGAGTGTGCTTTGCTTACCTTGGTCAGCAAGAAGGCAGTGACCTCTGTCCATTTCAGAGCCCCAGACCCCGCCACAAGTGGGAACAGTAGCTGTGAAGGCTACCGATTATTTGCAGTTACAAAATTGTATCCTTGGGGCGCCTGGGTGGCGCAGTCGGTTAAGCGTCCGACTTCAGCCAGGTCACGATCTCGTGGTCTGTGAGTTCGAGCCCCGCGTCAGGCTCTGGGCTGATGGCTCAGAGCCTGGAGCCTGTTTCCGATTCTGCGTCTCCCTCTCTCTCTGCCCCTCCCCCGTTCATGCTCTGTCTCTCTCTGTCCCAAAAATAAACAAAATTGTATCCTTTGCTAAGAAGAATAAGGATCCACTTGAGAGAATAGGTAGCATGTTCCTGGGTGTGTGAGAGCTTTCATATCGGCAAGAGGCATTGTTATTAAAACCATGGGCCCCCGAATCAGATAAACCTACGCCAAGGGCTGGCTCTACGTAATAGCTTAGGAACTTGGCAATGTTTTCTGAGTCTCAGTTGTTTCATCTGTGAAATGGGTGTCATGACAGGTACCCCATCGGGTGGCCGGAGATTAAATGAGATAAATCATGTAGACCACTCCGCACAAGGCCTGGCCTTTATGTTTCATAAATGCTGGCTGCAATTATCTTGATAATTATTCTTCTCATCACCATTATTAGCTCGACCCATAAAATGCCTCATTTGTTGTATCCTCTAGTAAGGACTGTTTGTTGCCTTTCTAAGTGTAGCCTCTATTTTTCTGATAATCTCAACAGATGAAAGGGAGGGGATATCCTTTCCCACCAGCAGTTAATTGTGATAAGCATTGCACGTTTGATGTATTTCTCCTCCTTTTGCAATTGTGTGGGAAACAGCTGTCTGTTTCCACGGCTTGCCCAGTAGCGTTTGATTATGAGGTTAACCGATCCCTAAATGGATAGGGAGGCACGCAGAGACACCAGAGAAAATATTTATGGAGAAGAAAGCATCTCAGACATAAATATGTATCCAGCTTGTAATAGAGTTGTTCAAACCAGTGCTTTGCTGTGCCATCTCGACGCACGGCTGAGGGCTTGTTGGTACGTTTCCTTCCCGCAATACCCTCTCCTATGGTGCCTGCTCTAAACACAATAAAATATTAATAATCAAAAAGGAACTTCCTGAAGCTGTGCCGTGTTACGACAAGTTATAGGGCATTAGCAGCAAGTCTGTGAAATGTAATTTGAGGCATATATTTTCAAAAAAGCCTGCCCCAAATCTATGGCAGGCTTGATTCAGATCAGCAGCCGTGGTCAAACGTGTCTCCTTGAATTTTTCCTTCCGTTGCTCCCGTGTGCTTGCACAATTTTTTTCGTTGCCTTTCCTTCCATGATCCATTTCCCACTTGCACACGGCACCAGACCTCTCAAAGGCTGGTTTCTCACTCCTGGCAAAGCTTCCCCTCTTTCTATTCTGTGTCATAGGGCGTAGAGTGAAAAACAAGACTTTAAAGTCGGCCAGTAATTTTTCTGTGTATGTGTGTGCTTTAACCCTCTAGAATCAAGACCTTAATTCTTTTTTTTCTTAAAATTTTTTTTTAACGTTTATTTATTTTTGAGACAGAGAGAGACAGAGCATGATCGGGGGAGGGTCAGAGAGAGGGAGACACAGAATCTGAAGCAGGCTCCAGGCTCCGAGCTGTCAGCGCAGAACCCGACGCGGGGCTCGAACTCACGGACCGCGAGATCGTGACCTGAGCGAAGTCGGCCGCTTAACCGACTGAGCCACCCAGGCGCCCCTCAAGACCTTAATTCTTAACGCTTCTGGATCCTGCACCATTTTAATAGATTGACTATCCACCCACCTGGGCTTTCTCGTCATGTGATGAACTGAGCAGAGAACATTCAACCCACTTGGTTAGAACCCAGAGCCCTGGGTTAGGTGTCTGATTTCCATGTGAGCAGCTCCGGCCTTTTGGCATCAGCCATCACAGCCTAGAGAGACGCTGGTCGGGGTGGGGGTGGGGGGCGCTGAGAGTGGAAAGGGGTCCTATAAAAGCATCCCCCCCCACAGGCTACCCCCACCCCCAAGAAGGATGATTGAAAGTGCTTGTCCTTAAGTAATCGTGAAATGAGTTCATTTTTATCTGCATCTTAGTGGGACGGGATGGAGATAATTGTGTATAAGTTCGTCCGCTGCTAATTTTTGAATGCTAGGTGGTGGGGTGGTGCAATTCATCTTGCGGGTGAGAAACTCGGGGGAAAACAGCTTGTTGGGACAGTTTATATGGAAAGAGAAGACATTTCCGACTCAGTACTCGCACAGTGTGATCTGGCAGGAAAGAGCTAAGATTGTGCTGCATAAAGAGAAAACAGGTCTTGGGGTAATTAGTTACTCCTCCTTACTTGATGGTTAGAGGCAGAAAATTTGAAGGGATTGTTGGCTAATAATACTATCTCTATTTATATTTATTTACTCAATTTATTTTATTGAGTGATTTATTGAATGATTTATATTTATTTACTTTAGTGAGTGATTAGTATGTCTCAGGGACTGTTCTTTTTTGTAATTTTTTAAATATTTATTTTTCAGAGACAGAGAGAGAGAGAGAGAGAGCACAAGCAGGGCAGAGGCAGAGAAAGAGGGAGACACAGAATCCGAAGCAGGCTCCAGGCTCTGAGCTTTCAGCACAGAGCCCGACGCGGGGCTCGAACTCACAGACCGTGAGATCCTGACCTGAGCTGAAGTCGGCCACTCAACCGACTGAGCCACCCAGGCGCCCCAAAATAGACCATTTTAAAGCAAACAGTTCAGTGACATTCAGTTCCATTCACAATGTTGTGCAGCCTCAGCTTTGATCTAGTTCCAGAAAATCTAGATCACCTTGAAAGCAAATCTGGTAACCATTTGTATTGGTTTTCTTGGGCTGTGGTAACAAAGTACCACCAACCGGGCGGCTTGAAAGAACAGAAGTGCGTTGTCTCCTAGTTCTGCAGGCCACAAGCCTGAAATCAAAAGTCTGCAGGGCTATGTTCCCTCTGAGACTCTAAAGAGGATCCTTCCTTGCCTCTTCCAGCTTCTGGTGTGGCTTCTGGCCATCCTTGCCTTGTAGGTGCCTTGTCCAATCTCTGCGTCCACCTTCAGATGGGCTGCTCGTGCCGTCCTTCCTCTCCCCGTCTGTCTCTGTACTCCGATTCCCCCCCTTTTATAAGGACACCAGTCATATGTCCTGATCACCAAGTTTTAAACTGATTACCTCTAGGGCCCCTGGGTGGCTCAGTCGGTTAAGTGAGGGAGCCTTGATTTCGACTCAGGTCATGATCTTGCGGTTCATGGGATGAAGCCCACATCTGGCTTTGGACCGTTAGCTCAGAGCCTGCTTGGAATTCTCTCTCTCCCTCTATCTGTCTGTCCTTCCCCTGCTCGCTCACTCTCCCTTTCTCCCTCAAAATGAAGCAATAAATAAATTGATTACCTCTGTCTGTAACAAGCCCATTTCCTTTTTTTCCCCTGATATTCTAGCGTCTTTATTTTTAGAAAACAGATTTTTTATTTCATTTTGTTAAATATAATTTGTCGTCAAGTTGGCTAACATACAGTGTATGCAGTGTCTTCTTGGTTTTGGAGGGGGATTCCCATGGTTCCTCGCTTACCTAACGACACCCAGTGCTCATCCCAACAAGCGTTCTCCTCAATGCCCATCACCCATTTCCCCCTCTCCCCCCACCCCCCATCCACCCCCAGTTTGTTCTCTGCATTTAAGAGTCTCTTACGGATTGCCTCCCTAAAAACCCTATTTCCAGATAAGGTTACGTTCCGAGTTATTTGGGGTTAAGACTTCAATGTATCTTTTTAGGAGAACACGATTCAACCTAAAATACCCATTAAGCAGTGACTTATCATTTCTCTCCTGCCCCGGCCCCTGGCAACCACCTCTGCTTCCTGTTACGATGCATTTATCGACTCTGGATGTTGTGCATAAATGAAATCATGCAGGCTCTGAACTTTTGTATCTGGCATAATGTTCTTGAGGTTCGTCCACGTATCAGTACTTATTTCTTTTTTATGGCTGAGTGAGGTTATACTTGTTTTTCAAATGAAGATGCTGAGGTACGTAAAGGGTAAGTGATGCATCCCAGATCGCACAAGGGGAAGATATCAGAGGCGGGAATTGAAGCTAGAAGACCAATTGAAAAGCCTGCGTGTCCTTAAGGAGCATCGCCTCTAAGGAGCACAAAGAGAAGAGGGCGCTAGAAGGAGTCCCAGCCAGCAACAAGGAGAGGAAGATGGCACGTGTGACATCCCCCAACAGCAGGGAGATGGCCAAGGACCTCCTGAGAGGGGAGCCCTATGTTCAATTTTAAGGTGTTTCTCGTTTCCCGTTGTGCAGTCACCTTCTCCATCCTCCACCCACACCTTCAGTAAACGTTTCCTCATTTATCTGTTTTGTAAGAAGCACGCTTTGAAGAGATAATGAAGGGCAGCCTCCAGAGCCGAGACAGGAGTGTGGAATAAAACATGACCTGGAAAACGCAAGCCCCGAACATTCTGTGAATTTAAGGATGTCGGACAAAGCTGTTTTATCCGAGAATCAAGGCAAAGTACGATCTCAGGGGGCTTTCGGGTTTGGAGACAGGTCCACATGGCCTTGTGTAAAGGACTTGATGTCACCCAGAAACTTCGCTGCATCAAAAGTAATTCTGTTGCCTTCATCACCCAGCCTCCCCTCATTCTCTTCCCCTCCGGTTGGACGAGTGGATGCCAAAGGCCTAGCGTGCCATGGGACAAGATGTGGAGACTGTTCCTGGGTCAGGTTGGTTCAAAAATTGCAAAAATTCCAATTGCAATTGTAGTCCAAGTGCTTCAAAAATTGCAAGAGCTAACTTGCCACGCCAGAGAGACATGGCTGTCCAATGCAAATCAAGACTGGATTTTGAGGACACTCGGGGGGCGCCTCTCGGGTGAGAAGGCAGTGTGGCGGTTTCCTGGGGCTGCTGTAACAGGTGCCTTCAACACCAGAAATGTGTTCTCTCATGATTCTGGAGGCCAGACAAGGTGTCAGTAACACTGGTTCCTTCTGGAGGGTGCTGAGGGAGAGCCTGTTCCCCGTGGACACCAGTGACCAAGGATGATTATCTCCTTCCAGGCTAGGTATTCAACCATGGGAGCATCCAATTGCTGCTGTCTCCTGGCAGCTCGGGCTACGAGCCTCAGCTTGTGTCAGACCCCAGGGCGATCAAGACAGAGTCCTTGAAGTCAGAAGGAAACACGGGACATGTTGGGTTCGGTGGATGTGAGCGGTCAGTCCACAGTGGAGTGTAGACAGAATGGTCTGAGCCCACTTGTCTTGACCTCGGTGTTGTCATCTATCTCATAAGATAGACCCATAATCTGTGGTTTTACCTTATTGTGTGATAATACTGTTTCCCCCCACCCTCTCGCAGCACCGAGCTAAACAAAAAGAAAAGGTACCTGTTTCATGAAAAATTAAGTACCGAATATCCTTTGCTCCAGAACGTTCACGACGAACGCGAAAGTTGCACAGTGCTGGCGGCCATTTGTACAAACCCTGGGGGCTGTAATAACACCTCCGGCCACATTTAAACCCAGAAAACGAAATCTTATAAAAAAGCATGACCGTCTAATTAAAATAAACGAGTAGCTATTTTAAGACAGTTTCGCCTGGTGCCGATGATTTCACGCGGGCTGTTGTGTTTCTTAGATCACTTTGGGAAGCACAGCTTCTCAGTTAGGTAAAATGATTATTCTTCTAAGAGCATTTTGCATAATTTTGATTTCGGCTTTTCTGGTGCGCAAAGTCACGGGTGTCAACGGGGCGACTGTGCCTATTGTAGTTTATCACTTACTAACGATCCAACAATGGAGATCGTGGTGGGGCTCCAAAGACAGTTTTTGGTGGAGCTCAGCATCATGAGGGAAATGGCGTCATTACTAAATTAAGGAACCCGTAGAGCAGAAGTGTGTTTGGAATTAGATGTAGTGCGTTCATCGTTCATAATTGCCTCCAAACAAGCTGTGCTAGTCTCCCAACAAAGTAGAAGCCATAGTTGACAGACATAAATATTTTTATTTATACACAGAGAAGCGCAAGTACAAAATATTTGTAATAGAGCTGATGTCAAATCAGAAAAGGGCTTCAGCCTAGCAGAACGAGCTCTTTTTTCTTTTTCGGCATGTTCTCAAAATTTAAAAATGTTTGAGCCTCTAACGGGCTACTTTGTAAATCAACTCGAACATACTACAATATATTCTGACCTTTTCCTTTTGTTTTTTTTCTTCCTGTTCAACAAGTGAGTCCTCTAAATTTTGTGTGCGTTTTGTTCAAAATCAGTTGGTAATCTTGAATCAAGTATTCAAGCAACGGTGTGCCTAGAGCCTTCGGTTCTGGAAGCTTTTCGGAAAATGTAATCATTGGAAAACAAATTTTGTACCTGCAAAACCAAAGGAAAAATTGAACAAGTTAAGTAATCTGAGTTTGAGAGTGAATAGTTATGCTTCGGAATATCTTATGATCTGACGGCATCTAAATTTAGTAAAAATTTAAAAAAAACTGTAGAGGACGTATTTGATGGGTTTTGCCTCACAAAATATCTGTTAAAGAATGCTTCTCTGAATGACAAAAAAAATGGCACCCATGAAAAGATCTGGACTAAGATATTAACACATGTCAATAAGAAAATAATTAGTATACACACACACACACATACACACACACATATATATTTTTTATTTAGTTAGTTTTGAGAGAGAGAGAGGTGGGGAGAGAGGGAGGGACAGAGAGAGAGGGGAACAGGAGATCCGAAGCAGGCTCCACGCTGACAGCAGTGAGCCAGATGCGGGGCTCGAACTCGCTAACGATGAGATCATGACCTGAGCCAAAGTTGGACGTTTAACTGACACAGCCACCCAGGTGCCCCAGGAAATAATTAGAATTCAACATATTTTCCATTTATGAAACAATTAGTTCTTCACTTACCTGTAGAAGGAATATTTTCTTAACTAAAAATACTATGGGGGCACCTGGGTGGCTTAGTTGGTTAAGCATCCGACTCTTGGTCTCCGCCCAGGTCATGATCTCACGGTTGGTGGTTCAAGCCCCGCATCGGGCTCTGCGCTGACAGCGCAGGGCCTGCTTGGGATTCTCTCTCTCCCTCTCTCTGCCTCTCTCTTGCCTTGCTTGCTCGATCAAAATAAATAAATAAACATTTTAAAAAGTACTGTGGTCAATCGAGAAGGGTCAACTGAAGGGATCAACAGTTTCAACTTTATAAACCATAACACGCAACTCGGAAAGAGATGGCAGGCAATTTCGTTAAAAAAAATATTAAAACATAGTCTTAGAGAAACACGTGTGACATGCTATTACAGATACGACGCCACAATGGATTATAGTAAGTGTTTATGAACCACGAATAATATTCCACTTGTGTTATTTATAACTGTTCAGACAAATCAGTCTAACTAATTAAAATTTTTGCTTTAACGTGCATTGGTTTTCGCCTTCAGAAATGACTTTATTTATGAAAATAATTTTTAGCTAGGGCTATTTCATAGACCTACCATTATAATAAAATTTAAAAAGTAGTCAATCTACGAATGCATACTTTAGAAGTTATAGTTTTGTTTATTTGTCTCTCTCTTTGACTTTTTTTTAATGTTTATTTATTTTTGAGACAGAGAGAGACAGAGCATGAACAGGGGAGGGTCAGAGAGAGAGGGAGACACAGAATCGGAAGCAGGCTCCAGGCTCCGAGCTGTCAGCACAGAGCCCGATACGGGGCTCGAACTCATAGACCGTGAGATCGTGACCTGAGCCGAAGTCGGACGCTCAACCGACTGAGCCACCCAGGCGCTCCTCTCTCTTTGACTTCTAAAATCATCTCAATGTGGGTAATAAATTATATAGTTACATAGTTAAGACAGGTGTCTATTTTGAGTCTGTGTGTGTGTGTGTGTGTGTGTGTGTGTGTTGATCCTGTGACCTCATTTATGACTTTGAATGATGATCCATAGTCACTCATTCACTTCAGATTCCTGAATGCCCACGAGGGAAGACCACCTACGAATTCCCTACTTAGGAAATGGGCGTGCTTCGGGTGTTCAATAGTTTCACTCTTTCCCCGGCTCCTTTGACTTCTCTTTGCTCATGACCGTGTGGTTCACTCATTCAGCAAGCAAGCACTTAAAAAATTGCTTCTTTTGTTTGGATAACTATATTTGCCTTTAGTCTGTGTCTTTCACAAATCATTTTATTGTTTATTTACATTACAGTGTATAGTTCCTTCCTAGGAACTGTATAATTCTTTCCGTATGCTAACATACTGCACACACGAACGTACTCACTAATGAGTTCATTAAGAGTCAAATAATTAGGTAATTGGTGTTTTAAATACCTTATATCATGCAGAAATCCACAGTGGGCTGTTTTATAGGTGGCCAAGGAATAGAGGTGACATGGGAAACACATTATTACTTTTCCCTTTAATGTCACTATGTGAGCCAACGTTTCCATCACACTGAAGAACTTTTTAAAATGCCAGGCACTCTTGTAGGCCCTGGGGATTTCACGGTGAACACACTAGACAAAGTCTTTGTCCTTACAGAGCTTCCCTTTGGTACAGGGGGAAGGACACCAAAATAAATAATATGAAATGTGTCAGGTGGAGATGCGCTAAAGAGAAAAATAAACCAAGCTAGGGGACATCCAGAGAAAAGAGGTGCCATTTTACGGAGTCAGAGAACGTCTACTTGCTATGGTGCAGACTGGAATGAAGTGTTGAAGCAAGCCGGTTGGATGTCTGGGGGGGGGAGAGCAGCTCAGGCAGGGGCCGGGACAGGGAGATGTCTACAGGGCTTGAGGAGGAGTGAAAGGGCCAGCGTGGCTGGGAAGGAGGGAGCCGTGGGGGGAGAGGGGAAGAGGCGATCAGAAGCTGGGGTGGGAGAGATCTTGAAGGACGTTGGAGGCCAGAATAAGGGCTTTGGAATTCATCCTCAGTGAGATAGGGGGCCACTGCAAGTTTTGAGCACAGGGCTGACGTACGATGGCTTACATTTGCAAAAGACCGTTCCGGCTATGGCACAGAGAAAGCACCCTGTGTGCGGGCATGTGTGAGTTGGGAACCAGAAGGGTGGATGCTGGGAGACCAGGAAGAAGGCTCTTGCAATGGTCCAGACAATATATAATGGAGGCTTAGACTGGGTGGGTCCCACTGGGGGTCCATTGGAGAGCAAAGTTGACCTGATTTGTGAAGAGTTGGAGGTGGGAAAAACTGGAAGGCTTTGGCCTGGGTCTAGGAAGGAGGGAGCTGCCTCTTACCGAGCAGGGGAAGACTGGAAGAGAAGCAGGCTTCGCTGGAGTGATGTGGTTAAACCGGAGTTGGCTCTGAGACGGCCAAGGGAACTGCAGTGGTTGATTACTTACCTGTCTGGGCACAGTTATCTCACCAGTGGGGCTGTCTGTCCTACCTACCCGGCCCGCAATAGGACTGCTGAGAAGACTGAGTTATCAGGTTGAAGGACTTTGCCAGAGGTCATGGTAACCACTCAAAGCTTATTGTGAATATCTGTGACTTATTCACACTTTCTGAGAAAATTCATACAAGGAAAAAGAAGTACATACTTTAGGGCGGTCGAGTCCAGCTATCTAAAGTCGTAGAGTTAGAGCCAGAAGCGGTCTTTAATCTCCACTAGTTCAAACCCTAGTTTTACGGGCGGGAAGACGGACAGATGGCCGGGCAAGCTCGCAGTGAGCCTGGTTCAGAGCCCAGGGCCGCGATCCCCGAAACTTTCCATGCCACAGCGCTTCCCATAAAGCATCATATTTTTCCTCTGGGGCCTTGAGGTGGAAGGGTGTTTGCTAAAAGCCCAAGGTTATTTAACATTTCACGAGGCTCGCCACAAGCGAGCCTTCAGACAACAGGGAGGGGGGCATGGGAGCCCCAAAAGAAGATGCCTTGACCGAGGTTCTCACTGCACCTCATTTGGAGGATGGGATGTGGGGAGCACTGCTTTAGTGCCTCATCATCTCCAGATGAACGGGCCCTGCGGGCAAGGGCCTGGCTTTCTTGGAGGGGCGACCCAGTCCTGCTAGGCCCCTCTTCTTTTGTGATCAAGCCTCCTCAGTTACCTGGGTCCACTCAGCGGGAGGGAATGGCGACCAAGATGGGCGTACCCACTGTCGTTCGCGCCCCCGAGGCGTGGCTGTTTCTAGGACTCTCTGTATCTTGTCCTCTAAGGCATTTCTTTTCTTCCCATCTCATCAATGTCTCCCCTTTCCCCCCATCCTCCAACTTCCAGGTTAATGCTGCTCAGAAATTACAGCATTAACACACAATTTGTACATATTATCTGGAGATGGTGATTAATACATAATTTATTCTTGAGCCCTTTGGAGAGCCTGAGGTTTCTGCAGAGGACCTGCGTGGTAGGCCTGGAGACGAGTTCATCGGACCCTTTTCCATTGAGGCCCACAGCAGCTGGGAGTGTTGGCACGTTGAGGGCTGGTGTATTCCCAGGGCATTCTCACTCTTTCCCAAGTGGGGACTTCTCACTAGCCCCTCAACCAGGAAATGACCACTTTGTCCCCTTGCCCACGAGGACATGCACTCAGCCAGCAGCGCAGACGGATGATGGGGAGAGGCTCTTGCCTCTTCTGAAGCACCAAGCCTATCCTGTGGTCTAGCCTGGTGCGTTTTGGGTTGTTGGGGTTGTGCGCTGGGCTGAGACAGCACGGGTTGAGTCTGAGAGGCCACAGGGCCGGACTCCCCTCAGAGCTGGGACTGTGGACTCTCTACCCAGTATCTATTCTCTTCCTCCCCCTGGGTGACACATGCTAATTTTGTTCGTAGCCGAAATGTTACACATTCCTCATGAGCCCAATGAGACGGAAGAGAAGCCGACCAAATGGGGCTTCTGGGAAAGTTGTTGCTTTCCCAGTTAAAAAATCACAGGTGTCCGGAGTAGGATTTTTGACCCTGAAATGGAAGGTCCTGTGCTAAGGATGACAAAGCATGAAGACACAGGATCCCGGGACTTTGCTGACACCACAGATGTGCTCTGCTAGTCTTCATTTGGATCTACTGTTGGGAGAGCAAGGGTTAGCCCCATGTGACTGAGCCGCTTGGATGAGAGGTTAGCTCCATGCTGCCGAAAGCAGGTCTTAAAAAAATTTTTTTTTGTTTACTTATTTATTTTGGGGGGGAGGCAGAAAGAGAGGGAGGGAGAATCCTAAGCAGGCTCCAGGCTGTCAGCGGAGAGCCCGATGTGGGGCTTGAACTCACAAACTGCGATCGTGACCTGAGCTGAAACCGAGTCAGACGCTTAACCGACTGAGCCACCCAGGCGCCCCTGCCGAGAGCAGTTCTAACCACTGACTGCCTCCCCTTCCTTCAGGCGGAGGCTTGGCTTTGCCACGGAGCCCTAGGACAGGAGCCCTTAAACTCTGTAAGCCTCAGCTCCCCCATTTCCGAAATGAGGACAACAGTATCTTCCCCGCAGGTAGGTCTTGAGCGAGTTCCAAGGCCTTCCGTGAGTGCTGAACACTCTGGGCCTCTGCTGTTATTGAAAGCCACGGGGGCTCCGCCCGTCTTGGGAGAGGTGTGGTCCGAGGGGGTGGGTAAGGGAGGGAGGAGGGTGGGGGTAAGCTCTCAGAGAACAGGCCAAGAGCTGGAAGATCTTGGAGGATGGGTTCGCCAAGTCCGGGCACCAGGAAGCGGAACCGGAGGGTGAACTTGTCTGAGGCCGGCGCTGGCTCGGCTGAGTTCCCTTGGGCATTTCTTGCGGAGGCGGGAAACCAGGGCCTGTGGGTGGATGGGCCAGGTGTACAGGTGCAAGCATCTGAGTGGTCCCAGCTGGTGAGGGACAGGGACCTGTGGCTGCAGGTAGGTCCTCACGTTTACATCATGAGGATGATGAATGAAACATGGTGTGTGTGTGTGTGTGTGTGTGTGTGTGTGAGAGAGAGAGAGAGAGAGAGAGAGAGAGAGAGAGAGAACCATTGTGTGCCATGCTGGGCCTTGGGCAGTGGAAGGTCAGCAAGAGATCTTTAAAAAAAGGAGGGGCGCCTGGGTGGCTCAGTCGCTTAAGCCTCCAAGTCTTGATTTCCGCTCAGGTCATGATCTTGCAGCTGGTGAGCTCGAGCCCTGCATCCGGCTCCGCGCTGTCAGTGCCTGGGGTTCTCCCTCCCTCTTTGTCCCTCCCCCTGCTCTCTCTCTCTCTTCCTCTCTCTCTCAAAATAAATAAACTTAAAAAAATTGGAAATCTAATTTTTCACTTGACTGTTTTAGAAATCCTTTGCTGCTCGTAAGCATATACCCAAGAGCACCGGGGGAGTGACAGCTAAGGGGCGCAGGGTTTCCTTGTAGGGGAAAAGTTCCAAAGTTGATGGTGGTGATGAGTGCAGAAATCCGTGAGTATACAGCAAACCATTGAGTTATATACTTTACCGGAGTGAATTGTACGGTAGTTGAATTATATCCCAGTCCAGTTACATAAAGGAGAAAACAATGCCTTGTTGGTTTCTTATTGCCAACATAATAAGGACTCTTCTGGAATTGACTCCTGCTGGCCGCTCGAGTCTGACTGACCAGGATCTGTTTGCCCAGATGCATATTTACCACCAGTCACAGGGAACTAGTTGGATCCCGGCTGTGTCACCTGCTTTCACGCCTCTGAGTCATGATGCCTGTTTCTTCTTCCTTATGGAATCCTGGCTCTGGCCATGCAAAGTTAAGCTCCAACAACATTGCTTTGGGAGAGCCTTCCCTGGGGATGTTGATCATTCCCCACGCTATTTGTTCCTTTAGCTATACGCATCCCCTGCTAGACCACAGACACCTCAAAGGCAAGGACCATGTTGTATTTGACATTGTGTCTCCAGCCAATGGGATTCCAGGGGATGTGGGGAGTAGGCGGGTACTATCTGGGTAGGAATTTTTTTATTTTATTTTATTTTTTTATGAATATAATTTACGGTCAAAGTGGCTTACATACAACACCCAGTGCTCATCCCAACAAGTGCCCTCCTCTATGCCCATCACCCGTTTTCCTTCTCTCCCACCCCCTCACCCACCCTTAGTTTGTTCTCTGTATTAAGTCTCTTGTGGTTTGCCCCCCTCCCTCTCTGTTTGTGACTATTGTGTTTCCCCTTCCCCCATGGTCTTCTGTTCAGTTTCTTAAGGTCCACATATGAATGAAAACAGGATATCTGTCCTTCTCTGACTGACTTATTTCACTCAGCAGAATACCTTCCAGTTCCACCCACATTGCTGCAAATGGCAGGATTTCATTCTTTCTCGTTGCCAAGTGGTATTCCATTGTATCTATAAACCACATCTTCTTTATCCATTCATCAGTTGATGGACATTTAGGCTCTTTAGCTATTGTTGAAAGCGCTGCTATAAACATTGGGGTACAAGTGCCCCTATGCATCATCACTCCTGTATCCCTTGGGTAAATTCCTAGCAGTGCTATTGCTGGGTCATAGGGTAGATCTATTTGTAATTTTTTGAGGAACCTCTACACTGTTTTCCAGAGCGGCTGCACCAGTTTGCATTCCCACCAGCAGCGCAAGAGGGTTCCCGTTTCTCCGCATCCTCGCCAGCACCTATAGCCTCCTGATTTGTTCATTTTAGCCACTCTGACTGGCGTGAGGTGATATCTCAGTGTGGTTTTGATCTGTATTTCCCTGATGAGGACTGACGTTGAGCATCGTTTCATGTGCCTGCTGGCCATCTGGATGTCTTCTTTAGAGAAGTGTCTATTCATGTCTTCTGCCCATTTCTTCACGGGATTATTTTTTTTCGGGTGTGGAGTTGGGTAAGTTCTTTATAGATTTTGGATATAGCCCTTTCTCTGATATGTCATTTACAAATATCTTCTCCCATTCCGTCGGTTGCCTTTTAGTTTTGCTGATTGTTTCCTTTGTGGTGCAGAAGCTTTTTATCTTGATGAGGTCCCAACAGTTCATTTTGCTTTTAATTCCTTTGCCTTTGGAGATGTGTGGAGTAAGAAATTGCTGCGGCTGAGGTCAAAGAGGTGGTTGCTTGCTTTCTCCTCTAGGGTTTTGATGGTTTCCTGTCTCACATTTAAGTCTTTCATCCATTTTGAGTTTATTTTTGTGTATGGTGTAAGACGGTGGTCTAGTTTCATTCTTCTGCATGTTGCTGTCCAGTTCCCCCAGCGCCATTTGCTAAAGAGACGGTCTTTTTTCCATTGGATGCTCTTTCCTGCTTTGTCAAAGATTAGTTGGCCATTTTTAAAAATTCTTCAATAAGCTTTCTCTATTTTGGTAGTACCAAAAATATTCTTTTTCTTCATTATTTATTTTTAAAAATTTACATCCAAGTTAGTTAGCATATAGTGCAATAATGATTTCAATAATGATTTCAGTGATTCATCCCCCACATATAACACCCACTGCTCATCCTGACAAGTGTCCTCCTTAAGGCCCATCATCCATTTAGCTCACCCCCCCCACACCTCCCCTCCAGCAACCCTCAGTTTGTCCTCTGTATTTATGAGTCTCTTATGGTTTGCCTCCCTCTCTGTTTTTATCTTATTTTTGCTTCCCTTCCTCTGTGTTCATCTGTTTTGTTTCTTAAATGCCACATATGAGTGAAATCATGTGATATTTGTCTTTCTCTGACTGATTTATTTCACTTAGCGCAATGCACTCTAGTTCCACCCACGCCGTTGCAAATGGCAAGATTTCATTCTTTTTGATCGACGAGTAATACTCCATTGTATATATATGCCACATCTTCTTTATCCATTCATCCGTCGATGGACATTTGGGCTCTTTCCAGACTTTGGCTGTTGTCGATAGCGCTGCTATAAACATGGGGGTACATGTGTCCCTTGGAAACAGCATCCCTCTACCCTTGGATAAATACCTAGCAGTGCAATGGCTGGGTCATAGGGTAGTTCTATTTTTAACTTTTTGAGGAAGCTCCATATTGTTTTCCAGCGCGGCTGCACCCGTTGGCATTCCCCCCAGCAGTGCAATAGTGTTTCTCTTTCTCCACAATGGGTAGGGAGGAATTTTAATTGCTGGTCTTGTTTAGGATTGCCCTGACACCATGATAATAACATGCAGACCGGCACTGAGTTTTATCATTGTTTCTACACTTTGTGCAATTTCCCCTTGTGGCTTTGTGCCACGGCTACCCACCGGCACCCACCCTGCTCTGGCTAGTCTTTAATGCGGTGCCTTGCATACAGGAAGTACTTTATGAATGAGTCAGGGTGGCTGGATCTAGAGGCCAGGCAAAGGCTGGGATGGAAGCGTTGCTCTAAGAAACAGCCAGAGCGAAGCAACGCTCGACAGGTTGTGCCAGAGAGAGGGAGGCTCAGGACCCGGAGGGAAGCTGGGGACTCGAGGAACCTGGAATAGTCCATGTTCAGCAAAGGCAGGAAGAAGTCAGAGAGAAGGGTACACGGTGACTGTTGTCACTTAAAATTTTCCCCACGTACCTTTTTCTTCAACAACTTTTCCTGCAGGTGTGTCCCGTGTTTTTGCTGGTCTCCCGTACTGGGAGCTTCCTCCCCTCTCGTTGGCTACAGTGGCTCATGGTGACGAAGATTCCATCTTGTCTCAGCTTCTTGTCTCACAATCCTCAATTACTAAGCACCTACTATGTTTCTGGCCCAGTGCCAGGCACCTGCCATCCATCGTGCATAAAATTGGGCACCCTGAGTGTATTATCTCATTCCATCTGTCAACAAAAACCATCAGTATATTAAAGAGGGTACAAACAACAACGGCTGGGACAAACAACCCTAAAATCTCAGTGGGCGAAGGCAGGGAGACTATCGTTTTGTCCGCATCACGGTGCGAAATGGTGCATGTGTGCATGCGTGCGTTGTGGGAGGGGAGCTCTGTTCCCCGCGGTCTCTTAGGGACCCCGAATCCTTCCAGCTAGTGACTGCACTTCCTGTAGGATCTCTGGGTCCTCTGTGGTGATTTTTGTAGCCAGCTGGCTAAGGAGAAGAGATAATGCAGGGAAGATTGTGGGAAGGGTTTCAGAGGCCAGACCTGGACGGGGCGGGGGGGGGGGGGGGGGGTCCAGCCCTTCTGTCCACATTCCATCGGCTAGAGCTCATTCATGTGGGTGCTGCAGACCTGCTGGGCAACGTTCAGCTGTGTGCCCGGACGGAGAATGAAATAGAGCTGATGAACACACAGCCTTGTGTCTGTCCCACAGAGATAGTTCTTAGGTCACTATTTTATAAATCAGCTCATGTTAGCCCTCTTAGAGCTCACTAATGAGCTTTTCCCTGGGAGAAAGTTGGTCTTCTGCTGTTCCAAAGTCCCTGGTACTTGGTACAGACCGAGACACACGGAAATAAATCGACACCTCTCTTGTGTTTGGATCGAACTGGAGAAGCTGGAGCTCACGGCAGAGTGGTGAGCGAGTCCTAAAGACGTCCTCGCTTCTCCGAGAGGGTCTGCTTCTCCACTCTAGCCGGCAGCCTCTGGCCGGAAGCTGACAGCTGGATCCCCCGGGTTCCCCAGCCAGGGCTGATGTCGCAGGGGTGAGGCTTCTTGCCACGTGGGCAGCCCGAGGTCCTTCCGGATGCTCCCTCTCTGTAGTTTCTTCCGTGGGGGTGAGAAGAGTCTGGTGATCCAGGAACACAAGGCCATTGTCACGGAGAAGGAAAAGGAGGGACAGTTCTGCTGCACCTGAGAGTTCCAGCTTTCTCATTGAGGAGAAAGGATAGATGATGATCCTAAAGCAGGGGACTATCGACGTGGGGTGAACGAATGGCTTCAGAGGGACATGTGTTTTCCCTCCTCGCACCAGGCGAGCTCAAGCCCAGGGTGGTCCTAGAGGGTGCTCCCCCTTTGCCACATGCTACACATTATACACGATCCTTTAGGGATATACCGCCTTCTTCTCCCTCCTCGGCCCTTTCACAGGGAAAAATATTGTTCCTGACCCAAGCACTCAACTCAGCAATAAGTAAATGGCCATTTCTTTCTTTTCCGTAACTATGTTTCCTTTTTTCTTTTTCCCTTCCGCCCTCACCACCGCCATGACCCCCCCCTTTTTTTTTTCTTTTGCCCCCAATGACCTAATCAGTGATTATCACTGTGGATATCTGAGAATGGCTACGGATGAAGCAGAGACTCGTGAAACTACCACAGGGGAAGAGGAAGAAGGCCGCAGAGAATGGAAATCATCAAAAACAAAGACTCAAGATAAGGTTTAAAGAGCTTCATCATTATTAATTTAGGAGGCTTAAGGAGGGTTGGCGACAAGAAAAGGGCAGGGAAAAACTCCTGATGATAAGCCTGCCAAGCATGTGAAGGTTGTCCAATCCTCTGAGAGCTAGAATGATCGCAAGGCTTTCACTCCCTTTGTTCTTCCGTCGGGACCAGTGGGGGTGTATTGTGGGGGCAACAGGCCCCAGCAGGCTGGGAGGGCAGAGCAGGCCTGCAGCGGATGGCCTGTCCCTGTGGGTTGTTGGCAGCTTTCGAGAAGGCTCAGCAGTGCTGGGCGGTCTAATGGGCATGTCTAATCAAATATGAAAACTATTTAATAATGAGTCTGGCCTGGACATTGACCAGTCAGGATGGAAGTCGCCCTACCATGCCAAATCAGGGCGCAGGCGGGGGCTCTTCCCCGTGCCAAGCTTTGCCAGTTTAGTAAAGTTGCCGAGCTGTGGGGGTGGGCCGGGGGTTTTAGGACATGGGTGGGAGAGGGAGTCGGAGAGTGGGTTTTTGCCAACCAGTATGCAGAATTTCAACATTTTAATCACCGGTCCAGCCATCCTAGTGCACACCAGCTGAATTCCTGCCTGGGGAACCTCACCCTATAATTTGCACCGCTGTGGTGACTGAGCCATGAAATAGAACTGGGTCTCTTTGGTTGGAACCATTTGGGCTCTACTGGAGAAAGTTAATCAGGCATTGTCGCTGACAATTCCCAAGAGTGCAAGTTTCAAGGAACACCAAGGCCGGTTGCCTTTGACCTCTCTGACTTTCTTTAAAAAAAAAAATTTTTTTTTAATGTTTATTTATCTGTGAGAGACAGAGAGAGAGCACGAGCGGGGAGGGGCAGAGAGAGAGAGAGAGAGAGAGAGGGAGACAAGAATCTGAAGCAGGCTCCAGGCTCTGAGCCCTCAGCACAGAGCCTGACGTGGGGCTCGAACTCACGAACCGGGAGATCGCCACCTGAGCTGAAGTCGGACGCTTAAGCGACTGGGCCCCCCGGGCGCCCTGACCTCTCTGACTTTCTTCAACGCGTTTTTCCTTAGGATGGCTTCCCTCTCCCTCTGTGCGGACCTCTCTGGTCCCTTTCCCCATCGGGGCTCTTGCTTGCGGTCCCTCACGCGGGTCCCGTGTATTTTAATCAAAGGCAAGGAGAAGGCAGCTCATGGGTTGTCACTGGGATGATAGGATGTGAAATGACCACTGTGTTGTTTTCATTTCTCCAAGACGGCAGCCTGGTGTTCCGCGTTGTCAGCTCATTAGAGGATGTCACTGAGAAATGCAAAATAGCCCCGTTCCAGCACCGCCCGTTCCCTCCAATTCCCTCAGCACAGAACATCAGAGTTGGAACATGCTAATCTGATTTCATCACTTGGGCAGTGGAGTTTTTTTTACCGAGCTCACTCAGAGGTGGCTGCAGGGCTAAAAAAGAAAAAAAAAAAATCCAGTATCCCCCCCCCTCCCCTTTTTAGGTAGATGGCAGATATGTTTCCACAATCATATATATCTATCGTGTCCTATCTTGTTTCAGAAAGGATTTAAGGCTGTTCTCAGTCTGACGTGCCTCAGCCTAAACCCAAGTCGGGTGGCTCCAGTATTAAACGATTTCAGAAAGGAGAAATTTGGGGGGTAGTGATCCTCTACGTAAAAGAACTTTTGACTTTCAACAAATGACACGTCTGCTGACTTGTCACTGTAATTTAAGCTCCCTAAGTTTCTGACGAAGGAAGAGACTCTTTTAGTGGAGCAGAGTGGGTTCAGAATTAACTTACGATGCTTCTCCCCCCAATTCTCTGCTTTTTCCCCAAATTCCCTGACGCTAGAGGACCAGGACCCTGCACCCTGGTGCTCTAAGGTTGAGTTCGGAGGGGGGCTGCAGCCAAGGAGAAGGGGGTCCCGAGGAAGTTCTAGCCTCGGAGAGACCAGAGACCCAAGCGTCCAGACCAACTCCAGCGTTTCCAGGCATTCTTGGTCCCTGAGACTCAGGCTCATTTTATCCTCATTACTGGGCTCTTGAGACAGGCTGTTCCTTTGCCAGGCCTCTGATGGAAGGGGAGAATCTGGAGACAGGGGCAGGTATATACAGTTCAGACTTTCAAAAACGTCCATGTGCTTTGAGTTCGAGTTTGGGGCCAACCACTCTCTTGGGTCTAAGTTTTTCTATGTATAAAATACGGCCCAGAAAACTCCATCCTGAGAGAGAGATACGGTATCATGAAGGCTATCTATGTCTTAAAATGCCCAAGTCCCCCTAGGATCCAGACGGTGGCCACCAAATACCAGTGGAGGGAACCAAAGTGCTTTGGAGAAGACGGTGATTCCAGCCCAGGAAGACGAACATAGATGACCCTGGACTGTCTTGTCTTCCAGAAACGCAAGCAACCTTTTAAAGACTACCAGGGTGTGTCAAAAAAAACTCAGGAACCAACCCGAGTAAGCCCCTGTGGTCTACAGATGAGACCATTTAGGGGTCTGTAAAGAAAATCATGGTATTGTTGGAACACACCCAATAGCTTTTATGCTCTCAAGTTCGTAAATGATCCTTAAAAGAAGAAATCCTATTGGTCACCTTTGGAGACGCCCAGCAACTGCTTCCTCATTTTGGAAACTGGTAAGTGAAAGGAGCAACCGCCATACAAATTCTCCATTGGGGAAGCCAAAACGTTGATCAGGAAGTTTTCCTTGGTACAGGCGGTCAGGCTACTCCGTAAAAAATGAATGACGGAATTAGGGCGACGTCCAGGCTGGCAAACCGTTACGGGCAAACGGCATGGTTGGTCGAGCAAAAAATTGCAAGAAATAAGGGTCAATAGAGGGAGAATGTATAGGTTCAGAGGCTATAACAGCCCGTTGCCCTGTCTGGACCTTATCTGGATCCCCGTTTAAACAAACTGTGAAAAATCTGTACGATTCATAAGGAAATTCAATATTATTAAGGAATTAGATTAAAAAAAAAAAAGAAATCCAAGTTAGTTAATATATAGTGTAGTAGTGATTTCAGGGGTAGGATTTGGTGATTCGTCCCTTACGTGTAACACCCAGGGCTCATCTCAAGTGCCCTCTCCAATGCCCATCACCCATTTAGCCCATCTCCCCACCCAGTATCCTTCCGGCAACCCTCAGTTTGCCTCTGTATTTTTTTTTTAATTTTTTTTTTTTACGTTTATTTATTTTTGAGACAGAGAGAGACAGAGCATGAATGGGGGAGGGGCAGAGAGAGAGGGAGACACAGAATCGGAAGCAGGCTCCAGGCTCTGAGCCATCAGCCCAGAGCCCGACGCGGGGCTCGAACTCACGGACCGCGAGATGGTGACCTGAGCTGAAGTCGGACGCTTAACCGACTGAGCCACCCAGGCGCCCCAGTTTGTCTCTGTATTTAAGAGTCTCTTACGGTTTGCCTCCCTCTCTGTTTGTATCGTATTTTTCTTCCCTTCCCCCGTGTTCATCTGTTGTGTTTCTTAAATTCCACATCTGAGTGAAATCATGTGATATTTGTCCTTCTCTGACTGACTTATTTCGCTTAGCATAATACCCTCCAGTTCCGTCCACGTTGTTGCAAATGGCAGGATTTCATTCTTTTTGATCGCCGAGTAGTATTCCATTGTGGGTGTGGGTGCATGTGCACGCGCACGTGTGTGTGTGTGTGTGCATCACATCTTCTTTATCCATTCATCCGTTGATAGACACTTGGGTTCTTTCCATCCTTTGGCTATTGCTGATAGTGCTGCTATAAACAGTGGGGTGCGTGTGCCCCTTGGAATCAGGGGGCGCATTTTCATATCCTTTGGGTAAAGAAACTGTTAGACATTTTTAGGGGTGATAATGGCATTGTGGATACGAGTTTTTAAAAGTCCTTCTCTTTTAGAGATATGTACTGAATATGCATAGATGAAATAACATGAGGTCTGGGATTTGCTTTAAAGTAACCCAGAAACGGGGCACAAAGATGACGTAAGAGTGGTCATGTACTGATGGTTGTTGAAGGCGGGTGATGGGTACCCTGTCTTCCTTGTGCCTTACCTAGTTTTCGTGTTCGACTCTTTCAATAGTAGAAAATTTCACAAGTGCCTAGGCCCTCAGAGGAAGCCCCAACGTGAAGAGAAAGTTGCATTCAGTCCCTGGCCCATCCCATTCGCTCTGCCCCTCGGGATCTGAATTGAGAGCCGATCTGAGACCCGTCTTCTGCCCCGGAGTCTGCAAGTGGATGTTCAGGAGTGAGTGGAGATAAATAGATGGGTCAGCCCTCGTCCTCGTGTTAATTAGCCATTAATCGTTCTGAGTAATGGATTAACGGATTCATGAGTTTCATAAACTTATTGGCCGTCCAGTTAATGAAGAGCCGAATGCAGTCCCTTTTGGTATATATCACTTCTTTGCAGGACCGGCAGGTCCTTTATCAGCAACCGGCTGAGCGCGGCTACACGGGGGGGAATGACAGCTGCTCCAATCTGGGCCCGGAGGAGACTGGCGTGTCCTGTGTGTCCAGAAGGCAGAGAGATGGGGAGAGCCGGGGACACAGGCTGGAAGGAACAAAGACGTCCCGGTGAATCACTAATGCACACGCACTTCCAGCGGCCGGGGGGGTGCTGCAGTCGGCTGTCAGTTTAAGGGTTTTGAAAAGTGAACCTGCGTCCTCCCGCCTCCCTCCTCCAGCTCCTCCCTCCCATCCTCATTGCCTCAGGGGAAGGATGTGGTCGGAGGGAGGGAGAGCAAATGCCTTGGGCGCTTTTCGCTGTCTTACACTGTTTCAAAGGACTGCGCCCTTAGAAATGTCAGGAGCTGACATCATTACCCCCAAATCTGACTACGGTTTTCCCTGGGCTTAAGTAAGGACTAAAGGCAGCGGGTAAGTGGTGATCATCTGGAGAGAGGTGCTGTGCCTCCAACTTTACTACAAGGCTCTGGCTGTAGGGCGAGACCGGGCTGATGGCCTCTGCAGACGTTGGGGACACTCCGCAGGCCTGTGTGACACAAGCCGTTCCCTGCTCCATGCTCCTCTACGGACGGAGTAGTAAAGGGAACCAGTGGGCCGGGAGGTGCCTGGTGGACAGGCAAACAAATTCTAGGCATCCACCCCACATTTTAATGGGCTCCATAGAAGATGATGATCCGGGGGGCTCGGGGGTCCCCAACCTCAGCTACTCATCACAATCTCTTTCCGATTTCTCAAGCGTTTGTTTCACATCGTTGCATCCTCCTCTAGACCCTAATGCTGCCCCCGGTTCCCGGGGGGGATTGCGCTTCTCGCTTTATGATAAAGATGGACACCAACTGTCTGCCTTTCCCAACCATGGCTCCCACCTTACTTGTATTACCACCTGCTCTTTAGTGGCCCTCTCTTTACACCCCCCCCAAACACTATGGCTACAACAATGATGATAGAGCTTGACGGGTTTCTTCCCTAAGTGAAAAGGCGATACATCCTCTAGCCTCCAAAGGAACTCAGAAAAATTTGAAAATACCCGATAACAGGAAGAAGAAAATAAAATTCACTTTTCAGGTTATCCAACAAATATAGCACCACTGCATGCTGGGTGGCTCCGTCGGTTGAGCGTCCGACTTCGGCTCAGGCCACGATCTCGCGGTCCGTGAGTTCGAGCCCCGCGTCGGGCTCTGTGCTGACAGCTCGGAGCCCGGAGCCTGCTTCGGATTCTGTGTCTCCCTCTCTCTCTGCCCCTCCGCAGCTCATGCTAGCACTGTCTCTAAAATATATAAATAATCTTCAAAAAATAAATGAAAAGTGTTTATCTCTGCTGTTTTCTGTTGTCCTCTACTTAGGCTTTTCATTATCTCCTCGGTGTGCCGACGTTGGTCCCCAGGGCTCTGTGGTAATTGTTAGGAAGAGCCTGGCATCGACCTCCGAGGTGCAAACTCCAGCGATCTCTGTAGTGATGTTCTCGTGTTTCCCAAAGTGCCTTCCGTATTGACCTCTGTATTGGCCCTGCGCTCACTCCATTGTCCCCGCACTCAGTGACTTCTCTCTTGGCGTGTCCTTCGTTTGCTTCTCTTGCCCCGTGTCCCATTACGCTGGTGCAACCAACGTTCATCCTGTCGCCCTTCTACTCTTCACCTTCTGCCTCCAAAAATGTCCCCTGTCTCCCGTGTGCAGATGACTGTCAGGCACGTCACGCCCTTCCAACAGCTGGAAAATGCATCTGCTGCTCATTCTAAAAGCAACTCTGACTCGCGGCATAACCCAGAGAAGACAGAAAGACTCATGTGGTCCAGTCTGCCGGGGGAGGGGAGGTGGGGATGTTGAATGTCGGGATTGCATGCATGTGGTTCAGGGCACTTACAGCCCTTCATACTGTCCTGCCTTCAGGGTTTTTCTCATCACTCTCCTCAATGACCCCACACCCTCTGGCTGTGCCACGTGGTCTGTTCACCGTCCCTCAATCTTCCCTTTACTTTCACGCTTTGACTTTTTGTTCACAGCGTTTTTATTCCCTGGAAGTCACCTGAGCTCCCCTCTAGCTGAGCGCCTCCAGCCTCCAGCCAATTCCTCTATCCAGCCTTCCTGCCCCCCCCTCCATGAGACCTCCCTCCTTGCTACTCCCAACCACAGGTTCAATGCACAGGCTCGCCACTCTGTGAGCACAGGTGTCTGTCCACGCCTCTACTATATCACTTACTCGGTTTGTCTTCACTACACGGTAAGCTCCAGGGCAGGGGCGATATTCATTTGGAAAATCTCCAATATTTAGATATTGGCTACACCGATGATACCTTATCCACGCAAAACGAATTAGCGTTCGCTCACCTTCCGTGTGCCCCTTCAGCATAGTGTGCAAAGCCTAAAAGAGCCTCTGATTCCTGCTCACACGGACCGAAAGTGGAAGAATTTCACTCCAAATTCAGGTATCCGTCTCGGCCGCGAGGCTATCCGTGGGAGACCGTGGAAGAAATTTATTGGTACGAAAAGGTTCCGTTAAATCAAAGCTGCCGTGCCAGAGAGCACGGTTGTAAACAAGGCTGCTATGTGTAAAAATAGAGATTTATAAAGCCGATGGATTAGTATATGGCAATTCACTTTGCAAAATAAATCACCTTTGTGAGTCTTCCTCTTCCCTGTTCGGTACCGGGACCTGTGAGACACAGGAACTAGCCGTCACCGAGTCCTGTAGACCCTTCTGCCTGAAATTCTTCCAATTTGACTACTTTCTCCCATCTTCCCCGTCAATGCTCTGCTCAGACCACTTTTGTCTCACTTCCAGGTTATTGCAATCCCTCTGGCTAACATCAGGCCTCATCTTCGATAGTAGTCAGCTTGGATGGCACTTTTTTTTTTTTTTTTTAATTTTCTACCCCTCAGGACTGGATCAGCTGATCTGCCTACAGGGTCCTACACAGTATACTGCAACTGCTTTACCTTTTCTGTGTCCCCATCACAGAAGTTACTTCCATTGCCTGCACATAATAAGTACTCAATACATTTTCATTGCACAAAGGAAGGAAGAGGTATGCATCAAAATACTTGGAACACGTAGCTTGTTTGCATCATAGCTACTAAATGGAGCAGGACACGTTTATATTTTTGTATGAAAGATCAGGCCAATTTAGTGAATTGAGTTGAATTGGGTTAGGAAATTCATCTTTTTTTTTTTTTTAAGTTTATTTATTTATTTTGAGAGGGAGAGTTTGCATGGGTGTGTGAGTGCCAGTGAGCAGGGGAGGGGCAGAGAGAGCGGGAGAGAGAGAATCCCAAGCAGGCCCTGCGCTGTCGGCTCAGAGCCCGACTGAGAGCTTAATCTCACAAACTGTGAGATCACGACCTGGGCTGAAACCAAGAGTCAGACGCTGAACTGACTGAGTCAGCCAGGCGCCCCAGAAACACATCTTTTATTTCTGTCTTTGCCCTTACACTTTTCCATTCAGATTAAGATTTGCCTCATGTCACATGGGATGAGTTCTCTCTTTGGTCTGGGGCTCGACACTTGCACATACTGTCTCTTTCTGACCGTTTTTCATCGGTTAATGGGGGATCGCTAATCAGATCGATTAGCAAATAGTGCTGCTAAGAGTGGATTCCCATCTTGAAAGAGCGGCTTCCCCCCTCTCTCTATGCCTGAGTTTCTCCTTGACAGGCACTCATCCCTTGGGAAGACTAACCAGGTGTCGCCACTGGTTTTGAAGTCCTCTAACGGACACGCATCTATCTACCCATGCATTTGCAGCTTCACGTCTCACAGAAGAGATCTCCATCTTTTTTTTAAAGAAACGAGGTCAAATGTTATATTTTTAGACACCGTCCAAGTCATCCCCATCAACGTACTTCCTCATTTCTCTCCGTGTGCGCGACCTTCCGGGATTTGATTCCACTTGTACCTGGAACAGGGGGAGTTTCTTAGGAAGCAGCTTCTTGAAATTAAAAGTCAATTTGAAGGAAAAGACCTCGTGAAAACTAGGGCTGGAGTCAAAGTAAGATTTTTTAAAAAATCCTATTTTCAGGCAGGAAGGTAAAAATCAAGTACCGACTCTCATTTAACCAAGGGTGAAATCTCCTGGGTTCTTGCAGCCCATCAGAAACGAGGGGCAGTCAAACCTCCATGCGATCAAGCCGTTCAGTCTCCGCTTGCCCGGCAGGAGCTTCAAAGGCAGGATACCTGGAAGCGAAATCCGTGGCCCCAGAAAACTGAGGCACGGAGTTGGGATGTCAGTGACAGCCACGGCAAGCGGCTGAGAAATGGCAGACGGAAAGAGAAAATGCCCCACCGTTTTCCTTCATCAAATCACGTGAAACAAACTGACACAAGATGCGGTCTGTTCAGACAGGGAGGGAGTGAGATCCTAGAGGATTGCTCAAGGCGCAAAGAAAGAGGAGCAAAGAGCAGGAGTAGCATCGGTGAAGGGAGGGAAAGGTGAGCCTGTGTGACCCGAAGAGGGAGGTCCAGTGGTGAGACCATCAGGCGTGTGGAAGGGGATAGGGGAAGACTGAACCAGAGGCTACCTGGGTGCCTCTGACTCCTTTAACCTCAGGAGACCCTGACAACCGAAACGTCGTTCCTCGTGGTGATAAGACCCCAGAAGACCACAAGGAAATTGGAGCCGGGGCCGTGTCAAGATCACTGTCACCGCCTCCATAAGCTTTTTGGGTTGAGGTCAGAGCGTACAGAACGCAGACCTTAGATTTTGGAGACAGTGGAATTGATTATGCCCTGGGAAGAGACGAAGGGAGTTTTCGTGGGCGTCAGTGTTGTGGGTTGAGTTGTGTCCCCCCGCTATTCCTGGTTTGAGGTCTTAATCCCCCAGTACCTCACAATGTGGCCTTTTTTTTTTGGAGATAGGGTCTTCACAGAGGTAATCAAGTGAGGTAATCAAGTGAGGCCAATAGGGTGGTCCCTAATCCAACACGACTGTGTCCATGTAAGAAGGGACAATGTGGCCCAGAGACATGCGCCCAGGGAGAAGCACACAGCCATTGAAGATGGCCACTGGCAAGCCATTGAGAGGGCATAGAACAGATCCTTCCCTCACAGCCCTCAGAAGGAATCAAACCTGCCAACAGCTGGGTTTCAGATTTCTCAGTCTTCATAACCGTGAGACAATAATTTCTGTTGGCCAAGCCACCCAGTCTGTAGTGTTTTGTGGCGGCAGCCGTAGTGAATGAGTAGAGTTGGCCAATACTAGCAGCCTCTTCTTTTCTCCAGGGGAGTGGAGAGAAGAGAAGGATTCTCGAGGCCCTGCAAAGCAAGTTGGATTTCTCTTGGCAGAATACTTGGAAAGTCCAGTGGTGTTTCCATAAATAGAACAACTGGCCTTAGCTCAGCTGATCCAGGGTTTCTATCATCTTAACACGCAGGGCTCATTGGCCCATAATAATTGTGCATTTGCTGCACGATTGGTTGCGAACTGGCCACATAACCTAGTAGAAACGCGGCGTGACCGAATCTGTGCCCGTCTGCAGAAAATCACCAGGGAGCTCGGCTGAGAGGCGGTGGAAGAGAGCTGCGCTGAAGTGAAGGCCTTCCTCCAGGTTCTTGTAAGTTCTTTGGTGGCTAGTCTCCGTGTGTCTTTAGCCATAGTCACTTAGGAAGATGAGGGCTGAGAAGGATCCAAAGCGTGGGCCCCAAAAGGTTGCCTAACATCGATGCTCCCTCTTTACGGGGCTAAATAAAACCTCTTTATTGGGTTTCTCTTCATTTGAAGAGGGCAAGCAACTAAGACGCGAGCAAGCGTTCTGGAAAACAGCACAATCAATTGTCTGCAAGAGAATAGAAGAGACGGAGGAGAGAGAGCCAACCCGTGAGTTAGAGACACACGTACAAACTGTGTGCACGCACCAAATCTGACGTGCCCAAACCCGCTTCTGCTTACATAGCTGTTGAAGCCTCCGCCTTTTCTGTGGCTGCTTCTCTAAGCGCGCGTCACACGCTCCACATCGTCTCTTGGTCTCAGGTGCAATGATGTGTTTCCAGTCTCTGCTACTCAGTCAAGTCCCGCAGTGCGTGAGGTTCTGGGGCGGGGCTGGGGGGGGCGCTATTGAATCGTCAGTCAACGTAATGGAAGTGGAGACCGGACCCAAAGCCACGGGGACACATCTAAAGGCAGTGAGCTCTGCAGAGGTGGGCAGATCTGGGTTTATGTCACGGTACTCAAACGGCCTCTTCCCCTGGGCCTCCCAAATTATTTATACAAAAGGCCATGGGGCGCCTGGGTGGCTCAGTCGATTAAGCGTCCGACTTCAGCTCAGGTCACGATCTCGCGGTCCGCGAGTTCGAGCCCCGCGTCGGGCTCTGGGCTGATGGCTCAGACCCTGGAGCCTGCTTCCGATTCTGTGTTTCCCTCTCTCTCTGCCCCTCCCCCGTTCATGCTGTGTCTCTCTCTGTCTGAAAAATAAACGTTAAAAAAAAATTAAAAAAAAAAAAAAAGACCTTGCCGCCCATCAGGGAGGGGTTCCTGCAAAGGTGGCTTTTCTGAAAGGCAATACAGCATGGTGCTGAACAGTGTGGGCTTTGGAGTTAGGCCAACTTCAGTTGTAATCCCGGACCCACCGTTTCCCATCTTCGTGAACCTGGGCGCGTTTTTTTTTTGTTTCTTTTTTTTAACTTTTTGAGTCTCGGTGTTGTTGTTTTTTTTTTTTTACTTTTTTTTTTTAACGTTTATTTATTTTTGAGACAGAGAGAGACAGAGCATGAACGGGGGAGGGGCAGAGAGAGAGGGAGACACAGATTCTGAAACAGGCTCCAGGCTCTGAGCCATCAGCCCAGAGCCCGACGCGGGGCTCCAACCCACAGACTGCAAGATCGTGACCTGAGCTGAAGTCGGACGCTCAACCAACTGAGCCACCCAGGTGCCCCTTGAGTCTCGGTGTTCTTAACCTTCAACCGTCGCCTAGAACTTTAACCTCAAGGTTAAAACGTGTATGAAACCCATAACTGGAAAATGGAAACATTAATTGTGGCGTAGTCACACAAGGGAATATTTTGCAGCTGGGAGGATGAGCCAGGCTATGCACAATACACAGCTCTGCACAAAACACAATACACTTACACACTATAACCCCACACAATGCACGGTGCAGTTACATACTAAAACTGCACATAAGGATATAAATGAATCTCACAACGTAATGTCGAGGCCACAACGTAACGTTAGCAAAGCCAGATGCACAAAGTTACCTATTGTGTAATGCCACTTTCCGCCACTTACTCGAGGTTCCAAGCTCGATGAACCCGCTCCATGTTCTGGGATGTTGGGACAGCGGTTACCTTCAAGGGGGTATGACTAGGAGACAGGAGAGGGCCGGAGATGTGCTCTCGTGCGGCATGGCGGTGCGTTCAGTTTGCAAAATGCGCTGAGTTCCATGCTTAGAATTTGTGCCGTTTGCTGGTATACACGTTACGCTGTCATAAAACGTTGATTAAAGAAAGCCAGATCATGACAATACCAAGCTCATAGAGATACGAGGACTAAAATAACGAACGGAAAATACCTAGCCGTAGTATTGCTTGATATGTGTTAGCAATTTATTATTGTTGTCATTACTATCCTCATGATGGTGTCGGTGACAGATTTAGCTCTGGTCACTTCTGGGTACGCCTGTGACACTCTGGGGCTTTTAAATAGGAAGGTGTAGAGGGAGCCCTGTTCTTCATTAGAGGCAAACCCCATAGCATCGTGTTTCATTCAAGAGCCTGCCCGCCAGTGGGGGAAATAATAGAGGGGGGAAAAAAATCTGCCCAAGTACTCTGATTTGGGATAGGGTAGTTCCTTTAGGATTTTTTTTTTCTTTCAAAACATCGATTGAAACAAAACAGACATCCACCCTTTTCCCTCCCCGCTGTGCAAAAATAACTCAGCAGAAAAGAGCAGGTCAGTTTCTGCTGTCCTTAAAGCGTTTACACTTCCTCCAATCTCCTCCTTAGATAAAAATAACGGTTTAATCTATTGACAGATAAAAGCCTTTCAGGGTACTAACTGCATTTGGAGCTGTTGCTCTTTACTGTTGATTTTCTATAATACAGACGTTTGGGGCATCATGGATTCTCCGGAATGTCCTCTGTCAGCTCCGTAAAGAAGACAGACAGCAGCCCGATCTTGAAAACAGGGCCTCTCCGGAAACCAGCTGACATAAGCTCACGTGGGCTTCACCCTACACAAGGATTTTAAGAAATGAACCTCGCTGGTCAGCAGATTGCTCTGGTGTATTTAAACATGTCCGTGCTTTTCGCTTCTTTTCACAGTTCTGCAGCTTTCGGGCAAAACAAGTTCTGGGTTAACAGGACGTGATGAGCCTGAACAGGGGAGAGACGCCTCTTTTGCAGAAGCCCTGAGACAGCCACCGTGTGAGGGCACGTGTGGACTTATTCCGGACCCACGGGGTCTCCCCGAGTGTATCTCTACCTGGCTCCCCTCCTCAGTCTTCCCTTACGTGCTGGGCTGGATATTTATCTGTGTTTCTGGCTTCTTGAGCATTCTCCAAGTCTGTTCCCTTGTCTTTTGAGTCAGACTCCCTCCTTCCAGCCCTGGCTTGGGACTTAAGACCTCTGTCAATTTGGGGGGGGGGGGAAGACCTCTGTCACTTTGTGTGTGTGTGTGTGTTTTATTTTTTAAAAATGTTTGTTTATTTTTGAGAGAGTGACAGACACAGAGTGCAAGCAAGGGAGG
This sequence comes from Felis catus, assembly GCF_018350175.1. Lineage (NCBI taxonomy): Eukaryota > Metazoa > Chordata > Mammalia > Carnivora > Felidae > Felis > Felis catus. Next base: position 14,265,305 of record NC_058372.1, read on the forward strand.
GGCAGAGAGAGAGGGAGACACAGAATCCGCAGTGGGCTCCAGGCTCTGAGCTGTCAGCACAGAGCCCGGCATGGGGCTCGAACCCACGAACGGTGAGATGGTGACCTGAGCCAAAATCAAGAGCCAGACGCTTAACCTGCTGAGCCACCCAGGCGTCCCAAGACCTCTGTCACTTTGAACACCTCACTCAACGTTCTTAGCCCCGAATCTGTCCTCTGAGAGGATCATAATGGACCTACCGTACAGGGCTGTTAAATGTGGTCATGTGTGCAAAGCTCCTAGAACAGTGTTTGGCCAGCTCGGAGTGAGTGCGCCGTAAAGGACAGCCCTTTAATTCCTTCTCGACCCCACCTCCGTCTTATCCCGTGGAAATTAGAGAGGACGACTCATTGTCCAGAGAGAGATTAGTTAACTGGATTCAGAGAATTTTAAAATGGAAGGAGAATTCCTTAAATTAAGGTCAGAGTTTAGGGGCTAGTGGTTGTCCCAACTTGGGAGCGCTATTTGAAAATTTGTGGCAGGGGGCCGTCCCGTGTAGGATGCTTAGCCGTATCCCTGAGATCTACCCACGAGGTCGTAGTGGGTGGCACCCCTCCCTGGTCCAAGTCGCAACCATCAAAGTGTCTTCGCATGTGGCCGGATGTCTTCTGGAGGGCAAAAGTGTCCCTGGTTGGGAACCACTGGGCTGGTCGGAGATTCCAGTTGTGAGCCATCGCACAGGGATTACGCTGGGCATAATAAATGAACTAAAAAGGGGGCAGAGCCAGTTAGTCTGTTGGTGCGTTCCTTACCTCACCACGGAGCAGAGGCAAGAGGTAGGTGGGGAAGTCAGATGTGAGCCCCTCTGATCCCCATCGCCGGTCTACAGAAGGTTTACCACTCCCGTGGGCGATGCCTTCCCCACAACTCCCGACTCACGGCGACGTGTGAGAACAGAATGACAGAAGAGGAGGGCATCCCAGTCCCCAAAGGCTGCAAGCATGATCAAATCTCTAGTCGTCCCTCTGCTTTCGGATCCACTCTTTGAAGGCACGTTTGCAGGGGCTCCTAACGGTTCCTGCGTTTCACTGTTTTCCCGCACCAGTTTCAATCGGGTGCGTATTTACCCACATCGGGCTGCCCTCTTTCCACCTTTGTCTTGACTGCGTTCAGTTCGTGAGACTTACACGGAAGTGCTTTCATTTTTCCATTTCCCCACTTATTTTTATAAAGCCGTAGGGGCAAAAATGTAATAAAGACTTTCAAATAATTGCGGAAGCGTGGCCGTGCAGATAAAAACGGCGATGGTGCCGGAACTCAGCTCTCGGCTGACGGCGTCACCACGCAAGAGCTCAGAATGCTCACTCCTCAGCTGATTGATGAAGATCTCGAGTGGGCCTGCAAAAGCTGGCTGAGAGGTGTCACTGTAAAAATGGGTGAGGGGTTGGGGCGCGGGGAAGTTTTCGGTTAGTGGAAGTCGCAAACTACCGGGAATTGTGACGAGGTGACATCCTAGCACCGGGTCACAGTGTGTATTTTGTCTTCTTAATTGGGTCATCAGGACTCCAAGGGGAATTCCAATTCTAGAAGGAAGGGGTGGAATGAAATGAACAGTTGCTTTAAAGTGAGGACGCTAAGCTTGAGGATTCCTTCCATTTTTACCTCCGGAAGTACTTTGTGTTTGGCCGAGGAATGTCGCATGCGTTGTATGTTGATAAAGCAAGGCGGATATCTGTCGGTAGACGGACAGATAGATCAGTCTGCCTCTACGTGTGTCTGTTGTGACATGTAAATCTCGACCCACTCATTTTCTTTGTTGGAGCTCATTAGGGTGTGAAGCAAGTTTCTCCTGGGCGTTCACAACAGAAATTAGCTTGAACCGGTAGAAGCTAAAAAGAAGGTGTGAGGATGATATTGGAATGTTGTGCAGAATCCAAGGGCTGCAGGGCCCTTGAGAGACTACAGTGAGGGCTTGAGGAGCCGGGAGGAACCCAGAGAGGACCGTCTCTGTGTCTCTGATCTCCGTTTTTCTTTGGCACTTGTCACCTTCTTCTCTGGCCAGATTGACCTGTGGTTGTAAAAATGCAGGGAGATGGCCTCCTGATGGCTGCTGAGTGTCCTTCTCCTCTGTGCCCAGCCAGCTCGGTTTGCCCAGTTACCTTCACTGCAACTTAAAATCCCCCGGAGAGACAGCGGGATTGGTCCAGCTTGGGTCAAGGTCTGGCCCTGCTCCAATCAATTACAACTGGTCTAACAGGAGGTGCGGAGGAGTCATGCGATTCCAACAGGTCTTGGCCACAACTCTGAGAGTGTGGAGCGTGAATTTCAGAAAAAGGGGCTCGATTGTTGAGGACAGACCACCTCAGTTGCATTGAGCACATGCGCGTTTATCCTGAATTGTAGTGAAAACCTTAAGCATGTGTCCAGCATTGTTTTCTAGCTCATCTTGTTCTTGCTTTCAAATTAGTACATGTTGAGTGTCTTTACTGACGGATTAGTTTGAGGGATATGACCAGTTACATGATGAAAGAAAGCGAGGTTTCAAATCAAACCTATGAGCTTGGCAATAGCTTGATGTGGCCTTCTGGAAGGTGAGGATGTAGTTTGTCCTTGAAAATGAAGCAAGGGGTATGAGTTTCCTAGAGCTTCTGCAACAAATTACCACCCACTTGGGTGAAATGGATCCTCTCTGGAGGTCAAAGTCCAAGATCAAGTTGTCGGTAGGGCCTGGTGCTCCTTTGGAAGGTTCTAGGGAAAGTCCTTCCTTGCACCTTGCGGCTTCTGTGCCTCCAGGCATTCTTCGGGCTGTGTCATTCTCATTCTACTCCCATCTTCCCATGGCTCTTCTTCATGGGTGTCTCCTCTTTGTGTCTCTTGTAAGGACCCTTGCCGTTGGTTTTAGGGCTCACTTGGATAATCCAGCATGGTCTCGCCTCCGGGTTCTTAGCTTAGTCATGTCTGCAAAGACCCTTTCTCCAAATAAGATCACATTCACAGCGTCCAGAGCATGGACATAGCTTTAAGGAAGCCTCCCTTTAACCTGCTACATAACCTGAAATTGGATGGACCCCCTAGGCCGTCTTGCATTTTGGTCTTACTGTGCCTACATTTTGCTCAGGGCAGTCCAAGAGGCAGCAGACGCGTTGGCGAAGCTGGGGCAGAAGTGGGAGGTGGGGGGACACAACGGACACAGTCTGGGGCGGCAGGCGCCTGTAGTATGGCCATGCTGGACTGATGAATGGTGCATTGGCACTTTCTTAAGTGAGGTCTGTAGACAAAATTCAGCACCTGCATTTCTCTCTGTTCTTTGAAGGATGGCGTTTCTTGCTTTTTCTGGTAGAATGAACTAGGAACGAGAAATGGGTTGGAACTGATCTTTGTGGTGAACCCCCCTGGCATAATGGAACTCAGCGTCCATCTGAGGTCACTCTGATCTTTAAGAACAAGATAAAGTCAGCTTAAATTGTCCTCTTGTGGTTACAGTGTACCCTGGGAGAGTCTGGGCGTTAGTCAGGCCGACCCCAACTTCATAATATTTCTCAGCCATGTGAACAGGTGTATGGAGGTATTCTTTGTAGTTCTGAGGATATAATTACAATTATGCATAGTATTGTTTTTATTGGTCAAAATATCACACTCGGGACTTAACATGCGTCATTTTTTAGGAGCAAAGGTTGGAATCGCAACACGGTGTTATCTAAGTGGCCACTTATCTGGGGGCAGAAAAGTTCTTTACTGGGCAGAGTCACCAAAGCATGGCTTCTGAGAACATTTTGCAATTTTACTTCCAACTTTCTTTGGACAGCTGGTGGATCGCTGCCAATTTTCTTAGAAATGTTCCAGGACATAATTTAGTTTTCAAAGATAACGGCAGAGCCCTGAAGATAAGGGTTGGTTTAGGATGATTATCTATGTCTTTACTCGTTGAGTCTCAACTATGAAAAAATCAGAAAAGTCATTTTACTATAAGATGCTCCTCATGTACATGTTAAAAAGTACAGAGCAAAGGAATCACTCTAGCGAGAGATTATTTCTGAATCACGATATTCTAGCCAATTTGTACTTTGACTATCTGCCTGTCTCTCTTTTTTTTTTTTTTTTTTTATGTCTGTATGTATCAGCTCTCAAGGATAAGTATTCTCCGGAGTTTGCCTCCTAAATTGTGGAAGGCTTTGGTAGAGAAAGACATCTCTGTTGGGAGAAAGGAACCTTCTAGAACCAGTTGACAAGGTATGCTTTTGATTTCTCTCCACCTGGTGTCCTTATCGTCTTGAATACACCCTCCTCCCCTGCCCCTTAGGAATTTAGGAGGGGGTTTTCAGATTCTTTGCTTCCTTATTTCTCTGCTTGTGGGCCAGGCCATCTCCTGACGGGGGTGCTGAACGGACGGGGTTTCGCATGGGAGCTCAGATATGGCCTCTCATAACTCAAGTATTGAAATGCTTAAACAATTCAACAGGGAAAGAACAAGCTCGCTCCTTGGCGTCTATCCAAGGTGTCGATTTGTGCACAAATATGCAGAAGGCTTTTCAGGGAGCCATCACTCCTGTCCGTGTGTGAGCCATTTCTGACTCTGAGATGCTCTCTGCTCAGACATCAGAAACATCATGCCCCTAGTGCACTGTTTCTGCCAACTGTCTGCCCTTCCTTTTAATATCTAGACAGACATATCCGCGGCCTAAAGGAAGCTCCTCAGGGAAGAAATCTCCCTTGTCCCCCGTGACACCTCCCTTTTTCCTTCAGTTCTCATTTTTACGGGGAAGCGGATTTCAGCGGCACATGCACAAGAGACCAGCAACACTGCTTGGAATATGGAGTTATTAGGGAAATGGGCCATGGAATTCTCGAGTGATGGCATTTTCCAACGTTGTTGTTGTTGTTGTTATCGTTGTTCAAGTTGTGCTGTAAAGACCTATTTGCTTTCTGTCTGATGTATCAGATTAAGGACTCCTCGAGGGCAGGAAGCATGCCTTATTTATCTCTTATGTCTGAGGCCAGACTAATATCCAGCCTCCAGTAATGGGCGAGTCGTTAGTAACTCCAAAGTACGGCGTTTCAACTCTGGTGTAGGGGAGTGGCATTTGAGCCTCCCGTTGCTACAAGAGGGTGTCGTAGGTTGAATGGTGTTCTCTAAAGAGTGATATCCACATCCTGACCCAGAGAACCTGTGAATGTTCTGGGAAGAAAAAAAAAAACCCTTTCAGATGTGATTAAGTTAAAGATTTCAAGATAAGATCACCCCGGATTATCCCCGGTTTAGGGGGGGCCCTAAACCCCATGACAAGGGTCCTTAAAGACACAAGAGGAGGTGGCCGTGTGAAGAGAGAGAGAGGGAGAGATTGGGACCATTCATCCACGAGCCACGGAAGGCCTGGAACCACCAGAAACCGGAAGAGACAAGAAAGCATTCTCCCCGAAAGTCTTTAGAGGGAGCATGGCCCCGCCAATAACGTGATTTTGTATTTCTGGCTTCTGGAAGCCTGAGAGAGAACATTCCTGTTGTTTTAAGTGCCCAAGTTGATGGTAATTTGTCACGGCAGCTCCAGGAAATTAATACAGAGGGTAACCTGCCTTCGAGAAAAGCCATTAAATCCCATGCACCGAGCTCCGTTCAGAGCACTGCAAAGAAGAGACACAGGGGAGGATGGTGGAAGGATTCCTGTTGGTGGAGCCCGGGGACCAGGAACTGAATTGTCAAGAGACATTGGGAGGGCAGCTCTTCATTTCCACGGTCTTGAGGAACTGAAGGGAGTTTCAACCTAGGCTACAGGATTGGAATAGCTGGGGCTTGTCTTTTACGACAATCGCATAATTGAGACCCCGAGCGTGCCCTCCGGTATGCGCTTAAATTGACCAGAAAAACACTTCAAGGCTTTACACACGGGGGGGGGGGGGGGGGGGGGGGGGGGGGACAGGAGTGCCTCCGTGCAAAACAGAACACGGTCCGGGCTAAGCCAGGCCTTCAAGAAACCATTTTTTGCCACTAGCCAGGGTTGAAGGAAGGGGACCCCGGGTGGGAAGGTTTGGTCCTCCCAAGTAAGTAATGGTAGCAAGCCGCTTGGGCTCATCTGTTCCCAGGAGTGTCGTGGGCTGCCCAGCCGAGGGTCACCCTGCCTCACGGGGACTCGATCTTTACAGGCGGGGGGCGGTGGGGGCCCGCGTGGCACTTTGGAGAACCAAGCATCTTTCCCTGCGGCACATGGCAGGGAAAGGTCAGAGATGTTCTCGGGACCAGGGCCGGGTCCAAGAGAGCAGCCTGTGTTTCCTGCTACTGAAGGCAGCTGTGAAGGCATCTGAATTGTGGGTAGTGTGGGAACTAGGGGGGGGGCGGAGGGGGGAAGCTGGGCTGACCAGCAGGGTATCCAGGCGATCGCTCCTGCCCGCCACGCTGAGCTCACTCACTCTGCAGGAGAAACTTAAAGTTGGCTGGGTCACCTTCAGGGCCTATGACCCCTGAGATTCTATGATCTCTGCCTGGATACTGAAGGAAACCGATTCAGCCTATGGAAGGGTTTTCTTAGTGAAGCACCCAAATCAACACGAAACGTGGTCCGATAGGTCCCGATAGGTCCCCAAGCTCTCCTGCTGTGTGGTGTAAGAGATCTTTGTTCCAGTTGTAAGAACAGGTAAAATTCATGACAGTAGGGCATCCTTTTTTGGTGGGGGGGTATGGGGGGGTCGGGGGCGGATTGCCAGCGTCCTCTTACAAGAAACAGATCACAAGACAGAGAGAAAGCCCAAATGGTGGCGGGAGGCCAGGCCAGGTAGCAGCAGAACCCCCATCCACCTGGCCTGAAGCAGTAACAGGGCTTGGTAGAGGCTGGCTGGGAGCCAGGCCCGCCTTGCTTTGATTGGAACCGGTGTCATTTCTGTGTAAAATTCTCAACAATCACATTAACAAGCCATTTAACAGACGCTATAACCACCCTGACATTCGGGTGTTCATCACATTTCTCCTCCTGTGACAGGCCCTGAATGAGCGCTAAGATTTAACGTGATTGGTTTTGGCAGGCTGAGTCGCCCCATCTTCCTGGCATACCCCTCCATGCCCTCCATCACCACTGAGACCTACTGGAGGGACACCTGTTATGGAGGACGCCACCCAATCACGTGCAGACCCACACTCACACATGCTCGCACATCCTCTAATGATGCTCCTGGAGAAACATAAACAAAGGCAACAAAATAGAGCTCTTAGCTGAGCGAGATGAGGTTCTCACTTCTCCAAATCCTGTAGGTTTGAGCCATGAACTGAAAATAACCGCGCTCTACATATTAAAGGGGCCACGCGGAAATTGATTTCTTGTTTGGACTGGTGGGCGCACATTTGGGTCAAGGAAATCTACGCGGAGGACAAGAGAGCTTGAAAATTCATTCATTCATCCATCCATCCATCCATCCATCCATCCAACCATCCATCTGGAAAGCCCCAGGTACTGTGGGTGTTTGGAGGTGTGAAATAACGTCTGCCTTTCCTCTCTCTGTCCTCCTGCCTTTTCACACACAGTCTAAAAAAAATCAAGCAGACGCACATGGAAATAACTTTCGCCGTATGAAAAATTTTGTAGTCGAGGAACAACCCACCTATTATCAGGGCACAGGAGAGGAAGCAAGGCACTGTCTGCAGATGAACAGGAAGCCTTTTGAAGAGGGCGATGTCTGATCCGAGTCCTGCAGAGTAAAGAGGCGTTTGTCGATTTGGGTATAAGTGACCTTGGCTCTCTGTCATTTGTCCCTTTCTTTCTGATTCTCACATCAGCTTGTCAACAGCAAGAGGTGTGTGTCTGGTTTCTTTATACAGCAAGAGCCTGGCCCAGTGCCTGGGATACGGTAACCACTAACCATATTTTAGCTGGATAAATGAACAAATCTATAAAGGGCAGGTGCTGAACTTCATGAGGCAGCACCTTGGCGAGTCAAGGTCAAGGCCTTATTTTGGTTTTAGGTGACAGCAGACAGGGTCATGTGGCAAAGATACAGGGTACACGATGACCGGGGGGTGTAGATGCTACCCCCGTGGGGCCCGGTGGAAGGTGACCCCAGATGTAACCATGAGTCCAGAGTCAACTGTGGATTATCCACCTGTGAGTAATACGAGGCCGTCACAAATTCACCCTTTAGCTGGGAAGTGGGTTTCCGCTGAGAAATTCTGCCTAAGGGGTAGACCCTGGGGAAGCTTCTCAGTGGCCCTGCCATTCTCTCTAGGTTGCAGGCAGTGTGTGGAGAACCAGGGATCAACCGTACTGTGATATGGACCAGAATGACGGAAATAGGAGGAAAGACCAGCGATTATTTTTTTCGAAGTATTTCTTCCTTCCGCATTGCCCTTTTTGTCTGCAGAGCACAGTCTAAGGAGGAGGGACAGCTTAGGAGGGTCAGAAACGTGGTGTTTGCTCACTCAAACCTCATTTCTTAGCCAACTTGCCAAGAATTCTCCTCCAAAAAAGGGAGAGAGAATTAGGAGGGTCAGTCTGAAGCTTCCCGTCAGCACGAAGCAGTCGGATTTGTCTGGGACTTGAATTAGGTGGTTTGGGAGATGATGTGTTGAAACACGAGCCCAGGCTAGGAACCAGAAACCCCTTTCTCTCGGCCAAGCCCAACCTTGACCAGTGAATGACCTTTGGCAGTTATTTAAATTCTCAGGGATACGGTTTCCTCGTCTGTTTCCAAAATCCAGCACTCAAAATCATTACTCATGTTTATTTATCTGATGTTCAATATGTATACTCAATATACATGGGTAGCAAATAAAAATTTCCAAGTGATAATATAGAATAAAGTTTTTGAAAATCCCTGGGCCTCTGAGGATTTTTGCGGGCTGCACATTATTTCAACCATTCCTACATTTAGCAAGCTCTTTGGGGTGTATGCTGTTTCTAAAGGGACAGAGACATTAAACGTGGGATTCTATAGGTAAACTAGAAACATTTACTGCAGTCGGCTATGTGACTGGTCCCGGGGCCTGCCTTTCCTACAAACAGAAGAGCTGAAAACCTAGGTGTCTAATTTCAGAAATGCAGAGAGATAATGACCTCTTTCATTCATTAGCCCACACCTGTCATTATACAGTTGGAGTTAGAATTAAAATGCACATATACACTTATAATGTAGCTAAATAAATCCGGATTATTCTAATTCATACTAAGGTGTAAATGACTGACACGAGGCCCTATCCTTGAAGTGTGTTTTAAGACTTGGAAAAGGGAAAAAACAAAGCAAATCAGGGAAAGTGATGGGAACTACAAAAGGGTGGGGGTGGGGGCATGGGACAAGAGCTTGGAAAGGGAAGGATGGAGTTTCCAAAGATAAATTTTCCTTTACGTAGAGCTTTTTCACTACGTTTCGACAGAAATCAGTGGTTTCAGATCCAATTTCAGGGAATGTCATAGTCTCCTTGTTTTATGACCCAGGCTAATTTTCAAGACCAGAAAGTCCCTTCCGCAGAAATCAGATAAAGCTGCCAGGGCAAACCTCGGGATCTTGAAGGATGTTATAAAACAAAAATAAGTTTCTTTTCTTTCTTTTTTTTTTTTTTTTTTACACCATGCTTTTTTTTTTTTTCTTCTCCAATACAAAACATATACCCTCAGCGTAGACTATTCAGATACTGCAACAAAGTATAAAGAAAAAAAAAAGCAAACGTGTCCTCAATCCCACCACTGTTATCATCACGGTGCTTTTTTTTTTTTTTTTTTTTTTTAAATTTAAAGGGAGATTTCAAGACTGTGGCAATTTGGCCTGAGGAGACTGCTAAGCCACCACAGCAAAAACAAGTGGGGTCTGAACGTGAGGACAGAACCTGGGAGGAGAAAAAAGCACCCACCTGTGTGTATTCAGCGAGGTACGTGTGTGTGAGGCTGAGGGCTTGGCGTGTTCACGCACAACCTCCTTTCCTTTTTCACACGATATTCCTGGGAAGCAGCTTACTCAAAGAGTTCATTCAAACCGGAACCGACTTTTAAATTAGGTGACGACTGAGTAATTCTGAGCAGAAACACCCTGCCTGTGTGTGCGGCGTTCTTAAGTGTGAGTGCGTGAGTGTGCATACGTATGTTCTCGTGCCTCCGTAGGGCTCAAGTCACCAGATTACGAATGAGGTGGCTGCAGATAAGACCTTTTATCTGTTTGCACTCCTATTCCCGTCTTTAACTTGCAAGCGAAGCCTTTCTTCAAAAAGTAAGGTGGCGTGCGAAAAATCTAGAACATTTGGGGGGGGGGGGGAGCGGTGGGGTTCCATGCTTCGTGCTCAGCTGCAGAGAAATTGGAGGCTGGCTGGCTGTGTTCACCAGGCTCCAGGTGAGGCCTCGTTCCTCTGGTTTTAGAAAAGGGCTGACGGCGATAATAAATATCGTTTGCTGACACGGAGTCCTGGGGCTGCGCTGACCACAGGAACCGAGGTCCCCAGGACTCTGAGACCGCTCACAAAGCAGGCATTTATGAAGTGGTTGGCTTTGCATTAATTAATTCCCCAGCCATTCACCAACAGTAACAATCCCTTCAATTAGAGTCCAGGCCCGGGACAGCCCTGGTGTTTATTGAAAGTGACATCTGCAGAGCAAAGTGTGACTGTGTTAATACGGAGTAGCACAAAGGGACCCGAAGCCCCTCTCCTGTTTGTGTTGCTTTTGAGGAAGAAAGGGCTCTGGCAGGAATGTTCGATTTGTGCGTTTCCTCTTGAGCGGTCAGCTGGTCAGCTGAAGTTTTCTCATCTGCTTCTCCTCCGGGGGCGGGTTGGTTCTGATGGGTGAGTTCTGCCGTGAGTCCACGGAGTGTCAAGGAGATGGGGGGCGGGTCTCAAATGGCTTCCGGTCCTGGCAGCCTGATGTGTCGGCCCTGGAGCACACGTGGACGGGGATCCCACTGGGAGGCTGGACAAAGCTTGGCCAGTTCTCTCGTCATAAACATAAGAATGGGGGGGGCGGTCAACGGGAGACCTGGAGCTGCAAGGGTCTCGGGGTTATGAAAGCTGAAAGGTACGGGAAATAAACATGGAGGGTGGAGCTGATTGTTCATTCCCAGAGGCAGGGAAAACCTCTATTCTTTAAGGGTAGTTCTGTGTCATGAAACTCACGGGCTCTAAATAAATGTTTGAGGGCCTGCTGACTGATGGGTTGATGAAATATTGCCCCTTTGTCCTCCAGCCTGTTTAACTGCCTGGGTTGGTCAGTTATCCAACCTCTTTCGTCTCTAGATCTTTCTAGCATCTGCCTCCACTGTCAGCACCGAGGATGCATGCATTTGCCGGGTGGACATTCCTCATGCAGCCTTCCTGGAACTACAGAAGGCTGGGTTCCTACAAGCCACGTGGCTCCATTGTAGGTTTGTTATTTGTTTTCCCGGTGTTTTGTATTTATTTTTGTGAGAGCACAACCAGGGGAGGGGCAGAGAGGGGGGGGGGACAGAGGATCTGAAGCAGGCTGTGTGCTGACAGCAGGGAGCCCGATGTGGGGTTTGAACTCACGAACCCGGAGCTCCGATCCTCAACTGACTGAGCCACCCAGCTGCTCCCGGTTGGCTACTTATTTATACATCTTAGCAACTATTCACTGGTTAATACTGCCATGTATCACTCGCAAAGCCTTTTTGTTTTTGTTTTTGCTTGCGCTTTTAGTAAGCAGACTCTTTAAATGGTTCACCTCACCACTAGAGAAGATTAAACGTAAGCACGTTCACGGTAACCTTAACGCAGGATTAAGACAGGTCAGTGCTGAAGGAGACACACACGGAAAGGTAACAGGGACTCCAAGGAAAGAGGGTCACGGCTGCACGACCGTCAGCCCAGGCTTCCTCGGGCATTTGCAAGGAGGAGTCTTAAAAGATGAGGGTGATGAGGGTTTTGTAGTGCAAAAGGAGGGCATCCTCGCCAAAGCGGATGAGAAACTATCTGAGGGTGTGTGTTCTGGAAAGAGGGAAGAGGCATTGCTCTACAAGCTCTGTTTAAGATAGATGGGAAAAAGTGGGGGTGGGAGGGGAGATGGTGTGAATGTTATAATTAAGAGTTAAATCAGACGGAGAAGACACAGCCCATGGGAGGTGGGGAGCGGTATAAGAGTGCCTTTCAAAAGAGGGAATTCAGACAGACGAGCACTGGATGATAATCACCGCTCCCATAATAAATAGCTAGCACTCAGGGAGCGTGCCAGGCGCCCGGAATAGTTCCACACACTTTACACGCATTAATCCATTTCAAGATGGCCAGAGAAGCCCGCCCCCGTCCCCCTGTGCCTGGAGCCCAGATTGTCGAGTTCTACTCTAGCTGTGCTTTAAGGAGTTGTGGGGAGTTGTGGGGGGCTCTGGCTCAACTCTTCTACCTGTACAAGGGTGAGGTACATCCCAAACGTCCACTAGAGTTCCGAGGTCCCATGTAACTCCCGACATTTGTTAATATCAGCTTACCTAAAGCGAGAACCCCAGCAGGGGGACCCAAAGAAGGATCAGTCAAGACCTCTCAGAACAGGTGCCTTGGGAGGTAAATCCCTCTGTCCAGTTCTGCCTTTCCCTTGTGATCCTCTTTCCAACTTTACCCAGCACCGGGGGCTGGCCCACAGTTCCCTCCCTCTCTCCATTGCTGTTGTGTCATTAACAAAACTCCCCGGACCTTCGCAAAGCCCCCACAGCAGAACTGCCCCACGAGAGAACCGGTGGATTTAATAAACTTCCCCTTAAATGGCCCCAAATCCTTCCCAGTGATTGGGGCGGGCGGGGGGGGGGGGGGTGGCGGTGGACAGAGAAACAGCTATACACGGGACAGAGACTTCGGGGGCAGGAGGCGAGAGAGGGAAAGAGTAAGGAAAGTTCTCGAGATCCTGGGCCTCAGGGACCAAATTAAAAAAGCAGCACCACTTAATTCGAAATCAGATGAATGTCAGTAGGATGTTTGTCAAACAAACTTGTCATCGTTTGTCACAATCTGAGGAAGTCTCAGTCAGTAGTCACACTTGAACGTGTAACAGAGTTATTTATAGCCGCCAGCCTCCAGTTTTAAGTAAATGCAGGGCCGGGGTTCGGTGTTATAAACAGCTTTATTGATAATGATTGTGCGGCTATAAATAGTTTGGTGTGCTGGGTGTAGCAGAGTGGCTCGGCTCAGGGCTGTCAGCGCCAGGAGGGAAGCCACAGGAGGAGGGAAGTGCATCCTCCTGCGTCTTCCTCTTCTCGGGGGACCCTCTCTGTGAGTCCTTGGCCGGGAAGGTATTTGATCCTCTTCCTCGCTGTCCCTCGTGGAACGAGAAGTTGTGCACAACGGTGTTCCCAGGAGAAGGTGGGCGTTACTCACTTAATTAATTCACATCCGCCCCGAGATCTCCCGTGGAAAGGCTGAAAGGGAGTGGGCATTCCTGTACGGCCTGCTTTGTGCCTATTCACGGACAGTGAGCTAATTACGGGTTCCTTCTCATGTTGGAGGGTGGAGGGAGACATCCTGTTATTTCCAGAACAGGCAGAGCTCTAAAGGTTTGTTTATAGCTTCAGCGTTAATTTGACCGACAGCAATAGTCTCTTCTAAAAATAAGCGGTTGTCAGAAATTTAGAAATTTACTCGCTTCTTGTGTCAGCAGAACCTTGTCTAGGGAGTAGGGAGGTGGGGCGGAGAGGAGAAGAGAGGAAGGGGAATATGTATACATAAATTTTACATGTAAAATACATAGGTATGTCAGCTTAAAAACTGATCATTATGCTGTTTGGCACAGGGGCAGTGTTCTTACAACGGGGAGGGGCACCCTTCAGATGTTAATGCGCTTGTCGTATGGAAATTTCTGGTTCTATACACATCCCCACCCCACCCCACCCCACCCCCAAAAGCCCTGCACTCAATTTTAATACCGTTAGGCTAAATCTTATTTTGCCCCTTTTTAAAAAATTCTTTTTCTGTCTCTTTTTTTCTTTCTATTATTGTTATTTGTTAAATATGAAATTTATTGTCCCACTGGTTTCCATACAACACCCAGGGCTCATCCCAACAGGTGCCCTCCTCCGTGCCCCTCCTCCGCTTTCCCCTCCCTCCCTTCCCCCCCCCCATCAACCTTCAGTGTATTCTCAGTTTTTTTTTTTTTGGTTTTTTTTTTTTTTTTTAATTTTTTTTCAACATTTATTTATTTTGGGGACAGAGAGAGACAGAGCATGAACGGGGGAGGGGCAGAGAGAGAGGGAGACACAGAATCGGAAACAGGCTCCAGGCTCCGAGCCATCAGCCCAGAGCCTGATGCGGGGCTCGAACTCACGGGCCGTGAGATCGTGACCTGGCTGAAGTCGGACGCTTAACCGACTGCGCCACCCAGGCGCCCCTTGTATTCTCAGTTTTTAAGAGTCTCTTACGGTTTGTTTTTTTTTTAAAGAAAAGGTGTGGCTATGAAAAAATTTATTGGATCTTAATTTGCAAAATTAGCTCCCCCCCATCAACCCTCAGTGTATTCTCAGTTTTTAAGAGTCTCTTAGGGTGTTTTTTTTTTTTAAAAGAAAAGGTGTGGCTATGAAAAAATTTATTGGATCTTAATTTGCAGAATTAGTTCCTCTCCCCCCCCATCAACCCTCAGTGTATTCTCAGTTTTTAAGAGTCTCTTACGTTTTTTTTTTTTTTAAAGAAAAGGTGTGGCTATGAAAAAATTTATTGGATCTTAATTTGCAAAATTAGTTCTGGTTCATTTTATTGCCGTAATTTAATACTTATAATGATTTTCTGACACATATGTTTTAGCAGCAAGATCTACTTCCTATTCATTTTTCATCTCAGTACAGCTGAAGTCTATTAGGTAGGACGGTACAAATCAGGGAGAGGAGAACCTCGCAAGAAATTGACTTCATGATGTCATCTTAGCATCCTTGAGACGCGCGCTGAGCCCCTGTAAGCGGAAAGTAGTCACAGCCGGAGATTTGGGGCAGAAGGACACAGGCAAGCAATCCTTCTTGGAAAAGGGATTACTCTTTTTTTTTTTTTTTTTTTGCTGTATCATCAGCAACCTCTTCATTGTCGTCATCATCATTATTGCAATTTTTGTCCAAGAGCGCCGTGAGATGCATCCTATTTGAACCCGTCCCCCTCGAGCTGTAGCAAGGACAGCTTGCCCAAGTAAGCTGCCGACTAACACTCAGAAGACGCAGGTCATGGACGCAGAGGAGCTAAGGTCAAGGGACTCTGAGGGGGTGCTTCTCATCCTGACCTGGGTGCTAGGGAGGGCATCCCGGAGGAGAGGGCCCCCGGGGTTGAATCCTGCAGGTGGTTCCTTAGGGCAGCGACTGTGTCTTTTTGTTTCTGCGTAGACACCTGTGACGCGGAAGGCACGTGGTAAATATTTGCAGAGAGAACAAACGAAGGTTCACTCTCTTTTTGTAAGTTGATTGCTTCGAGAACCCTACCGTTGTGCATTTGCGATGTGTCAATAAATACACAGATGAATTACAACAGTTAAAAATGAAACATTAGAGAGACGAGATTTCTGGGGTGTGTGCACCAGCGTGGGACAAGGGGCCTCTTCTGACTGATGCCCTCGCAGGCCTGATCAAAATGATAAAGTCCTTACTGAGTTATAAGGGTGTCCAAGGCCAAGGTGGAGGGAATAAACTGGTACAATATGCATGTAGTGGTGACTGATTTCAATGACCTCAACAGCATCTCCAAATTCCCTGCCTGTTTATTTTGGGAAGTACCTTTACCATACACGGGGTAAGACGTCACCTGCCATGGGTTCCAAGTCTGTACTCGTGAAAGACGTGGCCGTAAGCCAAAGAAAGGGGACCATTACAAAGAGAAAGATGTTACATCCAACTTCTCCCTCCTTCTCTCTTTTCTTTTCTTCTCTAAGATTGTTTCTGGTTGTACTTATCTCCGTGATTATTTTCAGCATTTATTTTTTTTAATTTTGTTTTCAACGTTTTTCTTTTATTTTTGGGACAGAGAGAGACAGAGCATGAACGGGGGAGGGGCAGAGAGAGAAGGGGACACAGAATCTGAAACGGGCTCCAGGCTCCGAGCCATCAGCCCAGAGCCTGACGCGGGGCTCGAACTCACGGACCGTGAGATCGTGACCTGGCTGAAGTCGGACGCTTACCCGACTGCGCCACCCAGGCGCCCCTATTTTCAGCATTTAAAAAGAGAGAGATTCTCAGTACTTATTACGAAAGACAAACGTTTTTCCCCATTGCTTACTGGGTGAAGGTGGGGGGGGTGGATTTTAATATTAGCATCATCAAGTCAGTGATTTCAGAGAAGATTCTTGGAACTGGAAATGTGTTTGGCCAGTCTGTATTAACTCCCATCCCAGCGATATTATGACCATATATCCTGGACCTAGATGTTCCCATTCGGGGAAGAAAGAGGAACACAATAAATTTTGCAATATTAATTGTAAATCTGGCAGATAGCTTCTACCTAATATTTTTGTTTTTGTTTCTGTTTCTAAGAAATCTCCCCGATGCCGAGTACTAGCTGAGAAGGATGTGGTATACGTGCCTTAGTTCAGGCCCTTTGGCTACGCATTCTTGGAACTCGAAGCGTTCGGAGCTTCAGGACGTCATTACCTCCTTCCATTCTGTTCCCCTCCTTTGACCAAGTGACTGGTTCGAAGCCATTTGCTTTTCTAAGAGACGGAGCTGGGATAGAGTGTCTCTTGCCTTTCAGAAACGAGAACTCATGTTTTTCGGAGATGGAGAGACACGCCCATTATAAAGGTGGGGAAGGGTGAGGATTCTAGAGTCAGGCGGCCCTAGGTGTGAATCTTGGCTCTGTCAGTGTGTGAGGCAGGGGCGTGTTGAGCCCTAGGTTTCTCCTTCATGCTGTAAAAACAGTAATGACACCACAAGAGAGGGGTTGGGAGAATTAAATTGGATGATGCGGGTCGAATACTTTGCTGTGGTCCCTGGCACACGGAACGTTCTCCAACATCTGTCAGAAGTAACAATGAAAACAAAACCAAGAAGCGAACTAACTCCCCTAAACTGGGTTCCTGGTTCTTTGGGCCAGTGGGACCAGAGTTGTTACTGGTGAAGTATCTTCCTCCTGCACAGCCTGGGGGAGAACGTACATGCTTATTTCTTCTGAGAGAGAAACACAGGAGCCCTGTTCACTCCCCATCGGGCTTTGGGCAGAGAGAGACAGATGTGGTAGGCTGGTGGCTAGAGATGGGGACAGTGAGGGAGGGCCCCGGATGAGCAGTCCCCAGGAGCAAGAGGGGTCTGACAGGTCCAGCTGGCCCGGCAGGACCAACTGTGTGGGACAGCGGACCCCCACTCTGGAACCCAGCCTGTGCCCGCAGGAGGAACAGCAGGGGTGACCCAGGATGGGAGTGATCTCCGCCAGCAGGGACCCTGCCCCCGAGATGGACGCAGGTCAAATGGCGTTTGAGGAACTGAAGAACGTTGGGAGGGAATTATAGAAGCCTCTGGTAAGTCGAGCTGGTGAGGGCTTAGAGCAGGGTTTCACTCGCAGACTGGGAAATAACTATTTGCACGCAAAATGATCCCACTGAATCCCGCAATAACCTTGTGACGTCTTTATGGTGCTTTGCAGATCAGGAGAGTGGAGGCCCAGAGAGATGTGAATCACTCACTCCAAGTCACAGGCATCAGCTCGAAGCCCAGATGGAAAACGAACCTCATCGATTTCAAAGTCTGTCCTGTCCATGTCACTGACCCAGCTAAACTTTACGGGACTACATTTTCCCTTACACTTCTCTCCCTGACTTCAGCTCCTTGGTGATGGGCTGTGTGTGAGTGTCTGGGTAAGTCAGCCGATTCTGAATTCAGGCTGTCTGCTTGCCCGTCCTGCCTGCACCACTTACTGGCCTCGCGACCTTGGGCCAGGGAACCAAATTCTCCGTGCCTCAGTTTCCTCATCTGTAAAGAGGGACAAGTTAGGCAGGGCTGTTCAGAGAAACAGAACAGATAGGATGTGTGTGTGCACGTGTAAACACACACACACACACACACACACAATCCTATTTCTTTGTATAGAAATCGATGTATTTTAAGGAATCGGTTCGAGTGACGACGGAGGCTTGACAACTTTGGAATCTGCAGGCAGGCCAACAGGCTGGGAGAAGACCCAGGGAGAAGCTAATGTTGCAGCTGGAGTTTGAAGGCAGTCTGGAGGCAGAGATTCCTTTTCCTTGGGGGAACCTCAGCTTTTTTTTTTTTTTTTTTTTTTCTTTAAGACCTTCAACTGATTGGGTGAGGCCCACCCACATTATAAAGAGTAATCTGCTTTACTCAATGTCTGGTGATTTACCTGCTAATTTCACCTAAGAAGTACCTTCCTAGTGATATCTAGACTGGTGTTTGACCAAATATCTGGGTACTGTGACCTCGCTGAGTTGACATACGGCATTAGCCATCACGTGGGGCTAATAAGATCTATCTCCTAAGATGGAAGGGGGGTATCCGTGAGCTGATGTAGAAAAAGAGCTTGGGCACAGGTAAGTTCCGGCTGCATATTACCCGTTGTTCTTCCCCGGAACTGGACGTGCTGTCTCTGGCTTTGGCTCGGACGGGTCGTCTCTGTCCGCGGACCCGCCCTCTGGCAGCCGGCAGGTTTGAGTTCTGTCCCACCTGCTTCTTGCGGCTGCCGTAAAGTCCGGGTGCCTCCTGTGCGGCCCCCCCGCGTCTGGGAGGAGATTTATGTATCCTGTTTCCCAGGATAAATTAGGATCCTGGGCGCCGCCTCCCATGGACGGCCTCGGTAGAGGCCCAGGAGGGGAAATACCGCAGGGAAGGGCGGCTGAGGACGGCTGAAATGGCAGGGCAAGAATGCCACCCAGAGAATCTTTGTTGTTGTTTATACCGGTGGCAGGAAGCAAACATAATGCTCTTCAATTTTCCTTGGCAGGGTCTGAGGCGCCCCGCGGCTGCCATCCTGTCTGCCTGGCCGCGCTGCACCCCCACCTCCCCCAGCCTCAGGTGGACGGGCCCCCCCAGCAAATGCTTTTCCTGGAAACATGAGGCCCCCACAGCCCTCCGCCGCCCGACCCCCTCTGCGTTCAAGCCTCTGCGTTGTCTCCACCGGCCAGCCGTGCCCCCCCCCCCCCCCCCCCCGCCGCCACCCCGACCTCACCCTGACACAGGGAGAGACCCTTGATGGCCAGACGTGCATTGCAAGCCCCAACCAACGCTCCGTTTGGAAACAGGAGAATTTTCATTTTGCTTTGGTTTGGGGGGTGGGGTGGGTAAAACTGGGACACATGCAAAAGATCTAGGCGGACAATGGGGAGGGCGAGGTGGGGAGGAAACAGAGGATAGGGGCTGGGGGCAGCAGGTGGGAGGGGGCCGGCAGGACCCGTGAAAGAATAAACTAAGCCTTCATCTCGGAGTCTGATCCGTTTCTGGACCCTGATGGGAAAGGTCATGAATTTTAAAATGTATCTCTCCGGCCGACAGCTCCAGTCATAAAGCCAGCACTCTCTGAAGCTCTGGACGGCGGGCGGCGGGAGACCTGAGACCGAGGGGCCCCCACCAGCCGCCACTGGCCACAGGCAGGCCTGTGGCAGGCGGTGATTATGGCGGGGTGGGGGGGGGGGTTTGAACACGCTGTCCCCGGCAAGCTTCTGAGGTCAAGCAATCCTTCCTGCCAGCGTGCGGACGTCTCCAGCATGCCTGGCACGAGTTCTTAACTTTGCAAGTGGGCCTCGTGGACTTAAGGTCCCTTGTGTCACTTGTAAGTCACATGGCCACCTGCTGCAGTCCTGTCCACCTGCCGGGAGCACTGGGAGCGCCCCCTCCTCTGGGGAGTGGCACCCAGGCTCTGAGAGCTGCTGCAGGAGGGGAAGCTCGGTGATCCCCCCCCCAACCCTTCCCCCTCTCCCCACCCCTGCTCCTCACGCTCCCCCCCAACCCCATTCCTATCCCTCCCCTCCCCCCCACCCCTCCCCCCACTCTTTATCCTCCTCTTCCCCCATGCCACTCCCTCTCCACTCCCCACCCCCACTTCTTACCCTCCCCCATCCTTCCCCTCTCCTTCCCCCTCTACCTCCCCCCCCCCCCCCGCTCTTTACCCCCCACTCCTCCCCCCCACCCCCGCCCCACATACACACATCTCAGAGGAGGGTCAGAGGCTGCACATTGCAGGTTGGGTTCTCTCCGGTCTCTGGCTGGCTGTGGGAGGGATGCGAGGGTGGCCGCTGTCTCTCCTGGGCTGGAAGAGGCCATGGTGACCACCGTCCTGGGGCCCTGGGCTACTGTCAGTCTATCTGCGTTGAGGAAAAGTGCCTGCTCTTGAGAAATGGCGTGTGGTCTTTGAAAACATGTATTGTTATATCTTACGCAGAAGAGGGGCTCTTTTTTTTTTTTCTTTTCCAGAAGGCACCCTGAAGGAGCATAGTCACGACTCACCTGTTTGCAAATTTAGGGTAGGGAACATTGAGGTTTCTGAAAGCAAGATAGTGGTAACGGAAACAGGATGGCAGACCTTTCTGGAACCCCAAGGTAGCCAAGAGCAGGGCCCTCACAGCTGCCAAGGAAGTGGCCCCTTGGCGAGACGGCCGAGCTGGGGAAACGGAGGCTTGTGGCTCCAGAAAGAGGGCCGATGTGCAAGCCAGTCCTGTAGAGACAGTGGGGGCTCTGGGGGGCCCAGGAGAGCCCCACTTGTCTCCGCTCTGGGTCCTGCCTGGTCCTGTCTTTCCATCCCCAGGAAAGGAGGAAGCTCCTCCCAGGGGATGGAGGGGAACCAGCCACCCGTATTTGGGGCACTGGGGCTCCTGGTCGTCTCAGTTTTGGGGAGACTCTTTTCAGGGGGTGTGCTGGACAAAGCAGCCTCCTTCCCATTTAAGGAAAAGATGTTTTCGTCGCGATAAAATATACCTAAGGTAAAATTTTAAGTCGTAACCATTTATAACAAATCGTTTTAAGTTCACATGTTTGGGAGAGACAGAATCCCAAGCGGGATGCGGGGCTCGAACTCACAAACCGTGAGATCCTGACCTGAGCAGAAACCAAGAGTCGGAAGCTCAACCGACTGAGCCACCCAGGGCGCCCCACCATTTTAACCCTTTTTAAGCATACATTTCAGTGGCACTTAACTCGCATTTTAACCCTTTTTAAGCATACATTTCAGTGGCACTTAACTCGCAATGTTGTGCCCCGCCCCCCCCGGCACTGTCTACGTCCAGAACCTTTTCATTTTCCGAAACTGAAACTCGTTAAACAGTAACTCCTCTCCCCCTCACCCCCGCCCCCAGCACCTGGGGACCACGATTCTATTTTCCGTCTCTATGAATTGGCCTGTTCTAGATACCCCTACGTGATGGAATCACGTAGTATCTCCTTCATTTTTAACAAAGATCATTTTGGAAACCACCGATTTGCAAAGACACAGAAGTCCGCACTTGGCCGGGTTGGCGAAGGGTTCCTCAGAAGCAGGTGGCAAGCCGCAGTGGCTAAACAGAAATGGGACCCTGGACGGGACACCCCCCCCCGCCCCCCGCCCCCGCCCCCGCCACCTGAGCCGGGAGAGGGTGGTGCTCTGTTGGGGGGTGGCCTGGCAGGTACGCCCAGCTGCAGAGAAGACTATAGCGACAGAGAAGCCTTGACCCCCTTTTCTGACTTCATTGGCTGTGACCAACTTTCTGAAAATCAGACTCCCCCGCAAGCCTGGCGGTGGGAGCAAACACAAGGTGACACGGGCATCTCTTTGCTTGGCGTGTCACGCTCGTCTTGGCCACAGACAGGAGTGGTCAGGACGTGGACATAGGAGTCCTTTGTGAATTGGAGAAGCAGCTCTTCCCTTTACAACGTGTGGAACCTGGAACAAGTTCCTGTAGTCGTGGGGTTTCGGTAGCTTACTTGTGAAGACTCATCTGCGGGGAAGAAATCTCAACCCACGACCTTATTTTGGTTGGTCAGACCTCAAGGACTGCCCAGGGACAGATGGGCGACCCGGTGGGAAGGCGGACAGAACAATGAACGTTGCCCCAGCTAAATTCTCCTGTGGCGGGATCCGGAGGGGAGGCTGGAGCAGGTCTCTGCTGTTTGAGCCCACGTGTCTGTCCCGGACATATTTCCTGGGCGTCTTCGGGGGTTCCGCTCAAGGGGTGCCGGCTGCTTTTATGACTGCTGGTGGGATGCTGGCAGGGGTCCTCAAGGTTTGAGGAGTCTCCTTCCAAGGGCAGGGGGGATATGCGTGGCAGGGATTCAGATGCACCCTTGCGGGGGCAGCCTCCGTGCAGACTCGGGGCCGTCACCCCCTTGGCTCTTGGCCTTTGGTGAATTTGCCCAAGCCCTCGGGTGAATACTTTCTCAACAGCCTCCTGGTCCCCTTCTGTCACCTCACTGAGGTTACCCAGAGATTTTTCCTAGCAGCGGATCTTGAACCCGAAGCACGGTGGGCTTACTCTCTGTCGTCTCAGGTGCACCGACGGCACCCCCACGCCACATTTAGTGGTGGGTGCGGCAGGGTGGTTAGGGAGCGTCCATCTGCCCACAGATCCCAGTTGGGTGGGTTAATGAATGATCATAGAGTACTCTGAAGGTCGGAGGGCTAATTATTTAGCCAATCCCCTCCCTTCCCCCAAGTCCCCCTTGACAGCCTTTTGTCTCTTGCCCTCACGGGGCATCCTTTGAAATGAATAGGATGGGCTGAACCAGGGGTCAGTTAATAGAGCCGGCCATTCCAGATGGCCGGACCAGAGAGGCCACGGTCGGAGCTGAGATTTTCTACGAGACTGGCGGCCCCGTATAGCTTTCTTCATATCAGCGCTGGCCAAAGGTTCCAGAAGATTGTGGTTTTCCGGGCTCCCAACTGGGCACAGCCGACAGGAAGCCTTCACCGGCTAAGGAGTAACCCGGTGCCCCTGTGCGTGTGATTTCAGCGTGAGATCCCTTGGCCATTCGTTTATTCTTTCCTCTCTCTCTTGTTACTCCCTTCCCGGAGCGTGGATCCAGAGCAAGAACCTGGGAGGTTCTGTTTCCTTCGTGGGTTAGTAGCAGGTGGCAGGGAACAGCTGTCCCCGCGGGAGCCATGGGCTCAGGCTGCCTCATAGAAGGAGGCCGTCGCATTGCTTCTCCGCCTTCCCTCTCTCCCAACACACCAAGGCTTTGAAATAAGATGGATTTTTCTACTATTTTAAAATCTTGAATGGTGTATCCATTTTTAGTCGGGGGGAAACCCAAGGATGAAATAGATATGGTAGGAGGTGGGATTGCACTCAGGTATCTGAGCCCGAGACCAGGTCTTTGGGGCACCTGGGTGCATTTTAAGGGCAGAGAAGTTTGGGGCCGAGAAACCCCAAGTCAGCGTGAGCCACGCACTCATTCATCTATGTTCACCACGTGTATCGAGAGGCTCTTTTGGTCATAGAGACGGCAGGGATACAAAGAGGAGACGAGGCTTAGCTCCGAAGGCAGGTTGAGTCTAACAGGGAGAAAAGTATGAAAATACAGAAATACGGCAAATGATACTCGGAGCGATTGTTTTGTATTTTGCTCTATTTTTACGTTCCCTCAGGTCAACAGGTAGATTGGCTCTTTGCCTGTCCTTGCCTCGGGATATTTCCAGGGCAGAAAACAGAAGCTGCTTGAAGTCAAAGGCTTTTGTAAAACTCCCAAGTTCTTTGAAGAAAGGACGCTGGGGTCCCGGGGGGGGGGGGGGGGAGGGGGGGGGGGGGAGGGAGAGAGGAGGCCTTTGAGGGCGTCAGGAAGAGACAGAGATGGCTCTAAAGGCCAAAGGCTGGCGAGAGAGAGCTTTGAGCATGATGAAAGAGAGGGAGGAGGGCAGAGAAGCCAGGAAACGTGGGAAGATCACAAAGGTGTGGCTGTAGGAGATCTAGCGAGGCCAGTGCGACACAGGGGATCCCCGCCTCGCCCCAAACTCCCCCAGCGAGACCCCGAGGTGGAGGACACCCTGGCCACGGAGGTCCATGGGGATCGGGACGGTGGAGGACTCTGGGGACCAGGAAAAGCTGCCCCGGGGAGGGGAGGGGCTCCCCAGCGCTCTGGTGATGGAGGAAGCCTGACCGCCGGGGAGACCACAGGTAATGACTGTGCTAGAATTCCTGCCACCCTGGCAGGACGGGAGCTCAGAGGGGACTGAGATGGTTTGAAATAAAAATATTCTGCACGCTGGAGTAGTAGACTCTGACCCTGAACCCATGACACAACAGAAAGCAGGGGTTGGAGATGCCCACAGAAGCCAAATTCGTAGAGACGGAAGGCAGAACAGTGGTTTCCAGGCACCGGGGGAAAGGGGATTGGGGGCACGGGCCGGGGCGGGCGGGGGTGTTGTTTAATAGATGCGGATTTTCTTTTCTTTTTTAAAACATTTTTAAAAAAGTGTATTTATTTATTTCAAGAGGCAGAGAGAACGTGTGCACGTGTGCGGGGGGGGGGGAAGGGGGGAGGGGGGGAGAGAGAGAGAGAGGGAGAGAGAGAATCCCAAGCAGGCTCAGTGCTGTCAGCACAGAGCCCAACCTGGGCTCGAATTCACGAACCGTGAGATCATGACTTGAGCGGAATCAAGAGTTGGATCTTAAAGGACTCTGCCACCCAGGTGCCCCAAGAGCTGTTTCCTTTTCCTTTCCTTTCCTTTCCTTTCCTTCCCTTCCCTTCCCTTCCCTTCCCTTCCCTTCCCTTTCCTTCCCTCCCCTTTTCTTTTCTCTTTTCTCTTCTCTTCTTTTTGTTTTGTTTTGTTTTCTTTTCCTTTCTTTTCCTTTGTTTTCATTTCTTTTCTTTCCTTTGCTTTTTTTTTCTTTTTTTTTTGAGAAAGAGAGAGAGAGAGAGAAAGCATCGTGAGGGAGGGGCAGAGAGAGAGAGAATCCTCCTTCCGGGGGTGGGGGATATGCGTGGCAGGGATTCAGATGCACCCTTGCGGGGACAGCCTCCATGCAGACTCGGGGCCGTAACCCCCTTGGCTCTTGGCCTTTGGTGAATTTGCCCAAGCCTTCGGGTGAATACTTCCTCAACAGCCTCCTGGTCCCCTTTTGTCACCTCACTCAGGTTACCCAGAGACTTTTCCTAGCAGCGGATCTTGAACCCGAAGCACTGTAGGCTTAATCTCTGTCCTCTCAGATGCACTGATGGCTCCCACATACGTGTGTTTGCCCGATGTTTGAACCGAAGTTCCACTCTTGGTTTGTGAGTTGGAGCCCCACGTCAGGCTCTGCACTGACAGTGGGGGGCCTGCTTGGGATTCTCTCTGTCCCTCCCTCTCTGTCCCTCCCCTGCTCCCTCTCTCTCTCTCAAAATAAACACATACACTTAAAAAAAAAAAAGAATGGGGGACCAGGGTAGGAATTTGTCTAGTTCAGAGTTTATCCGGTAGGTGGGGGGAGCCATCAAGTGTTGTTGTCAGGGGAGGGTTACATAATCAGACTGGCGTTCCGGAAAGGGGACCCAGGCTGCCGTGGGGGGGATGGAGTGGAGCGCAGAGGCAGGACCCCGCCCGCACCCTTGCTTCACCCCTTTCACTGCAGACGAGAAGACAGGTCTCAGGAGCCCTGGCTCTCGCAGCTCCCTGGGAGCAGGACGGTGAGCGGCACCCCCCTCTCCCCGCTCCTCCCTGGTGACTCGGCCATCTGTGCACCTCAACCCCTGTGTGCTTGGCCTTATTTGTCATTTCGAGAGTTTGCTTTTGCTACCGTGTCAGTGGATGGAAAGGCTGGCATCGGGGACAGACCTTTTCTCGGCCCCCCCACCCCCGCCGCCCCATTTCTGCGGGCAAGACTCATTCCCGGCCCAGGCCCACAGAATGGTGTCTCCACTGTGCCTCCTGCGGGGGCCCACGGTCCCAGTGGCGGACGACTTCTGGCTGGCTGGGGCTGTCTGTGGCCCCGCATGGGGACAGAATGGTGTTTTCCCCCGGGGCCGGGGCAGGCCCAACAGTCTCGCCGCCTGGGTTGAAGATGTGGGTAAGTTTGCAGCCCCGTTACCACGTCTGTAACCGGAGCACCGACAGCCTTACCTCACTGGACTGCTGGGAAGTGTTTAAAAAGGATTAAAAAAGACGATTCAGGGGCCGCCTGGGTGGCTCGATTAAGCGTCTGACTCTCGATTTCCACCCAGGTTACGATCTCAGTTTGTGAGATCAAGCCCCGCGTCGGGGGACAGCACCGGAACCTGCTTGGCATTCTCTCTCTCTCCCTCTTTCTCTCTCTCTTTGCCCCTCCCCTGCCTGGGAGCACTCTAAATAAATCAAAAATTTAAGAAAATAAGTAAAAGACGACGATTCAAGTGGTACAAACAACCTTTATTTAACGCTTCCTGAGTCGGACAGCCGGCGGAGGGCCGGGGAGGCTTTCACAGGATAAACGATAAAGAACAAGGAAGAGACACACGGAAAATACCCGATTGACTGAGGCCACAGAGGCAACATGGCTTGGGGTGAGAAGACTTGGCGTTTGGGGATTGGCAGCCTGGATGAGGATACCGCGTCTCTTTTTTTTTCCTTTTTTTAATATAGTTTATTGGCTAACATACAGCGAATAGAATGTGTTCTTGGTTTTGGAGGCAGATTCCCGTGGTTCATCGCTTACCTACAACACCCAGTGCTCACCCCAGCGGGTGCCCTGCTCGATGCCCATCACCCATTTTCCCCCTCTGCCCCCCGCCCCCCAACCACCCTCAGTTTGTTCTCTGTATTCAAGACTCTCTTATGGTTTGCCTCCCTCTCTGTTTGAAACTATTTTTTTCCCCTTCCCCTCCCCCAGGGTTTTCTGTTAAGTTTCTCAAGCTCCACATATGAGTGAAAACATACGATATCTGTCCTTCTCTGCCTGACTTATTTCACTCAGCATAATACCCTCCGGTTCCATCCACGTTGCGGCACGTGGCGCGATTTCGTTCTTTCTCACTGCCAAGTAGTATTCCATTTTGTATAAACCACATCTTCTTTATCCGTTCATCAGTCGATGGACATTTGGCCTCTTTCCATAATTTGGCTATTGTTGATAGTGTGGCTATGAACATTGGGGTACACGCGCCCCTATGCGTCAGCACTCCTAGGGGATACTGCCTTTCTGGCCGAGCACGGCGTTAACAGGGACACGGGAGTTCTCCAGGCTAAGCTTCTGTTTGCTAACTCGGCACCTTGGGCAGGAGCGCCTCCATCTGGGGTCTAGAAATCTTTTTCAACAGGGGACTGAACGACTCAATACTTGAAAAGCACTTAGAATAGTGCCTGGCACGGAAACGGTGCTATATCATTGTGAAGTAAGTATCTACTTCACAAAGTAATTTGGGGGATTAAATGAGATGCTGCTCATAGGGCCACAGCACAGTACCTGGTAAACAGCTAATGCACAATAAATACTAACAGCTGCTCCTACTGTTACGATGTTTAAAGCTGGACCCCTGCGGGGTGGCCTGGAGGAGATAAGGGGGGTTCTGCCTTGGGGGTCAGCCCAAGCAGTGGGCCTGAGTGCCCCTCAGTCCTCTTGGTTGTCTCTCACGTCTTATCTGTCCCCCCCCGCCCCCAGCCCCCCACGGCTGCTGCCTTTCTAACTAGATGTGGATCTAGTCGGGCCACTGCCTGACTTAACAACCTGCTATTGATTCTTGTTACGGGTTGACGTGTGTCCCCTTGAAAAGATACGTTGAGGCCTTCAACCCTAGAGCCCCAGAGTGGGACCTGACTTGGAAATGAGCTTTTTGCAGATGGAATTATTTAAGACGAGGTCATGTTGGAGCATCCAATATGGCTGGTGTCTTTACAAGAAGGTGAGCACATGGAGGGGCGCCTGGGTGGCTCCATCGGTTAGGTGTCTGACTTCAGCTCAGGTCATGATATCAGGGTTCGTGGGTTGGAGCCCTGCATCGGGCTCTGTAATGACAGCTCGGAGCCTGGAGCCTGCTTCGGATTCTGCGTCCTGCTCTCTTTCTGCCCCTCCCCTGCTGGCGCTCTGTCTCTCTCTCTCTCTCTCTCTCTCTCTCAAAAATGAATAAACATAAAAAAATTTATGAAAAAAAGAAGAAGGTGGACATATGGAAACATGGGCACCCAGGGTGGACACCATGTAAAGGTAGAGGCAGGGTTCAGAGTGATGCATCCACAAGCCAAGGAACACCAAGGATTACCAGCCATGGCCAGAAGCTAGGAGAGAGGTACAGCACGGATTCTCCCTCACAGCCCCAGAAGGAACCAATCCTCTGACACCTTGATTTTGGACTTCCAGCCTCCAGAATTGTGAGACAATAATTCTGGTTGTTTTAAGCCCCTCCCCCTCCCCTGTCCCTGCTTGTGACGCTTTGGCCGACTTCGGAAACAAATACTATCGCCATCGCCTGGAGAAGCCAGCCAAACTTTTTAGCCTGGTATTTGAAATTCACTATCTTTTACACACACACACACACACACACACACACACACATGCTTTAGCTACATATGATGCCACACCAGACTCTTTGCAATTCCGCAGATGTGACGAAACAAATATTATTTGTCGTAGGACGAAATTATTTGATATTTATAATTACGCCTCCCAATCTGCTAAGATCCGAGTACTTGCAGCTCGCTTTTGTTTGTGGGGCGTCAGTACCCCAGAAGACAGTTGAGGTGACAGAGTGAGAGGGGACCCAGAACAGAGGAAGGGTGATACATAAAATACCTCTGGGCTGCGAAAGGGAGTGTGTAACGGGCCTGGGAAAATGTGCAGGGCTGGGGATTTGGGCCCCGGAGGCTGTGCGATCCAGGGAAAGAACAATCCGAGATGGTTTGCAGGGGACTTTGGAGGGGAGGACCAGAACGTGGAAGGGAGGTTTTCCGAGAGAAATTCTGCCTGCTATGCGACGCGAGGTGTCCCCGCTCGCTCTCCCTATAAAATCTTTGGTTGAAGCATTGCCCCCTTGTATGCTTGGGGTGTTCGTCCCTCCTCCCCCCCCCGCTCCTCCCCCCCTTCCCCACTCCTCCTTTCTTCTTTCACAGGTGGCGGTGAGGTGCCTGCCTACAGATGGCTCAAGGTGAAATCAGAGGCTGAGTCATCCGAGCCAATGACGCATCCCCTTGTTCCCCACGGTTCCCGACCCCTGGGCCGACCTTTCCCTCTTTCTCTGCAAAACCCAACCCCCTCAATCTTGAAATGCCCTCACTTCTGTGGCCACCCCTGTGCCGCCTCCCCTCTTCCTACCCGCCGGGGCGGAAATACAGCAGATCGCCACCTAGCGTTCCCGTGGAGCTTCCCAGATCCTCCTGTGGTCATGTGTCCTCTCCCCTGCCTGCAGTGGGCACTGAGTCCCCGGCGTGGAGCCAGCACGTGAATAAAGGGAAGGGCCGAGGGCAGCAGGATTGGACAGGGAAAGGACAATATGCCCCAAGAAGAAAATGAGATTAAAAAACCGGAAGCTGGAGTGGGGAGAAGGAGTTAAAAGATAGCCCTCCCAGAAGCGCCCCTCAGAGAAGTCTAACTGACACCATTCAACTCCAAAGAACTAGGAGGATGGATGGGGGGCCGGTTGGTAGGTGGAGTGTAGACACAGGACAAGATCAAGAACGGGGGTTAGAGCTAACATTTGTACCAGCGTCATAAAAACGCGAAGTTGGAGGTGGGAGCAACACAGC
This sequence comes from Felis catus, assembly GCF_018350175.1. NCBI lineage: Eukaryota > Metazoa > Chordata > Mammalia > Carnivora > Felidae > Felis > Felis catus. Next base: position 14,294,748 of record NC_058372.1, read on the forward strand.
AGGAACAGGGTAGAACCACAGACAAGGCGGTGGGGGAGGAGGGGGGGGAGAACTGCATTCATAAAAGCTGCTGGGACCGGGGAGAAACAAAATCCGTGACCTCAACTCAACGTCAGGACCAGCGGGGGTGATTGCTCGCAGCCACCTCGGTCTCACATCTAAAGGGACGTATGTATGCCTCTCACTGCCGAGCAGAGCAGACGACTGAGCAGGAAATGGCGAGGATTGGCCCAGAAAGGACTGGAAACCCAGCACACAAGTTCAACAACGGTCGGTTTTGTGGGGGGGGGGGGGGGGGGTGGGGGGAGGCTGGGGGAACGGTGGATAATGATCTACTGTAGAGATAAATTAATAATACTAAGCTACCTCGCCAGGGTGTTATGAGTGTTAATTAATTAATTATTGTTTGCAAAGCACTTTGAAGGTGGAAAGGCTCTATAATTATTATGAATAAAATGTCAGAGATAATAATCCGGCAGAATGCGGTGACCTCATCAGCACCTCATTTGCATGGCACCAAGTAGAGCAGATTCGAGGATTCTCTGCCAAGGGGGAGACCTGCTGGGGACGACAGATGCCCGTCTCAACGCCCTGCCTTCTCCTTGCCACGTCTTTCTGTCAGCCCCAAAGCTGTGGCCTCTGCTCCCCCGACAGCAGGCCCGTGAGGAGCCGTGTGAAGGTGATATTTTTATGAGTCAGAAAGCTGCGTATGCAAGAAGCTGATGACTGGATGACTTCACGGCGGGTAGCGTCCGAATGTTCTGGGCCCGAGGGGCGCTCTGTACCCTCAACAGCTCGGATTTGGCAGGCGGTTCTCTTACAGAGGAGGTTAAAAACACGGCGGCGTGGGGCTGTTCTTCTGGAGTGGGATGGGCATAGACTGTTGAGGGACAGAAGACGGGTTTTGGGGGATGATGGCGTGCCTACAACGTGCTTGCTCAGATCTGGTGGAAGGAAGAGAGGACAGACTTGCACCGTAGGGTGGGCATTATCCGAGTTACAGGGACACGGGGAACGCAGAAGACACTCTCAAGTGTGAGAGTTTCACCCCGATCTATACCAGAAAGACACAGGAGCAAAGTATGAAGGCTTCTTCTCTCTCCTTGAGACGAGAGGACTCACTTGATTTGGCCGGTGGACGCCTCGTAAGAGATCCCGCGAGCTAATTCCGGAGCGAAGTATGGACAGTCTAAGGGCCATAAAACTCGTGACCTTGCATGGTGAAATAGAAACCTCTGAGCTTTTTATCGGGCCTAGTATGTCCTCAAGCAGACACCCCGAAGAGGTCCTCAAAATTTGTGCAATTTATTAACCTTGCTGAAATTAAAAAAATTATTTTTTATGTTTTATTTTATATTTGAGAGAGCAAAAGAGAGAGAGAGAGAGACAGAGCGTGAGCAGGGGAGGGGCAGAGAAATGGAGACAGAATCCGAAGCAGACTCCAGGCTCCGAGCTGTCCGCGCAGAGCCCGACGTGGGGCTCGAACTCACGCACTGCGAGATTAGGACCTGAGCCGAAGTCGGACGCTTAACCGCCTGCGCCACCCAGGCGCCCCAGTCTTGCTGAAACTTATTAATCTCAATGGCTGGACCCAGGATTTATGATGAGACACGCACGTCTGGGCAAACCGTGGGTTCCTAGCTCCAGTGTCCTGTTCCTGGGGTCTTAGGAAAAACAACACCCAGCTGCGGGCTGCCTTTGGCTCAACAGTGATTCTCAAACATCAGAACGCTGTGGTGGGCTCCTTAAATTGCAGCTTGCTGGGCCCCGCTCCCAGAGCTTCAGATGCAGAAGGTCTCAGGTGGGGCCCAAGAACGTGCATTTCTTTTTTTTAATTTTTTTTTCAACGTTTATTTATTTTTGGGACAGAGAGAGACAGAGCATGAACGGGGGAGGGGCAGAGAGAGAGGGAGACACAGAATCGGAAACAGGCTCCAGGCTCTGAGCCATCAGCCCAGAGCCCGACGCGGGGCTCGAACTCCCGGACCGCGAGATCGTGACCTGGCTGAAGTCGGACGCTTAACCGACTGCGCCACCCAGGCGCCCCAAGAATGTGCATTTCTAATAGCTTGCCAGGTGATGCCAATGCGGCTGGTCCAGAGCCCCCACTTAGAAAATCGCTGATTTGAGAACTAACGAGCCTGCCTTTGGAGGGAGGCACCAGGAGAGGGAGGCAGGGCAGTAGGTGAAGAGAGTGGCATCCAGATAAAGAGAACTCGGGGCACGATCATGACCGGGAGCTGGTAAGCGGGGGTGACCCCGGGTCGGGATCGTAACTCTTGTCCCCATTCTGGGTGTGAGCTCGTCTCCTCCGCCTTCCGTATTCTTCCCCGCGGGCAGCGGTGCCTCCGGGGAAACGCTCTTCACCCCCAAGACTCCAGAAATGTCACAAGTTTTTCCTTTTCTGGCACCCTGCGGGTATTTCTAGGATGGGTGTATTTATTTCCTAAGGCTGCCGTACAACAAAGCACAGTTGACTCTTGAACAACACGGTTTGAACAGTGGGGGTGGGATCCGTAACCCCTGAGTCGTTCAATGGTTCAATCTGGGTGGCTTGAAACAATTTATTGTGTCTCAGTTTGGAGGCTGAAAGTCCAAAATCAAGGGGTCAGCAGGACTGGTTTCTTCTGAGGCTGGGAGGGAGAATCTGTTCCGGGTCTCTACGCTGTTTCTGGCGGCTTCGGGCATTCCTTGGCTTATAGTGGCCTTTTCCCTGTGTCTTTAAGTCCTTTCCCTCTGTGTGTGTCTGTGTCTGTGTCCAAATTTCTGCCTTTTGTAAGAACACCAGTCGTTGGATCAGGGCCCACTCTATGGACCTCATTTTATCTCGATCATCTGCAAAGATCCTGTTTCCAAAAAAGGCTGCATTCGTAGGTCCTGGGGGTTAGGACTTCACCCTCTTTTTTTGGGGGGGGGCACAGTTCAACATATTAACAGTAGATTTTTCTTCTCCTCTGGCATGGGCCCAGGTCCCTGCCTTTGGGGGCTTGGTTTTCACCTGGCTGTGGGGAAATTGAGGTGCACCATTGCACGGTCCCGGAAGGCCAGACTTTCAGGGACAGGAGGGTGAGCCGGTTTAGGGTCCGACGAAGGGCTGAGGATCCAGCCCCCATTTCCTCAGCTATGACGGGGGGTGACAATGCTTACCTCCTAGAGTTGTTGCGTTAAATGAGATAGTTTGCAGGCAGCGGCTGGTACAGAGTGGGGGGGGGCTCAATGTGGGGGCTCGTCAATAATTAGGAGCTCAGCAGAAAACCTCACCCCAAAACTGCCCTAGACTGTCGAGCTGTGAATTGACGCTAAGTTTGCTCAGTTCCTCCTGACTTCTTTCCTCCCCCCTCACCATCCCCCCACCGTGGCTGGGAACCCTGCAAGTCAACGGCTTTGAACTAGGACTTCAAAGGGAAGCCAGCTCTGTTCTTCAAACAGGTTTATAAAGAGATTTTGATACAAGACAACAATACTTGTCAGCGGTGCCCAGTTATCGTCCTTCCCTTTGTAGTTTTATTAGGAAATAATTTCCCAGCTGGTGAGGCTCCTGCCGGCACGTCTTGTTTCGCTATTTGCGATCGGATCTGCCCACTGGAGGGGCTGCCCCTGTGCACAGCGGTTTTGCCAGCTGGGCACCCCACCCCCCTTCTCGAGAAAGACATCACCGGAAAGGTCTCTGCCGCCGATTTACCATCTGCCCCACCCCCTCTTTGTAGCAAAAAATGCAACTCGTTTGACCTCCGGGGAGGTGTAAAACCTCAGCCTCTTAATTGCCCCCCCCCCAGCTAATTATTGTTATTTATTTATTTATTTTTTTAAGAGGGAGGAGAAAGAGGGAAACCATGGCCAGAAAATACAAGTACCACGTAAGCCTTCCTTTCTGTCGTGTCCTGCATTCCAGGCTGGCGATGAGGATTCCAACAGATGAAAGCTACAGAGCCCCGTTCACCAGGGGGAATAAAGCCGGGCCTTTTTGCAAGGTCCAGCTTTTCCAAGCCGAGACAGGGTGCGGTTTTCCAGAAGTGATTACCCCTTTTTTTCTCCTTGGCGCTTTTCCCTGCAGCTCAGGACACACGACGAGGAGGCTACCGTGTGCGAAGCACTGCGGCAGGTTCTGAGACACGGCAATGAGGAGGGTCCTCCGGGTACATTTGTCAGCACGGGCTGGGGGTAGCTGGATTGAGGAGCGGGCTTTTCAGGGACCGTTCCTCAAAGGGCTCTCTGTGCCACAGCAGAGGAAGGCTCCCCGGGGCTTCCGGAACATACTACTTCAGGACCACTTGCCAGAAATCCTCGAGGTGGCTCTTGACCATCAGCGAGACGGAGAGGCGGGATCCGGTGGGGGGGTTTCGTGGCGGTGGTTTAGGAATGGGGCCACTGGGATGCGTTACCACAGCCAGGAGAGGGGACAGATAGAGAGGGAGCCTGAAGACTCAAACAGGAGGAAATAACTGATGTTATATGAGGGCGTCTCCTGGGGGTGGGGTGGGGTGAGATGGCCTAGCGGGATTTAGGAAGTTTGAGGCAGGAGTTCCTTAGAGATCATTTAGTTCAGGGCGCCTGGGTGCCTCAGTTGGTTAAGCATCTGACTTCTGCTCAGGTCATGATCTCACGATTCGTGAGCTTGAGCCCCGCATCCGGTGAACCCTGTTATGGGTGAACCCTGCTTCTCTCTGTCTCCCTCTCCCCTCCCCCATCTCTCTCTTTCTGCCCCTCACTCACTTGTACCCCCCACCCCCCCCGTCTCTCTCTCTCACACACACACACACACACACACACACACACACACACACAAAAGATAGATTATCTAGTTCCAAGCCCTCATGTTATCTGATGAGGTTCAGAGGGATTGAGAAATTTCCTAAGGTAATATGTTGCTGAGTGAGCAGGGCAGGGACTCGAACTCAGGTCTGCTGGCTCCCAGGTGGGGACCACTGCTCTGCAGGATGCTTGTTACCTCCCTGAGGACTCAGGGCTGTTCTGCACAAAACTGGGAGGAGAGTTGCTGTAGGAGAGACTGGTCAAGGCCCTCTGAGATTTCTGGCCAACGGGGTGTTGGGGTTGCTCCCAACGCCCTTGGTGTGTTTAGAGAAAAGGGGTCAGTGCAGAGGGGAGCCTGGCGTGGTCCAGGGTCACCTCAGATCGGCGCACGATAAACAGAACACAGCGGAACGGGAGTCTCGGAGCCGATGCCATTCCCGACTCTGAAACATTTTGCTGACTCAAGATCACTCACCCTCCCGTCAACATTTCCCACCGTTGCCAAAGGAAATAGTGAAGGCTTCCACTGAAAAGCCACAGAGTAGGAATTGACCTAAAAGCTCACTGTTACGGAGGAGAATGTGCCAGGCCACAGGAACACAAGTGACCTACTGGCCATCCTGCCCGGGGCCCACGCCAGCGTTATCGTACCCATTGCGCAGATGGGGCGACTGAAGTGGAGAGGTGGGTGCTCTCCAAAGATCCACCCAGAGGCAATGATAAAATCCATAGTTTAATGTTTGTGGCGCTCGTTCCCAAATCTCCCTCCTGCTGCCGGCTCCCTGTGCCCACGGAGTATGCGGAAAGCATCGACGAGGACAGTGAGAGCAGACCACGGGCCCTTCCCCATGAGGTCTGGCTGGGGTCTGCTGGGCCTCAACTCCAGTCGCTTATATCATTTTTTTGAGGCAACCAGCAAAAAAAAAAAAAAAAAAAAAAAAGCTATAATAAAATGGTTGTAATATATTTTATATGTCTGAAATTAGCGGATGGCGAACTATGGTTTGCAGGCCAAATCTGGCCTGTGGCCTGTTTTGGAACAGCCTGTGAGCTAAGAACGGTTTCTCCATTTTAAAAGGGTCATAAAAAGCAACTCCCCCTCCAAAAAAAAAAAAAAAAAAAAAAACAACCCAACAGAAAACAAAGAAGAATAGGCCACAGAGACTCTCTGTGCCCACAACGCCTCCCAGGTTTGCTAATTAGCCCTTACAGAAAAAATTTGCTGACCCTTGATAACAAATGAATTCTCTTATCACAAGAAGGCAACGATGCGGCGTTGAATCATAAACAAGCATAGGATGTATTAAAAATGCCCATTTATTGTAGACTGGGGGTAGGGTGGCCTTGTAATGAGATAGATTTCCACTCACGTCAGTTAATCTCATTGTATTCACTTGGGCCTGAGTCCCAAATGAACCACGGAGGCCTTTGGAAGCCTGAGGTTTGGCCACACGGCCCGCGTGACCCCCCGGTCTGGCGTTACACGTTCTGGGTCTCCTTTGAGCTGGAGGCCAGAAGCTGTCACCCGGGGCGTCCTCTGCGTGAGCCTGTGGCACCTCGGTTTGCCTCGCCCGCGTCACGAAGCTCAGGCGTCTGGCGGGCAGGCGTCCTTCCATGGTCCGAGGGCAGCTGAGCCAGGCTGGGTTTGCCAGGCCTGTGACGGATGGACACGCGGATTCTCTGGCCAGCATGAGCATCCCAAGCCTTGCGGTGCCCGTTGTAAACGAGCTGGAGGGCCAGGTCACTGCAGTCAGCGAGACCCGTGTTTCGGAACTGCCCGGCCTGCTGGGCTCAGGCTGCCAGCATGTTCTGGAACCGCCCCACAGCGATGGCCAAACGGGGATCCCGTGACACCCAGCGGCTGGCCGGGGGGAGCCCAGGCACGAGGACGGTGCATCAGGGTCACGTGAGGCACACCTACCTCCCCTCTTCTGGGAGCCAGAAGGGCGGAACTGCGGCAATGAAGGAATACAGTGGTGAAGTCACCCCGAATGGGATTCAAATCCTGTCTCTGCCGTTTAACTGGTCATGTCAACTTGGACCGACCACTTCATGACTTGGATCTTTAGCTTCCTCATCTGTAAAATGAGGTAATGAGAGTCTACCTCGAGGAGTTTTGGGGAGGCTGAAAAAAGATACTGGATGTAAACAAAACGAATAAAAACAGACAAGAAGACAAAAAAGGAACAAAAGTCACTGCGGTCTTGGTTCTATTCCTATCCTCTAAACGTTGGGCTTTTTTTTTTTTTTCTGCATAAATACTTCACTCAATGGCCTGAGAGTTGTTTCCAGGGAGGAGAGGAAGAGTGAGAGCATGAGATGTTGCAAGGGAGAGAGGGAGAGAGAAAGAGAGAGAGAGAAAGAGAGAGAGAGAAAGAGAGAGGGAGGAAGGAAGGAAGCAGGGAGGGAAGGAAGGGGAGAAGGAGAGAAAGAAAGAAAGAAAGAAAGAAAGAAAGAAAGAAAGAAAGAAAGAAAGAAAGAAAGAAAGAAGAGAAAGAGAGAAAGAAAGAAAGAGAAAGAAAAGAGAGAGAAAGTGTGAGAGAAAGAGAGAGAAAGAGAAAGAAAAGAAAGAAAGGAAGGAAGAAAAGAGAGACAGGCAGTTTGTGGTGCAGAAATGACAAATTCTGGAGAAAAGACAAATTCCAAAGTGAGCAGCTGAACAGCCAAAGCTCATCAGTTCTTCTTAAACAAAGACAAGAATCAGAGGAACAACTGCTGGCAGGTACCCAGCGATCACAGAGGCCAAACATCCTCAGACATTTGCGAGGGAACATTGCTTGGTTGTTGTCTCCTGAGGCAGACAGTCCTGGGCTCCGACCCCAGCTCTGCCACTTGCTGGGACTGGACAAGTGACTGAAGCTCTCTGAGCGTCCACCTCCTTGTCTGTAAAAAGGAAAATAACAATAATAGTAAATAGGCACGAGGTTACTGTGAACGTTAATTGTTGGCCTCAAGGTTGTGATAGGAGGGCAGGTGAGGGCCAGGTGCCTCCATGTGCCGGGTCTGACGATAAACGGGGGAGACTAGGGCATGGGACCCAACTGAGGCCCCTCGTGACCCGGGTCTCTTCTTAAAGGTGCTATGTGGAGGCCTGGACAAGGTCTCTCTTTGTACAGGACCAGCAGATCTGTGCAGATCGAGTTCCATCAAATGACGACAGTCACAACTCAGAACCTTCCAGTCTACGTCACTGCAGCCAGATCTGTGCAGTTAATTTCCTGTTTCTTAATGGGTTGGTTACCTTCGCTTTTGGTGGAGGAGAAGTCAGTTTTGAAAACACCCCTTGTAATAGGTGTTTCGAAAACACTGTAGCATCGGTATGAGCCTATTAAATTCTAACAGCTCTGCTGGCCGGGCTTAAAAACATAACCGTACTGTCTGCCTTCTGGACTGCTGGACCATTCTGAAGGGACTTCGTGCTTAAGGTCAAGGAGTTTTGAAGGGTGAACTTCATTTCTCCAAATCAGTCTGCTCCCTATTGCCCTTCTATGCAGTATAAATTCTAGGATTGTTTGCCTCTGGTTGAACCCCGTCTTTCTGGAAACCCGTAGCTCCTTCTCAACTAGATACATCTATTTGTGAGTTGTCGCCATCTCAAAGGGATTATGCCACCTCCGGCCTTACCCTGTCTTTCTGGAAACCCGTAGCTCCTTCTCAACTAGATACATCTATTTGTGAGTTGTCGCCATCTCAAAGGGATTATGCCACCTCCGGCCTTTTCCTATTCTAACTTTGCCCAAAGACTTGCGTGTCCGGAAGCCGCAGATAAGATGATTTCAACCCCGAGATTCCGCAGGGTGGGATTCTGACACATAGTAAGGCTGTTCGATTGCGCAAGTAAGTGTCCCGGGGCCAGAAGTTTTTGCGGAGGGAGAAGGATCTAGACTAGAAAATAGAGAGGTTAAAGCAAGGTTTAGCTTCCCGGGAGACAGAAGGAGGAGAGAATAAACGAGTACTTGCAGAGGAGGCTAGGTCAGACAGGGGAGGGAAGGAAAGGATAACAATGGCTCCCAGGCTCAGAATGATCTACAGTCTTCTGGAGCCAGGAATTTGGAACCAATGCATTCCAGAGCCAGCAGACCTGGGGGGCAGTGACGTGCGCACTGGAACATGTCGGGACTTCTGACGTGCATCCTAGGAGACTGCAGACTGTTCCATCCCACATGTTGACCTGTGGTTTTGAGACAGCAAGGCAGCAAGGGACAGACTGTCTGAACACCAGCTGAAGTTTTCAACATGGCGGAGAGTCATGAAATGATGTCAGAACTTCAGAAAACGTGTTCAGACTAGCCTCTGTTTTGCTTTGTGGGAATTCAGTTCAAAGCATCCGTAATTTGTTCATATGGCTAATGTCATCGATTTACAAAGAATTCCTCTCCCAGGCAAACATAAAAAGGCATAAAGCCCCACAATCAAATGCCGGCTCTGACCACAAAGTCAGACTGTCTCAAACCGTCTCTTTCATGCACACAGAAGGACGCATCTCTCAGCAGCCACTGAAAACTTATGAAGTAGATGTTCTCCCTTTATTCTTCCTGGTACTACGGTCCTCTGAGAGGGACCAGCACCGGGGGGGTGGGGTGGGGTATGGGGGGACGGTATTCTGAGTTAACGCTTTCCGCTTCTGGAGCGTCCTCTACTGATGTGTAGAGTGACGTGGACCCGGCCGCGTCAGGTGGGTCCAGAGCAGACGACACGGTGTCGCGAATGACGAGATTGGAGGTGGTGGATTCTTTCCTGACTCCGCGTCTTGGGGTCCCGCTGCAACCGTTGTCACCTTCGCATATGCGACTCTGGGGCTTTTAGAGGCTCCAGCTCTGCGAGATGAGATGGAACCAGTATAGCGGCCTGAAGGGCTCTTCCAGGTGAGAGAGGGGCAAGCTCTTGGACGGCTGGCTGCTTCCGGGGAGCACTAAGCTTGGCCCGCCCCTTCCGCCGAAGTCACTTATCCCAGCCCTGGCTGTGGTCGGCTGAATGGTGGCCCCCAAACAGAGCCACATCCCAACCCCCAGACCTGTGAATGTTATCTTACCTGGAAAAATTATTAAGATATGGTTACATGAAAGACCTTGAGATGGGGACGGGTGGGGAGGGGACTATCCTGGGTTGTCCAGGTGGACCCTGAACATAACCACAAGCATCCTTATAAGAGGGAGGCAGAGAGACCCTTGACTACAGAAGGGGAAGTCGCCATGTTGACGGTACGGGAGATTGGAGGGAGAAGCCACAAGCCAAGGTATGCTGACTGCCCGCTGGAAGCCGGAGGAAACAAGGAAGGACTCTCCCCTGGAGCCTCCGGATGGATCGAGTCCTGACAATACCTTGATTTTAGCCCCAGAAGATTCCTTTCAGACTTTTGACCCCCAGAACAATAATAATAATAATAATAATAAGGAAGAGAATAATAAGAATAGGAACAAGCAACCAGAGAATAAATTCTTGTTGTCTACAAGTCACGAACTTGGGGTGATTTGCTACAGCAGAAATAGGACACTAGAACACTCTTCTCTCCGGACTTGCTGAGAGTGAAGGGACACCCCTCTCTGGTCCTCATCTGGCTGCCGCGGGCTCACTAACAAGCCGCCTGGGGCCCCGTGGAACACCCCGGCACGTGTCCTGAGGGAGACAAAGGCACGTGTTCCCGATCTGCACACTGGGACCATTTCTCAGAGCAGAGCCCTGCCGAGAATAAAGCAGCACCGAGCAGATGACAGCTCTTCCAACAGAAAACATCAGCATTCGGGCGCCGATCTATTTGCTCTGGTCCAGGGAGTAGGCGACGTTGTTCAAGCATATCTTAGAAACGGGTCTAACTGTAAAACTAGCCATGGCGGGGAAGTCTCCCCAAATACAAAAACAGAGTGCCCCCAAAACATTTTGGACAGGCTGTCTGTAGGTTTTACAGCCAACTACACTTGAAGGTGCCTCATAAACCCAGCTCGCTCTGCCCACATTGATACTTGGATCTTTCATTCCCCCCCGGGAGTGTCCGTGCTTTGGTGAGGTAAGGAGCTGACCACAGGAGCTGCCTCCCTTTCCTTTTTATAGTTATGTTTGCTTTTTCTTTTTTCTTTTCCAGGTCCACACCTACTCCTCAACGTCCCGTAAAGCCACCTGGCTCCGTGTCTCATCCGCCGAGAGCCTGGCGCGATTCGCTCCCCGAATCACTAATCGGTGTAGCAGAGTCCAGACTGCTGTCCGTTTCCCCATCGTGGCGAGCTCCTTCCTCATCATGTAAACCATGCCCTTTAACATCTGCCTCTCGGAGATGCCGTTATCCTTCTTGCTTGACAGAGTCATTGAATTGCAGAGTTAGAAGGGACCTTTATTAAACACATCTATTCCAAGTCCAGTGAAATAATGAACTTGGGGCTCAGACAGTCTGGAGGAGGGGTAATGGGGCCCAGGGACCCCCAGCTGAAATGCATACTCCGAGCAATTCTGAGACATGTGTGTTGAGACGCAACATTTGAGAAATGGTGGCCAGACTGGGAACTCAGTGGAGTGGAAGCAAAGAGTTGCGACCTTCCTGTTTGGGAACAAATTCTCCACGACAGCCACTCTCGGGCCCCCTTTTCTTTGTTCCTGCAGAATTAGCCAACAGCCCCAGGACGCGTGCCCTGATTCACCCCCTTTGGCATGTGCTTGGTAGGTCCGTAGTTGGGTTTTGTTAACCCTGGGACCCTCAGCAAAACCTGGGTGCCCACCGCACCTGGGCAAAGGCAGCAAAATTGTAAGAACCCTTCATTGACATGCGGGGCTACCTGGAAAAGGGACACGCAGTCAGGCGAACCAGAAAGATCCATTTAACCAACTCCGAGGATGGGCATTTTTGATGAGAGCATTAACCTTCTCAGGGCTGGCTGTCATTTCCAGATGACAGCTGCGTGCATGGCATTTCCAAGAAGTCTTTTATCTCTAAGAAGAGAGGGGAAGCAAGGGTCATATCTAATATATTAAAAGCAGAAAGGAAACCTTTAAGCAATTTGGTACCCTTTGGCCTGTGGGTACTTCCCCTCTGCTGAGGTGGTATGTATTTTAAAATCCTAACCTAGGAGATGTTTTGAAAGAATAGATTCAAGCAAAAAACAAAAAATAAAAACAAAACAACAACAACAACAAAACCTAGCTTAGACCTGCTTTTAGGATGTCAGCAACTGTCTGCTCTCGTGGTTAGGGGATACATTCTTTTGGGAGCAAGTTAGGTCCCGAATCAGTTAGGATTCTGTTGGTTGCAAGTGACAGAAAGTCAAGTTTGTGTTTCCTTCGTTAGAAAAAGAGAAGTATGTGTCTCAGGTATCTGAATAGTCTCATTACAGATGTGGCTTTAGGCACAGGTGAACCTAGAGGCTCAATGGTGTCATTGAGGGCCTCGATGGTCTCTCGCTTCCTCTGTGTAGACTTGGGTTTCATGCAGGCTTTCCCTTTCTGTCCACAACAAGGAAGTACAACTTCTAGGTTCAAAATCAGTCACTGTGAGAAGCTACTTCCTCCCGTTCGCTAACATGAAAGTGTGGGCAATCGATCTCCTTGGTCCCAGGTGACCTATTTTGTCACCGCTGGGACAATTACCGCGAAGCGGGCTTTGATTCCCTGCGTCTCACACTTTCATGTGCATATGAATCACCTGGGAATTTTGTTCAAAGACCCACGCTGACTCGGAAGGTCTCAGGGGGGACCTGAGATTCTGCATTTCTAATAACCTCCCAGGTGATGGTGATCCAAGAACCACACTGCGAGTAGCAAGGATATAGACGAGGCTTGCTGGCTTCACAGAGCCGGATGGGGGCCTCGAACTCACAGACCGCGCGATCATGACCTGAGTTGAAGTTGCCGCTTCACCGACTGAGCCATCCAGGCATTTCTGGGTGGGATTTTCTTTCTCTTTCTTTCTTTTTTAATGTTATTTACTTTTGAGACAGAGAGAGAGAGAGAGAGAGAGAGCAGAGGAGGGGCAGAGAGAGAGGGAGACACAGAATCCGAATCAGGCTCCAGGCTCTGAGCTGTCAGCACAGAGCCCGACGTGGGGCTCGAACTCACGAACTAGGAGAACATGATCTGAGCCGAAGTTGGATGCTCAACTGACTGAGTCACCCAGGGCTTCTGGGTGGTATTTTCTATATCTGTAGCCTGACCATAGACTCCGATTCAAATGAAGACAAAAGCAGAGTATTAGGGTAGGGCATGGGGGAGAGCATTCCCTCAAATCAAAATGTAATAGTGTTGCCACGTGGAGAGTTGGGTTCTGGTGGCAAAACAAACGAAAACAACCCCGCCCTCCACGTTCCCACCATGGGCTCTCTGGGCTGTTTAGTTAACTGCAACGTTAAACTTAGCTAGTGATGGTCAGGGACGTATGAGTATCTATGCCTCGGTAGGACCCCGCCCACCCCCCCAACCAAAGCAATGAAAGACACGACCCTGAGATAAATGACAAAAGATAAACTCTTTAAAAATTCGCTCACGAGGATCATCGTTACTATTAATTATTAATTGAGGAAGGACTAGCGTGCGCTTGATGTGGGCAGAGATTTTGTTTAAGTACCAGCCCAGAGAGACCTGGAAAGGAAACCAATGGAGAAGCATGAATTATAAATACGGATCCTGCCATAGGAAGTTGATGGAAGCATGCACGTCTCGGGGCTGCAGGCTCCGGAACTGTTATATGGAGTTAATGTGCAACCCAGGAACCTGAACGCAGCGGCGTGTTAATGCTTGTTAGGGGACCAGGGTTCATGCTGCTCGCGACGGAGAATCAATGCAGAGGCAGGAACCGCAACTTTGTGAATCTTGGGAGGCACTTACATTTCTTTGACTCCTATTATATAGGAATTAAAAACCGATGTCTAGAGTTTTGTTTGTTCCTTAATTGCTTTGAATATCATGGAAAAGAGGTAGGCGGACCTGAGCTACTATATAATTTGTTGATAAACTAGGAACACGAGACGCGCTGTTCTGGAGAGCGTTTATTTAGCATGTGGCATTTCAGGGGATTGGTTGCACAATGTAGACGTAGAATGTCAAAACATAATACATATTAATAATGGCCACCCCAATCCCAGCTTGATGGGGGCCCTGCTGGTTATAGAATGTTCTCGTGAGGTTACCAGGTGGAGCGTTGGCATCAGGCTCATTCCCTGGTAGTTTGAGAAATGAAGGCAGCGTTGCTTTTGGCCTCTGACCGCTGCACCCATCCCTTTGTCTCTCAGCATCCTGTTGCCTTTGGGCTGTGGCAAGCAATCTCTCCCTCCTTCCCTCTCTCTCTCTCCTTCCTCCCACACCCCCATTTTTCTCTCTTCTGGAGCCTATGCTGTTAGTGTTTTGCTGCTGGGAGTCCTGGCACCGTCCGAGTTCCTTACATGTACCTTATCAAGTAAGCCCCGCTCCAGCTCTCAAATCCCTGCGGTAGGAGGATGTCAAGGTGTTAGCCACACAACAGATGAGTTGTCAAGGGCATTTCTAATGCGGTAGATCCACGTTTGGAGTGATCCTCGTCTCTCCTCAAACAGATCCTTGTTTCCACAGCAGAAAAGTTAAATCAGAGTCATTTTTTTCTTGTTTTTGTTCAGCCAGGTAGGCAAGTTCTAGAAGCTTCCTTCTATAGATTCTGAGGGCCTGGACACCAGAGCTCTGGGAGACCACGGCCTGCCACCGTCTTCAGGCTGCTGCCCTCTGACTTTCTTCAGCAAGACGTGTCTCCCACTTCCTCTGTATCTCAGCAGTGCCCTCCCACGCAGACTTTTCTGCTGAAAATTCTCTTTCTTCATAGACGCTCCTCCCCAATCCCCCCCTTCCTCCTCTCATCGGCTGTTTTAGAGGGTCTAGTTCTGGCTCAGAATTAAGTCCAACAGGAGATGCTGAACCGGGCCAATTTCCTACGCTCAATTCGGGGTGACAGGTTAACAAGAGGACACAATGAGAGGCAAAATTGTGAGTCGCCACGCTCTGTGGTCCTAACCGTAAGTGCCACTGACCTTCCGAAACGGGGAAGAAAAATGTGGTCCCCAAGACGTGAGAAGAGACATCTACCCTGCCGCGTGATACCTGAGCATCCTGATGGCACTTCACACGCTCTCCGACAACTGCTTTAACTGTGAATTTCCCTTGTTAGACAGTGAACTCCCCCCGGCCAGAACTGTGTCTGCCCCTCTCACCTGCCCGTTTCCGGCACCCAAGCAGGTGCTCAGGACACATGTTTTGAATGAGTTTATTAATTCATCTCTCAGGGGAGGCGTACAAGGATGAGGAGAGCCAGCTCTTCTGCTTTTAGAGTAAAAGGAATCCGTTATGATGGTACTTTTTGAAAAATAGCCAGCAAAGTTGTGACCGGTTCAGAATCTGGAGAATGAAAGTGAAAGAAAGGCGGAGGGGATGAATAGGAATCACCGAGACACTAGGGGATTCTCCATGATTAAAAATTGCATTCCACATGATTAAAAATTAAATTCTATATTACTCTCCTCCTCAAGTAAATTTCCTATTGAAATACAACCATGTGCCCAAATCACATGTATACCCCTTGGTTACTTTTCACAAAGGGAACTTGGGTGATGACCCTCAGATCATAAAACGGACCACTGGCAGTACACTAAAAGCCCCCCTCTGGGACCCCCTCCAGTCACTTCCCTTACAAAGGTAATTCTCGTCTTGACCCCTGTCGCTATAGATTAGTTTTGCCCGTTTGTGAACATTGTATAAATGAAATCACACAGGGGCGCCTGGGCGGCTCAGTCGGTTGAGCGTCCGACTTGGGCTCAGGTCATGATCTCACGACTCGTGAGTTCGAGCCCCGCGTCAGGCTCTGTGCTGACAGCTCAGAGCCCGGAGCCTGCTTCTGCTTCTGTGTCTCCCTCTCTCTCTGCCGCTAACCCACTTGCATTCTGCCTCTGTCTCTCTCAAAAATAAATAGACATTAAATGAAATCATACGGTATTCTCTCTTCTGAGCTTGACTTCTTTTCACCAGGTTATTACATCTAGAAGTAGTTCATTCCTTTTGTTTGCTGTATAGTTTTCCATTGTAGAAACACGCTGCTATTTAATTGTCTACCTTATTGTGGATGGCGTTTGTTTTGTCTGTAGTTTTTGCCTATTAACAGCGGTGCTGCTATGAACATTCTTGAATGTCTTCTTTGATGCCTGTGCATTGGGTATATACCTGGGAGTTTGCATGATTGCAGAATATGTACATTTTCCGCCTTAGTAGATATTGCCGATTTTCGGATTGCTTGTACCAATTTGCACACCAGCCAGCGTTCGGTGAAAGTTTCAGTCTCCCCCCCCCCCCCTTTAAGACATTTTTTGGCCAACACCCTCATATCATATCATCATCTTGTAAATTTATCCCTCCTGGCGGGTATGCAATGTCACTTTTCGTTGCTTTGATTTGCATCTTCCTGACATCTAAAGGAGTCAAACACCTTTTTAGGTGCTTATTGACTATGTGGGTGTCTTTTATGATGTGCTTGTTCAGGTCTTTGTATGTTATTTTGCATATCCCTTGGGCATTGTAACATTTAGTCATTTTACTGAAAGTTGGAAGGAGAATTCCTGTTGGGGGACTTTTAGACTCTATGAATTTGGTTGGCTTTCTTACTTTAAAAAAAATGTTTTTTTTCTTTTATAGCACCAGAGCACAATTTTCAGATAAAATCTTTGGGAGAAGACTGACATGCAAAGCAGAGAAGGTCTCACAGAAGGCAGGATAAAGGGCTCACATCCTTCCCCACCCTTGACCCCTAATGTATTCCATTCAGCCTTAAATACTGCCTTATGGCAAAGATAGTTTTTAAGAACCAAGGTAACAAGTGAACCAGTAAAAGGCTTCATAAATACTTTGTTAAATATTTGCTAACACAAAACGACAATCATAACAGGAGAAATAAGGATACGAAAGGCATTTTTGCAACTTCAGTGGGTTATAACAGACATTATACTATTAATTTCCATTACATTCTCTTGCTTCATGAAGACGTTTCGTGATGTCTTCTCCTCACAGTCACAAGATGCTTTCAAGTTTCTTTCTTTCTTTCTTCTTTCTTTCTTTCTTTCTTTCTTTCTTTCTTTCTTTCTTTCTCCTTCCTTCCTTTTTCTTTCTTTCTTTCTTTCTTTCTTTCTTTCTTTCTTTCTTTTCTTCCTTCCTTTCTTTTTCCTTCTTTCCTTCCTTCCTTCTTCTTTCTTTCTTTCTTTCTTTCTTTCTTTCTTTCTTTCTCCTTCCTTCCTTCCTTCCTTCCTTCCTTCCTTCCTTCCTTCCCTCCTTTCTCTTTCTTTTTTTTCAAGTTCCATTTATTGAAATAATCTCTATACCCACTGAGGGGCTCGAACTCACAACCCTGAGGTCAAGAGTCTCCTGCTCCTCTGACGGAGCCACCTGGGCGACCCGACACTTTTCTGATGGTATGACTGAGACTTGGAGATGCCTGTGTTCTGAATCTTGCCTCAGTCTCACAGACACAAAAGTACTTGGATATTTCAAGTGGAAAAACTTTGTGGTGAGCCTTACTTAACACAGCCGGGGAGGCATTTTTGTAGGCATTTATGTTTTCAGTGCCAGAGCCCCACGCTTGTCACACAGAAGACCATCTACTAGTTCCTTTCACATCATCTCATTTCGCTGCCTCCCAGGCCCGGGGGGGGGGGCAATGCAGGGGCTCAGGCTTCTCTCTATTCCTTTCCTTTAATCTCTCCCAGACCTTCACGCCCAAATTTCTTTTTCTTCACTGCCATCTGCTTACTTCCCCTTAGTCTTTCCCAGCGCCCCAGTTTCCTCTTTTCTAATTATTCCCAACGGGAATGACTTGGAATCTGTAGATAGAAGAATCTAAAAGAAATAGGGAAATAAATTTGCATACAAAGGAATCTGGCAAAGCAAGGGAGCTCAAAGCTAGGGGGAGGGCTTTCCAGAAGTGTCCGTGGTGGTTACTGGCATGATCTGAAGGAGTGCACTCGATGAACAATTCTCTAAAAATTTGAGGAGTTATATATTTATTTTAAGGGTATTAATATATTTCTTCCATGTGTGGTATTCATCTTCAGCTTGATAAAAGGTCTTTTAAAATATTTAAGTATAAGAAATGGCTATATTTCTCGGGCAAAACTTGTGAATTAGTGACATTTGGGGAATATTGGACGGCTCATGCTCAATAAATCCACACTAATTTCATTAGAGGACTCTCTTCTCCCATCAGATCTGGATAAGCAGACGCGAGCACATAATATTTCAAATTCTGCTCCCCCAGTGTAATATGACGTATCAGAATTAAGACGGTCTATTATAGTGGTTTTCAAGGTATAGTCATAGAGCCCTGGGGGTCCCCAAGACATGTTGAATATTTTCAAAATAGTACTATTTTCAAAATGTTTTCAAAATAATACTAAGGTGTGATTTACTTTTTTCAGCTGTTGACATTTCCACTGTTGATGCAAAAGCTTCAACATGGTGGATGGAGTGCCCGTGTCTTAAGATGGTTCCAGGCATTGGCACCAGATTGCACCAGTGGGGACTGTAGTATTCTGACAGACAAACAGAAGAGCCAGGGTCACTCAAAGTGATCTTGGCAAAGCGGCAAACATGATTAATTTCATTAAATCTCAACACGTTACACCTTTTTACCGCGCTATGTGATGAGACGGGAGGGACGAATCAAGCATCCTGCGTACCAAAGTTCGTTGGATGTCTCGAAGAGAAGCACTCCTTCTGAGTTGAATTAGCTCCCTTTTTCCGTGGAACGCTATTTTTATTTGAACGAACAACTGACTCACATTGGTTCTGTAGACCGGGTATTTGGCAGATATTCTCTCAGAAATGAATGAAGTGGGCCTGTTGCTTCCAGGAACAGCACTAGTAGGGTTTATAACCAATGACGAAATTTGAGCTTTCAGGTGAAAACTCAGAATTTCGGAAACCTCGTGTCACGCATCAGGAAGCTGCTTGACTGCTTTCTAACACCTCCAGGCTCATAATGAGATTGATTGCGATATTTATGAATGTGGAATTTTTTTTTGATATTTCAGAACAAAATCTGTCACCGTGTGAAGATCTGTGTATCTCAGTGAATCGATATATATATATATATACATATATATATATATATATTTTTTTTTTTTTTTTCAAATGGCCAATGCATGATGTTACAAATCATGCATTGGTAAAAGATCCACTTTATGAATGAGGTAGGCCAGTGGATTTTCGTGTAACAGAAGATGAAAAGAAGTCATTATTGTGGTTTCACGTTGCCTTCCACAGCATTTAAGAAACTACCATTGTCAAATTTGGGGGTATCAGAAAAATATCAAAAAAGAATATCTATAATTACCTCAAGAGGCTATTAAAAGATTTCGCTTTTTCCGGGCGCCTGGCTGGCTCCGTCGGTTGAGCAGCCGACTTCGGCTCAGGTCACGATCTCGCGGTCCGGGAGTTCGAGCCCCGCGTCGGGCTCTGTGCTGACAGCTCAGAGCCTGGAGCCTGTTTCAGATTCTGTGTCTCCCTCTCTCTGACCCTCCCCCGTTCATGCTCTGTCTCTCTGTCTCAAAAATCAATAAACGTTAAAAAAAAAAAGATTTCGCTTTTTGTCAGTGACACAGCTGCGTGACTGTGTGGCAGATTTTTTTCACGTACTTGCACCAAAACAATATACTGGTGAAGCTGGAGTACAGAAGGAGATGAGACTCCACCTGTCTTCTCTGTAGCCAGACCCGAAAGAGAGTTCTAACAATGTAAGGTATTGGGGCAGCTGGGAGGCTCGGTCGGTTGAGCGTCCGACGTCAGCTCAGGTCACAATCTCACAGTTTGTGAGTTCGAGCCCCGCATTGGGCTTGCTGTTGTCAGCCCAGAGCCCACTTCACATCTTCGGTTCCCCCCCTCTCTGTCCCTCCCCCACTTGGGTGCTGTCTCTCAAAAGTAAATAAAACATCAGAAAAAATTTAGAAAGGTAAAACATTGTCAGTTTTCTTAATATTTTTTTTTGTTACAGAAAAAGCTAAATATTTTTACTTTTCATAAAAATATTTGCTCGCGTAGAGCATGTCTATTATTTTTAAAAGAATAAATATTTTTAAATGTCTCAGTTTTCATGTCTAACACAGCATATATCCGTGGATATAATTTACACAAAGAGAAGCTCTTCAGAGTCGCCAATGATTTTTAGGAGTGTAAAGGGGTCTGAGACTAAGAAGTGTGAGAACCAGTGTTCTACAAGACAAGAGTCTTATCCTGCCTAATCAAAACACTCCATCTCTCACAACTGGCAATGGACTAAAATGTGGTGTGTGTGTGTGTGTGTGTGTGTGTGTGTGTGTGTCTGGGTACGAGTGACAACATAGGATCTTACATCATAAAAATGGTAAGGGAAGGAGGGGCACCTGGGCGGCTCAGACAGGTAAGCGTCCGGCTCTTGACTTCAGCTCAGGTCATGATCTCATGGTTTGCGGTTTTGAGCCCCACATTGGGCTCTGTGCTGACAGTGTGGAGCCTGCTTGGGATTCTCTCTCTCCAACTCTGTCGCTGCCCTTCCCCTGCTCATGTGCTCTCTTCTCTCTCTCTCTCTCTCAAAATAAATGAACGTAAAAAAATGATAAGGGGAGGGTATACAAAGACTATTGTAGAGAGACTGTTGTAAGAGAGGAATAAATAAGGAGAACCTGGTGCAGACAGACAATTTCCGGCAACTTGTGAAAATGTAGAAGACTTTGGGCGAAACCAATCCTTGGGACAGAACCAAAGAGAAAATACAAACGTTGATTCAGAAATAAAAGATATGATGAAAAGTAAGGATCATTTGCCTCTTCACCGTGTGTTGTAGCACCCCGTAAGATGACCGACCACCCCCAATGATCCCCACTTCCTGACATTCACATTGTGTGTAACCTCCTCCTCTTGACTGTGGCCCAAACCCAGTGACTGGCCTCTGACCAACAGAATACAGCAGAAGGGATGGGATGTCACTACTGAGATCAGATCGCAAAGAGACTGTGACCTCTGTCTTGCTCACCCTCTCTTACTGTCCCTGGCTGGTTCTGCCATGTCATGAGCTGCCCTTTGAAAGACTCAAGTGGCAAGGAACTGGTAGGTCCCCAGGCAACAACCCATGAGAAACTGAGTCCTGTCAACTACCTTGTGAGTAAACTTAAAAGTGTCTTTTCCTTTACTGTGGTCTTTGAGTGCAACACAGATCCCTGACCAACGCCTTGATTATTGCATTTTGAGAGAGGCAGAAACACCCACTTCATCCATGTCTGGATTTCTGATCCATAGAAACTGCTAAATAGTTGATTTTTATTGTTTAAAGTTGTTAATTTATGGGGTAATTTGTTACACAGCGATTGGTAACTAATACGTGTGTGTGTGTATATGTATATATTTTTTCATGCAAAACTTGCACACAATTTCAAGAGACTTTGAGAAATCCTTGAAGCCCATTAATGGATAGTCTATAGACCCTGTTAATAAACCTGCTGTAGGAAAGCATGAAAAGACATCAAAGGAAGAAAGAAAATAAGACCAGCCAAGAAAGTAGTAGAAGGGAAAATCTAGACAGTATAATTAGAGACAGTTATGTCAGGGAAGTAAAACAAGAACTCAGTGTCTTAATGAGAAGAAAGTTTCGCTAGAACTTTCCAGGGGGACGGATCCCTAAGGATAGCAGCTAAATTGGTAAGGCAAGCACTTTTGTCATGAAATGAAATTGGCCGGATCTGTACCCAAGAAAAGAAAAGACCAATGTTCTGTATTTAGGTGTGTGGGAAGAAAGTTTTCAACCCAGCCTTGTGGGTAGGAGACATGTTGAGTAAGAAATTAAGGAGTCTAAAAGTGGGATCTGTGGAATAAAAAATGTGCATGTCATAGAAAAGACTCGAAGTTACAAGAGCTTTATAATGGCCCGGGTAAGTTGGCAGTGCAGAGGTTGAAGTGGCCTCAAGAATGACCCCATCCGAGGGTCTAGCTGATGTCATCAGGTCTCTACTTCATCTTTTTGGTTGGCCTTCAGATAGCCAGGGGTTGGGTGTGGGGTGGGCAAGTCTTCAGAGGGAGCTCCAGGCTTTCCAAAGCCACAGAGAGTGACACTCAAAGAATCAGACTGTCTTCTCTCAGTGTCCACATGTAAAATCTGGGGAAGGTCTCAGATGGTTCCCCTTAGGCAGCCATTATCTCTCCAGATACCCCGGAACAGTATGAATTGGCACGAAAGATAATTACCTAAAAGAAAAGGGGGTGCTTGTGTCTGAAAAGGAGAAACAATGTGGGCCAGATAATATGACATATGTCTACTGCAGCGAGTGACAATAATCAGAGGCTGGGAAGGTTGTTTAATATTTAAAGTTATGCCAATACTATAAACTTGAGACTTGAGACTTAACACGGATGTGTAGTGTTTGTGTCTTAACAGTCCCTCATTATAGGAGATTTGGACTCTTTGAACTGACTTGGGATGATGGAGTCTAATGAATAGAGCTCTGGCAGGGGAAATAGTGGAAAGGGGCTTTGGGGATGAAAACATGAATTCGGAGGCTTGGATTTTTAAGGAAAAATTCAGCCCTTTCTCCTTCTTGCGCGTCAGCATCTGTTGTTTTCCTTCTAGAACACAAAGTGGCTCGCAAAGCCCATATCCATCTGAATAAAGACAGAACAACCACTGTAGCAAAGGCTTAGCTGCCAGATGCTCTCCGATGTGACTCTGTTGAATTTCTACCACTCTCTGGAGTCCCTGGGAGAGCCCTGGGCTCATGTGGGGACTCCCAATATTTTTGGAACTGGAAATTTGGTTCCAAATGGCAGAGATTTAATTCCTAAGCACACAGAAAGAGTTGGTGCCGACTCTTCAGCTTAGCTATTCTTAGGTTGTAAATAAAGACTTGTGATTTGCTAAATTGAGAATCATTGTGGGGGGGAAAAACCTGACAGTTCAGCTGAGACCAACAGTAACGTAGAACTTGGCAGAAGAGATCTCTTTGGTGGGCGATCTTCCTTCCCAATTTGCCTGCAAAAAAATGTCACGGTGGGATTTGGTTGGACACGGGCAATGCTAGATAATCCATGAAAGAATTAACAGATGAGAGATAAGGCAACACATTTCTAACTTCTGTAAAGGTTTTCAACTCTTAATTGGTCACCATCATGACATATGGGCAATATAAATTTCCACTCAAAAATTACGTTGTACTGAATTTGTTTACTTTAAGAAAGGGACATAATTTCGAATCGAAAGGCACGCCCTTGGTTACATTTTATGACCTTGTTCAAAGCCAGTCCCTTCAGTAAGTGTCTGATAAGTGACTGCTTGCCCTGTTTTTCTACATACACCACCTTTTTCTCGATGGTCCAGGCACATTATAAAGATACACCACTTTCTCTCTCCTCTCAGTACCTGAATTAAGTAGACGTTCATGGTGTATCCTTGATCAACACTCAAGATGCTTCCCACTGGATATATTTATCTTGAGGATCCCATCAGATATTAATGATCTCCCTCGTTTAAGTTTTGCCTTTTCTCTCATCTTCTATGTTTTTACTGACAGTCTATCTGGAGTTAAAATAAATAATTTGGATACCCATCATATTTGTGTTCTGTGCTCTGGCCAACATTTTCCATGCATGAAAATCGCCAAAATTATGAGAGGAAGAGGTCAGAGAAATGAAAGGGAAGATTTTTTTTTTTCTAATAACCACACTTTTCAACGCCTGAAATTACAGGAGGGATTTGCTTTGGCTCTTCTGGAATATTTCTTCTGATTTCTGGAAATGACTGCCTTAGAGATTCTGTGCAATATTGACTTTTGGGAAAGAGGGAAAAGAAACATTCACGTGTCCCCTAAATGTCCTTTTGGTGGCTTTTCTGGTAGTTCATTTTGGCTCAATAATGGTTTATTGAGTCTAATGTATGCACCGCAGTGCTAAGCACCCAAGATACAGATGCAATTCTCGCTTTCCAAAACATTCTGGTCTATAGAACCAGAATTAAGGGAAGAGGCCGAGGGAAGCAGCACTTGGTGATGTCTAACCTTGTGGCATCCTTGTGGCAAGCACCCTCATCATTACCTTCACATCACCTTCAGAGCCACACTGTGACCTCGGGCATAGCTGCTCTCATCTTAGAGATTCAGAATTTAGAGACCCAGATTCGGATTGTGTGTCCAGGCCATGCAACCGATATGTTGCCAATTAGGATTCAAGCAACATGGGATTCCATACTTATTATTATTTGGTACCATTCCTTCTCCCACTGCTGTTCCGTTTGCCCTGAAACTAAGTCCATTTCTCTCTCCTGGCTGAAGTCTAGAACTGATAATGTTAAGGCTGGTTGGTCGGGGCGCCTGGATGGCTCAGTCGGTTAAGCGTCCGACTTCGGCTCAGGTCACGATCTCGCGGTCCGTGAGTTCGAG
Source organism: Felis catus (assembly GCF_018350175.1). Classification (NCBI taxonomy): domain Eukaryota; kingdom Metazoa; phylum Chordata; class Mammalia; order Carnivora; family Felidae; genus Felis; species Felis catus. The sequence goes on from NC_058372.1 coordinate 14,318,876, forward strand.
CCCCTCGTCGGGCTCTGTGCTGACTGCTCAGAGCCTGGAGCCTGTTTCAGATTCTGCGTCTCCCTCTCTCTCTGACCCTCCCCCGTTCATGCTCTGTCTCTCTCTGTCTCAAAAATAAATAAACGTTAAAAAAAAAAAGATTGGTTGGAAAAACATGCTTTCCTCGAGCCTAAAAACTGATTAGTCTTTGTAGGTTGTGAATTTCAAATCTCACGTAAGCCTTTCGGGATTTGAGTTCATTCAAATCTGACTTTCTATTTCTGAAGGAAGAAATCATAATGATAGTATGCATACATACTGTGGCTTTCTAGCAAAGTATCGTTTTAAAAGAGATTATGAAGACATTGACAGTGCTTGTGGGGCAATAAATAGCTTTTTGCAAGGTAACATTTAGAAGCATTAAAGAATCAGGCATTAAGAACAAAGGCGCTGGAATTATTTGTAATATATTCCACAAATCTTAAATCATATCTGGATTTGCCCCTCATTATCAGCAGAATCTTTATTCAAGCATAGGTTTTGTCAAATTCAATGGCTCCATCCCGCGTCTTAGAATTAGCGTTATGAAGACGGTCCCCAGATCGAGGTCAGCGAGCTGATCAAGTACAGTTTTCAAAGAGTTCATATAAGGCACTGTTTGGTTTGAATACTGATTAATGAGTGATTTGTGTTGGTAAACACAACCATAACATTCATTATTTAAACACACAGGAATAATTGTAGGAGTACAAGTCCGTGCCATGATGGGCAATTGGGCTATTTCATGAATAATATATTAGTGAGCATTTCTTTTTATTTATTGTTTAGGCCTAAGAGTGTTGGTCTGACTCCCCGGGTCCAGCCTAAAGCTGGCACATGTCCATAGTGGCCACACTGTCCGTGAGAAGTGCATCCAGGCTGCAGGATGGAGCGTGTGTTTGTTTAAGAAGGAGGGCAATGGGGGCGCCTGGGTGGCGCAGTCGGTTAAGCGTCCGACTTCAGCCAGGTCACGATCTCGCAGTCCGTGAGTTCGAGCCCCGCGTCAGGCTCTGGGCTGATGGCTCGGAGCCTGGAGCCTGTTTCCGATTCTGTGTCTCCCTCTCTCTCTGCCCCTCCCCCGTTCATGCTCTGTCTCTCTCTGTCCCAAAAATAAATAAACGTAAAAAAAAATTAAAAAAAAAAAATAAGAAGGAGGGCAGTGACATCACGTCATTGACCTTATACTCCAGAAGGCCCAGGGACCCATGAAAGAGCACAGCCTCCCTGCTCAGTTAATGCAGACCTAACACCAGGATTTCTGTCTTCGGATTTGATTTCAAGGAGAACCAGGTTGGAGAATTCAAGGGTAGACTATAGATTTTTTTTTTTTTTTTTTTTTTTTGCTTCCCACATTGGTTGGTTGGCCTTAAACGTGGTATTTGATTAATGTCCGAGAGCTCTAATTAGCAATGGCTAATCAGGTCCACATGCACCAGGATATTGATTCCTGCCTCCAGAAAACTAATCTAATTATGCTCCTTATCATTAGCAAATGGTTGGCGTATTAAAACGATGACCCATCCGTGTATCGGAAAGGCTACTCCATTATGACGGTTCTGGAATGGAAGCGAGTCGAGAAACTGCCCAACAGTAGTGTTAGGAAAAAGATCTCTGATCCCCAAAGGAGAAGAGTCACAAATGTTCAGGATGAAGTCTTCCTTTTAACTTTCCCCACAGAGGAAAACTGGCACAAGACTCAGACGCGTCCTTTGGGCCACAGAGGGAAGGAAGTAAAGCAGCCTTTGCTGGCCTCTCTTGGCTTTTGAAACGGTTGTCCACACACCTGTGTCTGTCTTCCTGCTACCCTCAAAATGCTGGTGTTCGTTCTGCGGTAATTAAAGCATCTTCACTGCTCACCTTGGTGGCTTCCCAATTTTCAGGGAGCGTAATAAAAAACATATCCCGAAAGAGGTAATCATATCAGCAAGGCACTAGAAAATGTACACAGGGGCGCCTGGGTGGCTCGGTCGGTTACGCGTCCGACTTCACGTCAGGTCATGATCTCACGGTCCGTGAGTTCGAGCCCCGCGTCGGGCTCTGGGCTGATGGCTCAGAGCCTGGAGCCTGCTTCCGATTCTGTGTCTCCCTCTCTCTCTGCCCCTCCCCCGTTCATGCTCTGTCTCTCTGTCTCAAAAATAAATAAACGTTAAAAAACAAAATTAAAAAAAAAAAAGAAAATGTACACAAAGTACATACAAGTTACGTGGGTTTTTCCCCCGCCTTTGGTAAAAATTGCAAATTCACATTTTTGGTGGCACTTTTTTTTTTAAATTTTTTTCTTTAACATTTATTTCTTTCTTTAACATTTTACGTCTTTCTTTCTTTAACATTTATTTTTTTTTAACATTTTAAACATTTTATTTATTTCTTTCTTTAACATTTATTTATTTTTGAGAGAGACAGAGACAGAATGCAAGCCGGGGAGGGGCAGACACAGAACCCGAAGCAGGCTCCAGGCTCCGAGCTGTCAGCACAGAGCCTGACACAGAACTGGAGCTCACGAACCGTGAGATCATGACCTGGGCCGAAGTCGGCGCTTAACCAGCTGAGCCACCCAGGCGTCCCTCGGTGGCGCTTTTAAGTCAAGAGCACCATCCAGTAAAGAGGGTCTTCTTTGTCTCTCTAAACGTAGCACTAGTCTTTTTTTTTTTTTTTTTTTAATATTGACATCTAAAATGTGATCAGTTGGAAATTTCCTCTAGAAAAGCCCATAGGCGCCATCACTCCAGCCACAGTGGAATAATCCTCTGATAGCCGTGTCTGCTTAGTGCCCCCCTGGAGCAAGTATTACACATTGCTGCCTTTGTGCTATCATTCTTATTAGCTATTCCTGTGAGAGCACTTATCACACTGTCTTGCCATTATTTGTTTATCTGTCTGTCTCCCCAACTAGGCTGGGAAGTCCTACAGGGCAGTGGCTTTATCTGATTCATTGGTGCAAAAACTGAATGTCTTAGGTGCTTGTCACAAAGTGGTGAGGTCACCTCTCTCTTAATACTGTGGATTACAGCAGGTAGGAGCTGCAACCCACCCCCCCCCTTCCGATGTCCCCTGGCCTCTCCAGTTCTCTCAGAGTTTCTCAGGGTGCCCCACGTCCAAGGTGCCCAGTTGAGGTGAATCTGTGAGGTTGCCTCTGTCTCTTCGCCCTGAGGATCTGCACTGAGATCCCGCTGTTGTCTCCCAGCAGGTCTAGGACCACCCATTCCCCTTGGGACAGTGCTGTTACTGTTAGTCCGACATGCAGGGTGTGACGGTGAGGTTTCCCTTCCCTTGAATGGAAGCCATCATGGTGGAAGTGAAGGGGAAGGGGAATGAAGTTAGAGAGGCAGGTGGCTTGCAGACATGATAAGGAGTTTGACTTTGATTCCAAATGCAGCAGGAGACCTCAAAGAAGGTCACGATTTGCTAAAATTTATTTAAAAGATTACTCTGGTGTTGAATAACTAGCAGAGTGGTTAAGCAGGCAGGCCAGTCGGAGGCTGTTGGAACAGCCTTACGTGATAGCAGCGGAGATGGGCATGGGGAGGAGCGGGGGTGCATTGGACATGGAACCAAAAGCAACCTTCTGACCGACTATGAATGCAGGAGAAAAGGGAAGAATTGAACCTGACACTCACTGTTCATTGAGCAGATGAGTGGGCTTATTACAAGCGGAATATCTATGGAAGAAAGGCTTGGGACCCACAAGGGCCATCTTAGAAGTTCCGGTTGAGATGACTATTGGCTAGCAAGGGTCCACGTCGAGAAGGCAGTTAGATATGCAAGTTTCAAGTTCAAGGAAAAGTTAAGGGCTGGAGATATAAATTTAAGAGTCATCAAAATAGGGATCGTAGTTCAAGCCCCAGGAGAGGCTGAGGCCACGGAGGCACAGGGTGCAACTACAGACGAGAAAAAGATCAGCCACCAGGGCCTGAGGTCATTGAACTTGAGGAAGAGGGCCAAAAAAAGTAGTTTGAACAAGAGGATCCAGGGCTGTAGGAGGAGAACCAAAAAAGAGGACAGTTTGAGAAGCCAAACGAGGAGAGAATTTCAGGATGGAGGGAGCAGTCAGGCGGAATGTGGATCGCTTGCACAAGAAGACAGAGAAACGTCCACGGTTTCCTTCTTCGGCCAGGCCTGGGGCCACTTCTCGGCCTCTCGTTTCTGTGTTGCAAGGCAGTGGGAAGAGCCCAACAGGCTAGCACAGGGGAACGCGGTATTCCAACACTGACGCATTTCCCAAGGCGCGTTTTATTTGGTCTTGAATAACGCGGTGTGCAGGACACCCGCGTCTTAGAACAGCCTGAACTGCAAAAAGCCCGTTTCAATAGTGAGCCTTCTTTTATCCCCACGTTAGGATCCCGCCTGAATGTCCTTCTCTCCTCAAGAGAAACAAAGGCTCGCTGGCGCGGGGTACGACCAGATCCGCGTGGAGAAAAGGCCTCTTCCTGCCACTCAGTCTCTAAACGAATAAGTAAATAAATAAAAGAACACCAACAAAAGAAGCAAAGCAACAAAAGCTTTGGCTCAACCGCAGGTAAAAATTTACAATTCGAGAAGGCTTTTGTTCTCGTCCTAAAACACGGCATCGTTGTCATTTCTGAGCGTCCCCTCTGAATAACAGGTGGGTGTTTGCCTTGCACTTGGGCGATTAAAGGGTCCCCCCAGGTTGTTTATTCCAAACGTGGGGGACAATCAGACCCAAACGTGACTGAATCTCGGTCTCTCACTCTTCTGCTGAGATTCAAAAGGACCGATTTTGCAGTTTCAAGTCAAGTCGTTTCCCCCAGGCCTAGGATAGTGCCCGGTCTGTTACGCGATCAGTGGCTTGCTTGTTGCAGGAGTGAACGAACGAGAAGGCCTCGTGACGAAGTGGGATGGAACGCTTGATTTAATTAGAAGATCTGGATTCTCGGGAGGGTCATTTATACACTCGGCACCTGAACATTCTTAAATGTGCCGCCTGAAAACCCAGTTTTGTTTTTTTTTTTAATTTTTTTTCAACGTTTATTTATTTTTGGGACAGAGAGAGACAGAGCATGAACGGGGGAGGGGCAGAGAGAGAGGGAGACACAGAATCGGAAACAGGCTCCAGGCCCCGAGCCATCAGCCCAGAGCCCGACGCGGGGCTCGAACTCCCAGACCGCGAGATCGTGACCTGGCTGAAGTCGGACGCTTAACCGACTGCGCCACCCAGGCGCCCCTGAAAACCCAGTTTTAAAGCGATGTGTTGAAGGAGCAGTTCAATAGGCAAAAATAGCAAAACCGAATTCTACTAATTTCTCACATGTCTCAGATGAAGTCAAAGGAGATGCAAACACATAGTCCATAACATATATTAAAATCTTCCTTTGCTCATGCCCCACAGCTGCCCCAATGTCTCTCTGTCCTTAACATCCTGTCTCAGAGGACTTGTCCTCCACTCTCTGAACTGTAGCTGGTGAGACTTGCCCATCCTCTGGTTGTGCCTCCCTCCAGGAAGGATTCTGCGTCTCTAGGAGGGGAAAGCAAAGGAGAAACTGGGCACAGAGGGTTATCTTTGGCGGTGTGGGAGAGGAGGTAAGTCGTAGACGATTCTCACGTAAGTAGGTTTTGCACCGTCACATATGCAAAATGGGAAAAATAATTCCTGCTCCCTGGTCTTGTTGGGATGATTAAATGAGATATGACCACGGAGCCGTAGACTCCCCACAGACACCCGCTGTCATTGTTCCGTGCGCTGCGTAAGCATCGTTTAGAGCCCTTAGTGCAATTTTTGATCTTATTCTCATGAAAGATTAGTTTTATCTCATAAGAAGCCTGTATCTGCTGTCCTACTTAAAAAATAAGTTCCAGGGCGCCTGGGTGGCTCAGTCGGTCAAGCGTCCGACTTCTGCCCACGTCCTGATCTCACGGTTCATGGGTTCCAGCCCCCCGTTGGGCTCTGTGCTGACAGCTCAGAGCCTGGAGCCTGCTTCAGATTCTCCCTCTCTCTTTGTCCCTCCCCAGCTCATGCTCTGTCTCTGTCTCTCTCTCAAAAATAGACATTAAACAAACAAACAAACAAATAAATAAATAAATAAATAAATAAAAATAAGTTCCAGGGGCACCTGGGTGGCTCAGACAGTTGAGCGTCCCACTCTTGATCTCAGCTCAGGTCATGATCTCACGCCTTCGTGGGCTCAAGCACTGTATCCAGCTCTGTGCTGACAGCATGGAGCCTGCTTGAGATTCTCTCTCTCCCTCTTTCTCTGCCCCTCTCCCACTCTTGCTCTCTCTCTCTCAAAATAAATAAACTTAAAAAAAAATAAGTTCCAAAATAAATAAAAAGCAAATTGATTTACAAAAAAGCCAACACAAGACATATCTGGAAGTGGCTTTGGATGCATTTGTTAAGGTTTTCATTGTCAGCCCCAAACATAGCAGTTTGGAGTAGTGAAAATCTGTGCTTTTGCCGCTCATTTAAAAATAATTTTAGTGTCCATGTGAATTTGTTGAGTATACCCAGTACCTTCGATGAGCTATTTGTTTAAAGGAACCACATTCGAGAATTGTGTCTTAAGTAGAACATCAATGATAAACATCCAGAAATGCTGTTCTTTCAATTAAAAAAGTGAGACTTGTGGGTTTTCTGTTTTCTGTGTTTGTTTTTAAATCATTGATTTCATGAGGATTGTTGATTCTCAGAACAGACAAAATAGAAAATCTTAACAAAAAAAAAAACAAGAAAGAAAGAACATCTGCTCAGTTCTGTGTTCGTTCCTTATGGTTGCACCAACGTTACTTTAAAGCTTAGTGAGTTAAAACTCACTCATGGTCTTTTGGGTCTTTCTGGCTTGGAGTCCCCTATGAGATGGCAGTCGTGCTGTCAATGGTGGGGTCTACCTGTGAAGGCTTGACTGGGGCTGGAGGGTCTGTTTCCAAGATGGCTCCCTCACGTGCTGTTGGGAGGAAGCCTCGGGTTCTCACCATGTGGACCTCTCCGTAGGACTGCCTGAGTGTCCTCATGACATGGTGGCGGGCTTCTCCCAGAAAGAGTGATATAAGAGAGAGTAAGGAAAAAGCCACAGTGCCATTTACGTCTTTATCTCGGAAAGCATTGTCGGAAAGGCACTGTCACTTTGTCGACATGCTATTTGCTAGAGGTAAGTTTGCTCGCACTTAAGGGAAAGAGAATTAGACTCTACTTTCTGAAGGAAGGAGTATCAAAAAGCTTTAGGGACATGTGGTAAAAGCAACACAAGTTCTTTGGCACAAGTTACGTTGGGAAATTATGTTCCGAACCAAATATGAGTCTTTCACAAGCGGGGTAGCTACTTACATTAACTACATTCTCAGGATACAGAACATAAATCTCTTCATTGGTTATGGAGAAATTGAGTTCAGAAGCCTAAGTAAGCTTCTTCTAGGTATAGAAACATTCAGCGTCCAAATCTGGACTTGGATTCGATTTTCTGATATATAATTCCATTGTATATAATTCCAGTGTGGAATTCCAAAAACTGAGAGCAAAAACAGGGCTCTTTTGCTATTCTGAACTTAACTTTTCTAACTTTTGGCTACTTACGTGATCTCAAACAGCTGGATTTAAATTGGAAACATTTCATGAAAAATTCGGATGTTTCCAAACATAGGAGAAGTAAAAGAGCTATGCAGACCCTTTGGCAAATGCGTAATTCTGCATGCTGCTGAACGCTTCATTCCCCTCCCCAACGTATATTATTCTATGTGGGAAGTTTCCAATGTCACCAAATGTTAAATTGGAAATTCGGACCAAGGAAACGAGATCCCATAAATATCAGATGGCAGAGTGAGGTGTGAGACAGGACCAGGATGTAAGTTCTGAGACAAAAATATTTGTAAAATTATCGCACAACTTCGGTGCCCTACTTCCTGGGTCCTTCACCCAGCTGTGGCTAAGTCAAGGCAGAGCTTACAAGGAGGGTTTTAGAATAAGGCAACCAATCCCCCCCAAAGCAAGGAAGGACTTCGGTGGGACCACTCAGGATTCATAAGTGTCTTCTGTAGGCAGAAGGCACAAGGAAATGGTCCCTCGCCCTGGACTGTCAGACTTTACCTAAGAGAACCGGGAAAATCATGGGGATTTCCAGAAGTTTCATCCAGCAACAGTGAAACCATTATCCCACAGCGAAGATTTAAAGGAATAGTGAAAAACAAAAAGCAAGAAGATTTTACGATGAGCTATCCTTCGCACACGCTCTGTGTTTAACATAAAGCTTCACTGAAACGTATCACAGGTATTTCCTGCCTTTTAAACAATGAAAGGTGAGTTATGAAGAAAGGATTAAGCAGTTTCAGTGTAATCATTAGTTAATGCAACAATTAATTATTAATACAATAATGCAAGAAACCTGGACTTTGTATACTACAGTGTTTTCAAAAAATATGTATCCATATCCCCAGGGTTTAGGGAGATGTATAGGGGTCTTTACCGCTAACTCATAATTCTCATAAAGTTGTTTCTAACTTTCCTGCCTCCTCATTTGGTGGCTTTTTTGTCACTTCTCCCTGTTTTCCGTATGCTTCATTATTTTATCCCCTCTCTTCTTTAACTGATAGCTGGTGGGGAGACAACCTTGCTGGGATTGTGAATTAAAGGCGCTTAGATAGGACCATAGTGTGTCCCCTCCCCCCCTTTGGTTGCTCACCAAAGTTCTTCAGGGAAAGTTGATGGAGAACTGACTTAGGACAGAAGAGATCTACTTAATCTTGCAATCAGGTAAACAGCAGAGGTCTGTCCACACGCGATGATCACTGAGTACTGGCTGACTACATTTGTTTTTGTTTTTCATGAGACTTTTCTCTACATACATATTTTTCATTTGTTAATTGATCAGGTGTATACTGAGGTGCCTACTCTGTGCCAGATGCTGGGTGTGGATGGCTTAATGCCGGCATGGATTGAGTTATTTAGTCAACTGATTCTACGCCAGTTCCTGCACTCCGTCCTAAACGTTGTGCTCTGTAACGTAGACCGAGAAGTGAATTTTCCATGCCCTTTGAGAATGGCAGATTTTATATGCCACTTAAACAGATAAAGAAACAATGGATTTAGCACCAGATGAGGAATGAATTCTAATATCACAAATGGCAGCGAGTTTGACCTTCTGAACTCTGTTATGGGTGAGGTGAAGGGTGCTTAAAGCCCAAAGCTGGTGATCAAGTCAATGTGAAAGCCCATCTTCAGTCTATGAAATCCAGTCTTTTCTCGCTCAACTCACGGCGGTAGACGTTACCTCTCTGTGCCGTCACTTCGGCTTATGTCGTATTGGGTTGATTCTGATGCAACGTGGGTTAAATATTTGGAGAAGCGACTGGACACGCTTACAGCCGAATGGTTTCCCCAGAGCTTGGATGTATCGTCAGCGCCTCTGTTTTGGAGCCTGAATATTCTTCACCTTCTGCTCTGCTTAATAGAAGAGTTGAGAGACCAGAAATGGAACTGAGGTTTAAGAATGGTTTTCATGCATCGAGCCGTTGGCATGGGTCCCTGGTAGCAAACCTCTGCCCTTCGTATGCCAGGAAGCTGAAGTAAAGGCCTACTGCCAAAGCTAGATGCTTTGGGAGGAGTTATTCCTCCCCACCACTGACTCCTAAACAGCAAGGAGGGACTGAGGCAGGTGAAGGCCCAGGGTGTCCTACCTCTCATAGACTTCAGATGCCCCAGCTGCCATGGCAGAGTGAAGCCACGGAGGAGAAGCAAATTTGCCAAACAAACAGTGGTACATCCAGACAATGGAACATTATTCGGTGTTAGAAAGAAATGAGCGCTCAAGCCACGGGAAGATGTGAAGGAGACCTAATTGCACGTTACTAAGTGACAGAAGCCAATCTGAAAAGGCTACGTATGGTAGAATTCCAACTCTACGATATCACGAGAACGGTAAAACTATACAGAAAGTAAAGACATCGGTGGTCTCCTGGGGGTGGGGGGAAGGGATGGACGGGAAGGGAAGGGAAGGGAGCGCAGAGGATGTTTAGGGCAGTGCATATATTCTGTATGACACTGGGGTGATGGGTACACGTCATCACACTGGGTCTAAACCCTCAGAAGGAACACCAAGAGTGAGCTGTAATGGAGATTACCGGCACGTGGACTATGGCGATAATAACATGCCAATGGGGGCCCATCCGTTGCGACGGGCGCACCACTCTGGTTGGGGGAGGTTGAGAACGGGCGAGGCTGTGCCTGCGTGCGGGCAGAGGATAGATGAGGGACGCCTGTACCTTCCTCTCAATTTTTCTGTGACCCTAAAATTGCCCCCCCAAAGCATAAAGTCTTTAAAAAAGACAAAGGGAGAATTTGCCTGCCCTAATGGCGGCCCTACTCTTAGAAGCGGGGATCCTCCCGAGAGAGTTGTTGGGCTTGAGCCACTGAGGCTGAAACACATTTAGGGTTTGCAGCCAACTCCAGCATTTCCCTCATCGCACATATTGTGTTGGGACAATGGTCTGATCAAATGTTTCCTAATTTCATCGCGGACTTCCTGTCTAATGAGTCCCTTTCTCCCCTGCTCTAAATAAAGAAGATGCTAAAAACGTGACACACGCTACAGATGGGTCACCCACATCTGGGCTTTTCATTTTAAAAGGCGGTGTGGGGGCGGGGAGGACAGTGAAGCAGGATGTGGCTGGCTTTCTTATGAGAGGGGTGAGTTGGGGGAGGGGCGCAAAGAGACGAGGGGGTGAGACGGCATCATCCACCATTGTTATCGAGTGACAGACGTGTCCACTGGGATTAATTATAGTAATGATCCCGGCCCATAACCGACTCGGGGCTTGAGTGCACCTCTCTATGCCAAGTTCTCAAATTTGGGCACCTGGATGGCACCTATGAAGTTGGCATTTACCAAAGAAACCGTGTGCAGATGGAGATTTGCATGTGAAAACCGGGTAATTGTGTGTGTGTGTGCGGGAGCTTCTGTGCACAATTATCAGCCTCTCCTCAAGATGTTGGGAGCAGTGTCTGGTCCTTTGGAAAGCTGGCCCGCAATTTGCTGGTGCAGAGCCGATGGCACGTGCCCAGGTTTCAGAGAAGTAGCTCAGATGAGTTGTTATGTGTGCGTTGGCCGGCGGTGACGTGTCCCGGCACTGTCACGGAGTGAGGAAGGGCTCAGACGGTGCCATCGAGTGGATCTGCGTTAGGATTCCAGCTCCACGACAGCGTTCGCCAGGGCGAGGTGGTGGGAGAGAGGAATTCGTTTGAGGAGCTGCAGGCAACTGGGTCCTCGTGAGCCCTCCGGCTGCGTGCTGTCGTCAGGGAGGTGTCTAGGGAAACTGAGACTTGGAGGAGAGACGTTGAAGCTGTGGCGGAGCAGGGTTTGAACCAGGGCTGTCCTACGGATTGTCCTGAGCTCTGCCATTTGTCCTGAGCTCTGCCGTCTCTCAAGGGCGGGGAAAGAAAGTGGGACCCCAAGAGCAAAGACGTTCACCTGCCCGTCATTCTTCCACGGGAGCATCTCCCTCTTTTGTTCATGAGCCACAACTGGGTCCTGGGGAGCAGAAATCTCCGAGCCCGGTGCAAAAGGCGTGGGTACAACTTCCATAGCCAGTGCTGTCTCTGGTCAGCGTTGAGGACGACAAGAGCCGTGAGATGCCAGATGGCGTCAGTCAGTCGCCTACCCCACACTTGACTGTGCCTTTGGCTGGAGCGCCCCTGTCTTACTCGTTATTTATATGTGTTCTATGCTTTCTTCAAGCTCGGATCAAGGTGCACCTCTTTCCGGAAAGCTGCCCCGTAAGAGAGGTACTAGTCCTGTGCCCATTTCATGGACGAAGAGCTGAGTCACAGAGACACGAAGTAACTAATCCAAGGTCATAAAGCCCAGTGAGTGCTGCAGTTGAGCGCTGGTCACCTGGCTCTCCAAGCCAGTGCTCTTAGCCGTTGCCCCATGCAACTGCTCCGTTAGAATAATCTCTCTCTCTATGTATGAAAGCTCTAAGGGCCCTTGTCATCTTAGAGTCTCTTGTGGCGCTACGTGCTCAGGGTACCCAGTGGTAAATTTTCCACGAAGCATCAGAGGAGTTTGTTCTGGCCCTGGACAGATCACTTACCAGCCTTGGTTTTAAAGTGCATTTTGATGGTTTTATAACATTCCTAGAGGAATACAGTCGACAACCGGGAGGGACGGTGAACTCTGGTTCCTGTAGCAGTATTTTTGTTTTTTTAAAGCTTATTTATTTTTGACAGAGAGAGAGAGAGAGAGAGAGAGAGAGCATGAGTGGAGGGACGGGAAGAGAGAGAGGGAGACACACGTTCCAGGCTCTGAGCTGCCAGCACAGAGCCCGACGTGGGGCTCAAACTCACAAACTGCGAGATCGTGACCTGAACCCAAATCAAACGTTGGAGACACTTGGGGTGTCTGGGTGGCTCAGTCGGTGAAGCGTCTGGGTCTTGATTTCAGCTCAGGTCACAATCTCACTGTTCGTGCGTTCGAGCCCCGCGTTGGGCGCCGTGCTGACAGTGCAGAGCCTGCTTGGGATTCTCTCTCTCTCTCTCTCTCTCTCAAAACAAATAAATACACTTAAGAAAAAAAGAGTTGGACGCTTAACCAACTGAGCCACCCAGGCCCCCCTCTTGTAGCAGTTTTATGCCACCAGCTGGCTTCCGACAACCTGCCACCCAAAGGCAGTTCGCCTCAGAGGAGCAACGCGACTCAAGAGAAAGTGGTGTTACTCATGCTGAGGTGTGACAGACCACGCGTTCCGTGGCCAGTGGGGGTGGGACATCATGCTGTATTTTCTGTGAGAGGCCCAGGGTTTCTCCTGAAATCCTCCTCAGCCCTCCACAGTCTCTCTCCCCCCGCCCTCCGCACAGCCTCCGGGAAATCAACTCACTTTCCTTTCCTTCAGAAGCTGCCACCGTGCCTCGGAGTGTGGCCCCCTCAAAACTCTCCAGAGACAAACACGAAGGACCTTTCCTGTTTTCAGGCTTTTAGTGCTGGTCACAAAGGGAGAACAGAACGCGAGGAAAGTAGCAGAGATGAAGAAGCGGCAAACGGTGGTGCGTCTTACGAAGTCCTTCTCGCCTTGATGCCTTGGATATAGTTTCAGGCTCTCTTGGGATCGTGAAAGGAAGCTTCGAAGGTAGTTTGGCCTTTTCTGACGATGAGGCGCACGGAATCGTCCCACCGTGTCCCGATTCTACTTTGGCCTTGTTACAGGGGTCGTTTCTTTCACATGATTCATTCCCAGCCTGACCACGCAGCCTTTGCCTTGGTTTCCTGTAGATATTTGACTTTTCAGAAGACCTCTAGAGTGAGTTGTGATGACTGCTTTAATTGACTGTTGCCTCTCTGGGTATTTTCCTGTGTTCACCTAAAGCCCCACGGGTAGGAACTGACCCTCCGCTCTCCTGTCTCCCCACCTGTTGAGGCCTTATTGCCCAGGGCCTAGCCTGTTGTCTACACAAGCCACGTAGAAATAGTTTATAGCTTGACTTGGGGCTTTCGCGTCAAAAGGCACTTCATTCTCCAGTGATAAATTTATACCATTTATCTTCATCATGGACCGGGGATCTTCAGGGAGATTTTGTTTTGTATTTTTGTAGTTAAAAACCATCTAGTAGATGCTAGCAAATACAGGAATAGGTGAGTGGGTTGCGCCAGCCTCGCAGGGTGGGGAATATCCACTTGGAAGTGGCTTAATACGACCTGCTGTCTTGAATAATGAAATAAGTCCTGGAGTCAGGGAGACCTGCGTATGGGTGTGGCTGTGCAGGAAGAGGGCATCCAAACGTTCTTATCGTATTTCTATAGTTCGATGCGCTTTGACGATCTCGTGCCAGAAAACCAGAAAGACACGGCTGGGAAGAGACAAAAAAGAGGAAAGGAGGGTCGGAAGGGCAGCCAGATCTGAGAGGCAAGGTCAAGGGACCAAGCATCACACATGGGTTGGGAACGACAGACTTTAATGAGGCAAGAGAGAGGGAAACATGATTAAAGTATGGCCAGACACCGAAAGCATGGCAAGTGGAAGCCAAGGGCTTTGTGAAGCAAATAAGGAATGTCAACCCCAAGGTTTGCTCTGCCCGCAGGATGGATGGCCTTTTCCTGTTCGGTCTGCATGCCCCAGGCAGCTGTCAGTGACGAGGCCACCCGACAGAAGAAGGAAGTCCCCGGAACCTCAGCTCAGGAAGCCTTCTATGCCACGGGGTAGAGTGTTGCTGGCACTGACCAGCAGACCAACGTGAGCTCCTCCCGGGAGAAGCGGTCCTGACAAGACACAAGATTTAGAGCAGATCATGATAATAATTGCCAATTGGCAATCATGGAGGTTTGCACATGTAAGGCACTAAAAATCTTCTGGTGCTGGTGATTCATTTTAATGGGAATTTGGCACCGATTCAGAAGACAGTGCCTCTGGGCATTTAGCAGGCAATCCCAGGAATGTGATTGCAACAATTTAAAATACTTGCCCACTAAGAAACAAAACAAAACAAACCAACCGACGACAACAACGACAATACGTGCCCACTCTAAAATGATACGTCGAGACTCTAGGAAATGGAAGAATAACTGTTATAATTACAATCATAAGGATGTTAATTATTTTAATTTGAAGGTGAATTTCTGATAGTGATCTGTTCCACGCAGGGTCTTTAGCCAAGGAAATGCACGTACATCATCTATTGTGCAGATAAGGTAGTCATGCAGTAGTCCAAGAGCCACTTTGTAGATTTGTCATTAGTTACATTAGACGTCCAAAAGGGTCTGTAAAGCCATTAAGTATTTCTCCAGTGCCCTTATCCTTAAAATAGCCCAGAGGTTAAGCTGTTCACTTCTCCCTTCTGGGGATCAACATCTTCCCCAGGGTCCTGGAGGGATCCTGACGCTGGCTCTCACATCTCCTGGTCCCCTTCATGGCCAGAGTCCTTTATGTTGACCCGGAGGCCTCATCTCTTACTTCAAGAGTCTCCGTGTGGCTATGGGTCTCTGAGGTCTCATTACCTGATTTGGACGGCTTGCCCAGCACCGAGCGGCTGTCAGACTCTGCTCCCTGAGTATTTCCACCTAGGACCTCTGGCTGTTCGTCTCCAATACTCCCTCTTACTACCCTTCTTGCTGAATCCGAGAGCTGAGGGCTTACTCCTCTCTGAACAAGGCGGCCTTACATTGGATCTGATGGGGAGGTCTTTGGGAGTTGCTTTTCAAGAAAATCTGTTTTATAAAAGCCTGGCATGTATATAGTTGAACATTCAAAGCTAACTCTTACCGTTGTTGTTACGATGCAACCCCACTCTCCAGTCTCAATTCTTGATATCCCAGTGCAAATACTTCTCACTTTTTCAGATGTTTCGTCTCTATTTCAAGTAATGTTATGATTTTTAGTTTTCCATGCTCCCTCTTGATCCTCTTCTATGAAAAATAAGCATTTAGCTTCTTGCTTTCCCCTCCCTACACACACACTCTCTCTCTCTCTCTCTCTTTCCCTCCCTCTTCTTCTCATCCTCTTAATTATGTATCAGATATCTACTACTGCAAAATCAATTACTGCAGAAGTTGGTGCCATAATGTAATAAGCATTCATTACCTCATAGTTTTTGTGAGCCAGGAATTTGGGGGTTCTGGAGCTGAAGGATCTTGATTTCAAGGCCATTCACACGGACGGCCAGTGGGTGTTGGTTGCGGGCCAGAGGCCTCAGGTCTTCCCTATTTTGGCCTTTCTATAGGATGCCCGAGTGTCCTCGTGACACAATTGGGGTATCTGGTGCCTCGCTCCTTCCTTGTTGACCTGTGAGTGCACGGCGGCCATAGCTTCTGTGAGGGGGCTGTCTCCTAGAGCTACAGCTGTCTTTCCATGTTCAGGAAATATGGCCTCCTTTCGTGCCTTCAGCACTTAGCATTGTAACAGCTCCCTGCTCCCGCCGGCCTTAGGGTACTTCATCGTTTCCGGCTGAATTCCCTTAACCTTGGCCATATTTCTGTAAATAGTTAAACTCTTCTCAGTTTGAGTGAGCCCTCTTGTTTCCTGCCCACACTGACTGCCACAGAAGGAAGTTTTTGATCCCTCGTATATCTGAAAATGTCTTTATTCTACCCCCCGCTTTGGGTATAAAATTTTAGGTTGAAAATAATTTTTTCCTTAGGACTTGAGAGATGTTCTGCCTTACAGCTTTCAGTATCACTTTTGATAACACAAGTGCGATCCCGATACCCAATCCTTTGTATGTGACTTGCGTTTGCTCTCAGAAACCTTTGGGAGTCTCCTCTTTATCTCCAGTGTTCAAAAGTTTCATGATGATATGCCTTGATATATGTTTTATTTCATTCAGAGTGCTGTACACTCAGAGGCTCTTTTCAGTCTGGAAAGTTCTGGGAAATCCATTACTTCTTTGATAACTTTCTCCCTCCCCTTTTGCTCAGTTCTCTTTTCCTGGGACTCCTTTGAGTTGAAAGAGGACTTTCATGGACAGATATGTTATCTTCAGTTTTCTCTCCTTTTTTCAACTTTCCTTTTTTTTTGTTTTGTTGTGTTGTGTTTTGGTTTGGTTTTTTTGGCTTTCCAAGAAACTTTACCGTCTAATCCATTTAGTTTTTTATTTGCCTATCATATTTTATTCGTTCCTATTTTTCTTTCACGGGTGCAACCTCCTGAATATTATCCCCTTTTGTCTCCCATAATTGAGATGTCCCTCAGATATTTGGTTATTCAGATTTGCCATCTTCCGTTTAAGAGTGAGATGCCAACTTTCTGGTAGGAGCTCTATGTACATGAATGGAGCTTGTTAGCTGTTGGGAGTCACTCTGGGTGATCAATGGACACCAGTCTCTGTAGGTTTGTCTCAGTCTGGTTGGTCTCCTCTGGAGAGGGACTCTCTCATCCAGGGCTGTTCCACGAAAACGTTCAGTATCAGCGCTGTCCAATATGGTAGCCACCGAACGGCTATTCGGTATTAGCAATGTGGCTAGTACAGCCGAAAAAGTTAATTTTGAACTTTGTTTAATTTCGCTTAATTAGAACCCGGTCACTTGTGGCCAGTGGCCACCATACTGCACAGCTCCAGCCTAATGTGCTACGTTGGCCGCCAACCTCTTACCAGCTACGGTGGAGGAAAAGTTGGGGAACCCCATTATTCAGGGTGCAGACTCACCTCAAATTCCCCTTTGCGTAAGCTCTCCCTCTGCCTCCAGCTGTTTGGAGCCCAAGGTCTACCTTGCTGAACTTCTCTAAATGTCTAGTCTTCTGAGGCAAGGGGGGAGGGACAATCATCTGACCGCACGACACAGAAGACAGACTTTGGGGATCCAGATGCTACTCACACATCTCCCAACTCGTCCTCCTGTTTTCCTTGCCTTCTGAGGGCCCCGTAACACGAACATCTGGGTTTCCAGGATTCCTTAGGGAAAACGGCTAGTTTCTGCGGCTTTCTCGGCTGCAGGTCTGTTTCAGCTTTCTCTGATCTGCTAAGTCAGCTGCAATTGACCTTCCAGCTCTCAGTTCTTGCTGTCATCTCCTCTCCAGGTCTCCTTGGCCATGTAGGTTGGAGTCACTTCTTTTTTTCTTGCCTGTATTTTAGTGGGGTCTCTGCAGGCAGAGGAGAAGAATGGGTGTGTCAGCACCTCCACACGGGCAGCTGATTACTTGGTTTCCACACTTACTTGGTCTCGCTCTTCTGCCAAAGTCATGGCTTTATTTATTTCCCCGACAGATGTTTTTGTGATGTTCTAAAATGGAAGCTATTGTTCTAGTTGCCATTACATTATGTATTTTAGCGATAGTGGGATGTCCTGTGAAAAGAGGTGGCCAGAATTAGTTGTTCTGTTTTTATGACATTTTCCTCGGACTTCATCTGGTGGCCTTAGCAGGACAGGCTTGGGTGTTTAACGGGAACATCTCCGTCTCACTCGTCTGCTCACACAAGGGAAACCAGGGTTATAAAAATACCCTTCCTGGCTACAGAAAGCTGCATGGCTTCCAGGATTCTCTTCTCAGATTTTTTTTTTTTCCTCTTAGAATCCCTAAGCGTGTTCACGTGTGTCCAGAAATCAGCTCTGGTCATTTATGAATCCATGGCCGGCCAAGCCAGGACCACACAATAGCTCCGAGCTGGAAATTTCCACTAGGGTGTCATTCTGCATTTAGAAACTTTCTCCCACTGCTGGTGCAGCTGGAGATAGCATTGTTGGTGAAAACAGGCTCTACCTCTCCGAAAGACAGAGGAACAGGCGCATCTCCTCTACTCCAAGTATCGGTCACATTTGGGAGGTGAAAGATGAGTGCCAGTATTGGAGTACTTGGGGCCGGAGGTTCTCAGACCTACCTGTGTTACACCTCACCTCTGACTCTGGTGTGGTTGAGCTTTGACTTCCCGCTCAAGCCCTAACAGACCTGCAGAGACTCCCAGCATGCAGTGACCCGCCCCCAGCGGCTCTCAGTAGATCTCTGTTAATCTGTCCAGACGACATCTCCACTGTAAGAGAGAGAATACCCCCTCTGCCAACTCTAGATTATTTCGGCAGGAGTTTCATAGTAAAAGTGCCTGCACCCAATGTTATCTGGCTGTATCGGCTCACATTTCTGCCTCCAACCCACCATCTCTGACGCTCTACTCTGAGTTCCCTCTCAGGGACCCACTACTCTCTCTTTCTACCCAGCCTCCAGCTGGGAATACTACTGTTTGTCACACATGCGCCTATATTCCCGAAACCCCAGGGGTTTTATGATTCAATCCATTTTTTTCTTCCACGAACCTCCTGAGTAGCGCCCATGTGGATGTCTAAGTGTGAATAGGTACAGGGGAGAAGCATGCCCCCTCACCCACCCTGCCCCAACTCCACTGGCTAGCCATACCCCACAGCAAGTCCGACTGAATAGATAAAGGGTAATTTTGTCTAAGGCAGTGGTCTTCCAAGTGAGCTTCCCGAGATGGCACGGGGATAAAAAAAAAATAGAATTTCTATTTTATTTGAGTTTATTTGATTGAAGTGTAATTGACGTATAACATTATATTAGCTTCTGGCGTACCACGTAATGATTCAGTATTTGTGTATCATGCAAATTGGGCACCATCCATAAGTCTGGTTAACACGGGTCACCATACATCGTCTTTTTTTCTTATGATGGGAACTTCTAACATTTATTCTCTTAGCCACTGTTAAATATGCAATACGGTATTACTATGAATTCTAGGCGCTGTGCTGAACATTTCTATTTTTTAATCTCACACCAAAACATTTTTTTTGCATGCCTGTTTCACACACATGTATAAATGTTATAGTCCACGGTCAAACATTTTTTTCCTCGTATGGTACAGTCTTATTAAAGTAGGCAAACCAATATTGTCCACATATGTGCCTGGAGGCCCCAGAGGCCCCAGATACCTCGCCATGTTCGTATATTTAATACTTTGCACATGAAGGGTTACCGGGGTACAGCTTTGGTGTGGGCATTAAGCCTGTTCACCATCAACAGGGTGACCGAACTCTTTGGATTTCAACTTTCAGGAAACGCACACAATCTTTGCCTACCACGACTTTTAGGTCCAGACGACAGCACTGACTTTGAAAGCATAGCACATTTGAACTCATGTTATTAATATTGTTATTACCTACATCTTGTTGCCCACACTGAGATCAGTGTTCCGTGTTTTTTTTTTTTTCCAGCTTGTGAAACAACTGTTTCCTTTACGTTTCTTTACAATTGCTGTGTGGTTGATTGCTTTCAGCTGCAAAAAAGCCTAGACGTTTATAGGCTCCTCTTTGAAGTAGAGCTTGAAAAATTTGAGAAAGCCCTTACAAACGAATCCATTCATCACAGCAAACTGAACTGTATTTATCCATATCAAGGCCCACTTATGCTGGTGGGGGTTGCCGACCGGACTTGGGTTGAGTGTCAGTATCACTGTGGTAGGAGGATGTGTGTATAGAGAATGGGGAGGGTTTGACTTTGCTAGCTGCGTAGTATCTCCAGGTCGATGACTTAGGTGCCATCGAAGGCTAAGTTCACTGTTTGCATGGTCTAAAAGCGGGCGTTTCATTCCTTCGGCCTCCGCGACGGCCCCCAAGGACCCACACCTCCTGGTACTTATACTCGGTGAGCCCGCTTTCACACCGGACAGAGGCGATCTGTGTGACCAAGAGAATATCGCAAAAGTGATGGTGTGTTACTTCCAAGGTCAGGTTTTAAAAGACACCGTGGCTTGTGTCTCGTTTGCTTTCCTCGTTCTTTGTTGGACCATCCACTCTAGGGGAACCAAGCGGCCATGTCGTAAGCAGCCTTGTGCAAGAAACTGTGCTTGATACGTATAGGATGTAGGGAGGTAAGATATATCCCCTGTTTTTGAAATAATTTCGTCTTGTAAGGGAAGTGAAAGGTCTCAAGCAAGTTCACTGCAACTGTACTAGGTACAACAGAAGTAGAATGGACAGGGGTGCCTGGGTGGCTCAGTCGGTTAAGCATCCGACTTCGGCTTAGGTCATGATCTCACAGTTCATGGGTTTGAGCCCCGCATGGTGCTTTGTGCTGACAGCTGAGAGCCTGGAGCCTGTTTCCGATTCTGTGTCTCCCTCTCTCTCTGCCCCTCCCCCACTCATGCTCTGTCTCTCTCCATCTCTCAAAAATGAAGAAACGTTAAAAAAAATTAAAAAAAAAAAAGAAGTAGAATGGACAAACCTTCCATGGAGTCTCAAGGAGGCCATCTTTGTTTCAGCTTTGGTTAACTAAAGAATTGCCTTTGGAACTGGAGAAGAACTAGAAAAAATGGGTTCCCGGAGACAAACAGGAAATGAAGGGGGAAGGGTCCTTTCAGACAGACAACTGGGTATGTAAAAGCAGGGAGTTGGGTTCAATTAGAGCGTACTGGAACAAAAAAGAATTTATTGGACCTTCTCTCATTGATGCCAGTGAAAAGGTCAAAGATGGTTGAGAGAAAATGTCTGTCTCTAAAATCATACACCTTCCCAAGATTTGAAACTATGAGATCACTTGAAACTCTTACGTTGACACTATTAAATATGGCAGCCATTCTCATAATGCAGCTGGTCCAAACTAGCTGATGACTTCACCAAAAAAAAAGGCAAACTATCCCATTAATAACTTTGTACAGTGATTACATGTTGAAAAGATATTTTTGATATACTGGGTTAAATGGAAAACACCATTAAAGGTGACTTCACGTGTTTCTTTTAAGAAAGGGGCTGCTACATTTCAAATTCTGTCCATGTGGCTTGCCTTGTCTCCCTCTTGGATGGGGCTGGTTTGGAGGCTGCTTCTGTAGTAGCCCGAGAGCGCCTCTGTCACCAGCACTGCGGGTGATGAGGAAGTGTTGGGGTCAAGAGGTGCTGAGGGAACCACAGACATGTGCTTGGTGCTACACTCTGTGCTGTGAGTGTCTAATCTGGGGCCTGGAGAAACTTAGCTGGAGGAGAGGTGGTGCACGAGTTTGGAATCCAAGGGAGGGTTGTGTGTGTCCCGGGCTGCTTGTGGTGTGGACCGGCATTCTCGGAGAATAGTGTGTGTCAAGTGATTTAATTGTACCCTCTCCCCCATCTGAACATCTTTGGTTCAGAA
Organism: Felis catus; assembly: GCF_018350175.1. Classification (NCBI taxonomy): domain Eukaryota; kingdom Metazoa; phylum Chordata; class Mammalia; order Carnivora; family Felidae; genus Felis; species Felis catus. The sequence goes on from NC_058372.1 coordinate 14,340,383, forward strand.
TTCTCTGGGTCATCTGCTTCACGTTTGCTTCTAATATTGTGGCGTAGACGGAGGGGGTGGGGACCGTGCTAAGAGAAAGGCAAGGGGTGTACGTCCTTGGCAATAGAGAAAAGTTCTACCTTCTCTAGAAGGGTTGAGTCTGGTTCTGGATGTAGCCCATTAGCTCTGCTGGAGGGTCTGAGATTCCACTGTGTCTCTATCCCTCCACATGATTTGGGGTCTTTGGGGGGTAACTCTGGGGGTAAGCCATAAAGACATGTTTAGCTTTGTGAGTTGTGAGAGACCAGAATTCGGTTTTATTGGGCCAGAAGAGACAACAGCAGCCTTCTAGGCCTGGAGATTCTACCCGTTGGCCCATAACCTTCAGGGGCTGACAAGGTCAACTGTTGGAGGCATTCAGATCCTTGACCGTGTGCTGCAATGGGGCATTGATTCTGTTCCCATCTTTGGCACGGACTGCCGTGTGATCTTGCCAAAACATCTCTCTGTGTCTTTATATCCTTATTGGTTAACCCATTTCCCGATCTGAATAGCCAGAGTGCCCTGTAGATTTACTTCAGAACATTTTTTAAAGTGCAGTGTCAATAAGAACATTGTGCTTTTTCAGGTCGAGAGCACTCTAAAAGAGAATAATTGACTGTATTCCAGGACCTCTCTGTGGAACTGAAATATTAATAGGAGAGGTCATTGCCCAATGATGGGAATGTTGCGGGGGGTGGCATTGAACCCCGGGTCACAGGATCTCTCCTGCCCCCTCCAGGGGACTCCAGACAGTTAAAGAATACATGGTCTGAAGCAGGTCCACGCTGCAGACCCGGGTGGGCTATTTCTCCTAATGCGAAGACATTACATCGAGTCTTAGGGAACAGCTGTTGTAGTCCGTTAGGGCTGCCCTAATAGGGTACCGTAGGTTGGGTGCCTTAAGGAACAGACATTTATATTCTTACAGTTCAGGAGGGTCCAAGGCCAAGACCAAGATGTTGGCAGGGCTGGTTCCTTCCGAGGGCAGTGAGGGAGACGGTGCTATGCCTCCCTCCTATTTCGGGTGGTCTGCTGGTGTTTCTTGACTTGTAGACATACTGCCCTAATCTACGCCTTCCTCTTCATGTGGTGTTCTCCCCGTGTGCACGTGTCCATACCCAAATTTCTCCGCTCTTATAAAGACGCCGCCATTCCTACTGGACTAGGACCCCATCCCAATGACTTCATTTTAACTCCATTACCTCTGAAAAGATCCTCTTGTCCAACAAAGTCATCTTCTGAGGTACCGGGGGTGACCACTTCACTGCCTAAATTGGGGGGGGGGGCCGGGGAGGAGGCATATAAACTAGCCCTTAACAAGCTCTATTCGAGCAAGTGTGGATATGTGTTGCCTTCAGTTAGTTTTACGTACAGGCAGCAGGTCTGATTACCTTCTCTTTGTTGAGGGATAAATGTAAACCCATCTTCCTTTTCTATAACTGGGACCGTTTGCGTGCTCTCAAGGGTTCCTTCTGCTCTAGAGCCCGGGACCTTAGGCACATCCCACTCTGGTTCCGTCACATTTCATGCGTTATAATGGCCGCATTTGGTTATTGTGAGTCTGACCTATTCTTCCCCGGGTAAGGGGATTTGCTTCCGGTGGTACGGTAGATACCCTACAGGACTCTCCCAAATATACAACTAAACTATTTTTTTTTTAAATCTTTTTTTTTTTCAACGTTTATTTATTTTTGGGACAGAGAGAGACAGAGCATGAACGGGGGAGGGGCAGAGAGAGAGAGGGAGACACAGAATCGGAAACAGGCTCCAGGCTCTGAGCCATCAGCCCAGAGCCCGACGCGGGGCTCGAGCTCACCGACCACGAGATCGTGACCTGGCTGAAGTCGGACGCTTAACCGACTGCGCCACCCAGGCGCCCTGCAACTAAACTATTGATTACAGGAAGAAACATCTTTTTCAATGGACTACCTACCTGGCTAGAAAAAAAGCCAGAAATCACCAGAGTCTTCTTTTTATTATGTTTTTAATGTTTATTTATTTTTGAGACAGAGAGAGGCAGAACACGAGCAGGGGAGGGGCAGAGAGAGGAGACACAGAATCCGAAGCAGGCTCCAGGCCCTGAGCGGTCAGCACAGAGCCCGACGCGGGGCTCGAACTCACAAACCGCGAGATCGTGACCTGAGCTGCCGTCGGACGCTCAACTGACTGAGCCACCCAAGCTCCCCCGGAGCCTTCTTTTTAAATAAACTTTGGATTTTGGAAGAATGATGGATTTACAGAGAAGTCACCAAGATGGCACATAAGGTTATCATCTTCTACCGTTCTGGTACATTTGCCAAAACCTTCCTATTAGTTTAAACTGCAGACTTCGCACAGAGTTCACCGGTTTTCCTCGTCTCAGAATCCAGGCCAGCGCCCCACAGTGCATTTACCTGTCACGTCGCATGAGTCTCCTCCCGTATTTCGTGACCTTGACGGTTTTGAAAAGTACAGGTCAGGTATTTTGCAGAATGTCTTTCATTTGGGCCTGGCCTGATGATTATCCTAAGGTTCTAGAGTTTGGAACAAAAAGAAGGGATGCTATAAAATCTGTGAGTTGCCAAATATCCCCAGGACTTACTGCCAAACCATAATGGCTTGAGATACCGTTAGTTTTTCTGGCCTCGCAGGGTGTACGTGACAGGATGTAAAACCTAGGGCTTTCTCAAGGTGAGGAATAAAACAGGAAGGCGCTGTCTACCCCTCAGTCTCCATCCCCCACCCCCACATGTTAAGTTGGGAGCCCGAGGAACTATATGGTCCCTGTGAGATTAAAGAGAAATAAACTCCACCACCAGAAAGGGACGGGTAGAAATCTGTCCATCAAAGAGCTCCCCATGAGAACGTATAACCCTAAGCCAACTCTCATACACGTTTTCAGTCTGAATTTGCACTACATTGGTGGGTTGACCAAATCTCGCACATGTAAAAATCTAATCTGAAAAAAATCCCGAGTTGGAATCACACTAGGTACACTTAGTGTCATATTTCATATATTTTAACATATTAGTAGATAGATGGTTTAGAAATGAAAAATATATAATAGTTGGAATTGAAGAAAATCAATGATGAAGGAGGCTGAAGAAACGGAGAAACTGTGAACCAGAAGATTGACCTAAACAAACCATTCAGTCTGTGGTCCTATGAGACAAAGAGTCAGAAAATGTGAGAGAAAGGTTAAGAGAAAGTAAGAGTGGAAGGAAGAACTCTGTCCTTGCTGTCCAACAGAGCCTTCTCCAGTGATGGAAATGTCCTAAAGAGTCACGTGTGGCTAGTGACTACTCTACTGGGCATCACAGGGTTAAACTTCTGTCGAATCAGTGTTCTAGAAGGAGACCATTAGACTCCGGAAGAGCAGTATCCAGAGAGATCACGGCTGAGACTTTTCCAGAGTTATTGGAATCTAAGCAAGATGAAAAGGAATACACAGCATGAACCGCCACCGGCAAAGCTCAGAATTACCAAATAGGATAGAGGGGATTTTTCCAAAGTAGCCGATGAGCAAAACCAGGTGACGTCTCATCAGCATTAGTGGCAATTTCTGGACAAAGGAACAATGTCTTCAGGGTTCTCAGGGAAAACGTATCAGTTTACCATACTGCATCCTGCAAAACTAGCTTTTATGAATAAGGGTACAACAACCACATTTATAGACAAACCATATCGGGCAGAGTTTACCACAGAAAGACTGCCATCAAAGCCAAATTTGAAAGATTGTGTTAGACAGAAGGAAAGTGGTTCCAGGTGAAAGGTCTGAGATACAGGTAGGAATGATGAGAGCACAGACGTCAGCAAACCTAAAGAAAAGACTTTAGAACAATAAACATAATGCCTGGTTTGTGCGGAAAACTAAGTCAGAGAATCCACAATATTACAGACAAACAGCATGTGAGAGGGGAGAGTTTCGATCATGGTTGTATAAGGTTTTTGTCCTGTTTAAGAGGAAGAGGGAGCACTAGAGGCTAGGCCAAAACCTTTAGCTTTCAAACAACTAGAGGCTAACAGTGGGACAGAAAAAAGAAAAGAAATAACCCAACCAGAAGGAGGGATATAGAAGGTCTGAAAGGCACAATTAGTGACCTTGATCAGACAGGCCCGCATAGAGCATGGCACCCCGCTGTAGGAGAAAATACCTTATTTTCTTTTTTTTTTTTTTAATTTTTTTTTCAACATTTATTTATTTTTGGGACAGAGAGAGACAGAGCATGAACGGGGGAGGGGCAGAGAGAGAGGGAGACACAGAATCGGAAACAGGCTCCAGGCTCCGAGCCATCGGCCCAGAGCCCGACGCGGGGCTCGAACTCCCGGACCGTGAGATCGTGACCTGGCTGAAGTCGGACGCTTAACCGACTGCGCCACCCAGGCGCCCCGAAAATACCTTATTTTCAAAACACATGAAATATTAATGCAGACTGCTCAGCTGCCAGGGCCATCAAACTGGATTTCAAAAGATTATGTTCGCCCCTATTGGGGTTTCCTACGACAAATAAATTAAGTTAGAAATAACATATTAAACACAATGTAGGAAAAACACACTCATTGGGAAATTAAAGACATACCGTACATGTAACACGCACACAGGCGTCCAAATAACTTATGGCTCAAAAAAAAAATCCTAATGAGAATTTAAACATACTTGGAACTAAAAAAAAAAAAAAAAAAAAAAAACCCAAAAAAAAAACCTAGTACTTGAATAATTAATATATTGGAAATCAAAACTTGGGAATGCAGTTAAACCCATTAGAAAGTTAATGCTTACATTAGAAAAGGAGGAATGATCGGGGCGCCTGGGTGGCTCAGTCGGTTGAGCGTCTGACTTCGGTTCAGGTCATGATCTCACGGTTTGTGAGTTCAAGCCCCGCATCGGGCTCTGTGCCGACCGCTCAGAGCCTGAAGCCTGCTTCTGATTCTGGGTGTGTGTGTGTCTCTCTCTCTGCACCCCCCCTCTCTCAAAAATAAATAAACGTTACAAAAAAAAAAAAGAAAGAAAAGAAAAGGAGGAAGGATCAAAAGTATTGAGAGAAACCGTAAACTTCAGGAGTATGAGAAAGAACAGAATGGAAACCCCAGAAACGTGGGAGGAAACGAACAGCTACTGATCAGTAGAACACAGTCCGGTTCCGACTCTTACTCATTCATTGATGCGGGCAGTATTTACTGAGCACCTAATCTGTACTAAGAAGACAAAGTGCCTAACCTTCCAGCTTCGTTTCTAATGGGGTAGCAGTGCATAAGAAAATGAATGAATGAATGAATGAACGAACGCTGATGATTTCAAGAGGTGAGAAGCACGTCGACGCAGAAGAACATACAGCAGAGAAAAGGCATGGAGGGTGGGGCGAGGCGGCGGGTTGGTGGTGGTGGCTATTTTAGACTTCAGCGAACCCATGCAGCCATTAGGAAATGGAAAAAGCCCACATCCTAAATAATAGAGTGATAATGGGCTCCCAGCCTGATGGCTTCTGCGTGTGGCCATTTGTGGCGGGGCCAGGGCTGTGGGCAGGGCGGCTTCCAATACGGACACAAGATAAAGCAGGTGGATAATTGCCCCCCAGGACTGAGACTCCAGAAACTCTGAGCCCTTTGCCTGATTCTCTCCCGACCGTTGGACTCATGTCCTCGTGTTGCCCCTGCTGGTCCTGCCTTCCTGGCGGCCCCTCCAGTCTTTTTTTTTTGGAAGCTCTCCAGGCTCAGACCATTGTCCTCCTACCCACCTCTATCAGGCTTTGTCCTGCGTTTCCAGGAGCCTGGCGGGATGGCCAGAACAGGAGGTGGCGTGTCACAGCCGGCTCTAAGCCCAGCCGTGTGACGTCGGCTAAGTCGGTCTCTGGGCCTCTGCTTCTTCGTCGGTGAAATAGGAAGGTCAGCCCATGACCTCTCGGAGCCCTTCCGGGGCTCTGATCCCACAATCCTGGGAAATTAATCGGTGCTAAGGAATACCTAACAATGCAGCCCGTGGGAAAAACGTGTACCCCTCCCAGGGCGCATTTACACCGTAACAGTGCTTTTCGGCACCTTGGCCCCCCTCCCCCCCGCCATAGGGTTCAATCAGGCATAGTGAGGGACATGGATGGGGGAAGGGTCATGCTATCGCTTGAGAACCCAGCGGCCTCCCAGAGAGCGAAGAAGCCAAAGTTTACCGGCAATCGAGGATCAGCCAAAGTTCCGTACGGAAGGTGGCATTTGAGGAGGGGTTTGAAGGACATGTAGGAGTTCGGTAGGTAGGGAAAGACCTTTCAGGATAAGGGAGCGCCGTGAGCATCGTCAAGGGGGTAGGGAAGCCGATGGCCTACGTGCCCTGTCACACTCTCCCTGGGCAGGAGCAGGCAGCAGGTGGGTGCAAAAGCGTAAAGAGTTACTTGTCGAGAGAGCGTGTAAGGAAGCAAAGCAACCTCTACTCTCCTGCCGGGGGCGGCTATGGGCCTCACATACCTTCGCATTCCAATCCTCAGACCAGCTCTATGAGGTTGGGCACTACCATAACCCCGTTTTACAGATGATGAAACCGAGGCCCGAGGGGAACTCCGAGGGGTGAGAAAGCTGGAGCCGGGAGGCAGGTCCGGCGGGCCGGGAACCGACATCAGGCGCCTAGAGAATTCAACAGAGCCGGGGGGTTTGGGGGGGAGGTGCAAAAGAGCTGAAGGTGTGAGCTGGGCACGCGGGCGGTGGGAATGCGGGAGTCAGCAGACGGGAAGAAATGCTGGTCTGGGCACAACGGGACCAGAGGAGGCTTGAGGCGGCCGACTTTGGTGGTTTCGTGCCTCTTTGGAGTGGAAATGTTCGTAATGAAAGTTCTGCGTGACGGATGATAACGGCTCTGGAGGGAATCATGAGGCAAGACGAACATGTGCTCTGCATTGTCCCGAATGCGGTCGCTGCGGAGAGCAGAGTGGCGCAAGGCCCGTCGTTCTGACCCTCGGGGAGGCAGCGCACGGCGCGTGTCCTGGGGGCTGGGCAGCCGCCCTGTCGGAGCCCCAGCTCACACGCACCTTAATTCGCAGCATCCGCTGACTTCATGGTGTATATCCCACCACCCCTCCCACCCCCCGACCCCGGGGGGCTGATTTCAAGGACCCAAACGTGATGTCACTGCACGCGGGGCTGGGAGGAGACGAGGACGGTCACACGAGAGTCCCTGCGCGCAGGTCCCGGCGCCCCCCTCTCCCAGGTATGTGTCTCGCCTGGGGACGAGATGCTAGGAGGGTGGGGTGTCCGATGCATTCGTTCTTCGCTCCTTGTATCCGACAGGTTGGGCCTCTTTTCTTTCGTGGGAGAATCTCCCACGGGTGTGAAAGGAGAGAAGGTGCGAGGCCGCAAGAGTGAGAACCCGCGCGGGGCCCATCTCCCAGGCCGCGCGAGCTGCCCGCGAAATGAACGGGAAAAGTTTGTAAATGAGCCTGTGCAGCTCCGAGAGGCTCGCCCTCGCCCTCAAGGCCGGCTCGTGCCAAACCCGGTGTTTCCATTCGGGGGTTACGGACGTGCCTCCGGAAATTTGGAGGAAGCTGCACCGCACGGCGGTCAAGAGCATAGGCCGGGAGGGAAGGCCAAGGTCTACTGCTTATTAGCTGTGTGACCTCAGACAGTGTCTTCACCACTCTCTGCCTCCATGTCCTCATCTGTAAAATGGGGGTGGGGTGCTCCCTTCACAGGGCTGTTGTGAGGGTTAAAGTGTTACATGTAGAGCCTTCGGAGAGCGTCCACGGCAGGCTTATCACCATCACCAGCATCGGCATCGGTAACTATTACTCTGGTTTGCTGATTTTCTCCTTCCCGTGCAGAGGGAAGCTATAATTAACATGCACACGTTACAGTTTCTTTTCATGTTTGTGTGCCTTTAAAAAAAAAAAAAAAAACCCAGGTTTAAAGTGGCTTCTCGACTTGCGTATTCCTTGCGCATAACGTCTGCTTCTGGGGTTCAGAGGTGGCCTTCACAGCCCGGATGCCCTAACCGTTTGACACGAACACTTGGGCAGTGAATGAGTGATTAATATTTTAGCCCAGAGCATTAAGTTCAGCATCATTTAATAAATGTGCAGCCACAGCCACTTCTGGGGGTAGTGGGGGTCGAGGGGATCATCCGGATAAATTAAACATACCAATAATTCCCAGGCCTAATTTGGCCAGTATTTCACTAGCTCTCTCCCGTTAGGCTCTATGATTTTTCCTGACCCAGAACTCCAGACAGATGTTTTAATGACTGGCTTTGGAGGGTGGTCCCTGTCCCTCCCTGCTGTGTGTCCTGGGGCTGTTCGGATAAGCAGCAAGCAGCCTGGAATTCGCCACCTGCGACAGAGAACCAGTGGGCAACTGAAGGTTAAATTACCTTCAGGGGCGCCTGGGTGGCTCAGTGGTCTAGGTCTGACTTCGGCTCAGGTCACGATCTCACGGTTTGTGAGTTCGAGCCCTGCATCGGGGCCCTGCGCTGACAGCTGGGAGCGTGGAGCCTGTTTCGGATTCCGTGTCTCCCTCTCTCTCTCTCTCTGTACCCCCCTCCCCCACTCTCTCTCTCTCTCTCAAAAATAAATAAACATGAAAAAAAAAAATAAGTTTACCTCCAAAGAAAACCCAGTTTCCTTACCAAGATACCAGGAGAACACTCTCATTTAAATAAAACCTATAGCTGAGTCCTGTTCAAATTAGCCAAGGTGTCGTGCCCGTGACACCCGGGGGGTAGTGAGAGCAGTGTCATTGCCAGAGAAAGCAAGTCTTATTTTCCTGGATTAGACGGAAACAGATACAGCGAATCGTATTCCTTACATCTTCACAGGCTGGCTGGGATGGCCCGCCTGTAAAAGTAACCTCCGAGCCCCACCTCAAAGGCCCTGCAGTCAGGGTCCAAACTTGGGTTCATTTGTTCAACGACATATGCGTTGGCTCAGCCGCCTTTCAGACACTAAAGATACAGTAACGAACGTGCTAGACAAGATGCCTGCCCTCATAGAGGTTACATTCTAGGTGGGGGAGGCCACAAACACGTGACGTTTAAATCCATAATTCGACGTCCCCCGGTAGATCCGTGAAGAAAAAGCAAGCAGAACAAAGGGTAGAGAAGGACAGAAATGAGAAGCTATGCAGATGAGGCGGTGGCGGGGCGGGGGGCGGGGGGGGGGGTGGGGTTGTGAAAGCTGGCCCGAGACCCGATGCCCGTTCGGAAGCGAGTCACGTGATGATCCGGGTAAGCGGGAGTAGTGCGTCAAAGGCCCTGAGGCGCACAGGAGCCTGGCCCGCTGGAGGAATAATTAGAAGGCCAACCTAAGTCAGCACATAGCAGTCGTAACAAAGTAGAACCTGAATGCGCGCTCACTTCATCCAGTTTTCTCTGATGCCTCATTTTCCTGTTCAGCATCCCTTGTAGCGAGGACCCAGCTCGGCCCTGCGGTCAGTGACGGACTCAGCTTCCCGAGGAAGCCGGATCTGTTTTCAGACAGCTCATTACTAATATTCGATTCTACATATGGAAAGTCCTTCAGGCCTCCCCAAGCTTTCAGGTACCTGTTCTGGTTTAATCACGTTGAACTGCACAAGATAAAGTCTAATTCCTTTTCCCTAAGACGGGCTTTCAATGACTGCAAGACAGGCATCTTATCCCTCGGTGTCTTGTCTTGTCTTGTCTTTTCTTTTCTTTTCTTTTCTTTTCTTTTCTTTTCTTTTCTTTTTTTTAAACGTTTATTTATTTTTGAGACGGAGAGAGACAGAGCATGAACAGGGGAGGGGCAGAGAGAGAGAGGGAGACACAGAATCTGAAACAGGCTCCAGGCTCTGAGCGGTCAGCCCAGAGCCCGACGCGGGGCTCGAACTCACGGCCCGTGAGATCGTGACCTGAGCCGAAGTCGGACGCTTAACCGACCGAGCCACCCAGGTGCCCCACGGTGCCTTTTCTTAATAAGCAACACGGTTCCTTCACCTGTTCTTTGTATAGCTTGGTTCTACGTCCCTTCACTTTGCTGGCGGATCTCCCTGAAATAGATTCCGGACGGTGCATCTCCCTTCTCCCAGGCGGGACCCAGAAATAAATGCGAAGATCCAGATATGAGCTGGGCAGCAGAGTCCAGGGTGACCAGGCCCTCCTCCTCCAATAGATTCTTGACTTTTATGAGAGCGGTACTCTGCCATTTTCGGGTTTTGTTTTGAGCTACGTTGTGTTTAATCGCTGTGAAATTCACCGTTGACGGAAGCTCTCGAAGCTCTCGTAAGAAACACCAGCTGCCTTTACACTGAATGTCTCCCTCCAAGTACTGTGAGAATTTAGGACTTCGTACTGGCCTCTCAACTTTATTAAATCTAATTATTTTTAGATTTTTTTTCCCCCCTGTCATTCCAGGCCCTCAAAAATCCGTTGTAGGCTCTGATTCTGCTATAAAATAATCGCATTATCACACCAAGCTATGCCCCCTCCAGAAGTAGTGAGCAGGCCCCTTGGATGTTCATCCAGGTCACTGATAAAAATCCAGAGTTTGCGCAGGGCTGCAAACGACTTCTCTGGCAGATCACCAGGACGCTAGGAAGCCCTCACCACGTTTGACATCAATCCATTAACGCGTGTTCTTTAAATATGACTCCTGAACAGTTAATAGCCCACTAACAGGCTCTAGCATCCAACCCTTTCTTCTCTGTCTTCACCAGAAGTATATCATTAGAGAAATCGCCAATTGTTGTGCTAAAGTCCAGATGCCTGAATGAAAGTGTGCGTATATTGTCTCTATCTGCCAACCCCCCACTGAGGAATGGAAATGGGCCGGGCTAACAGGACAAGTTCTCGCGAGCTCATGCTGGGTCCTATAATCACTTCTTTGTCATTTGGGTGCCTATTATAACATCGCTTTAGTAACACATTCTGGAATCTCGTGTGAGATCCATATCCAGGGCAATCATCCGTAGTTTGCAGAATCCATTTGCTACCCGTTTTAGAAAATTGGAAGGGTATTTACTCATGGCCAGCCTTCAAAGTTCTCTTGACTTCTTCCCAGACAGCGTGCCTATCCTGTCCCTGATCGCCAGTGCCCCCCAAATATAGCTGAAAGGTATTCTGCTTTTGTTTTTGCCTTTTTGTTCTTTTGCCAGCCCCAGGTCGTGTTGATAAAATTCTGGCACTTTCTTACACACTCCTTTGGTTTGTGCTCCTCTGCATGCCGTCCTTTGAAATCTGAGCATCCATGGGGTGCCTCCTTGGCTCTGTGGGTTAAGCCTCTGACTTCTGCTCAGGTCATGATCTAGCAGTTTGTGAGTTTGAGCCCCGCATCGGGCTCTGTGCTGACAGCTCGGAGCCTGGAGCCTGCTTGGGATTCTGTGTCTCCCTCTCTCTCTGGCCCTCTCCTCTCCACCCCCCCTTAAAAATAAATAAACATTTAAAAAATGAAATCTGAGCATCCAGAGCAGTGGTTTGCAACCATAACTGAATATTGGGATCACGCAGGGGAGATTAAAAAAAAATGATCTATGCTGATTTCTCTCCGTAGACAAATTGAACCAAAACTTCAGGGAGCGAGGGAGGTGTTTGTAATTTTGTTTTGAAGGTCCCGCAAACGACAGCCCAAGTTGGAGCTCTAAGGGAGTGACCCGTTAGTTTTGGTTCTGTTTTTGTGTGCTGCATTTTGTTACTTGTGTTAGACTTTCTGTCTCTTTTTCAATGCCATCACCTGTATCTGCATTGTGAGATTTGAATGTTTTGAGAAATCTGTGAAACATTTTGCATACAATGAAACTTCCTTCTTCCTGCCTTGCAATTATGCGTTTCTTTACCTCTGAATTCGGTCTCTGAATCCTGTTACCTTGTATCCGCTGGCTCACACCATGTGCCCTGGGTGACCTTTTCTCTGAGATTCCTTTCTCACCCTCTGTGATAAACACTACGTTGCCCTGGAAGGTCAGAGTTAAATCGAGGACAGTAGTTTCTGCATTTGCGTGCTTGATCTTTTTAGAAACTTAGCAAGTTTCAGGCTGTTCTGTTTTTGGCCAAATGAGGCTTCCAGGAGTTGTCTATAAAGTTGAAATCCCCCACCATTATTGAATCACGCCTCTCTGGTTTTTTTAAAAAAAATGTGTTAGGGGGCGCCTGCGTGGCTCAGTCAGTTAAGCGTCCGACTTCGGCTCGGGTCATGATCTTGTAGTCCGTGAGTTCGAGCCCCGTGTCGGGCTCTGTGGTGACAGCTCAGAGCTTGGAGCCTGTTTCGAATTCTGTGTCTCCCTCTCTCTCTCTGCTCCTTCCCCGTTCGTGCTCTGCCTCTTTCTCTCTCAAAGATAAATACACATTAAAAATGTTTTTAATTAATAAAAACGTGTTAGGAAACGATTGCCCTTTTTATTCAAGTGGGACAGTGGCCCAGTCTGTGTATTAGGGATTCATAAACCGAACCGATCCTCATTCAGGACTACTTGGAGAGTCGTAGGAATAACATTTTCGGATGCAACCCCAGAATTTACGATTTACAAGAGACTCAAGAGATCGCATTTTAAAGGTCCCCTAAACAATTTTGATGATTGGCTAGATTTCAGAAACCTTCACCTGTACCACAACAGTATCCCTTCTGTTTCTGTTCCCTTATCTCTTTGCTCTTTGGCACGCATCCATCCACACGACTATGGATTTCCGCAAAGATGTCTGTCTTCTTGACGCAGCATTCTATCTGATCTCTTCCTCCAGCAGGCCTATTTGTCTGGAAGAGAGCATATGTTTCCATCAACATATTTCAATTCTGTGTCTCCTCTTTCCCAAGCTTGGCGAAACAAGGTCAGATTTATTGCCCTATCTTGGAAGAATTTCTTTCAAATTATCTCCAATCCATTTTGTTACTCACGCACTGCTGACTGGCGTAAAATAAGACCTCTAAGATTATAACAATTTTTTTTTCTGTCTCCCCTGCTCAATTGCTTTCTGGTAAAAGAAAAAAAATTAATAAGTAAATAACCTGTCTGGTTATTCTTCTTCGCTTTTGCTATGCGATGTCTTCTGATTTTCCCAACGATGAGTTTAATGGATTTATCGGGGCGTTTTCATTTCTCCTCATCTATCCTTCATGTTTAAGACATTCTTCTTGCCCTTTTCAATTCTCTTCTGTTAGAAAAACTTGTTAGGGGCACCTACATGACTCGGTTGGTTGAGCAACTGACTCTTGATTTCGGCACAGGTCATGATCTCGTGATTCGTGAGACCGAGCCCCGCCTTGGGCTCTGCACCGCGGGTGGAGCCCGCTTGGGATTCTCGATCTCTACCTCCGCCCCTCCCCCGCTGGCGCGTGCACGTTCTCTCTCTAAAATAAATAATAAATAAATAAAGCAATTAATTCGTGAAAGCTTTTTATTGTGAAAACGCCCCAAGATACCCCAACGTAGAGAGACTGATCAATGAGACTTTAGAGACCTCACGCGGCTTCAACGGCATGTCAGTTGCCTCTTCTGGGAAGCGGGTGTTGAGATGGCGTGAGGAGGGCAGAAGCTTCGTGTGGGGTGACACCCGTGGAAGGGTGTGGGAAGGGGCAGGATTGGGCCAGGGGAACCGCCAGATGGCGATGGAGAGCCAACAGAGTTTGTCCCAGTCCAACAAGGAGGTCCAGGGCCAAGCTGATCGTGAGAGGAGTCCAGTGGTGGCTGGAATGGCTGGGCCCTTAGACTTCATCACTGGCCGGGGCCACCCTGAGAAGATCGTGATGTGTGGTGTATCTGAAGGATTCACAGCGAGGAGATGCCAGCTGGCCACGTTCCTCAAAGCAAACGCACCCCACTCAAGCCTCGGTTGCTGCTTGTCCTTTCACAATCACAACTGGACCACGAGGCATTCCGGTGGATCTCCCGGGTCTGCATGGTCCTTTCTGCCTCCATTTTGTAACGGCAGCCCTATTTCCTCTGCTGGTTAAGCTCAACTGCTTCTGCCGAGGCGGTGACCGCTCCGCTTGCCCGCTGGTCCCTGGACCCGGGAGTTCAAAGTGCCCAAGCAGTAGTCCTAACTTGTGGTTTCATGGGACCTTTGGGGAATCTTGCCTTTTAACCCCGAAAAGCCCAGAACTCCATGGACAGGAGGCACAAAGATTCCCAGTGGGTCATTGGGAATGATGGTAAGTAGGCCACTCCTGGATGCACCCCTTCGTTCGTATATTTTTCCTGTTGGGGACGTGGCATCATAGTATGACTCACTACATCCTGGAGGATCTTTGCAGGTGGCATTTCAGCCGTTTTTTTCAGCAGCCCATTCCAGACACTTTCCGCAGGGGTCAGACTGCTGAATTAAGTGGAGCTATATTAGGGACTATCACTTTGCGTGTCTAGAGCTTTAAGAGGGGCACTAATCTGTTATCCCCTCTCCCCAACAGTGATGATGATGATTATCTTTGATCTCACCGTCTTGGCTGAAGGTGAAAGGGAGGGCAGTTGCAGTGCCTTCCACATGTCTTACACTATACTAGATCTTACTCCAGACCAAAGTTCTAAAGTGGGGACGACTTTTTTTTTTTTTAAGAGAGAGAGAAAGAGAGAGAGAATCTTAAGCAGGCTCCATACTCAGTGCGGAGCCCAATGTTGGACTCAATCTCATGACCCTGGGATCACGACCTGAGCTGAAATCAAGAGTTGGATGCCCAACCGACTGAGCCACCCAGGCGCCCCATCCCAACTTCTGAATACGTCAGTTCTGGTTATACCTTTGGGGATTGGAGAAATGGCGTGTCCATTTCTCCAAGGAGGGTGTCCTTGGGCACAGGGACTTACTGTAAGTTGGACTTTGGCCAGGAGGTTCATTACCTCTTTGTGTCAAAGACTATCTATCCATGATACCCAAACTGAATGGGGAGGGTCCTCACTGCCAGTCAGTTGTGAATGACCCAGTCCCCAATCCCAATTGCTAAAAAAAAATTTATATATATATATATATATATATATATATATATGCATTGATTTTTGACTGTAGTAAAATAGGCATAACACAGAATTTGCCTTTTTAACTATTTTCAAGTAAATGGTTCAACGGCATTAACTACATTCACATTTTTGCACAAGCATCTCCAGAACTCTGTTTACCTTGCAAAACTGAGCATCTGTCCCTGGCAAATGACTCCCCATTCCTCGTTCCTCCTAGTCCCTGCAAACCACCATTCTACGTTCTGTCTTTGTGAATTTAACTACTCTAGGTACCTCATATAAGTGTCATGTCGTATATAAGAGTATCGTACATATCATGTAAGAGTCATACGGTATTTGTCCTATTGTGGCTGGCTGATGTGAGTTAGTATGATGGCTCCAAAGCTCATCCATGTCGTAACGTATGTCAGAGTTTCCTTCCTTTTTAAGACGAAATAACATTCTAGTGTATGGATGTACCACATTTTATTTATCCATTCAGCTGTTGGTGGGCATGTGGTCAATCCCCATCCTACTGTCTGCTTTGTGGGACTGCTCCTGGTACCCCCTCTGGGACCGTGACGCCATGATGCTGAGGTGGAGTTAGAAATGCAGCAAACACGGGGCGCCTGGGTGGCTCAGTCAGTTAGGCATCCGACTTCAGCTCAGGTCATGATCTCGCGGTCCGTGAGCTCGAGCCCTGCGTCGGGCTCTGGGCTGACGGCTCAGAGCCCGGAGCCTGTTTCAGATTCTGTGTCTCCCTCTCTCTGACCCTCCCCCGTTCATGCTCTGTCTCTCTCTGTCTCAATAATAAATAAACGTTAAAAAAAAAATCAAAAAAAAAAAAAAAAGAAATGCAGCAAACAGGATTGCGCAGAGGGGCTATCAGGCTTCCACACACATGTGATAGAGTCTCGACCAGCCCCATGGAGAGGTCTGGAGTGAAAATTAACCCATTACAGGAGTCCCACGTGGGTTTAAATGGCTGAGCTCTTGGAACGCAGTCTTGCTTAATCATTGGCTGGACCCTCCCTGAAAAGGGCATGACCTTGGCTCAGAAACTGTGATGGACCTGACGGAATTGACATTTGGGGGCTGTCTCTGACCACCCTCCTTGTAGCGGAGTCAGGCGTCCCTTCTTAGAGGCAATCAGCATATTGCTGTGTCTGCCCTAGAAAAAAATTATCAACATTTTGCCAGTCTTGAATTATTAAAACACACTTGATTGGGTCAGTGAGTCTCTGGGCAAATTCTTTCTTTCCTGTCCTCACGAAATGCGTTTTTACCCTCAGCCAAAAGCCCGCCATTTTGGTCTCTTAAACCATGGTCCCGCAACCTAGATCCCACCCACAGTACTATCTGCAGGGCCAAAGGCTCACCTCCTCCACTGCCCTCTCTCCTCCTTAATCCCAGCCGGTGACATAAGGAACGATGAAAATACCACCCAGTCTTCCAAGTCCTCTACTTCCTTGTTTCAAATTTCATATCCCTTAAAAATATATTGCTCATCACTTAAATGACATTATTCACGCCCCTGAGAACAGTAGAGATGGACGAGGTTTGTGAATTCGAGAAACCTTGGAGAACTTTCTGTCACATCCCACCTTCTTCATCCAAGAAATTCGGGTCGTGGCCATTTTCCAAGGACCTGCCTCCACTTCTCAACATCGAGTCCCAGCTCTGAAGCCCCTTCTGTCTTACACCATTAGGGCATTCCCTGGCGTCCATCAGGGGTTGGTCAGTCTCCTCATCCTTCCGCCTCTTCTCCGGAAGTTTGAGCTTCACTTTCACTAGACAAGAGTCTGCCAAGCTCTAAGGGTAGAGAATTTCTTTCCTTGGCTTTTTCTCTCTCTGTCACATTTCCCTAATCTTTGTCCCACGACTCCAGTTTTACATTTTGAACTTCCTACTTTTTTGCGTTACTCCTTGCGTTTTCTCCAAGGCTGCCCCTCATATAGAGAGATGGTTTTTGTGCCCCTCACCTGGTCCTCAGTGATGAACACTGGTTTGCTTCTGAAGTGAATGCCTCTACTTATAAACATCTCCCCTGCGGCACAGGTCCCAGGGACAATTCTGCGAGTTCCCACTTTTCCTGGTTAGGGTTGAGAGTCCAAGGGCGAGAATGTCCATCCCAGACGTGCCGTCAGGGCTACTTTTTATAGCCACGCCATCATCCGATATCTCTCATGAGTCTGCTGGTCGGAGAGAATCTCTTGGCCCCTTCACGCCATCAAATTACCAACAATGACAAATGTTTGTTTAACGTTTATTGGATTGTCAATAATTAACATCGTTCTGCCACCGCCACCAGATTGCAAAACACTGAGGAACCAGAGAGAAAAACCCTAAGGATTTCGGTGATTCAGTCACTTCTCCCACATGCCGGCCTCTGCTGCAATGTCAGATTTAATTTTTGTCTCTCTGGGTTTAGGCCGGCAAGAACAACTCGCCTACCTTGACTGTCTCCACATGCAAAACAGGATCAACATTTTCGTCCGAGTTGAATGATCAATTCTTACAAAAAGGTGAAACAATCAGTTTGACTCTTTTGCTTTGCACTTAGTTGTTGAGCTGAATTGACCGATCCAATAGCGACAGATTCTAAGGTAATGAGAAATACCGTTGGCATCTGGTTACATCACGTAGCAAGCTCTTTTGTGGGAATCCTGCCAGATTCTGTATTGTCCTGCCTGGTCTGCAGGATATTTGAGTACTTCCAGTGACGGGGAGAGTGCTACTTCACCTACACTCGACTCAACCCATTTATTAATAATTCATCAAGTTGCCCTGGAGTTGGTATGGAGACATTTAACGGACACACACCTTAGTTTCACTAAAAAGTGTTCTCTTCAGCATAGTGTCCTAGAAAAGAGCCCGGGAAATATAGTTTTGTACTTATCTGGGACACTTCCTACACTGTCCACAGTTTTGCTCTAAATGCACCTCCTAATGCCCTGTGACCATACCTACCCCCATCTCAACCATCCCTAGGACCTATCCATTATTTCTTCCAGAATCATCTGGACTCTATGCATGTAAGTCTCCTAAAAACTCTCCCTGGTGGGCCAAATATTTGGATAAGGGCCTGTTGAATACCCCCCCAAACCCTCCTACATTTATGACCTTCCTATGAGAAAGGGAGACCCAAGAGGTGACGCTATCTCCATGCTGTAAAAGGGGGTGATGGGGCTCCCTGGCATGATTAAATCATCATGCCACTGTCACCAGCCACCACTGACAGGCATATCTAACTGATTTATTCATCTACCCATTCCTTCTCTGTCTTAGAATTCAAGGCGATGCATAGAATGCATATAGTGGGGAAAAAACTTAAAAGTAATTGTCAACCCCTCCCCTCCCCCGCCCCCAAACACACATACCACCACCACCAACAACAACATCAAAACAGATGCCAAAGGGGAACAAAACGCGACTAAAATCCAAACAGGTAGAAGGCTAAGAAAAAAACAAAAACAAACCATAAGCCAGTATCTTATACTTTTGTTTATAATTAAACCACAAGTTTCTCTCTGAGCTTTCCAGAGAAAGAAGGCTCAGTTGGTAATTAACAGGGCCCATGAAAATTGATGAGCACTTAACTGCCTACCAAGTGTTGGCTCAGGATCACATTAGGCAATGAATGACATTTAAGTTACAAGAGTCAGCTACAAAAACAAAGGTTCCTGTTTTCCAGCCGTTTGATTGGCGAAGACAAGGAGGAAGCGTGACGTCTGGAATGAGGTGTGGGACACGGGCACCGTCAGGCTCAGCTGTGGGGACGGGGAAGTACCGCAGCCCTGCTGAAGGGCTGTGTCATCTTGCGTCAAAAATGCACATGGGTTTTTTTTTGGCCCAGAAATTCCATTTCTTTTTTTTTAATTAAAAAAAAATTTTTTTTAACGTTTATTTTTGAGACAGAGAGAGACAGAGCATGAATGGGGGAGGGTCAGAGAGAGAGGGAGACACAGAATCCGAAGCAGGCTCCAGGCTCCGAGCTCTCAGCACAGAGCCCGACGTGGGGCTCGAACCCATGGACTGTGAGATCGTGACCTGAGCCGAAGTCGGACGCTTAACCGACTGAGCCACCCAGGCGCCCCCAGAAATTCCATTTCTAAAAACAAGTCCTAAAGAAATAAGTGGACAGGTACACAGAGATACATATCGAATGATATTTATTGATGTCTTATTTTTTAATGTTTACTTATTTATTTTGAGAGAGAGAGAGAGAGAGAGAGAGCATGTGCACAGGAGCAGGGGAGGGGCAGAGACAGAACGAGAGAGAGAATCCCAAGAAGGCTCCACAATGCCAGCACAGAGCCTGACGCGGGGCTCAAACTCATGAACCACGAGATCATTAGCTGAAATCAAGAGCCAGACTGTTAATTGACTGAGCCACCCAGGTGCCCCTATTGATGTCTTATTTTTAATAATGAAAATTAAAAACAATCTAAATGAATGGGCAGAATAGAAAGCTATGCGGTGACTGAAAAAGAAACGTAGCTATACCTACACTGACCTGGACAGACATCCATGATATATATATTGGAAAGGTTAACAGATTCTGTGTAGTGCAATCACATTTTTATTAAAAAGGAGAACAACTATTTGCCAAAGTACGTCAGTGAATACGCATCTAAAATTTAAGAGTGGCTATTTCCAGATGCTGGGATCCCGGAAGAATGTTGCTGTCTACTTCGTCCTTTTCCATATTGTCTTAATTACTTCACGATGAGGATCGACATTACTTTCATTATCAGAAATAAAAAGATCCCTTGCTCGTGGCTCTGAGAGATGATAGAGTCTATCCAGTTCAACTCCTTTACTTTATAGATGAGGAAAATGTAGAACAGAGAGGTGGTCATGGGCTTTTATGAAATTTCCCAGTCCTTATAATTACTATTTTAATGTCTGTATACTACCGCAAAAAGTATGCTGATTAGGTGATTACGCTCATCAGCATTCGCACCACAGATCGCACTCAACTTTGGCTTTTGCGCCGGACGTGGGAAGGGATTCCGGAGAACTGATGGAGCATCATGTTTGAATTTGGTCAAAACCTAGTAGGTAGCCATCGCAGGAATGAAGGGTCCCCAACGGCGGGGCCGCTCCCTCCTCTGAGTCCTCGCCAGGTCACTCAACCCATGGGAGTCTTGGCCCCTGTCCCCGAGTTGCTACTCATTTCTGGGCGGATGCCGTATCCCCCCAGCGATAAGGTGGGCCGAAAGGGGACCAGAGCCTGCACTTGTAGCTCTGTGTTCTCATTCGTATGTCAGTACGGGTACAGGGCAACGGTAGTAACACACTGGCCCATAAATAGATGCACCAAAACAAAAATCGTGTCACCAGTCGTGAAGTTGAAATAAAAGTTCACCTGGTGTCCCTGTGTAATGTGGTCCACGGGG
This sequence comes from Felis catus, assembly GCF_018350175.1. Taxonomy (NCBI): domain Eukaryota; kingdom Metazoa; phylum Chordata; class Mammalia; order Carnivora; family Felidae; genus Felis; species Felis catus. The sequence goes on from NC_058372.1 coordinate 14,360,632, forward strand.
AAGCTGGCTTCCAGGAATTGGTGTGACCGCTCAGACTCAAGAAACTGTTTGGATTCTGATTCTATAAAAATGTGTTGGGTTGGGGGGAGGTAGGGATGGTAAGGGCAGTTCTTACGGTTCCATATACCCTGGCTTAGACGTAGAAGCAAATCTTTTGTACTTTGCTAACACTGGTGAAGCATTGATTGGGGCGACCTTTTCATTCTTCCCTTTTCAAAAGCATATCTTCATAAAACATTTATGAGTACATAAACTGTTCTACATGGGCCGGTACGGGCACCGAGCTCCACCGATGGGGCACTTTCTTCTGCCTGGGCTTGGCCTGGGGAATCCTAGAGTTACAGACAGTTCAGGAAGGCACGTGGCAAAGACTTCTGCTCATGCTAATGTCCTGCTCGTGCTAATTGTGTCTGAGCTTGCGGGTTGGGCCAGAGGTGCGGGCTTCTAAGGCGGAGTCGGCTTAGGACCCGACTATCAGGTCCAGTCCCTGGAGGAATGAGATACCTGGATGGAGTGTTACTTCTCTGTGTTCTGGAAGGGTCCCTGCGAGTTGGACCTACTGATGGGCAACTTCTAGAGTTTGGAAAAAAAAAAAAAAATCAGGAAAGTCCTCTTTGTCCTGAGACTTGTAGACCAAGGCTTTGTAGACTTGACTCTCTAGAGCAGTTCTTCTGACTTCCAAGAATAGCTGAAGCATGGGCAGGGACCCAGCTGGTTTTGTGTCTTCTTTGCCCCCACAGCTCCCATGCCTGAGCTTTGGAGAAGCACGCTATTGCTTTCACAAGTATCCCCACAGATTACCCAAGAGAGGTCCCAGGAAGCTGGTAGCTGAATGGGATGGAGGAGATGGAAGAAGGGAAGTAAAGGTATTTTTCCCCATCGTTCTACAAATTCCGCATCATAAGAACCAGGGTCCTGAGAAAGACCACATCCAAAAATAGCTCCCGCTCATACTTGGATTCTACCACTTGGCATTTCCTTATTCATGCATTCACCCACCTATTCATTCACTCCATCCATCCGTCCATACATTCATTCACTCATTCACTTATTTATTCACTCATTCATTTGTTCATTCATTCATTCATTGACATCCACCCATTCATTCATTCACTTCTCTATTCACTCATTCATTTGTTCATTCATTCATTTCATTCATTCACATCCATCCATCCACCCATTCATTCATTCACTTATTTATTGACTCATTCATTTTTCATTCATTCATTCATTCATTCACTCATTCATCGTGTCAGGCATTCCATGACTAGGATGTGATAGACACAGACCTAATCCCAGCCCTCACAGGATTTATAGAGGCTAGTGAAGAAGGAGATAGTAGCCAAAGAACTGCAGAAGTAAGTACTCGGTTTAAAAATGCCATGAATGCTCAGTGGAGAAGCACATGGTGCGGTGGCTATAAAATAAGGTAACTGGGCTTCATGAGGAGGTCCAGGGAAGGACCGATCATTACTGCTTGTTCCCTTCAGTGTAAGGAACTAATTCCAGTTGAAATTAACAACGCCTGGCTCAGATGACACTCAGGAACGAGGGAGAGACAGGTCTCTGATTTTGGAGGTGCTATATCATAGTTTCTTCCTCCTCCGAGTCTTTCTCCTGTATGTCACCTTTACTACTCCCACAAAACATGCGCACTTCTGACACCTCTGGTCACCAAATGCGTAGGGATTTTCCCCCACACCAAGCAATTCTCTGCCACGCCAGCTGGGTGCTACAATGTAACCCAGTTCTCACGCTATCTTCCTGGAGTTAGTGTCGGATTACACAGGTTAAGGGCTCAGTCCCCCAAGACTGCTCCCACCCTACCTCAGCTACCCGGGTCGTTACCTGGGCTTCTGATCAACCCGCGAGAAGGGTGAGGGCTCCACGACCCCCTCCTTGGGTTCAATTAATTTGCTAGAGTAGCTCACAGAACTCCCGGAAACACTTAACTTACATGATCGCTTTATTAAAGGAGAGGATACCGGATACAGATGAACAGCCAGATGCAAATAGACACAAAGTGCCTGCTGAGCACAGGAGCTCCTGTCCCTGTGGAGTTGGGGTCCATCCCCCTCCCCGTGTGGATGTGTTCACCCACCTGGAAACTCTTGAGTCCCATATTATTGGGATTTTTTGGAGGCTTCCTCAAGTAGATATGACCAACCATTAACTCAATTTCCAGCCCTTCTCACCTCTCTGGAAGGCGGGTCGTGGGGCCGAAAATTCGAAGCTGCTAATCGTGGCTTGGTCTTTCTGGTGACCTGCCCCCATCCAGGAGCCATCTGGGAGCCCACCCAGAGTCACCTAAGTGGAACAGAAGATTTTTCTAGTGCACTTAACACTTAGGAAATTACAAGGGTTTTAGGAGCTCTGTGCCAGGAACCAGGGGCAGAGATCAGTTTGTATTTTCTATCTCACAGGTGTGTACTCTGTGCTTTACACACCTTGTCCCCTTGAGTCTCAGAAGGTCTATGGGGTTGGGCCCCTTATTCCTCACTTGACAAATGAAAACCCAAGTTCAGAAAGAAGTGACTTGCCTATGGCCGTGTGCCTTGTGAGTAACAGAGCTAAGGTTGAAGCCCAACACATGATATAGCAAGTAGGATTTATTTCCTCCCTGGTGAATAAGAGGCATCTGGGGAGCCATTTTTCTTCTGCAGCATTAGGGAGGGCTTGGGGGCCTGCGTCCGGGGGAAGAGAACAGGATTCCCAAAGAAGGGAGAGGAAGAGAAAGGATGCAGAATCGGGACCCTGGTCAATTTAAAGGAAGCACGGGGGCGCCCGGGTGGCTCAGCCAGTTGAGCATCTGACTTTGGCTCAGGTCATGATCTCACCGTCTGTGGGTTCGAGCCCCGCTTCGGGCTCTGTGCCTGACAGCTCAGAGCCTGGAGCCTGCTTCGGATTCTGTGTCTCCCTCTCTCTGCCCCTTCCCCACTCACACTCTGTCTCTCAAGTCTCTGTCTCTCAAAAAATGAATAAATGTTAAAAAAAAAAAATAAAAGAAAGCAAGCACGGGTCGCACGGCATGGCCAGTCCTGTCCTATCTGACTGTCTGAGGGAGAAATGTCACAGCAGGAAGCCCTGGCCCGGGGTGGAACACCAGTGTGACTATTACGGGGGGGGGGGGGGGGTGTAAACATATTTTCCCACCCACAGGACATGAGCACCAATTGGTCAGAATGGATGGTAGCCTCGGGGCCAGAGAACTGTCAGTCCTGGAACTGGGGAGGTCTTTTGGGTTTTGGCGAGGCAGGGAAGCACTGGGAGTGAGGCTGGGGGCGAGAAACAGTGTCTGTTTGCCAAATAGCTCAATGTTCAACGGCACCCAGGCCACCTGTTGAATAATAACCCTATTACAACTTCAGTGACAGCTTAGCCAGAGGTTAAAAAAAAAAAAAAAAAGAAAAACAAAACCAAACCAAACAAAAACCAATGTATCAGTGTCTCTTTGATGGAAACTGGCCTGAAGTCTCGTTTAATCCAGAGAGTAATAAAAAAGAAATGTGGGCCAACCTTCAAAATGGGGAGAGTCAAAAGTCCATTTTCTTTTAAAAACAGATCTCAGGGTCTGGCATCCGAGGCCCCTGGGGCCCACGGTGTCCACCCGGCGATAGCAGAGTGGAATCTGTCCCCCTGTGTTCAGGGCGGACTCCCCAGGTGATGCTTCTGTTGGCCCAGCCCCGAGGCCAAGGACGGGGGGCCATTCAGCCTGTACTACTGTCTCATAGAAAGTGATTTCCCCGCGTCTGTGTCTCTATCAAAGTCAAGTCACAGAGGGACAAGAGCAAGTTATTTCAGGAAATATGGGCAAGAGTGTCTTTCTCTACAGAATAGAAAGCCCTTCCCACTCACTTTTAATATTGCAAAATTGTGTCTATGCCAAAACAGCAGACTCATCCTTCTTGTTCACCTCGTTCCCTGCCTGGTTTCTCCGGGCGCCGAGTTTATGAGCCGTCATAGTCGATGTTTCAGACAGTTCTTTTGATGCCTCCTTTGTGGCCCAGCTTGCACGAAGCTGGAGATGTGGGTCCGCATTTTAACACAGTGATTCTCAGGCAGGTGGTCTGGGGGTCACCCTGGAGCAGGGGCTGGCCAGCGCTTTTTGCGAAGGGCCGGATGGTAAATATTTGAGGCTGTGCAGACCGCACTGTCTGTCGCAAGTACTCAGCTCTGCCGGTGTAGTTCGGAAGCCTTCAAGACAGTACGTAAATAAACTGAGACTGGCCGTGTTCCAGTGATACTTTATTTACACAACAGGAGGAAGGCGGGCAGGATGTGGCCCCCCGGGTTGCCGTTTGCTGACCCCTCTGGGCAACAAAATGAGACGGTTTATGACAGTACTGGGCGTATGGTGATGTCTGAGCCTGGGCTGCCCCGAGAGCGGAGCCTCCAGCAAAGACCGCCAGGCGGAGCGAGTGGCTTATTCGGCAAAAATCCCAGGAAACGGGGCTGAGACAGGGGTACTACATGGGGAGTGTGGGGGGGGGCATTCGATGCCAAGATGGCCCTAGGAGACTGGGAGGCTTACTTCCCAGACTCTGTGAGAATCCGGATGGTGGAGCCACTCTCTGCCGAGGTTTGCCCCGTGAGTTCCTGACTCTCCTGCACCTCTGGGGTGTACGTGTGGGCACGGAGTGCACTCTGCAGAGGCCCTCAAGTCGAAGACGTCGGGGAGGGATGCAAGAGGCATGAGATTCATGCCTAAAGTGAGGCACGATGAGGTTGTGCCGGCAGGAAGCCTGCACAGACGGGTCATGGCGGAAGTGACGGGGAGGAAGAGGGGAAGTCAGCACAGACGGGTCAGGGGTCATGGCGGAAGTGATCAGGAGGAAGAGGGGAGGTCAGCACAGATGAATCATGGCGGAAGTGACGGGGAGGAAGAGGGGAGATCAGCACAGAGGGGTCAGGGGTCATGGCGGAAGTGATCAGGAGGAAGAGGGGAGGTCAGCACAGACGGGTCAGGGGTCAGGGCGGAAGTGACCGGGAGGAAGAGGGGAGGCCAGAAGGATTTGAAGCAGTGGACAAGCAGGGCCTGGTTCGGTGACCATTCAGTCACCCTGAAGCCGATCAGCATTTCAATTCCTTATTCTCAGGAGGGATCGAAGAGGACAGCAATGGCCTCCAGGCTCGCCATGCTTAGAAATGGTGCCACGCTGGGAGGCCTCCTGGAAATCCTGGCTGCGGACGTATTCACTCTTAAGGGGCACAAAGCATTAGTTGATTCGAATATGTAGACAGTTCTGATTTCTTTCTCCATTCTGCTTGAGAGGCCATTTACACAAATACTTCTTAAGCACAAATCGCCACGCCACCATCCTGTAAAACACTTATTGGCACGCCCGTTTTCCAGATAAAACATGAGCACAGAGAGGCTGAATAGCTGGCACGGTTTTGCAAGTAGTTCCTGACCCCCGTTCTGAGCTGAGGCCCCTCAGTTACTACCTGGCAGAGGGAGATTGGACGTCTTTTCGTTGGCCGCTGATTAGAGCCGATCTGGAGAGGGGAGGATATGGAAGTGATCGTCACTTGGTCCAGAGGGGGCATCAGTCAGCCAGCCAGTCATTTACATGGCACGCGTGGGGTTCTTACAGGCCATGGTGCGAAGGAGCCCGGGGGGGGTGAGAGGACACAGGTAGCAAGCAGAGCTGTGCGGTGGTCTCAGCAGATCAGATGCTCTGGGATAACTGTTGTCTCTCTTAAAAAAAAATGTTAATATATTTTTTTTAATGTTTATTGGTCTTTGAGAGAGAGAGAGACAGAGCTTGAGCAGGGGAGGGGGACAGAGAGACACAGGGGCGGGGCAGAAAGAGACAGAGACCCAGAATCCGAAGCAGGCTCCAGGCTCTGAGCTGTCAGCGCAGAGTCTGACATGGGGCTCGAACGCATGACCTGAACCCAACTGAAGTCGGAAGCTGAGCCGACTGAGCCACCCAGGTGCCCTAACTGTCGTCTCTCTTAAAGGCATAGGACCCCCTTTGTCGGGCTTGGAAAAGTCCCTGGGAAGAGAATTCTGCTGGAGTCACTCTGGCAGAGCCCCCTGAGCCACACTTAAAATTAGATGGGGCGGCAGAAGGGCAGCTCAAGGGGAACGGTATCTGTGCGTAAATTAATGCCGACCTTGTTGGAATAACTCGCACTCTTCGGTGTTCGCAGCTGTGGGGTCCCTCGGGAGTTGTCTGGCTACATGTGATTTTACATATCTGACAGCTAAATCAGAGATCCAAATGCCAAATCCGGCGCTCAGGAACATTATGTGGATTTGTGACACTCCCAGGGGGACTTTGGATCCATAAAGCAATGAATGGATTACAATGAGGCATAAATATAGCATTTTCATCTGTGACATACAATCCTGCTCTACTATTTCTCACATTGTTCTGTGAAGGAAATCTATACCCACTCTCTCAAGTCTGTTCTCACAGAAATTAAAAATTTTTTCAAAAGAGCTTTAAGGAGGAAAAAAAAAAAGAAAAGAAAGAAAGAACAGCTCTCGATGCATCTGGAATAAACTAGAACACGGCGTCGCGAGTGTGAGAATTCCACGGAGGTAATTTGCAATACAGGGTGAACGCCAGGATCACGCGCGTTGTCAGGAAGCAGTGATCCCAGGCCTGGTGTGTCAGCCCCAGCACCAAAGAGCTGTGTGGCTTTGAGCAAATCGCTTCATCTCCCTGGGCCTCGGTTTCCTTATTTGTCCAGGGGATTCCAAAGTTATGGGCGTGGGCAAAAGGACCGACGGTGTGGCACAGGAAGAACGTATTAGAACTCCATTGGTACTTTAAAAATTTCTGATTATGTATGTATTTTTTACAGGGCACATTATTAGCATCATGGTCTTATCTATTGTTTATAAATGAATAAATACGCATATATGGGGAGGATATGCAGAAAAGTGCTTTAGTGCCAGAGGCCGGTGAACAAAACCTTTGGAGGCCACCGATTTAACCCATCTGGTTATCCCCAAAAGGTGGGAAGTCCCCGTTAGATCTCATAGTCCATGATTCCATGTACTTGAAGAGATTCTCAGATTTCCCACATTCCTCCCATTAGGGTTGAGTGCATCAGCTGTCTAAGGAAAAGAACTTATGCCCATTGGGGTCGGACTGCAGATATGCGGGCTCAGAAACCCCAAGACGCAATTAATGGACCCCTTAGAACCGTGCCTTCCACAGTCAAGCTCCGTGTTAAGCGATCTTTGCAAATAATTTTAAGTCCTCATATTTGCTTCACACCGTAGAGATTCACAAATCAGCTTCAAAAGTAATTTTGTGCGTACATACAGAAACAGGACAGGTATTTTTTTTTTTTTCTGTTTTATATGTGAGGACAGATTCCAAAAGGCTTAATGACTTCCCCACGGCCACCCAGCTAGTATGTGACAGAGAGACCCCCTCCCCAAACCCCCGTTCTGGTAAGGACTCCAGGGGTCTTTGCACTTCTAACCAAGTGCAAATGTGCTCCCTGGGTCCCAGGGAGAATTAGGCGACCGTGGCGGAGCGAGCCAGTGTAAACGCGACCCCCGGCTATTTAAAAAACACGCAGAGCCTGGGGCCCGCTGTTGGTGGTCTTGCGGGCACAAGACCTCGCATTATTCAGGGAGGCCTGGCAGAGGGGGAAAGCAGATGCGTGGGCCCCTCGTGCCACCAGCTGTCATGGCTTGCTCCGCTGCAGTTCCTGACAAGTGCTGTTGTGACAGTCTTTCTACACAGTTGCGGGGAACAGCTTGATAGAAACAGGAGCAAAAAGCCTTGTTTACAGAGGTGTGAGGGAACAAAGAACCCAGATGTATTTAAGAGAATGGAATTTTTAAGGTCTTTGGTCCTGCCGGGTGTGTCAGCACTAGAGGATGCCAGGTATGGCCACACCCCGGCACCGGCCACGGGACATGGGACCCGCCACTCGGGAGAGACGGGTTCCCCACTGCGCTTCTCCGCACAGCCCTGTGATCACGACCAGCAGAAATGCTGTATCCTGTTTACCCTAAAGTGACCTTCCTGTGGTAAGATACATGCTGCTGTTTTGCTAACCGTGATGGTGCTGATGGGGTTGTAATAGAATTTAAATATTTACTTGTCTGTGTCCTCCCCAGGATGGCAAATTCCTTAAAGGCAGAGATCTCTCTTGTTTATTTCGCTGTCCTCAGACCTTTCCCCGCGCCCCCCCCACCCCGCCGCCCCGAGTCTAATCCATAGAAGATCGTGATATTTGCTTATTGAACGAATGCATTGTAACTCACATGTTGGCTATCCCTCTGGGAAACCTCTTTCTGCCCTGCATTTGCCTTAAAGCAGGACTCAGAACCTCTTCAACTCACCGTAAAGAATTACTTTAATTAATGCTTGCCACAATGCAGCTCACCAGAAGAGGTGTGCTATCAGAATATGTGAAGAGTTGCCTGCAAGTTGAGAGACATACGACCATCTCGTGGAGAAATGGACGGATCAAGGATCGAGCAGGAAATTCACAAAGGGGGAGCCCCAAACAGTCCAGGAAAATATGAAAACAAACGAAAGCTTGTCCTTACAAGTAATCGTGGAAATGCAAGTTTAAGACACCGAGAAACGATTTTGCTCCCTCCAGCGTAAAAGCGTCAACAACAACAACAACCACAAAACCCAGCTGTACGATTTGTTGGAGGTGGCACGGAGCGGAGGATCCCTTACATTGTTGGCGTGAGTATAAATTGGTACAACCACTTTGAAGAGCAATTTGGCACGATCAAGTAAAATTGAAATTGTACCAGCCCAGCAGCGATTCTGCTCCTAAGATAGATCCCAGCGGTCTTCAACCATTTATGCAGAGAATTAAGCCCTAATGACCTGAGGCATCATCGTGTGAAATGAATTAACTTCTCATTTAATGCATCTAGAATGGCGCTAGTTGCATACCATCCGTGGGAACTCGAAAAATAGTCGTTCCAATCATCTTCCGTGTTCTGTGGTCCAGAGGGAGAACCCCGATGGGGAAAGGCTTCCCCTTGGCAAAGTACGCGAGAAGTCACGAAGAATGTCAGGGCTGTGTTGTTTGGAAAAAAAAAATTCAAAATAATCTAAATGTCCATCAAGAAAAGAAAAAAAAAATGAATCGTGATCTGCAATGGAATGTTATGCAACAGTTAAAAAAAAAAGACAATCTGGAACCACTTGTATTGATAAGGATGAATATAAGAAATGTCACGGTAAAGGCAGAATCTAATTGCGGTAAGATACACGCAGTATGATTCCATCGATATGAAATTGAAAAATGTTTATTTCTTTATTTTGAGAGGGACAGAGGGCACGTATGCATGTGTGTGCAGGGGAGGGGCAGAGAGAGGAGAGAGAGAATCCCAAGCAGTCTCCATGCTGCCAGCGTAGAGCCCAACGTGGGTTCTGTCTCACCAACGGTGAGATCATGACCTGAGCGGAAATCAAGAGTCGGATGCTTAACTGAGCCGCCTAGGTGCCCCTCTATGAAATTTTAAAATAGGCGATTTGCTCTCAATTGTTTATTATATATTGCCCATATGTACTTACATGGTAAAAAGTGTTAAAACAATGCATTGGCATGCATGATAAACTCCAGAGTCAGAAGAGTGGTTATCCTTTATATTATTTTTAAATTATGATATAATATTAAAATAACATATAACCATGCATTGACACATTATACTTTATATAATAAATGACGTTACATAAATATGTAATATAAAATATAATATATAATTATAATTATTATATGTCATTGATAGATTGTATCATTCCCTAACTTGGTCTGGATGTTAAAAGTAGATGATTTCAAGAACGCACCATGTTAAAAAAAATAAGTAAAATATACACTCCCCCACTCCCACCCCACCCTCTGTCCCAATCCACCTGCCCTAAAGCAATTGTGATGAATGACTTGTCTTTCGGGAGACGGAGGAAATTTTTCTTGAGATTATTTTATTTTTTAATTAATTTCTTTTTTAATGTTTGTTTATCTTCGAGAGACAGCACACAAACAGGGAAGGGGCGAAGAGACGGGGACACAGAATCCGAAGCAGGCTCCAGGCTCTGAGCTGTGAGCACAGAACCCGACACGGGGCTCGAACTCACAAGCCGTGAGGTCATGACCTGAGAGGAAGTCGGACGCTTAACCGACTGAGCCACCCAGGCGCCCCAAGAGATTTTTTTTTTTGACAGAATCTGATCATGTCACTCCCCAGTTCAAAGGGTATGCTGGTTTCTGAGTGCTGCTGACAAAATCCAAATTCTACAGGCAGCTCTTTAAGTTCCCATCTTCGAGCACTCTAACATTCCTTTCAGATGGGAGTGTTTGCCATTTTCCAGATATGCCCCCTTGCTTTTCCTGATCACATTTTTATTTTCTGAGAACTCTTTTCCTCCTTTTTGCCATTTGATGTTATGTACCAAAGCCTTAAGAACAGGACTACTCTTGGACACAGCAGATCTCCTGCAAAGAAATAGTTCGAGATGCGCGCAAAGATTTAGCTTAAGAATGTGTGCTGTAGCATTGTCTCTAATGCTAGAATATTAACAATAACCTTGATGTCCAAGGGATCCATGCCACACGGGACACACCGCATAAAATTAAAACACAGATTCTCAACCAGAAGGCAGACTATCCAGGTCAAGTCCCGGCTCTGGAACATTCGGGCACATTCCAGCTGTATGATCTCAGCCTCTCTCTGCCTACATATTCTAAGCTGTACAATGGGACTCAGCCATTACCTCCTTCACAGAGTTATTAGGGGGATTACATGTGTTAATACACATGAAAGCATTTAGAACAGGATCTGGCATGTTGTAAATTTGCTTATGGATGGCGAATTCTGGAGATATGTTATCTACAAACTCTTGACGTAAGAGAATGGTCGCTATCTATCTTGGTGTCCTGAACCCAGGCATGGTACTTGGTGTTTAAACGTAGCATCATGCTAACCCAGCGAAGGGCTTAAAAGCTCTATGCTCAATGCACAAATCACTACTATACTAGCTGAGTGCTTTTTAATTTTAGGTTCTGAAGTAGTGAATCAGTTTTGAGGAGTCAAGTAGAAAAACTCAAGGGCTGGAGAATGAGTCTTACAAGGAAAGTGAGAAGGAACTAGATTAGGATAGAAAACCAAGCAGAGGAATGAAAGAAGAAACACGCGGGTTCCAGAGTCACTAACTCCGACTCTGTCACTAACTTTAGGCTGTGCCCTTGGGCCCATTTCCCTGACATCTTGTTAGGTTTCCTGTTTTGTCAAAGACAGACAATAATATCCACCATCATTAGCTTATTGAAATGTTTGGAAATTATAAGAGTTTGTGTTACTCTGTGCCAGGTGCTGGTCAAAGCTGTTCTCACTTTTTTTGGTAGGGGGAGGGGGACAGAGGGACGGGGGGGGGGGATGAGAGAGAGAGAGAGAGAGAGAGAGAGAGAGAGAGAGAATCTAAATCAGGCTCCATGCTCAATGTAGAACTTGGCGTGGGAATCAATACCGTGACCCTGGGATCGTGACCTGAGATCAAGAGTCAGATGCTCATGACTGAGCCACCCAGGCGCCCCACTTCTCACATTTTCTCTAATTCTCACAACAACCTCATGGGGTACTATTGTGGGTTGAATTTTGTCTCCCTAAAAGATACGTTGGAGTCCTAATCCCAAGTACCTGTGAATGGGTCCTTCTTTGGAAGCAATGTCTTTGCAGATGTAATTAGTTAAGATGAAGTCATACTGGATTAGGGCGAGCCCTAAATCCAATGACTGTTGTCCTTCTAAGAAGAGGAAGAAAGGACACAGACGTAGGGCGAATGCCATGTGAGGACCGAGGAGGAGACGGGGCAATGTGTCCAGGAGCCAAGGAGCACCAAAGGTGGCAGGCAAACCCCAGAAGCTGGAAGACGAGGAAAGCCCTTCCCTTAGAGCCTCAGAGGGAGCACAGCCCTGCTGACACCTTGATTGTAGACTTAGAGCCTCCAGAACTGCAAGACAATGTGTTTCTGTTGTTCCGAGTCACCAGATTTGTGATAACTTGATACAGCAGTCCTAGGAAACTAATACAGACGCCATTTTGACAGAGGCAGAGATGGAAACCCAGAACAGGTATGGAGCCCGACAGAGTTCTCACTCTGGTGCAGCTGGTGAGCTAGCTAGGGTTTGAAACCGGGCTGACGCTGGAGTCGGTGCTCTTAATACTGGATAATATTCAGTTGAGTTCTGGGTAACTTCATTGGTTTTTTTGGGTGGGGGGAACACCAAAGTTTTTATTTTCAATGTTTGCATTTTGATGTATACTTCACTATCCACTGTCCCAAGAGGCATCATTCTGTGATATGAGTGGTTTCGTCACCTGGTTATCTGAAGTCCATCCTCATTTTCCCAGCTGAGTCTAAGTTCAAGTTATACAATTTTCACGAGCTTCACATAGCAGGGGCCCCGAGCCCCACTGGGGACGGCAGGCTGGTGCTGAGGTGCTTCCTCCGTGGCTCTTGGGGAGAATGTTCCAACAGCTAGGCTCCCTGGACCAGGACGGAAGCAAGCCGGCACACGCACCACACATGACTGCCACTTCCGGAGGGCCTTACTGACTTGGAGAGAGAACGAGGAAGCGAATAAGTGACATCTGAATTACCCCTCAAATTCCATTTTGTCCCCCAAATTGACCTTCCTCTCCCATCAAAATGATGTTGCAATTTGCAAATATTAGAAGGATTTTCAGGCTGGGGTATCATCTTCGTTTATTCCATTGCCTCTCTTTCCCTCTCTCTCTGCCTCGCCTCCTCTCTGTCTCTGTCTCTGAAGATATTCAAGGAAATGCATGCCTGACAGAGACGACCTGCAAAGCAGAGGCAATCCAAGACTGCATTTCCAGCGCTGGCGCGAACTTGGCTTTGTGTCATCGGTCATACCTCCGGAGACCCGGAAGCTTACTGGGTCACTGCCCTCTACCTCCCTGGTTCTTTTCACCCCATGACCTGCAGCTTTACCAAGAGCCTCCCCAACCTGGTTCCGCAGCAAATGTAGCCATACAATCTATCCGGGAGCTCCCGTTCTTGGTTTTCAGAGGCAGGGCCGAGAGAAACCTCTTCATCCACCTCCGTGGGCTCTAGGCTAATGCAGGTCGTTATGCAGGTTGATAAAAGCTTCCGTCCCTGGGGGAAACTCCTCCATCCTGGCAACCATGACCCTGACTCAAGAGTGTAAGCTGAGCCCAGGCACACCTGTACATCTGACAGATGAGCCAGGCACAGAAAAGCCTCTGCTGACAAGCTGATCGGACAGCAGACACCTGCAAAGGGGCCCACACCTTTCCTTCGTGAAGGCTCCGACAGCAGTTTCGACCCAACAGGTCTGCGCGCATGGTCAAAGAGAGACTACCTGGAGATTCACAAAGGGGTTGGATTATGCCAAGCCCGAACGTCATGCTTGGAAGGAAATACAACCACCCGTTCCTGACGCAGGCCCTGTTTGATGGGATTCGTTGTACGCCCCTCCCTGGTTTTAGTCCAAATAAAATCCTATCTTTGTCTAGTGAGATAAAAGTGAAGGCAAAGGCCAGTTGCACATATGAAGACCACAGTCTGTCTCCACGGGAGCGGGAGCCGAATATTTAGTATCTGTTCAATACTCCGAAGGACCGAGGTGACGAAAGTGCCGTCACCCCATATCCCGATTTTACAGACAGGAAAACTGAACTTAGGGATGTTAAGTCACTCTGTGACACCGGGCATCTGATTAGCGGCCAGGCAGCACCCGAAAAAGGGCCCTTCCAGGGTTTCATGGCCACTAGAAGCTATTCCCAAGCAAATCAACCCAGGGAACCCGAGGCCCCGGGGCTTGGGAGCAATTAATTCTGTTTGGGGGCCTTCGTCTGGGGAGCTCGTACTGTTATGCATCCGCTCTATGGCGGGTCGAACCGCAGGCATGACCCTGTCACCAGAACTCGGGGCAGAGGTACCCCACATCCTGGGATGACCGACAGGGTAAGCCTTCCGACCCTGTGCAAGTCTGAACTAGAGGTGAGTGGTCCCACTCTGTCAATTTAGAGGCACATCCGTTCAGACTTCGGAACGGTGCTCCTCGCCTGGGGGCAATTTCATCAATAACTGGAGATATTTTTGTTGGCGCAGACGTGAGGGGCTGCCGCCGAGCATCTGACAAGGCACGGGCCAGCCCCACGAGAAAGAATGATCTGGCACAAGGTGGCTGTGAGTGCGAAGGTTGAGAAGCTGCTCTGAAATCTTAGCACCCCCATACGTGTGAAGTTCTTGGCACACAGGCTGGCAGCAAACGGTCGTTTATTTCTCACCCAACCTCTGTTTCCAAGTGTGGCTATGCGATGGCCGAGTCTGTGATCCCGGGTAGGTGATCCCTGGGGGTTCAGGAGGACCCGATCCTTCCTCCTCTGGGTGACCGCGCAGGGCACTGCGAGCCAGCACACGCGAGAATCTGGCCAACGGGTTCGTTCTCTAACGCCAGGTCTCTCGTTAGCTTCTATGCTCCTCATAAACTGACGTCTTCACGGAAGGTTTTTTTTGTGTGCGTGCTGGGTTTCTAAATAGAGGAGGCGAGGTATGTGACTGGCAGTGGGGGACAAGGACTGGTCTCTAAAAAGCCACTTACGGAGTCTGAACTCTGAGACCGGTGGGCCCGGAGGCTGTGCAAGGCAGCACCGCTAAGAGGAGAGAGCACGATCGTTGGAGTCCAAACTGGCTTTTGACTCCTAGCTCAACCCCCTTCTCAGAGCTGCCATTTCCTCATGTGTGAAACAAGAGTGATAATTCTTACCCTCAAGGGTCGGTGTGAGGATTCATTGACAGGATAAACGTAAAGTGCCTAACCCAGCAGGTGGCATGATAGACACTTCCACGGTACCCGTGGTCGTTGGGAAAAGATTAGGACAGGCTGGCCCTCGAGGTTTGCCCCGAGGTGTGGCCTACTGGTTAAAATCGTGGCCTGAAGGCTGTTCGGAGGGCTTTGCCCGCCTTCCTGCTGGTCCCCACGTACCCAGGCACTCGCCTGCCACAGTTTGGTTGGCCCCGTGGGTGGGGATGGCATCAGGACCGCCTGGGAACTCTTCAGCAGAGGAGTTGAGTCAGCTTTTGCTGAGACAGGTCTTGAGGCTTGAGGAAAATTCTAGACCACCCGAGGGAGCATTCAAGACGTTGTGGGCCATGACCGCGTCCCCCGACTACCTGTCCTGGGAGGCAACGGGGGTCTAAGAGATGATGTGTGACTCTCAGCTCCACCCACACACTGTGCGACCCTAGGTGGGTGACACTTACTGTTGGAACCTCGAGTTTCTTCCCTCCACCATGGAGAATATTGGCTACTTGGCGATAGTTGCATAAGGGATTCCCTGGTGGCCATGGAGGCAATGTTGACAAGGGGGAATAATCGAAATGAAAACGTCTGGCTCTAGTGGGAATTTGATAGAAGTTAATATATCTGTTCTTCTTTGATTATCTTTTTCTTCTCAAGGAATAGCTCCATTCCTCATGCAGGTGAGGAGCTGCCCCCGTGGGTCTATGCACCGGCCTAAACATCCCTTCATTACTTATGCCCACGGTCCTTCTGCCCCATGTGGGCCCCGGGCGCCTCTCTCTCTGCACATCCATTCTCACTGCCAACTCTATGCCTTGGCCAGTAGCGGGCGTCTCAGAGTAGCCTTCTCTCTCTTCTCATCCAAACCCCTTCCTCTCTGGAAGCACAGCTCCACTCTCGCCTCTCCTGGTCCCCCCATCAGCTTCCGGTCACCACCTCCTGAGCACCAGAGAGGGACCGCTATGCCAAGGAAGACCGCCTCGCCTCACGTGGCCACCGTTAAGGGTCGGGGTAAAGAATCTATTAGCCTTCCGCTTGGGTCAGAATGTTTGCCTCTGGGGGTTTCTATCAAACAGAGAAAGCTGGCGCTCCCCCCTCACCTCCTGCAGCCTGTAATTCCTCTTTGCCCAACAACTAACACTTCTTGCTGTAAAAGACCACTTCACAGAATTCAGTGCGCCTACATAGCTCTTTCCTCCCCTCCGCCACCCCACCTGAGCCTCAGGGGCCAGGTGATATTTGACTTTGTATCTCCGGACTTTAACAAACAGCCAGAAATAGGGCAGGCAAACTCAGCAAACGCTGGGGGACGACGGAACCGTTGCAAGATTTTTGTGCTCGCCAACCTCCCTCCCCTCTCCGCCACCAAATTCCCCACCTCATCAATGTCCATACAGATGACCAAAGGTGTGGGTGGGCAGACATTCAGCCTTCCTCACCGCGTTCCTGAGGATCACACTTGAATTTCCGACATCTACGCGCCCTCCCCCCCCCCCCCCCCCCAGCAGAACCCTGATCACAGACACATCTCCCTATTTTCACAAGAGGTGGGGAACTGGGGCATTTTTTTTCCTTCTGTTCTCCCGAGCCTTCCTTCCGCACACGCATTTTATTTTTGGGCCCAGCCAATCTACAGGCCATTGTCCAAATTCAATGTCCCACAGGCCTCCGAAGACCTCCGGGGGGACACGTTCTGGTGGCCCCAGCCTATCCGTTTTAATCGCTCACCTATTCAGCGGAGGGCTTCACGCTGGCTTTCATTATCCTCCAAGTGGCTTTGTGTATTTGTCCTTTGTTTTGGTTTACTTTCTCCGCTCTTCTTTGTAGAGCAGTCTCCCCGCTTGAGGCTACTTTCTCCGAAGGCTGAACCTGTCACTGTCTTCTTGAGAGCACAACTCCGGGCCCGGGCTATTCACCTGGCAAGTGTTGCCGGATCGTGTGGAATCCAACAGACTCCTACCTTCCTCCCTCCTCTTCCCCCACGCTTACCCTGGTGGCGAAGGCCAGAACCTGGTGAGGTCACCCTGGGTGGGGATGTTCAAAAGGAAAAGACAATCACGGGAACTGAAGAGCGGAGGATGGAAACCCCGAGACCGACAACCACCCCACCTGCCCCTTCAGCTCCCGGTGAAAAGAGACCGATGTCATTCGATTCACTTCAGTTGCTCTCGGGGCCTGAAATGGCTCCCTCCCCCAGGCCTGTAGGAAAATTCAATTAAAGGGTCCATCTGCGAGGCAGCAGCTGAAGAGGGATGACTGTGGGGAGGCCCACGTTTTCATCAAAAAGACCCAGTGTCCTTCTAGAACGCCCCTCCCCTCCGTGCCCTAGCCCCCCTTACTTATTAGGCCCAGGCCTCACCTCGCCACCACAATTCTGTCCAATTAGGCTCAGAGAAGCAGCTTCCATCTGCTTCTTTCAAATGCATGCATGTTAAAGACGTGGTATATCCCACAGACGCGGGACCTGCTGGGAGAGAGTGAGAAAACCCACAAAACGCCCACAGAGGTCGGGGATCGAAAGCCTCCTGGCCCCATTAATCCCGTTGCGACAGCCGGCTTAGTGGCTGGTGCATCTCGGTGCCTGAGTTCTGCAGAAGCCTCCGAGCCAAAAGGCAGGATCACCACCGGGGCGCCTGGGTGTCTCCGTCGGTTAAGCATCCAGCTTCGGCTCAGGTCATGACCTCGTGGTCTGTGAGTTCAAGTCTCCCGCTGGGCTCTGTTGCTGACCGCTCAGAGCCTGGAGCCTGCTTTGGATTCTGTGTCTCCCTCTCTCTCTGCCCCTCCCCAGCTTGCTCTCTCTCTATCTCAAAAAAGAAATAAATTAAAAAAAAAAAAAAAGGAAAAGAAAAGAAAAGAAAAGAAAAGAAAAGAAAAGAAAAGAAAAGAAAAGAAAGAAAAGGATCACCACCAGGAGAACTTTCTGGGGTTCTGTGAAAAGCAAAGGGAAAGGCAGAAGGGAAGGGTTAAATGGAGGAAACTTCCAGAACGAGCCTTGACCCTTCGGAGCCCCCTGGCTCTGAGGCCTGGGGTGTCCTCCCTGCCTTCGTGTTTGTTTTGGGTGAGGGGAATGGGCTGCCCCACTGGCTGCAGACAGGGCGGAGTTTGGTGGCCAAGGGGCGGGTGGGAACCCCGCCATCCGCTGGCTAAGTGCTGTTCTGCCAGTGTTCGCTGAGGCTCTCTGAACATGAAGGATGGTCCCTGCAGGGACCCCACGCCTCTTCCTTCTGCCCACGTTTCCTTCCAAGTGAGCAACACTCACACGAGGGTCTATGGGGCAAGGCTGAGCACAGACCCCCCACAAAGGCTCCTCAGCCCCGCATCCAACCGTGTCCCCCGGAGGACTCCTCGTTTATCTTGGGGTCTTCTTGGGCTTCTCTCCCGCCTCCCTTCTGCAGCGCCATGATTATTTTTGATCAGACAACCCAGGGATAAGGGAGGCTCGCTGCCCTCCTCTGTCAACTCCAGTGAGAAGGGGTGGAGTCATTTTGGGAAGGGGGAGAGTTGGCTTATTAACGCAGGCTTGGTGTGAGGCCGGGCACTGGGGGTGCCCACGCGTGGTCGAGAAACGGTTTTCCGGAGCCGCCCTCACAAAGTACCACCGGCCAGGGGCTTAAACGACGTCAAGGAATTGTCTCTCGTTCCAGAGGCTCAGCCAGAGATCACGGTGCCAGAGGGCTGGTTGGGTTCTCCTGAGGCCGCCCTCCTTGGCTTACAGATGGCCGCCTTCTCCCTGTGTCTTCTTGTGGCCTTTTCTCTGTGCACGTCTCGTGTCCCGATCTCCTCCTTGTACGAGGACACCAGTCGTATGGGATGAGGCCCACCCTACTGGCTTCTTTTTGACTTAATTACCTCTTTTTTTTTTTTTTTTAATTTTTTTCAACGTTTATTTATTTTGGGGACAGAGAGAGACAGAGCATGAACGGGGGAGGGGCAGAGAGAGAGGGAGACACAGAATCGGAAACAGGCTCCAGGCTCCGAGCCATCAGCCCAGAGCCCGACGCAGGGCTCGAACTCACGGACCGCGAGATCGTGACCTGGCTGAAGTCGGACGCTTAACCGACTGCGCCACCCAGGCGCCCCTTAATTACCTCTTTAAAGACCCTGTCTCTCGATATGGGCACATTCTGGGGTGGGGGGGCGGGGTTAGGACTCCAACATAAGAACTTGCTGGCGGGGCTGGGGGGACACGGTCCAGTCCATAACATAGACCTTTGTAGTTCCGCCTGAAATTGAATTGTTATTGGCCAGGTTCATTGTTTCATCTCAGGACTTTTAGGACTTTGAGAAGACATCAGCTTCACAAAGGAATCGGAGCTATCTCAGGAAAGGCCTTCCATGGTGGCCCTCCTACTTTATTAAGTGCAACATAGAGTCTGGGACGCGATTTACGACGGTGATGTAAAATTGGACTGGACAGCTTCCACTGATGACCAGCATTCATTTGGTCAGGACAGAGTCTGGAAGATTCGTTTCCCACTCTGAAGTGGTTGGCACGGCTCACACGTACACACAAGTGGAGCCAACGGCCTTCCCTCCCGTTCCGGGCTCCTACCCGTCAGGCCCCACTAACCTCACCAGACCCCTGGCCTCGCTCGACGTTCCTGAATCCAAGCCTCTGTACGGGTTGCTCCCTCTTCTGGAAACGCCCCTTGGCTTCTTCAACCGTGGAGTATCGCGGAAGGAAAGGAGAGGACAAATTAGTTTTACATTCTCTGACCTCCCTACCAGGAGAAATGGTGTTTAGACAAATAGAAGCCGCTGGATGCCGCTGGTTCGTGTTCCTTCCCCCGCTCGCTGTCCCCTCCTCCCCACCCCCGGTCACAAATGACTCACTCTTGAGTGGAAAGACGTACATCACCACGCCGTAGATACGTGTGCTGCATTGTGCGTGTTCTTAGTCACTGTCTTCTGAGCACAGCTCTTCCCAGGGGTCTGAGTAAAGTTCTTCTGCTTCCAACTTCTTTTAAGAGCCCAAACCACACACACGCATTAACTCAAGTTAAACACGTTTGTCCAGTTGTTGGCTATAGTTTCGATTAGATGTTGCGTTGGACAGACTTGAACCCTTTTCTTCTTCTGGGAGTGTGAGTGTCCTAGGGTTCCAGGGAACGCCCGGCCCATGCTTTCCCATGTGATCTTCTCTCCTTTGGGTGAGGGGGTGTATGCAGACAGGCCTCTGATGACTGTGAACCTCAGCCTCTTGGTCACCCCACTCCTCCCCCACGCTGGGCCTCAGGCTCCCCAGAGCTTGGCTCCTGCTGTGAGACAGGACAGTAAAATAGCTAAAAACTTAGGCTGTCTTTCCGAGTGTCTGGGTTCAAACCTGATTCGACACTTTTCAATCGCATGACCTTACTCATTCACTCACCGGCCCGGACCTCCGTTACTTGTCTGTAAGACGGGGATCGTGAGAACCCACCTCGTGTAAGAATAGAGCGCGCGTTCTCTGCCTTCTCATTGCTGTCGTTAAGTGTTCAGTGACATTCAAAGCTCCTAGGTCTCAAGGGACTTCAAGACCTTTTGAACTTCAACGCATCGTGATTTGGAATGTTTGGGGACGGCGTCCGGAAAGAAACAGCCTTCAAAGCTGTCTGATGTCATGTTCTATTCATTTACCTTCGAGCAAAGCAAGTCAGGAAACCCTTTCCCCTCATGAGATCAGACGGCTACCTTCAGCGCTGGAAACAGCCAGAAGCCCCACGTACAGCAACGTCCTAGCGGTGCCCACTGAGATTTAGTTATTCTGTTATTTGTTTGAATCCTTCGGGAAGGCATCTGATGGGAGAGGGGGGGCACAGAGAGAGGAGAGAGGGGCTGTGCGGTTATGTGATTTGTATGAGACAAGGACACCCAGGAGAAGCGTGGCCTCTGTTCCTTACACAGTACCTGGCCTAGTTTGGGGACCTGATGAGGGGAGGGGACAGAAGCCGAAGGAACTGTTTTCATGCAAGTCTGGAGGCTTTGGAAACAGCCCGGAGTTGGGAGGGAAACCATTCTTGCCACTTTTGCGAAGACTCTGGTGTTCTCGATGCTCAGAGGTGATCAGCTATGAGGACACGAGGGCACTGAAGCATTGACAAGGACGTTAGTCATCCGACGATGGTCATGCTGTGGTGGGTGGGGATGACCCCCTGCGACGCACAGCCTGGGAGTCAGGCCGAGCGGACAGGCTGGCTCATCAGGGACTCCCAGGGGTATGTGGTGAGCACGAGGAAGTATCAGATAAAACCCTGTCCGGTTGAGCAGCAGGTCAGAGCTTTCAGCGAGCAAAACTTAACATGTTCCAAGCCTAGAAACTCTGGCTTCCGAGGGACACTTGAGTTACGTGTGTTTCTGGTGACACAGTGTTTTCTTTCCACCTCCACATCAGAGACATGTCCAGGAGGGGTCGCGTGTTATGCCTGAGAATCTAGAATGAGAAGAAAGGAGGAGGGGTGCTGGCTGCTTACTTCGTCACCCCGAGAATGCCATTCCCAAGTGCTCCTTGGTGTGTGTGTCCGTGAGCCTGACCTTCTGTGTCCATCGTTCTGCTCTTGGCTAATCTTCCCTCCTTCCCTCTGGAGCGTGAGAACAAGAGGATGCATCAAAGGCAAGGGGGTAGGGCTCTCACTGCCACTTAGGGCCGCCATTTTGCCTGATCGAAAATGAGACACAGAGATCCCATTTCTTTCCCCCCGGCATCTTGGGTTATCTGCAAAATGGCTTCACAAGGCCATAGGTAACGAAAATACACTACGGAATCTCAAACGTGGCTTGAGCCCTGGTTGCGTAATCTCGCGTTCAACCTCCACCCACCCCCTCTACTCTTAACTTGCGAATCAGTCATTCCGGGAGACACAGAGTGAGTGCCTGCTGGATGCCAGGAGCTGTGTTAAACTTTTTTTTTTTTTTTTTTTTTAGCAAACAACTCGTTTAACTAAAGTTGAGTTTCTCCATCAGTAGCTGCCATTGTGGTCTACCCAGCAGAAGCATGAATACATGCCTTGTGGTGGAGAGGTAGGTGTTGAGTTTATAAAATGTAGAAGAAAGACATACACACAGAAAACAAGAGATCTGGATTGCCTGTGGCAAGCTCATGAACCCCCAAGTAAGTGAGAGTTGATGGTGTTTTTTTTTTTAATGTTTATTTATTTATCTGTGAGAGAGAGAGAGAGAGAGAGCACAAGTGGGGGAGGGGCAGAGAGAGAGAGAGAGAGGAAGACACAGAATCTGAAGCAGGCTCCAGGCTCTGAGCTGTCGGCCAAGAGCCCGACGTGGGGCTCGAACCCACCATCCGTATGACCTGAGCCGAAGTCGGACGCTTAACCCAGGTGCCCCTCTTTTTTTTTTTTTTTTAATGCTTATTTATTTTTGAGAGAGCGAGCGGGGGAGGGGCAGAGAGAGACAGGATCCAAAGCGGACTCTGAGCTGACAGCATGGGGCTTGAATTCATGCACCGCAAGACCATGACCTGAACCGAAGTCGGATGCTCACCCACCTGAGCCCCCCCAAGCGCCCAGATGGTGTTTTCTTAATTGAAGGTATAATTGACATGGAGTAAAAGGTACCGATCTTAAGGGTGGAAGGACATGAGTTTTGACCAATGACACGCCTGTGTAGCCCACACCCCTATCAAGCTATTGAGCACTCTGTCACCACAGGAAGTTTCCCTGGGCCCTTCCTCAACCAGCGCCCACCCGTGTTCATTTGTAAGACTTCTAAAGTGTCTTTATACAGGCATATCCCAGAGATATTGTGGGTTTGGTTCCAGGCCACGGCGAGCATTGCGATAAAGCGAGTATTGCAATAAAGTGAGTCGGATGAATGTTTTTGTTTCCCAGGGCGTATAAAAGTTATAGTTATACTTTCCCATTGTCTGATGAGTGTGCAATAGCATTATGTCTGAAAAACACTGGACACACCTTAATTAAAGAATTGTTTCTTGCTATAAAATGCGGAACATCACCTGAGCTTTCTGTGAGTCACGTCACTGGTCACAGGTCAACCTAACAAAGGTGATGGTAATGAAAAAGTTCAAAATGTTGCAAGAGTTACCGAAACGTGATACAGAGACCTGCAGTGAGCAAAGGGTGTTGGGAAAATGAAGCTGACGGATGTGCTTAACGCAAGACTGCCGCAAACCTTCCACGGGCGAATAAAAAATGCACCATCTGCAAAGCACCATAAAGCGAAGTGCAATAAAATGAGGGAAGTCTCGGGGCGCCTGGGTGGCTCAGTCGGTTAGGCCTCCGACTTCGGCTCCGGTCACGATCTCATGGTCCGTGAGTTCGAGCCCCGCATCGGGCTCTGTGCTGACAGCTCGGAGCCTGGAGCCTGCTTCGGATTCTGTGTCTCCCTCTCTCTGACCCTCCTCTGTTCACGCTCTGTCTCTCTCTGTCTCAAAAATAAATAAACACTAAAAATAAATAAATACATGCATACATACATACATACATACAAAAAAAGAGCTAAGTCTGCATTTTGGCCGAGAAGTAGCCTGGACGCCTGGGACACTTTCAAAGTGACCCTAAGATTGTGTATGTTTGCTTGGTGGGTTGTGCTTAGATGGCTGTCCAACACCTGCTTTGGGTATTCGGAAGGAGACTTTCACTAAGGGCTGCTAGACATTTCTCCTCAGGGAGGGATTCACAAAATTGACCCGTTGAATTAGGAGGAAACCGTCTTTCTCCTCTCGGGTTTACCCAGCAATAGTCCCTCAGCTGGCCTGGAAAACTATCAACTCAAAGACAGGGACGCATTTGGCCACTGCGGAATTCTGGCCCTTGGGCCTGCTCCTCTCTTATTTGTGAAAAAGGTGAAAACTTAACAGGCGGCTATTGGCAGACGCTTCGGCGTAGGTCGCTCACGTTTCTGCATGTTTTGCAAACAGAGGCACTCGCAGATTTTGTTCCAGAGTCACTTCCAAGATATTTGCAGAGCAGACCACGGTAGAAGATAGAGGTAGTGTCGCGTTCCCAAACTAAAGGCAGATCCGTCCAGGAAGATAAAGAAAACGTCTTTCCCTCCACCCCCAGGGCAGAGAACAGGACTCCCGAGACCAATATCACACTATAGGTTAACTAACTAGAATTGAAGTGAAAACTGGAAACAAAACAAAACACAAAATACAAGAGAAGGGTCAGGTTTTCTAAGTCGAAAGTCCGTTCCTCCGATGCCGCCCGCTGAGCGTGCCGTTGTCCCCTGGCCCTCTGCGCCTTATCCTGTGGGCACCAGGGCTCGGGGAACCGGCACGAGAAAATGATGATCCCCGGGATATCAGCAGTGCTATGAGAGAAACCCACTCTTCCCCTGACTCGGGGGTCTCGTGTCTTCTGCCAGCATTCCGGAATCTGTCGTAGGCTACCCGGCTCGTTTGCAGCTAATCTCAGACTCCTTGCAGCCCCTGACAGCTACAAGTCAAAACTGTGTCTCTGCCATGTTCTGTTGTAGTCAAATCAGAACTTGATTGTAACAGTTGGCCAGAGGGGATGCTCGTGGGCTAAGAGCATTCACTTTCAGTCCAAGTCTCAGCACAGGTGTGCGTGTTCTTGTTCCGAAAGCAGAAAGAAGCCGAGGGCTTGGCTGCGGAGGTAAGGAGTAAAGGGCCTGGGTGGGGGGTTAGCCTCAGCTGACCCAAGCTCTATCTCCCCTGTCTGACTTGTCCTCTGCTATCTTGCTTTGCTGCTTCTTCTTCTTCTTCTTCTTCTTCTTTTCAGTGCTTTAAAAAGTTTTTACTCATTTATTTTGGGAGAGACAGAGCGCCAGCAGGAGAGGGACAGAGGGAAAGAGGGAGAGAGAGAATCCCAGGCGGGCTCTGCAGGGTCAGCACAGAGCCGGACGTGGGGCTCGAACTCATGAAACCGTGAGATCGTGACCTGAGCCAAAATCAGGAGTCGGACGCTTAACCGACGGAGCCACCCGGGCGCCCCGATCCTGCTTTGCTTCTGATCAAAACCGATGCCACCCCTCGCTTGGGTTCTCCACTCTTCTCCACTCGGTCTGCAGGAAGGCAACGCTGAGACCACGAGTAGAATTTTTAATTCTCACTACAGCTTCTGAAGCTTTATTGTTTTGTATACTTGCGAACGTAACACATGATGATGGTGAAACAGTTATGATTGAGAAAAATCACGGGAAGAGTAATATGGAATGTTCATCATCACACTCCACAGGAAGCCCTGTGAACATTTCGGTGACATCTTCCTAGGCATTTTTCTACACACGTACATATTGCGTTTTTATTTGGGGTGTATTTTCTTCACTTTCTTTGGTCTTTTTCTAAGTAGAACTTTCTTTTCTCTTTTAACAGCGTAGTGTGGGGATCTTGCCCTTTTAACCGTCTAAAATGTGACATTAGTTTGAATGAATGTGTAATGTAGGCGTATCCTTAGTTATTTAGCCAATGTCTTTGATGTGGAAATGGAAGTTGTTCCTCTTTTTTCAGTATCATAAATAATGCTTTTATGACCTCTGTGTGTGTGTCTCCCTACCTCTGTCTATCATCTATCTAACTACCTATCTACCCACACTAGCTTGAACATTTCCTTAGGATTTATTCGCAGGAATGGAACTACCCAGTCAATTGCCTCCAAAATTTTCCTTGTCCCAGGTTTATTTGCCTTCGACTCCAATAATCTTTCCTTCTGATTACAAGGTTGTGATGATTTGTCTGGAGAATACAAATAGGTATATTTCTTCATTCTTGGGTAGGTTTTGTTCGGTTCAAAGTGTAGAAACAAGCTCATGTTAATTTATGAAATGAAGAAAGTATGAGCCGAATCCCAGTCTACTCCTTTGACCTGACAAAAGGACACGTCTGAGCTTTAGAAAAAAAACAAAGCAAAACACAGAAGGGAGGGGTCCAATGCCACGAGACTCTTCTAACCTCACATCTCCACTCCTCTTGATTTTGGAGGACTGGCTCGTTCTACAAGTGGTGAACATGGAAACAAATGGTCCCCAAGTTTTACACTGTATAGCCCCAGTTTTGAAAATCCTGGGCAAGTTGCTCATTGGCCTTGCTTGATTCCACCACCCACCCCTCGCCCAATCAACCTTGGCCTGGGGTCAGTCACATTGCTCTAACACAGCAGATCTATAGGCATCTCTAGGGCAACTATAGGAATCAGGGAGGGAAATATTCTCAGAAAAAGCCTGCTGGGCAGACAGCTCCTTGGGTATCTGCTAAATCTATGGACATGTGTAAAACTAAGATGTAGTTGAAGATCAGGGGTGGCCTGAGTGGCTTAGTCGGCTGAGCGTCCAACTCTTGATCTCGGCTCAGGTCATGATCTCGTGGTTTGCGAGATCAAGCCCCACGTCAGGCTCTGCACTGATAGCATGGAGGCTGCTTGGGAATCTCTCTCTCCCTCTCTCTCTGCTCCTCTCCTCTCCCCCCCACCTCAAAAATAAAAAAAAAAAAATGTAGTTAAAGATCTATTTAGATTTCTTTTCCTGGCCACCTTTCTCAGATCGGAAGCTACTTTTCAAGTGAAAAATTTCAAGTGAGAAAATTTTAAAAGTCACATCTGAGACTATAGCCGAATGAGCTAAGAGAAGAGAAAGTGTAGGGACGAACATTGTGTGGACATGTATGAAATAACATGTATAGATAAGCGGATGAAATAACACCTATAGTTACACGTATCAAATAACTTTTCTTCCTTTTCAAGGATGTCACCTGCCATTCTTCTGCAAAAAAAAAAAAAAAATCTCATTCCCAGGAAGCGCCCTAGTCTGTGAAGAGATCTTGTTTGTGCTGCCTCTCTATCCTTATTTTAGAAAGTAATTTGTCCCCTCTTTTCTGGAGACTGCACGGGTTTGGGGATTATAAAGACCAAAACTTTACTCCCACTTCTGCCATTAAACGGGCACCCTTGGCTGGTGCTTATATGCCCTAAACCCGTTTCATGAACTGAACATATCAAGGGTCTTTCCCATTTCCCTCCTTATTTGTTCCAGATTGTTCAAAATTCACCTCCCCTTACCACCTCACTCTGATGGTGTTCCTGTCCCCACCATTCGAATCTATTCCACACCTGTCATCTCTGTTACTCATTTAGAAGCTAAAGTTTATTGCTTTGCCTCCAGGGCGATGGTAAAAAATATTTAACAGCCTGTACTTCATGGTCACTGACCAATTACAATGGACGGGGTGGTGATGGACAGAGTTCTGGAGGAAACTGCAGATCCCAGAGTGAGGGAGAGGTCCGGAGCCCAGGGGAGGAGCCAGGAACACCGAGTAAGGGGAGGGGGCCCTCAGGATGCTTAAGGCAGTTCAGAGGAAAGTGATTCAATAATTTAACAACCAGTATGATGATAACTGTTTAAACAAGTATAAGTTCTATTGATTTCTTATGGGTATGTTATTCCTCTTTCCATTTGGATTAGAAATTCCTCGAGGTCTAAAAGGACGTCTGTAGGGGTTCCTGGGTGGCTCAGTTGGTTCAACGTCCGACTTCAGCTCAGGTCATGATCTCACGGTTCATGGGTTGGAGCCCCACCTCAGGCTCCACACTCTCTCTCTACCCCTCCCCCACTCGCTCTTTTTCTCTTCTCAAAATAAATAAGTAAAACTTAAAAAAGTAAGAGTATGTTTGAAATTTCTTGGTATCCATGGGATCCAGCCCACAGTCATCTTTTGAGTAAAGATGGCATTTCTGAGCCACATCGTTCAGGAGATGTCAGGGTGGGGAAAACACTTGGTGCTGAGAGACGGGTAGTACTTGACTAAGAAAATCAGACCTTAAGGGGCACCTGGATGGCTCAGTCAGTTAAGCGTCTGACTTCAGCCCAGATCATGGTCTTATGGTTTGTGAGTTTGAGCCTCACGTTGGGCTTTTTGCGGTCTGCACAGAGCCCTCTTCGGATCCTCTGTCCCCTCCTCTCTCTCTGCCCCTCCCACTGGTTCTGTCTCTCTCCCTCTCTCTCTCTCTCAAAATAAATAAACTAGAAAGAAAGAAAAGAAGAAAGAAAGAAAAAGAAAGAAAGAAAGAAAGAAAGAAAGAAAGAAAGAAAGGTCAGGGGCGCCTGGGTGGCGCAGTCGGTTAAGCGTCCGACTTCAGCCAGGTCACGATCTCGTGGTCCGTGAGTTCGAGCCCCGCGTCAGGCTCTGGGCTGATGGCTCGGAGCCTGGAGCCTGTTTCCGATTCTGTGTCTCCCTCTGTCTCTGCCCCTCCCCCATTCATGCTCTGTCTCTCTCTGTCCCAAAAAATAAAATAAAAATGTTGAAAAAAAAATTAAAAAAAAAAAAGAAAAAAAAAAGAAAGAAAGGTCAGAATTTAAGGTTGACCCTTTCCATACCCAACACCTATAAGGGTTAATTTTTTTATTCCCTTTGAGATCTGAGCCTTTGTGGGACTGACTACCTGACCAGCGACTTACTTCAGAACACCTGAAGTGTGAAAAACCCGGCGGGGATGCCTCGTTAACACAGAATCTGACTGTGAGGAGTTTGTATTATTATGATTCCAGTGGAAAGTTGAGTTGCTAGTGTCCAGAAATAACCCTCACGCATCCTATTCCCCACTTTTCCCCATTTGTGGTGGTGACGGTAAAGTCACGGAGGAAGGGGGAAAGGTGTGTTTAGAATAGAAACCTGTCATGCGAGGTGGAGACCGGGAATGCATCCTTCATACATGGGTTTGAGGAAGCAGTTGAAAGGGCATCAGTAACACTTCGGGTATATTATGGGAATTGTATTATACTTTTACGCAGCTGGCCTGGCAACTTTGCCTTGATGCAGAACATGACTTTCTCAGCTGCCTCCTCTCTAAAAGCAAGATGTCGGACTCAATTTCAGTTACTTGTTGCTGTGTTACCAGCCACCTCAAAAGTCAGCGGCTTTACGCCGACCCCCATTTATTTATTCATAATTCTGCAGTTGAGCCGGGCTTAGCTGGGCGGTTCTTCTGCTGGTCTCACTGCTGCCCACTCATGTAGATGCCACCTCCTGGCAGCCCAGCTGAGGCTGGGTAGACCGAGGTGACCTTATGCCCATGTCAGCCAGGATGCCTCAGTTCTGTCTCATGCGGGCTTTCCAGCAGAATGTTCTGAGTTTTTGACGTGGGGCAGCACCGTTCGGAAAGGAACACGGCCCAACGCCGGAGCGCTTATCAAGCCCGGTGACGAACGACGTGAGTAGCGCATCGCGTTTGCTGGTGTCCTGGTGGCTAAAGCCAGATCCCTGGCTGAGCCCAGAGTCAACGTGGAAGGCAACTACACAGGGTGTAAGTCATGGAGGCCATTAAAGTCACAATCCATCACAGACTCCATCGTCTCTAAGGCTCTTTCCGCTACAACATTCCGTCTCCCTGGGGATGTGAGTTCTCATTTCGAAACATCAAATTTGGAAACATACTGCTGGAGCCCAAGCAGCCTGAAAATTCCCTACTATCACCAAGACGACAAAATGGGAGTGATTTTTCCTTTTCGTACATATCAGCACTTTTAAAAATATTAAATCTCCGGCTCTTTCAGATTGGGCTACCCATTCATTTTTGTTAGCTGTCACTTGGGCAAAACCGTAGCAGGAAGTGAAGAGTTAAGGAACGAAGTCAGAACCCGTGTGGTTAGGAAATGTTTGCACCTCATTCTGTACTCTGAGTGTATTCACAAAATCACAGAATCTATATTTTCTCATTCATGATAGCAGGCCGAACTCATGCGTATGCTTGTCCTCTCTTACCAGATGTTATTGAAATTACAAAAAACAAAAACAAAACCATATTTTAAAATAAGAAAGGCAGAAGTGCTTTCTGAGGAACAGGAAAGAGCACACTCAAATAGAAGGTGGGTGGGATTCGATCAGGGTTTCTCCAACTCGGCCCTATGGACATTTCGGACCGGATAATTCTTGGTTGTGGGGACTGTCCTGTGCATTTCAGGATGATCATCGGCCTCTCTGGCCTCCACCCGCTACAGAGTCGTGACAACCCCCCCAGCCCATGATGACTAAATGTCTCCAATTGCTAAATGCCCCCCGGTGGAAGGAGTATAAAATTGCCCCCAGTTAAGGATCCCTTGATGGGCTGGGTTGGGAGAACTGGAGTCCAGAACACAAGAAAGAGGAGGTCGTTTCAGAGGCAGGAGACTTTCAGAAATCACAGTCAACTCCAGCCAGAGCAGGAGTGGTCTTGTGAGTGACCTACACGGTGAGTAACAAAAGGAGGCCTGTCTCCAGGGCAGCAGGGACAATCGCTGCCTTCTCCCTCGTGGCCCCCAGAGGCTGGCTAGCTTCAAGGGAGTTGCTCCCAAACCGAAACCGCCCCCCCCCACCCTTACCCCCAGAGCTACTCTTCAAATAAATGGAAGGACCTAGTTTAGTGGTTGAGGCTGGAGAGCAAAGCTGGGACTCAAATGTTCACAACAGCATGGAAGAGAAAACACGGAAAGAAAGGCAACTCGGCTCAGAAGTCAAACAAAGACCCTTCTTGCCTTGGAAATGGTGAAGCCCCTAGACTGTACCAGCCCCCACCACATGCTCCTCATTTCCACCCAAGCCCTCCAGTTCAGGGGAAAGACTCACTGAGGACAGGAAGATTAAATGAAATGCAATCCAGTCACTGATACGGCTGCATTTATTAATTGGTTCCGGAAGAGGAATGTTCAGTAAGACTGTCAGACATTTGATGACACCAACACATACAAAAGAGAAAAAAGGTACATGAAAATGAATACCAATAAAAAGTAGGGTTTTTTTTACCTTATTAATAACCAGATGAATGCAAATTAGAACATCTCTTTTTATGTATTAAGGAGGCAGACAATAAAAAGAGTGATAACATCCAGTGTTGGTGAATCTAGGAGGAAATAGGGGCGCCTGGGGGGCTCCGTCGGTTAAGCGTCCGACTTCGGCTCAGGTCACGATCTCATGGCTTGTGAGTAAGAGCCCCACGTGGGGCTCTGTGCTGTCGGTTCAGAGCCTGAAGCCTGCTTCGGATTCTGTGTCTCCCTCTCTCTCTCTCTCTGCCCCTTCCCTGCTTGTGCTCTGTCTCTCAAAAATAAATAAACATTACAAAAAAAATTGTGTGAAGAAAGAGACACTCTCAGATACTGTCAGTGAGAGGGCAAAGCCCCTAAAAAAGTTAATTTGAAAGTATCCATCAGTGGACGTCTGGGTATCTCAGTCAGTTGAGTGTCTGACTCTTGGTTTCAACTCAGGTCATGATCTGAGGGGTGTGAGATCGAGCCTCAAGTTGGGCTCTACTCTGAGTGTGGAATCTGCTTAAAATTCTCTCTCCCTTGGGCTTTCCTTCTCTCTCTAAAGTAAAATAAAATAAAATAAAATAAAATAGTACCATCAAAATTAAAAGTACACAAAGTCTTTGCCCCAGATATTTTTCATCCAGAAACTGTCTTACAAAAGTATTTATATACATGCTCCAAGATGTATGTGCAAGGATGTTCGCAGAAGCACTATGTGTAATATCAAAAAAAAAAAAAAAAAAGGTCCAACGTAGATGGCTTTTTAATACAGGAACAACTGTGATACGATGCCCATTCATAGGATGACATACATCTGAATGTACTGATAAGGAAAGATGCCAGGTATTAAGTGAAAAGAGTAAAGCTCGAACAATACGTATGTTATAATGCCTTTTATGTCCCCAAAAGATTCCCGTGTGTTCACACGTGCACACGTACTCACACAGAGCATATAGAAGTGCATAAGGGGTCTGGCAGGAAGAGGTAATAGGGAGAGGTCATTTTTATAAGGGGCATATGATACCTCCGTAAGCTTAGAAACAACTTTTACAAAGAGAAGTAAACACGGCAGGTTAAATCCTACACATTTCATAAAGATCACATCGGCTCCCTTTGATTTAAGACAAGGAAACTAAAGATTCCTTGAATGAGAACACCAGGGTTCTGGTTTCTACTCTTATACTCTTTGAACTTATCATGTTCCTTCAAAAAAATCTTTTTAATGTTTACTTTAGAGAGGGAGAGAGAGCACGCCTGTGTGCACGAGCGGGGGAGGGGCAGAGAGAGAGGGAGACACAGAATCCGATGCAGGCTCCAGGCTCTGAGCTGTCAGCACCGAGCCCAACGTGGGGCTCGAACCCACAAACCGTGAGATCACGACCTGAGCCGAAGTCAGAAGCTTAACTGACTGAGCCACCCAGGCGTCGCTCTCCTGTTCCTTTTAAACGTCTGAGTATTTTATTGTTTATGTGAAGCCATTTATCACAGCTGTTATCTTAATCGTAGTTTTGCTTATTTAACAACCACTGTTGCTTATAATGTATTTATCTAATACAGTTTATAGAATCACCATGCCCTTTACAGAGATTTGAGTATTATCCAAAAAAATCCTTACCTAATATTTTTCTCCGAGCATAAAATTTTCACGCCATGTTTAGTCGCGTTTCTACCACAGCCGATCAAACAGTACACGTATTTCCGTGACTAGCACAAACACGCAGCGAGAGAGGTGGACAAGAACCGTGTGGGGCAGCTGGGGATAGAGTCCTGTTCTGGATGCCCCGGGGAGACCCAGGCTGCTCTCTGAGATCACATTCTAGAAACAGTGGGTGACGTATACGTTTGAGAAAAAAACATTGCCGAGAGTCATCCAACCCCAAGGACGATTAAGGACAAACAAATATAATCCTGTCTGAGAACGTAGGAGATAACGGTGGACAAGGTGGATATTTCACTTCAAGGGTCCAGGATATGTATTTAGAACTGATTTCCAGGTAGGTAAAATTTGAGCTGGACTTTAAAGGGGTAGAAGCGACTTCAGGGTGATAGAGGCTCTTCTTCTGGAAGAACGTCAGATCGTTCGGACAAGATCTCAGATCACATTTCGTTTGCCTCATCTTTATTTATTCAACATGGCTGATCCCAGAAGCCTTGTGAATTTCAGCAGCAACAAACAAACAAACGCGAAAACCATGGCTGACCCACTTTGAAAATATGGAAACTTAACGCTTTTTTTCCCTAAGGCTTTGACCAAAGTTTTTTTTAAGTCTAAAAATGGACTCTCTTCAGGCTTGAAAACCATTACTCAATATTTTAAAGTGGGTGCAATTTCACAAAATTACTTAGGATTTGACCAAAACGTCTAATACTTATTTACTACCTTTGATCTGGATTGAAAATTACATTTCCCTTTTTCAAATAGGAGTCAATCCGAAGGACTCAAAGACGGGCCAGAGGTGGGTGAATTTCAGAGGCACTCGCCTCTTCCAGTGAGGATTTCTGCTCTCCATCCTGTTCAGAGCTTGGTGTAAATGCAGACAAAATGTGCTCATGCAAGCATGTATGTTCCATGTCATTAGAGCTGGAAACTTCTCTAAGGGAGGATCAGTACACTCCCCTGCTGTCAGATTAGCACCAAAATGTTCCATGGGGGAAATACGTATACGGGAGGCTTTTCATTGTCTCCTTTATTTTCTTTGCATTACATGGAAAAGCTATCAAGACACATCCTTCGAAGGAGCAAGGCTTCTGCATCTTTGCAAGTATACGGTTTATCGGGGGTGGGGAAGGCGGGTGCGGAGGCTTTGCGAGCTGGCACTCATTGCCCTCGGAAGTGCTTTCCGGGTTCACAGGTGGAGACGAGATGCCCGGCCGGGCTGATGTCACTCGCTGATGAGGCCAGGCAGCGATCCAAACCTGCAGATCGATAGGGACGCAGATAACTGTACCAGGCCGCCTTCCCTGATTTCACTTTCTCCCCAGTCACACAGCCCCTCACTACGGTCATGCAGGTCAAAGGAGAGATCATGCCTAGGTTTCAGATACATACAACTCTTGTCCCTGCAGAGCCGACCGTCGTGAACTCCTGACGAACAAATGGAAAACGTGGCTCGCCACCCCAGTCCGGACAGCATCGTCATCACGGCGTGCACCCAGTAGCCTTGCTTTTTGCAGGCTGGGCACTTCCATGAGACCAGCTCCGCGGGCATGAGACGCCACTGGCACTCTTGGATTCCTGACTCTGATTGCGGTGTGTGAGTGGGGGGGCGGGTGTAGGTTGGGAACGTTTTTTTTGGATGCTTCGTCAGAGCTTGCTCTAAACATTCATGGAAAAGGACAAGGCCCTCATTCTTCCACCACGGCTCACCCTCATGTTAAGTGAGATTCCTCCAGGGGCACCTGGGTGGCTCAGTCAGTTGAGCGTCCAACTTTGGCTCTCGTCATGATCTCGTGGTTCGTGGGTTCGAGCCCTGCATCGGGCTTGTTGCTGTCGGTACAGAGCCCACTTTGGATCCTCTGTCCCACCCCCCACCCCCCATCTCTCTGCCCCTCCTCCGCTCACACTCTCTGTCAAAAATAATAAATAAACATTAAAAAAAAAACCCAAGAATATTCTCCAGACAGGCCTTTCTGCACTGCTTCTGCCGATGAGACGTATTTATCGGAGGGCAGGCTTGGAGGTTCACAGAAGCCTTGGAAGTAGGAGCTTGTCTGAGCGCTGGACCTCAGTCTTTCTTGGGTGGATGCGGCCAAAACCCCAGACTTGAAAGCATCTAATCATCTTGGAGCCTACTAGACATTTTGTTTCCCACATGGATCATTTCCACCCATCTGGACAATTTGGACTATTTAATCGGATTGGGGGTTTACAAACTGGGATTAAAAATAAACAAAACCCAAACCTCTCTCACTTTTTGGTCCATAAAGATATCCTTAGTTGTACACTCTCTACTATTCAATCAAGCAGATAAGAAACAGGACATTGAGAGGGCTGAGAACTGCTCTTGCTCACTATTTAACGGTGCTTGTCTGGATGCTTAATTAAAATCTTTTCGTCCACCAGTAGTGTTCTCTTCTCGTGCCTGGTCACGGGGTGGAGACATGTCAGTCCCTGGGCAGTTCTAAAGCCCCAGGGCATCGGCTAGCAGCACCAACTGGTGGGCAGAGCTGAAAGAGTCCCTAAATTAAAAAAGGATACTCAGCACTTCTCTTGAAAAGAGTTTAGCGTAAATGTAACTTGTTATCAACTTCATATATGTACACAAATTGCAAGGTCAAAGAGTACTTACTACAAGACCTATAAAGAGAAGAGTATCTCATGCCTCTACACCCAACCCCATGCCCCAACCGCCAGGCAACCAATTTTTCATTCTTTTAGCGTTACCTCTGGTACTTAGCTCTGCTTTCCTAATGACCATGCTTGTTATTTGTTTATTTTTCCAAGTTAGATATTATCTATTGGCTTTTTGTATCGAAGGATATATGGAGAATCTTGTAGGGAAAATCTTACAGACACCCACAGACACCCATACTGTGCATGTTCTCCCCACATCCTCATCATATGATAATACACGGTCACCTTACAATTAGGTGTTTACATGTGACCATACAAATTCTGTTCACAATGGAGATGTATAGTCATCGCACATTTCTTTCTTCCCCTCCTCCTCCCCTCCTCCTCCTCCCCTCCTTCTTCTCCTTCTCCCTCTCCTTCTTCTTCTTCTTCTTCTTCTTCTTCTTCTTCTTCTTCTCTTCCTTCTCCTTTTCCTTCTCTTTCTTCTTCTCCTTCTCCCCCTCCCCCCTCCCTCCTCCTCCTCCTCCTTCTTTTTCTTCCTCTTCTTCATCTCCTCCCTCCCTTCCTCCCTACCTTGCTTCCTTCCACAACTTTCCTGGGGCTAATAACTGGTTTATTTACTGTTCAATGTTCTATGTTCTACAACTAATACTTCTAGCAGATTCCTCAACGAAAGAGATCCTTTGATTTTCTTGGAAATGTCTCCCCTGGAGCCCTCCACCTTCTCTCGACTTGATACACGGCTATTGTCCTGGTATGTGTCCTCATCATCCTCTGGAGAATTTCATTGGCCGCTCTCATTTTGGGGATCCCCTGTTCCTGCACCCCATGTCTTCCTTTCTTAGTTTATTCTCTTGTTTTGGTGGAGCATGGGCACCAAGCCATTGAAGGCAGAGTTTTAGGCATTGTGTATTTGAAAATGTCCTGATCACTTGGGTGGAACAGAATTTTCGGTTGGAAAAACTTCTTAGAACTTCAAAGGGTGTTGCTACACTATCTTCCAGCTTACAGCTTTGCCGCAGAGAATCCACTAGTGATCTGGGTTCCTGATCCTTTCTAACTTGCTTTGAAAGCTTTGGGGGCCTCCAGAATTTTCCGCTTCTCTTGTTTTGTGTTGCATCTTATCCGACCCTCCCTTGTGTCTGCTATCCTCAAGCCCAAGGCGCCTTTGCTTGAATTTCTCTAGAAATTAAACTTGTTTTTTTTTCCTTTTCTGCAGGAATGGGGCGGTGAAGTCAGCTGGTGCCGTAAGACTTTCCATCAGCCTTCCTGCTGGCAACTTGATCACAGACTATTGCCTGTAGAACTGTGAGGCCATAAATTTTGGCTACCCAGTTTATGGTACTTTGTCACAGCAGACCTAGGAAGCTAATATACCACCTGAAATCTGACCCGCTCTATAAAGTTGATCCATAAGAATTATGCCTGTGTCCAAAATCAGTTTGACCAAATTCAGTTTTTTAAAAAATTAACCATTGATCAGAACATACCAGCGAGGGTTCCTGGGCACGCACTTCTGTCTGTTAACCCGGCTTTGTCACCAGAACCTGGTGCCTTAACCCTTCCCCTTTGAAGGGAAGCACATGGTCCTTCCCACTTTGACTAGTCCCTCTGATGCAAGGGCCACTGAGCAATCAGTGTTCCCTCCTCCTGGAATTGGGCAAGAGGCCACAGGGTGTATCGTTCGCTGAGCCCGAGGCCTGGACAACAGCAGACAGCAGGGTGAGGAGCTCGGGTGGCTAAGCCATGGGTCTTCTTAGGATGGACAGGATATGGTGGCACCGGAAGGCCGAGAGCGTCCAGCAAGGAGAAGTCAAGCTCAGAACCCTCGGTGGCACACGTGCGAGACTGGGCAGGAGAAGAATCAGCGGAGGAGGCCGAGAGGCAGTTGGCAGAAAGGTGGCAGGGAAACCAGGGAGAAAACGTCTTAGAAGCCAAGGGAGAAGGGCACTCATAGCGAGGGCAGCCTGTGCCCCCGGAAGGACACAAGATGAGGACCAAGACGAGGCACCGAATTTGCAGACTGGGAGCCAGCGGCTTTTAGACACGCTATCTCTGTGCCACGGAAGCTGGGTTAGCGTGGAACGGGAGATGGGCCAGAGGTGGTGGAGAGGAGAGAATACAAGTGGATATTTTGAAGGGATCTCATGGTACAAGGAGAGAGAAGACAGGAGGCAGCATTAAGGAGGAGATTGTTCTCCTGGTTTAGTAGTCTATTTTTAACATTGAGGAAAGAATGAAATGTTTGTGTTCCGAGGAGAGAGGAGAGACAGAAGCAGAAAGAGAGAAGAAAGAGATCATTCGGAAGGAAAGTCCCAGTGGAAGAGGCAGGGGCATGAGCTCAACCATGGAAAGGACCATCTCCACTGAGCTGAGAAAGAAGCACATGCAGATATAGACTCAGCTGAAGGGCTTTGGTTGGGGGGCAGGGGCAGGCATGAGACCGGCAGAGCTCCGGGCTTCATTTTGATAGGAAGTAAGTAGGAAGAAAGGTCAAGGGAGTCCTGGTTCCTTCCAATACTGTGACTTAGCACAAACTGCTGGCTCCCTTGCCCAAGACCGGTGTTGGAGAAACAAAAGAGGGAGACAGAAGGAAACAATGAAATAAAATTTGTTCATATAAAGATTTTAAAAATGACTTAAAAAAAAAAAACACCTCCAAGTAACTCACGGGTTGAAGAAATCACAATGGGAAATTTAAAAAACACGAAAGGCGGCGCCTGGGTGGCTCAGTCGGTTGGCGTCCAACTTCGGCCTCAGGTCACGATCTCGCGGTTCGTGACTTTGAGCCCCATGGTGCTGACGGCTCAGAGCCTGGAGCCTGCTTTGGATTCTGTGTCTCCCTCCCTCTCTATTCACCCCCACCCCCCACCATCCTTCTCTATCTCAATAAGAAACACTAAAAAAAATTAAAATAAATAAAATAAAAAATACAAAGGACCGCGTGATAACGAAAACCCTACGCACTGGAACTTGTGTCATGCGGTGAAAGTGCGATCACAGTAAAGTCACAACATTAAATGCTTCTAGGAGTAAAGAAGAGACGCTGAAAACGCATGCCCTATGTTGTCTAGCTTAAAAGGTTAGAACAAAAGAGTAAACCCAAGAAAGTGGAAGGAACAAGATTACAAAAAATGACAGTAGAAAGCAATGAAGCCATGATTCAATAGAGAAGAACAATAAAACCGAAAGTCGATTTCTCTGGAAAGACAAAATAATCTCTGGCAATCCCCATCAAGAGCAAGAAAAGGCAACGGGCGCCTGGGGGGCTCAGTCGGTTGAGCGTCCGACTTTGGCTCAGGTCACGATCTCACCACTCGTGAGTTCAAGCCCCGCGTTGGGCTCTGTGCTGATGGCTCACGACCTGGAGCCTGCTTCGGATTCTGTGTCTCCCTCTCTCTCTGCCTCTCCCCTGCTTGCACTCTTTCTCTCTCTCTCAAAAATACATAAACATTAAAAACAAAAAAAAGAGGAAGAGGAGGCAGGGGCATTAGCACTGTCACTGTGAGTAAAAGGGGACATGGGACAGACAAGCAGGGTCCAAACAATAGGGTAGTGCAGAACACATCAACAAGTTTGTGTCAACGAATTGAAAATGTAGACAGAGTGGACGAAACAATACATTTTGGGGGAATGTAGATAAGTGGGATAAAAAAACTGTATTTTTAAAAAAATATTTATTATGAGAGAGCGAGAGAGCGAGAGCATGAGTAGGGGAAGGGAATGGAGAGAGGGGGACAGAGGATCCGAAGCTGGCTCTGTACTGACAAAAGAGAGCCCGATGTGGGGCTTGAACTCATGAACCATGAGATCATGACCTGAGCCGAAATCAAGAGTCAGACGCTTAATGGACCGAGCCACCCGGGCAGCCCTACAGACTGTATATATTTTTTAAATTTTTAAATATTTATTTATTTTTGAGAGAGAGAGAGAGAGAGAGAGAGAGAGAGAGAATGGAAACACAAGTGGGGGTGGGGCAGAAAGGGAGGGAGACACAGAACCTCAAGCAGGCTCCAGGCCCTGAGGTGTCGGCACAGAGCCCAAAGCGGGGCTCGAACTCCGAAAGGCGAGATCATGACCTGACCGCACGTTAACCAACTGAGCTACCCAGGCTTCCCGCCCGCCCCACCCCCCTCCCCCCACCAAATTGTATCTTTACAAAAGTAAAGCACTTGTAAACCCCAGTTTTGGTTCTCATGTTGGACAATAAGTTCAGGCGACTTTATGTACATAATGGTAATAATCAGTTATTTAATTCTTTTATAAGAGGGCCATGCGTCGGCCAATGGTCCCAGCCTTCTGATGGCCAAAAAGTATGATGAGTCCAAATCTGTACATTTGAGGCCTGAAAAGAAAACTCAAGAAGGAAAGTGGTAGGGTCATTTCTACCAGACCTGGGGAGCCGGGAGAGGGGGGACGGGCTGTCTAGCTGCGGTGAGGAAGAAAAATTAAGGCATAGGGGAAACCCAGAGAAGAAAATGGAACGCGGTGAACAGCTTCTCTGTGACATGTAGTATGAGAAGTGTTTCACGGGGTAGGAGGAGGCTGCCTGCATAAGCCTGTATGGCCCCCTCCGTTCAGCTTAGTGATGGACCAGGGAGGTACCATCATCGCTGTGCAGAAGGCAAGTTGTCACCAGATCGGTGACTGGAACTGCCTGTGGGAAGCTCACTACTGTCTACCCAAGGGTATTATCAACAGACCTCTTGTGTTTTAACGATCCTGTATTAACCTGTGAGGGTGGCCATACCAAAGTACCGCAGACTGAGGGGCTTAGACAACAGGAGTGTGTTATCTCACCCTTCTGGAGGCTCAAAGACCAAGATCAAGGCGTCCCTACAGTTGGTTTCCTCTGAGGCCTCTCCTTGGCCGCTTTCTCCCAGAGTCCTCACACGGCCTGCCCTCTGTGTACATGTGCTCCTGGTGCTTAGCACCTTTTTAAAGGACCCATCTCCAGGGGCACCTGGCGGGGGGCTCAGTCAGATAAGCATCTGACTTAAGCTCAGGTCACGATCTCGCCGATCGTGAGTTCGAGCCCCACGGGGGGGGGGGGGTGCTCTGTGCTGACAGCTCAGAGCCTGGAGCCTGCTTCGGATTCTGTGTTGCCCTCTCGCTCTCTGCCCCACCCCCCATTCTCTCTCTCTCTCTCTTTCTCAAAAATAAATAAACATTAAAAAAAATAAAAATAAAGGACCCATCTCCAAAAGCAGTCACGTCCTGAGGTGCTAGGTGGAGAGTTTCAGCGTAGGAGTTTTGGGGAGACACAATTTAACTCAGAACCAAGCCAAGGGAGAAGCTTCCAGACTCCAGGAGAAGACTGAGAGGAAAGAAGATTTGGGGGGGTCCTGCGTCTAGGAGTTAGCACATGACAGACCGTTCTGACCACGTATTCCAGGAGGTGGAAGGTGAAGGTGAATGAGGGTGAGTGAATACATAAGTAACAGTGGATGGAGTAGAGACCCAAGCCGCTGGCCCAGTCCTCCAGGTCACTAGACCTTTGCCACCAATGCTCCTGTCACAGCCACAGAGGCAGAACCCCCAGAATTCCCCAGGCTCTACATGGATGGGGGCTGGTGATTCCAGCCCATAGGCACTTCTATGGGATGGGACAGACTGGTTACACCATGAACCACACAAGCGACAGACACAGCGAACGGAGCAGATAGCTATTATTGTCCCCAGTGGGCCA
Organism: Felis catus; assembly: GCF_018350175.1. Classification (NCBI taxonomy): domain Eukaryota; kingdom Metazoa; phylum Chordata; class Mammalia; order Carnivora; family Felidae; genus Felis; species Felis catus. Next base: position 14,401,092 of record NC_058372.1, read on the forward strand.
TTGCCGTAACTGTGTCTCAGTGATGTCATGTGAATTTCCAGAGACCCGGACCTAGTAAGTGAAGGACCCAGAATTCAGACCTGCCTGACTCCAAACCCATAGACTTTCCAGGGCATGCACAGGGGCAGGGCTTTCAATATTTCATTAGATAGTCTTAGACTCTGTGATGGCGAATTTTATAGGTCAACTGGGCTGGGCCATGGTTGCCCAGATATCTGGTTAAACGTTATCCCGGGTATGTCCGGGAGGGCGTTTCCGGATGAGATACCGAACTGAGTAAAGCGGGTTACCATCCCTGATGTGGGCGGGCCTCGTCCAAGCCGCTGATGGCCCGAACGGAACAGAAAGGCTGAGTGAGAGAGAATTCTCTCTCTGCTTGACTGTGAGCTGGGGCAACAGTCTCCTGCCTTTGGATTCACCAAAGCCCATGAGCCCGTACCTTATAAAAAATCATAAATATAAATGGAAATATAAATATATCTCCTGTTGGGCCTCTTTTCTCTGAAGAATATAGACCCATGCTGAGTTCCAAACGCCTTGTAAATGTTTTTCCACGTTATCAAGGGGTGGATAAGGTATTTACAAATTATTCTTGTTAGCACAATAAAAAAAAAAAAGCAAAATGTAATTTGATGAACCATTTCTTTCTTTCATTTCCTTCTAGAGAGAGCGCACAAGCAGGGGAGAGGGGCAGAGGGAGACAGACAGAGAGAGAGAGAGAGAGAGAGAGAGAGAGAGAATCTTAAGCAGGCTCCTCACTCAGCACAGAGCTTCTCCAGTGAAAGAAGGAGACTGATGTTTGCTGAGCAGCTGCTTGGGGCCAGCGGTCGGACGAAGTCCCCTGGTGTTGTGTGCCCACGTGATTCTCACAAGCCTCACCGTGTTCACTGTCTCTGGGTTGGGGGAGCTGGCGGATGGCACCTGGTGGGAGGGGGTTGGCACCTGGGGGGGGGGTTGGCACCTCGGGGGGCGCGCAGGGCAGTTACAGAGGCAAGCGGCTCTTTCGCCAGGAGGCGGCTGCAGTGGATCAGGATTGCGCAACTCCACAGAGCATCTTTAGCAAGCGGGGGGCTAGACTCCAAATCGGGCTGGATCCAGATGAACTTGTCAGGGTTTTCCCACCCGGGCACGTGGGAGACGGCGGCGCACCCCTTGCGAAGAATCCTCGCAGGAGCCGTTTCCCCCAGATCCCTCCCCCCCCTCCCCCCCCCCGCCGCCCCCACTCATTCTGCCACGTTATCTAGTTGGGAAAGCGCCCCGCGCCTTCAGCACCCCCAACCTCGGGTGCCGTGCCCGGCACCGCCTGGGCCCGGTGGTTGTCAGAACCCCGGGGGTGTGCGTGGCCCTCCTCCGTGGCGCTTCAAAACGTAGTTGATGCATTTAACAAGAAACACATGTTTTCATTTAAATCACAATTAGCAATTAGAGAGTTCAGCGTGCCCTAGATAGAATGTATAATCGTCGTCGAGTTTTGTGGCCGATCTGCTTTCCTGGTGCCGTCCTCCCTTTATGCTTTGCTTTATGATTTTATAGTCAATTTATGCAGAACCGAGAGAAGCCCAAGCTAAATAAAGCCGCTGGGTTGGAGTTATTTGGCTTAAAAAAAAAGGTCACCAGGCTGGGCCCGGGCGCGGCAGGCTCACTGCCTGGTGTGATTCTCTTTGTTTTAGGGAAGGTGAGAAGAGATGTTTTATTAACCCTCCTCGTAGAGATTTAAGTTGCCTGGCTTGTTGGTGAGGGTGCCGGGGGGGTCGGGGTGGGGGGAGAATGGTGTACTTCTGAGCGATACTTCGGGGTACCTGTCTACCCACTGCTTGGAGTGAGTTCCTGCAAATCCAGAAAGGAACAAGCGAGCGATCTTCTCCTTCGGGTCTTCGGGAACATTTCATGGAGAAATTAATATTCACTTCTGCTTTTCAGTAGAGATTATGTCTTTCTTTCTTTCTTTCTTTCTTTCTTTCTTTCTTTCTTTCTTTTTTTGAAGCAGGCCACGAAAAGGTGCCAATACATACAATTTGGGGAACAAATCAGGTGCGTTCCAGATGGCGGGGTGGGGGGGACCTGGCTAATGGAACTACCAGGGCCAAATCCATACAGCACACCCACTCCTGAGCCACAAAGGGTTTCTACGGCGGAGCAGGTTTGGCACTCATGGCGAAGCCATCTAAGGAGAAAGTAATTCTTCGTGAGGGGCCCCTCCCTCCAAATAAAATAAAATTAAGAGAGAGAGACCTGGTTTACGGTGAAATTACTCCGGGGGCTGAGTACAGAACAGACCATACCCAAGGCACATAATTGTAGGTGGCTGGGAGACCTGGATCCATAACTCCTTGGCACCGTCTGAGGAACCACAGTGGTCTCGAAATGTTAGCAAAGCAGACGCAGAGGTGAGGGGAGATTGCTGTTCAGGGACAGTGTCAGGAATCTGAGACTCTTGGCGGGTGTTGGCTGGGGTTGGCAACGAGTAGATGGCCACTGGTAGACACTGGAGAGACTCATTCCTGGGTTTCTTTAAAGGGGGAGGCAAGTCATACGGGCTGAGGGGAAAGGAAACAATCTCCGGTTTCTACGAAGCAACCAGTATTTTATTCTTGCTTCTCCTGTAGCTGCCTAGACCCAGTCACTCAAGACAATGCAGATGGATAGTCTCTCCTTGTTTCGCCAGGGTCCAGTAAGTGTTTCCAGGTGGAAATACTAGGCTAAGAAAAAAAAAAAAAATTGAGAAGGTTCCCTAGGTTCCCTGTCCGTCGTTGAAGGAAAGAAACGGCTCGCCAGGCACTGTTGTTACCGAAGTGCACTGCTCCACGCAGAGAATGAAACGTCCTGGAGACCACACAGAGCTGAGTTCTCCCTTCTCCTTCCGCGTTGTTTTTCATCTCGTGGAATTGTGTGCGTTGAGCATCAGAGACAGGGAGTAAATTCTCCTCGACACCCTGACAGACCTCGCGGAACATCTGCATAACGATGGAATTTATTTTGTTGGTTATGACTGCCGCATCGCGCGGGGCTTTATTTTACTCCCCCAGACTGGTTCTGCTTCCCATAAATTATCCAGCGTGCACTTCGCGAAAATGGCCAGTAAGTCCTGGGAGTCTGAGTTGTCTCTGCTTCATTTTGGTTATTTCCGTGTCATAAAAGTTATGACATACCAGACAGAAGAAGGATCGAGAAGGGCTCTAATAAATACTTTTCAACAAGCTCGAGACAAATCTAATAACAGAGCCACCGAGGCTTCAAAGGAAACTTGGGACGTGTGCCCGGTCCTCACAGCTCAAAGGCAGACGCACCTTTCTGCGGAAATCGGCACCCATTTCTGCTCTGAGCGCTTTGTTTTGTGCGTAGTGATGGAAACTGTATCCTGCTCACTTGAAAAACCGTCCGGGTCCGTGGTCCTCTTTGTGCTCCTGACAATGGATCTCCCCTTTGATTTTTTTGAATACCTAACAGGTATAAATAGAAGCAGTCTGTAAGTACAAGAACAAACAAGGACCCCAAGTTTCTGGACAGAAGCGTGAGCCACGCAGGAGTCCCTTCAGCTATTGTCCATCGATCAAGGTCTCCCATGGCATTTTCTGAGAGGTAGGCGAGCCCCAGGATCTGCAGGGTGAGTTCGTACCTCAGGAATGCTGCTGGTAGAGTTTCAGTCCCAGGGCCAGCAGGCTCAAAACCCAGGGAGAGACAATGTTTTAATTGGAGTCTGAAGGCAGAAAACAGCCGGGGTCCCAGGCAGTCAGGCAAGAATTTTCTCTTGCTCAGGCCAGGGTTCACCTTTTGCTCCACCCACCCCAGGCAGGGCAATCAGCTTGACCCCATCTGCCAATTCAAAATGTGATCTCTTCCCAAAATGCTTTCATAGAAACGTCCAGAAAAAAAATGTTTCGCCAGATACCTGGGTGTTCTGTGGCCCCGGGGGCAACTAAAATATAAAAAAATAACCATCATGGGGGGTAGGGGGCGATGTGAAATTAGGCCCTAGGGTGCATGCGCTGTGTCTGGTTTATCTGAGACATCCTGGGAACAGAACCAGTGGTGGGATAGATTGCAGGAGGCTGTTATCTATCTCAAGAGATACTAGTGAGCAAGAAATCGTGCCACCCACCTCACCCCTCTGTGCCCCCCAAAAATAGCAAAACTCTTCTATCCTGAAACCCTCATTTTATGGTGGAAGTTTTCAGACTGCTGGATTATTTGTTCTCATGGTCTCGGGGTTCCAGGATGGGCTAGGGATGGGCTGTAAGGGAAGGCAGGGAGCAGGGAGGCTTGCTTCTTTGCCTACCGGGGTCACGGACTTCAAGGTTATTGTTCTCCTGTGATGTTGCCGCTTCGTATCCGTTGGGCGATACCGGGATACCACAGAGATCCCCATGGACGCACTTGGGGCCATGAAGCAGAAAGGGGGGGGGGTCTCCCGGGTGGCCAACCGGCTGGAGCCACAGAAGGGCTGGCCGCCTCCCCGACGTTGTCTTAGAGCAAAGCTCCAGTCTGCCATCATTGACATGAGTTGGCTCCTCTCCTTCTCCTCCCGCATTTCTTATCCTATCCTCTGGATATTCATCTTTGGGTCCGTCCTGCCTGCTTCTTCAACATGAAGACTCATTCCCCTAGCTGAGCCTTGACTTGTTGAGGTAAGGCCTGGCTGTCAGTTATCTTTAAATGTAGCCCCCGAAACATGACAATCGATTGACTCCCCTTGGGGCAAGGATGTCCAGAGCTCAAAGACTCCCAGAGATTCCCGAAGATGTGTAAGTGAGGGCAGGGGTGGAAGAGGGTGGAGTGCAGAAAAAAAGAGCCAAAACGTATTTTATATTCATTTCTTCAACTACAGACGTAGGGGTCGATAGCAATAATAATTATATAAATATGATGCCGTTACGATTACCAGCTCAGGCTCCTCCCATTAAACCTTCCGTATATCAGATACGACGCTCGATGCTTTTAGACGGTTTTTGTTGAATCCCTGTAACTTCACGAGGCAGATCTTTCCCTCCTGTTATAGATTGGGCTGGGGGAGAAGTTACATTTTTTGTTCTAGGCACTGTGCTGGGTACTTTAGATATCTTTTCAGTAGTATTTACAGCCCCGTAACATATCAGATCCACTTTACAGATGAGCAAACTGAAACAGCATCCCTGTTTAGGAATCAGGCGAAAAGTTCATAGCTGTCAATTTGGTCAACGCCAGAGGGAAAGCCTCCTAAACACCGGAACTTTGGGAAGTCAGCTTTAGGCTAAGGTGCTTTGGAGAGTCCAATCTCTTGGAGATCCTTCTGGAAGTTTCTCTGAACCAATGTCCCCGGCCTCTTCCAGTGTGAACCCTCAGGCCGCTGGGGGCTGTTTGGAAGTCAGGAAGGACAGTAAGAGGGGAGGGAGGATTAACTTCTCTGTAACGCACAGACAGCCGTGATACACGTCGAAGGCAAGTGGATGCTAAGTGAGAAATTTTATTTTTCATTCTCACTTCTGTCTGCTGGACTGCTTTACTCTCCCTACGGCGTAGCAATGATATTATGTATATAAAAGACTGCATAATTTCCTTTCATCACCACTGAACGCTATTTATCGAGTGTCTATGTGGATGCGCTAGCTGCCGTGGAAAATCAGGGTATCTACTGATTGACACATTCATAACGCGTGCATGAAGCGGGGGCCTCTGGGTGCCTGGACGCAAAGCCGCAAGTTTTGAAATAATAAGTATTTCGGAATTCCTTTCCCAGTGCACCAAGCCGACTCTCCGGTCCCTTGCCAACCAAAAGGGCAGAATAAACAGAGCATGTTCTCTCTCACCTCCCCCCACTTCAGGTCCAAGGCGAAACACTGGGCTATTTGTTTCCCCCCAAACCACAGCGTGAACTTTTCCAGCAATGGCAGGAAAAGGTTTCCCGTTCCCCGCCTCCTCCACCCCATCCCCTTCTCCAATTAATACCAAAGGTTTCAATTATACTGGAAACCCGAGCTCCGGCATGTTATTAGAATCCTGGTTCAGGAAAACGCACTCCCGAGCCCCCAGGTCCTATGGAGATTTTTCCGTTCTCCAGAAGCCGCTGGGGTAAGACTGTTATCTGAGATACTTCTCAGGAGGTGGTTCGGCTTTCCCCCTTTCCTAGGCAGGAACGGGATCCCGATCTGATGGGCTCTGGGCTGCCTGGTGCTTAGGAAGTTCGAGGAACTTGAGATTACCCTTTTGGTGCTTGACGCCATGAACTTCAGAGGACCCGCTTCCCCTGCCCTGGTACTCTTCACCTCCAACCAAGAAGTGTGCTGTTCTGGGGAGGCAGATTTGCAAAATTAGACTCTTCTCTTTGTTTTTGTTTTTCTTATCCATCGTGTACATTTCTTAAGGGAAAGATCAAATACTTTATCCATTTTTTAAAGAAGAGTAATCACTGGGGCGCCTGGGTGGCTCAGTCGGTTAAGCGTCCGACTTCGGTTCAGGTCACGGTCTCACGGTCCGTCGGTTCGAGCCCCGCGTCGGGCTCTGTGCTGACAGCCCAGAGCCTGGAGTCTGCTTCGGATTCTGTGTCTCCCTCTCTCTCTGACCCTCCCCCGTTCATGCTCTGTCTCTCTCTGTCTCAAAAATAAATAAACACTAAAAAAAAAAAAAAAAAAAGAAGAGTAATCAGGAACCAAGCTAAGAGATATGAACCGAAAGAAACTACAAACCCCAAACTAGGAAGAACTACGCTCCTTTGTGAAACGTATCGTCTTACCTTCAGTAAACACTTGCAACAGGTTTGCTTAAATAATCAAAACTCCGCACTGGACAGACATAATTTTGTGTATTTTCCAAATGATTGACATCAGCTTTGCTCCTCAAGACCGTTCGTTATGGACAGACCAGCGAAAATGGAAAATTTCCTAGTTAAAATACAATAGTGTCTTCATACGAACGTCAGCTCCCTCCAGGAAATTTCCAATCTCTTGTGGTTCAGTCAATCCCTTTTTTGGTGATTATCGAATCGATTCCAAAATAAACTTGTCGCTCAGCCTTCAAGATGGCGCCCAAGGACTCCCAGCTCCTGGTATTCACACTCTCATGTAGTCCCTTCCACATCACATCAGGGTTGTTCTTGCGACCAAAAGAATATGGCAGAAGTCCTGGTGTGTGACTTGAGACTAAGCCACTTAAAACATGACCGTTTCCACTTTGGTGTTTGAGATCACTTTCTCTGGAGGACGCCAGCTGCCATGTCAGGAAGATACCTCAGCAGCGCAAGAAACTGTGACTTCCTCTCAACCACCGGCAGCAACTTGCCGGACGAGCGGAGGGGCCATCTTCCAAGCGGATTTCTCCAGCTCTAGTCAAGCTCCCAGATGACTGTCATTCTGGCCAACATCTTGACTGCATCCACACGAGAGAGCCCAAGCCAGAACCATCTGCGAAGCCACTCTCGAATTCCTGATTTGTAGCAACGGTGCGAGATAGCAAGCACTTACAGCTTTTTACTTTTATTTTTTTAAGTGTATTCGTTTATTTTGAGAGAGAGAGAGAGGAAGTGGGGGAGGGGCAGAGAGAGAGAGGGAGAGAGAGGATCTCTGAACCACCAGCATAGAGCCCGATGTGGGGCTCAAACTCACAAACCATGAGATCATGACTTGAGCCAAAGTGGGATGCTCAACTGACTGAGCCTCCCAGGAGCCTCCCCAAATGTATAGATTTTTAAGCCTCTCAAGTTTGGAGCCATTTGTTACGCAGCAATAGATAACTAAGGTATCATCTGGGACACTCCTACCTCTCCCCCCTTGTCTGGCTTGAGACACGGGTTTGGAACGGAGCGAATGACAGTGTTGGGGCGTCGAGTCAGGAGGTTGTGTGACTGCAGGGGTGGCGGAGAGGGCTCCTGGGTCTGTGTGGTATCCTGAGGGTGCTCCACATTGGATGGATGATCCAGGCACGGATGGGATGCTGGTTGGATCTGGTCTCTGCCGCCGAAGACTCTATAAATGATTTTTGTGATCCGTTCTCGGCACGGTTGGTGGTTTGCCGAGGCTGGGCCAGCCCGCTTAGCTCCTGCCAGTGCTGCAGAGCCCTCCTTGGGCTCAGCTTGTCATTCCCAGTCAATCCCTGGCCCAGAAGTTCTGCAGCACCAGAGGTTACTGGCCCCATGGCTATGGTGGCAAGAACCTTCATGGCAGATGGTCAGTCAGCTGACGCGGCTACCTTTCTTGTTTCTCACAGGGTCGGAGACACTTCTGGATCCTTCCATGACCCACGTGCACCAAGGGAGGCTCAGGAGTGCTACCTCAGACTTTCACTCTGACCATGCCACCCCATCTTTTTAGCTTTTGTTCAGCAGGCTTGCATTGCCACAGGCTCATTCCATCAACGGTCTCCTGGTGGAGTTCCAGAGAGGGAGCAGGGAGCCGGACCCCTGCTTTGGGCCTCGCTGCCTGCTCTGGCTTGCTGGAGGGCAGGACACGTGTTCTTGATCATTTGTCCCAATGCCTCTTCCTCCGCTCCATAGGGGATAATTTTGATTAAATTAAATATGGTCCATTTCCCCTCAATAAACAAACTCACCCGCATGTGCACATGTACACACACACACACACACACACACACACACACACACACGTTCCAGTTCAAAGTGGAACTATACTAACCTACTTTCTTTAACACGTTCTTCCAAAGCAACTAAGTCTAGAGTATTCAAATCACCTCCAGGCTGAACATGAACTTCACTGAAATTCATTCAGTTCCAGGCCTTGTGCCCCAAGTCAGACTGGTGTGGGGACACGTAGGGTCATGATACATCTGGACTTTAGATCCTGGGTTGACGGGAAATGAGTAAAAGCTATGAAGAGAACCTTATGGCCTCAATGAAAACCTCATAGGGTATATATTTTGAGGTCGGTACGTGAAATCCTGAGCGTGGTCAGATTTGGGGACCCCCCTCCATAAAGACCTTTTTTTCCCCATACCTGCTAGGGTTCGTTAGAACTGATTTGAGCAGAACCAAAGAAATAATCCAGTCCCCAAGCAGAAAGCAGTTCTCTGATTTTTCTCTGCCTTTCGGAGTAATCAAAACACAGTGTCCTTAAGTCATAAACAGGTTTCTATTTGTTGCTATGAGCCTTTGAAGATGTCATCAGGAGACTGACCTAGGGACATCCTAACCGATGAGAGTTGGTATTGAGCCAGACACTCAACATGAGCCGAACTGAGGGCCCCCATCTCCGCAGGATTCAGCAACACCATGAATGAGGTTCCTTAAGCAACAGCACCTGTAATTCCACTGGTGTGTCATGACTGCCTGGGTGATGTCCTCAAGACCTCCAGCCTCGCCGAGCGGCCCTCGAAACCTCACATACAGACCTAGGAACAAGTCCTCCTAGGCTCCTCGTCCAGGGTAATATCTCCCTGCATCCTTAAGGCTTACAGGCTACAGGTCTTGTTAATCCAAGACAGTGTTCCTTTCGGTCCTACCACAGTAGAGACAGGCAAAAATCTCCCTCCCTTGTTCTGTCTGCCATTTTGTCACTGGAGCTCTGAAGCTGAGTCCCTCGGGGAGACATTCCCCTCTGCCAGTCCCTCTTTCTTCAAGGGCCCCGATGGGTCTGGTGTCAGACCCCATCTGCCTTTCCTGTGTTTTTTCTCTCTTTCCCAGGCACAAATCCTCTTGCGCATGGGTATCCCTTCCTTCAAGGCAATCTAGCACAAAAAGACTCTCACAGTCTAGTGGCCCAATGAGACCATCCCACAGGATGATTTCCATCTCGTTCCAGGCTCACCTGGAAACCCCGGCAAAATTCAGAGAGAAAGTAGTTTGGATGTGCCAAGGAGTTTTTTAAGTTGGCCGGACTCTGCCCCGGCAGCAAATCCCCTTATGGAAAATTCTAATGGGTTCTAGACATTTTTTTTTTTCCAGCATACCTTTATCATGCCGGCAAGTTTTAATTTGATTATTTGCAAATGTCTGACTGTATCTGATAAAATCAATTAGAAGAAGGAGCTGGTGGTGGGGAAGGGTGAGATGGGGGAGGGAAGAGCAGGGCCTTTGCACTGTGGTTACATTAGTCATCTGGGGCTGCCATAACAGATACCACAGACCAGGGGTGTTAAGTAACAGACATTTATTGTCCCACAGCTCTGGAGGCTGGAAGTCCAAGATCAAGGTGTCGACAGAGTTGGCTTCTCCTGAGGCCTCTTTCCTTGGCTTGTAGATGGCCACGTTCTGTCTGGGTCCTCACACGGTCTTCCCCCCATTATGTGTCTGTCTCCTAATCTCCTTGTCTTATAAGGACACCAGTTACATTGGAATGGGGCAAAGCCATATGACCCCATTTTGACTTAATCACCGCTTTAAAGGTCTTATCTTCAAATATTGTCATATGCTGAGGGACTGGGGGTTATAACTCAGACATATGAATTTGGAAGAACACAATTCAGCCCATAACACTGGCCTTGGGGGAGTCAAAGGAAGGTGAGCACGGTGAAGCAGAGCCTTTATGTGAGACCCCCTAGGTCTACTGGGCTGAGGGAATCTCTGTGGGTCAAGAGGCTAGCTGAGCTTGGTGGAGTGTCTGACATCCTTCACTATGACCGACTGCTAGGTTATTATGGGCAGAACTAAAGGTGTATGACTCTGTGTTCCAAAGAAGGGTTTGGAAAATCCCCCATGGAGACTTGAACTTTTATTAATTAAAGGTATCCCAAAGCTCTACGTTCTTTGATCAAACAGATGACTCTCTTTGTGACCACAGTGAGCCCTGAAGGATAGGAACTGGCTGGGGGACATTCAGAGCCTCAAGACTCAAGATGAAAAGACACAAAGTGTTTGGGAAGATACAGAATATGCAAACTTCTTTATGGTGACAGTATTATTAAAGCCATGGGACGTGAAAATTCTATAGGGTTTGGAATAATCAAGGAACGGCAAATGAAAATGGTACCTGGACCATATTCTCATTTAAGAACTGATAAATGTCACCTACAACCTATTGATTTATTGTTCTATCTTTATTGTTCTATTTTACTAAAAGCACTGTATCAAGTTTCATAGGTCCACCTGAGACCTTTCTGCCCAAACTCTAAGCTCTGTTTTCTCTACCAAGACTTCAGTTTTGAAATGGCACGTGCTCGTGCGTAGCTTTGGCCGGGTTAGACCCGCATGGTATATTTTGAGACCCAAGCCCAAGATATTGTTTTGGGGGAGAGGAAGTCACAGCCTTAAGATATGCAGTCTTGTTCCCGGTTTATGGCTCAGCCCTTCAGATACACATATTTCATTTTAATTTCAGGATCGACGTAACAACGTCTCTCAAGCCCGTTGACTACTTTGAAAGAATAGACTATAGTATTCCTATTAGCAGCAGTGAAATATTCATAATGGTATGCACCTGTCATGGCCCTGGTGTACCAATCCAGTATTCCCTCATTCATTTCATACGTTTTTATTAAGTACCTGCTATGTACCAGGCACCGTGTCCCCAGCCATCAACACAACAGACAAGCCCCCGCGCTCAGGGATTTATAGAGCGTTAGGTGCCCAGGGTGACATCACAGGGAGCAACGGAGGGAGGCGGCAGGGAGAACAGCATGGAGGGAAATGAAAAGGTGAGCAGCTGAATCACGCTATCCAAAGGCCCTGGACGATTTAACATGTAAGAGTGAGAGGCTCCAATTCATATTTTTAAAAGATTATTTGGACCGCGGTGCGGACAAAGGATTACGTGAGGTCGATGTTGAGCAGAGGAATGAACTGAGAGGCTGCAGTGGTCCAGGTGAGACGTGACAAAGTCTGGGAAGAGGGCGGTCGAGGTGGTCGGTTTGAGAAGGGGGTGCGGAGAGAGGAGAACGGCTCTGGTGCCTAAATGAGAATATTGCCCACAGAGGAGGGGAAGGGCTGCTTGGAAAAGAGCAAAACTGTAGCTAATGGAAACAGGCTTACAGCTTAACGTGTACAATTTAGTTCAGGCCATGAAGGATCTCCTTACAGCAAGGGCTACTTTGTTCTGAAAAGAGTGGCAGGGGAAAAACGGGCATATCCCAGGAAAGGCTGAAAAAGCAGCCACATGTTGAATGATGGAGGAAGGCCCTGTGCGAAGACAGGGGGTTGGACTAGGAAACCCGAACTTGCTCCGGGCACGGACTCCGATCTGTGCTATTTGGTGTCGTGCACTGAGCCAGCGCCTTCCTCTTCCCGCCATGTTGCCCGGATTGTAGCCGCTAGCCATATGTGGCCACTTAAATCTAAATTAAAAATTATTACCTTAAATGTAAAATTCAGTTCTTCAGCTACACCAGCCACATTTCAAGCCCTTCAGTACCACCTGCGGCTAATGGCTACTTTGTTGGTTATCATAGTTATAGAACATTTTTTTCATGGACCGTTCTATTGGACAGCCCTGTTATAGAAAGTTCTCACTCCCTTAGATTAAATACCTCTGGGAATATTTCTAGGCACTGCCCGCTAATCTCAGTTTCATCTTGCCAGTTCTCTGTTGCTGACCCTTTTGGTTTGGGTACTAGAACGATCCCCTGCCCCCAGACCCCCAAATCGCATGTTAAAATCCTTTCCCCCGTGATGACGGTATCAGGAGGTGGGGCATTTGGGGAGTGATTAGGTCATGAAGGTAGAGCCCTCATAAATGAGATCTGTGCTTTTATCAGAGACCCCATAGAGCTCCCTTACCCCTTCTGCCCTAAGAGGACGGTGAGAAGATAGCCGTCTATGAACCAGAAAGTGGGATGTCACCAGATACCAACTTGCCAGGGCCTTGATCGTGAACTGCTAGCCTCCAGAACTGTAAGAAACAAATCTCTGTTGCTTATAAGTAACTCGGTCCATGGTATTTTTTTTAAAGCCTATTTATTTATTTTGAGAGAGTGAAGATGAGCAGGGGAAGGGCAGAGAGAGAGAGAGAGAGAGAGAGATAGAGAGAATCCCAAGCAAGCTCCATGCTGTCAGCACAGAGCCCAATGTGGGGCTTAATCTCATGATCCCTGAGATCCTGACCTGAACCAAACTCAAGAGTCAGACATTTAACTGACTGAGCCATCCAGGCTCCCCAGTCCACGGTATTTTTGTTATACCAGCATGAACAGACCCAAGACAGGTGCCCTGCCTGCTCTTAGACTGACCACCCTGGACCATCCTTAGTGCATGGCTTGCCCTCACCTGGTATGTGGACCCCAGGTCCTCTTTACTCCATGTCCCATGGCCACACACCAGAGCCCTATCCACTCTCAGGCCAAGAACCAACTCTTGGGCCCCGTTTGGCTTGGTCTTGGGCCCCATTTGCTAAGCCTAGCAGTCTGCAGATTCCAGGAGAGGCTGTGACCCAGGAAACAGAGCACCTGGGCCAAGGGTGGGAGTCAGATACCCATGTTCAGTCTCCAAGGAGACTGGTTGGGTGTCTTAAGGGTGAGTGTCGACGTGTTCTACAGAGGCAGTATCCCATAGCGGGAAATGCGTGGGGAGGAAAAGTCAGCCCCTGTGAAGTAAAGCAGTTAGGGCCTTCGAAGAGACACGATAAATTAGAGAACAGGTATAAGAATTTCGTGCCTTCCCTGTGCTTCAGAAAGCAGGTTTCATATATATTTCAACACCCAGCATGCTCAAGAATGGAACAGACATTCACGTGCCTGCAGAACCCAAACACAGCTGGTTGGTCTAATTTTAGGTCCCTAAGCATTGGCAGTGTAGCCAGACTCAGCTGAACTCACTGGAGGTCCTGTGTGAGCGGTAGGACAGCACCTTTGTGAGCCTGGGCTCCCCAGGAAGGGGCAAGAGGCCGTGTCTGCTCAGGTGTGACCTCTTAGGACCAGGGGAAAGGACAACCTTTTTCACTGGCTTACTTGTGGGCCTCAGATTGCTTTGAACACCTCTGAAAAGGAGTCTTGGAAAGAAAGCTATGGTAATACCAGCCTTGTCTGGTGGGCTGAGTGGGAACATCCAGGAAGATAATGTTTGCCTGGGATAATGGTTCCAGGGAATATGATGTTCACCATTTTTAAAATGTTTGTTTGTTTATTTATTTGTTTATTTATTTATTTATTTATTTTTAAATTTTTTTTTATTGAGAGAGAAAGCAAGCAGGGGAAGGGCAGAGAGAGAGAGAGGGAGACAGAATCCCAAGAAGGCTCCATGTTGTCAACACAGAGCCCGATGTGGGGCTTGAACGCACGAAGCGTGAGATCATGACCCAAGCTGAAGTCAAGAGTTGGATGCTTAACCAACTGAGCCACCCAGACTCCCCAATATGATTCTCCATTTTGCCTGGACTGATCAGAGAAATAGGAGTTCTGGCTGACAGAAGCCTCTGGAACCATGTGGCTTGGGTTCGAATCCGTTTTGTCATCTACTAGTTATATGACTTGGAGTGAGTTATTTAAGCTGTGTTTCAGTTTCCTCATCTGTCAAATGATGCTTATGATAGGGTCTACCTCATAGAACGAGCCTGAAATGTTGTCGTAAAGGTAGATAGGGTTATGCATGCAAATTTAGAATGGCGCCTGGCACACAGCGAACATTTAGTAACTGTTAGCTACCATAATTAACTGATTGTTCTGATCGGAGACACTTCGCACCGATAATATCACAAGACGGCAAAGGGCAGGGGTGAAATGTATTTTCTGGAATCAAAGCCGGGTTCTACCCCTAACCAGCTCTGAGAGCTTGAGCAAGTTACTTAAGCTCTCTGTGTCTCAGTATCTTCATTGATAAAATGAAGTTAATAATATGGGCTCATTAATGGTATCTTTTCCAGATGGTAGTTACAAGGATTAAAGGAGCTAATATACGTGAACCGCTCAGAAGAATGCCTGGTATTACAGAGTAAGAACTTGGTAAGAGCTAGTAGCCATTATTATTATTGTGTGATTATTATTGTATAAAAGGCAAAGAGTGCAGTAAAGTTCACTGAAGGTTGAAATGAGACTAAGCCTCATTTACTCTTGCTCTGAAGAATCAGACGGAACTCTCAGATCTTGCAGGCACCAATCCAGTTCATCGGCAAATGTTTGTGGAACGTGCACAGTGTGTCCAGAACTCGTCACTGTCGCCAACATCCGACAGCACCGTGCCGGCGAGTTCTTGGGTGATGAGAGTCTGGGTGCGGCCGTCAAACCCGGAGGTCAGTCTAGTCCTGTCTGTTTTGTCAAGGCGAAGTACGCCCAAGGCCGCAAATATCGTGGCGTCTCTAAAACACTGCCAGGCTCGAACCCAAGAAGACCCAAGGAAGGAAGACCTTGTCTTAGTCCCTTAAACATCCCTCGTGTGATTCTAAGTGAGGTCAAGGCCCAGACCAAGGAGGCAGAATCAAGTCAAAGTCTTGTGGTGTTTCTCGGGCCTCCCTCTTCCACACCTGTGCCTTTTTCTCTCACCGGCCTGTGGTATGACACAGGTGACAGAAGAAAGACCAGGAGACTCTGGGAGAGAGGCTCATAATGGTGACTCTGTGTCACCTCTAAGAGTCATTGGACACCCTTGTCCCTGTGTCCCAATAGGAAGCCTCATCTATGGCAGGTAACACAGCAGTAAGACAGAGGAGCCCGTGAAGGGCCTTTCTTCCTTCAGAACGTACAGCTCTCTCACTTTGCCCCACACCACCTTCGAGCCTGGCTAAGACGGACGAGTAGTTCATAGGTCATGATGTGGCCTCTGGGTAGGCCTAGGACACCCGTTCTGTGAGGAACTGACAGCTGAAAACAAGAATGTGTATGTGTATTCTCTGTCGGGTCCTGTCCACTTCTCCGGAAACAGGACCCCGGACCCCCTCTCCTCTCTCTGCCTTTTTGTCGCCCTTGCGCGCCAGTTCAACCTCTCTCTACAGCGAGGTCAGCCTCATTTTCCAGGGCCAGAGATGCCCCCACGTTTCCCAGGGCCGAGAGCCTCGGCTCCAAAGAGCCAGGCTGAACCGCCCAAAAGCAGTTGCCAGGCATAGAGCCCTGTTCGATTCCTAAGCCCATCCTCCGCAGGACTCAGGGACAACAAGGGAACGAAGGTAGGATTTTTCCCTCCGACTCACAGCGGAAAAGAAAGGCCACTTCTCAGGCTGGAGAATGGTTCAGAAATATGCCTCCCTCTTGCTCGTTTTCTCCTTTGCTTACTTTCAGTTTAAGTCAATTAGACAGATAATGAGATCCCCAAACCTACAGCTGAACACGCCTGGGGTTCTTATGTATCTACTTATTTATTTATTTGCCTTTTTTTTCTTTTTTCCCCCCTTTCTCCCTCCAGCACCTTGTTCTTGAAACTTGTCTGGTTCAACATTTCGCCGGCTTGGTTAAGTATCTTGTAAGGAAATCATTTATAATAAAGCTGGTATGCTTGGGTTTATCATTTCTAAGCATGGGTCAGGGTTTGGTTCGCTATGTTAAACTCTCCATGCTGCATGTGATTTGTCAAGCTTTGTCAGGAACAAAAAGTTCCGGGATGTGCAAAGCAGGACTGCTTGGTTTCCATGGAGATACTGCTAGTTAGGCTATGGAAATCCTGAAAAGGCCAGAGGATAAGTGACAATACAAGGATTTAGCGGCTGATCTGAAGAGCCAGACTGAATTAATGAGATTTTGCACCGAGCGTTATTAGCAAGGCTATAGCACCGTATGGCTCTTAGGCCCTCATCTTCTCAGCGGCAGGCTTGGAAAACAGAAATGGAAAGATTTAATTGCTGTTTTTTAAACCCTTTAAGATTATTTTAACCTATAACATTTTAAGGTTGTAATAAAAAAAACGGGATTCTTCTCCCCCCCCCCCATCACTCCGTTACTGTTATTACTGTGTTTTGGGGGGGCGGTTGCCCTTTATCTGTGTGGAGATGGGAAATTCAATAGTACTTATTATATTGAGCAGTTAATTCCCACATACTGTGAACACATTACTGTTCAAAGTAGGTTATCTGGAGTTGCATTTAGAGCCAAGGGAGAGATACCATGTCATTGGCTTTATATCTCCTAGGGCTATATTAATTATTTATGATAGACTGCTGATGTAAACTGTTCACTCTGGTGGGTCATAGTTCGTGCACGTATCTTTCCAGGGCTCTAGGTTTTTGGAGTTTGGACGCAGATTTCTGAAGACCAGCAACCTGTGTGGTTGGTCTGTGTGTTTAATTTCCGCGGCTGCTGCCGGGGCCGTCACCACCAGAAGGAAGGAAGCTTAGGAGGGACTCTTGTAGATCGTCGTCAGGTAGCAGTTTCCCCCAAAGTTTGGGAGGAGGCGTACAGTCCAGAGGGCCTTCTTCTCCGTCTTTCTTTGGGAGGGCTGACGCCAGAACTCCTAATTCCAGCTCCTTGTGCCCTTGTTCCACTCACCCCCCACCCGCGCCACCATCACGAACCAGGTTCGGGGCGTGGAAATTATGGGTGTGCTTAGCCCGATTGCCTTGTCATTGTCAGCGTGCTGCCGGCTCAAACTCTTGGTAAAATATCGGCATCCTTCGCCCTCCAGAAATCAGCCAGCCCGGTGCAGGGAAGGCCCCGGGCCAGGCGCTGCTCTTGCTTGCTGGTTTGCAGAAGGGCGGCACAAGCCCATATGTTTCGGGGAGATGTAAAACCGTAAGGTTGCTGCCGGGTAACCCACAACAAAAAATCACATGCAGCCGCATTCCCCGGATTCCTGTACAGTAGACTAATCCACTTAATCTCACTGTTAGCTTCCCCGGGCGGGGATTTCACAGTCTCTTTTGATTTAGTGGTTTGTAAAATCTCTGATTAAGTGCCTTTGCCCTCCTATTGTCTCTCTATTCCCTAAATGATTTTGTGAAGAAGGAATCAGGGAAGTTGAAATAGGGGTCAACATACCCTCATCCTTCCTTATCTGGTTTTTCTTCGTTATTGTTATTGTTATTGTTTTTTATTTTTTATATTTTATATTTTATGTTTTTTATATTTTTATAGTTTATGTTGTTTATATTTTATATTTATGTTTTATATTTATGTTTTATATTTATATTTATATTTTATATTATTTTATATTTTATTTTTTATGTTGTTTATATTTTTATATTTTATATTTGTATTTTATATTTATATTTTATATTATTTTATTTTTTATGTTTTTATATTTTTATATTTTATATTTATATTTTATATTATTTTATATTTTATTTTTATGGTTTTTATTTTTATATTATATATGCTATATTATAATTATTTATATTTATTATATTTTATTTATATTATATTTTTATTATATTTTATATTTTATAATTTTATTATATTTTATTTTTTTTATTTTTTTATTTTTTTTATTTTTATTTAAAAAAAATTTTTTTTTTTCAACGTTTATTTATTTTTGGGACAGAGAGAGACAGAGCATGAACGGGGGAGGGGGAGCGGGAGGGGCAGAGAGAGAGGGAGACACAGAATCGGAAACAGGCTCCAGGCTCTGAGCCATCAGCCCAGAGCCCGACGCGGGGCTCGAACTCACGGACCGCGAGATCATGACCTGAGCTGAAGTCAGACGCTTAACCGACTGAGCCACCCAGGCGCCCCATAATTTTATTATATTTTAAATTTTAAGGTCTTTTTTTTCTCCTTGATTGTAGTACCCCTCCACACTATTTTATTTTTCACCTTATCAAATTCCCCTCTACCTTGCCAATTGATGCTGAGTCCCCCCCGCTAAGCCGATCGTACCTGTATTTCTGCTGTGGATTTGTCTGTTACCCCTTCCACTCGGAATGTCCGACTTCACTGCGCTGCGTCTCTCTAGCAAGGGCGGAGGCAAGATGTCGCGGAGCGAGAACAAAAAAATCCTAAACTTTGTATGGAAACACAAAAGACCGCAAGTAAAAAAATAAAGAAGGGGAGGGGTAAGAGCAAGCGTGATAGGGCCAGACAGGCTGGGCCTTGAGACCTGGTTCTGTCACTTGCTAGCTGTGTCGTTGGGGACGAGGCACTTAACACCTCTGGTCTTCATTCCCTCATCTGAAAGCGAAGATTAAACGCGACAGCATAGAGTGCGTGTAAAGTACGACGTGCCCACGTATTATGACAAGACTAGTTCTCATTCATATGAACGTACCTATTTTGCACACCAGCGATTTGTCTGGGGGCATTTGGTTAAGCCCTTTGATGTGTGTTTTTTTCTGGTGTCTCTGCTCCGATTAAGCCTCTTGAGGTTGAGAGCCCAAGTTTTAAGATTTATTTCATAATTGCTGATTACATTTAGTTTGTGCTCTCGTGCACCTGATGCTCTGCCTCTTAAAAATGTTGATCAAAATATTTGGGGAAAGTTACGTTGGGTCAAGTAGTATAAATTTACCGAAACACAGTAATCCCTCCAGCGTCCTCACCTGTGGTTTCAGTTTCCCCAGGTCAACCATGACCCAAGATCTGATGATCCTCCTAACGTATGGTCGGAAGGTGGGTGGCAGCCTAAGGCTTCCTCATGGTGCTTACCTCACTTTACCTCATCACATGCACATTTTCTCATCTTGCATCGTCATGAGAAGAAGAGGAAGTACAGTACAGTAAGATACTTTGAGAGAGACCACATTCATGTAACTCTTATTTTAGTATGTGGTTATAATTGTTCTTTACTTTATTATTACTTATTGCCATTAACCTCTTCCTGAGCCTAATTTAAAATTTTTTATTTAATGTTTATTTATTTTTGAGAGAAAGAGAGAGAGAGACAGTGTGTGAAGGGGAGAGGGGCAGAGAGAGAGAGGGAGACACAAATTCCGAAGCAGGCTCCAGGCTCCGAGCTGTCAGCACAGAGTCCGACGCAGGGCTTGAACCCATGAACCGTGAGATCATGACCTGAGTGGAAGTCGGACGCTTAACTGACTGAGCCACCCAGGCGCCCCTTCCTGAGCCTAATTTATAAATAAATCTGTATTGTAGGTATGTCTATGTAGGAGAACGGCGTATATAGGGTTTGGTTCTATCTGCAATTTTAAGCGTCTTCTGGGAGTCTCAGAATTCATCCCCCTTGGATAAGGGGAGACTACTGGACTGGATACTTGGTTGAAAAACTGCCATTTATATTAAGGCCCTTACCTAAATTTAAAGTCGAGTAGCAAAGCAGTTGAATTTACATCCATCCAAAAGGAGAAATTCAAAATGCCGCACACACACACACACACACACGAAAGGCCAAATAAAAATTAAAAATGGAAGGGTTTTTGATGTGGTTGCTGTTCTTTGCTTTTTTTTGGTTTTCTTTTTTTCCTCGTGGAATTCTCCTTAAGACCTTTTAGCCTATTGAAAGTGTGTCTTCTGCTCTTTCTCCATATCATTCAAGGAAGCAGAATTTGGAGATATTTTTTTCTACAGACACTTCAGAGGGTAAACCGTTCTATCGGCGTGATGGCTGCCCTCAAGCATACTCCAATTCTACGAAAGAAACCAGCCTCTCCTCAAGGCTGGTTGGTGCAGAAGGTAAAACTTTGCTTTGGTATCTGGGAATGGGAAGCATAGCAATTCTTTCTTCTTTCTTTGTAAATCCAATTATACCTGGCCCCCAAGCCCCCACCATCTGACTGGAGGGAGGTCCAGGACCAGCCCTGCTGCGCTCGGGGCCCCACTGCTCAGTCACTGCCTGATGTTGGCAAGTTACTTAACCATTCTGTGCCTCAGTCTTCTCAGTAAAATGCAGATACTAGTAGCTGTCTTGTTTATGGAAGGTTGTTGTGGAAGGATTAAATGACACTGTGTGTGTAAGTGCTTAGAAGAAGTGCCTGTTTCATATCAAGGGGCCAGAAAGTGTCAGTATGATCATAACTTTGATGATTAATTGCGTAAGTTGAAAAACTTATGCGATACCAGCAAAACGGGGCAGTTGCATGACTTAGTCTATAACTATGACATCCCTTATCATTTAACTCCTGTGTTCCTTGGACGCTCTATCCAATGTTGGTCCTCTGCCACCTGTTGGGCACCTGTGTGTGCTCTGGGCATGTTACAAAGTTTGGCCTCAGCCAAACTCAGTACTGGTGGATTCCCACCTAGAGCTGTGATCCCAGAATACGGTCCCTTGAAATCCACAGGTCAGTCCCACCAGAAGACTGTTACATCCTCGTAGAAAACTCTGGACGACATCTCTTCTATCCACCCAGCTACCCAGTGTCAGTGTCTCTCTGTTTGTCTCTGTCTCTGTCTCTGTCTCTCTCCACCAATGGGCCCATGGCCTCCTGGGCAATCCAGTTCTGTAGCTTTAGGACGAGAGTCTTTAAACAAAATCTGTTAATTTTTCCCTGGAGCAGAAGGTGTTCCGCCTGCAGAATGGAAAACTCCTTCATTTCACCATTCTCTTCAAGGCATAATGTGGTAGGAGGCTGCGATTGGGCTAATCCTTGTGATTGTGTTGAGCTTATAGCAGAAATCAGGACACAGCTCAATCCTCATTCAGATTCCGTGCTGGCTCAGAGGCAAGTTTTGGACCATGTGGGGCTGGCGCTTCTACCCCATTGTAGCCTGAGCCAGCAGTGTTCTGGGGGCTGGGCTGAAAGGGTTGAGGCACTAGGCACTTTGGACAGATGCCTGAAGCAGAATCTTAAGGAGTTGGTGAGGCAGAACTGAGTATCTAGACCAAAGCCAGTCTATGAAACTCAGAGCAGCTGAAACAAGATAGGAAGCCAATGGAGTAATGGGCCTTGGGGAGCCAGTGTATGAGAAGATTCCAAGAGGCAAGAAGGAAGGAAGGTGAATCTGAAAGTATTTCTAGTTGGTGGCAGTGGCTTTCTTATTTGACATATATGTTACTTGTTTCCATTCTCTTCTGTGCTTACTGTCCTCAAGTGGCCTCTACGTTTCCTTCTTTTTCCTCCCTTACCCCTGGCATGCTTGTTCCATCCAATGTCTCAGGCCAGTTCAGGAGGCCAGCTTATTAACTGTGGACCCTTTGAAGAATATTCCAAGACTCACTTCTTTTTTTTTTTTTTTTTTTTTAATGTTTATTTATTTTTGAGAGAGACAGAGCATGAACAGGGGAGGAGCAAAGAGAGAGGGAGAAACAGAATCCTAAGCAGGCTCCAGGCTCTGAGCTGTCAGCACAGAGCCCGACACAGGGCTCAAACCCATGAACCCCGAGATCATGACCTGAGCTGAAGTTGAACCCTTGCCGACTGAGCCACCCAGGAGCCCCAGGTGAGACTCCCTTCTTTATTCAGTACCCCTACCCCAGCATTAGATTTAGAAGGAAAGAGAACTGGCTTCTCTTGTTCATTCCTATATGACAGGCCACATCTATGTGCATTATCTAATTTAAACTCAGGTTCTAACCCTAGCCTTTCCATTCCAAGCTGTATGATATTAGGCAATATTTAACCTCTGAAGGAATTGCCTCACTTGTAAAAAGAAGCTCTGGGGCGCCTGGGTGGCTCAGTCGGCTGAGCGTCCGGCTTCGGCTCAGGTCATGATCTCACGGTTTGTGAGTTTGAGCCCCGCGTCGGGCTCTGTGCTGACAGCTCGGAGCCTGGACCCTGTTTCAGATTCTGTGTCTTTCTCTCTGCTCTTCCCCTGTTCATGCTCTGTCTCTGTCTCTCAAAATAAATAAATAAACATTAAAAAAAAAAAAGAAGCTCTAAGAACAAAGATCCTTTGACACTATCAAGCTTTGCTCCTTATCATCATTCTCTCCTCGCAACCTAATTTTCTGATTCTATAATTTTATGTCCCCCATTTTTTGGATTTCTGATAGACAAGAAAATAAATGGAAAACCAATCTTCAGATAAACTAATCAGCGTTAATGAATGTTAATGGTGTGAGAAGTGTTACCTCTCAAAGGAATTGGAGTTTAAAAGGTAAATTTCATTTCTTAGCTCAAAAAAAAAAAAAAAACTACTAAGCATTTAGTGTCTGTCAGATTCTGTTATTCATGTGGATTGGATGCTTTAACCTACAATCTCCCAAAGTAGGCACCATAAGAAAGAGTCCCGGAGTCAAATAAAATCTTAAAATGGGGCACACTTATTTCTGCTTCTGCCAAGGTGGAGGTAAGGGGTCTGGATTTACTTTCCTTTTGAAATAACAACCAAAAATATACAAAATACACAAAACAACAATTTTCAAGACTGCCCATCAGGCAATAAAGGACAGACAGAAGACAAAGGGGTGTCCTATGAATGCCTTAGCTTACTGTCTCAAGAGAATTTCCAGGCTGCAGTGCAGGAGGGGAAACCCAGGCAGAACCAAGGACATGAAGCTGAGGTTAGGAAGGTTATTGTGGCCACAGCTCACACGTCAGTATGCCAGAAAGGAGAGGGCTGCACAGAGAGAAAACCCTGGAGATCTACAAAGGCCCCCCCTAAGTATATAGCGAAGTATAGATCTACATCCAAAACTATTCAAAAATGGGGGAGGAGACAAAAGAACAAGAGAATGGCACCTGGCACTTGCGAAGGCTGGGAATCATAACTGTTCCCATCAGCCACACTGGAAAATCTCCTAATCCATGAGATATTTGGGTAGAATACTCAGGAATGGTGTCTCTCCTCTAGAGGAGAATAATTAGCTTTAGATAGATCATGGCTATGGACCTACTTAACAACTCATAAAAGTTACATGTGAAAGATTCAAATTGCTTCCAAATAACTGCATCCCAGAACAAAGGTAAAGATTATATAAACACAAAAATATCAGGAACCCAACAGGGTAAAATGCACAATGTCTAGCATTCAAACGGAGATTACCAGGCATTCAAAGAACAGTAAAACAGAGGGAGAGAATAATCGATTGAAATCAATCCAGAACTGATACAAATGTTAGAATGAGCAGAGGAGGTCACTAAGATAGTTGCCAGAGCTATATTATATATGTTCAATGGGAAAGTAGAGATACGGAAGATATTTTTAAAAGACCCAAATAAAACTCCTGAAGGTAAAAACTGGAATGTCTGAGACGAAGTGATACATGAGATGGGACGAGCAGTGTATTAGACATGGCTAAATAAAGATTAGTGAACTTGAAGATAGGAACGGAAACTAGCAGGAAGCTCAGAAGAAATAATGCAAACAAATGTAAAAGCATCAGTGAGCTGTGGAACAATTTTACATAGCCTAATATGTGTGTAATCATAAAGATATTTTAAATATCTTTATTCTTTCTGAGAATATCTCAGACTATTTATCCTTATTTTATTGAAGTATAGTTGACATACAGTATTAGTTTCGGGTGCACAACATAGTGATTCAGCATGTATATACATTATGAAGTGATCACCATGATAAATCTAGTTACCATCTGTCACCATACAAGGTTGCTACATATCCCAATATTTATTTTGGCTGGCTGGAAAATTTTCAAAGGGATTTTTCAAGACAGGATAAAAACAAAAGACAAAAACAAAAACAGAAAAAGAAAAGAAAAGAAACGAAACAAAACAAAAAACCAAAACCAACCCCTCCCCACCCTACACCACCACCACCAACTATACTAGAATATCATGGTGAAGCTGTTGACAATCAAACAAAGATGTTAAAAGTAGCAGAAGAGAAGAGAGGCACAGTACATTTATGAGACTAATAACAGCACTAACAATAGACCTTGAGAAACCAGAAGAATGACATTATTAAAGTGTTAAACATAAACAAATAAGTAAGGAAATAACTTCTCCCTTAGAAGTGGTAGAATTCTGTACTCAAACACAACATCTTTCAAAATGAAGGCATAATAAAAACTTTTTCAGATAATTCACTTTTGGCAGGACCCTGAGAATAAAATACCAAAGAGAGATCTTCAGATAGAAAGAAAATAATTCTTTAACAAATGGTGCTGGGAGAACTGGACAGCAACATGCAGAAGAATGAAACTAGACCACTTTCTTACACCATTCACAAAAATAAACTCAAAATGGATGAAGGACCTGAACGCGAGACAGGAAACCATCAAAACCCTAGAGGAGAAAGCAGGAAAAAAACCTCTCTGACCTCAGCCGCAGCAATTTCTTACTTGACACATCCCCAAAGGCAAGGGAATTAAAAGCACAAATGAACTATTGGGATCTCACAAAGATAAAAAGCTTCTGCACTGCAAAGGAAACTATCGATAAAACTAAAAGGCAACCAATGGAATGGGAAAAGATGTTTGCAAATTACATATCGGACAAAGGGCTAGTATCCAAAATCTATAAAGAACCCACCAAACTTCACACCTGAAAAACAAATAATCCAGTGAAGAAATGGGCAGAAGACATGAATAGACACTTCTCTAAAGAAGACATCCAGATGGCCAACAGGCACATGAAAAGATGCTCAATGTCAGTCCTCATCAGAGAAATACAGATCAAAACCACACTGAGATACCACCTCACGCCGGTCAGAGTAGCTAAAATGAACAAATCAGGAGACTATAGATGCTGGCGAGGATGTGGAGAAAGGGGAACCCTCTTGCACTGTTGGTGGGAATGCAAACTGGTGCAGCCGCTCTGGGAAACAGTGTGGGGGTTCTTCAAAAAATTACAAATAGATCTACCCTATGACCCAGCAATAGCACTGCTAGGAATTTACCCAAGGGATACAGGAGTGCTGATGCATAGGGGCACTTGTACCCCAATGCTTCTAGCAGCACTTTCAACAATAGCCAAATTATGGAAAGAGCCTAAATGTCCATCAACTGATGAATGGGTAAAGAAGTTGTGGTTTATATATACAATGGAATACTACTTGGCGATGAGAAAGAATGAAATATGACCTTTTGTAGCAATGTGGGTGGAACTGGAGAGTGTGATGCTAAGTGAAATAAGTCATCCAGAGAAAGACAGATACCATATGTTTTCACTCTTATGTGGATCCTGAGAAACTTAACAGAAGACCATGGGGGAGAAGAAGGGGGGGAAAGTTACAGAGAAGGAAGAAGGCAAACCATAAGAGACTCTTAAAAACTGAGAATCAACTGAGGGTTGATGGGGGGTGGGAGGGAGGGGACGGTGGGGGTGGGCATTGAGGAAGGTACCTGTTGGGATGAGCACTGGGTGTTTTATGGAAACCAATTTGACAATAAATTTCATATTAAAAAGAACCAAAATAATTCTAGAGGGAAAAAGTGTAAAACAGATAAGGGGTGGAGAGCCCTGGGAAGGATAAATGTGTGGGTAAATCTACATTCATATTGCTTGATTAAAACAAAAATAACAATGTCTTGTGGTGTTTAAAATATATGTGGAATTAGAAAACATGAAAATGACAGCACAGAAGACTATAAAGGAGTAAATATAATGACTACTCTAAATCCAGAAAGTGGCAAAACCACATGTTGGGATTGATTCATAAATCAAGGTCGCATATTGTTATCTCTGGGGTGACCACCAAAGTAATGATACAAAAGGGTATAACTAAAAATCGAATAGGAAATGGAATGACGTATACTCAGTAAATGCCAAAGAAGTCCAGAAAGGAGAGAAAATGAGAACAAAGAACAGAAGGGACAAACAGAACACAAGTAGTTGTAGGTCACTATAAATCTGCATTTCTCAATAATTATGTTAAGTGGAAAGAGAACATTCCAATTAAAACAAAAAATATACAGACTGTATTAAAAAAAACCCACCTATATGCTGCTTACAAAGACATAACTCAAATGTAAGTAAATTTGAAAGTATGTACTATGCAACCACTAAGTAAAGCTCTAGTGTTGGTAGAAAAAAGACACTTGTTACGGCAAGAGATTGTACGAGAGAAAAAGATGAATTTTTTGTTGATGAACGGAACAAATTCAGTTAGTGAAAAAAGGGCCAATTCAACAGGAAGATGTAACAATCCTAAATTTGTGTGCACCTAACACATTACTTTATTTTTTTTTTTCAACGTTTTTTATTTATTTTTGGGGACAGAGAGAGACAGAGCATGAACGGGGGAGGGGCAGAGAGAGAGGGAGACACAGAATCGGAAACAGGCTCCAGGCTCCAAGCCATCAGCCCAGAGCCCGACGCGGGGCTCGAACCCACGGACCGCGAGATCATGACCTGGCTGAAGTCGGACGCTCAACCGACTGCGCCACCCAGGCGCCCCTTAAGACATTACTTTAAAACATATAAATCAAAAGTTGGTAGAACCCAGAGGAGAATTGGACAGATGTACAAGTATAGTGGAAGAATTTACTACTTTTCTAGTAATTGATAAAACAAGTAGATACATAAAGTATTCGAGTGATACTTCTGATGAACTTGATCTGATCGACACATCTTGAAAACTGCACCTTCAAACTGCAGAATATACAAGCGTCCAAGGAATATTTCACCAGAGCTAAGTAAATACTGGGCCACGAAGGAAGTCGTAACAAATTTCAAAGAATAGCAATCAAACAGAGTGTATT
This sequence comes from Felis catus, assembly GCF_018350175.1. Taxonomy (NCBI): domain Eukaryota; kingdom Metazoa; phylum Chordata; class Mammalia; order Carnivora; family Felidae; genus Felis; species Felis catus. The sequence goes on from NC_058372.1 coordinate 14,428,294, forward strand.
CTCATAGCACAGTAGAATTAAGCTAGAGAGATCAATCACAGAATCATGTCTAAGAGTGTCTTCAAATGTTTGATAACTAAGCAATGAACTGCTAAGTAATCCAAGAGTCAAAAAAGAAATCATATTGGAAATTAGAAAGTATTTTGAATGAAATAAAGATGAAAATCCTACATATCGGCACCTGGGTGGCTCATCTGGTTGAGGGTCCAACTCTTGATTTTGACTCAGGTCATGATCCTGGGGTCGTGAGATCAAGCCCACGTCAAGCTCCCACCTGAGTGTGGAACCTGCTTGGGATTCTCTCTCCTCTCTGCCCCTCCTCTGAGTTTTCTCCCACACGTGCTCTCTCGCTCTCAAAAAAATTTTTAAAAATTAAATCTTTAAAAAAAAACAAAGAAAATACTATATTAAAAACTTGAGGCGTGTTGCCAAAATAGTTCTAAGATGGAGATGTGCAGATTTAAACGCATACATGGGAAAATAAGATTTGTCATGATTCCAAACTTAAAACAAATGCTTTATCAAGAGTAGATGGGTATATTTATGTGGCATATTTACTATAATAAAATACTCACATGATGCAACAACAAAAAAGCACAAACTCTTCATGCAACATGAATCTCACAGACATAATATTGAACAAAGGAAACTGGACATGGGAAGTACTTATGTGTGATAACATCTATATAAAGTTCAAAAATAATAAAAACAGGTCTGTGATGATTCAAGTCAGAAGAATCACTACCCTAAGGAGGAAGGGGGTTAATAACTAAGAGTCATTACAAGGTTCTGGCACGCTAATAATGTTCTATGCCTTTATCTAGGTGGTGAACCCAGGGGCAGGGTCACTTTGTAAAACTCCATTCAATAGTAACAATAATAATATTGACGTGATTTGGACGTGATGATGGACGTGATTTTCACGCTTGGCAGAATGGCTAAGGAGGTTGCTAGGACCCAACCATCTATTCCATGTTTCTCTGCACGTAAGACGATGCAAATCTGAGCCAGTGGCTGAGGGCGTTAAAACCTAGTTGCTGTTTACAGATCTGTCAACACTGCTTTTTTCCATCTCCCCTGGCTGCACATTAAGCAAGTGTTTGCATTAATTTTGGTTCCTGGCATTCTTTTGCCTAGCCTCGTTGCTTGAGGCTATCGACCAACACGAATCAAGTACTGCGTGAAGACCAGCTTGGAAGTTCTACTTCTTTCTGGACCTACAGCGGGGAGGAGCTGCCACCCTCAACGCCGATCTTGCCGGTGAAGGTGAAAAGCAAGTCACCAGGAGAATGTCTGCCTTTCACGGGAGCCTGTTCCACGTTACAGGAGCACAAACTAATCTTTGTTGTGCGCAACTGTGCCCTGGGTGACTAGTCCAAGCCTTTGAAATGTACTAACTTATTTGCTGTGATAACAACCGCGTGAGGTAGTGTTATGTGCTGCGTGTTTGTTTCCTATTTTGAAACCCTAACCCCCACCCCCCTACCCCGGGTTGGCATTAGGAGGTGGGGGCCTTTGGGAGATGGTTTGATCATGAGGGCAGAGCCCTCGTGATGGGATTCGCGTCCTTTCGGAAGTGACGAGAGACAGCTTGCTTCCTTCCTGCTCTCTGCTGCGTGAGGTCGACAAGAAGGCAGCCGTGTGCACACCACGAAGACAGAGGTGTCAAAGAGGATGCCACACTGGCATCCTGGTCATGGATGTCCAGCCTCCAGAACCTTGAGAAAAAAAGCCACCCCGTCTACGGTGTTTTGTCAAAAGAGCCTAAAGTAAGACGGGGAGGCAATACTATCTGTCCCATGTGGCCGTTGAGGCATAGAGCAGTTGAGTAATCTGTCAATGATCACTGCTAGCAACAGGGAGGCAGGGAGTGGGGTTCTTTCTAGAGCCTTTGCTCTTTACGCACACACGACGCAAGACACGAGGAGCCACCTTCCTACGTTGGCATCTTCAGTTTCAGAAGCTCCAGGAGGAGGTCCTAGTGTGCAGATGTCTCAACAGAACCCAGCCCTTTGTGAGAGGTTGGCTGTGTGACACAAGAAAGCCCCCGGGATTCAGTGCTCAGGCCCGAGGAGGATGAGGGAACTTGAGGAATGTCCCTACCCCGTCTCTGGGTGGCGGTGGCTGGTGAGCAGGATTGAGGGTGCTGTTTGCATAAAAACTGAAAACACATCACGGGGAAATGTAAACATGGGTCAATCAAGGTTCTGAGTAACAATGACAAACACTTGTTTAAAAAAGGAAGCGTGGCTTTTCTTTATCGCCAGATGCTGCTCTCCCGGACCGCCATTTTCTGAGCCCTCAGCAGTAAACGTAATAAAGATTGATATCAGCGACAAATCCCGTCAACTTCCATGCTGCAGAACTTAGTCACCGTGCAAAATGGACCAAGGAAAATAAATAACCCGAGGAATGATGGAGTGTGTAAATATTGATGTGGATGCCGGGCGCAGGGAAGTTGGATGAAGCCACAAGGGGCTGAGCGAAGGTGAGTCCCCCTCGCCCTGGCCGAACGCAGGGAGGTCTTTTCACACTGACTTTAATTCTCTGGCATTACGTCCAGAGTGGGAGTGTATGCTGTTTGTTGTGGGAGAAGTGGTAAGACCGTGAGTTCCAAAAAAATCATTCTAGAAAAAGCAGTTAAGAAAAAAAGAAAAAAAAAAAACTAGATGCAAAATTACTCTCACAAAGATAGCACTGTCTGCCGAAAAAAATTGAGAATACGTACGTGAAAAAATGGAATGATAAAAAAGACCCATGATTCCCTCACCCAAAATACTAGCTGTGAGCATCTTCCAGACTTTTTTCCATGCTTATGTATACATTTCCTAGTCTATACGATGTAAGTATCTCAAAGTTTAGTATTTCTGAAATAGTTGAATGTGAACTGTGGGTACACATGCTGTGGCTTCCTCTCCTCTCCAAAAAGGCTTTTATTATGCTATTGTTGCCACCCACAAATGATGACACCTATTTTTAAATTTTTTTAAATGTTTATTTATTTTTGAGAGAGAGAGAGAGAGAGAGAGAGAGAGAGAGAGAGAGAATGAGCAGGGGAGGGGCAGAGAGCGAGGGAGACCCAGAATCCAAAGGAAGCTCCAGCCTCTGAGCTGTCAGCACAGAGCCCGACGCGGGGCTCGAACTCGTCAACCGCGAGATCACGACCTGAGCCGAAGCCGGACGCTTCCCCGACTGAGCCACCCAGGAGCTTCTACAAATGATGACATCTTAGAACCAAAAGTGCCTGTGGGAATTATACAGTTGTAGGAAGTATATTGTACGTACTATTTTCTCTTTTTTCTTTAAGCCTTGTTTTCTTTTCTTTTCTTTTTTTAGGTTGAGGTGTAAACGACACAACATTAGATTAGTTTCAGGTGTAAAGTACAATGATTCAATTCATATTGAAATGATCACAGTAATTACAGTTAATGTCTGTCACCATACGTATTTACAAATTTCTTTTTCTTATGATGAGAACCTTCCGGATCCATTCTCCCAGCTCCTTTCAAATACACAATAGACTATTATTAGCTGTAGCCCCCATGCTGTGCATTACATCCCCATGACTTGCACATTTCGCCACTAGAAATTTCTCTCTTTCACACCTTTACCCGTTTTTCCCGCCCCCTCTCCCCCTTTTTCTTCTTTTCACGAAGTACACATAACACCAAATTGACCATCTCTCAGTGGCATGAGGACTCTTCACGAGGCTGTGTAACCATCAGTGTCTCTTTGTCATTATCCTAAACAGAAAGTGTCTACCCGTCAAGGAATAACTCCACATTCTCCCCTCCCTGCTGGCAACCGATAACCACCATTCTACTTGGTATGTCTATGGCTTAGCCAATGGATCTATGGATTCCGTAAGTGGAATCATGCCGCATGTAAGTTGAATCATGCAATATGTATCTTTTTGTGTCTGGCGTATTTCGTATGGCATACTGTTTTCAAGGTTTGTCCATGTTGTAGCACGTGTCAGAATTTCATTCCTTTTGATGAACCAGTCACATACCACATTTTGGTTATCTGTTGGTGGAGACTTGGGTTGTTTCCATGGGGGGTGCGGCTATTGTCAGTTATGCGGCTATGAACATGGGTACGTGGTATTTATGTGAATCCCTGTTTTCAGTTCCTTGGAACTCAATCCCTCGGGTGGAATTGCTGGATCCCATGATAATTCTGTTTGACTCTGAGGAATTGCCGAGCTGTTTCCCACAGCAGGTGCACCATGATACGGAAGGTCCCTGACTTGGGATTTTACGACTTTATCTTTGTGTGAAAGCCCTACACATTCACAGTAGAAACCGCTGCGAATTCTTGGTTTTGCCCTTTTTCCCAGGCTAGCGATGTGCAGTATGATCCTCTCCCGTGATGCAGGGCAAGGTCAGCGAGACAACAAGAGGGTGAACAACCGATACGCTGATAACCACTCTGTCCCACGCAACCATTCTGTTTTTCACTTTCAGTACAGTATTCAGTCAATTATGTGAGATGGTCAACACTTGATTATCAAGCAGGCTTTGTGCCTGAACATATTTCCATGTCCGTTACTATTCTTCTATAATCCGTATCGATTATCATCTTAATGACTGTAGTTATTCAGTTGTACATATGCATATACATATTTTTTTAAGTTTATTTATTTATTTTGAGAGAGACAGAGACAGCGTGAATGGGGGAGGGGCGCAGAGAGAGAGAGAGAGAGAGAGAGAGAGGGAGAGAGGGAGAGAGAGAATTCCAAGCAGGCTCTTCACTGCCAGGGCAGAGCCGGATGCGGGACTCAAACACACGAAGCCGTGAGATCATGACCTGAGCCAAACCAAGAGTCTGATGCTTAACCAACTGAGTCACCCGGGCGCCCTACACACATACTTTTAAAGACAATCCTCTATTGTGGAAAAGTTAGGTTGTTCTCGGTTCATTCCTATTAGAAATGGTGATGAAATGAATACTGCATGGCTATTTTTTGCACACATTCTCAATGACTTATTGACAGAAATTCCTAGATACGCTATTGTTGAATCAAAGATGTGAATGTGGAAGGCATTTAATTCATAATTCTAAATCGCCTTCATTTCATTTCAAAAGGGAAAAAAAAACCCAGCAGCCCGTGGGAGGAACCACCCACACCACTACTGCCAACCCCCCAAATTTAACTGGAAAATATTTACATTTATGAGGACAAGAGGAAATTGATATGAGGATTTGGTCAATAAAATAGAAATTGTATCAGTCAGCTCTTTTGCCAGATGGCTTGACAATTCTGGAAAGATGAGATTCTTTACAATATTCATCTTGGGTCTGGGGATGAACTTTTTTTCAAAGAAGTGTGATTACTTTCTGACTCGTTTCTCAGATTTCTCATCGACCATTCTTGCCTGGGATATAGCAGGAAAATGAAAAGAGAATAGACACCCCACCAAAGATTTCCTCTAGCAGTTACTTAAACTTGAAATTCTGGGCGTCTGCTTGAACTTTGTAGACAAGAGGAATAAAAAGAACTTTTTGATAGGTGTGTCTAAATTAGTACACGTAACACGCCAAATCTACACTGTATTCTCTGGAGAAGTTTCTTCTCTCCGAAAAATTGCATGGTTCTACCCAAAGCGTTAAGATTTTCACCATTGCTTGTTAGGGTAAATAATGCACGTGCACATTCACAAGAGGGCAGGTGTGCGAGCAGTCATTCTACACAGTAGCCCCCACCTTATCCGTGGTTTTGGACACCGGAGGTCACCCACTGTCCCTTTTATCATCTCTTATCATCACAAGAAGAAGGGTGAGTACAGTAGAATAAGACACTTCGCATGCGCGAGATAAAGATCACATTCACATAACCTTTGTTACAGCAGCATCTGGTTATAATTACTCTGTTTTATTACTGGTTATTTTTGTTGATCTCTTACTATGCGTAATTTATAAATTAAACTTCATCATGGGTATGTATGTATAGGAAAAAAAAAACATGATATATGGAGGGTTTGGTACTATCTGTGGTTCTAGGCATCCCCTGGGGATCTTGGAATGCATCCCCCATGGATAAGGGGGGCTGTAGCTAAGTCACTTGGCTCAGCCCATTTGGGCTGCTGTGACAGAATATCATAGACTTCTCTCAGTTCTGGAGGGTGGGAAGTTCAAGATTAAGGGGTTGGCAGATTTGGTGTCTGGGAGAACCTGCTTCCTGGTTCATAGATCTTATCGCTGTAACCTCACACTGTGGAAGGGACAGGGGAGTTCTCTGGGGTCTCTTTTCTAAGGGCCCTAATCCCATTCATGAAGGTTTCACCCTTTGGACCTAATCGCCTCCTAAACGCCCCACCTTCAAATATCATCATCCTGGGGAGTGGCCTTCAACGCATGAACGCTGGGCAAACACAAATTGTCTTTCTGTGGCATCAACACGTTGAAAGCCACGGTCTGACCTTGTGGTCCCTAAAGCAGCGGTTCTCAGACGTGAGTGTGCATCAGAATCACTGAGGGCTGTTAAAAACATTGCTGGGCCCCTGCCTCCAGAGTTGCTGATTCGGTAGGTGTGGGTGAGGCCTGGGCGTCTGCATTGCTAACAACTTCCGAGGTGTTGCCGGCCAAGGGCCACACCGTGCGAACACTGTCTTAGGTGATGTTACCTGTCATTCACCCCCCTCGGGGCAGCTCTGGATGATCGTTTAGGTGAGTGATCAAGAGTGAGGTTGCTACTTGAGCAGCAAAACGAGTATATAGATTGTGATGATCATGATGAAGGGCTACAACCATGTTTTACTTGTGGGGCATTTTTTTTTCTAAGAGAATCATCGGAGTCCTCATGCTTAGAATTGGCATCCAAGGAAAACAAACTTCTCCAGACACATACAAAAAAAAGGGGGTTCATCTGGATCATATATTAACTCTGATAATGAAAGTTTTTACTGTGTTGACTCCGGTGGCTTTAGCAGCTAATATTTTTATTATGCGTAAATAGCACTGGTAGATAGCTTAAAATATCTTCAGGGATAGATCATGTAGGTCCCCAAATAAAATATATAGTTCTTGAGGCGAGGACTCAATACATGTTGTTGACCAACTCAGGGTAAGGGAATCTATCTACGAGGTGCATTGAACCATCAGCATACGAGACAAGGAATATTCAAGAAGAATGGCGGGCGTGGTAGAAGGCTACGTGCCCTCGTGTGGTCCCTCCCACATTGGTTCTGGACTTGGCCACATGACTTGCTTTGGCCAATAGGACAGCGGCAAATGTGATAGCAAAGCCTGATCAGCACGTGCACGTTGGGGCTTGTCCTCTTGAGATGCTGCCTTTTCACACCCGTCTGTCATGCTGTAAAAAGCCTTGGGCGAAAGCAACGAATGATGAGCATCCCATTGGAGAAAGACCCCCGGGGAAAAGAGACCATCCAGAAATTTCCAGCCTCAGCTCCCAGGTGAGTGCGGTCCCATGAGTAACCTCAGCTACCGTACTTGGTGCTGGAGAATGGTGAACTGACCCCTGGCAACTGCAGGCTCCCAAGAAACCGCAGGAGGTGGTTGTTACAAAGTAATATGCAACTGAAATGGTGGGGGGGGGGGGAACGCAGGCTATTTTAAAAAGCGGCGAATGTGTTTTAAACTCTAAAAAGTAGTTCAATAATCACATGAGATTTCCCTTGGGTCATTTCTGCTTTCGTGATATTTTTACAACAGTCCTTTGTTGGAGTCTGAGAAAAACCAGTGATGTCACGAAATTTTGTTGCCCTTCTATTACAAGCCAGCCTCTGTGTGAACGGAGAGGATGGGGAGGGAAGGGGACACAAGGAAGCCGATAATCCCAGCGCGGCGTGGAAAGTGCCTGAAGGTCAGTGCCAAGAGCCTGGGGAGGATGGAAAGGAAGAAAGGACAGGCGATCCTGGGGGAAAGATTTTGCTGGCTAGTGACTTCTCTGGAGCCCTGACTTGGGCTAATCTGATTCCAGGTAGCTTTATAACCCTCAGGATAAAAAGTAGAAATCAAAAAAAAAACCAAAATCCCCGCACAACCGGAGACAAGACGAAGCTACAAGCTTTGGTCATTTATTTCAAGATTCCAAACGCCACTCCTCACAAGATATGAACGATCCTGCCTGGCTTCCTTGAAGCACATCCTGGACGTGTGGCCAAGAAACTGTTTCCTTCAATCACCGTGACAGAGCGCCTCCTGTGACAATACAATGCGCCCTCCCCACCCGCTCCCCGACACCCTGTGCCGAAAGTCAGGGCGCGGGCTCACGCGTCCCCATCCCTGCCTCCGACACGAACACCCTGGGAATTACTGGGAGAGAAGCCTGGCATGTGCGGGAGCCCCCCGAAGAGACACCGTCCCAGAAGAGGGGCCCTAACTAGGTGGAGACATCGGACTCCGAGCACTACGTCCTAATTCTCGTGAAGGGGGATCCTGGCACCCAGCCAGGACACGGAAAAGGCAGGAAAGGAAGAATGGATTCGGAGCTGGCGAAGTGAGTGTTTGCTGGCTTATTGAAACCCATAGATACAGAATTCAAACAGGGAGGAGGAATCTGACTACCGGATGGAGCTGCGGAGTGAGGCAGGATGTCAGCACTGGAGTCATAAAAGGATGCATTTTGACAGCACGGAAGCCACAGGGAGAGCGATGCTCGGTGGCCTGGACGGGTTCACCTTGTGCTCGGTATTTTATTTCTTTCTTTTTTTTTTTTAATTTTTTTTCTCTAACGTTTATTGATTTTTGAGACACAGAGAGAGACAGAGCATGAACAGGGGAAGGTCAGAGAGAGGGAGACACAGAATCTGAAACAGGCTCCAGGCTCTGAGGGTTCAGCACAGAGCCCGATGCTGGGCTCGAACCCACGGACCGCAAGATCGTGGCCTGAGCCGAAGTCAGCCACTTCACCAGCTGAGCCGCCCAGGAGCCCCTCAGTATTTTATTTCTACCTAAACCCCTTGGAGGCCAAGGTGGAGGCTATTATGTTGGTCCTCTATTAAAAAGAACCCGCGAGCCCTTCAAAGGCCTTTGGGGCCACCAGGAAACAAGGCAAACGGACAGCCAATAGGCAGATGCCCAGACCTTCACCAAACACGGATTTATTGGACGCCCGTGTTGTGACAGGCACTGCTCTGGTGTCCAGGGAGCCAACGAGGAGAACGACTGAGACTCCCTGCTCGGGGCGGGGGGGGGGGCGTGGTGGGGAGACAACAGTTCTAGTCGCCATTTAGTTGGTCACACACGTGGAGGGCCGTGGAGCACAGGGGAGCTCAGAAGGACAGCTTCCAGTGGGGGGGGGGGCTCACGGGCTCATAGGAGACCCGGCTTCGAGTGCTCTCCATAGCTCGCTCACTCTATGACCATAGGCAGGTCCCTGAATCTCTCTTTTCCCCACCTGTAAATTGGTGATAACACTATGCACCTTACAGGGTCGTGGTGAGTCACTGAGGCAACGTCGGTTGCTGGAGGGTGCGGAGGAAGGGCGAGGCTCTGTAGAGGAGACCGACTTTGAGCTTGTGCTGTTGGCCAAATGGGGACGGGGACAGCCGGGTACGTAGCTCACAGGGAATGTGGTTGCCTGTGGATCAAAAGGTGGGAACTAGAAAGACAGGAAAAGCCAGCGAGAGCAAGGACGCCATCCATCCCCAAGATAATTTTGTGGCAGCTGGCATTCGTTGCCTTGCCCTCGGTGTGGTGTTGCGATTCCGCTTCTCTCGACGTCATGCAACGTGCCCTGTGATGTTTATCGCGCCGCATTCCAGGGATGGTGTAGGGAGCCGTGTCCGATGTCGGAGAGCTTGGAAAATAGTCCTCGGTTTAATTTTAACTCTTCCTATAAACAGTGACCTAATGTGAGGAAGGCTCGGCCTGGCCAGTCCCGAGCCTCTGCCTTTCTTCCTTCTCCTCACCCCCCTCCTTCTGCCCTCAGTCCAACTGTCCCGCCTCTGTCTCACATATGGACTGTGCAAATAAACGCGGGGTGATTTGTGTGCTCAGCTAAGCTGAGAAGAGAAAGAAGAAAACGTGTGTCAGCACAGCGAAACACTCCAGCCAAGTCAGGAACCTCTCGGCAGGAGGGAGTCACCTCCTCTTTTCTCCTTATGAAATGTCGTCTCAGCAGGGCGGGGTGGAGGGCCGGGCAAAGGCCTTACCTGCAATGCCAACAACGGACTCTCCAGAAGAGAGCCCCTTCTTCCCCTCCCAGCCCCAGCTGTATTTCCCCCCCTTGAGCAGTAGGTCAAATTCTCTCTCTCTCTTCGCGTAAATTAGGTGAGCTACTGAGCACTGCTTGGGGCTGAACGATCTACCCTCTGGTTGCTCCTGGTTTTTCCTTCCTTCACTCCACCCATCGTCAACTCAGCTGAGCCCTCCCTGATTTATAGAGGCGCAACACCTTGAGAACACAGAGGACTAAAACCGCCTTTTTAATGGCTCAGGTACAAACAGACGAGCTGAACTTCCCACTGGGAGCCCACTGGTGGGGAAGTCCTAGTTACCTGACCCAGGGATAGGTGGGAAGGGGTCAGGGGAGAGGGGAATGGAAGAGTCGTGTGTAGACGCGGTGGGATGAAGGCATCGGGGGACAAGTCGGGACTGACTGCGAAGCACCAACCTAGCTCAGGGCTCAGCAAACGTTTTCTGTTAAGAGGCCAGATAGTAAATAATTGGTTCTCTTTGTGAGCCATCCAGTCTCTATTGCAGCTACTGCCTTGTAGGGCCAAATCGGCTATGGGCAAGTGGAAAACAAATGAAAATGACCGTATTCCAGTAAAAGATGGTTCACGACAACAGGTGGCAGGCTGGATTTGGCCTGTGAGCTGTAGGCTTCGGACCCCTGATCTGGAGGACGCGCTTTGCCTTTTGCCCCTTCCACGGTCCTGGAAAGAGGCCAGTGTCCCTTCCTTCTCCCAAACCTTCGTGCGACTGTGCTTCCTCCACCCTGGTGTTCCGTATTACAAACCCCAAGCGTTGCAATTGGCCATTTACCTCGACGAGGCAGTCTCCTAAGGCAAAAGTCAATGGGGATTATGACTTCAGGTGTCATGACTTTGTTGAATTCCCACCACCGGCAGGAATAGGACAGGTGGACAATGTAGGTGCTGAAACTCACCTCCTCTTGTCAGCTAAGGCGTGGTACAAGGACATCACTCAAGCAATTTGGTTTAGAATCATACAGTTCTCTTATTTTCGGTCTCCTTCGTCTTTCCAGGTCTGAATGTTGACACTTCCACTTTATCTTCTATGTTCCTTAGCTTTCCGTTTACATTTTCTATCACTTTATATATTCCTCGTGCTTTCAAGAAGGGTTCCTTAGCCAACCCATACACGCCTTCTTTGGCCACATCCATGCCGCCATTTTCTTCCACGGGAGCCTTTCGTCAAGCATGAGAGTGGGATACGCTTGAGGCTGGACTCGGGGGTAGACTGGGTTCAATTCCAGCTCTGCCTGTAATCATAAGCAAGTCACTAACCCTCTCAGTGTCTCGATGTCCTCATCTGAAAAATGGGTTTCATAATAGCACCACTCCCATGTGTGAGAAATAAATACATACATAAATGAGTAACTTGTGTAGAGCACTTAAGTCAATGGCACATTTGAGCCCACGGTCTTTCCGTGCCCAGTGCTCCACTTTCTTTGTTTGTCTTCAGAAGATTTTATATTGATAATACTTTCCCTGTTTCTTCACTTACATGTATTGTGATCGGTTTAAGCCCCAAGTCTTCTAATCCTTCTGCATCAGGCGGTATTTGTCGTACATTTTGTAGCTCTTTTTGGCCGCAGTGGTCCTCAAGGGTCTAGTTGCACTCGGGCAAGCTCACGGTCCTTTGGGGACACCCGCTATAGTTTTCAGGGGCTGTGTCTTAGAGAGGGGTGGTGAGTTTAGGAAGAAGGCAGGGCATGAGTCCCGAGTGGGGGCCCCAGTTGCCCTAGGACCACTGTCCATCCTTCCACCAGAAAGCTCTCTGACGAGGCTTAACTTTAATGCCTCACAGTGAATCTGCATGAGGAGACAGCATTCTTCAGGGTGGTTACCCACCAGCCTCAAGGGAGCTGCTCACACCTAATCCACCTTCAATTAGGGTAGGGTTTCTTCTGCCCAGATGTTAGTATTACTCACACCCCTAAGCCCTTAGACATATGGACACCGGTGCTGAGCCATTGCTGTAATGTTGGGGTCATCAGGATTGTCCCGAGGCTACCAGGAATGGACGTGGGGGTGGGAAGACCAGAGCAAACTTTGCAAAGCTTTCTTCCAGCCTCCTCTCCCACTGACACTTCTACTCGCTTCCCAGCCCCCAGAACTCAGCCACCTCTCCCTCACATTCACACCAGAAGATGAGCTTCTGTCACCCGATGACTACGCAAGGTTTTGCACAGTTATTATTGTCCTCGGTTCCTAGAATCCATCTTTCCTTCTTGTGTCTGCTGTTTCTTGAGGACTGAGTTTTGGTGGGAGGGCAACGCATGCTGTGCTAATTCCCTATCTTATGAAGAACCGAAAAACCCAGAATCATAAAGTCCAAAGAAACCGCAACGCTGTCCAGCTTTCTGTGCTACGTGTGGCTCTCCCGTGATTGCCCAAAGATGTCATCTGGGTTCTCCCTCAAGAGTTCCACCACAGGAAACACGAACGTGAGATGAACCTGTCCACTTTTTAAAAACTTTTTACTAAACAGAAGCTAACATACATACTGAAAAGTTTACGGATTGTACGTGTACAGCTCTATAAACTCTCACAAAAAAGAGCACATCAAGGTCATAGACACTTCAATTTCCGTCTTGACAAGTTAGCTGTTTGAGATGTTCCTCAGGCTAATTTTCCAGGACTGAGTATTTGCTGAAGCAAGTAACTTAGGTTATTTTTGCCTGGGCCCGGCATTGTTCACCTCAAAAGCAGGAAACTGTGCTTTATCCCAGAATTGTTTAGCACACGAATGGGAAAATACGTTAGTTTTGGTTCTTATGGGTTTGCAAAATTTGTTTATACTACAATTTAAGCATGCACAGGAAATACGGTTTTAATATTTTGCCTATAACTGATCTGCTCTTCAGGGTGAGCTGGTTAGTGGGGAAATAATAACAAAGTCAGAGAAGCAGCCCCCTTAGCCAGTACTTAGCCTCTCTAAGTAAAAATGTCTAATCTCGGCAATTTCTCCTACTCCTCCTCTCTCCAGCTCCTTCCCAAGATTATGTCTAGATGTACAAAGGTAGGCATGTGACTTGTGTGTCTTCTTGGAAGAGGGGGAAGAGGACGGTTCGTGGCTTTCTGGCTCTCGTGGTCCCCAGAACAGTGACCCTTGGCCACCTGCTCGCTACCTACCCTGTCGGATGGTGCAACTAAGGTTGATGACCCTCACTTGGTTCAGGACTAGGGGTTCTCTCTGGGTCAACTGATCTTCAATGGCATTAGTCCTTTGTAACACTTCAAACTCTGATTCCCCATTCTATTCCCCAGGGTAGGTGGGCTATATCCTGTGTGTTAATGTGTCTGGGCTTGTATCACGAAATATCGCAGGCTGGGCGCCTTCTAAACAACAGAAATCCACCTCTCACCATTCTGGAAAGTGAAGTCCAAGATCAGGGTGTAAGCATGGCTGCATTCTGGTGAAAAGCCTCCCTTGGATTGCGGCCTGCTGACTTCTTGTTGTGTCTTGACATGGTGGAAGGGGCAAGGAATCTTTGTGGGGTCTTTTTTATAAATGCACGCATCAATCCCATTTGTAATCGTTCCACTCTCATGACCTAAGCACCTCCCAAAGGTGCTACCTTCTACTACCCTCACATTGGGCATTGGGACTTCAACGTGTGAATTTTGGCAGACGCAAGCCTTCAAGCCAAAGCACCGCCCTGCCATGGGGGCCCCCAGCTTAGATCCACTGGCTCCGTATTAAGCCTCCCCACTGTCCAAAGAAACAAAGACGACCCAAATGAGAAAAGTGAAGCCTATTTATTCTGAACTTGCTGTAGCACGGGAGTCGGCCGTTGTCACTTGCATTTTGACAGACTGAAAGGCAGGCAGAGGGGTGGGAAAGCTTTGTCGTGGGAGAAAGACAAAGACATAGAAGGCTTCGCCTATGCCCTGATTGGAGGCTGTTGGCATGGAGAAACCATAGGCGAGCTAACTCATGCAGGTGTCCCATGCGATTGCCAAGGGTGCATACTTCGCTTTCTCTGCTTGGTTCAAAGTTGGAAGCAGGGAAGCTGTCGGTAATTAATCAAGTTCTGGCCACTCGCGACCAATTGTTACAGGCGTCCTTCAGCTTCCTGGACTATCAGTAGAGATAGCGATGGCCTCCTACAAGACGGACTTAGAGCAGGCCGCCTTCCTGGGGCTGATTACTATAGATAAGGGATTGGTTTCCCGGGCAGATTGCGGCAGATCTGGGGTCAGGGTTCTATTTTTAAGCATGGTCTGGCCATTGTCCAGGTGTATATTCTGCCTCTCCCCATCACGCAGGAGCTGACCCCACCCTGTCCGCTTAACAACGCCGGGCTCCTCTATTCTGTCTCAGGGCCCCTGGCGTTCCCATCACTTCCTTTTGGACATCCCTAAATCAAACCCTCCCCTCTACTCTCGTCCTTCTTCCTCTCTCAACTCCTGGGACAGGAAGGGCAGGTCCCCTGTGGCATCTCCTTCTCCCACAGAGGAGCAAGCATCAAGGCCTCCTTGTACCTCCCGGGCAAAAACTTTTCTACCTGCAGGAGAACTGTCACATCCTGGATGCCTCGGGTTGGTGCTTAGTGAGCCAAAGGAGAAGATAAAGGAGTTCAGATGGGTATAAAAAAAAAAAAAAAAAAAGAGCCATCTCCTTGCAAGACTATTATCTGGCTTCAAATCCGCTTTTGAATATCAAAAGCTGAATATCAATTCTTTCTTTCTCTTTGCATACCACATGTGACCTACCCCCACACCCCCGGGTAGATAACCCTGAAACCAATTAGGAAGAAGGACCTATACTCGCAAAGTGAAAGAGAAAATTACATTAATGTTTTTTTTTCAAAATATGGCCTCCATCACAGAAGGTATTCTTTATGTTCTCACAGAATTCTTTTGTCCTGCTCGCTTCAACTGGCTTTCTTTGGGGGAACAGAGGTTAATAGGGAGAAATGAAGCTATTTCTTGGGGCCTGTTTGGAAATGATCTCTTCCTCTTCATTCTAAGTGCTGGAGTATAAAGTCTCTTTTATCCTTTCAGTTCAGGCCTCCGTCTTCTCCAAAGGGGCTCCATTGGCTTTTCTATTTCTTCCCCATAATTTGAGCTCCCCACCCCCACTTGCTTGAATCCTAATGGAAAATGGATCTGCAATCCATCACTTTTAAGGATCTTGTTCACAGGGCTCCCCATGTCCCTCCCCCTTAACAGCAAGCTCTCTTGAAAGTTTGTGTGCGTGTGTGTGCGTATAATAATAGGCCCTCTATCCCTTCCCCGTCTTGATCGCTCTTACAGACTGCGTGTAATAATAATTTTATATCTGACTTTGGCTGTTACTTCATTCCCTCTAGTTCTAACCCATTATTTCACATTTTCAGAGGCTCATTATGACTCATTGGGTAGCCGAAGAAACATAATGAGTCCAAGATGATTGCACATGGCGGTGCTCCACAAATAGATATTAAACAGCTCATGAAATCTATAAATGTCCTTACTATCCTGGGTGCATTATAAAGCTATGAATCAATAATTCAGGCTAGTTTTTTTATCCTCTCTAAAAACCTAGCTTTCTGGACTTTTTTTCTCATGGAAATGGAAGCTATATACACAAGGAGGAATGAAAGCTAGAAGAGAGAAGGGGGGCTTGGATAGAAGGAAAGGTGGAAAAGAAGATACGAAGACAAAGAAGGAGGCGGAACTTATTTTAATGGCATATGCCTTTTCTCACAGCTTCTTGACAGCTGTCCACATCAAGAATAAACAATGGCAGGCACAAACTAGCCACTCAAGAACTTGTTGAATGAGCAAAAGTTCTATGACTGTTTTGGGTTGAGTGCATACATTGGTTTTGAGAATAACCTTTACTGAATAGTTATTCTGTGCCCAGAACAATGGGTGTATTTACTTCTCAATCATTAATGTGAGGTAGGAGCTGATATTATACCCAGAAGCCACTGACGGGAGAGCAATATACATGCTGAATATTTGAGAAAAGCTAATAATCAGAGGAAAAATCATTGGCACGCTGAAAAACAAAAACGAAGAGTGAATTGAATCAGCTCTCCCTTTCGGATTTCCTCTGTTGGCAAATGATTCCACCATCTACCAACTTACCGCACCCAGAGCCCTGGCAATCGTTCTAGATGTTCTATCACAAATGGTCCCCCACCAAGTTCTCGCTCTGTCTCCAGAGGTCTCATATACATCCACTTCTACCCCTCCACTGTGGACAAATTCCAAATTGTCACTGATTCTTGCTTCGCTCATTATATAAACTTGCCAACTGGTCTTCCTGCTTTTCTTCTATACTGCCCACCAGAGTAATCCTCTAGAATATAAACCTGATCATGTTACTCGTTGGCTTAAAAGTCTTTCAATTATTCCCTATTTTCTGCAAGATAAAATCCAAGCTCGTTAACAGGACGTACAGAGCCCTTCACGAACTCGCTCTTTCCCTTCCTTCCAGCCCCACTGGCTCCCAGCCTCTCTCTTCACTAGTCTTTCCTCCAGTCATCTCCTCTCCCCACCCCCTCTTCCCTCCGGTCATCTTGAACATTGCACCTTCCCCCCGGGACGCTTTTGTGCCTCTGAACGTCTACATTTTGCTCTCTGAAGTTATCTCTCCCTTCTTATCATTTCTTTAGCTGGCCACCTACAGGACATCTTTCAAGATTTAGCTTTGTTTTTCTCCGGGACACTTTCTTGTTCTCCGGTCCTGCCCCTTCTCTCTCTTCGTCTCACTATCCCCTGCCTCCTTTCAATGCGTACACGTCTCAAAAGTGGATTTCATGCCTCTATCAGTCAGGGTCCCAGCAGGAAACAGCTGGCACCCTTTGATCCATCTAAATTTGAGGAAGATTTAGTTAAAAGGGACTAACTACAAAATTGTGGGTTGGGTTCCATGGGGCCCCAGGAACTATGCAAGAGCTGCTCTGGCCACAGTGTAGAGCTGCCACAATCACTAAGTCAGGAAGGAAAGGGTGAGAGAGAGAGAGAGCAGTTCAGCTAAGGACGAGTTGTGACTTTTGATTGAGTCATCCTCCCAGGAAGGGACAGAAACATCTCTGAGCTCCCTTCTTCTCTCTCTGTCTCTGGTCTCCTGAAATGGTCCCCGTCGACGGAAGCCAACAAGAAGCCAGTGAACCCGGGAGCCTTGGTGCTGTGGCCCATGGAGGCCAGCCTCCAAGAAAGAGCCAAGAGTAGGAGAGGGGAGGAAAGACTTCGCCACCTTCTTAAGTTCTGCGGCTGAGCCTGGGAAGGAAACTGACAAAAGACAGCTTAACGGGAGAAAAGTATACAGATTTTATTTGATACTAATATTTTTATATGACACAGGAGCCTTTGTAGAAAAGAAACGGGGAGCCAAAAAAGTGGCTAGGCCTGAGAGCTTTTATACTATTTCTGCAAAGGACGACAAATTGTGGAGATTTGCCAAGACGAAGGGAAAAGGGGTCTGGGCTGGGGCGGTAAATAATGGAAAAATGAACTGGGAAGCATATGGGTGAAACTAATGGAAGATAAGGCTCATTTTTGTAGGTGTATTCGTACAGATTCATCTCGATGTCAGCTCCTCATGTCAGGTGATGAGATATTCACCTTTCTCTGGTATCAAGAGGCATCTTTTCTCATGGGAAAAGTGTCTTACTTTTAAGGCCGAGAGGGAAGATCGGAGAGGAGAGCGTTTCCTGCGTTTTCTATTGCTCGAGTGCTTTCAACAGCTCAAAACAGTCAACATGCCCAAGTGACATATCTCAGGGCAGCCCGTTCCGATGGTCCTCAGCGGGGAGGTGCCGGCAGGAGATCTGGAAGGACACCGCGCCCTCCTTCCGTGCCCCACAGCATCCCCACACACCTCTCCGATCCCACCTCTCCTGCCGGACTCCAACCATTCAACTGCTCGACGCTTCAGCAAACCTGTCTGCTTTGTCTCTTTACCCCAGCGCCTGCCACAGTGACGGGCATGTCATACGGACTCAGTAGGTATTCTGTAAAATGAAGTAACAGAATTTTAATGTATTCGGTGCCGGAATTGTTAGAAGCCTTGGAGAGGATTTCGTTCACTCTTCTTATTTCAAAGATGGAAAAACCAAGTAGGGTGAGAAAAAAATAAAATACAATAAAATAAAACACAATACAATAAAATACAATAAAATACAATAAAATAAAACACAATACAATAAAATACAATAAAATAAAATTGAAATAAAATAAAATAAAATTGAAATAAAATAAAATAAAATAAAATTTAAATGAAATAAAATTGAAATAAAATAAAATACAATAAAATAAAACTGAAATAAAATAAAATAAAATTGAAATAAAATAAAATAAAATGAAAATAAAATAAAATAAAATGTAAATAAAATAAAATAAAATGTAAATAAAATAAAATAAAATAAAATTTAAATGAAATAAAATTGAAATAAAATAAAATAAAATTGAAATAAAATAAAATAAAATTGAAATAAAATGAAATAAAATGTAAATAAAATAAAATAAAATTGAAATCAAATCAAATCAAATAGAAATAAAATGAAATTAAAATAAAATAAAATTGAAATAAAATAGAATAAAATGAAATAAAATTGAAATACAATACAATACAATACAATGAAATTGAAATAAAATACAATAAAATGAAATTGAAATAAAATAAAGTAAAATCAAATGGAAATAAAATGAAATAAAAGAACGAATTTGCACCAAAAATGACAACACGAACGCCTAGCGGTAAATGGACTTGCCCCAGCGTGTTGCAATGAATAAGCAGTACGTTCAAGACCAGATCCTAGGTCTCCTGATTGCCAGGCTCCCTCTACTTCCTTACTGTTTCCTCTACTACTTAATCCTAATTTTCAGGTTACATTCCCTGGAAGGAGAATTCACACGAGTTTCTCATAAACCCAAGACTCTTCTGTTTTGGC
Organism: Felis catus; assembly: GCF_018350175.1. Lineage (NCBI taxonomy): Eukaryota > Metazoa > Chordata > Mammalia > Carnivora > Felidae > Felis > Felis catus. Next base: position 14,447,342 of record NC_058372.1, read on the forward strand.
AACACGAGAGAGGCAGAGAGAAGGTTGGATCCGTCTGCTCGGAGTCCCCTGCCAAAAGCCGACTGGGAACTCGCTGGGTAAAGCGACGCTCTGAAAGCCAGCGAAGTGCCAGGCGCCGGGAGTCCTGAAACGAAGCGCCGGGCTCGCGAATAACGCATTTACACCAACTACCCCTTGGTGGCGGGTGGTGAGGGTGGTTTTGCTTTAACATCCTATTAGCACATGATCTTCGGTTTCCAAAGCCTTTCTCGGTTCCAAACCCCACAGGTGGTGATGGTGGGCGGGAGGGAGGTTGGGTACGATGTTCCTCAGTTGGGAAGGAAAGCTGTTGGCGCCTCCTCGCTTGCTTTCGCGATTGGCGGCGGCTGCTCTGTCCCCTGCTGTCCCCTCCCCCGGAAAAGCAAGCGTCTCTGGGGACGCGACTGTGCGCCAGGAGCCGAAGACACGCGGAGCCTCCTCCGTAGAGGATTAGAATCGTGCATTCACGTATGGGCCCTCGGGGAACTGCGTGCTCCTTGAGCGCCGAGGTCATGTCTTCTGTCTAGGTAACCCCAGACCCTGGGCAGGTGTCTCACGCATAGGGGGTGCCACCGCACAGAACGAAGGGAACACTGGGGAGACTTGAGGACGTGGATTTGGGGGCGAGGGGTAGACCCTAAGACGGGGCACTCTTCTTAGCACTGAGATGTCCCTTCATCTAAGAGAGGTGGTTCCATCAATTACATGGGACATGAACTGTAAAACGTGGAACACAGCTCAGTTTTCTGGAAGCCAGTGGCTCGTTGTCTGACCGGGCAATCTGAACCACCTACGACAAACTCAGCGGTAAGGTAAGAAGGCTGAAAACTACCTTCTCCGGTCCTTTTCTTGTTTGAAACTCTCTCAACTCTCCCTGCTGTCCAGCCCCTCAACTCTCCTCTTCGGCAGGGCAGAAGCCAGCCTGCCAGGCTGCCACGCAAAGGGGTGAGGGGCACGATGCGGGGGTGCGATCACAACGAGTTTCGCCGCTGTCAAAAGAAAAACAGCGCTGAATTTTTTAATTCCGCAGAGGACGTGCAGTGTCTCAGAATCATCGGCCTTCTCGCATTTGCCAAAAACGGCCCTCAATTCATTAAAACGTGTGGTTGCTGAAAACCTTTTTGCCCAACGTGAGCTTTGTGAGATGGAAAAGGCAGTGAGGATGTGCATGTGGGGGGGGTGGGGGACAGGAGGAGTGAGAAGGAAGGCTTATCGGTTGCTAGAGGTCGAATCCCCCCTAAGAACGCGCAGGGAGCCAAATCGCGAAAATTAAAATGCAAATCGGGGGAGTGGAAATCTATTGGGCGCAGATATCGTGCCCTGATGTTATTGTCCTGCTTGTACGCTAATTGTGAATACTCTCCAACGACTCGAGAAAGTTGGAGGACACTTCTTTGCAGTCACGCTTCTCTGTCATTCACCTTTTCTCAAACGAAATGGCAGTAACGTGATTATGTTCTTTAGTCCTTTCTGTCCAGACTGAGAATTATTTAAGAAACTGACTGCGTGAGTTGGGGCAACACCAGCGACCGTGACAAATACACCCAAGCTTCAGTCACGTAGCACCACAGAAGTTCGTTTCTCACCCGCAGAGCAGGCCAGGGCAGGCGTTCCTGGAGGAGGCGAGAGGGGGGAACACAATTTTGCTCCAGGAGGTAACTCAAGGATCCAGTTGCCTTGCATCTTGTGGCTTTGTTATCTCATAGGAAGTGGGAGTACCTCGCCATGGAAGGAGAAAGCGAGGGTGGAGAAGCCAACCCTTTCCCTTAATTACCCTGGCTCCGAGTGACAAGTACTATTTCTCTGCATATTCTATTGGTCCAACCCAGACCTCACGGGGTGCTAGAAATAGAGTCTCTGACGGGTCAGCTCTACCCCGGCGGCAACATTTTCCTAGGTAAAGGGGAATGTGATTGTTGACAAGCAGCCATGGCTGCTCTGCCCATTTATCTTCATCGCTCTTAGACTCTAAGAAAAATGGCAGCCCTTCCTTGTCCATTGAGTGTAACTTTCTCTCTAAAGATTTCTAAAGCAGAACCCTCATCCATCTCTCGTGAGAAACCCATGATTCAAAGGGAAGTTCCCACATAGGCACTCCCAGCTTCCTTACGCATCTGCCTTGGGGTTTTTCCCCCCGGATTCTTCTCTACCTCTGTTTGGAATCCACTTCCTTTCAGGAGCCAGTGCCCAGATCCTGTGGTTTCTTCTGCATTCGTTAGGCCTCTGCTTGTTTTACCTTGGGAGGGGGGCAGGGGAGAGTCCTCCTCCCTCAGACATATTTCTTGGAAAAGCTTTGTCTCTATCAAAGGCATTCCAAGCCTTCACAAACCGGTGGGAAGATAACTTTCCTTAAGAAATCTCTTGACATTCAGAGTCCCCAGCGTCTTTGTGGCCACCAGTAACCAGTAACCAGTAACCAGTGGAACCAGTTCCACTGGTTACTGGTTCCACCCACTACAGAAGGGTTCCCCTTCCTCACTTGTAAGTCAGAGAATGTTAGGGTCAACTCAGTTTTTAGGGGTACACAAACTGAGGTCCGGGGAGCTTAAGTAGGACCTTGCCTGAAGTTTCCCAACCAGTTTGTGAAGAATCAGGCTTAGGATTCAGAAGGTTTGATGCTCGACTAACATTATTTTCATGCTGACATGTAGTCTTAAGAGCACATAGCCCACGAGTCAATACCAGCGGGCATTCAAAACCCATAGAAGAGACACTAGAGTGAATACATTGATACACGTGCTACGTGTGATTCTGGGGGTCAGCCTTGCATTTTCCTTTCCCGTGCAAATCTTTTTATTTCTTGAGACGTGGAATATCATTTTACGTTTCCACAATATTTTCATGAGGGCATGGTATTTAGTGACTGACTAGTCAGGTGTTAGTTCTCTCTCTCTCTCTCTCTTTCTCTTTTTTAAATTTTTTTTTCAACGTTTTTATTTATTTTTGGGACAGAGAGAGACAGAGCATGAAGGGGGGAGGGGCAGAGAGAGAGGGAGACACAGAATCGGAAGCAGGCTCCAGGCTCTGAGCCATCAGCCCAGAGCCCGACGGGGGGCTCGAACTCACGGACCGCGAGATCGTGACCTGGCTGAAGTCGGACGCTTAACCGACTGCGCCACCCAGGCGCCCCTCTCTTTTTTAACATAAAAGCCAGTACTGACATAAATTTGTACTAGCATCCAAAACACCTAGAAATCCACCTATCAGATAGATACAAGATCTCAGTCAGAAAACCTACAGATTGCTAAAAGAAATTAAAGAAGACCTATATAAGTTTAATAATATACCACGTTCATGAATTGGAAGGCTCATCATGGTAAATAAATAAAATCTCTCCAAACTGATCCGTCGAGACAACGCAATACCAATCCAAGTTGTCCCAGGAAGTCGTTTTGAGGAAATTGTCAAATTGATTATAAAATTCATAGGGAGATGCAAAGTTTCAAGAATAGTAGAGACAATTTGGAAGACAAACAAAGTGGGAGGATGTCATGACTCACTATAAAAATGCACCAATTTGAACAGAGTGGCATTGGTCACAGGCTAGAAAAATGGACCAATGGGACAAGATAGTAAATCCAGAAATAGCTTCGTGTACGCAAGAAGGCTACTCCTGAGTTCTGGAGTTTTCATTTAACTGAGGTAAATAAAGAGAATTTTGATCTCCCCAATCGGAGTAGAAGAATCATTATTCCCCCTCCTTCGTATTTCTAACCCTGGAAATCTTAGGAGGTGCCTAACTAAGAACTCCTAAATTTATTCCCTCTGAAGTATTCCACAGTAGCTAACACCATTATTGGTGCTGAGAACGTTCTTTGGCAGACGTACAATTACTCATCTGTCAGCGTTCACGGGAAGCTGACTTCAGCGCCATGTTTTCATAAGCTTTGGTGGTTGAGAGAATGCGGGCAGGATGGCAAGCTGAGGAAGTTTCAGACACGTCACCTGGAGTAGCTTAACAGCAAAAGCACAGGCTTTGGGAGCAGACGGATCCAGGCTCCAAAGCCGCGTGCACAATGCTTGATCGTGCACAAACGATTTCGTCTCTCTTAGATTCCGTTTCCTCAACTATAGAATAAACAAGATCGTGTTTCTTTTACAGAGATGGCGTGACTGAGACACAAGACAGTCTAGGTACAGTACCTAGCACCTTGGTTAACCCGGACGATCGCAAAAATTAATAACCAAGGAAAAGTTATGGACAACGGGACCGCTTTGATCAACTTCCTTTCCACCGGCAAGCACACACTGAGCACCTATGGCATGCCAAGCGCAGTGCTAGGTGACAGGCGGATGAGAGCTAAGTCAACTTCTGCCCACCCGCCATTTTTCCCACTGGGAGTCACCCTCCACCTGCGAGCGCTGGGGCCTCAAGATTGGAAAACACGCTTTGGACCATCAGGCGGCCATGGTTCACACTGCTCAGCCCCCTCGATCGCTTTCAGGGAGGTCTGTGTGAATCCAGAATCAAGCCCAACCCTGAGCTGGGCCGAGATGCCCTCTCCGGCCTGGATTTGCTTTGCCGGTTCGCTTCTGACACAGCAAGTACATTGTTCCTGACTCCTGGACACTCTTGCCAGCAGCCAGTTCATGACCTTCCAGAAATTGCTTTGCTTTTATGTAGCAAGCTTTCATTTTAACTCCCTTTCCTTTTTTTTTTTTTAATCAAAAAGTAATTAAAACGCCATAGCAAGCATAGATTTCACTCACTCCGATCGGCAAGAAAGGAAAGAGAAGAGGAAACACACGTTTCATTGTTTGCCATACCTGGTTGGCAGAGTCCTCTGGGGTTTTGCTGAGGTGGGGATTTGAGACCATCCCTCCCCCCAGCGCGAACACTTCTGTGGAGCACGGAGGTGCCTCACCGGGCCTTCCTCAGAGCTGTGGGTGGAGGGGAAAGGCCAGGCCCTGAAGGGCACCCCCGGTGCACCCTGAATGATTTACTACAGACACAAGGCAAATTTTGTTGCTGTTTGAGGCCCCCCCCGCCCCCCCACTCTACCTCTCTCAGTCCTGTGGAGCCTTTCCTTCCCTTGACAGATTCCGGAAGCATCCTCCCTGGGAACAGATCTTGCACGGACAGCCATGCAACCCCCCCAGTCCACCATTACGAGACTCTCAGGTCTTGCCAGCTAAAATCAAGTGCACCAACTGGGATTTGGAGAGCTTTCTTGACACTTCTTGTTTCTCCTGCCCCCCCCCCCCACCTTCCCCGGGTCCTAATGTAAGTACCGTGCCCTGAGATGGGATAACCCATAAGACTTCAGAGTATTTGCCTATAGGCTTCCGGGCCAAACTTGGATCTGGAGAATTTGCCCATGGTTGGGCCAAGAGAGACCGCGATCACGACAGACCCAAACTCTGCTTGGAGACTTGGTGGGGGGGGGGGGGTGTGGGAAGTTTCCCGGGGTACACATCACACTGAAGCAAATGTCGATGCCTCTCCTTGATGAGGCACTCTTGGGGTTTTTATAAAAGGCCGGAAGAACAAGATCGGGGGACTGTAGTCCTCCTAATTGGCACCGTTTGCGGCCCTCTCCGCGGGGGTGGTCCCCCCCCCCCCCGCGGTCTGCTCTGCGGAACGGTAAGAGTTAATTCCAGGGCTCACAGGGCTGAGAGGGAGAACAGAGCTGACAGCTCCCAGTAGGCAAGCCCAAGCCATGGGGTTTCCATACCGCTTCCTTGAGCTACAGGATTGATTTTCTGCCGGACTTCCCAAGTGTCAATGAATCTACAGTTCTCCTTCCAGGAATTATTAGACTCTGGGGAGATAATAAGAAAGGGACTAAAAGTATTTTTGAAAAGTTCTCCAGAGTTGGCGAACGCCACACAAGGCCCGCGTTGGCTTTGGTTTCTTTGCTGGGCTGGAGGGAGGGGGAAACACAAGGTAGTTGTGTGGTTGCAAGTTTTGGCCAGGGCCCACGTTACTAGAAATTAAGACTGAGGAAGCAGAACTTCCCCTGGGGCCCTAGTGCTGACTTTGAGTTGCGATCTTCCAGAAGATTCTGTGGAGTGGGAAAACAGTCGCCCGTTAAACTAGTGCAGCAGGATGATAGATTCTTTCACTCCAAGCGTCTTAATGAGACAGCCCAGGAAGCCTGGACTTTAAAGGGACAAGACGCCATCTGAGCTGAGGGGAAGCTGGGTTGATTTGGAGTCTAGAGCAAACGTTGCCTCTTGTGCCTTGTCTCGTGTCTCAAGTTAGATTCCTGGAAGCAGACCCTGAGGGATTCATTTAAGGAATGTTCCCAGGAAAAATCAGCAGGGGGTTTGGGAAAGGGCCAAAGAAAGGAAGGATGCCAGCCAGGTAAGGGTGCAACATCATGAAAAGCCCCGGGACTGGAAGCGGTGAGGGGTGACTTATATTCTCTCCAGAGCTTTCCGGTGCCCCAAGCCGTGGTCCTGAGTAGACACCAGGGGAGCTGGATATTTACACTCCACTCGCATCGGTCATCCACTGGTTAACGGCTGACATCCCGGGGAAGATGCAAATTCTCATCATTGCTGCCTATCAGCAGGCAAAGTAGTTTCAGGACCTTGAGGGGAACCTTCCAGCAGAGACACAGGAGCTGTTCGGCACACCTGGAGCTGGTATGCAAGAAAATGATAAAGGGTTCCCAAGGGGTATGGGCCGAGCACTGACTGCATTGCTGTGTCTTGTCTGGACTTAAAAGCCCTGAGCTGGCAGGCCATCACTTGCAGTCAGGGGTATCCAGAGTAGACACAATTATCTGTAAGAGAAACTCTACTGAAGCAATCCATGGTGGCACGGGCACTGAAGGATCTAGATGGTCACTGATGATTTGTGAGTGCTCCACACTCTGCCACTGATCCCGGAGTTACTGCCAGCCAGGGGTCCCCTGGGGTTGTGTCCTTCATCTTGCCTTAACTTGTTCTGGTTCACACGTCCCCCACATGACCACATGGAGACATGTGTGTGTGTTCGGGGTGGGGCTATGCTGCATGAGCTGGAGGACAGCAACACCCATCTCTGTGTTCTCTTCTACTTCCCACATCTGAAAGGAAATGGATAAAGCCCGATACCAAAGAACCAGCATATCTTTCTCAACCTTGGCCGTCCCTCAGTCTGGAGTTCCTACAACAATGTAGGAATCATCTGGATTATAGATGTCCAGCCAGCCCGCTGGAGCTCAGCATGGTGGGCAGACTTCTGACGGCACGGTTCTTGTCGGGAAGAGGCAAGAACGAACTTCTTGAAGCCTGAAGCTCAGCTGTTGGCCTCTCGAGCGTGACCTGCCGGCCTGGAGGGGAACAGAGAAATAAGATGGAAAAGCCGATCTGGGACCAGTTTTACTCCTTCCTGTCGCATCGGGAGACTGGCAGGGAATGAAAGGTGAGGCAATGACCGGAAGCACAGCACCCAACGACTGGTTTTGTGCAGGTGCAAATCCTGCTAGTTGAGCCATGCCACCGTGGAGCCTCCAGATCCTTGTGAAGCCTCTTCCTCAGACTAAAAATAATCAGTCATGTATAAACAAGTGTAAATATATTTTTAACATGCCTCAGAAAACCACCTTCCTGTCGGGTTTCAGGGCTCTCTCTGCGAGTCAACTGGCAGATCGTAAAAGCAGCTGTAACTGCTTTGGAACTTTCCACCACAGACGAGCCACTGTGACCTCAGGTGACATCTGATCGGGGGGGGCGGGGGGGGCAGAGTGACTTTGTGTTGAGAGATTAGAATCTCTAACTGCTTTGTGGTTTCAGGAGGCAAGAGAGGGCCAGAGCCGAGGAGAGAGGGCGAGAGCTTAAAACTTCAGGGTGAATACCACCAGGAAGCCCTCGCATTTTGAGGGTCACTCGTGTGGCTTCCTGGGGAAAGTTCCAGCAGCCAGAGAGCCATGCCGTTGCAACGTTAGCCGGCGGAAACGAAGGAAGCCCATCACTCAGCGAGGCAGCTAGCTGGCTGGCAGCTCCCAGATGGAGATGGTATTTCACCCTGTGCGGGCAGGCGGAGGTGGGAAAGAAACTGACCAACTGTCACCAGTCTGAGAGACTCTGACACCAACTTGGCAGGATGAGAAATGTATTTCCTCTTAAAGGCGTACACACAGCAGATGACCCCCGAGCAAATAGCATATCTCTAGTAAACTAACGCTGGGTGTTCCCACTGAGGTAGCTTTTCTGACTCACTTATCAGACATCGGACACCTCTTACCTCTTCTTGGAATTTGTCATCATTCCATGGAAGGAAGAGACTGGGTCGTATAAGGATTTTTGCATTGGGAGGACACTGGGTGCTTTTCAAAGAGTGATCTACACCCACCCGGGAAGGCCAGGATAGAAATGATTAGGGGCGCCTGGGTGGCTCAGTCGGTTGAGCGTCCGACTTCGGCTCAAGTCATGATCTCACAGTCTGTGAGTTCGAGCCCCGCGTCGGGCTCTGTGCTGATAGCTCGGAGCCTGGAGCCTGCTTCGGACTCTGTGTCTCCCTCTCTCTCTGCCCCTCCCCTGCTCATGCGCTGTCTCTCTCTGTCTCAAAAATAAATTAAAAAATAATAATAATAAAAATTTTAAAAAAAGAAATGATTAGGAAAATGTGGGGGATAAAAAAAACAGAAGACAGAGGGCAGGAAGACATATGCCAGAGGCTCGGAGCTAGTTAAGTGGCAGGGGCACTTTGCTGGGCACCAAAGTTAAGGTCGCTTGATGACCCCCAGGTGCTGCTGCTTTGGTGATGACCTAATTCTTCCTATTCTTCTGATGGAATGGTGGAAGCCCAGCCCGATGGAACAAACAGGAAGCTCTGCTCAGGCAGGGAGAACCCTGAGCCCCCAACTCCGAGTTCATTCACAGCCTCCTGCCTCTGCCGTTAGAAGCGCTTGGGAGATTCCTTGCCTTTGGCCTTTGGCCCCGGACAGTGCCATTTCTCTGCCCGTGGGTAAAAGAGGAGTTCCTCTCACCCTGCCAACATCACCCCCCTTCTGCTCCCCCAAGGAGAGAGCAGAGAGGGGGCGAGACCAGGCCTGCCCAAACCTGGCGTTTCCAGCCATGAGGTATCGTCGATTCCCCGTCTAGGCCTGAAAGCAGAGGGCGCTTGGTAGCGGCCGTGAGCCAGCAGATGCCGGATTGGAGATTTCATGTTTGGCCTGGATGTTTTCCAACGATAAACTCAAATGAAAACTTTAGAAATGTTATATTACCGAAGTGTGCCTGCGTGCACGCGTTGGGGTAAGGACGGGGGTAGGGGAATTGTCGCGGGGGACGGGGCTGCGACACAGCTAAACAACGACACCTGAACTACGGCAGACCCTCATGGTCCCCACTAAGAGGAGGGGTCCTGACTACCCAAATTCTCGGATCCTGTGCCTCGATCACACAGCAGTCCGGGCGTGTGACTGGAACACCTGGGCTTACCCTTCGTGGCGTTGCTCACCTTCCTTCAATCGCCACCTCTGTGACCCTCAACCTCTCCGGTCGTAGATTAGAGGCATGAATCAGAGAGCAGCCATCCCTCACCACTCAAGAGTGCGAATCTAGTGTGGTCAATGGCGCCTGTGATTTCTAAGTATCAGTCGCCCGTGCTTCCAAGACGGATTTGAAAACGGGGAAATGTTGACAGGCTCACTGCCTCTCGTTTCTGTCCTTTTCGAAGGACTTTCCCACTTCAGGCGACTACCTCTGTCGGGAGCATGTGCGTGAAAGCATATGTTTGCAAAACCGATGAAACATTTGCGTATAATAGCATTTTCACAGCACTTAGTATAAACAGGGAGAAACTTATCTTCTGCCAGTGATTAGGAGAGGCTTTCCGTGGGTGTCTGCGAAATGACAGATTGTACAATTTTTTTAGGGGAAAAAAAAAAGTTTGTCGGAGAAAAAAAAAAAACCCTGCAGGCAATAATATTTTGACCTGGAGGGGACTAAATATGCCGGCTTGTTTATAGAAAATAAACTCAGCTCCAAAGTTTACATTCAGAAGAAACTTGGTCGCTTGCTCCCAAATTGAGAGCAGAATTGTTGATCGCTGAGGTTAATGTTCTTTTACGAAAGTGAAAATATTGTATGTAATTAGATTAGGAAGAGATTTCAGAAGAGAGGGTGAGGACTTGGGTCAATGAGGGCACAATTTTGATTTTATTAGCCAGCTATTAGAGCTGTCTTTGGCATTTCATGAGTGACTCCCAGCGTTGGGATATTGCCGTGGAAAGTCATTTGTGTCCTCTGTCCGGACTAATTGAGCGACAATCATAAATAAAACGCTCTTTTTAGGAAAACAGTGGGTGGCAGGGCCCCGTCCTGTCCCTGCAGGGAGCGTGTTTATGCCTTTCGAAGAGCCACTGGCTGAGCTCACCTGCCCGGCTAGTTCACAGAGGAGAGTCAAGGCGGTCCAATCAACTAAGTTGAACGCAGTTTTGAAATGGAAATCAGCAATCCGGGTATCCAGCTGCCTCCTGGTCAATGGGAAGGAAGCTAGAGGCACCGATTGGATTCTGGTGCTCTCTCAAGCCTCGTTCAAAGGAAGAAGGCCCTGAGTAACGTGGATCGCGAGTTAGCAATACAGGGGAACGAAATACCACATGTCATATGTTTTGGGTAGTGTGTGGGTGCCGAACAGGCCGACATGGAAGTATCGCCATAAACCCCAGCTGCCCGCTTCAGCTCCCTCCCTCCTGTGCAGACACAAGATGGGCCCCAGACAGACGGACAACCAGAAGGCTCCAAGGAGGATGGCAAGGAGCGCCTCGCTGCTCCCCGCGTCCAATGGGAAGGCATTTCTCTTTGGGAGCATGAGCTCTTACTTACCTTCTCTCTCCCCCTCAAGATGTGCTCCTTCTTCTCCCTCCTTGCCCTTTAGAATAAAGAACGTGTCTGGAGGCAAACATCTACTCTGTGTAGAGATTAAGATCTCTGGTTAGAGACTTGGGACTGAAAGGCATTCGCGGGCTGGTCGCCTTGAAGTCCTTTATCTTGACGTTGGCTCATGTGACCACCAGGCTCTTGTGGCCGCCAAAGGGTGGCTGGGGGTATGTCACCGCCTCCCACTTCTCAGCCGTGTGCCTTCCCCAAGCTGACCCAAACAACCACACAATCTAGGTAAAAACCCAGCTAGTATCTTTATAATCGTGGTCTTTAAATTCCAGTTCAGACCTCTTACTTTATATCCGGATTGGCTAAATCCCTGGCTGGTAGCTCTTTTGCCTGTTCTTCCTTTGGGGGTGAATCTCGCCACCTTGTCATTTGGCAAACACAGCTTCGCGATAGGTTCGCTGCAGCCCCCCAAGTTAAATGGCTCTCCCCGCCCCCCCCAACTCTGAAATTTCATCATCACCGCAGAGCTTGAGCAAGTTAGCCAGTGGCGTTGTCACTCAATAACTCTTGCTTGAGCACCTGCTGGGGACCAGGTCCCGTGCTGGCTGTAGAGGAGGCATCCTCTCGAAAGACCAGCTTGTGGAACGTGAAGTCTTGTAGGGACACAGAGAGGCGGGCAAGTGCAATACAGTCAAACGTTGTTCCGGTGAGTCACGTTCGGGAGGCCGCAAGTGTCTTCCTCTGCGTGTGTCTGTTGGGTCACAATACCGTAAGCTGGGTGGCTTAAACACACATGTATTGCTCACAGTTCTGGAAGCTGGAAGTTCAAGATTAGGGTGCTGACAGACTCGTCTCTGGGTGAGGTTCAGTTTCAGGCTGCCTTCTCGCTCACATGACGGGGGGGGGGAAGATCCGGTGTCCCTCCCTTTTCTTTTTCTTTTTTTTAAATTTTTTTTTTCAACGTTTATTTATTTTTGGGACAGAGAGAGAGATAGCATGAACGGGGGAGGGGCAGAGAGAGAGGGAGACACAGAATCGGAAACAGGCTCCAGGCTCTGAGCCATCAGCCCAGAGCCCGACGCGGGGCTCGAACTCACGGACCGCGAGATCGTGACCTGGCTGAAGTCGGACGCTTAACCGACTGCGCCACCCAGGCGCCCCCCTCCCTTTTCTTACAAAGGCACCAATCTATTCATGGGGGCCCCAGCCTCATGACTTCATCTAAACCTAATTATCTCCTAAAGGTAGTGGAGGTTAGGGCTCCACATATGAGTTTTTGGGGCCACCACCAACAGCTACCCAGGGGCCCCATCTCTGCTCCAGATTCCACCCACCCTGACTTTCTAGTCACCCCATTTTCTACCCTTTATGCCAGGGCAAAGTCCCTTGCATCATGATAGCTAAAAACATAGCGTTCTTTCTGTCCTTTTCCCTGGTTCAAACCACTGTGACAGGTTAAAACTACTTTTTTTTTTTTTTTAAGTTTTGAGAGAGAGAGAGAGAGCAAGTGGGGAAGGGACAGAGAGAGAAGGAAAGAGAAAGAATCCCAAGCAGGCGCCACACCACCAGTGCAGAGCCCAATGCGGGGCTGGAACTCATGAACGGTGAGATCATGACCTGAGCGGAAGTCAGACGCTCAACTGACTGAACACCCAGGGGCCCCACAGCTACTCTTTATATCATCCTTAAATGATGGCTTCTCCAAGTCCTGCCCCACTGGGGCATTGCCCAGGACAAACAGCCAAGAAGATTTCTCTGCCTTCTCTCTCTTTTTTTTTTTTTTTAAATATGTTTGTATGTATTTATTTACTTTGGATAGCAGTGTGTATTTTTTATTTTCATTTTTTAATTTACATCCAAGTTAGCATATAGTGCAATTATGATTTCAGGAGTAGATTCCAATGATTCACCCCCTATACATAAATTTTCTTTAATGTTTATTTATTGATTTAAAAAAAATTTTTTAACGTTTATTCATTTTTGAGAGAGAGAGAGAGACAGACAGAGCGTGAGTGGGGGAGGGGCAGAGAGAGAAGGAGACACAGAGTCCGAAGCAGGCTCCAGGCTCCGAGCTGTCAGCACAGAGCCCGACGCAGGGCTCGAACTTACAAGCCGCAAGGTCATGATGTGAGCTGAAGTTGGACGCTTAACAGACTGAGCCACCCCGGTGTCCCGTCTCTGCCTTCTTTTCTTATTGTCACTTCCTGACTTTCCCTATCATGGACACATTATCGTATTTGCTGAAAAATTGTCTGTGATGGCTAATTGCATGTGTCAACTTGGTTAGGCTGTGGTGCCCTGTTTTTTTTGGTCAAACGTCAGCCCGGCCATTGCCGTGCAGGCATTTGTTCGATTAACATTTAAATCAGTAGACTTTGAGTGAAGCAGATTACCGTCCGTCACGTGGATGGGCTCAGGGAACAGAGCACAGGGCCAAAAAGGATTATTCTCAAGCTTTAAGATTTAATGGATTTTACTCTGCTAGGTTTCAGACTTGCTAAGGACCCATGACACCTTTTTTTTTTTTCCTTCCAATTTTTCCCTTTTAGAATGGGAATGTCTAGCCTAGGCCTGCTGCTCCACCATTATATTTTGGAGCAGATGACTTGTCTGCTTTTATAGGTTCACAGATGGAAAAGAATTTTTGCCCCCCCCGGTGAATCATGTTCCGAGTCTCCCCCTTGCCTTACTTGGATGGGATCTGGGACTTAGAGTTGCTGCTAGAAGAGCTTCAGATTTCGGGGGCTGTTGGGACGGGGTGGATATATTTTGCATGAGAGAAGGACGTTAATTTGGGAGGGGGGCGAGGGGGTGGACTGTTATGAGTTGAAATGCGTCCCTCCTCCCCCGCAAACGCACACCCCATTTATGTGTTGAAACCCTAGCCTCAGAATGTGACTGTGTTTGGAAATATCATTAGTTAAGATGAATTCATACTGGAGGAAAGTGGCCCCCTAATTCAATATGATTTAAGTTCTTATAAAAAGGAGTAATTTGGACAGACACACGCACAGGGGAGCACCATGTGAAAACTGGGGCATACCATCACGAGCCAAGAAACGGCTAGAAGCTAGGAGACATTCATGGGCCATTCTTCTCTAGAGCCTTCAGAGAAAGCATGGCCCTTCTGACGCCTCGATTTCAGGCTTCTGTGCTCCAGAATGGTGAGCCAATACACTTCTGTTAAGTCACCCGTTTGCAGCACTTTGCTACAACAGCCCTACCAGATAAATAGTGTCATTCCTTGCCACCTCTGCACCACACACACTGCTGGATCGTCACCTGGAAGCCCACCTTGCTGGACACTCCTAGGTCACATAGGGTGACAAGGCGGTCCTGCCCCTCAGCCCTCATGTCTTTGGCGCCCCTAGATCCCCTGCCCCTGACACCAGGGCCACTATGAACACGTTGCCAGATGCAGCCACCCTGGGACTGTTTGGGCTCCAACCACAGGGCAGCACCCTTAAAACATTGGTTAAACACCAGGGTAGCCAAAAGTGAAGCCCACAATCGTCAAGTGCCTTGAGCGTATTAACACCCCCCATGCAGAGATCACGTTCCTACTGAGATACACATGTAAAAGAAGTAAAAGTTATCTCTGTCTTTGTCGAAAATGCTGGCAATATCGGGTCCAGGTCACTCCCTAAGACCCGGGTGCTTTTTACATTAACTGGTTCTGAGAAGTAAAACCCAGGGGGCACCTGGCGGGTTCTGTCAGTAGAGCTCGCAACTATTGATCTCGAGGTTGTAAGTTCAAGCCGACGTTGGGTGTGAAGATTGTGAGAGAAAGAAAGAAAGAAAGAAAGAAGGAAAGAAAGAAAGAACAAAAGAAAGAAAAGAAAGAAAGAAAGAAAGGGAAGGAAAGAAAGAAAGAAAGAAAGAAAGAAAGAAAGAAAGAAAGAAAGAAAGAAAAGAAAAAAGAAAGGAAGGAAGAAAGAAAGGAAAGAAAGAAAGAAGGAAAAGAAAGAAAGAAAGAAAGAAAGGGATAGAAAGAAAGAAAGAAAGAAAAGAAAGAAAGAAGGAAAGAAAGAAAAAAAGAAAGAAAGAAAGAAAGAAAGAAAGAAAGGGAAAGAAGGAAAGAAAGAAAGAAAGAAAGAAAGAAAGAAAGAAAGAAAGAAAGAAAAGGATAGAAAGAAAGAACAAAAGAAAGAAAGAAAGAAAGAAAGAAAGGAAGGAAGAAAGAAAGGAAAGAAAGAAAGGAAAGAAAGAAGGAAAAGAAAGAAAGAAGGAAAGAAAGAAAAAAAGAAAGAAAGAAAGAAAGGGAAAGAAGGAAAGAAAGAAAGAAAGAAAGAAAGAAAGAAAGAAAGAAAGAAAAGGATAGAAAGAAAGAAAGAACAAAAGAAAGAAAGAAAGAAAGAAAGAAAGAAAGAAAGAAAAGGAAAGAAAGAAAGAAAGAAAGAAAGAAAAAAAGAGAAAGAAAGAAAGAAAGAAAGACAAGGATAGAAAGAAAGAAAGAGAAGGAAAGAAAGAAAGAAAGAAAGAAAGAAAAGAAAGGAAGAAAGGAAGGAAAGAAAGAAAGAAGGAAAAGAAAGAAAGAAAGGAAAGAAAGAGAAAGAAAGAAAGAAAGAAAGAAAAGGAAAGAAAGAAAGAAAGAAAAGTAAAACCCAGTTTATTTCTTCCAATGAATGTCTCCAATGAATTAAGAATACAGAATAATGTGAGAAGCACCAGTTGGGCAGTTAAGGACCTAGATTCGAATTCTGGCTGGGTCTCTGATCTTAGGTAAAGACTTATTAAGCCCTTTATGCAACATCCTTCTTACCTGTAAATGAAAGGAAAAAAAAAAAAAAGCCCAACTCAGCGATGCACAGACTTGCCTTCAAGTCACTTAACTTCCTCAGGCCTGTGACTCCTGGAAGGGAGGGAGTATGTTAGCATGAAATACTTGAGTATTTCAAGTTATGGGGTGAGAAGCCATCGTTACTCACATGACAGTGGTCTGCTGTATAGATGCCCCACCATGAAGAATGTGCAAAACAAGAGTGTGGCCCAGCTGGGGCCAGGAATGGCCATCGGCTTCCAGGAGAGCATCTGTGTTTTGTGGGCCCTGACGTCATCGATTCGAGGGCCTTTTGGAAGGTGTTGAAATCCTACATACAAGTACAGACGCAGGTCAAGGCCTTGAAAAAGGCTTGATGAATCCAACCGAGTCCACTTGGGACACCAGAATACAGCCAGGATCTTGGGCGGTCGGCAGAGAGGGGAAAGAGGAGGGAGATTAAAATAATAACAAAAGGATTCTAGAAGTTGTCCTGGAGCGTCAATCAGCCTCCACATTGAAGTGTTAGCGACCTCTAGCAAGATTAAATGCCCGCGTTGACCACCGGCCCCCCCGCCCCAGCTAACTGACCAGACCTAAACACCTTCTCAGATCTGAAACTATTTTGTCTGCCTATTTATTTCTTAATATGATGCTAAGGACGGTCACTGTGTGATGAAACTCCCACGTGTGGTCAGGGCCCAGCCCTGGTCCAGCGGTGGGACCATTGCCCACGGAGCATTATGACCCTGTGTAGACCCAACGAAAAACCTGTTTGCATGAGCCTGGGGGCAGTCCCTGCCGCGGCAGAAGGAGCTAAGAGCTCGAAACTTGACCCGGAACAAAGCCCAGGTGTGGGAGGAAGAAGCGATTCAGACACTCATTCAGCATTCATTTACTGAAACGTGCCTAAGCCACAATCACAGATCTGAAGCCCCTGCGGTCAGATGTGTTTCAGAATTCAGTGTTTCAGAGTTTAGAAGAAAATAGGGTGCCTAAAACAAATATTATGTAACACCCCAGAGGGGTCGGAGGTGAATCAAGCACGCTAATATTTCCAGTCCTGTATCAGCAAAATATATGAATATTCACGCTAAGTGGGATACGCGGGGCTTTCTATCACTTCACATTTTGCCGCCAAAGCGGTTATAAAAAAATCTGTTTTCAAAGCCTTTTTGGATTTTAGAATTACGGATACGAGACTGTGAACTGGGCCAAGTGCCAGGCAGTATCTGTGTTCTGGGGAAACAGCTCCGAGACCACAGACCAGGTCCCCGCTGGTGCTGGTGGGACCTGAATGGAGGAAGGGTCTCCAGCCGGGCCACATCGGTGCAGGTATGCGCCCAGGGGGACAAAGAAGGTAGGGTTTAAAGAGAAGACTGTACCATGTCCCATTTAAAGCCCTGGAAGACAATAGAGCACAGGCTTGAATGTTTTTTTTTTAAAAAGTCTCCAACAGAAAATCACACAGAGGATAGAAAGAGGAAGATCCGGCCCCCCCCCGCCCATGCACTTCATCCTGCGACAATAGGAGACTCCGTGACTCCGATGTCCTGAGGGCCAAGGACCTCAGCTGGGGCTGGGGCTGTGAGTGACCAGCGGGGGGAGGAGGCGGGCCACAGCTGACGCCTGCCCATGGGGGGGGGGGGGGAGATGCGCTTCAAGTGGTGCATGTGCCATTGTGTGGGTCAGGGTGGGGTGACAAAGGGCCATTGTGGGACAAGTAGCTGGAGTATCTTCAGATCTGAGAGGGGCTGCAGGAACCATCAGTTGTCAAAATATAGAACTCTGTGCGTGTGTGTGCGTGTGTGTGTGTGTGTGTACATGTAAACACATACATATGTATAAACACACATATATACACTATTAATTTGTATAGATATATTTGAGTGTGTGTACGTATATATATGTACATATTTGTATATGCAAACTGTTGGGAGGAAACTATTCCTCTGCCCACTTAGGTTTAGATGGTCAGGCCCTGCAAATTAACTGGCAATGGACAGACGGACAGGAGAAAAGACGAGATTTGTTTACTTGTGCATGTGGGAGTTCTCAGAAATGAGTCACTCACCGAATACTTAGAGGTAAAGGTTTATATACCAACCTAATAAAAAGTGTGTGTGTGTGTGGGGGGGGGTGTTGGGGTTTCATTGGGAAAGCAGGGAAGGTTTCATTGGGAAGGTTCTGCAGGGTTTTTCTGGAAGCTAATGGGAACGGGCATTCTGTCTTCTTCCCGGACTTTGGGAAGCCCCTGACATTTCACAGGGGGCTTGGTGGCAGCTGTATTTTTCCGAAGGCTCTGGTGTAGTCACATGAGGGAAGCTCAGATAAGATTTCAAATATTTGCACTTTAAAATAATCTTTATGAGGGGCGCCCGGGTGGCTCAGTCCGTGAAGCGTCCGACTTCGGCTCAGGTCATGATCTTGTGATTCAGGAGTTCGAGCCCCACGTCGAGTTCTCTCCTGTCAGCACAGAGCCTGCTTCGGATCCTCTGTCTCCCTCTCGCTCTCTGCCCCTCCCCCACTCACGCTCCCTCTCAAAAATAAACATTAAAAAAATAAAATAAAATAACATGATCTTTATGGCAAAACCACGATGCCGTTAATACACAGACACGCACATATATACGTATATTTATATAAAAGGTATACTATATACATTACATTTATGTATATACTGTGTGTGTGTGTGTGTGTGTGTGTGTGTGTGTACATACATACACATAGGTAGATAGATGGAAATGTTTCTAGTAATCAATCCTGAGCGTGCCATTTCTGGAGCGTGGCTTATAGCATTTCTGCTCTCCTTCCAGGTCTCTGTATCATTATTTGTTATTACTTTAAAAAATCTCCCTCTGCCTTTCCTCTCATTCTCCCCTGCCCCCTGGCCAGGATCCTCTCTTGCCCCCTGGGGCCCGCAGGATCAGGACTCTGAGGACAGCTGCGGAGATAGGAGATCGGCCTGGCGGGGGGAGGGTGGCTTGCTGGGGAGGCTGGCAGCACTGGGCTCCTAGGTCCGATGTGGATTTTAGAGGAAGCCGGTTGCACGTGACTCAAGATCATTACCCTCCAAGAAGATTTCCCAGGGAGTCTCAGAAACATTAGCACGGAAGGAGACAATCTGGGGGAGGGCACTTTCTCCCGCATCAGCAGGTGTGAAGCAGGAAACAGGGCTGGACGTTCCCTGGGACCCCTCAAGGTACAGACACCCCCACCCCCGTGAAGATCTTCCACAGAAGCTTCCTGCGCCGTGCCAGGCCTGGTGACTCCCCCACGGTGTTCCCAGAGGTCGTTCTGGATTTTTCCAGGAAACAGCTTGGGGACACGTGTCTCGCCTCCGCCCTCCTCCTCGGGGACAGCACTGTGGACCACCCCTGGTGCCCTGCGTCTCATCCCAGCTCCTGCATTTTATTTCCGGGGCCGCAGAGCACCCCGTTCAGGGTTCAGGGGCTCCCCGCATTGAGCAGGGATTGTCACCAGCCCAGGGGGGGAGACTCTGCCTGGAGGCTGATTTGTCGCTAAAGAAAAGGTGAGGCAGTTTCTGAAGCACGGCTCCATTGGAGAAAGGGGAAGCAGCTCCGTCCGACTTGTGGCCAAGTCTCCCGTGAGTGTTTTGGTTCTCCGGGTAGACTGCTTCAGCTACTGTTTATCCAGCACGGGGGAAGTGCTTTGAATAGATGTCTTGGCTGACACGGATCCCTTCGCTCTGTGAATAGGGCGATTAGTAAACAATGAAGCTATTACATAAGGAGCCGGGAGCGGGCTGGAGCCAACAAATCTTGTACTCTAGCTTTACAGAGCTATAATTATCCAAAGTTTTAAAACACAATGGTATCTGCTGAAAGGGAACATCTGGGAGGCAACCAAGCCATCCCAATTAAATGAATGATGCCCAGATCGTGGGTTGCATGACTCCCTGTAAACGGGGTGGCGATTTTTTTTTTCTCAATGTCACTCAAGTTAACAAATGGGCTGAAAGGTTTAAGCGGACCCAAGGCGGGGGCGGGGGGGGGGGGACAGGCGGCATGGGGGCGGCCAAATCAGATCAAGAAGAGAGATCCATTTCATGAGATACATCAACCACACACTGGCCAGAGAGGGCATTCGAGGCCGCTGGCGTGAACACGCATCTGGAGAAAGAAATGCTTTATGAGGTTTGCCCCATGTGAAACCACAGGTTTTGCACTTCAAACTGGACTCATTTAACCTCCAGGGGGCCCCCCCGAGTGGCAGAGAGGGGGTGGGGCGGGGCTGTGCTCGTGGGGAGGCACTTGGGGCACCCAATAAAGATGAGTGGAGGGGCGCCTGGGTGGCTCAGATGGATGGGCGTCCGACTTTGGCTCAGGTCATGATCTCGCGGTTTGTGAGTTCGAGCCCCACGTTGGGCTCTGTGCTGATAGTTCCGGGCCTGGAGCCTGCTTCGGATTCTGTGCCTCCCTCTCTCTCTGCCTCTCCCCTGCTTGCACTCTTTCTCTCTCTCTCAAAAATAAATAAACATTGGGGCGCCTGGGTGGCGCAGTCGGTTAAGCGTCCGTCTTCAGCCAGGTCACGATCTCGCGGTCCGGGAGTTCGAGCCCCGCGTCGGGCTCTGGGCTGATGGCTCGGAGCCTGGAGCCTGTTTCCGATTCTGTGTCTCCCTCTCTCTCTGCCCCTCCCCCGTTCGTGCTCTGTCTCTCTCTGTCCCAAAAAATAAATAAACGTTGAAAAAAAAAATTAAAAAAAAGATAAATAAACATTAAAAAAAATTAAAAAAAAAAAAAGCTGGGTGGAAACCAGTTGTTCTGAGAGAGTAGAGCCTTTATCCTAAAAATAGGTTTGGTCCCGAGAGTAGCCTGGCGCTCGACTTGGGGAACGAAGGTGACAGTGTGTCGTCCCCTCCCCAGACTAAGCGCGGTCCACATGCTTCGGGCTCCGGAGCGCTTTGTCAAGATCCACAACACAAGTGAAGGTCTCTACCCCACCTGTTCCTCATGTTGGGGGCCATTCTTTCAGGTAAAACAAACAAACCAACAAAAACCTAAAAAAGAACAACCAGAAGGGACTAAAAAGAATCTCTCGTCTATCACCTTATACCTAAAATGATGTCATAATGTTGTTTTGTGAGAGTTAGACTTTCAGCTGAGGAGGGGGAAGGCAGTGGGGTTTGGGATTGTGGATTATTCTTTCCATTGTTCTTCCTCCCCATCTGCTGGGGGTCGGGAGAGGGCGGGAGGTGGCAGCCACACACAAGAGCCTGGATCAGTTCTGCAGGCACAGCCTGAAAGCGATTTGGGTCGTTATGGGCTGATGATGCAGTGGGACTGATGACAGGCCCATCAGGAAGGCGGTAGATGTTCCACGTTGGCCCTAGCTGCCCTTCCTTGGACTTTTCCCGAACCCCCTGCTCCAGGGGTGTCCCGCTTTGCTGGTCTTCCTTCCTGATCGTCGTGTCTTACCCATCGGCGCAGCGAAGCGTGCACACAAGCACTCGCTGGCTTCCACTTGCTCCGTGGGGGGAAAGAGTTTAAACCTAGTCATCAACTCTCCCATAGGTATTTGTATCTTAACTACAGCAAAAGCAGTGTTACAGAAACATGAAAAAATTAATAATTAAAAGCGGTTGCCAGTTAGCCCGTCACCCTAACAACATCCGAGCCAGTGCTGGGCCCTTTTGTCCTCTGAGACATCACCTGCCTCTTCTTTACCTTGCTTCGTTCGATACTTGCTATTCCTACGTTCTACTGGTGAAGGTAGTACCTCCAGAAGACGTCCGTTACCTTGACCTTCTGTGAAAGATCTCTCTATTGATCTTGGCCTCTGATGGACCGTGTTATGAACTGAATTATGTCCTCCCAAAATTTGTACATTGAAGCCCTAACCCCCTTCGTGACTGTATTTGGAGATGGGGCCCTGAAGGAGATACTTAAGGTTAAATAAAATCATAAGGGTGAAGCCTTAAACTGGTAAGGTCGGTGTCCTTACAAGAAGAGGAAGAGACACCAGAGGGCTCTCTCTTGTTCTCGCTCTCCATGCACAGAAGAAAGGCCGTGTGAGGACACAGCAAGAAGGTGGCTCTCTGCGAGTCGAGGAAAGAAGTCTCACCAGAAATCAGTCCTGCTGGGCCCTTCGTCTTGAACTCCCAGCCCCCAGAATGGTGAGACATAAATTCCCGCGGTTTAAGCCAGCCAGTCTGAGGTACTTTGTTACGGCGGCACGCGCTGACTGATACACAACGTGTTCGGGCTGAAAAGAAAGAAAACGCACAGCAGCCCTCGACCTCCGGGAACTGGTCCAGCATTCGTAAGTCTTTGTTGAACTTAAACAACTTCACAGAAAACACGAAACCAGGCCACCAGGAGGCCATGATGATCAAGACAAACACAGGACCATTCTGTAACCGTGTCTCTACCCAGATAAAACGTGAACCTTGTCCAAACCACAACAATAACCAGACCTCTTTCTATCCTGGCTACTGTGAGGGACTGCTGCTTCTTTACCAATTTTAGCTTTAGCCTCACCCTACTCTTTTCCCCTCGGCCAGATTCGTTCTCGAATTACCTTCATTTCCTGACAGCATTCCAGCCAGAGCAAGGCTCCACTTCTCTAAAATCTCACCCCAAACACCCGACACAAGCCCAAATCCTATCCTAAGTCCTATCTGAGACTCTTACTGAGGTTTCCCATGGCTCCCCAAGGGCATTAAACCCAGTTTGGTCAATTACAGGTATGTCGTGTGCTCCTGGTGGTCATTGACCGAAGGACATTGACAAAGAGTCAGTACGAGCGTGTCTGTGGCTTTCAAGAAAAATATTTAGCATTGCATATCATTATGAGCTGAATGTTTGCGTCCATCCCCCCAAGTTCATGTGTTGAACCCTCAATCCCCAGTGTGATGGCATTTAGGGGTGGAGCCTGTAAGAAGTAATTAGGTATAGATGGGGTCATGAAGGAATTCCTTATGATGAGATTCATGCCTTTATAAGAAGAAGACGGAGCTCTCACTCTCTTCATGTGCAAGTACCCAGGAAAAGCCATGTGAGGACACAGCAGACAGTGGCCATCTATAAGCCAGAAAGAGAGCTTTCACCAGGAACCAAATCTGTCAGCACTCTGATCTCAGACTTCCAGCCTCCAGAACTCCAGAACTATGAGAAATAAATGTCGATTGCTTAAGTCAGCCTAATGATCTTTTTTTTATAGCAGCCAGAGAAAACTAAGATACTTATCAAAGAAGTTGATAAATTTTTCTTGCTTTCAAAAATTTTAGCACAGCCCGGCTGTGTTAGGCTGGGTTGAGTGTCAGAATCTTTTAAAATTAATTTGGTAGTGTAAAATGCATCTGGTTTGAATCTGTATGCTTTATTACGTTGTACGCTGATCAGTTTCTGAGGAATTTTTTTTTTCTACAGCAATTTTCCACTGTCCATCAGTAGGTTGATATTCAATTATGGAAAAAAATTTTTGTCTCCTAGTAAAGGAATTTCCAAAGTCTGGCCGGTAAGGGAGGTATTTGAGGGGTTGTGATAATATAAGGCTGTCTTTCACTTCTATTTCTTGGTCTTTTTTGAGTTTTATTTATTTATTTTGAGAGAGAGAGAGAGAGAGTGAGCAGGGGAGGGGCAGAGAGAGGGAGAGAGAGAACCTCAAGCAGGCTCTATGCTATCGGCACAGATCCCTACATGGGGCTCAAACTCACGAACCGCGAGATCATGACCTGAGCCGAAATCAAGAGTCAGACACTTCACTGACTGAGCCACCCAGGCGCCCCTCACTTCTACTTCTGAAATTAGTTCATGGCCTGGCATTTGAGGTCCTCATAATAACAACGATTTTGCACACTTCCACGCACTGTATCGTTTTGGGTGATTTTGGCTGATTTTGGCTTTAAGTATAAGAAAATTTCGACCTAAGCAATAAGGTTATTTCTTTCACTTAGTAAGTGGTCCAGAGGTAGGGCAGACCGCGAAGCGGGTTGAGTCACCCACTCAGAAATGTCCTTATGGATCCAGGTTTCTGTCCCCTGAATCTGCTACCTTGACTTAGTTTATGTAACTGTCATGTGGTCATAGTTGGCATATATAAAGATCTTCTTCCACCATCCATTCTAATTCTCTTGGCCTTTAGCAAGTACCTTAGCTGGTTGTGGTTCTTTACCTGGTGGAGTATAACCGTCCTTCACAAATATGGGCCATTAGTGGTCCTGCTTGGATTGGGTTGTTGTAGCTTTTCATTGACCTTCATCATAGGCCATGGTAATAGTAAGAGACTCCCGAAGGGACTTCTTGTGTTCCAGACATATTCTTCCTGATCTCTATCATGGAGTCGTCATCCAATTTCCCCTTAGTACTCAAGATCAGTTGCCCCAGCCAACAGTAATTTCCTTCTTTGTCTTTTGATTCAGAGGCAGGAAGTGTCGATGGGCCAGGCGGTACTCTTAACTTCTGATTCAATAGCATCCAGTGTGTCTTCTGGTGGAAGCATTCCTCCCTTTGGAACTAAGACCTTTAGGCCAACAGAGCTTAAGGTCGAGAGAACAGTAAGCAAACATTTTACTAGCTGGGCACAAAGGGTAATAGTGAGTGGTGCCATGTCCAATTCCAGTCTTTGATTCCTGTACCCATAAATCCTGACTCTGGGAGAAACAGCATCATACGTTAGACACCGATTCAGAGCACACACCGCCTTCTCGAGAACTTGGCCCCAGGCCTGCGAGGTGTTACATGGTGCTGAGACCCAGTCTTCAAGATGCCATTACACCACTCTCTCAAACCAGTTGCTTCAGGATGATGGAGAACATGGTAAGACTAATGAATTCCATCAGCGTGGGCCCACTGTCGTACTTCATTTGCTGTGAGGTGATTTCCTTGATCAGAAACAATGGTATGTGGAATATCATGACAGTGGGTAAAGCATCCTGTACATCCCTTAGTGGTAGTTGGGTAGATGGTAGTTTTGGCAGACGCACTACATACAGGGAAGGCAAATCTGTACCTGAGTGTCTCTTCTGGTAAGAACAAATGCTGCCCTTTCCATGATAGAAGTGGTTCAATGTAATCAACCTGCTCCCAGTTGATTGGCTGGTCCCCACCGGTACTTGTGCCATACTGGGGACTCCATGGTGCTCTCTGCTATCGGCAGATTAGGCACTCAGCAGTGGCTGTAGCCAGGGAAGTCTTAGTGAGTGAAAGGCCATGTTTCCGAGCCCAGGGAGAGCCTCCATCCCTGCCATCATGACTACTTTCTTCATGAGCCTATCATGACGAAGATGGTGGTAACTGGAGAAGGAGGCCAACTTTTATCCACGGAATGGGATATCTTACCCACTCACCTTTAAAATCCTCCTCTGTTGAGGTCACCCTTAGGGAAGCATTTACGTAGGACACAAATAGCTTCATGTTTCTTGCCCATTCAGACAGGTCTATCCACATACCTCTTCCCCAAGTTTTCTCATCACCATTTTTTTTATCACATTCCTTGCAAGTCCCCGACCATCCAGCCAAACTATTGGCCACAGCCCACGGATTGGTATATGATCATATAATTGCACATTTGGTCATTTTTCTTCCAAGCAAATGAATAGCTAGGAGCACTGCTCAAAATTCTGCCCAATGGGAAGATTTCTTTTTACCATTGCCCTTCAGGGATGTCCCATAAAGGGTCTATAGTGCTTTGGCTATCCACTTTCTCATGATGCCTGCATATCATGCAAAACAGCCTGCTAACCAGGCTCCCCGTCTTCTCTTCCCCCAGGAGATAAAAGACAGTGTAGCAGGAATGGGGACCATGGGCATCTTTTGGCCACTTCTTCGTGTAAATTCCTTGTGCTTTAAGGACCTGCTTGGGCCTAATCAAATATCCATTTGATGACAGAATGCTTCTGTACATATCCAAGTTTATGGCTTGGTGAGTCAGAGAGCACCTGGTTCATGATGGGCAGCTCAGTTCACATGGCAACTTGTTCCCTCTCCATTAAGGCCCAGTAGAGGCTAAGCGCTGTTTCTCAAAAGGAGAGTAGTTATCTGCAGAGGCTGGCAGGGCTTTGCTCTAAAATCCTAATAGTCTGCACTGTGATTCACTTATAGGAGCCTGCCGAAAGCTCCAAACAGCATTTTTATCTGCCACTGACACTTCAGGCATCATTGAATTTACTGGATCATATGGCCATGTGGCAGAGCAGCTCGCACAGCAATCAGATGTGCTGCAGAGCCTTCTCCTATTCTGGGCCCCACTCAATGCTAGTGGCTTTTTGGATCACTTTTTTTTTTTTTTTTGGATCACTTTCTAAACAGGTCAGAGTAACACACCCAAATGAAACATATGTTGCCTCCAAAATCCAAGGAACCCCAAGGCGTTGTGCCTTTTTGTTGGTTGTAGGAGAGGCCAGATGCAACAATTGAATCTTCACCTTGGAAGTGATATTGCAACATGTCCCACAATACTGAACCCCTCGCAATGCCACTGACGTAAAGATTCACCGCATTTTTGTCAGACTTATTTCCCACTTCTGACACAAAAATGTCTAGAGTAGTTGCTGCTTCCTGCTCAAAAGTTTCAATCAGCACAGTGCCATCCATGTAATGAACCAGTGTGGTATCTCGTGGAAGGGAAAGGCGGTCAAGATCCCTGTGAAACAACTAATGCTATAGGGCAAGAAAGTTGGTACCCCCCTGAGGCGGGACAGTGAAGATGCCTTGCTAGCCTTGTCAGTGGAAAGCAAACTGCTTCTGGTAGTCCCTATTAAGAGGCGTGGATAAAAAGTCCACTTGCCAGATTAATAGCTGTGTACCAGGGACCAGGTGAGGTCTAAAAGAGACCACATTAGATATCAGCTGGAATTGGTCAAGCTTATGATAACCCACCATCAGTTTTCAAGGTTCATTGGTCTTCTGTTCAGGTCAAATAGGCAAGGTGAGTGGAATATGCCGGGAATCACCACTCCTGCATCTTTTAAGTGCTTAAAGGTGGCACTCAGCTCTGTAATTCCTCCAGGAATACAGTATTGCTTTACTGAGGTAGAGGCATTTCTATGGTTTCAACTTGACCTTTTCCATCATGAGAGCCCTCACTCCACAGGGCCAAGAACCAAGCTGCTGCATATGTCTATTCCAATTATGCATTTTGGAACTGGGGAAATAACCACTGGATGGATCCACACTGGGGCCACTGTGAGACATGCCTGACTTAAAATTCCATCGATCACCTGACCTCCATAGGTCCCTACTCTGACTGGTAGACCATAGTGACATTTTGGGTCTCTTGGAATGAGTGTTAGTTCAGAGCCGGTGTCCCCAAAATGGCCTATTATTTCCTCTTCTACAAAGCACGTTTACCCTGGTAAAAGGCCATGGATCACTTTGGGGAAGGTAGAGAGAAAGATGAACAATATAAACATGTGAGGTCCTTTTTCAAAAGGACCTGGCCTCTCTTTCATTCAAGAGGTTCTGATTCTGTAGACGGGCTCAACTCTGGGAACTGACGGGGTGGGGGGGGCATGACTCTCTGCTTTATGATTCACGTTAGACTTTGGTTCACTTAATCCAGATTTGTCTGCCTGTATAGATCCTGGGATGTTTGCCACCACCGGTTCTCCTCCCTTGTTAGAATGGCTCACAAAGCTCAAGTCAACCTCTACTTACATTTATAACAAAAGATAGAGATGAGCAACCAGATGAAGAAGGTACATAGGGTCCAGATGGGTCTTGAGCACAGGAATTTCTGTTCCTGTGGGACTAGGATATGCCACCCTCTCAGCACGTAGATGCATTCATCAACCTGGAAGCCCCTGGGATCTTTTAGTTCGAAAGTTTTATGGAGTTTAATCTCTGGCCCACCTCACTCCCTTTCCTGTGGGTCAGCGACTGGGGCTGAAACTTCCATCCCTCTAATCACTTGGCCCTTCTAGTGATCAGCCCCATCCTGAGACTGCCTAAGGGCTCACCCTTTGTTACCCTATTAACATAAATTCAGGTGTGCTCCAAAGGGGTTCCTTTTGAAGAAGGAAAGACCTACCAGGTTTCTAGGGTTTTAGAAACTCTGTGCCAGGAACCAGGAACAAAGATGAGATATAATTCTTATTATTCCACCTAGATCAAGTAATAATTTAGTAGGGTTCTTATCTAACTCACATCTAGAAACACCATGATCAACTAGCTAATGCCATAGGTCTGCCTAAGTCAGACCATCCTATTCATATTGCTGTTTTGATTTTGTTGTTCATTATGGTAATCATTTCCGCCTTGCTTTTGGCAGTTGAGTGCCACCACTTGGTTCCTGCCACCCCGGTATCCAATTACTTCCATTACATTTACTTTTTTTTTTTAATTCAGTGACTATAATTTTTATGGTAAGGTCTGACCTGCAGAGAAGAGGGATCACAGAGCTTTTCAAGGATTCTGAAACACTCCTTGTGCATTTATTTCTCGCAGTCACAGTGAAAGGTATGTCTTTCGTACCCTTCGAGAGTGGGTAGGTAGGTCCTAAATGACAAATCCACTCTAACACCCCAACTTGCCTTCCTCTACATCCAACCAAGGCAGGTCTGGCATTTATAACTTACTCACCGTGGGCCACCTTTGGGTCCATGTTTCAAACAACCAACCAAGCCTATGATTAGAGCCCTTTCTAACTCTCTGAGCTGCAACATTACATTACAACGTTAGATTACAGCAGGGTCTCTGCTTAGTGAGCTCACGTCAATACGTTTGGCCTGATCCAGCTTCACGTTCTTTCCACCATTTTCCCTAACCTTTAAAAGCCATTACCTTGTACGTGCCCTAGATTTCTGTCTTGTAAATTGGAAAACTGAAGTCGTTCTTTAGAGTATAGCACATGTCCTCATGAGTCACACCTTGGACAGCACCTTTAGGGGCCTGCTGGACCTTGAGTCTCATTCTAGGTCTAGAAGCAAAAAGCGGTGGAAGGGGCAGATCCAGAGGAGAATCACCATTGTCTTGTATGGCAACTACCTCTGGGAAGGCCAATACAGTTTCCTCAGGCGATGCAGGGCTATGGAGAGGTTGGAAAAAGCCACTTCCCCTGGAGATCGACAGCCCTCTTCCACTGGCAAAGAAGGCTCATCAGAATTTAGGGACTCAATGTCCTCATCTTCATCAGGGCTTTCCCACATGTTCCCATTTAGACTTTCAGGATCCCATTCCTGAAATTATTGGTAAATAAATGCCCTTACTTTAACAGTAGAGTTCAACACGGCCCTATAGTTCAGCCAGTCACAGGATGAGATTCTGTGTTTGATTTTCAGCAATCTCAGGAGATAAGAGTCCCCTTGAGGGCACACATAGAAGCTTTCAGGGCAAAGACAGACAGAGTGTGAGCAGGGGAGGGGCAGAGAGAGGGGGAGACACAGAATCCGAAGCAGGTTCCAGGTTCTGAGCTGTCAGCACAGAGCCTGAAATGGGACTCAAACCCACGAACCATGAGATCATGACCTAAGTCGAAGTCCAACGCTTAACCAACTGAGCCACCCAGGTGCCCCTAGAATCTCAGGTATTTTAAATTCTAATCAGGTGAGAGAGTCAATTCCCAGAACCAATTCAGAAATTTCACCCTTAAAGTTCTGCTCCCCTAGAACCACTCAGTAGTGGCGATTAACAACCTTGTTAATATACTTAATGTCATCGAATTGCACACCTAACAATGGTTAAAATGGTAAATTTTACGTTACCTGTATTTTAACCCACTGAAAAATATATAGATACAGAGAAAGAAAAAAGAAAAGAAAAGAGTAGCCCAGGTCTGAATTAAGTCAGGACAGGGACAGAAAGGCCTTAAATTCGGAGTTCAAGTCACGAGAAAGCGTGGATCCGCTTGATGACCAGATGACAGTAGAGATTCAAAACTTCTAGAGTTTTAAGAAATGAAGTGTGCGTCGAAGGCTTTGTGGTTTTCATTTTATTTTAGTGTTTCTTTCTCTGCTCCCTCCCCTTGCAAGAGTTTGATTATTTTTTCTGGACTTAGTGAAAGTCTTGGCAGCTTTCGGACCTATGATTCTATGCTAATTTCCACTTCGACCTTAACATTTGCAATATCGTTTTCTCCTTGGTAAAATTAAAATAAAGACTCAACATCGGGGCGCCTGAGTGGCTCAGGCGGTTAAGCGTCTGACTTCGGCTCAGGTCATGATCTCACGGTCGGTAAATTCAAGCCCCGCGTCGGGCTCTGTGCTGACAGCTCAGAGCCGGGAACCTGCTTCAGATTCTGTCTCTCTCTCTCTCTCTCTCTCTGCCCTTCCCCAGCTCATGCTCTGTCTCTCTCTCTCTCTCTCTCTCAAAAATAAGGAAACATGAAAAAATTAAAAAGAAAAAAAGACTCAACATTAATCTACTTCTCCAGGTATAATTGCAGGGAACATCATACGCGGTCCACAAGGATTTCACGGATGCAGCTCCTAGCATAAATTCTGAAGTGTGCCAACAAATTCACTCCACCACGTGCCCATAGAGTTCCAGTTCGGGCTTAAGTCTTAACTGTGCTCCTATCTCATCTAAAACACTTTTTGCCTACTTTTCCAGAGATCGTGGAAGTAATCCTAGGCGGTGATTTGAAGTCCCACAGCCATTGGTACTTACTATCCTGCTTTCTGTTGTGTCTCCCGGGCTCGGAGTAGGCAGCAGAAGGAGGAAAGAGGCCACTGATCTTTCCTGCTGATGTGTGGGAATCTGCAAGGTGTGCAGCGAGCGTCCAGATTCTCCAGCCTCGTGTGACGCGTGCCTTCTGTGTTGTGTACAATTGTTCCCAAACGCTTGGGGGTTGCAAGATGACTTTCCCATCCTGGAAATCTATTAAACGGGAAGAGTTTCTTCACTCCTCTCCACCCCACCTCCAGGCACTTCTAATGGCAATTAGCACCCTGCACAGCCCCTCCCCATAACATCACCAATTTTTTGCCTGCGTGGCATCTACTTCACAGATCGAGACATGCCAACTCACACACGTCCTACTACTCGTTGCTAGCAACAAATCCATCTTCCTAAGTGGCCAAGCACAGGCTGTATTTGGAACGTCAGAGCACCTCATTCCTCCCTGGCTCATTTCCTTTCGCCGAGACAACTCCAAGCCTTAAAGTAACCTTATCTCTGCTTCTTGGTCCTTCTCCAGAGAGGAACTCTGGATCAACTCTGCAAAACACAAAGTGACACAGAGACAGAGAAACGATCAGGCTGTTTCCCATCAGTTCCTTTTTTCCTCTGTGAAAATGAGTATTATTAGTAATCCCTCCTTTCCGGGACAAGAGCGAATATTTAATGAGATCATCAAAATATTAAAAACCGCCAGGGAGTGACAATTGTAGATCTGGAGCACGTCTGTACTCCATATTCAAATACTGCCAGGTATTTTGACTTCCTTTCTCATCCTCTCTCTCTCTCTCTTTCTTTTTTTATTGAGGTAAAATTCACGTAATGCCAACTTCACTGTTTCAAAGTGAACAATTCAGTGGCGTTTAGTACCTTCACAAGGCTGCGCGATTACATTTTTACCTAGTTCCAGAATATTTTTCTCATCCCCAAAGGAAACCCTGTGCTCATTAAGCAGTCATTCACCATTCTCTCGAACCCTGCCCACCCCACCGACCCTTGCAAACACCAACCTTCTTTCTGTCTCCATGATTTACCTGTGTTGTGTATTTCATACACATGGACTCAAACTAGTCTTTTGTGTCTGGCATCTTTCATTCCGCGTTGTTTTCGAGGTTCACACATGTTCTTCATCAGTACTTCATCCCTTAAAAAAAACCATTTTATTCAAGTGTAATTCACATACGGTGTATATGAGTTTCAGATGTACAATGTAGTGATGTAGTGATGGAACACTTCTGCACATTTCTCCGGGCTCATCAAGATAAGTATACTCTTGATCCCCTTTACCTATTTCACCCATCCCCCACCCACCTCCCCTCTGGCAACCACCAGTTTGTTCTTGTATTTAAGAGTCTGTTTTTCTGTTTGTCTCTTTTTTTTTTTTTTCTTTGTCTGTGTACTTCATGGCTGAAGACTATTGCATTGCATGGATATACCACCACTTGTTGGTCCATTCATCTTTTGTTGGAAATTTGGGTTGTTTCCACCTTCGGCTTTTGTGAACGGTGCTGCTATGAACGTGTGTTTGCACGCGCGTGCGTGCGTGCGTGTGTGTGTGTGTGTGTGTGTATTTGTTTGAATATGTGTTTTCAATTCTTTTGAGAAGGAGTAGAATCGCTCTCTTTTATTTCTATTTCTTCTCTCAGTAATCTCTGCAGGATCTGTAATGATGCCCTATTTTTAAATTCCTGATATTTTTTCCATTCATCAGTTGATGGACATTTAGGCTCTTCCCAGAAATTGGCTATTATTGACAGTGCTGCTATAAACATTGGGGTACAAGTGGCCCTATGCATCAACACTCCTGTATCCCTTGGGTAAATTCCTCGCAGTGCTATTGCTGGGTCATAGGGTAGATCTATTTGTAATTTTTTGAGGAGCCTCCACACTGTTTTCCAGAGTTGCTGCACCAGTTTGCATTCCCACCAACAGTGCAAGAGAGTTCCCGTTTCTCCGCATCCTCGCCAGCATTCATAGCCTCCTGATTTGTTCACTGTAGCCACTCTGACCGCCATGAGGTGTTGTATGGAAACCAATTTGACAATAAATTTCATATTAAGAAAAAAATAAAATAAAATAAAATAAAATAAAATAAATAAACTCCTGATATTTTTAAAAGATGTGTGCCTCTTCTCTGTGCCTCTTCTCTATTTTAACTGACACGTCTGGACAGTAATTTTTAAATTTTAGTAGTATTTTAATGAACCAGTCTATGGCTTTGTGGATCTTATCTATTTATACATTTAAATTTGTTTTAATTATTGTGTTCCCTGTGGCTTTGTTTGCTGCACTTTTTGCAACTTCCGGAGAGGGCTGCTAAGCTGGCCCTGCCAAGGCTGGCCGTGGGCCACGGAACCACTTGCCATTTCTATGCACGCTAACCTGATTTCCAAGGGCCACCACTGGATCCTTCATCGGGACTTTACCCTCAAGCTGCCTGAACCCACTTAGTCTGTGGACATTGGAGGAACAGATGTCCCCAGAAGCTAACACCTCGCAGGGGACACCCTTAACTAAAGACCAAATATAAGTACCCCAGCTTCTTGCCTTTTGGCCAACGTAATTCTGAAACGTATTTTACATAGTTTTCTAGAATTTTCTTTGGCAATCAAGCTCTAGTTACCTGTGGTTATGGTGCCTTAATACCATGCCCTTTATTGGCTGCCTTCCTTCCTCTGCTTACTTTCTCTTTGTTTTTCTACTTGTTTTCCCAGAACTCCCCTGTTATGGGCTCAACTGTGCCCCACTCCTCCCCAGTCCGTATGCTGAAGTCCTAGCCCACCTCAGAATGTGACTGTATTTGGGGATAGGGCCTTTAAAGAGGTGGTTAAGTTAAAATGAAGCCACTGGGGTGAGCCTTAGTAAGAAGGGGAGATTTTAGGACATGTGTGTGCATGTGTGCATGCAAGAAAGACCCCTTGAAGACACAGGGAGAAGGTGGCCGTCTACAAGCCAAGCAGAGAGGCCTCAGAGGACGCAGTCCCACCAGCACTTTGACCTCAAACCTCCAGCTTCCAGAACTGTGAAGAAATACATTTCTGTTGTTTAACCCATTCAGTCTATGCTATTTTGCTAGGGCAGTCGTAGCAAACTAGTTTATTCCCAATAAACTGCGTGTCCTTGAATCTTTCGCTTGGGATCCGCTTCTGTGGGATCAAAACTAAGATTCAAAGTTTACTGACTTTTCAGCTTTTCTTCTCTCCTAATATGCATTTGAAGCTATAAATTTCTTTCTAAGCAAGGTCACAGCTTCAATGTGTAGTATTTGGCACTCTAATGATACATATTTGTAGTATAATGACAAGTTTTTTCAGGTAGCATTATCATTGCCTCTGAATTATTTTTTGGTTTTCATTGTAGTTTCTTCCTTGACCTATGGGTTATCATAACTTGGAAGAGCCTGACACTGGCCTTGTAAACGTTCCAGCCATGATTGGGTCACCTCTGCTCAAAACTCAATGGCCAGAACTAGCTACAGGGTTCCACCTAGCCACAGGGGAGCTAAAAACACAACCTACCATGTGCCTTGGGAGGCAGGGGGAAAACCATACTATCTGGCCAACAGCATTGATGACTACCACATAAACCAGGCGGCATAGACCTCCTTCTATAGGTTTCCTCTTGCGTATCTGCTAGAATTTCTTCAAAATAGAGGCTAAACATGAAGACGAATTGCAGGTCATCGTATAAACATAACCTTCCATTTTACTAGGAATTGGCCGAGCTGCTCTCCAAAGTGGTTGTGCCAGTTTTCATTTCCTCCAGCAGCGTGCATGCATGTTGCTCTGTATGCTCACAACACATCATATTATCAGGCTTACAATTTTCTGACAAGTTGGTAGGTGTGAAACAGTATCTTGTCGTGGCTTTAATTTGCATTTCTCTAATAGGTTGGCCAAATGCCTTTTATAATGCTTGTCCTGTAGACCATTTCCAGTTTATGAAAATTAATGGCTCCTTCGCCAGTAGATCACATAAAAATCCCCTAAAAATAATCCATGCGCTTGAGCAAGACCTCAGGCATCTATTTAAGGACCGAGGTTGAATTTAAGAATGAACTTTATCGGGAATCTGCAAACTTTTTCCGAAAAGAGCCTGACAGTAGGGGTGTTGTTGTTGTTTGGAGTTTTGGTTTTTTGCTTTTTTGTTTTGCGTGCCATATAGTCTCTACTGCGACTATTTAGCACAAAAGCAACCTTAGTCAATACGGTACGACTGTGCTCCAATAAAACTTTACTTTTGGACTTTCAAATGCGCATTTGATATCATTTTCATGTGTCACAAAGTATTACCCTTCTTTTAATTTTCCCCAACAATTTAAAAATGTAAAAATCATTCCTGACTCACAGGCTGTATAAAGACAGACGATGGTCCATATTTGGCTTGGGTGCCCTAGCTTGTTGACCCCAGGACTATACCAAAACTGGATCCAAAAGACTAAGAGTAGAGTGGAAGGCATCTGCCTCCTGTTCATGCACCTCTTGTAACAATCAACATTGAGAGTTACGATCCTGGCTGGGTCTTTCAAGCTTCTTCCTCCCCTTTTGGCCTACAAGGATTTTCTTAGATGAATTTCATGAGCACAGCTGGGCCCACTGTGTTCCCCAAAGATTCATTCTGCATTCTGGCTGCACAGCTGCATCACACAGCAAAGGCCAGGGGCACAAACCTTACAGTCTTTGGATGACCAGACCCTACTCATCCCTCACCAGTGCTTCAAAAACACCCACATGACCCATCATCTAAATACACTCTTGAAGTGCTTTACAAAATGGTTTGTCCCGAACGCTGAATGCTTAGCACCGTGTCGTGTGGAAGAAGAAAAGACTCAATAATGACAATGAATATTCTGTTCAAAATAAAAGGGAAGGCTTAAGAGGGCCATGATACGCTTTTTTGGAGGGCGGTCATGTGTTGAAAGGGATGAAGTGATTCTAGGAGACAAAAGAGAATTGGAAAAAGCCGAGAACATTTTTGTGAACAATTCCCCAGAGCTTATTTTGGACAGATGCAGGTTATGTAAATATTGCACAAGCCCTGACACTTATCCCAGGGATCTGACTCTGCAAAGCTCATATGATGGTGCCTCAGCATCACCCTACTTGATTTTCTCTGAAATGTTCTGGAGTCTATTTAGTGTATAATTGAACACTTGCTACTGTCTCATTTTGATCAAGTAGGAAACGACATTTTGGTCAAATAAGTCTTTGGTTTCTTCCAGGCTCACAATACCCTCCCATTGCTGGTACTCAAGAATAGAGATCCAGATGACTATTGTGTGATGTTCTAGCCTTATCTTTCAATACCTGGGATTTTGTTTCTATTCTATCCTTGAACAATTCTGTTCAAGTACATTGTTTGACAATATATTTGCTTATATTGTCAACCCAGGTCATTGCAGAATATAGACTTAGGTACTGTGTTCTCCCAAAGGCTGAGCAGAACTTTCTTTCTATGAAAATTCTCAATAGATTGCTTTCAAGGTGTGGAAGTAAGAAGTATAAGGAGACTAACAGCAAGGCAAATTTTTTCTTTCTTCTTTTTCTTTTGTTCCTGAGAACCTTTCTCTCATGGAGGGCAATTCCTTTTCATTTTACCAGATCTAGAGAAGCTATGGTACCTCTATAACCAATTCTTTATTCATAATTTATTTTAGTAACAAGGGATCTTGTGATAGCAGTAATTGATAAAGACAAAAGCTGATGGTTTTCTGAAAGAAGGGGACAGACCCTCTCAAGAGTTTCGTTTCATGGTCATGTGTGTTTGTCTAAAGTTTCTGTCTTTTTGAGAGAGTTTTCCCTCCTTTTAGGTCTGAGTTATCCGCAGAAAGAAAGAGGGAAAGAAATGGAAGATGCCTAAAACATTTCTGTGATATTTAAGTGGATCCAGAAACCAAAACCTTCCCTTTTTTCCATCCATATTTTATCCCAATTTCTATTTTGAAGTAAATAAATTCGGGTTTCAGCAACCCACTATAGCATACAATGCTCAGGCTGTTAAGGAAGTAGAAGTAATTCCTGTGATAACTGCCATAATGTTGTTTCTGAACTTCATGCACACTAGTATCTGTTCAGAGATAGAGCCAAACGAGCATTTACAGCCTGGAAGTGAATAAGAAAGATCCATTCATCCATGGGATATTTATTGAATACCTACTCTTTTGAAGGCATTGGCTCACCACTCTGGGAGATGAATAAAAAATCGGAGGAAAGAGGATGAATACAAAAAATATCATAACTGATGGAATGAGGACTGAAGAGAGGTAGTCAAGGAATCTGTGTCTCAGGTGGTTCCAAAAGCAAACAGAATGTACAGATCAATTTCAAAGACATTCGTTCTCCCTCCATCCAATTCAGCCCCATCCTGCCTCCATCTTGCTCCTCAGAGACTCAAGTTTTACTTATTTTTCAGAGAGGAGACCAAAACTGATTCTTCCCCACAACCAAAAATGGAAACATGCATCCTATTCTCTTCCCGTGCTTGGGGAAATGACTTTCTTTTCCTCATATTAAGGCTAAATATTTCTTTTTGTGGGGCTATAACGAATACCCCCTGAAAAGCAGAAATCTAAGAGTGTGTGTGTGGGAGGAAGTGGGGGGGGGATGGTGATGGGAAGTTTGTTTCCAGGATTAAGTTACAAAATTTCTTACATAATAATTTCCACATTTGCTAAATTCTGAATGAATCTAAACTCTTTTGCCTAAGACTTTGTTTTCCTCAGTCTAGGTTTCTGCTCTAGAAGATCTTGAAGATGAGGTAGGTTTTCAACCTAGCCCACTAGCTGCCAAGTAACAAGAGCCTTTTATATGAAAAGTAGAACAATGAGGAAGCTGTTTGCCACAGATTTGATTCCATCGTTAAAATAGTCCACATCTAATCCATTTGCAGTGGAAGATTTTGCATTGTTTTATTTTATCTGGGGGCATCTCCAACCATGGGTTTGGGCCATCTGCATGTAGTTATGGAGTCACTGTCTCTGAAGATACTCTTTCCTCTCTCCTGAGCTGGTGAAACCTAGGAGAATCATTGGAATCGATTTGACTCTATTTACTTGGATGTGTTTCACAGGGAATCCTTTGTATCAACTCAGTCACTCCCATCAAAATATCCATGGGAAGTTCACATAACCTCATTTCCCTCCGTTAATGTTACTGAGTTAAGCACAAGACAGAAATATTCTTAGAAGATATATGGCTTCCTCTTAACCAGTGCTGGCCTAGAGTGGAGAAACAGAGCCCCTGGGGACAAAGTGAGACACTCATGAACTCTGGCCACTGTAAGACAAACAATGGGGACCTTATTCTTAATTTAGTTTCTAAGCAAAGGTTTTCCTGATGACCTTGTTCCTCTGGAGCAGTCACACTGCCTGCTGATGGATTAGCAACTTGCCCCGGTGCCATGGGTTCGCGCTTTGCCCCTTACCGTCCATTTTTTTTCAGATATATATGGCTGTTTTGTTTCTCATTATACCTTTCCTCCCCAATTCTGCACAACAGCAAAAATTAATATAACCTCCCACCTCTTAAAAGGTGATCACAGTTCGGCTAGAGAAAGAGCGACTTTGGACATAGATAGAAAGGTCCCCATGGGGTGTCCCACCTAGCTGTTCTTGCAAACTTGATCTCATCATCATGAGGGTTTCTCATCATGAAGGTCTCTCATGCTTAGGACAGTACCAAGCCATGGTGACTTAGCTGGATGTAGCTATTGTATTGTACTAGGGCCCATAAGCCCGGAGAGGTCCGCGTGGCTTATCTGAGGTGAGAGCTGTCACCAAAAGTACAAGTGCCAGCTGCTCTCTTCAATGAAGCCATCACAGCATCGCCCTCATTGCATTATCTTGTGAAATGAGTTCTCTGATAGGAGAATTAGAAAAGAGGAAAGAAGGAGGAGGGTGTAGAATGTGCAAAAAGATAGAAAGGGAGAGGAAGGTGGTATCTTGCTCTCAACTTCCAATGGTTTAGAAGAGTACTCTCTCAGAGACATTGGCCCAATTCCACAGCTGCTTATGGAAGCCCCAAAGGTACTGAAATATCAGCTTTCTTCCACCATGGAAATCACCCACAAAGAGCAGTATCCATGCTTTATGTTTTACACCATCTTTCAGGGGTGCCAATACAGTCAGTTTTTTTTCTATTGTTGGAATATGTCTCTGTTTCTTTTTTCTTTTCTTTTTTCTTTTCTTTTCTTTTCTTTTCCTTTCTTTTTCCTTTCTTTCTTTCTTTCTTTCTTTCTTTCTTTCTTTCTTTCTTTCTCTCTTTCCATTTTTTTTTTTAAATCACCAGATGAAGTAGTGAGTGTATATTTAGGGATATGTTATGTAAAAAATGTGGCTGTGGTGGTTGCTCATTTTCCCCAAACATGGAGCTGAATGTGTGTAAGTTGCATGTGAGTGTGATGTGTCTTCACTGAAATGCAAAAAGTTATGGGGAGCTCTCTTTCCCTCCCCTGGAAAATCCTGGCAGAATATCTATGATATTCTAAACTTGGTATGGTCATAAAGGGTAGTTGACAGGCAAAACTGCACTTCCCTCCTTCCCCAGGAAATGTCTGGTACTCATTCCAAGTTAAATCTGTTGGTTCCAAAGATCTACTGGCTTACTCATGGCTCCTCTTTCTTTCTCTTACCCAAATGCTCTCCCACTGTAATTATTTGCCCGGGAGAGGTCAACATGTGAGCACCTGGTAAATCATGTCAGGCTTGGATTGCCATTGTAATCCTGTGACTTCCTACGTGAGCACTTTGTATCACAGAGAAAGGAGTCTGAAGGACAGGGCAGATAGCTTGAGAGATTTCTGCTAATGTTTTACTCAGACTTTATGTGAAAAATTCTCTCCTGCTCCTACTTCTCCCCACTTTAAGCACACAGACATCCACAGAGATGAGCACTGTTTTCATTGATTGCTGCCACACGCAGAATGGAGACAGCAGATTTCTCCCACAAAATTTTGGGGGCAGCACGACACAGGTTAGAGGGAAAAATGCATGCAAATGTAATAGAATGGTGTTTTGCATACTGTGGATTGTCACTATATGTTGATTGACTGAAGTATACAAAAGTAAATACCATAAATACTTGTCTTCTGCCAATATGCTTAAAAGTGGAAGTTTTTTTCATTTTCCTATCATCTTGCAACATCTCCAAACATTAATCGAAATTTTCTATAACTCCAACATATATTTTACATGGGGATAAGGTGGTGTTGTGTTGAAAATATTGCACAATTTTCTGATCAGTTCCAAGGCTGATATAGTAAATATGGGTGACAAAATAAAAATTAGAGGTCGAGATAATTTTGCCCAGTACAGATCCTGTTTTCAATTAAGATTTGAGATATTGTTTCAGGGGATTCCCAAACAAGATAGTATGAAATAAAAGCCACATGGGTGAAACAAGTCAAGAGCTCTGGGAAAGCAAAGGAAGAGATGGTCATGTTTGTGAGAAAGTTCTTAGAAAACTTTCACAGATAATATTGGGGCAAAGGGCACGGATCCTACTGGTTTTGCCTTACATGGTACCTAGAGCCAAACTTAACAATTAGTGGATTCTCAATACATAGTTGTTGAAGTTATAATGGAAAGGAAGATGCAGAGATAAGAAGTTATAATCTTGGAAAATATCCATATTTAGATGGCAAGAAGAAAAAAAAGCAAGAAGACAAGAATATTTCAAGGAAGTCTAAGAGGAAAAGGATAGAAAATTACACAAAGTATGAAGACATGCCAAAGAGAACTTGTTGGACAATATTTTCTAATGCTGTGAAACAGCGCAGTTCAAAGTTGTTCTCAGACCAGCGGCAGAAGTATCACCTGGGAACTTTCTGGAAATGCAAATCTTTGTGCTTATCCCAGATCTATGGAATTAGAATCTTTTGAGGTGGGGGCTGAGAGATCTGTGTTTAATAAACAATCAAAGTGATCTTTATGCATGTTAGGACCTGAGAAACAACTTTGCAGCATATTTCTGGAAGATGGGTTGCTACAGGCAAAAGTAAGTTTTCTGATTCTGAAATTTCAATAGTTTGGTTCTAGGACCTTCCCAGAAGTAAGTTGCAGGGCAACTGTTGTATTAAATTGCTAAAGATTAAATTACATTTAAGCTGTTCAAGGTCAACAGTTTATGTCATACTTTATTTCATAAAATCTTTCTTATAATTCCTCACATCTGTTAGAGTGAGAGGGAAAACAATGTTAACATTACTCAGTTAACCTACCTAATGATCACTCAGCTTTATTATTAGACGACACAGTTTACCTCTATGGGCTGCAATCTCAAAGAAAATTTAAAAGTATTTGGAATTGAACAAAAATGAAAAGACAACATTTTAAAATTTGTTTCATGAAGATAAAGTAGTGCTTGGAGGGACATTCATAACATTAAATGCTTCTATTAGAAAAGAATAAAGATGACAACTCAAAAACTAAGCTTCCACTTTAAGAAACTAGGGAGAAAAAAGAAAAAGAAATACAAAGAAAGCAGAGAGAAGGATATAATAAAGGTAAGAACAGAAAATAATGTAATTTGTAAAAGAAAAATAATAAAGAAAATTAATATAAAAAATTGGTTCTTTGAATAGATCAATAAAATTGGTAAACCTCTAGTCGGTCTGACAAAGGGAAAAAAGGAGAAAGGACACAAATCACTACCATCAGGAAGAAAAAAAGCGCATAATTACAGACCCCACAGATATTAAAAAGATAAAAAAGGAACATTACAAAGAATTCTACAAACATAAATTCAACAACTTAGATAAAATGGACCAATTCTTTGAAAGATACAAACTACAAAAACTCACCCAAGAAGAAAAAATAACTTGAAAAGTTTCATGCTTATTAAAGGAACTGAATTTAGTTGAAATTTTCCCAGCGAAAGAAATCTTCAGACTGAGATGGTTTTACTCATTAATTTCATTAAACATTTAAAGGTGAACTTATGCAAATTCTACATGACCTTTTCCTGAAAATTAAGAAAAGCCTACTTCCCAAGTCATTCTTTTAGGTCAGCAATAACCAAATATAAAAAGCAAACAAAGATCATTAAAAGAAAAGAAAACCACAGAAGAATATCTCCCAAAAGCATGCATAAAAATTTATTTAAAAAATACTAGTAAATCAAACCAACAATATATAAAAAGACAGTACATCATAATAAAGTGGAATTTATCCTAGTAATCCCAGACTGATTCAATATTAGAAAGCCAAAGTAATGCACCATATTATTAGACCAAGAAAAGAACCATTTTATCATATCAATTGATGGAGAAAAGTCATTTGATAAAATTCAAAATCCCATTCCTGATCAAAAATCTCTCCAAAGCAGGAAAAGAAGGGCACTTTCTTAACTCGATGAAGGAGTTTTATCTAAGATTGGAAACAAAATAAGTATATATGCTTTTATCACTCCTGTTCAGCATTATACTAGAAGTCCTAACCAGTGTAATAAGGCAAGAAAAAGAAATAAAAGGTATACAGATTAGAAAAAGTGCCTCTATTTGAACACAACATAACCATCTACATAGAAAAATCTGTGGACTCTACCAAAATCCTCATAAAATTAATAAGTATACTTTAAAGCATGCAGAATACAATATGCACACACATCAATTGTATTTCTATAGACTAGCAATCAACAATTGGAATCTGAAATTAAAGCAATACTATTTATAGAAACTCCCCAAAATAAAATATTTAGGTGATGTCTAACAAAACACATGCAGAATCTGCATGTTGAAAAGTACAAAATTCTAGTGAAAGAAATTGAAGAAGATTTAAATAAACGGAGAGGCATACTATGTTCCTGGATCATAAAACTCAATAGAGTCAAATCAATCTTCCACCACTTAATCTATGGAGTTCATACAATCTCAAGCAGGTTTTGTTTTATATTGTTTGTAGGTACCAAAATATTATAAAATTTATGTGGAAAGGCAAAGCAACTAGAATAACTAAAATAATTTTGAAAAAACAAAAAGAAGAAAGTTGGCAGACTCCCACTACTTGATTTCAAAAAACATAATATTCCTGTTGTATTGCAGATTATATTTGTTAGATGCTGATTTGGGGAAAACAAGGAACAATAATTACTCTTGCCCTGAAGCTGTTCATTTCATGTATAGTCACCCTCAGTTTCAAATTGTGATTTCCTTTCTCCTATGTTCACAGACACATTTGTGCCCTTGCTACCCATCAGGCAAAAATAATAACCGTATAGGTACCATTTGAAAGAGTTAGAAAGACCTGTGCCTTGGACAGATACCACTCTATTAGAGCCAACACATTCCAGATTTCCTGCTCTGGGCACTAGAATTTTAACAGAATAGTAAATGGATACTCTGAGTTTTGCGTAAACAATGCATTAATGCAGCACTTATTAAGCATATTTCACCACATCTGCATTTGGATTGGACTATGATCTGATCTCTGCCTTGAAGGGGCTCCCAGCTTAGTGGAGTAGTCAAACTAAACATAAATAGATGGATGAAAAAATGAGATGGGACCATAAAACAGGACCAAGAGCAGGCAATGGAAGTCCTCAACTGCCATGCTAAAAAGTTGTAACTTTATCATATAAGTGATGGTAACCCATCACTTCATGGTAAAACCATGAAGATTTTCAGCAAGGGAGAGCTGTCACTGACGTTTTGATTCATTTCTTTACTCATTCATTCAATAAACAGTTACTGAGTGTCTCCTATACATCAGGTGCTACTCAGGATTCAGGGAAGGCAGAGCTTACTCAGTGGTTGCGGGGAATGAGGAGAAGGGAAACGATTAAGGCCCGTGAGTCTCAGAGCAGCAGGATGCCAGAGCCGACTCCGAATCATCCTGCTGTGACCATGAAAATACTGCAAAGAGAAATGGGCACATGACTTATTTAGGCAGCAGGTGAGACCAAAGATAGGTTTGCAAAGATATAACTCAGCGTGGCAAAAAGGCAACAGAATGGGACAATACCCCAAGGTGGTATGGAGACAGACCTTGACTGACTCCCATCCCTACCCCCACCCCAGCACTGTGCAGGTGCAGTCCCGTGGCATGGTCCAGGGGTGAGAACAGTAGATCCCAAAGGTGACTGAAGGTAAAATTTTTGCTAGCCTGGCCAAGTGACACTTCGAGTCAGAAAGTCGTGTCGTGTTCTATTGAGTACAGAGCTATGTCCTACGCTACTCAGTAGGTAGAATAAGATTAGTCCTGCCACCCGCATCGAATTACCCTATGCCAGGAAAAGTAGCAAATTCTCCAAGGCATAGGAGTGGCTGTACAGGAGAGGTGAGAGGTCTTCTCACGGAAGCTAAAGTCTGAGACTGAGCTTTGCAGAGTAAGACGGGAGTGTGTGAGTTGGGGGGAGACGTCAGATAAATGGAAAATTAGCGCAAAGGCAGACATGCAGGGTCTTTGCAAGGAAACTTAAGACATTTAAGTTTGTTCTTATATAGGTATGTTCTGAAGGTGTGCGGGAAAAATACATTGGAAAATCAGGCACAAAAAACAGTATGAAGGGCCTTCTTTCTTTCTTTTTTTTAAATTTACTTTTATTTATTTTTTTTTTTAGTATATGAAATTTATCGTCAAATTAGTTTCCATACAACACCCTGTGCTCATCCCAAAAGGTGCCCTCTTCAATGAAGGGCCTTATTTCTAAGGGTAAAGATTTTGAACTTGAAGATTGAAGAGTTTCAGGCAGAAAAGTGACATGGCTAAAATGTCATAGAGAGACAAGAAACATATTTAAATAATAGTGATTTAATCTGTGCCATGTGGCATAAAACCACATACTATCTATTAACCATTCAACTTAAGCATAGGTGTGCCCACCTAATACTTAATAAGGCAAAAATCATCTCTGGTTTGCTTACTGCTTTAGCTTCTAGCACAGCCCCTGAAATACCCCGGTGCTTAATGAATTTGGTAAAATGAATATAAAAGACATTATCTGTCTTCTATCTGAAAGGTGTTTTGATTATTCCACACTGTTTTGCAAATGCTAAGCATAGCATTTGGCTCAGAAAATACTTGAAAAAAGGAAAGACTTATTCTGTAAGTGTGGAAAAAACACCAACTAATGAATACATAAGGAACAATTCATATAAAGCTGCAGCCACTGTCAATATGTCACGTGAACCTCATTGCTTTTGACAGGGATCAGGCGAAACCTTTAATGAAGGGACACTCTTGTAAGTACGTCCACTGTGGTGTAAGTTCTTGGGCCACGGTCAGCCTGATTGTGGTCGTGTATTTATGGAATACCAGCCCATGTTCCGTGGTGGTTTTACACCAGAGGGGTTATTCTCAGATCAGGGCTGTGCTCCTGAGTGGTGCTGGATAAGTTTCCTTAAATTGAATCCTCTGTAAAATGGGAATTGTAATTTCCATCTCCCAGGGTTCGTTTGTGGATTGATACAAAGGGAACCTTAACGGATGATGATGATGTTGACTGGGAAGGCCTGAAGTAGCCGGAAGGAGTTGGATCTTTACCACATTCAGCCAAATCGGTGGTGACACGTCCGGTCTGAAACGCCACGCAGACGTGATAGGAGTCAATCTTGCACTGTTTGCAAAACAATCACCTGAGGTGCTTGTAAAAACTGCTAAGTTCCTAAGCGAGGCTGGCCTTTCAGAGATTCCAATTCAGTATGTCTTGGGTGAGGTTTTGGCCCGCTGCCAGGGTAGATAAAGTGTTACAGGAACCAAAAAGGTCAACGCAGGGGTGGAAAGTCAACGCTTGTGTGTCATCAGA
The DNA here is from genome assembly GCF_018350175.1 of Felis catus. Classification (NCBI taxonomy): domain Eukaryota; kingdom Metazoa; phylum Chordata; class Mammalia; order Carnivora; family Felidae; genus Felis; species Felis catus. The sequence goes on from NC_058372.1 coordinate 14,492,203, forward strand.
TAATAGACAGTAATCCTATACTTGGGTGTGATAACGTTGGCCTGAGTCCTGGTTTATACTAAGAAGATTCAGGCACCAAGGTCTTTTATAACTAGACGGAAGCAATTGAACGTGCGCAGTGCTAAAAAAGCTGACACAGGAGTAGCCAGGAAGGTCGGCAGCTAACTCAGAGCTGTGTTCCAGATCTGCACTGGCCCCATACATGGCCACCAGCCACCCGAGATTCAGCTAAAAGGAGAGAAGGAGTAGTTAACGTACTTTAGAATACACACAGAATACACTTTTCTGAATGCTCAGGGTAATTAAAAAAAAAAAAACCTTTTATTATGGGAAACTAAAATTGAATTCATAGTTAATTTAAAATTAATTAAAATCATAGAAAATTAAAATTTAGCTCCTCAGTTAAACGAGCCCACTTGGGGTGCCCAATAGCCGCACGGGGCGAGGGGCTGCTCTATAGGACAGTGCAGGTATGGAACATTTCCATCACCGCAGAAAGTTCCGTTGGACGGGGCTGTCGAAGAAGGTGCCGATAACCGCCAAAAGCCCACTCGCGATGGAAAAGAGTTGTTGCTAATCTCACTTCTAAAGACCAAGAAACGCTTGATGTTTAGTGAGTAAAAGACTCTTTTAGTTGGTCTTCTTACCAACGAAAGGGGAACAAAAATCAAGACAGTAGCAAGCCAGGAGAGGTTTGCTGAAGCGAAGACAAGCGTCTATTTACCACCATCTCCTCTGGTGTCGGGAGGGTGAGGCAGGGACGGAGCCTCTAACCCCTACGGCCTCCAGGAGCACGCTACTGAGAATGCCCTCTCCCAAGGGACTGTTGCGTGAGCCCTTGTTGGATCCCACTCTCCTCCTGGCCCACGCCTTCCCAGTCCCCAGGCTGTCCGACCGCCAAGACGGTTGGCAATGCCCAGGTGTGAATCCAGGTAGCTGCTTCCCTCTCTGCATGAGGCTCTTCTGGCCCTCTGCGAGCACAGTCTGCATCCATTGCCCTGGAGGAAGCCCTTATTGTTCCCTTCGTACCAGAGAAGAAACAAATCGGGAGCAGCAAGGAAACACACGGAGCGCAAGCGTGTGTTTCCAGGTCATCAACAGGCAAGCAAACGTGCGTGAAGATGAGTGTTAATTTACTGCCTGATTCAGTGTTTGCAAGACTATCAAGTCATCTCCCATAGGCAGCCCAACAGCCATCACACGGTAATGAATTTCTATTATAACCTTGTATGATGGTTGCACCAGCGAACTAATGATCAAAGAAAAGAACAAAATAATAACAATGGTGATAACAATAATGATAGTGTAATAATTAACTGGCAAAGGCGTTTACAACTGGGGTCAACTGGGTAATAGAGTTATTGGGGGTGGTGAGAACCGGTCTGATTGGCTTACTTTAACATGTGTGGTTTCTGCTGCCTTTGTGTAAAAACAAAAAAAAATTTGGTTTTCATTCTCAACTATGAAAATAGACCCAACCTAGTAATCAAAATAGAAACAAGTTATATGGGTAGTAGATTGTATTTTTATTTCTGTTTTTCATATTAGGTTTGGGAGGTCCCCTAGAATTTGTCTGGACTGTTCTAGGGAAATGGTGAAAACTGTACATTTTTGGAATTTTGGGTTCCGCGTGGAATTATAATCTTTATTACCAACGTTCTCATTCGTACATATGCGTCTTTCGCGTTGCTTTAGTTACCTGTAAAACTCAAGACACGTTTGTACTTTCACGTAGAGCAAACCATTTGGAAACAAGACCACTTTGATGATAAATTGGTATTGGGGTACCTGGGTTGGGCATTCAACTCTTGATTTCAGTTCAGGTCATGATCTCAAGGTCATGGGATTGAGCCCTGCAAGGCTTAGGATTCTCTCTGCTTAGGATTCTCTCTCTCTCTCTCTCTCTCTCTCTCTCTCTCTCTCTCTCTCCCTCTCCCTGCTTAGGATTCTCTCTCTCTCTCTCTTTCCCACACACACTCTCTATTTCCCTCTGCCCGTCTCCCCTGCTCCTGCTCTCTCTCTCTCTCTCTCTCTAAAATAAGAAAATTTTTTTAAAAAGATACATAGGTATTTAAAAACGTATTTTATCCTTTTTTTATCATCCCTTTTAATTTTTCCCTCCTCTCATAATTTTTCTTTTACTCAGATGGCACGTGTCGCGATAGCTGATTGAATGAAGAAGCACTCTGATGTTAACAGTCTAAGAGCACACGATGAATTTAAACATCCGAAAGAGTTCTGAATAACGTTAAGTGGGGCTTGATGCTCAGTGTGCCCCTTTTTCTTTTTCCCTGTGTTTTTCATTCGGTGCAACATCGCAGGTTGCGTTTTAGCGGTTGTGTTTCTAGTTCAGCTCTTTTTTGTGTGAAAACTGGCCCCAGTTCAGCCTCGTTTTCTCCAATGCAATGTTTGTGGGTTATCTCACTTTCGGCAAGTATCCTCCAGCGGGTCCCAGCCCGAACAAACATGTACAGCTGAGCCCTAAACTCCAGAAAAGGGCTTTGCGGAGGCGCTGGAGGGAGGGGGAGAGGGGGCACAGGGAAAGGCTGACTTTGTCTTGGCTGTAGAAACACGGAGGGAGCCACCACAGTGACGCTCAAACGGATGTTTAGTGGAAGAATGCGAACCTCTGTGCAGCTAAGGTAGAGGGTGTGAAGTCTACAGGGGCCGTGATCCCACATAACTCATGGGCACACTTTTCACAGCCAGAAGGGCCATGCTTGCGTCATAGTGGTAAATCTGTAGTGACAGACGTTTGTTCTATATTTGTGAGTGACCTGATTTGGCACGCGGCTCGTTCTACTGACAATAATGGTAACATGGAGAGAGGGAGAGAGAGCGGAGAGGAGAGGAGGCGTAGTGGCAGGGGTGAGAAGCCCAAGGGGGACTAGAACAGAAGGGGAAAGGAATATCAAAGAAGCAGAGACCACGAGCACTGCAAGTTGACTCAAAGGAAACGTGCCTTTAGACGACGATCATTTTCGTTTGGGTGCAGGTCTAACTGGTTGGAGGAGAATCTTCTTTTCCTTCCTCTGTGCTCCCTCCCTCTGCTTCTCTGCTCCTGTCCTGGCAATCTCTGGGGAAGATAGCTACTCAGACAGCTGTCCGCCGGGGAGGGGTGGAGGCGGGGTGGGGGGGGGCAACCTGGTCATGGGCTGCTTCCGAGTCAAGGAGTCCCTTCTAATTCGCAAAACTTGCCTGGCCCTCCGCCCTTCGCTGCAGACCTGCAACCCCTTCAGGTGAGGAAGAAACTGGCCCGAAGTGGTGAAAAGCCTCACAAGCTGTCAGGAGTTGAAAGAGAGGTAGCCTGTGCTCTCTGCCGCCTCCCCTCCCCTCCAGCCGTTCCTTCTTAAAGCAGCAGATGTAATCCAGGGCAAGAGCAATCATGACCCCTAGAGAGACCTCCACTGAGGGAGGAGATGGGAATCTTGTATCCAGATACTGACTTGCTGCATGACGGACCGCAAACGAGTCTCTCTCCCTCTCTCGCCTGTTCCCCAACCTGTAAAGTGAAACAGTTCAAAAGAAGATCTCTTACGGACCCCTTAGCATTAAAAAGCACAGTTCTCATCGTAGAGGTATAGATGGATAGGTAGGGAGCCCTGAGGCCGCCTCCCCAGACGTCTTCTCCGAGCAGCCTACCCAAAGTATGGCCCACCCCAATCAATCTCAAACATAGTATTTACCAGCCCCTGAAATCATCTTGTGGATTTCTTTTTTTTTTTTTTTTCAACGTTTATTTATTTTTGGGACAGAGAGAGAGAGAGCATGAACGGGGGAGGGGCAGAGAGAGAGGGAGACACAGAATCGGAAACAGGCTCCACGCTCCGAGCCATCAGCCCAGAGCCCGTCGCGGGGCTCGAACTCACGGACCGCGAGATCGGGACCTGGCTGAAGTCGGACGCTTAACCGACTGCGCCACCCAGGCGCCCCTCTTGTGGATTTCTTTATAGAGGTTTGATTCACTGACTGGGATATAAACTTCGTAAAAATAGGGACCCCGTTGGTCTTATTCACCATTTCTTTAGTGAAAAAAAAAAATACAGATTCTTTATATTCTCATTATGAAATAAATGCTTGAGGAGTACTGAATGAGTCTCTCCCTACGTTTTGCTATTTTGGGTTCTTTCAGTTCGCAAACCACAGGGACACCCCAGGGTCACCTCGGTGAGCGAGCGAGCGAGCGTTGATGTGGGCTATGCAAGCAAGGAAGAGGTCAGGGGGCTCTGGACGCCACAAGCCGACCCTCCCGAGGAATGAGCATGGCTGTCACTCTTTAGGGTCCAGTCAGAGCTTTATAGCCTCACAGCCCCTCCAGTGACACAGCTTCTATCCTGGTCACCCTCCACTCAGTGGACACGCCTTCCTTTCGGCACCAGTGCTCTGCCATTTCCCCAAAACCGTCACCAAGGCTCACCATTTCCACAGTTCCGGACTCTCCAGCATCCCCACCTCTTGTGAGTCCTGAGGTCAAAGTCCTCCAGAAAGGGTTGGATTGGTTGACCCCGGTAGAGGAAACCCCGTTAGGGCAGTGTTTCTGTAACACGGGCACCCGGCTTACCAGGAGCAACTGTGTAGCTTCTTCAAAGCACACTTCCTGGGGAATCCGGTCAGACACGATAAATGAGAATCTCCAGCTGGTGTTGAATTGGACATTGGTATTTTGAAAAGTCTCCCCAGGTTGCCTTTGGGCCAAGTGTGCATTTTTTTTTCCCAATCAGCTGTGCCCAGGGAAGTGGAATCCGTGGTACAAAGCACAAAGAGTGGACATTGCAGATGCCCTGAACTCCGTAGGGTCCCTCCGGATACCCTGTCTGTCTCCCCATCGATCTGTCCCTCCGTCCTGATATCTACCTATGTTTTTATCTTCCTAGGTGTGACGTTTAGATATTGGATCTTGGTGCAAATATTGCCTTTCTTTTCCCTTCGGAAACGTATATGGAGTTTCAGACAAGCTAGCCTGGTTCTAAAAACTGGGAACAGAAAGGTGTGTCTGCCAGCTGTGGTTCTAGAAGGCAGAGCACATAACCCTAGATTCCATTTCAGAATTTGAATTTAGCTTCTTTAAATACCAATTCTTGGGGCGCCTGGGTGGCTCAGTCGGTTAAGCGTCCGACTTCAGCTCAGGTCACGATCTCGCGGTCCGCGAGTTCGAGACCCGCGTCGGGCTCTGGGCTGACGGCTCAGAGCCTGGAGCCTGCTTCCGATTCTGTGTCTCCCTCTCTCTCTGCCCCTCCCCCGTTCATGCTGTGTCTCTCTCTGTCTCAAAAATAAATAAACGTTAAAAAAAATTTTAGGGGCACCTGGGCACCAATTCTTTATTCTGTAGTCTTTCTCATTCACAGTCCCTCCAAGGTAGGAGTAACTAGAGGGGAAGTTACGCTTTCCTGGGTCACCCGGGGGCAGCCCACTGAATTACTTGTGCAGTGGAACTGCTGTTCATTGCCTTTACAACAGCAGTAACAAAACAAGCCTGAGGGGGGAGGAGAAAGAAAACAACATGAGAGACGGGCCAGTTTCCATGGCAGGACCTCAGGAAGCCCTTGGGAAAGTGTGGACTCTCAGGAAATCAGGGAAAGGGGGCAGTAAGGTGTCCAATATAATGTGTACTGGGGTCCAACTCGTATGGCATAGAAAAGAAATGGAAGATAGTCTTGCGTTTACGGAGCTGACAATCCAGTAAGGAGACACGCAGGAAGGACGCACAATATTGATTAAATAAGATGATGTACATAAAGGCCCCAGTAAGTGCCAAGGCTACCGTATGATCTCAGTAGACGGTAGTTCCTTGCACTTGAAACAGAGAAGCTAACTACATAATAAGTCACCTCCGATCCACCTGTCCTGCCTGCATTCCAACTTCCTTCTCCCTTACGTACCTCTGTTTGATTCTGGGGGCTTCCTTGGCAGCTAGCATGGCCACATGACATGGGAGAAGCCTTCTGGTAATTTCTCTATCCTTCTGTGCAGGGTCGAACAGTGTCCCCAGGTAATTCCTAACCACCTATAAATGTGACCCTATTTGGAAATAGGGCCTTTACAGATGTAATCAAGTTAAGATGAGGTCCTACTGGGAGGATGGGGACCTGAATCTAATGTGACGGGTGTCCTTCCAAGAAGAGGGACATTTGAACGCAGAAGGGCAGACACGAGGGGAAAAGGCCCGTTGAAGATGAAGGCAGAGGTTATAGTGATGTATCTACGAGCCAAGGATTGCCAAGTGTTGCTGGCAACACAAGGCACCAGAAGAGGCAAGGAAGGACTCTTCCCCAGAGCCTTAGGTGGGAAGCGGCCCTGCCCACCCCTTGATTTTGGACTTCTGGCCTCCAGAACTTTGACAGAATAAATGTCTATGGTTTTGCCCCACCCAGTCTGTGGTAGGTGGTATGGCAGCCCCAGGGAACTCCTTCTTTCTTCTTCTTCAAATAAGGATGTGATGCTTCAAGGAGTAGCAGACAGCTTATGGGCATGAGGACAGAAGCCATCTGCTAACTAAAGATGATACACAAGAGAGACAGTAGAAACCTGCTTCCTGGGGGGCAAATCACCCAGATTGGAGAGAACTCAATCCTAGGTGTTTCAGTTATTGGCACTCAGGTTTTTTCGGGTTTGTTTTGTTTTGTTTTTGTCAAGTATGGTCCATTTCTTCTTCTTTTTTTAATGTTTGTTTAGTTTTTTATTTTATGAAATCAAAAAAGAATTAAGTTTATTCATTTATTTTGAGAGGGAGACAGTGCGTGTGGGGGAGGGGCAGGGAGAGAGAGAATCACACGCAGGCTCTACGCTGTCAGCACAGAACCCCAGGCGGGGCTCGAACCCACGAAGCCAGGAGATCATGACCTGAGCCGAAACCAAGAATTGGGCGCTTAACTGACTGAGCCACCCAGGTGCCCCTACTCATTTATTTTTAAGAAAGAGAGAGAGAAAGAGAGTACACAAGCAGGAGAGGGGCAGAGAGAGAGGAAAAGAGAGAGAGAATCTCAAGCAGGCTCTGCACTGTCAGCACAGAGCCTGATGTGGGGCTGGATCTCACAAACCACGAGATTATGACCTGAGCGGAAATCAAGAGTCCGACAGGACGGCAGCCTCCTGACTAATACCCTATGGTCAAGGGGAACTGACACGAGAGTAACTTGGGTTCATGTCTCAGCCATGTTGTTATGTAGACGGGTGGCTCTGGGCAAGTCATGAAAACTCCTTGAACTTCCTTTTCTTCCCCTGTAAAATAGAAACAATAATATCTACCTGAGTTTTAAAGGAGATATTTTATGGGGCGCCTGGGTGGCTCAGTCGGTTAAGCTTCCAACTTTGGCTCAGGCCATGATCTCACAGTCCGTGAGTTGGAGCCCCGCGTGGGGCTCTGTGCTGACAGCTCAGAGCCTGGAGCCTGCTTCGGATCCTGTGTCTCCCTCTCTCTCCGCCCCTTCCCCCCTCGCGCTCTGTCTCTCAAAACTGAATAAACTTTAAAAAAAATAATAATAAAATTAGTGAGATATTTTGTAAGAAAGCCAGGGTCTTCAATGAGACAGAGGAAAGTAAATATAAATTATCAAGACTGTGGAATCCCAAGGGGCTTGGATCCTGTCTGTTGCATATTAATGCAAGCGTTGTATAAAGACTATTTCCCCACCTGCACATTCCATCCTTGCTGGGGTGGGGGGAGCCCTTGATTCTTTAAAAAAAAATTGTAAGCAAGAAGCAGCTCTTGGTAGCCCTGGTAAAAGAACTTTATAAAATAGAAAAAAACCATATCAACAGTAGGGATTAAGTACAAATTAAATGGCTGCCTTACACAACTCATATAAGAAGCGTTACTGGGATGAAGGGCTCCCGGGGTTCTCATCCAACAGCAGAGGTGACTTTGCAAGTTCTTCCGGGGGTAGTCCCACCCACCAGCTTCCTGAACCTAGGCGTGTCTTTCTTGCCCAAAGTAGGTCCTGCTCCCTCCCAGGACCTTGCCTTTGGTTATGATCAAATACAACACAAGAGTGGGTAGCCTGGGGTGTTGACACTTCCTGGTCAGAAGGGCAGCTGGGTTGTGGTAATGTTCTCCTCAATCCGATCACATCCCCCTTTCCCCCAAGTCAGGGGAACCCTAGCCTTGGGACTGGGCGGGAGGAATATGCTGATGGGAGGAAACTAAATAAGCCAGCTATTGTGTGCTTCATTGTATTTAAGGGCCTAGGGGAGGAGGTGAAGTGGGGGAAAGAATACTTCTGATTTCTAAGATAGCCTATTATGTGTTATGCTTATCGAAACATCTAGAGAGATTAACCAGGTTTTTAGACGACAGAGCAAAGATGTTTCTGCCCTTCTTCTTCTTCTTTTTCTAACCAGAATTGCTCCAAAACAGAAAAGAGAACAAGACACAAAAACACAAGCCCCATATTCTTTAAGGGCAGGAAACATCATAATCTAGAACCACAGCGCACAAAGGTGAGAAACGGAAGGAGAGATGGCGAAGCCCTTAGGAGATCCGTGGAAAGTCAAACCCAAAAGCCCCAGGGTGATGCCTTTGTGAATCAAGCCGGTTCACTCTGCAGAGCACAGGACGACGGCCCCAGGAGTGGGGAGGCCCCCCACACGGCAGTGGGCGAGAGTGAGCAGGGTGCTGGGGGAACCAGACCCGTGGGAAGAAGGTAATACATTTCACTGGCTGCATTTGTGAAGCACGTGCCTGGTCCTTTACAAATACTCTCTCTTGCGATCTTGCAACAGCAGCAAGAGATACGATTTTCCCCAATTCATAAGGGCAAACACTAAGGCTCACAATAGTCATTTGACCCGGGTAACAGAAAGATACGAAAGCAAGGCCTTCTTCCTTCCAAATCCTGACCACTGGCCTCTACCTCCGCTCTTTGCGAAACCAAGGCCCGAGGACCAGCCGAACCTGTGCTGACAACACGGCCGTATGGTTGGTTCTCATGATGGCAGGGGCTGAGCAGGGTCGCTGCTGTAGGAGGTCTCGCTCCACAGCTTGGCTCAGCCAATGCACCCAAGCTACTCTGCCATTTTGAGAACTCCTATAGAAGCAGAAGTGTAACCACCTGCCCTCTGCAGGATCCGGTCCTCAGGGCCCTCCTGCTGGGATGGGGGGTGGATATCCAGGAAGTGAATCCTTTGAGGTCCACAGTAGTTGACGGGCCACCAAACCCACTGGCTTCTGTCATGAGAGAAAGGCTGGGTCATCAAGGAAACTGCTGGCCCCCTCCTATACTCTCTTGTCTGCTCCCGTTCTGTTACCTGTCCTGCGGCACCGGGAGCGGGTCCCGATTCCACCGTTGCTTTCCGCCCACCCCCTGCCCTTGGGGCCCCTGCTCACCAAGAGCGCAAAAGTCTGGGTGAACCTAAGTCACGAAGAAACCAAACGTTCAGCGTTGAAACTGCAAAATAAAGTCTGCAATGTCTATTTTCCAGTTTGTTTATGCTTTTCTGTTCATGGCGTCGAAATCAATCAGATGCTTGGGGACAATCTGCAAGGAGTCCCTGTTAGGCGCTTTTGAGGTGAAAAAGACAAAGGCCATCGTGTCTGCCCTTGAGAAACTATAACCGGTTGGAGAGCAAGAGACTCAGCCCCTGAAAAAGGTACAGAAGGCCGTGTGTGATTAAAAGCTAGCAGAGAGGGAGGCGCCTGGGTGGCGCAGTCGGTTAAGCGTCCGACTTCAGCCAGGTCACGATCTCGCGGTCCGTGAGTTCGAGCCCCGCGTCAGGCTCTGGGCTGATGGCTTAGAGCCTGGAGCCTGTTTCCGATTCTGTGTCTCCCTCTCTCTCTGCCCCACCCCCCTTCATGCTCTGTCTCTCTCTGTCCCAAAAATAAATAAACGTTGAAAAAAAAAATTAAAAAAAAAAAAAAAGCTAGCAGAGAGGTCCTCAGTGCAATCTAAGTCCTTCTCACTATCTGTGTCTCTGGCTCTTCTGTTGAGCTGGGGACTCTTTGCAGGGAGTTTCGGGTTTTGTTTTCCATTTTCCTATCTCTAGGCTATGACATCTTATGGGGCACATACCGGCCGCTCGGTAAGCCCCCGTTGAATGAACGAATTGATGAACTGATCAGTCAGTCAGTATGTTCAGAGGAAGGGACGCTGAGCAGACCTGGAGTGCATTAGGGAGGGTGTCGGTGAGGAGACGGGGCCACGGCCAGGCAGGAAGTCGTCATCCGACGAACGACTCCGTATTATCAACGGAAACTTCCAGAGGACAAGACGGTCCCAGAAAGAGGCTAAGGTTGCGGAGTAAGCCCAGAAGGCAGGCTCGTTGCGGTGAATTTTGGTAGGACCGATGGCGACAAACGGATGCTGTGAGGGACCCTGAAGCAGCCTTTCCAGGAAGCAAGCAAAAAGGCAGCTGTGAATAAAAGAAGCATCTAGAAACAGATACATGTTCTGATCCAGATGTTGCCACTGGATCTAAATTCTTGTCTTGCAAAGACAGGGCAACTTTTTATAATGTATTTAGTTTTACTCTAGCTGGCCGGTCTGATCATTCATGGTCCAGATCTGTATACCAGGCAGCTGTGACAATCTGGGCTTGTCATCAAATGCTATTCAAAAAGGTGTGACATTCTCGTTGGCATGGAACACATCAGAGTCATGGGTTCCTATCTGCCATTTATACCAACATATCCAGTGATCAGGGCCAATACAAAGTAAATTTTGGCCATGCTCTTGACTGGTAAATGGAATTGGTGACTATTCTTTCATTTAATAAATATTTATGAGATGTACCCTATAGCTCGACACAGTCCTAGGCAGCAAACTGAGTGTGGCGATCAAATGGGGGATAAACAGACAGGTTCTGCTCTGGGGACTCTGGGTCTGGTATCTACATAGACATTCAGTTCTTTTACTAGGCGATAGGGCTGCCGAGCGGGGGACTGGCAACCTGGGACCTGCAAGTCAAATTCAGCTCACTGCTCAGGTTTGTCCAGCCCTAGAACTAGGATTTTGTTTTCATTTTTAAATGTTGGTCGGAATCTTACATGTGGCTGGCAAAGTCAAAAGAAGAATAATATTTTACGACACATGAAAATCATCTGAAATTTAAACTTCGGTGTCCGTAACCAAAGTTTTATTGGAACACAGACCACATGGCCGCAGAGCCGAAATGTTTTCCGATTTGATTTTTCACAGACGTAGTTTGCGGACCCCCATTCTAAGCTAACTTTCTCAAAAGGCACTCCATAAAACGTTACTTCTGAGGACTATTCATAAGCGTCAAGTTTTTTTTTTTTTTAGAGAGAGTTTTCTTGCCAGTGTATCTAAAAAAAACAACGCACTGTCAAAAATTAAAAGCTGCTTTATCACTATTTCTCTAATCTCGAGTCTGTCAAAGCACGCTGTGACCTTGTAAGGTCTAGGACACGGAGTCCCCCAAATTTGTTCAGGCATTTATTTCTGAAGAATCTCATAGCACGGGGGCGGGGGGGTGTCCACATCACTCTTTGGGAAATACTGACCTAAGTAGGTTTCTTAGTCACAGGTGTTATTTGTGTTGCCAAACATCAAAATCGTGTCATTGAGTAGCAAAGTAAGACTTTGCTGCTGGGCATCTAAAGCCTCTTCCTATGATGCATAGCGTGGTTGTTTGCAAGGTTCCCAGCTCGATTTCAGCTAAAAACCTAGGTACGTAATGTCTACCTATTATATGTGAAGAGTTTCTGCGTGCATTCCGAAACGAAAACTTGTGAGAGAAAAGCCGAGACCTCCAGCTGGTGGCTATATTGACAAGGAGATGCTCCCGTAACCACGCCTGGAATTATCCACCTGTCTGTGCCAAGGGTCTCAGGATGAGCCTGGGATGGGTCAGCTGGGGTTCGGGGACCTGAAGTCTATTTGCACGGGAGCTGAGGAGTTTCCTGGGAGAACATTAAGGGAGAACGAAACCAGGCACAAAGAATTTGACTTCTTCATTCGAGGGGAAGGGCGCTTCTCTGCAGAGCGTGATCTGTCACATAGACGTATGTGTCTCCTGGGCCGGTACTCACTCGCCACCTGTTCGAGTCCTATGAGGCGGTGGCAACGTGAGAGTGGGTAAGGGGGCATCCTTCCTACCAGGCTGCGGGGCATTGGTCCAGTCAGTGCTCGTGGCACTGGGGCCACTGTGACCCGGGAGCCAAGACCAAGAAATGGCCCTGCCTCCTGGGGCACTGTCTACAATGGAAGAGCCGTATCACCCACTGCTCAGCACAGCAGTGATGTGTGGAACCATCAACCGGCAAGAGACAACGTTGTCTGGTGGCGCTGTGGACACAAGGGCCACCGCCAGGGATTTTGGTGTCCCTCAGGAGAGACAACGGGGCCCAGCGGAGGAGGGAGGGAAGTCGCTGGAGTATAAATGAGACGTCTACGGTGCCTCCTGGGGAGGGGTGAGGGCAGAGATTCCAGGGGGGCCGTGGGCACGAGGCTGCCATTCCGTGTTAGGCTTATGACTCAAAGGGCTAGCGACGTCTGTTCCCATTCCTAGACATAGATTTCAAGCCATTTTGCGGGAAATTTGGGTTTCTTCTATATAAACCCCCATAAAGACACGCTTACATGTGTACCCTACCATGTACGAGGTACGGCGAATGTGAACGCGCACACAGACCAAAGCTACGCTTGTATGTGAAATCATAAATTGTTGAAAGGTGGTGGGGATGGGTGAAATTTGCATAAGAGGGATCTCAGTGAGGGAGTCTCACCGCCCTTGCTTCAACCAGAGAATGTCTGCTTTTATCTGTTACAGGCATTGTGCTTCTCCCTAAGATTTCTTTGAAGAGAGGTTTCCACGTCTAAAAGGGAAACGTTTCGAAAACGCTGGCATCTTATACATGAGGAAATGGGGACAGAGAGGGAGGTTCAATGGCTCACCCGAGGTCCTGAAGACGAAAGTAATGAATGAAGAGTTTAAGACCAATGTTTTCGTGTTGTTTCGTTCTGTTTTGCCATCACACCATGCAGAGGAAAGAGAGAACATACCCTAAACCAATGAAGTCTAGATCTTATACAGAATCCCACGTGTCCCTCAGTTTTCATGGTGGGAGATTGGAGACCTGGCTGATTAGATTTCTTAATTTTTTCTAGCTGTGATTTTATAGCAAGAAAAATATGAGCTATGGGGGCAGTAATGTAGATTAAATTAATACAGTTACGTATCAAATGGCCACAGTTAGTACCATTGTAGATTCAACTTTAGAGGTGAATTTAGAGGCTAGCAGATATTTTGTGCTCATCAGAAACAGAACAAAATGAGATCATTGTGGTTTAGAATGGATCTTGAGAAGCACTGGCCTAATTTTCTTTTTTTTTAATGTTTTTTAACGTTTTATTTATTTTTGAGACAGAGAGAGACAGAGCATGAACGGGGGAGGGGCAGAGAGAGAGGGAGACACAGAATCGGAAGCAGGCTCCAGGCTCTGAGCTGTTAGCACAGAGCCCGACGCGGGGCTCGAACCCACGGACCGCGAGATCGTGGCCTGAGCTGAAGTCGGACGCTCAACCAACTGAGCCACCCAGGCGCCCCATAATTTTCTAAGTACAGAAGGAGACAAAAAAGACGACGAGAAAGGTCGAGAAGAAGTTCACGAGTAAATGTTACCAGAATTATTCACTTGGGGGCACATAGGACCTCTTAGCTGAGATGAACTCTTTTCTGCGTCCATAGGAGGACGGAATATGGACGAACCTTTGGAAAGACCAGGAGAGGTTTGCAGTGACAGAGTCAGTAGAAGATGACGGTCCACACCTCTGAGGTTCCCCAGGACTTGCAACTTGTAAAGATCAGGCTAAGGAACCAGTCCAAGGAGGAAATAGTAGTGAGACGACTCACGGTCTCGACTCTTATTTCAGAAAATATCGAGCATCACCATATGATGGAAGCTACATGTAATTCACCACGGAGGCACAGGGGCAGGGAGGCGGGGGTTGGGAGGGGGCACCACTTGCCAGTGTGCTGAGATGGACGTGTGGAATGCCCACCCACTCTGCAGGGCTGTCTTTCGTCACTGCCTGCTCCCCTCCTGCTGTCCACTCAGAGACTCCCGGCTGCCTGATGGGCCCGTGCCTGAAGTCCACCAGTGGGTATGGGAAATAAGACAAAACACTTAAAAACAAAACAAAACAAAACAAAACAAAACAAAACAAAGCTTAGGGTGCAAGGCACCTAGCATCGTAATCTCTTAATATGGTTCAATAAACACCAGGAACATGATAGACTTCTGGACACAAAGAATTATCATAAATCCTCCCTCCTGTCCCCGTTGTCTCTTTTGTCTCAGAAAAGGAATTGGAAGCTGGCGGTGGGGGGACCTCCACAGCTCGGAAGTGGATGCAGACACATCTCCCCGGAGGAGGTTGTGATAAGACACATACTCACGTGAAAAGTGATGGAAATGACACAGGAATTCCGAGCGTACCCCTTAATACCTTAGCAGTGCCCATCACAGGATAACAGGACCCCACTGCCCGTCTGCCTATTTTTTACGACCCTTTTCCTCTGAATATGGGTGCAGCGTTCATATACCGTTATCTGTGTCTGATCCTGCAGCCCTGGGTCCCAGTGGCAGTAGATATTTATAAAGAAAAAAAGAAAACTTCTTAAAGATTCAGAAATACAGTGATTGTTCATTTCTGTGTGAACGGGCCCGGAAGAGATATTGGGATCCCACAGATCAAAAGGGGTACTTGGGAATGGCGAAGGAAAGATTTTTAGTCAGTTAACCCTGAGGCATTGGCATCATTAGAAAGTTAAATCCGAGGGGCGCCTGGGTGGCTCCGTGGGTTAAGCATCCAACCCTTGGTTTCAGCTCAGGTCATGATCTCACCGTTCGTGAGTTAGAGGCCCACGCTGATATTCTCTCTCTCTCTCTCTCTCTCTCTCTCTCAAAATAAAGAATTGAACTTAAAAAATTTTTTAAAAGAAAGTTAAATCCAAGATTTCAGAAAGGTATATTTGCAAGTTGTTAGTTGTGAAAACAACCAAGCCAGCTCCCAATCTGGGGCTTGCCAGATGCCCTAAGGTTTTTGAATGACTTGATGTCGGGTGTCACGTTCGCTTTTTGGAAAGAAGGAAATGAGTAGCTGAGACTCCCCAGGACAATCCCTGATTAATTCTCTCGTTCGCACCTTTCTCGGTGGGGGTGAGCCCCTTGGCTGGAAGGCTCAGCTTCAGCTGGTGAGGCACCGCCTTGGGTATTAATAATTTGCAACCTCTGCTGGTGACTCAGGTCTCTGCAGACGGGCTGTTTAATTTGCAGCCAAGCCCCATGTCTGTGACCGCGGCCCTGGCCCCCCACATCCATTCCAGGGTTCCTCGTCTCGAACGAGCCTTTGGGGCTGTAGACGTGCCTCTGTCTTCACACCTCTGGAGATAGGAGACGCTCCGGAGGCAGGCGGGCTCCTTGGAGTAGAAGTTGCTGGACCAGCCTGCTTTGACCGATGCTGTGTCATGAGTCTGCTCCTCGTGGAGAGCGGCGGTGCCCCGAACAGCTCAGGCCGGGGAGAACGCAACTTGTACAGAAGGCTTGGCGAAGTCGTCGAAAAGCCCGTGCGTGTTCTCCCATTTTGGCGTGTGCTAAATTTGGGCAGGGCAAGGTCTGTTTCGTTACAGCAGTTTTCTACGGATTTTTAAAAATGGGTATTTCTGAGACTGACCTGAGCAGGTTACTAATGAAAAGTGAAAACCAGGACAAAGAACAACCAGATCTTGGGTTCAAGTTGGAAGAGACATTGTGGACTGTGGAACAAAAGAATTAAACTACAGAATGGTAGATTTTGTGTTTTGAGAGAGAGAGACAGAGATCTCGCGAGGGGGAGCGAGGGGGCAGAGGGAGAGGGAGAGAGGGAATCTCAAGCAGGTTCCACAGTCAGGGTGGAGCCCCATGTGGGGCTCAGTCCCATGAACCATGAAATCATGATCTGAGCCAAAGTCAAGAGTTGGACGCTTAACCGACTGAGCCACCCAGGCACCCCCAAAATGATAGAGTCTTTAAAGCGAGCTACTAAAGTAAGGAAGAATGGTGGTCACTAAACTTTATATAAAGGCTAATTAGACTTTTGCTGCCTTCACATGGGGTTTATTCCTAGTCACCTGCACAGTCCCCTAGAAGCTTTCTCTCCCCCGTCTCCTGGTAACTGTCCCCTCCCCAATCCCACATCTCTCTCCTATTTTTCCAAACCGCCCAAACATCTCAAGCCCACGTTCCTGTTTGCTCCACCTCAGTCTCCCACCCTGCACCTTTTCTCACCTCCTGGCTGAATTCTCTTCCACAGGAAACGCTGTCCTTTCTAGCAGGTGCATCACTCTGGCCAGACGGCTTCTCTCCATTCTGCGCTCCATGCCGATTGTGCAACCAAAGATTCGAGGACCAACAGAGAGGCACAGAATCCTTTTGGACAGGTGGAACGGGACAAAGCTATGGATAAATACTGATTTTTTTTTTCATCACACATGAAAAGGCCGAGTACAGTGCCTGGTCCACAGGAGAGGAAATGATCAATAAATAACTCATCGGGATGAGCTGCTATTCCCATAGAATCGAGCTGTAACATCTCCCCAGCTGCACCAGCCATTGGTATCCTCTTTCCTGAAATTCCCTCCATTGACATGCTCTTCAGTGGTCTCCCTTCTTCTGTCCTCTCTCCCTCCCCCCCTCTTTCTGTCCTTTTTAACTACTTGTCACCCTCTTAACCTATTCAGGCTGTTATAACAAACTACCATAGACTCGAGGGCTTATAAACAACAGAACTTATTCTTCACAGCTCTGGAGATGGGAAAGTCTGAGATCAAGGTACCAGCAGATTTGTGTCTGGCCAGAGCCCCCATCCCAGTTCCTAGATGGCTGTCTTTTCACTGTGATGGAAGGGGATGGGGGAGCTCTCTGGTGCCCCTTTTATAAAGGCCTCCACCCTCCTGCCTCATCCTCCCAAAGGCCCCCACCCCCTCCCGACACAGTGGGGGTTAGGATTTCAACATACAAATTCTAGACGGACACATTCTGTCTATAGCAATCACCATCAAGGACATTCAAGGATAAAGATGTTGGATGAGGGTTGGGTTTACATACAACGGAATTGGCCTGATTCTCTTAAAAAGCAGTCATCAATATTAGACAAAGGGCTAGTATCCAAAATCTATAAAGAACCCACCAAACTCCACACCTGAAAAACAAATAATCCAGTGAGGAAATGAGTAGAAGACACGAATAGACACTTCTCTAAAGAAGACATCCAGATGGCCAACAGGCACATGAAACGATGCTCAACATCACTCATCATCAGGGAAATACAAATTAAAACCACACTGAGATATCACCTCACGCCAGTCAGAGTGGCCAAAATGAACAAATCAGGAGACCATAGATCCTGGAGAGGATGTGGAGAAACGGGAACCCTCTTGCGCTGTTGGTGGGAATGCAAACTAGTGCAGCTACTCGGGAAAAAGTGTGGAC
Source organism: Felis catus (assembly GCF_018350175.1). NCBI lineage: Eukaryota > Metazoa > Chordata > Mammalia > Carnivora > Felidae > Felis > Felis catus. Next base: position 14,509,628 of record NC_058372.1, read on the forward strand.
GTTCCTCAAAACATTAAAAATAGAACTACCCCTATGACCCAGCAATAGCACTGCTAGGAATTTACCCAAGGGATACAGGAGTGCTGATGCATAGGGGCACTTGTACCCCAATGTTTCTAGCAGCACTCTCAACAATAGCCAAATTATGGAAAGAGCCTAAATGTCCATCAGCTGATGAATGGATAAAGAAATTGTGGTTTATATACACAATGGAATACTACGTGGCAATGAGAAAGAATCAAATATGGCCTTGTGTAGCAACATGGATGGAACTGGAGAGTGTGATGCTAAGTGAAATAAGTCATCCAGAGAAAGACAGATACCATATGTTTTCACTCTTATGTGGATCCTGAGAAACTTAACAGAAGACCATGGGGGAGGGGAAGGAAAAAAAAAGAGAGAGAGGGAGCCAAACCATAAGAGACTCTTAAAGACTGAGAACAAACTGAGGGTGGATGGGGGGTGGGAGGGAGGGGAGGGTGGGTGATGGGCATTGAGGAGGGCACCTGCTGGGATGAGCGCTGGGTGTTGTATGGAAACCAATTGGACAAGAAATGTCATATTTTAAAAAAAAGCAGTCATCATTCGGGCTTCTTCAAAAGTGAGTGAGGAGGGGCGCCTGGGTGGCGCAGTCGGTTAAGCGTCCGACTTCAGCCAGGTCACAATCTCGCGGTCCGTGAGTTCGAGCCCCGCGTCGGGCTCTGGGCTGATGGCTCAGAGCCTGGAGCCTGTTTCCGATTCTGTGTCTCCCTCTCTCTCTGCCTGTCCCCCATTCATGCTCTGTCTCTCTCTGTCCCAAAAATAAATAAACGTTGAAAAAAAAAAAAGTGAGTGAGGAAAGTAGTATTTCGTATTGATTGAATACACACCAGCTCTCACTCCTCACTCCTCACACCGTCGTGCGAGATGTGCATCTAATTACAGTGGCCGCGTAACGCGGGCATTGGCTTAGATAAATTCAGCTGTGTATACTTCACAGAGAGGGAGGCATGGAGGTTCAGGGGAAAGAGAGAATTTAATATAATTGGTGCAAATGATTTTGCCCCCAGTTCCACTCTGTGAACTTGGCCCCAGAGTGCGCAGGACATGTGAGTTCACTCAAACGCTCTCTGTTCCCAGGATGCCTTGCGTGGTGTTAGCAACTCACAACACTGAGAATGATTCGGTGATGGTATTTATGACGCATCCAAAATGGTCCATACACTGAGGCCGAGAATTTCATCTGTTCTACTGGTAGAGGAAAATCCGGTCATGTTAGACCCACTCAAAGATGATTCGGGACATAAATTTTATAGGCATTTGGAAGCATTATCAGGAATAAGGTTTTTGTTTTTAATGTTTATTTATTTTTGAGAGAGAGAGACAGGGTGTGCATGGGGGAGGGGCAGAGAGACAGACAGAACCCAAAGCAGGCTCCTGGCCCGACACGGGGCTCGAACCCACAGACTGTGAGATCGTGACCTGAGCTGAAGTCGGACGCCTCGCCGACTGAGCCACCCGGGCACCACGGGAATAAGTTTCAATACGCTCTATACTTGGGCTCACGTGCTTAGTTTTGTCTCATATGTGACACCCCACTTTATCTCCATTTTACAGATGGGAAAGTTAAGGCTCAGAGAAGTTAAGTAATTTGTGGGAGGCCACACATCTGGGGCCGCGGGAAGATCTGAGCCAAGTCAGCCTGACCCCAAAGCACACACTCACTGTTCTCTAACCCCATCTGATTCTCTCTTCTTCAGTCCCCCATCCAAATAGTCATCTGCCTTTCGGCCATCTCCTGGCTGTCCACACCGTCTTGCTCTCCCTTCCTCTTCAAAGCCGCAGTTCAGGACTACTTTGGCCATCCCAAGGACCAGGGTGGATGTTCAGCGGGCCCACAGAGGGCGTGCCATGTCACTATTCCAGTGACTGCACCACATTCCAATCGGCCGGGCAGTCACCCTAGCTCCCATGACCCAGCGGTCATTCCATACTTTCCACGACCCAGTGGTCACTCCGTATTTCGAATATCATCCTGGCCGGAACTCACAGTACTATAGACAGAGTCACAGATGACAAAACTAATCACCTAGATAATTTTAGAATGGCTTTGCCTGGCCGACCACTCACTGGAGGTCACTGACATCTTCCTTTTCCAGAGCCAGAAACTGGGGTCCAAGGAATACACCTTGCCCACGGCCGGAAGGAGGTAAGGCTGGATCCTACATGCATCTGACTCTACATCGTTTCGTGCCGGCTTCTGTGCGCTGCCCGGGAGCGACCCCCCCCAGCTGGTTCGGTCCTCGCTGAGAATTTAGGGTGACAGCTGATAGGACCCTCTCCACGAGAAGGTTGGCACGCGAACCCCGTGTGAAGAGAACTGGCATTTTACTGTCTTCCTTCAGCCACGCTCGGTGTAGTCACAAGACCGTGTCGGGGCCACGCCATCAAGACCCCTTTGGGGCCTGCCTTGATTTGGTCCATGCCACAGCCCCCGCTAATTACGTCGTGGGCCACGTGGGTGGCCCAAACACCTCGCTGGCGGGAGGGCTTCCCGGAGAGGAGAGACATCTCCCGCCATCACGTCCCGCGTCAGCCTGTGGGATATTAAAACCGACTCCAGACTGCGTTGAAAAATGTTTTCCTTTCCAGTATGCTAATAAGAAGAAGATCATATCAACGGACGTGCACGGTGGCAGGATTCTTTCTGCGGCTGAGCCTTCTAATGAGCCGTTCTGTAATGAAGGCCACATCCGCACACGTCTTTAGGTGCCCGTCAAAGTTGAAAGACCTGATTTCTCCTCCCCTCACCCTCCTCTGGGCCCTGGCTTTAATTCTTTTAAGCAGTAACATGAATTGACTGTTAAGTAAAACAGGAGGGAACACAATAGATTTATGATATTTGGGGAAGCTATACCATTTCTCCAGCATTCAGAGAAACAGGCCCGGCTTTTATGAGGTAATTATGATTTAGCGTTTTCTCTCGCCCTGTTGAGTCTGTGGGCTGCCTCTAGAATGGGTCTGGGATGAATGTCAAAATGAGGATTTACGGTCAAACCTTTTCAACGTATAAAGCACAGGAGAAGGTTTGGGTTTTATTTATTTTTTTTTTTTTCTGGAACGGTATTTCCTTCCGCATCTGTGTGCGGTCAGGTGCGGTGGGACCCCCACCCAGCCACCCCTCGCCCCCTTTGAAATGGTTATCCATGAATTGCTTCTCCTGATCAAGCCGCTGTTTCATCAAGAAGCGGCTGTTTGCGAGCGGTCGCGAGACAGCACGTCGGTTGAAACAATTTCTTTCTCGCTCTCCTCCCCCCTTCCCGGAGAACTGCTCTCATCTGTGGCTTCACCCTTTCAGAAGCCAGCAGCACCCTAGGAAGCTGAAAGCACGCCTCGTCTTTCCCATGTCTTATTTTCCCTGGTCTGTCTTGGAGATGAGAAGTGTGTGGAGCTGGCCCCGGGGGGGTCATGGGGCGCAGTGGGTTTCACCAGTGGCTCCCCCGCCCCCAAGAGGAGATCTCAGGCAGGCACTCTCCCTCCGGGAATCTCACCTTCTCCTTCTTCGTTTACAAAGCAAGGCAGGAGTGGTGCCTCCAGCCTCTCTCGACTCTGAAACGTTAAACGTTACCTATAGATGCCTCGATAGTCGTACGCGAGGCCAACGTGGCAGACGTTGTCGAAGGGAATATCCCACCTCAAAATATGCGTCTTTGGCATAAGAATTGTTTGGAGCCGAAGGTGCTTGAGTTCCTGAAGTTCCTATCTGCCTAAAAGCAGAGACTCCACTGTGATAAAGGCTCCCCATCCCCCACAACATCGGTTCTCCAGAGGGCTCGTTTGTCTTTCCTAAAAGTCAGTTGTTTTCCTCTAAGTGCTCTTGTCCCCTCCCCTTCCCTTATTAAAAATGGCATCGAGACCTCCGTTTCTAATCACTTCCTTGAGTCACATTGTTCTGTGGACTCCTGTGTCTTTATGAGAATAACAACCCGTCCTTTTCTTTTGCTATTCTGTCTTTTGTCTGTTTAATTTGCAGGCCCCTACGAATGCACTGAAGAGGGTGGGTATAAGAGTGGGTTTTTTTTCTTCCTGATGTGTGTGTGTGTGTGTGTGTGTGTGTAAGCTACAGAGCTGGAGGGGGGTAACGCCAGGAGTACTATTTTTCTTTAAATGAACATTTTTATGAGGCAGCTCTGTGAGAGATGGCACATTCAGCATGCCTCCTATCTCCACCAGGAACCTCTCGACCACATCCTTGTCAGTACAGCCCTCCCTTCCCAAGGTAAGGGTGTAAGCATGACAAGCATCGGTTTTGGGGGTGGTGGTGGTGAAGGAATGGATGCCAGTTCAAGGTCAGTAGGTTTTCAATATGGGCTCAGACCACAGCTATGTAATGGTCAAGGTCGTCCTTTGTTTTGGTTTTTGCTTTTTTTTATTTTAGTTTCTGTCTTACCGGACAATTCTTGGTGGTTGCGCCTGGCAAATTGAGAGGAGAAAGTTGCACTTCTGGTCTGTTCCCCGATGTCTTCGTGAAAGAGACCATTCCATGACTTGGAGCAGAGTCTAGAAATAGCCCTTGAACATTTGATTAGGTCGCATAGTATATGCAATATATTATGTATTATATATTATATATGCATAATATTATATATTTTATATTATTATATATTATATAATATATAAAATATAAAATAAAATATAAAATATGTAATTATATAAAATATATATATATAATATATATTATATATAATATATATATAATATATATATTATATAATTATATAAAATAGTTTTTATTATATATATATTATTTTATATATGTATTTATATATATTTATATATATTTAAATATATATAAATATAACATATATAATGTATTATATATGCCTAGTATATGCAATATATTATGTATTATATATGTATGTATATATACACAATATATTATGTATCATATATAATATATGTAATATATTATGTATTATATATTATGTATTATGTATTATATATTATATATTATATATTATGTATTATATATAATATATAATATATATTATTATTATATATTATATATTATGTATTATATATAATATATAATATATTATGTATTATATATATTATATATATAATAGATCATGTATTATATATAGCGCCAGGTATGTACGATGTACCTATGGTGTCCTTCCTCATCTATTAGATACAGCTTTACACCATGACATGGTTTGTTGTAGCTACAACGTATTGAATATTAACCATGTGCCAGGCATGCTATTAAGCATTTTTCCTATGCCTTCTCATTTAGTGTAGATGATGTAGTTTATATACAGGGCAATTCCAAATAACGTTTGGTGTTAATAATTTCCTCCAAGCGTGTCTCCTGTCTTCAGGACGAAGAAGTTAAGACACACAGAAAAAGACCCAACGACGAGGATGTCCTCGCAAAGAGAGGAGAATAATGAAATAGGGATGATTAGAAGTCATGGCCCTTCTCCCCCTTGCCGCCCCCACCCGCCTGAACCAAACACATAAACACATCCTTAAAGGTCTCGTATAGAATAATTCAAGGGTCCCATTATATTCTAAAATCTTCCCAGCTGGGCTAATTGGCTTTGGAACCTCCCTTATCCCCATGACTCTGTCTCTCATATGCCAATATCTCTAACACATCGATAATTTATGAAAACAGAGTAGACACTTTTTAATAATTAAGTGATAGATAATAGAAGCTTTTAAAATAAGCTGGAGGAGCTTGGAAAAAGAGGGAGGCCCGGGATGGTTAGTCGTGCACGTATTTATTCGGAAAGACGCAAACAGCCTCTGCGCCTCGCACCCCGTTATTCGTGACCAGAGGCCCCGAAAAGTTCGCTTTATTTGCAAGCGGGACTTTTCCAGCCGGCGCGGGGAGCCGCAGCCACTCGGAGGAGAGCCAGATGCCTGCCCCAAACTCATTCACCCGGCATCACCTCTCCATTCTCTCCAAATTACGGTGTGAACAATAACACAGGTAAAATTAGCAAAGACACTAATTATGTAGCACAAATGCGCAAAGGCTGTGGAATGATGAATGGCAAACGTAGGACATGTTGTGTCATATCATGTAATCTCTCTGGCTGCCGAGCCCGGGGAACAAAGGGAGAATTGTACCCTGTTTGTCTAACATGCTCCATATCACAAATTGGAAATCCTTCCTAATTAAGATATTGTTAAATGTCCTTTGTTAGCAGATTTTAACAATGTTAATTAGGAGGGTAGAGTGATCATTGTTCATCTAGCAAACAATTAGGGTGATTTGCACTCTAGCTTTTGAGAAACTTCTGAGCAAACTGGGAGTCTCCCTTCTGGGGGGAGAGGGGTTACCACACAGCGGTCAGGAAGGGGGAGAAAGGGCAACGCTACCCCTAACATTTTCGGGCTACGGGCCAAGGCAAAATGTGAGGAAATGTTCTCTGTGGACCTAGCAGCTGCCAGAAAGCAGTGTCGACCTTGGCTGTGTACAATAACACTGTCTGCAGATGTAAAGCCGAGCCGGGCGATGGTTCTCGTCTTGATAACTCGGGAGAGGGTGCTCAGAGAAGGCATAGAGTCCTCAGGGCTCTCCGTCGGTCAGGTAAGGGTGATGCCAGGGTTCAAGACGCATTACCTCAAAATGTGGCAACTTGACACAGTGAATATTTCAAGCTGAAGGAGTTTGAGAAAACGGCAGGTGCAGGAAGGTCAGTGTAACCTCCTCCTTGCTCCTCGCTCCCGAAACAGGGCATAAAACTCATTCGAGAAGTGCCCTCCCTGTACCCAGGGGACAGGGGCATTCTTATCTCTGAAGACAAACAAGGAGGGCTCGGTCAGGTTCCCCGGCTTTATGACACTTACCCCATACCCCTTGCCCCACGATACTCCCCCAGGACTGGGCTTTTCATCAAACCTAGCATAAAAACGCTCAAGTCTCACTGCTTCCTCGGGTCTCTGTTTCCTTCTGAAGGCTCCCTAGGTCATATGCCACAGATACTCATTAAATAAATCCATCCCACGTGCTTATCTGATGGGAATCTTTGTTTAATTTTCAGACCCAGCCAGGGACCCTAACAGGGTCGAGGGCAACTTTTTTCTCCTCCACAACGCCTTCTCAAGGAAATACAAACGGTGCTGTGCCAGCCATGTGTCCGGGTTCTCTAAAACTAGAATTGATCGTTTTAGCCCTAGAGAAGTCTGGGCTCCTCCTGCTCGAGGACCCCTACCCCCTGCCACCTTTGTGCCTGCAACACACACGTGGTTTTTCCCTCTTCTTTTGAAGGGGCACAGAAGATACCACCCAAAATATGACTGTAGAAGTTTAGGACATGCTGCCCCTGGATGTACTGCTCTGGCCTCCTGGTTATTCTGACCTCTAGGCCCTTGAAAAAAAGCAAATGCAGGGAGAGTTGCTCTGAACTCCCCTCCCTGCCTAAAGACAGATCGTCCAAAAGAAACTCAATTTTCGTTAAGTCCCTCCCCTCCCCTGGCGTTTGATTAACCAGGGAAGATTGAGTCTTATCACACGAGAGGAGACTGAAGGTCCACACCACATCCAGACACACTTTGTCCCAGACTACCATAGTTCCTAGGTACTCCTTTTTGTTTGTTTATTTTTTGAGCGAGAGAGAGAGAGATGAGCAGAGGAGGGGCAGAGAGAGAAGGAGAGAGAGAGAGAATCCCAAGCAGGCTCCACACTGTCGATGCAGAGCCCGACGCAGGGCTTGAACCCACGAACTGTGAGATCATGACCTGAGCCGAAATCAAGAGTCGGACGCTTAACCGACTGAGCCAGCCCAGGCGTCCTCCTACCTACTCTGTTAAGGGCCCACTCAACTTTCCTAAAAATCATTTCTTTCCCCCCGAAAGGCCTGCGACTCCCCTCCGCTTTCCCTGTTCAGATGGTATTTAAGCTTGAATTCTAAAGCCACCTCAGAGAGCCATTCATTTTTCTCTGGTGTCTCCCAGTGGGGTAGAAATGTTAGTAAACTGTTTTTCTCTTGTTAATCTGTCTTTTATTACAGGAATCTCAGCTAAGAACTCAGAAGAGTGGAGGGAAAATGATTTTTTTTTTCTCCCCTACACTTTCTTCCCCACCCCATGCCTCATAGTGGAGGCTCCAGGATTCAAAGGGAAAAAAAAAAAAAAGGAAAGAAAGGAGGAGGGGGAGGAAAGAAGGAAGGAAGGAAGGCAGTCAAGCTGGCGTTGTTTTGATGCTTTGAAACTGTAAACATGAGAGCAAAGCCTATTTGGAGAGGAGGCAAGAACTGGCCGTTTGAAAACTCCCAGAGTACTCGAGTGGCTTCGAGAATCTCCTTCTCTCCTAGCAAAGGTGCTTGTGGAGAAGGAGAGGAGGCATCCCAGCGAAAGGAGGTGTTGATTGGAAATTGGACACAAAGCCTCTGAACTCTGTTCTTGGTGTCGTCGGTGATGTCTCCAGACAAACTCAGGGTGAGTCCCTTCAGTAACAGCCACACCTGCTTGGAGATGGTAACAGGGACCCGCCTGATTTTCTAGCCACGTCCACCCGGCTCCAGGGGGACAGCATGGAACAGATATCCAGCAGCTGGTCTGTGCCAGGCACTGTGCTGGCTACTTTACATAAATTTAATCACAGCTAGCACTTTGCTTCAGTCGCAAACGGCCCTGCGGCCCGTTTAAGTGGCTCTCAAGTCTCTTTTATTCTTGGGGGACCCCATCTGCTGGGGGGATGAAAAGCCCTTTTATGTTCCACAACCTCACAGACCACCCACCCCAACAGTTTGTGCTCTGTCACAGAAACCCTCCATCTAATTAACAGGGTACCATTTTGATGAAAAACCGCTGAAAATATATTATTCATGCATGTCAGAAATCAAATAGAGATCGGGTCATCTCGTAAACTGTTACAAGGTCTGCAATTTGCTGTAGAGAGTTCTTGGGCACAGATAACGTTGATATCACGCGGGCGTTAGCTTGGTCACAGCCGAAGCGTGTAGGAGGCGGGTTAATCGGAATTTACCTTTTAGGGGTGGGCAGTTAACAGCGCTCGTGGGGAAGTCCCGCGGCTACAAATTCATTTGTCTTATCTCATCTTGATCAATACCAGACGGTTTGCAGAACAACATGGCCAAGGTCAGCAATGGGCCTTCGTCGGTGAAGTTAGTGCCTTATTAACCAGCATAGCAGCTGTCGTAAATAGGCTCTCATTGATGAAATTACATCCGAGAGTCACCTCCCAGCTTAGCGTGGAGATGCGCCCGGTGTCCTGTTTCTTTGCACTGACGTGATACCAATTCACGCGTGCCTCTGTTCTCCTGGCCTGCCTTGTCCGTCTGTCCCTTCGCACATGCCCCTTCCCCCTCCGGCCACTTAGCGCGTCTAGCTCCCCGCACAGACTAGACACACAGCACCCATCCCCTGAACGAACGATCAAAATTGTTCTGTCACCATGGCGGAGAATTCACCTAGCATAGGACGACCTGTCCACCTTTTTGAAGTCCCGACAGACACACTTGGCAGGTGTGTATTTCCCTCTTCAAATTTCCAGCCGGGGGTCGTCTGAGTTGGTATGTGTCGCGGGGTTGACCCCCTCCCAAAACCCCAGCAGACTGTGTTTACTTCCATTTAGAATTCCTGGTCATCTTAAAAGCGGGTCCACCTTTCCGGCTGTCTTTATCCAGGGGCACACAATGCCCCTCATCCAAACTCATCCAAATTTGGGCACACAATCCGCCCGGGGAGCGCAGAGAATATTCAGGCTATGAAATTCTGATGGCTCATTACCATGACAAAGGTTGTAACAACTTGGACAGGAAGCTGAACAAAAGGCATCCACGGTTCTATTTGCAATTCCAGGATTGTATTTGTAATCTCTTTTTGCAGGAGAAAGGGACTGCCAGTAAAAGGCTGAAACACAATGGGAAGAGAGAATCCACAATGCTCAGGGAGACCAAAGGGATCAGTGGAATGTGCTCAGACATGCACACCGTGTGTGTGTATCTTCTCTGTGTATGTACACATTCGACAAGAGTAAATTATTGTCATGGGTAAGAGTTTAACATTATTGACCTAGAAGATGGCTTTTTAAAAAATACGTGCAACATGGCTGGAATGCCAAGTTGAAGTGGAGACGCATTTAGGGAAAATGAACAGGGCTGAGCGGCAGTATTTTCTCGGAGCGGAGCAAAGCCTCTTTAATTTGGTGGCTGCCAAGGCTCTGAGTAAGCAAACGCTCTAACCTGCTGCGTAAGGAACTGTGAACGTGATTAATAATGCAGGAGGGGGAAGGCTCCAGGGCTACCGGGCCTGGTAGGTTTTGGTGTCAGGGACACAGTCATTGTTCTAAAAGTCACTGGCAATTTTGGTGTAACAAGTTACACGGACGTCACGGGTCGGTCTGCCCTGCTTCGGGGCCCTCCCTCGCCCGCAGCTGCTGAACTCCCCAGATTCAGATGCATTACCCGTTGGCTCCCCTTTTGTTCCCTATGTAGCCCGTGACCTTCGTCAGGGTGCGTGCGGGGGGCAGCGGGCTCATTCGGAGAAGGCTCGCCGTCTCGGGAGCTCAAGTAGCTTTTGCACAGCTGGAAAAGAGAGAAAACTCGCATTGTATTCCATTGTCCCACCACAAACCGGGCTTTTAATTGGCACGCGGGCATCGGTCTTTAAAAAGATGTGCGACAGCAAGTTTAGAAGCAAGGCGTCGTGGGGGGGCGGGGGGCAGAAGTGACTTCACCTCCGGCTGTCCTGCCTGGAAATTGTTGTGTGCTGTGACGGGTCCCAATGCTAGGAAATGGGGGTGGTTGCTGTCCGTGGAGGGCAGACTGAGCTGCTCTGACGTCAGAGGGCCACAGACACGGTGCCACGCTAATCGTGCGCTCTGATGCATTGATCCCTTCCCTCCCTCCGCCTCCTGGCCCCCGATGGACATTAACAAAGTTGGTGCCTAACCACAGGTCTCGTTCTGCTTCCTCTGGTTGTCATCTTGTGAGGGGCACATGCATAAAAATGTCAGATGGTCAGTCCCATTTATGCTTACAGAGTGAACACCTGAGGTTGAGACAGACGATTAACATCGAGCAATCCAACACAACAAGCATTTATCGAACCTCCGACCGTAATGGATTAGCAGTGCTGAGTCATTAACAAAATCCCTCCCGTGCCTTTCATGCCGAAGTCAAGGTGACTGTTCCCGTCAGCCGCGTGGGTGTGTGTATTTCCGTCGGCCGATGGAGGCCGCGAAGTTCGGTGTGGATGCTATCTAGCTGGGAGAACTGAGAGTCCTGTGTCAACTCAGAGAGGGGAGCCAGCCTGCTGTCTCTGACCTGCCGTTAATACTGGCTCTAGAATGTCTACGACCTGACTTGATGGCGTAGTGCAGTAGGGATGTTTGCGCAGAATATATCTCTGCGACAAGAGTGTTGAATGTGTGGGTCCCAGAACGGGAGTCTCTAGAGATTCTGTCTCTCTCCTTTGCTTCACCCAGCCCCCCAGTCCTCAAAAGCTAAGCATCGTCAACTCTTTATACACAGATAGGGGAGGAAGAATTCTCTTCTCCCTACCCTTCTGGGTTCTCCAGCTGGGGTCTTGTAAAGGAGACTCACAAAAGACAGGTTGATGAGAGGAAAACATACAGATTTATTTAAGGTAAGTTTTATGTGACACAGGAGCCTTTGTAAGGAGATGAAGAAATGGTTAAACCTGCATATTTTTATACCAGGTTTGATGAAGACTAGATAGTTGTGGAAAAACATAATAGACAAAAGACCGCGAGCCACACTGGGGGAAACTTGGCAAGGTCTCTTCGTTTGGATTCCTCTTGGGACCCCTCCATCTCTGAAGACGAGGATGCTTCTTTCCTCCAGGTAGAGAGAGGGCGCCCGCCAGATGAGGGTCTTATGACCTGCGTCAGGGAGAAGCGGGTGGTCAGAGAATCCTTCTGGCATTTGCTGTTTCTGTTCTCCTCAGCTTAAAGTGCTCAATATGCCAGGGGCACCTGGGTGGCTCAGTTGGTTGAGTGACCAACTTCGGCTCAGATCATGATCTCACAGTCCGTGAGTTCAAGCCCCTCCTCGGGCTCTGTGATGACAGCTCAGAGCGTGGAGCCTGCTTTGGATTCTGTGTCTCCCTCTCTCTCTGTCCCTCCCCCATTCATGCTCTGTCTCTCTCTCTCTCTCTCTCTCTCTCTCTCTCTCAAAAATAAATAAACACTAAAACAAGAATGTTTTTAGGGGCACCTGGGTGTCTCAGTCAGTTAAGTGTCTGACTTCGGCTCAGGTCATGATCTCACGGTTCATGGGTTTGAGCCCCACATCGGCCTCTGTGCTGGCAGCTCAGAGCCTGGAGCCTGCTTCAGATTCTGTGTCTCCCTCTCTCTCTCGACCGTCCCCTGCTCATGCTCTGTCTCTCTCTGTCTCAGAAATGAATAAACTTAAAAAAAATTGTTTTAATTTTTTTAAATGCTTAATATGCCAAGTTGCCATTTTGGGGCAGTATGTCCTGAACCCTGCCTATCTATCTGTCTATCTATCTATCTACTATATAAATACAACCTTAAATCTCTTTACTCTTAGGTAACACAGTATCCATTTTACAGGAGAATGGTACATCAATGAAGGGAAATATACGTATTTTTTCTAAAGTCTATAAAGAGACTTTGCTTCAAAGCCAAAAAGATAGGATTGAGCTGTTTTTTCCTTCCTCTTAATATCCTAGGATTAACAACATTTTTCTTCCAATGTAATTCTGGAAGTAAAGGATTAAGGGGGATTTATTAACATTTGGAACCAATATTAGCTGATACATGTGTGGTATTAAAATAATAGCACTTGCATTAATTGGTGTATTTTTCTGAAAAGCAGCTTTTCAATAGGCATCAAAGTCCTTTTAAAAAATGTGCACACTTATTGACCTCATAATTCTCTTCCTAGGAATTTATCAGAGGGAAATAACTAGACCAATGGAAAGACGCATGACTGAAGGTATTCAGTATAGACTTGTTTATAATGAGGAAACATTAGGAAACTCTTTTCATGTCTATCAGTTAAATATTGGTATATTCATGTAGTAAGAAGTGTTATAATAATTAAAACCCTGTTATAGTAGAAATATATTTATTACTTGGAATAATTCACATAATACGTGATCAAGTGCAAACATCAAGTTTAAAACATTCTTTATAGCATGACTCCATTGTTGTAAGAAAAACATCGGGAAGTTGCACATCAAAGGTTAACAGCAACACTCCTGAACAACCAGTGAGTCAAAGAAGAAACAAAAAAAGTCTTGAAACCGGTGAAAGTGGTAACGCAAAGGCCGAAACTTATGGGACGCAGCTAAAGCAGTTTTGCTTACATTAATTGGCTTCAGATTCTGTGTCTTACTTTCTCTCTGCCCCTCCCCTGCTCACACTCTGTCTCTCTCAAAAATAGATAACCATTAAAAAAATAAATAAAATAATCACATAATGTGATCAAATGGGATTTATCCCTGGGATGCAAGGATGCTTCAACATATGTAAATCAATAAATTTGATACACTACCTTAATAGAACAAAACACAAAAAATCATATGATCATCCCATTAGAGACATAAAAAGCATTTGACAAAATTCATCATTTTTTATGATAAAAACTCTCAACAAATTGGGTATAAAAAGGAACATACCTCAATATAATAAAGGCCATATATGACAATCCCACAGCTAACATCATATTAAGCAAAGGCTGAAAGTTTTCCCTCTAAGGTCAGGAGGAAGACAAAGGTGTCCACTCTCACCACTATTATTTAGCACAGTACTGAAAGTCCAAGCCAAAGCAATAAGACAAGATAAAGAAATAAAAGACACTCAAATCAGCAAGAAAGAACAGTTTTCTCTGTTTGCAGATGACATAATCTCATACATAGAAAATCCTAAAGACTCTACCAAAAAACTGTTAGAACTAGTTTCTGAATTCATAATGTTGCAGGATATAAAGCCACCACGCAAAAATCAGTGGCATTTCTATGCACTAATAATGAACTATATGAAAAATAATGTAAAAATTCAATACAAATACAATCAAAAACAATAGAATACTCAGGAATAAATTTAACTAAGGAAAAGTGAAAGATCTATACACGCAAAACTACAAGATATTGACAAAAGAAATTGAAGAAGATACAAATAAATGGAAAGATGTTCCACGTTCATGATCACAAGAGTGAATATTGTTTAAATGCCCACATTACCCAAAACCATCAAAACCAGATTTAATACAATCCCTATCAAAATTCCAATGGCATTGTTTTACAGAAATAGAGCAAACAATCCTAAAATTTATGTGGCGCCACAAAAGACCCCAAATAGCCAGAACCATCTTGCATAAGAACAAAGCTGGAAGCATTGCCCTTCCTGATTATTACAGGAACTATAATTACAAAGCTATAAAATATAAAACAGTATAGTACTAGCATAAAAATAAACACATAGATGAAGGCAACAGAATTGACAGCCCCAAAATAAACCCACACATTACATTTATGGTCAACTAATATTTGCCAAGAGAGCCAAGAATGCTAAGAGGAAAGGATAATCTCCTCAGTAAATGGTGAAGGGGAAATAGGATATTCATACACACGCAAAAATGAAACTAGACTCTTAAATTATACCACTCACAAAAATTAACTCAAAATGGATTAAGGATTTTAATGCAAGAATGGAAACCATAAAACTCCTAGAAGAAATCATAGGGGAAAATCTCCTTGACATTGGCATTGGCAATGAGTCTTTGAATATGACCAAAAGCACAAACAACAAAAGCAGAAATCAACAAGTGGGCCTGAATTGAATTAAAAAGCTTCCACACAGTGAAAGAAACCATCAGCAAAATGAAAATACAACTTACAGAATGGGAGAAACTATCTGGAAAACACACATCTGATAAGAAGTCAACATCCAAAATATATTTCAAAAACTCTCACAACTCAATAGCCAAAAAGAAAGGAAAAAAATCAGAGAGAGAAAAAGGGGGAAAAAAACCACAATGAATAATCTAATTTAAAAATGGACAAAGGACCCGAATAGACATTTTTCCAAAGAAGACCTACAAATGGCCAACATGTGCTGCTTCACATCACCACTCACAGGGAAATGCAAGTCAAAGCCATGATTAGATATACCTCGTGCTTGTTGGAATGGCTAACATCAAAAAAAAAAAAAAACAAAACAAAAAAAAAACTGAGAGAGAGCAAGTGTTGGCAAGGATGCAGAGAAAGCGGAATGCTTGTGCACTGTTGGTGGAAACATAAGTTGGTGCGGTCACTGTGGAGAACGTATGGAAGCTCCCGCCCAATTTAAAAGCAGAACCGCCATATGATCCAGCTATTCCATTTCTAGGTATTTATCTGAAGGAAATGAAATAGCTACCTTGTAGAGATATCTGCACCCCTTTGTTTATTGCAGCATTATTTACAATAGCCAAAACATGGAAATAACCTAAACGTCCACCAGTAGATGAATGGATTAAAAAAAAAAAAAAGCAGTATATACATGCAACGGAATGTTCTTCAGCCATTAAAAAAAAAAAAAAAAAGAAGAAGGAAATCCTACCATTTGTGACATGGATTTAAAAAGCCAAATTCATGGAAACAGAGTGGAATGGTGGTTGCCTGGGGCAAGAGGTGGGGAAAATGAGTAGATGTTGGTCAAAGGATAGAATCATCCAATTATAAAAGGACGAAGTTCCACTTGCATACATGAAAGTTGCTATGAGAGTAGATATCAAATGTTCTCACTGTAACACCAACAACAAAATGGGGCGTATGCGAAGTGAAGGGTGTGTTGGCTAACCTTACTGTGGCAATCATTTTGTAATATAGAGGTGCCTCAAATAATCACACGGCATAACCTTAAACTTACCCAATACTGTAGGTCACTTATGTCTTAATAAAGCTACAGGGGGAAAGATAACAGCAATTACCTTGTGATTATGGGATTACTAATGAAATTTATTCTTCCCTTCCTGAGGTACCCTAAATTTTTAACAGCCATCATCTGTACCTTGTATAATTTTTTTGAATAATGAAAACTCAAACAGAGGACGTCCAGACCTTCTTTTCTTTCTTAATTTCATTATAATGCCATGCCTTCTACCACCACCTACATTATCAAATATAGGAGTTGGCAAATATTACAACTGGAGTTCACCCAGAGTGATGATTAATTATACGTCTCAACATGGCTAGACTATGGGGCTCAGCTGTTGGGTAAAACACCAGTCTAGGTGTCGCCGTAGAAGGATTTTTTAGATGTAAGTAACATATCCTCACGGTTCGAGTAAAGCCGATTACTCTCCATAATGTGGGTGGGCCTTGTCAAACCAGTTGAAGGTGTTAATAAAAAAGAGTGAGGTCTCCCATAAAAGAAGGACCTCTGCCTCCAGGCCTGCCTTAGGACTCAAGGCCGCAACTATAACTCTTGAGGGAATTTCCAGCCTACCAGCCTGCCCTACAGATTTCAGACTCGCCAGTCCCACAATCCCACGAGCCGATTCCTTAAAACAAATTTCTCTATACCCACGCTTACTCTCACATATTTGTCCGTTCTGTTTCTCTGGTAAATGCAAAGATCACTTGCTAAGAAATTCTGATGTCTGAGGCACCGTGCGTTGGTGACCAGGTTATCGCAAAAGTGGCATTGGTTCGTGGGACACCCTGTCCTAGCCACCAAGGCTCTATCCATCTGAGAAGAGATCAGCTGCCCAGCCATACTTGGTCTGGCTATCGCACAGGGTTAACAGGGCCAAATGAGCGCTGCCTTTGGCTGATGCCAACCGGCCTTCAGCAATAAACATCTTGGTGTTAGCAAGGCCTGGGGTTTCTTCCCCGACCACGTGGACCATGGGACATTCTTGATGCGTCTTCTCCACCCGGCTTGCCCCACCACAACCCTTGGGAAAGGATTCAGAAGGTTCTACAACTAGCTTTAGCTACGCCTTCATTAAAGAAGCCAGCCGTCAGATCCAGAAATGCCACCAGCCTAGCAAGCGTTCACCGACCAACGGACGCTGAAGCCCTGTGAGGCCCAGGATGGCGTCAAACTCCCCATCGCTTCCCCAGCAGCCAGCACCGTGGACAGCACCTGCTGGGCCCTGAGCTAACGTTGTGGAATGCGCAGATGAAAGAAAAAATGAATGGGAGCTTTTCAGATTTAGAGGCAGTCAGCACAGGCTCAGAGATGAAAATCCAACTTTAGAAGCTGTCAGGGAATGTCTCCCAAGGATGTAGGTAGAGCCGTTTTAATTAGCGCTTACTGTTTCGCTCCCAGCCCCGGCGCCGCAGACGGCTTGGGCCCCGTTGTTTCCACGTTGTCGCTGCATCACATGCATCACCTGGGATGGTCCCTGGAATCGACCCATCTGGGTCAATCTCTATATAAACCACAAGTAAAGCAACTAAAGAAAAAAAGATCAGCTGTGAAATAGCAGACATTTCTACGAGTTAATTTCGTTTTGTGGAGAAGCCAGGCTGGGGAATCTATAAAAGTTAGGAAGAACACCGAGGCAGATGCAGTGAATACTGTTTTTGTGTGTGTTCTTAAATAAGGTAATTTAAGAGAATGGCAATTGGCAACGGGGAAATATATACATTTTTAACGGGCTCTCCGATAAGCAAAAGCTAACGTGAGACAAGCACCATGTGCCGGTCTGTTCCTCTGCTTTCTTGCCTCGTGTCTTCCCGACCCTCTGTTTGCAGAAAGCCCTTGGGAGATATTCTATTTAACGAAACATCCGAATTGGACGCTGTGCCCCACTTTTATGGAAAGGCAATTTCCTTTATGTGTCCCCTAGCTGCACCACCCCTGTACTGCTCTTGACCCTTCCCCCTTCCTTCCGTTTCCCTCTTCACACTGTATTTCCTCACCTGCTTTTCCTTCCACTCAACTGCTTGTAGGACCTTGTGGCTATTATCAATCACACTCAGATTTTCTCAAATAAGGATGAGGGGGCGCCTGGGTGGCGCAGTCGGTTAAGCGTCCGACTTCAGCCAGGTCACGATCTCGCGGTCCGGGAGTTCGAGCCCCGCGTCGGGCTCTGGGCTGATGGCTCGGAGCCTGGAGCCTGTTTCCGATTCTGTGTCTCCCTCTCTCTCTGCCCCTCCCCCATTCATGCTCTGTCTCTCTCTGTCCCAAAAATAAATAAACGTTGAAAAAAAAAATTTTTAAATAAGGATGAGGACATCAGCTGAAAAGTGTCAAGGCAGCCGTGGGGCCGGGTGGTTGGCTCCTTCAAGGAGCAGTGGCCCCAGTGCAGTTAGAACACAAGAGGTTTGTTGGGAAAACACTATGACAGATAAAAGGGGGTGTCGAGGTAGGTGAGGAGAGCCCTCAGACTGCAGGTCTGACCCCTGTGGAAGAAGAGAGGGTTCTCAAGAACCAGTGGGAAATGTCTCTCTCTCTCCTTTATATAAGGAGGTTTATTTTAAGGAACTGGCTCACGTAATTTTGGGGCCTGACAAGTTTGGAATCCGTAGGCCGGAAACTCAGGCAGGGGTGGATGCTGCGGTCGTGAGGCAGACTTCCTTCTTTTCCAGGAAACCTCAGGTTTTGCTCCTAAGGCCTTCCACTGATTAGATGAGGCCCACCGCCATTATGGAAGGCCATCTCTTTTATCTAAAGTCAGCTCTTTGTAGATTGTTAGCCACATCTGCCAAGTGCCTTCGAGGCAACACCTACATTCGCGTCTGGTTACACAACGGGGGACTGTGGCCCAGCCAGGTGGACATATACAACTAGCCGGTATGAGAGGGGGAAGGGAGGAAAATCGGGTAGGAAGAGTCTCTGCGGGAAGGGCAGCTCTGAGAAAGTTTAGCCAGCCCGAGAGAGAGCTCTGGGGCAGAGTCCACGCTAGGCAAAGTAGCCAGGCCCTAGAGCCCCGCTCAACCGTCAGCTGGGGGCTCCCAGGAAGTTCAGACATTGTAGCAGGTCCCAAAGGGGCCTCCGGGACACTCCCAGCTGCCTGCACCCTCGGCCAGGAAAGAGAAAGGGATCCGGGCCACGCGGTCACGGTCCAGTACCCCCTCCCGTCCTTTTCCCCCACCTCATTCTCACACCCAATTTCTCCCTTTTCACTCCAGCCATGCCACAGGGCTTATGGGGCTGGCCTTCCCTGCCCCTTTCCCTTCCTTCTATCCAATATTTCCACTGCCCACCTCTCTCCTCTCGCATTCTCTTCATTGCTCCCTCCACCTCTCCCCCAGCTTCCTCTTGCCGTCTGCGAAGTCTGCTGTGTGCCACCTTCCCCGTCCCAACCCTCCGAGAGTGGCGGGGTCTGCGGGAATCTATGGCGGGGTCTGGGCCGCCGGGGTGTGCCGAAGGAGAGGCGTCTCAGCACCGCTTCTCCGCCGCGGTGAAGACGGGCAGGCTGGCACCGACCCAAATGCACGCTTAAATAATGGGCACACCAGCGCCAGAAAATTAAAACACAGCATGGAATTGCTGAATTCACAATTTTATTGTCACCGATTGCCTGGTGGCTCTGCGTATTGAGAAAATCTTCGCAGCGTCTCCCATTTTCCACGGCTTGGTTGATGCGCCAATTCTAGAGGAAAACTTGTTATTCCCCCTCATCCTCTCCTTTCCCTCCCAACCATACCCCACAGAGTAAGATAAACTCACCGCCACCGCAAACATGCTTCCTGGCTCGTCTCGTCGCTCACCCTCGACAGGACGGTGACATTTTACAGCAGGAAGTTCCTTGAAAATCATCTGTCCCGACCTCATTCACAGTTTGCAGATGAGGAGAATGAGGCCAGAGGAGGTCACCTGACGTGGTCAAGGTCGCATAGAGAAGTAGTGGGAAACGGAGAGCGAAAGCCCAGTTCCTGACCCCAAGCGGAGGGGGTGTTCGTGGCTCCCTTCTGAGAGGTAGACAGGATAAATGCCCTCATTTCTCATTTACAGGTAAGGAAACTGAGTCTCAAGGCTTCCCAGGGAGGAAGGGGCACAGCCAGATCTCTGGGACTAGTTATTAGTATTTTTTTTTCAAATGCTCATTTGCTTATTTTGGGGGGGGGAGAGGAGGAGGGATAGAAAGAGAGGGAGAGAGATAATCTCAAGCAGGCTCCCCACTCTCAGCGCAGAGCCCAACACGGGGCTCAAACCCACAAACCGAGAGATCGTGACCTGAGCCGAAATCAAGAGTCGGACGCTTAACTGACGGAGCCCCCCAGGTGCCCCCTACTTACTGCTATTTTTAACGGGGGAAGCTGTCTTTTGCTAAGTGCTGGAGTAGCCTACTTCCCTGTTGGAATGAGAAATGGAGCCTGACAACTTGCCCACAGAAATACAGTACTCTATCAGCATACAGCTCCCTAGCTCACCCCCTTGCCTCACCCTTGCTGCTCTCCAATCCGTGTTCCACGCTGGTCCACGCTGCAGCTGGGGCAACCTTTCGAAAGCAATAGTCCTGCATATTCATCAAATATATGTACCTGTTACTGCTACCTTATTGAGTGTGTGTAAATGTACGTAGAGTCAGAACAATTTAAAGGGTGCAGTTTTTAAGTTTATTTTTTTATTGCGAGAGAGGGAGAGAGAGAGGGAGAGCGAGAGGCTCCCAAGCAGGCTCCGTGTTGTCAACTCAGAGCCCAGTATGGGGCTTGACCTCACGAACTGTGAGATCATGACCTGAGCTGTGATCAAGGGTCGGACGCTCAACCGACGGAGCCACCCAGGCGCCCCCGGAGGGTGCAATTTTAAACGATGTGATTAAAGGATCTAATATTTTCTTCCTATTCCCCTCTTTTGGAGAAATTATTTGAAAGTACGAGTCTGATCCCTCCCATGCTTACAAATCAACATTGGCCGAAGATTAAAATCCAGACTGAAATGCGATTGAAGAGGCTCTTCAGGATGTGACCCTGCTTATCTCTCCATCCTAATTTCTCACTGTTTTTCTCCCTGAATTCGCCCTCCAAGCAAATGAACAACTTGCAATTTCATGCTGCTGTTCACCTGGCTGCGGGCTTTATCCTCTGCTGTTGGTTCTGCCCGGAGCGTGATTCTCCTCCCTCTGCCTTCTTCTTGGTCTTCCTCTTCGTGCTAGTTAATACCCCCGGTGCCGCAGGTCTCCAACAAACCTTAACTTCCCGTCGGAGGTCGCCCTGCTACCTCTGAGATGAGGTCAGTTGCTTCTGGATGGCCGTTTAGCGTCACTTACCACACGGCAAGTGACACTTCTATTTACTTGACTTCATTTTTCTGGAGACCATCAACTCCTTGCGGGCAAAGCTGGCGTTCGTTGACCGTTTACTCTCCAGTGTTCCCAAAGTACCAAAGTGTGTCAACAACTATTTGTTAAAAGGATCCATGAATATCTGCTCTCAGCCCAAAAGCTTCTATTTCGTGGAAAATAGAGAATTTAACCAACCCATCCGTCCTGTAGGTCTCTTGCCATGCAACATTTTTGATGCCCATTTTCTCATTTAAACTGCCCAGCGGGGCATCTTTCCCTTGTCTGGGAATAAAAACATGGACACACTCCACACCCCACAACTTCTCGCTTCAATTTTAGGCCATAGAAAAGTCACTCAGTCCTTTTACGTCTCAATTAGTTTGGTAATTAATGGTGTGCAACCCAATGCACCAAGCAAGATGTCAGTCACAGGAAGCAAGAAGTCTTCACAGGAAGATGGGAGAGGAGAAAAGTTTCCCCTTGACGCTCTGAGCGTCCCCGGCTGGATCCGAATGTTAAACTGCCAAAGACAGATTCACAGAGGAAAAGCATACACATTTACACGATACGATGGCGTTCATATGTAAATGAAGGCCCAAAGAAATGATTGGATCTTAGTGTCGCTATGGTAGGTTTGAGGAAGAGTGGATA
This sequence comes from Felis catus, assembly GCF_018350175.1. NCBI lineage: Eukaryota > Metazoa > Chordata > Mammalia > Carnivora > Felidae > Felis > Felis catus. The sequence goes on from NC_058372.1 coordinate 14,531,449, forward strand.
GTGGTGGAGAAATATGAAAGTTAAGAGTATGAGGTCAGTATACTAAATGGGGAAACTCAGCAGAGCCTGCTTGTTCAGATTCTTCTTGGCCAACCTGTGTCTTTGGAGACAAGGATTTTACTCTCCTCCATTACAGGGGCTGGAGGCACCTCTCACGTGAGGGTTTTATGACTTGTTGTAGGGGAGAAGGGTAGGGAAAGGTCAGAATGACCTACCTACTACTGTTTTCTCAAATTCCTTCAGCTTAAATTGTTCGACATTCTGAGAGACCATATTTTGGGGTAGTGTGTTCTGAGACCCCCTGATATACAACATCTCCCTCTCTACCAAGTGTATTGACTTTCTTTGGGGAGAGGGTGTGGTTGGCTTTTTCCCTTTTCTGGTCAACCTTCTCCCTCATCCACTGGCTACCATTTCTAAACCTGTGGCATGGAATGGGTGGGTGGAAAGGAAAAGAAAGAGAGAGAGAGTGAAGTTCTTAATGGACCAATGTTAGAGCAGAGAGTTAGTTAGGTTCTAACAGGACACCTGGAGGCTAGCAATGAGGAAGTCGTGGCAATGAGGGCTGGCTGTTGGGAAGGTTAGATGCCTGTCCTGGCAGCATTCCGCAAGAAGCTGAACCAAACCAGGCCTAAGATGGCCGACGCCATGACAGGAAACCCCTGACCACAGAAGGAAGAAAAAGCTGGAAACCACGCTTCCCGCTCTCTCTCTCTCTCTCTCTCTCTCCTCTCTCCAGAGTGCCCACTCTCATCTCTCAAGAGTCTACTTTCTGCTTTAATAAACTTACCCGCTTGTGTCTCTTGTCCTCTATGCTGCGTGTCTCTTCTTGAATTCATTCTCATGACAAGATCAAGAACCTTTGACAACTCTGGCTGGGTTGGGGTCTCAGCGTCTGGGGTCTTCCTAGTTCACCTGAAGCATCAATACTGTCATATGATGGCATCATGACCTCTGGACCTTATAGACATTCCTTGTTGACTTTTTCTTATGGGCACTTTCGCGTGTTCTCTCTTCTTGCCTCTTAAATACTTGTAGGATACTGTCTATGACAGCCCCAGGCCAGTATTCCCAAACTGGGCCGCATCTCAGTTCCCCAGGATGCAAACAGCTTTGACCTGCCACTGGGGAGCTGCAGTGACACAGCCCTCTGGGGACTACAGTCACCCATGGACGAATCTGTCATAAATCCTCCATGAGTTCCCAGTTGCAGAGACTATGTGTCCAGTACTCCAAGTGGTTTGTTGAAACCCCTCTCACTGCATATGAAGGAGGGTCAGACATCTAGTTAGAAGCTCAATGAGAGACAGCTGGTCCCAAGGGGGAGACCACTAAGTAAGGATGCAGCTTTGACTCTCTAGATGTTCCCTGGGGAATAGAGGCAACGAATCTTTGACTTGCTAGTTGCTGGGCATGAAAAGATGAAACCCAAGTTGGGGCCCCGAGGCACTTGCCACACAATGGTTGACAGAGGTACCCTTAGTGCCCCTTCTCCTACCCCGGGCTTGCACAATTCTGTCAAAAGGAAGAGTTTATAACAGGAAAACCTAAATCCTAAGCCTGCATTCCCTTTCTTGATTGCTGAAAACATTGGTTCGAAACTTAAGGAAGGTGAATGGAAGTCTTTCCTGCCAGCTCTTTCTAGAACTGGCCTTTCAGCTGGCAGAGAATTCATCAAGAATTATTGTCAAGAATCGACAAAAATTGACAGAAGCAGGCTGTGAGTCTGGGCAGTCTCCACCCCATTTATCAATGCTCTAGCCCTTGCTTATCTCAAAGGTGAAATTTTCCATAGTGATCAGATTGGCTTTTAAAAAATTCAGTTAACGAATTTTAAAAATACACAGTCATCTTAAATTGACTGATCTATCCCCCCCTAATGCTGCCATTTATTATTCCAATCCTTAGAACGTGTTGCAAGACAGCAATTTTATGTGGAACCCCTCTAAGGCAACTATAGCAAGATGGGACTTCCTGCAGCCTTTTAGAGTTAAAAAAAAAAAATTTTAGGGGTATTGCTTAATCAGCAGTTTTGAAAGACCTAAATGAAGTCATAAAATGCTTGTATGTCTCTAAGAGTCTCTTCGTGAGAATAACATCATAAGGCCTTGCTAAAATGCTTATAATCTAGAAAATAAAGGCATTTTCTCCTTGAAAACAGCAGAGGGTTCTTTGTTTCTCAATTTCACGGAATTATAATACAAAAAAACACCCAATAATGCATTTAAATAACCATGCCAGGTCTGACACAACACACACACACACACACACACACACACACACACACCAAAAAAAAAAAAAAAAAAACCACCTAAAAACAAGGAAATCAGCCAGGCTGAAACCTTAGGGCAACCACACTGCCTTCAGCTCAGACTACAAAGCCAGCAAACTAAACAGAAAGAAGGCCCAAGGTACAGGAAAAACATGTCCTGTGCCTTCTAGACTCAAGTGTATAATTCCTGGCTTTTAAAATAACTCGAATGTTTACTCCTTAAGAAAACGTGGTGGTGCTACAAATGCAATTTCTTTGTTTTCTTTGAGGGGAAAGGGTGTGTGCATGTGCCCATGTGTGTTTAAAGCTAAATGGTATTTGAGAGCTTAAGTGTTCGAGTCCACGGAAAGTGAATAGACCATATGGTCTCTTGTAGAATAAGTAATTACAGACTTATTAAAAATACATGTTAATTTTACTCACTGACACTCCATGATAATGGCTTCCCCAGGATCTAATCCATTCTGCCGACTATACTTCCCTATTTCTAGTGCAAGAACCTCTCGTTCTGAGCAAATGGCTTGAGCAAGAATCAAGTTGACCCAGTCCTCTACCGAAAGATTAAATCACTGCTTTTCAGTGATGTAGACAATTTAAGATTATTTTCTCTGATGCCCTTTAAATTCTTATTTCAAGCCAGAGGCAGATAAAGCAGAAAAGGGAGTTCTGCTCCCCTAACCCCCTCAATCTGAAGGGAAAAATAATATGAAAAACAGTCATTTCATAGGGGGGTAAGACAGAAATTCCCTTGAGTCGCTTCCTTAAAGAATGCAGTACTCATTTAGGTTAATGACCCCAGAGTAAATCACTGATATTTGAAAATGGGTTTACAAATTTTGTCCTAGTCTGCTTTGGAGAAACTAGCCTTGACATTCTTACAGCGGCTAATGACAAACTTACTTATCAGTGCTTCTCACACTTGAATGTGCTTGTGAATCACCAGAGGTCCTGTAAAAGGCAGATTCTGATTCAGTCGGTCTGGGTGGGGCGTGAGACTGCATTTCTGACGAGCTCCTTGGTGACGCTGAGGCTTTTGGTCCCAGACCAGTCTTCGAGTAGCAAATGTGGATAACTGACCAAATGCTCTGGGGTTGATACATGTGTACTCAAGCCTGCAAATGGACCAAATGGCTGTATTAGTCGCTTAGTAGTTCAAGGTAGATTGCAACCCAAGCCTATAATATTAAACTTTATTTTCCTAGACTTTCTTTCTTTAACCCTACGAAGCCTCTTTACAGTTGGTCAATTGCAGCAGAAGATGCAGACCATCCACGGGGTACCCTTGCAGAATAATTACAGAATTATTCCTTTCTCATAACTTGGGCATGCTGGTCAACAATGTGTGTTCTTCCAAAGGCAGTGTAAATCTGTATCTCCACAAACTATGGCGCAACATGACATTCAACAAGTTGAAACATCCCATATGAAACCCTGGAATGCCAAGGATGGTTTAATGCCAATAGGCTCATGATAGCAATAGGTGCCAGGTACTGAGTGCCTACTTTGATGGTCATCCTACCGTGTCCTTGAGCGATATGATGAACTTCCCATATTATAATGGTCAAGGTCCTGAGAGTCAAGGAAAAGACTGAGCAGAAAAGGAATGTGTTAAAACAGTGTCCGAAGTTCACTGAACTAAAGACTAGAAAACTGAATTTGGAAACCGAGCAGACACGGAGGAAGGGCCAGCAGTGGGGACCCGGTCTGGATCTTACCGTGGAAGCCCCCTGGTTAGGACCTGCTTCTGGCCTTGCTAGCGTCAGACCGTGGACCCCGAAACAGTCCCCAGGAGTGATTTTGCAGCTGTTCCCCAGACAGGAGAAACTGGGGGAAGCTACATTAGAAGATTCAGCTTCTCTGTGGGGCCAGAACCTCACCTCCTCCCCACCAGGACTCACACAATGAAGCATTCACAACATGAAACAAAACAAAGCCCACCAAGTTTGCATTATGTTGTTTAATCCCCACAACACGTTGGTGATGGGGTTCAGGACACATCCTCCCAAAAGATGGCATCTTGGCCTATTGAGTACAGGCGTACCTTGGAGATACCGCAGGTTTAGTTCCAGACCACAGCAGCAAAGTGACTATCGTAATGAAGTGAGTCAAATAAATTTTCTGGTTTCCCAGTGCATATAAAAATTATGTTTCCGGGGCGCCTGGGTGGCTCCATCAGTTAAGCATCCGACTTGGGCTCAGGTCATGATCTCACGGTTTGTGGGTCCGAGCCCCGCTACGGGCTCTGTGCTGACAGCTCAGAGCCTGGCGCCTGCTTCGGATTCTGGGTCTCCCTCTCTCTCTCTGCCCCTCCCCCGCTCACACTCTGTCTCTCTCTCCTTCAACAATACACAAACATTAAAAACAAGTTACGTTTCCACTATACAATAGTCCGTTAAATGTGCGATAGCATCACGTTTACGGAAACAGTGTATGTACCTTAATTGAAAATATTTATATGGCCAGAAAACGCTAACCATCAGCTGAGCTTTCAGAGTGGCATAATCACTGATCACAGATCACCCTAACCAATGTAATAACGAAAAAGTTTGAAATACGCAAGAATTACGAAATGGGACACTGAGACACAAGTCTCTGTCCATGGGCAAACGGCACGTGCAGGAAAGGCTTTCCGACTTTTCGCTGAAGCAGTTCACGAAACCGTCCCGTGAGAGGTGGCCTTCTTATACCCAACAGAAAAGAGCTTCCTTATTTCCTAAGACGAGGGACATAGAGAGGAATCCAAACATACAGGCCTTGCTAAGTCTCGTCCCGTTCACGACACTTACCTCGTACTCTGTCTTTATCTTTCCACAATTGTCACTCCTCATCAAACCCAGCATAAAACTACGCGGGGCTCACCACCTCCTTACGAGGACCCCCACGTTGCGTAAGACTTATACTAAATAAATGTGTATATTTTTTCTATTGCTAATCTGTGTTTTCTTACAGGGGTCCCAGCCAAGAATTTAGAGAATAAGAGGAAAAAGTTATTTGTCCCCCCCACCCCCACACTGGAGAGGCTTATATAATGGTTGCCATTTTCAAGTTCAAGAAGAGGAGCCTGGGTCCTGGAGGTGAAGGGACTTGTCTGGAAGAAAGCCAGGGACCTGCCAACTAGAACCCAGCACTCTCTTACCCCGAACCCATGTTTCCTGGATCCCTGGCTTCTCATCCTGCCTGGAAGAGGTGGCCTATAATTCGTCTCTGTATCTTTTGGATCATCATAGTAGTAGTTTTCTTTTTTTTTTTTTTTTTTAGTTTTTTTTTTTTTTAACGTTTATTCATTTTTGAGAGACAGAGAGAGACAGAGCATGAGTGGGGAAGGGGCAGAGGGAGAGGGAGACACAGAATCTGAAGCAGGCTCCAGGCTCCGAGCTGCCAGCACAGAGCTCGACGCAGGGCTCGAACCCATGAACCGTGAGATCATGACCTGAGCCGAAGTCAGACGCTCAACAGACTGAGCCACCCAGGCGCCCCAAATTTTCTAAGGAAGAGTAGGAAAAGAAAAACCCAGGTGAAAAGAAAGGAATTGATTGATTCTCTCTCTGTCCCCACCGCCCCCCACCCCAGTTGCTGTCAAAATCCCTGCATCTCTAAGAGAAGCTAGAGAGGGGGACTGATCAGAGCTGCAAAAAAAAACCCACCCTCCACGCCTTCCCTTGCTTCTTCCCCTGACCCACTTTCCACAGCTTTTCATCACCAACTGCACTCATCTCCAAGGGAAACGTCCTTCCTTCCTCGCCCACCTGTGGGATGTTCTCCACCAGCCTCACTAGGAAATGTACTCACAGGAGAAAGTTCTCAGCCCCTGGAAATTGTCCCTTTGTCGTGGTAGGATGTAGCATGCTAATGAAAATCTCTGGGCAGCAGCGATGGCGAGGCTTACTGTCCTAATGGGACTTCTGGCTCAGGTTGTACCTGAGGTCTGGTTTTGTGTTCAGAAGGTCACAAAACCACGATAAGCTGATGTCTGTGGCTCTGGGCCAGCCAGGGCACCCCATCAAGACACCTTAGAGGTTAGAGGCAGAGAAATACTTAGTACTGTATATTTCCTGAAGTCCGGAAATGAAATTTTTTTCCCCATTACTTTTGTAGTGGTCGAGATTCACGCCCTCCCCCAGCCCTATCCCCACTTAAGTAGGGGAAAAAATGCTTAGATCAGCAAAAAAGATTAATACCTCAGCAGTTCTGTTATTGTGTGCATTGATTCTCAAGGGGCCAGAACAGAACCTCAAAGGTGAGCGTAAGTGGAAAATACATGTAGGCAATATTCCACCGGCTGTATTTATGAGCCATTTAGAGTGTCCCAGGACGGCTGCAAGTTCAAAATCTATCAAAGCTTTGGGTTTTTCTCTTCTTCCCAAGGAGATGCCAAATATTGTTCATTCTGCAAGTTTCTGTAAGATCTGACTGCTTCCCATGAATGGTACCTGGGATGAAAATGGTGATTAGCCTGCTTGTAAATGAGAAATGCTTTGAGGTTGAAGGGAAGTAAACCTACAGTGTTTCAGTCTTTTCGTTCAGTACCTACCGTTTCGATGTTCAGCATGTGCGTGTTCTGGCCTCTGATAGAGCCAATTACCTCTGGTTTTACGTAGTGAGTTTTATGACTGCCTATGGGCACGCTACATTTTAAGAACCAAAGATCTCGGGGCGCCTGGGTGGCGCAGTCGGTTAAGCGTCCGACTTCAGCCAGGTCACCATCTCGCGGTCCGTGAGTTCGAGCCCTGCGTCGGGCTCTGGGCTGATGGCTCGGAGCCTGGAGCCTGTTTCCGATTCTGTGTCTCCCTCTCTCTCTGCCCCTCCCCCGTTCATGCTCTGTCTCTCTCTGTCCCAAAAATAAATAAATGTTGAAAAAAAAATTTTTTTTTTAAAAAAAAGAACCGAAGATCTCAAATCCAACGTCTTTACTTTGTTCTTTTCCTTTTTCCGATTCTTTCGTTGTTTACAATGGTCTCTAATCTCTACTAGGGCTCAAGAAATAAGCTTGCTGAAGGATGCAGGACCCAAGCCAGGCCCAGTTAAAGATGGATCCAGTCATTTCTACTGATTTCATCGAGTCATTCGTCCAAAAAGCATTGATGTCACCTCCCCTCCATGCCAGATTCTGTTCCAAGGTTCCAGGCACAGAGAAACGTATTCTAAAAAAGCTCACCGCCCCGAGGAGATGACAGCCAGGTAAACATGATCACAGGACCATGTGGCAAGTGCCTTATTAATAAAAATAGCTGTCATCCTCGAACATTTCCTATTCTGGCGCTACATATGTTAACGCATATTATCTCTAATGGTCCCACTACTCTGATAGGTTTTATTAGCCTCTTTTGTTTAAGGAAACTGACTGCGAGATGTTGAGAAACTTGCCTACGGTGACACTGCTGTTAATCTCAGGTCTGGGATCCAAACCCAGGCTTTGCAGGCTCTACAACTTTTATTTGTTTCCTGTTGCTCTTGGGCGCACTAAGAGAGCAAAGACAGCTAATTCAGACCCTGTGGGGCTCCAGAAAAGTCATCCAGAGCAGTGGAGGCAGACGATTCTAGAGGAGGAAGGAAGGCTTCCCTTTACCAGTGCTCCGCATAACCCCCTTAGACAGAGCCTCATCCAATATGCCAGGACCCCTGAGGTGTGGGAAAAGGAAGGGGATGATCCCACCCGCCTTCGGTTGCTATGGGAACAGTCCTGACCCAGGAAAGGTATCAGCCAAATCAGGGAGAAAACAGAGGCAGCAACCAGTCAGATGCCCGAGTGGGCTCCAGGACAGGTGGTCAGTAGAAAAGGTGACACGTCTCCTGGCCGTCCTGGGTGATGGCACCCTCCCGACAGCGTCTGAAGTCACCTACCTTCAGCACTCCCACCCCGATCAACCAAACGTACCTCCTTCCCACCGCTTCTGTTAACATATTCCTTCCATGGCTGACGAAAGCCCCTGGAGAACGGGGTCCAAGTTAAACAGAGTGAGTCATTATTTGGAAAGACAGAAGATTATGAGTCTCATTTAGATTAGTTTTTTAAAAACCTTCCAAAAGCTGGGATCTTTACAAAAGGAATACTGATAATTACGTTCCAGTGTTTCTTTCTCTCCTTTTATTTTGCAATAAACTCAGAAATGAATCGGGTACTAATAAGGAAAATTAGCTAACTGAATCTCAGATTACAATTTATACGCACGCTGGTGTGTGTGTGTGTGTGTGTGTGTGTGTGTGTGTTTTTTTCTGTGTGTAGGTCTCATAAAAGTACAGATTCCCAAACTATAACCCTTCGCTCAGACTTTTACCCAATAAGGTCACTGTGTTTTCATTAATATAAATTCCAAAATGCGAGGCCCAGAAGGGAAATTTTACGGCACCGTGAATCCTGAGGCGGGGTGTTACAGTGCTGTATTTATATTGAGAAAGAATTCTCCCGGCGGTGGTTATCAAAAATGTTTGAGGCCACAGAACGCAGAGAAAGATGACTCAGTACGCATGCACTGTTTCGTGTCAGAAGCCCCCGTTTGCCCTGGAATTACTTTGCCTTTTAGCTACTGCTAAGTGCCTACTCTGGGACCAGGTTTCTGTACATAGGAGAGTGACCCAGGCGTCAAGGGGCACACGCGCCCTGATGGGCGGGACGTGGCTCTCGCGCAGGGAAATACTGTAGCGTGAGTGGCAAATGCGACATGTGCTCACTGTCTCCTGTTCTCCCGTGGCTCCGTTTCCCTGCACAGGGAGCTGAGTGCTCTGTGGGCACATAACCCTGGCAGCTGAAGGAAAGGACACCGTGGCTGGGAGCTACCGGAGCACCTGCCCGGCCCCCAGTGTATCGGAAGAACAGCAAAGATGGGAAAACGGGGCTTTTGGAACCACACAGAACTTTCCGTTGGCTTAGAGGATGTACAGATGCAAAGCAAAAATTTTAAAACAAATTTTTTTTTTTTTTTTACTTTCAACTGTGCAAAACTGGCGTGTGCCTGATTAATTTAACGGGATTTGTTGACACAGTTTGCTCGTTTTTCTGAAGGCGATGGGACGGGCCACGGGTGTAATAAGGAGGGGGACCCGCAGGACCTAGCTCACAGGTATTGGTGTCCTGGAGAGATACCTGGGGGGGGGGGAGGGAAAGCCAGTTGAAATTCACACTCTGATGCTTACCTACTACTATTTCAGAGGCCTCCCTCCCTCCTGAAAATGGCTCACTGTGTCCCACCACCCATACCTGCTCCTTGGGGCCCCTGCACCGTCCCGTCCACCTGAGCTGAGCTGCACACCTCCGCCCCTCTCTGATCTGCAAGTGGGTTCACACCTAACACCGCTTCCTCCCTCGGGGGCAGAGGCCCACGCTCCCGAGATGGTCGCCTTGTCCCGTCGCCCAGGGAGCTGTTCCCTCAGCTGCCCCCCCAACCCCCACTCATTTGACGGCTCTCTTTTTAATGCCTATTTTCTAATTAAGCCCAAGTCATGACAGATGGCCTTGTGGGGCCGACTGACACACACTTTGGGGAGCACCGAACGGCACCTGGGGTGCACATTCAGAAGGGAGGGCTCCAGCTTCGGCTGAAACGGCTCGCGGGGACCTCAAATAAACCGGAATGAAAGAAATACCCGCGGTGGGGGTGGGAAGGGGGAGGGGAAGAGAGAGCGCGCGCCAATACCCCACACGCTGGAACTTGTTTTTTAAGGAACTCATTTTAATTATGTTAATTTTTTAAACCAGGCGCAGTCCAAACCGAAGGGCGAGTAAAGCCCTGAACCACAACTCTCACTGGCTTGGATAAAGCCCTGAACCTCACTGACCGGCTTGGATAAAGTTTTCCACCAATCCCAGTCTGATGCTGGGAGTTGCCAACGATTTCTTATTTAGGGCAGCCACTCTGTTCAGCCAGACCGAAGAGTTCATTCATTCCCCTGTAGATTCCGTGGCTCTCGCTCGCCCTTGCCTCTCTGGACCACCTCCTGGCCGTGAGCACACACGCACACACACCTATATCCACACTTGCACTCACATACGCTCCCCCCCCCCCCGCCCCGTATCTGCAACACGATTTATTTATTTTTCCAATGTATAGCTTAATTCACCTATTCCTAAAAGAAACACTTATGAGATACCTGTTAATGTCAAATTCTGGGCCGGGCCCTTGCCCCCAAGATGCTAGAAAGTGGTAAGAGAGAGCTGTCACCAGCCAACTCCGGGTTCCTGAACCTCCTTTGGCCTCCGTTTGCTCACCTGTAAAATGGGCACCTGCTGACACATATCTGACGAGGCTGTTCCTACTAGGACACGTGATGGTGCACGGGGAATGTAAAACCTTGACAAACGTTAGGCACCTTTATTGCATCCTTAAGGCGATCTTCAAACGGGACCTTCTACTGAGTTTTCTAGTTAGCCCCTCTAGTCAAGAGGCAGCAGCCCAAGGCACGCGTGATCAGACTGGGGGCCAAGTCATGAGAAGTAAGCACGTTTCAGATAAGCCTGCTTGAACTTGCTTTGGGGACAATTTAGTAACAATAAGGCTGATGCATTACTTCTGTCCTGGCTTCCAGCCAGACCGCCTCTGGGAAGTGTGGTCAGTCGCCCTGAACTTGGCATCCGGAAATCAAGCTAAACCCCTAGGAGGAGCGTCCCCCGGTCCACTAAATATTTGCAAAAGAAAAGAGCGAGAGTGAGAAGTATCAGGAGATCATCACATACATAATGCATCCCTTCTCTGATCAGGAGGCAGTCGGGCATTCCAAGACCTTCCTGGTCACCTGCAGACACCCCTTATGTGTAGCGACCCTTCTCCATCCATAGGGCAGCCGTGTGCAGGGCGGTCCCGATGGCCAGGGTGGGAGGGTCAGCCCTGCAGCGCTCAGTAACCCTGTGCTTACTGGCTTGCACCCACGGCCGGGAGTGGGTGCCTTTTTCTCATTCACACAAAGGCATCTTGCTGTGAACTGGAATCCGTCCACTTTGTGGAGAAAGCGGTCTTCCAGAAACCACTGTCTCCTTGCTCGTTCCTGGGCAAGCCATCTGGATACGGTCCGTTTTTCTCTTTTGGGCAGCTCATGTAGCGGAGAAAGTGTAACCATTTGGATTTAGATGGAACTGGACTAGGATCCAGCATCCACCATTCTCCATTTAGATGGCCTACAGCAGTGACATGCCCCACCCCCCCCACCCCCGCCATGAACTTCATTTTCCCCATCCACAAAATGGGCACAGTAACAGCTGTTCCTACAGTATTTCTTCAAGGATTAAAAATAGCCTAATTTCTAAACTTGGCACCAAGAGAATACTGCCATTTGCTGACCAGAAATGGAAGAGACAAAATACCTTTCTTAAAGTTTCTAAGAAAAAAAAAGAAAATGTGTGCCTGGCCCTTATCTTAAACAAACTGTAGCAACGTGAGTGGGTTTTTTAAAATTGTTGTTGCACCGGGGCGCCTGGGTGGCTCAGTCGGTTAAGCTTCCGACTGCGGCTCAGGTCACGATCTCTCGGTTCGTGAGTTCGAGCCCCGCGTCGGGCTCTGTGCCGACAGCCCGGAGCCTGGAGCCTGCTTCGGATTCTGTGTCTCCCTCTCTCTCTGCCCCTCCGCTGCTCGCACTCTGTTTCTCTCTCTCTTAAAAATAAATAAACATTAAAAAAAATTTTTTTAAATTGTTGTTGCATTTTGCATTCAAGTGATCTGCATATATAAAGATACACATTTACCAAATAAAAATATGTTACATCCTCCTTTTCTAATAATGCACCCATCCTAGTCTACCGCGTTGAAAGAAGAGCTCAGCTTCCAGTCTCTCGACTTGTTGCTTTTCAGGGGACATGTATGGCCCGTAACTAAGTACACCTCCAGATTTTAGATGCGCTCATGTCTCTTGCAGAAGTGAACATTACGAACCGAGGCAAAGATAAAGTGTCTGCAAATGACAAATGAAGCAGAGATGCTGAAACAGAAAAACCAAGTCAGCGCCTCAGACTTTCCAAACGGGCCTCAGGATTCACTTGTCTAGACGGGGGGTTGACATGGGGAACTCAGCTAAACTGGCTAAACGACAGAGCCAAGAAGGCCATAGCGATCACGTGGCCCCGTCCCCTGGTGAGAAAGCCACACACAGCTTACGCAGCAGTATCAGCCCGACAACCAGGCCTTCCGGCACCGTGACCGCCAGAGAAATCACTGTCTAATCTACGATATCAGGCATTTTCCTGAGAGACTCAAATGATGCTGATGGTGGAGGAAAGGCATCTTAGGTCTTCATCTTCTTGGTCTGTGCTAGTTCAGATGACGGGGCTTTCCCTCCAGTTTTCTGTACGGCTCACCGTGTCTCAAGGCTAGCACCGTGCCTCGCACAGGATGGGAAATTAGCGTCCCTACTCAGGGAGCAAACTTGGTGCACCTTTCTTTTCTGTAGATGAGAAAAGGCTTTTATTTATTTATCTATTATTTATTTATTTATTTATTTGTTTGTTTGTTTGTTTATTTATTTATTTTTTAATTCACATCCAAGTCAGTTAACATCTAGTGCAACAATGATTTCAGGAGTAGATTCCTTAGCGCCCCTTCCCCGGTTAGCCCGTCCCCCCTCCCACACCCGCTCCGGCAACCCTCCGTTTGTTCTCTATATTTAAGAGTCTTTTTTTTTTTATTTTAATGTTTATTTATTTTTGAGAGAGAGAGAGCGCGCACTAGCAGGGGAGGGGCAGAGAGCGAGGGAGACACAGAATCCCAAGCAGGCTCCAGGCTCTGAGCTGTTAGCACAGAGCCCGATGAGGGGCTCGAACTCAGGAACTGTGAGATCACGATGTGAGCCAAAGTCATACATTTAACCGACTGAGCCACCCAGGCGCCCTTTAAGAGTCTTTTATGTTTTGTCCTGCTCCCTGTTTTTATATTATTTTTGCTTCCTTTCCCTTGTGTTCATCTGGTTTGTCTCTTAAATTACTCATATGAGTGAAGTCATGGGAGTTTTGTCTTTCTCTGACTGACTAATTTCACTTAGCATAATACCCTCCAGTTCCATCCACGGCGCTGCAAATGGCAAAATTTCATTCTTTTTTTTTTTTTTAATTTTTTTTTCAACTTTTATTTATTTTGGGGACAGAGAGAGAGAGAGAGAGAGCATGAACGGGGGAGGGGCAGAGAGAGAGGGAGACACAGAATCGGAAGCAGGCTCCAGGCTCTGAGCCATCAGCCCAGAGCCTGACGCGGGGCTCGAACTCACAGACCGCGAGATGGTGACCTGGCTGAAGTCGGACGCTTAACCGACTGCGCCACCCAGGCGCCCCAAAATTTCATTCTTTTTGATCAACGAGTAATACTCCATTGTATATATAAACCACATCTTCTTTACCCATTCATCCATCGATGGACATTTGGGCTCCTTCCGTATTTTGGCTATTGTCAATAGTGTTGCTAAATGCACACTTTCAAATCTTATTAATTTAAAAAAATGCAGTGATGACGAGCATGAGGCTTTTCTGATTAGCAAGGAAAGAGAGCAGAAAGAGGGGACTGTATGTGCGAGTAGACAGACCAGGGGCTCAGAAACCGGGAAGAACCGTTTCCACTCCTGGCCTTACCCCCGCCTGTCAGATGACCCAGGACAATGACTCTTTCCGAACTTGGCTTTTCTCAACCGTGAAGTGGAATAATAATGTCTACTTCACAAGGTTTTATGAAGGGCTCACGATAATATTTATTAATTGCTTGGCATTGTACCTGGCAGGGACTGGCAGCTCAACAAATAATCGCTGAGACAAGAAGAGAAGATATTGTGGCTTCTGGTGCCTGTTGGCTTTAAAAGAACGGCGTAGGGACGCCCGGGTGGCTCAGTCAGTTAAGCCTCCAACTTCGGCTCGGGTCCTGATCTCAGGGTTTGTGGGTTCGAACCCCGCGTCGGGCTCTGTGCTGACAGTTCAGACCCTGGAGGCTGCTTCGGCTTCTGTGTCTCCTTCTCTCTCTGCCCCTCCCCCACTCACGCTCTGTCTCTGTCTCTCAAAACTACGTAAACATTAAAAAAATTAAAAAAAAAAAAAAGAACAGTGTGCACAGAAGTGGCCCTGTCTTACAACATCCTATGCGGATACCCTGGATTCTTTCTCCACCGCACCTCAAACCCTGCACGTTTGTCCCCAGGCTTCACGTGAAGCATCTTGCCCCTCTCAGCCCCTGGCCTCGGCCACCCGGCTCTTTCTGTCACCTCCCTCTGGGTCCATCACAATTACACTTGCGGCTTGGAGCTGTTATCCGCTCAGCTTTCCGAACACGCACACCTTGCTCACTACCCTTGTCAGGACAGGACAGCCGCGGTCCATCCATTCCTGGTCTAGGACAGACTCTTCCCCGAGGCCCTGGCCGGCGGTCACAGGTCTCCACGAGGGGCCCAGACCAGGAGAGGCTTGGGGAGAACAGCTGCCCCGCAGGGCCCTGCTCAGAGCACAGGCCCACTGGGACAGATAGGACGTTAGTTCTCTGTATTCTTCTGGAGAGAATGCGATACTCAAGCGACTACTATTTACTAAGCATCTGCCAGGTGCAGGCACTGAGCTAACGGTATAAATATTCTTATTTAATTCTCACAGCAGCCTATGCATTATCTTCTCTGTTCCCAGGAAATGGAGTCTTTAGGAGATTAAGGGACGGAAATCTGACATCACAGAGCCCATAATCGGCGAAGCTGGAATTCACACCCACCGCTCGCGAGCTTCCCAATCGTCCCACATTCTCCCCACGGTAGTGGGCCTCCTCCATTTCCTAGGACTCAGTCGCCCTTCCAGAGACATGGGACAGCTATCGTATAGTGGATCGGATGGTGGTCCCCATGGTCTGTCCGCTGGAGCCTACGAATCTGACTTTATTGGAGGACAGGCTCTTGGCCGATGCAGTGAATCCAAGACTCCTGCCATGAGGCCATCCTGGATTCCTTGGTGAGTCCCAAATCCAGCGACAAATGTCCTTGTCAGAGAAAGGCAGAGGGTGATTGGAGACTGACAGGAGAGGCGAAGCCACACGCCCACAAGGTGACGTGAGGTCGGGACAGAGGCTGGAGTGGGGCCGCCACAGGCTGAGGACCGCCTGGAGCCACCAGAAGCTGGGGGAGGTGAGGGAGGACCCTCCCCTAGCACCTCCGCAGAGGGAGTGTGGCCCTGCTGATGCTGATTTTGGACCTCTGGTTCCCAGCGCTGTTGCTTGAAGCCTCCGAGTCTGTGGCAATTTGGTACAGCAGCCCCAGGAAACTCGCACACACGAAACTCCTCAGAGCCTCCCACTCCCGGTTTCGTACGTTCTTAGCCACAGCCCAGGCAGGGAGAGCCCACCGGCATCAGCGTCTAGCCCCAGGCTGATCCCCGAGCCCGCTTCTGGTCATGGGCTGTGCTGCCTGCAGAGAAAGGTCCCAGCAGCTGGCGCTGGAGAGGGCAGGGCGGTCCATCCGTGGCCCTGGCCCAGGGCTGCCCCGGGTGGCCAGGACGGGACACAACTGGGTTGCCCACAGTTGCCTAGTCTTCTCAGCCAAGGGAGACCTGGGGAGAGAGACAGCGAGACCCTTCTGGATCCTTCCAGAAGTGAAGAAGTGAAGCGCGACCCGGTTCCTCAGCGACCACGGCACGTGGGTCCCCGAGTCGCTCTGTGACGCGTGTTTTATAGGACTGTTGGGCCTCAGCTTTTCTGTGCCATGATAGCAGAGTCACCCCCTCCCGGATCTGGAATCATCTTTCCTTTTTAGAGCTCTCCCCTCAGCCCTGTGAGCTCTTCAGTCAGGCTGACGACAGCCCCGGAAATAATGAGGGGGCAGCAGGGAAGAGCCACAGTTTCATAAAGCCAGGCCCAGGCCTCCCACTACCTACACTTAGGACTCTAATGAAACCCTTCCTTTGTTCCACGGCTGGTCTCCAACCAGCATCTGTGGACAGCTTTCCCAACGAAAGGATGCTTTATCTGTACTTAGGACATGCTTCAGAGCACTCCCAGATTTCAGCCACTCTCCCGGGGATAGGGAAGGGAGTGAGGGACCGGACAGCGTCCTGAGAACCCAGCCCCCAGCCCAATCAGGCGACAGGACTTCTATCCTAGAAGTTTCTAGGGTGGCTTCTGTCCAAGTTCACCTCCAGCCAGAAGTCCAAGTGGGCGTCAGCAGTACTTTCCAACATACCCAGCGTGTGTCTCTGACTTCCTTTCTGGGTAGAGAAATGGTCTTTTTACCCTCCTGTCTGAAATCGTGTCATAGGCTGGAAAAGAGCCCCACAGAGGCATCCGTTTCTCCATTTCACAGCCCTTTATAGACTATGAGCCAAGAGCTTTCATCACCCTTGTGTATTTTACTCAGTGAGTTGCTTGTGTTATTACTCTGTGTGTTTTTATAAAGTGTTTTTACGCTGTTTTTATAAAGTGTTACTTTTTTAATTACAAAGTCATTCATGACATTGGTTAAAAAATCCAAGCATTCACGGAATCTTGTAAGTTAGAGGCTGAAAGACCCCAATAATCCTACCCTCTGGGGATCTATATTATGTAGGCATGTGGGTTGGCTTTTTCGTTCTGTTTTGTTTTGTTCATTTTCCATCTTAGTCATGGGAAAACAAAAGGATGGCTCCCTAGATGGGAAATGGACAGGAAATTCACAAGAGAATCAGGTAATTCTCCTTAACACACTAGGCTGACTCTCTGTCCCTACAAACAGGGATCCCACTAACTTCTGGAACTACTTTCTCCACCCAGATAGCACCTACATTCAGCTGGCAGAGCTCCCATGAGTCTTGGCTGTTGTGAATGAAGGACAAAGGGGTCAGTGTCGTGTGAGGGTCTGTGCTGAAATGGGGATGCTGTAGACTGAATTGGGTGCCCGCTCCCCTGAAATGCATATGTTGAAGCCCTAGCCACAGTGTGACTGGAGATAGGACCTTGGCAGAAGTAATTAAGGTTAAATGAGGTCGTACGGGTGGGTCCTGATCCTGTAGGAAGAATGTCCTTATAAGAAGGGACACAAGAGGGGAGCCTGGGTGGCTCAGTTGTTTAAGCATCTGACTTCGGCTCAGGTCATGATCTCGTGGTTTATGAGTTTGAGCCCCGCGTCAGGCTCTGTGCTGACAGCTCAGAGCCTGGAACCTGCTTCTGATTCTGTGTCTCCCTGTCTCCCTGCCCCTCCCCCACTCATGCTCTGTCTCTCTCTCTCTCTCTCTCAAAAATAAATAAACATTAAAAAAAGTAAAAGAAGGGACACAAGAGAGCTTTCTTACTCTCAGCCGCATGAGCCCAGCAAGGAGGCGGCCACCTTCAAGCCAGGCAGAGGCATCTCATCAGAACCTGACCATGTAGCCACCCTGATCTCAGACCACCAGCCTCCGGAACTATGAGAAAATAAACATGTATTGTTTAAGCCACCCAGTCCATGGTGTTCTGCTATGGCACCCCGAGCTGACTGAGACAGAGTGGGGGGAAATCATTGCACCCAGACCAGCTGTCTCCTATCCCTGCCCTTGCCCACCATTGGTACATTCACGTTTCTTTCTCGGCTGTCCCCCTCGGGACTCTGAAAATGGACTGGAGGCGAGAGCATTCTCTTCCAGACATGTGTGTCTGCACTTTGTCTCCTTCCTCCCAGTGGAACCTTCTGCTTCCCCTTTCACTGCTGCAGCCCAGAGGGTCCCCATGTACCGCTAAACTTGCCTGCAATGGAAGACAGCCTTGGGTCACATCCGGGCCCCCTTTGAATTGGATCATGCGTTTCACGCTCTGAGTCAGCTCAGCTCATGTAGAAATTCACTCACTCATGCCAATGCCTCTGATGGCCTTGGTTTAAGGTTTAAAAGTTCTCCTTCCATTCCGGCAGATTCCTAGCCTGCTCCATGCCTAAGTCGTTGAATTATTAATGATTTGGCCTCTTTCCCTCCCACCTGTGGGCTCCAGCTTTGCCTCAGCAGCTTCGGATCACAGAGACCCTTGCAACAAGGCTCACATGTGATTCAAACAATGAAATAAGCTGAAACCCAGGAGGCACACGGAGTTGAAAGGAAGATTTCTAGTTTTTGCTGTCCATCTTTAGCAAGCATGTAATCAAGACCACTGAGGTGTGTTCCAAGGTGTGCACTATGTTTTTGAAGTGGCCATGGGTGGCAAGAAGGTCAAGCTCGGGAAGACGAGTGACGGAGAGGACTAAATTGGTGCCTCTTGGGTTTTCTGTTGGGACCTCCAATAAACAGACAATGTCACCACCCAGCTGTGTACACACACACACACACACACACACACACACACATGCACACACTTGAAACAACAGTTTCACAAAGCATTAACTACCTTTATTGTCTGGGAGGCATTCTGATATGATCTGGTCCCGTCTACTGTGTTCCATGAAAAAGGTTGGTGGGGACGTAAATTGCCACTATGGTAATTTCATGTATTAACTTGACCGGGCTAAGAGATGCCCAGATAACTGGTAAGACATCGTTTCCAGGTGTGTCTATAACAGTGTCTCTGGAATAGATCCCTGTTTGAATAGGTAAACTGAGTCAAGAAGATGGCCCTCACAGATTTGGGCGAGCATCAACCAAATGCTGAAGACCCAAATAGAGCAAACAAGCAGGGGAAGGACAAATTCACTCTCTCTGCTTGAACTAGGACAGCCACATCCTGCTCTTGGACATCGGTGCCACTGGTTCTGGGCCTTTTGGGACTCGGGCTGGGACTTCACACCATCAGCTCCCTGGTTCACACGTCTTCAGACTCGACTGAGTTGCACGACTGCTTTCCCGGCTTCCTGATTTGCAGACAGCAGATTGTGAGACACACACATGCACACATACACAGAAGAGAATCCACTTCCGCACAGACTTGGGCCGGGTCCTCTAACGTCCGTGGTCAACGGGGACAATCATGCTCCCTTCGCAAGGGTGACATAAGACTTTCAGAAGACCAATTACATCAAATAGTGGGCACAGCTCCCTGCAAACAGCGAACTCTTAATGAAATAGTTATTATTAGTAACAAATGTCTAATGGGGAATTCAGGCCGCTGTCACGTGCCGGTCCCCGAGGCCCTGAGCCCTGCCTCACCTCACGTCTGGCTGACGTAGGTCTCTGTGATGTGGGCGCCGGGATGTTTGTTAATAACAATAAACGGAACATCATTCATTTTAGCTGGTAGACATGCTCATCCAAAGGCAGATTCAAAAGCAATGTGGATCTTTCTTCTGCCTCCGTTTGGGTTGCTTTCGAGTGATGCTAACGTGCTATATGTTTCTGGGTCTGTTCCTGTAAGAGGGGGAATTAGAACACCTGCCTACCCTGTCTCACAGACAGGTGGAGAGGCATGAATACATTTAAACATACAGAAAGAGGCTTTGAATCACTCACGGATAGGCAGATCATCAATACAAAGGTTTTACCAGTTATTATGACTGTCTTTCTTCCTTAGGCGTTCCATTGTAAAGATTTCTGGCTGGCACTTGCTCTTTTTTACGTCCTTCTTAAAGAACAAAATTCATTTCTAACTACTTTTTGAAAGCCAATGTATGTTTTGGCCCTTTGGTTAATAGGAGTGGGGCAGACCAGCGTCCCAATCAAAGTACGTTTGAATAATTCAATGCCCAATATTCAAAGAGGAAAGTTGCTGCCTGACCCGGTTTACTCTCCACGTGGTAGAGAAAACTTGAGCTCCCCTTCCGCCCAGATGGATGCCTGGGCCTGGCTCCCTCACCCCCACTCTCTCTCTCTCTCTCTCTCTCCCTCGTGCAGAGCCCTTCCAGCCCCACGAGGACTCTGCAGTTAGTGCATAAATATAAGAAAGCACCCGAGGCCACCTCAATTCCAGTGCCCTGACTGGGGCTCAGGTCACAGACCCCAAGGAAAGAACATCTCTTTCAAACTGGTGCATGGAGAGGGAGTGCCTTTTTCAGACTGACACACAGCTGCTGAGTAGACTAACAGAGACCTGCTACTTCCGGGCACCTGGCCGGCTCAGTCAGTAGAGTGTGCGACTCTTGATTGCTCTGGGTTGTAAGTTCGAGCCCCATGTTGGGTGTAGAGATTATTTTTAAAAAACCCTAGAAAAAAAGAAGAGGCAAGAGAAAAATGCTGGGAAAACACGAGGCCAGGCCGCATCCCTGCATCGACTCACGGTATCTGCAGACACCTGGATGGAACCGTCCCCAGGCGTCTGACCCCGGTCCTCAGGGAACGAGGGCTGAGCTGTTACGCTCGCTGCCTCAGTAGCACTGGGCTTGCAGCGGGGAGGCCGTGGATTCAGGCATGGGGCCCACCCGGGGGGCCTCCCAGCTCAGCCCCCTCCCAGGGAACTGGGAAGCTCAGACTTCAGTGTTCTCATTTCAGAGCCTGCTGTGTAGATTAAACGACAAATGTGTGTCGATTACTTGACAGGGTGACTGCAGTGCTCATGAGTGCTGACCAGGGCGTCCTTCCCTGGCCATGCTGTCTGCCTTTAACCGTTTCCGCTCCGGTCCCTTTGCCCCTTTTCCGCCTTCCTCCTCTCCGGCTTCCTCCTCCCTCCTCCCGTCACCCGGGCCTCTAGAAGGTGCACACAGACGCCAGCTGCGTTGTGCATCTGTGATGGTCTCCATGCCTCAATATTCTTATTCGCTTTATCCTCCTAGCTCTCCAATTTTCTTTCTGGTTTCCCGACTTCCGCTAGTTTGAAGGGCATGGTAAGCGACAGTGCAGATTTGTAATTTCTTCTTCTTCTTTCTTACATTCCAAGTGCTTCAAAGGCAAAGTCCTACCGTAGTCGGTGTGCTCTCCCAAAACGAGGCCAGGGGTCTTCAGAGTCCCGTCTGACGACGATGTTGGGAATGGCGCCACCAGGCAGTACGTGGCCACGAGACCCCGGATCTGGCTGCGCCATTCTGGGAGCTGGTGGCGAAATTCGGACGGCACGACCCCAACCTGGAAACAGGAGTGTTAGGCATGGGTGAAATCTTAGTCTGCGATATAAGATGTTCCAAAGAGTATCTAAAAGTCTACTCTTGTAATTGAGTCCTTCCATATTAAAAAGAAAAAAGTGTTGGGTGCCTGGGTGGCTCAGTCGGTTAACTGACTTCGGCTCAGGTCATGATCTCAGGGTTCGTGGGTTCGAGTCCCTGTCGGGCTCTGTGGTCACGTCTCAGAGCCTGGAGCCTGCTTCACATTCTGTGTCTCCGTCTCTCTCTCTGCCCCTCCCCTGCTTGTGCTCTGTCTTTCTCTCTCTCTCTCTCTCTCTCTCTCTCTGTCTCTCAAAAATGAATAAACATTAAAAAGATTTTAAAAAATAAATTAAAAAATTATCATAGAGGTGTCTTATTTTACAATCAAAGTAATTTATCACACTTTTCCATGACTCCATTCAGCAGATCGTAGAGACTGAGAGGGACAATTCAGTCCAACTAGCAATGACCTGTTGTACCAGAATGTAAACTTCTTTTTTTTTTAAATTTTTTTATTTTTATTACTATTATTTTTTAATGTAGTATTTTTTTGAGAGATTGAGAGAGACAGAGACAGAGCACAAGTCAAAAGCTTAACCAACTGAGCCACCCAGGCGCCCCTCAGAGTTGAAACTCCTAAGGGCAAACACTGTGATCTTCTTCAAGGCTGTCTTACCAACACCTGGCAGGATGCCCAGCATATAACAGCCTCTCAACAAATTCCTGTAGAATAAGTGAATGAATGAATGAATGAATGGATAACATGTGGTTACTTTAGTGCCAAACCCCATTGCTTCCCACGGTGAGGAAGTTCGAGCCAGTAGTAGAAGCCACAAAATGGCACACCGACAATCTGTTATAATAACTGTTATGATCGTGTACGTGTAAAGTCTTACTGGAATATGAACAAGGAACAGTAAACCGAGCGTGTGCTGAGCGGGGAGGGAGGCCTAAACACGCCATCTTTTCAAGTCCCACGTAAAAATTTTAACTGAAAGGAAAACAGTTTAATTGGGGGGATAAATTATGTATAACACAATTCTCAACAGACAGTTACAAACCCAAGAACCAGCCATGTGCCAGACCGTGGGGATGAGCAAGGGAAGAGGCTGTTCCTTACCGCTGCAGGCCTGGCCAGCAGGTGCCAGGCCCTCAGGGCCCGGCGAGGCCGGCCCCACACACGACAGGGGAGTTATGGTCTCCGGAACAAGCCGTTCCAGAATAGAAATCTACCCCATGACACCTCTTCCCCTTCCTCCCTCCTCAGTCAAAACTGGAAAGATTTCAGGAATCAGCTTTGTTAGCCAAATGGCTATGCCTGCATTTTCTTTGATTCTTGTCTTAGCCTGTGCTAACCCAAAACATCAGAATCCCTTCAGGACGCTTGCCAGGAATGACAATCACGGGGCTTCACCCTAGACCTACTGAGTCAGAATCGCTGGAGCTGGGGCCCCGAAATCTACGTTTGATGGACAAAGTGCCTAAATACATTTTTTTTTAATTAATGGACTTCATAGTTTAGATCCAGAAAAAGGGAACAGAGAATACTCACTTCCTATCGGCCCCCTGCACAAGGTTTTCCCTCTGACTCACACGTCACCCCAGTAGGGTCCGTTCCTTATCGTTATGGAACCGATCTTGACCCAATTATTATTAACTAAAAGTCCATAGTTTCTTTGGGTTTCCTCAGTTTCTACCTAATGTCCTTTTTTCCGCTCTGGGATCCCCCATTATATTCTCCGGACGATAATTGCTTGTTTTTATTAAATTTTAATTACAAAGGAAATTTGGGAACGTATTCTGCTGTTGAAAGGTAAATATTACTGCTGGAGAACCCTGTAGCTACCAGCCAGTTCTTAACCCTCTCCCCAGAGGCAAACGATGTCAAAAGTTGAGAGCATCTCCTTCTACTTCTTCTGTGTAGTCCTATTTAAAGACACATTTATAAAAGGCTGTGGCATTCTTCTCTATTTCTTTTTTTTTTTTTTTTAATTTTTTTTTTCAACGTTTATTTATTTTTGGGACAGAGAGAGACAGAGCATGAACGGGGGAGGGGCAGAGAGAGAGGGAGACACAGAATCGGAAACAGGCTCCAGGCTCCGAGCCATCAGCCCAGAGCCTGACGCGGGGCTCGAACTCACGGACCGCGAGATCGTGACCTGGCTGAAGTCGGACGCTTAACCGACTGCACCACCCAGGCGCCCCTCTTCTCTATTTCTTAAACATAAGTTAAATGGTATTGTTCTATGCCTATCATTCACTTCCTTCTTTTTTTTACTCAGCAAGAGCGATGGCTTCAGGCTTTGCGCCAGCGTCATGAAGCCTACCACATCCTTTCACACGGAGGTGAAAATAAATGTTTAAATCGTTTATATATATTTTTTTCAGC
Organism: Felis catus; assembly: GCF_018350175.1. Taxonomy (NCBI): domain Eukaryota; kingdom Metazoa; phylum Chordata; class Mammalia; order Carnivora; family Felidae; genus Felis; species Felis catus. The sequence goes on from NC_058372.1 coordinate 14,554,980, forward strand.
TTTAGGATGGCCAATGTGCAAAGAATGCAGACCTGTGCATGTTTGTGAACTGTCTCTTTCAGGCACGGTGTGTGTTTGCTAGGACTGGCAGAACAAAGAACCACAAACCACAGAAGCTTTATTGTCTCATGGGTTCCTTCTGAGGCTGGAAGTCCAAGATGGCGGCATCAGTAGAGTCGTGCTCCTGGAAGTCGTGCCAGGGAAGGACCTGGTCCAGGCCTCTCTCCTTGTCTCTGGTAGTTCCTTGGCTTGTGGTAGTATAACTCCAATCTTCACACGGTGGATTCTCCGCGCATGTGTCTCCGGGTCTAAATTTCCCTTTTAGAAGGGCACCACTCAAACTGGAGTAGGGACCCACCCTACTCCGATATGACCTCATCTCAACTAATTCCATCTGCAATGACTGATTGCATCTCAAGTAATTCCATCCTATTTCCAAACAGGCTACATTGTGAGGGCCTGGGGGTTAGGACTTCAACATATGAATTTGTCGCAACTCACCTCACAACGGGCATTAATCTCTAAACTTCTGTGATCACGCAACCCTATCAGTAAGTCACGTGCTTGAGCACATACCAAAAATTTAAATATTTGTAAATTATATGTATCTCCTTTTATATCAATGTGTCCATTATAAAGCTGCCCTTAGGTCAATTCCCCCATGAAACAGACACTGAGGCCCTGAGATTTGCACGCAGGACCTTTCGCAGGGAGAGGAGGTTGGGCAGAGAGAAGGTGAAGTCTAACATGGTTGCTAAAGAGAATTCAACCGCTGCCTCGAGAGTTGGGGGGCTGAGATGGCCTTTTGGTGCTGTCCTGAATTGGGGCAAGGGACTAGGCCAACCCCCACACTGGCCAGTCATTGGATACAGGTTGCCCAGGATGGTCAAGGGAGCTTCTGGGCAGAGGGTAAGTCCCTAGATGCTCACTCATGAGCTTTTGGTGGCCAACCTTCCTGCCAGCTGGGAACCAGCGCCTCTGCCCTCAAGGGGCACCCAGTCGGTGCTCTACAGCACCCTTTACAAAAGAGACTTGCAACAAGAAATTTAAAAGGATGGCATAAAGTTAAACATCAGTAGAAGTTATCATGCTTTCCCAATACTCAGTGAGTCGTGACTGTTCCCTGAGATACACAGAATCCACCCTCTAGACCACTGTTGGGTCATAGAAAACATGCATTTGAGATTTTAATAAAACCTGACTCGGGGCGCCTGGGTGGCGCAGTCGGTTAAGCGTCCGACTTCAGCCAGGTCACGATCTCGCGGTCCGTGAGTTCGAGCCCCGCGTCGGGCTCTGGGCTGATGGCTCGGAGCCTGGAGCCTGTTTCCAATTCTGTGTCTCCCTCTCTCTCTGCCCCTCGCCCGTTCATGCTCTGTCTCTCTCTGTCCCAAAAATAAATAAACGTTGAAAAAAAAAAATTAAAAAAAAAAAAAACAACCTGACAAGCATCTTCCTAAGTGGCTATACCACATTACGGTCCCATCAGGAGTATACGATGGTCCCCATTCCATTTCCTCCTGTCTTCACCGATACTTGTTATTATCAAGTTTCTTGAAGTTTTACCAGTTTGGGGTATAAGAACATTGTTTCCATTTACTATGTGTTTCCCTGATTCCTAGGAATGTCAAAGCTCTTTCTCTTTCATGAATTGCATGTTCATAACTATTGTCCCTCATTCTTTTGAGTTCTGTGTCTTTTTCTTACTGCTTTGTGGGCGCTTCTCCTATCTTTGAATGTTGAACGTTTGTTCATTCTTAGGCAGAGTAAAACCTGGTAACCACGCCCCTGTTCTTTCCCTCTTAGTTATCTTCCCGTCTTCTTGGGACTAACCAGAAGCTCTGGTGTTGTCTGCTTGGAGCTGAACCACTCAGGGTCCAGTCCTAGTGTCATCACATACCAGTTAAGTGCATGCTGGTGGCTGATCTCTCTGACCTTCAGTTTTCTCATGAGAAAGATGGGAATAATCTCACTTCCCATGGTTGTTTCAAGGACTTAGTGACATTATATATGTGAGAATCTTTGTTATAAAGCCTTTATTATAAAAATATAAAAGTCTGTATACACTCTCTCCCCTCTGCCTAGGATTCATTCATTCACTCATTCATTCATTTGTTACTCACTAAATAATAACTTATTTTTGCCAACCACCTACTGTGTTAAACATTGGTGGATAATATGGTTCTCCTGGAAGAGAGCCATGGGGGAAAATAGATATATGGTTTTTTAAAGAGCCTACTTGTCAAGGATAACGGAGAAACTCAATTCCTTCTCCTTGTGTTTCACTCTTAGGGTCAAAAGAAGGCACTTCTGTCCTTCCCAGACTCGGGCTGGAGGAAGGGAACTGTATTTACAAATGCGGTCTAGTTGTGATGAATCGGAACTTGTCATTCCCTGACCCGTGCCTTAGCCCTGGGCAGGGTTACTGTGCTATAAAAGGCCTGGAGGGAAGTCCTGGCTCCTCTTGTGTCTCTAGTCTCCCCATAGCAAACAGTGTAGACAGCCTGGCCATGTTCCTGCCTCCCTCTTTATTTTTCCGCCAGTGAGAAGGTAAAGAAGACCTCCAGCTGCATCTTTCTCCAAGATGAAGGGGGAGTGGGGGGCGGGTGTGGGCGGATTCAGCCTCGAAAGGAAACCGTGTTCTCCGATCACGCTCCTGTCCGAGAGCCTTGCCCGTTTGGTAAGCGGGGTTTTGCCCATCTCTTAAGACAGGATCACTTTCCCGTTCCTCTCTTGGTCTTTGATTTAGTGCCCCACTGGTTGTAAAGGCATGGTCTGTTCAAGAAATGGTGAGCAGTTCCATGAAATTGAAGTTTCAGTAAGGCCCCCTGGATGAAAGCCCTGGAAACGTAGGTTCCCACTCAACTGGGGATGCCTTTGCATGCCAAACGTCGTAGTAGAGGAAACCAACGTGTTTAAAACAAGAGAGCTCCGTGCTCAGATTTAATTTTTCAGAAGGCAAAGACGGCATTCGGGTAACGGAGTGACAGGTGGCAGGGAGCTTCCACGGGTAGCACACCCTTCTCCCCTCCTACTCTAGCCCGCCACCGCCTTCTCTTTATCTCAGCAATCCCAGGAATAAGCGAAATACAGTGCATTAAGCCTGCCAACCCTTGTTAGCAGTCTTTCCGTAAGGTTAGGAGACCCAAATGTACTTAACAGGAAATTGCATATAACAAACCGTAAGGCAAGGAGAGAAGTGGAAAAGCTGGATTTGCCCGCGCAGCCTTAGTTCATTTTTCAGATGTCTTTTGTTCTTGCCCTTCACTCACAATGGGGGAAGCTGGGCTGTGCTGTCCGGGCACCTCCCACCCACATGGCCTCTGTCTCACACCTTCTCCAGTTGCACTGTTAAACTCTTTTCTTCTGAGATCCCGGTTCCTTCTGTTTTCCTTTCCCTATGGCTGTTTCCCACCTCCCCTTTGCATACAACTCATTGTTTAAATTTTTTTTTAATGTTTATTCATGTCTGAGAGAGAGAGAGAGAGAGAGAGAGAGAGAGACACAGAGTGTGAGCGGGGGAGGGGAAGAGAGAGGGAGACACAGAATCCGAAGCAAGCTCCGGGCTCAGAGCTATCAGCACAGGGCCCCACGCGGGGCTTAAACTCGTGCACCGTGAGATCATGACCTGAACCGAAGTCAGCCGCTTAACCCGCTGAGCTGCCCAGGCGCCCCTACACCTCACTTTTTAAAATGTGGGTTTTATTATTACTCAGGTACATTGAGGCCAACAGATGGGGAGATGCTTACCATTGGACAGATAGTTCCCCGGAGGAGAGGGTGTGCCATGCCATAGGCTGGAGACCAGGGGAGGTCACAGGGGAAGCCACAGAAGTCTGTTGGGAGACAGAAAGAACCAAGGGAAAACACAGGCATGAGCCTTCACTGTGGTTTCTTCCAGGAGAAAGGGTGAGGCAGGGGAAGCAGGTTTGGGATTGGCCAGCTTGAATAACTTCAGCAGGCTCTGAGTCCTGGGGGCTGTCCCCAGCTGTTTAGCACTTGCCTGTCTTAGACACTTTGGGCTTCTCTAACAGAATACCATAGACTGGGTGGCTTACACAGCAAACATTTCTTTCTCACCGTTCCGGAAGCTTGAAATCTGGGATCGGGGTGCCAACGTGGTTGGCTTCTGGTGAGAGCCCTCTCCCAGTTACAGATGTAGCTTCTCATTGTATGCTCACATGGCGGAGAGAGAGCAAACTCGCTGTCTGGCCTCTTCTGCTAAGGGCACAAATCTCATTCATGAGGGCTCCACCCACATGACCTAATTGCTTCCCCAAAGTCCCTCCAATACTGTCACGTTGGGGTTAGAATTACAACAGATGAAATTCGTGGGGACACAAACATTTAGTCCACTGTACTGACCACGGGGTGCCGAGGGCAGGTGGATAGTGGCCCAGGGTGTGAGAGCCCCATAAAGGAGGTGGTGGTTGGGGGTGTAGGCTCTGGATTGGTTGGTTTGCACGTGAAAGGCACGCTTTTCGGGTGAGTTCTTTACCCTCTGCAGGAATCAGCTAGTCCCTCTGGCCCAGCAAGGCCCCAAGATGTCAATAAAAGTCATCAGAATAGAAAGACATGATTTCTACACTCATATACTTAATGGAATGGAAAGACTTAGAGAGCAGTACTTCTGTTCATTTGACCCTATGCACCACTTGAGGCACCCTTGTCTTTCTCCATGTTTTCCTCTACTGCTCGCAAAGCTAATCGTCTTTTAGAACATCTCTTGTCGGCCCACTCATGACCTCTACCTCCATGCTACCTCTTCTGTTGAGTGTCTCGTGCAACGAGACATGGGCCTGCTGGGTATGTCTCTTTACAGTTGTGTTTAGGAACCATTTTTGATGGCTCTGCCTCGCCCCAGACTGAGGGCAGAAGCCATAACTTGTTGATTTGGGTAACCCCAACACACTTCGCAATACCTTCCGTATAGCCGGGGCTCAGTGTGTGTCTGTTAAGATAAATGTTGATTGACTAATATGTCATGACATCAGGCCAAGGTTCTTTTTTGATGGATCCCATAGATTTTTGTCGAAAATTAAATCTTTTGGAGAAAACACCATGCTCCCAGTTGCACAGCAGAATATAAGAGGCAATTCTAGAGCCCAGGTCTGTTGGAGTTTACGGGTTGGGGTGACATTAAAGATGACCATTATGATAGTTTATTCGGGCATTTTGATGGCGTTTGGGTCAAAAATTTTTACAATGTGAGAATTCTGTCCCCAGGGAGTCTTACCTATCCACAACACCCTGAAAGTAAACATATATCTGGGAAAACGACATGCAGAGCTAAGCAAAACTTTGGTTTCAGTTGGGGCTTAGGCCTCCAAATCAAACCACAATGCACTTTCTGTAGGCTGGGCTAGATTCTGTCCAAGTGAGCTCTGCCTAGAGTCAAAACAGATAGAGGCCTCATGTCATTTGTTTCTTTCTTCAAGCTTAAGCCTTCAGACTGTATAACTCTGAAGAAAAGAAAGTCCAATCCAAATTTCTAAAGAGTCAGAGAGTCAGCAAGAGCCCCAGTCAACATTTGAACAGAAGCTGGCTGAGGTGTTTGGTCCCAGGATTTCTTAGGACGGCTGGGGATCTGCTCCATGGAGGAGGAAAGAACATCCATTACTGATAGTAAGAGAGCTGTCTCTTCAGAAGATATGAGGAGTTGAACCAGGGACAAGTCCGTCTGGAACATGCAATGCCTTCATCCACGCCACCCACCACCGTGTTGGCCGATGAAATGTCACAAAACGTGACCGATGATGGCAACACCTCCTTTTGAGGGTGAAGTTCTCTCCACCCCACCCCAACCCAAGGGAAGCAAGGGAAAGAAATGAGCTCTTTTTCCTAGAAGCCGAGGGTCCATTGCTCCCTCCAGCTCACCCCACCAAGCTCACCACATTGCCTCAGGTCAGGAGTCTTCATTCATTTCAGCCAAAAGTTTACCCCACGCTCAGATTACCCCCCTCTGTAACCAAGTCCTTCCGTCGGTCAGCACAGGGGGCCGTGTTCAGGTTTCTCACTTCACCAAGAATGGAATATGTGTGCAGAAAAGCCGATTGTCAAATTAACCATAATGCGGACAACATTGTATCAAAATTCTTGATACAAAAGGCAGAAAACATCCTTAGATCTTGAAAATTAAAGCCTACTCTAGCCTATGTCTGCAGACCCACACTTTATGTAAGCACACATCTGTCCTTCATTCTGAAAGGCATTGGAAAGGTAGATGTCCCTTAGTTTAGAGCACTTACCGTGTTGTGTGTCTTTTTCTACCCAGCTAGCTTTCACTCATTTCCTCTAGTTCTGGGGCCTCTTACCCTCCTTTCCAGTGCTCACTCCACCGGAATCCACCAGAAACCCGCTTTTGGACTAACTCCCTAAGAGTCAGTTCACAGGGCTATGCCAGTCTCCTCCACCCAAATGTTTTCTTCTCTCCTTTTCTGAATTGTAGGTCTTAATGCTCAAGCCTATGCCTCATATGTTTATTCCCCTGTAGAAAGTTGAGTAGCTGTTTTCAGCTTTCAGTCCCCTGTATTTATGCCCCCATACAATTTGGGTTTCTTCTTCCTTTCTTCTTAGAGTAGATGCTTCTCGAAAGAGGGGTAATTTCTGGGGCTTTGGTTGCAATCACCCAGGGTCTGGTCAAGAACAGTTCTCTGCACAGAGTATTCGGTAACTTGCGGCAACCAAGCAAATGAAGATATACACTCGTGGCTGATAGAAACACAAACATTTCGTCCTCTTTTCTACTCTTGCTAGATATCGGCGCCCTAATTGAGGCTATTTTTTCCTTTCCCAAGTTCTATTAGTTATTTTCCAGGAATCAATCTTCCCTTAGGCTATATATTTCACTGCTTAGATATTTTCTTCAGATGTTGGAAGTTATTGGACATGTAAAAACATATATGACCCTGATCTGGTTAAACAGCCTATCATAATAAGAGGCCAATTATTCTGCCCAATACCAACACATGTTAACGTTGTATTATGTGCAAATATTTAGGTATGGGCCCATGTACACACACATCCATTAAGTAGTAAAATACCTAAATTAAAAATGGCAAGCTGAAAAAAATTCTGAGTGCAAAGGTGTGATTGCTTTGGAATAGGCAATTTAGAAAAAGGGTTTGGTCTTTAATTGGCCAAGTTAAACAAGGCACAATTACTTCTAACGTGGTCCCCAAAGATTGGCTGTAATCGTGTCATGTTTAACTTGGCTGGTTAAATTGCAAATAGTGTTCTCCTTTTTTGATTTGGTTCATTTGGCTAATATAATGCCTTTCTATGCCTGACTTTTCCTTTCCCGACTTGGCCCTTTCCGTGAATAAAAAATCCATGGATTAGGAAATACTGTACCTATTTTTTTTAACAGCAAAACGTATACGTGATTGTTGTTTAACGAGTTTCTGATGCAGCTTTATAAGCACATAGTTGCACAAATGTCAATGATTCATCATGAAGTTAGTAGATCTGTGTCAAAGCTCTTTATGAACCTCATTATCTTCAAATACTCTCGCAATTTTTCTGTTGCTTTATGTTTCAGGTGAAGAAAAAGAATGTTCCTTCTGAACTAACTTTAACCTCTTCTGTGGCTGAGAGATGAGTATCTTAACTTACGCATTCAACGTTCAATTAGCCAGTTCACAGATCCCACACAGACCCACAAGGGCACAGGGAAGGATGGTTAAATATTTATCTCCGTTTCTAACTCAGTGCATCAGAATTCAGAGAAGGACAATTTCTTTGTTCAGGATGGCCCGTCCCAGTGCACAGCAGATGAACGGGGCACCTAGTTTCAAATGCAATACCATGGAATCCATCAACTTAAAACAACCGGAAATCCGTTTCTCTGGTAGAGAAACACACGTGCGCACGTGTTTGCGTCAAGCATTCATTTATTTACTCAAGAGCAACAGACATTTAAGGAGTGATTACAGTGTGCCAGGGTCTTTATTAGGCACCAGAGAGGCAACAAGTAAGTAGTAAGACACAGCGTTTGCCTTAAAGAAGGCTATGGCATATACTATATGCTTTTGTTGGGTTATTTGCAAGCACACACATCAGAAGCAAACGGCTCGATTCCAGATTTTCGTTTTTTACTCCCGTTGCGTTTTGTTTCGTAGTTCACAACACAGGCTGAGTTTGTCTTCGGCATCTCTCTCCTACATATCATGACCCAGTTGTGGTTGGCCTCCGTTCTGAGTAACAGATCCTCCCCCAACCCCGATTCCATTTCTCCCTCTTTCAAGGTCTCTCCAACCTCAGAGTGAACTCGCAGGAAAGAGCTAATTAGCCTACCTTGTTATAGCAAATCGCCTAATAAGAACTGTCTGTCATACCTCTCCCGTGGTTGTATGCCTTGAGTCAGAGCCAACAAAACCAAGTGCAGATGAGAGAGAGAGATGATTTTCAGATACCTTCGGGTGTGTTATTTACTTAAGGAGAAGCTACCAGGGGTTCGTGGGTGGCTCAGTCGGTTGAGCGTCCAACTTCAGCTCAGGTCATGATCTCGTGGTTCCTGAGTTTGAGTCCCGCATCGGGCTCTGTGCTGTCAGTGTGGAGTCCCCTCCAGATCCTCTGTCTCTCCTTCTCTCTCTGCACCTCCCCCACTGGCACTTTCAAAACTAAATAACAACACGAGAAACAGACGCCAACTCATTTTTTGTCTGAGTTCATTGCTTAAATTCTAATGCTTTCCACATTTTTCCATTCCCCCAGGTCAGGCCCTGCTCTCAGGCCACAAGGTGTGTTGGAGATGTGAGAGGGTGGGGAAAAGGCTGCCCATAATATTCTACTCAGGTCTACAGATTGGGGATAGAGATGGTCCAGTCTGTACATTTATTATCAGAAGTCATATCCTGATGTGGCTTTATCTGATGTTATTCTGAAGGATCCAAGCTTGCGACCTAAAGTGATAAATTCTGTGCATCAACGTTTTCTGCTATGGTCAAGTTTTGACTTTCAATAATGCATAAGCAAGAAAATGAACCTGTATATAAGATGCGTTAGTTATGTGGATCATTAAGCATACAAACAAATGGGCCAATGAATGAACACTGGCCACTCCATAATGAGTAGAGTGTGTGGACCAGAAAGTCCAGAGTTACAGAAATGCCTGAACTCTAGACTCTATGCCATGAAGAATAATTTACAATGAAAATAGAATGTTTCCTTCCAGGATTCAGGAGAAGGCATCTATGGGATATGCTGATGTGTGAGACAGGAATACCCAACACCAAAGGCATTTTCTGTTGTTTAAAAAAAAAACCAAAAATCTTACCAGAAGCCCCACAGGTAAGTAGGTAAAGAAGGAAGTAATCTTGTTAAAGTTGAAGAAGATGCCCTGCCTCTCTCACACATAGCCACACGTGGGTACCTGAGCCACATCCACATGCACACACTCACATGGGCACAATCCACGCTGTGACCCTTGAGGAGGCCAGTGAGAAAATCTCTCCCTATATTTACCCTGATGGAGCCTGACACAATAATAGTTGGGCTTGGCTTGGTGCCTAAACTGTAAATTTGTAATTAGTTCCAGAGAAGAATGATACTCAAATCAAGAACGAGCTTGGGAGAGAGAGAGGAATCTGATTTGGAATGTCGACATGGGTGTATGAACTTATATGTGAAATACTGGGAATGTTGAATCCTGGGTTTTAGCTTTGGCCACTAACTAATCTGATTACCTCGAACAAGCTACTCAAGCTCTCTGCCCTTCAGTTTTCTTGTAGGAAGCAAACTGATGAGTTGCAGTAAAAGGACGGTCTACAGTCGTTTATGCGGATGCTTTGTTCTATTGTATGTAGAAAAATGCATCCCCGAGACAAAGATTAGGATGCCTAAAAATTCTTTCCCATGAGCGTTCAGTTTATTGAGCAATAAATAAAAGAAGAAAGCAAGATTACTCTGCAAAATATAGCTTGACATTTTGAATGACTCTGACCCCATCCTTCATCAAGCATTCCCTTCTGGTGGTGGAACTAATTCTTGGCTTTAGACAAAAGTCACAACACGATGCTTCAACTTTATCAAATGTCTCAAACCACCATCCGTGGTGGAAAAAAGGATCCAGGGATGGAACCAACCACAGTCGGAAGCTACAAATTCTGGCCAATCACTGTAGGCATAGGACTTGATCCCTTCCCTTTTCTGGATTTCCAGGTGGGTCGACCATACAGCATGAGCTAAGGCGTTGTTGGCCAAGAGGAACATGGCTTTTGGGTGGACCAAAGCCAAGGGGTGACAATTTATACCTCCATGTACACGCTCAAGCATTCGTTATACAACCATATGAAACAAGTCGGAAGCACAGAACTTCTTAGAAAGGCCACAAAACATATTCAACTGCCCTCTGCCCAAAGATGCGCTCTGTACATCTTCTGTTGAACCTCTTCACCTTCTGCTTTCCTGTTTGTTTGGCTGCTGCTTTTTTTTGTTTTTTTTGTTTTTTTTTTTTAACTCAGGCCTTTATCTGCCCCTGGTGGAAAGGAAAAGTTCAGGAATTATGAGCTGGTCGTTGCGGAAAATATCGGCTATATATTCTGAATGTTGTGGTCAGCCTAATGAAACTGAAGTCATATAAAAGCCGCACAGTGAACAGTCACATTGAAACATGCTTCGAGATGATTCCAGATATGTTTGTATACGATTCAACTCAGTCCCAATTCACCCATCCCTTTTGGGAAATATCTTCTTAAACCTCCTATTATGACAATTAAGTTACTACAAATTTCTAGGAGAAATTCAAGAAGAAATTTCAAGGAGAATCAACCCTCCTTGATGAGCTTGACTAATTGAAATATTTATATAGAAGGTTAAGAATATTTCACCTGGACATTGGTTTGTTTGTTTGTTTTACTGATTGGATAGGTTCAAGTGAATGATCAGGGCAGTTCACGTAATTTAAGATCATGTTTCTGCCTGAAGAAAGAAGGAAAATATGAGGGTTTTCTCTCTTTAAAACAATATTGAAACCACTCATTCATTTATTCAACATTTATGTAGCAATTGTGTGCTAGGCATCGTGTCGAGCCCTTGTGTGGACGGGAAGGAATGGAACAATTACTCTTGTGAGTCTTCTTTGTCAGGCTATTTTGGTGACTGGCAGTGCGTTTTGGAGAAGGACAGATTTGAGAAGCTCTATTTAGTCATGCTTTAGCCACGTTGTAGTGTCCCAGCAATTGTACATAATGGACTCTATTTTATCAGGAATGACTCCTACAGCAAAAATGGATCACAAATAAAAAAACGGGAAGAAATTGTCTGGATTTAATAAATCCCTGTAATATTAGTTATTTTTACACTGCAAATTCTTTCCTGAACTCACATCTCTGTGACAAAGAAATGTTATCTAATAAGATAATCAGATTGAAGTGATATGCCCTAAGGAACAGGATGACATAATAGAAAATGGAACAGCTCTTTCCTCTAGTTCTGGGTGTGAAGAGATCCCCGAACCTCAGTGAGCCTGAGACTTCTTCCCGGTAACACTGACAAAAGGCATTGCCGCTCTGCCTTGGAAATAAGTAACATTTATAATTATTGTCTTCTAGAGCACACTAGATTTGTGAGGGCAGAGACCATGCCTGTCTGTTGCCCCACGTTTTTCCAGATTACAAAGGCGACGAGGCACTCAGAATATGTGTTGAAAGTACGCATTTCTTAAAGATTCCTGTAAAGGCGAGATGAGAAAGAATTTGGCAAGTTATGCGAACGTTGTAAAACGTTGCTTTGAGTTGAAGAACTCATTTTGAGATTTTGTAGTTTGGGTAAATGCTTGACCTCTCTTTGGGAATCACTAAGTTGCTTACCAGGAAGATTTCGGGGCCCAAACTTTGAGAGCAAACTCTGGCTTAGTATCCAGCTGTGCTGGCATTTTCCAGTTTTGTTCTGAGACGATCTATCATTCCCCAGGCATTTAGAAACAAGTTGTCGAAGTGAAACTTCATCCAAGCCTTTGAAAGCGTCTTCTTCCATTGGCACCAAGATAGGATTTTACGACGCCCAGTGGCTCGGGTGTATGCCCCAGGGGTTTTGCCGAGTCTGGCTTTGAAACAAACCGCCTCTATGTAATAGATGGTCGGGATGGAGATCCACGCGAACACAAATGAAGAAAAGCTTTTGACAACCTGCTGAGAACGCAATCCCAGGGAATCACGTAGCTTGAATCAGCGGTCAGTCCTGCCCCATTGCTCCTGAGGAGGGACCAGCTCTTTCCCAGCAAGCAAGCAGGGTATTTCTTCACCCAGGTCCACGGCCGTTGGTTTCCTCCACTTTGAGTGTCCATCAACCCCCCATCCACCAGGCAGAAGACCTCGTCAGTTAACCGTTCACAGCTCTAAGCGAACTCAGCATTTCAAGGATTACTTGCAATTTGCAAATTACACCTGACGTCCCCAGCTCCCTGGTGTCTTTCTTCTACCCCCACCCTAGATGGCGCGTCTTGTCTGTCAGCCCCGCATCTCTGTTACAGAAGACCAAGTTACCATTCCCAGCAGGCTTCCTCCTCGTGACTTAGCCCGTTTGCAGACATGACCACCTCTCTGCCACCCTTCAGCTCCCACCAACTCCATCCCAAGGCAAATCTTGTCCAGACAGTGACTCGTTGAGGGCCCCCCCCCCCCGCCTGAGCTCTCGTCACCGAGTATCCGAGGGCTGGCTCCTGACAGTTCTGCGTCACTGCCCAAATTAAATCATGTAGAACACCAGCGTGATGACCACACAGTCTGGCATCGTGTCTGAAGTGTTTCATTTATTTCCCTTCGGGGACATCAATATGTATTTTTCCTACCTTCAGTGAAGGCCCTATTGAAAGCCCTAAGGGGAGACAAGTAGCTGTGAAGGACATTTACCATCAGCACGTAAGCTCCAAGCTTTTATGATGTGTGTGACAGAACCAGACACAGATATCTTACGCTGGGCATTTATAATTTCCCAGAAAACCAGCACTGCCCTGCTCACACCTGCTGGCAATTGCACCCAGATGTGACACTTAACCATCGATGTTCGGTTTCCCTTTTTCTTTCTGGAGGTAAAAGCTTCGCTGGGAGTGTCATAGTCCCCACAGGGAGCAACAGTAAAGGCGAAGAATCTGGGCGCCGGGTGAGTAATGTCAGACCGGGCTGGGAGACGTCCTCAGTTAAGTGTGTGTACGTGTGTGTGTGTGTGTGTGCGCGTGTGTGTGTGTAGGAGGTGAGGCATGTTCCGAATTCTAGTAGGGAAGCATTAATTTTTCTGAAGTGCTATGGCACCTAGGAGGAGAAATATTTAATAGCAATGGTTGGGTTAATGGTTAGTAGAAATATTTAATAGCAATGGTTGGGTTAATGGTTAGTAATGGTTAGTTTTAAAAAAAAAAAAAACTTTAAGGGCACCTGGTGGCTCAGTCAGTTGAGCATCGACTCTTTTTTTTTTTTATTTTTTTTTAATGTTTATTTATTTTGGAGAGAGAGGGAGAAAGACAGAACACAAGCGGAGGAGGGGGAGAGAGAGAGGGAGATACATAATCAGAAGCAGGCTCCAGGCTCCGAGCTGTCGGCACAGAGCCCGACGCGGGGCTCGAACCCACAAACCGTGAGATCGTGACCTGAGCCGAAGCCGGACGCCCAACCGACTGAGCCACCCAGGCGCCCCGAGCATCGACTCTTGATTTCAGTTCAGGTCGTGATCTCGTGGGTCATGAGATCGAGCCCTGAGTTGGGCTTTGGGCTGACGGCACAGAGCTTGGGATTCTCTCTCTCTCCATGGTTCTTTCTGCCTCTTTCCCTTGTTCTCTCTCTCTCTCTCTCTCTCTCTCAATAAATAAATAAAAAGTTTAAAAAACATTTCTGAGGGGCTCTGGGGTAGCTCAGTTGGTTAAGTGTCCAACTCTTGATCTCGGCCCTGGTCATGATCTCACAGTTCGTGAGTTCCAGCCCTTTATCAGGCTCTGCGCTGAGAGTGGGGAGTCTGCTTGGGATTCCTTCTCTCCCTCTCTCTATCCCTGCCCTGCTCATGCTCTTTCTCAAACTAAATAAATAAACTTTAAAAATTTTTCAAAAAACGCTGAGGGTTGACAGGTTGTTCCTAGAGAAAAGGGTAAAAACTGAGCTGTACCCCTTCCCTTGTGCGTTGCCTCCTTCCCTCGGTGTCCTGTTCAGGTCCTTACTGGAAGGGAGCAGCCACCAGCCCAGAGCAGGCCCTTGTCCCCAGTCCTGGGAAGAGGATGTCAGGAGGCTCCCTGGCTTCCTGCGGCAGGTCTGTGGGCGCTTCCAGCGCCCACAGGCCACGACTGCCCACGTGGACGCCAAGGGAAGGCCTCCGGGTGTGTTCATGGCTGGGGACAAGGCCACCGCGGGTGGCAAGGAGTTGCAAAGGCAGCAGTGGGACTTAGGAAGGCGAACTGCGCGACCTGCACAATGAAGTCGAAGTTGACACTTTGCTGGGACAAAATGACACGTCAGGAAAGTGGGCCACTACCACTTGGTCCTGAGGGATTTGTGCAGTATTTATGTTTCTTGTAAATAAGTCCAGACTTTGAGGAAAGTTGCAGCGGAGCAAAAATTTCCCATCTAGCTTCCCTCGGATTCTCCAAACATTACTATTTTGTCTTTACCACAGTGGCTTTGTCATTCTGTCTGGATGGATGGATGGATGGATGGACAGAGACAACCACATAGATGTGCACGTGTATCTACATCTAAATTTTAATAATAGATCTAATAAGATACATAATTTTCTTTTCTTTTTTAAATTATATATATATATTTTTTTTATTTTAGAGAGAGAGTGCAAGCAGGGGAGGGGCAGAGGAAGAGAGAGAGAGAAAGAGAGAGAGAGAATCTCCAGCAGGCTCCTTGTTTGGCATGGAGCTTGATGTGGGGGTCAGTCCCACAACCCTGGGACCACGACCAGAGCCAAAAATCAAGAGTCGGACACAACCAACTGAGCTACCCAGGCACCCCATATAATTTTCTTTTCTGAACTAAGATGACATTGTAGGAATTGTGTCTTTTTTTACCCCCAAATTACTTAGATAATATCTAATTGGTAGACTTCATTCAAATCTCTTCAACTTTCCTAATCATGTTCTTTGTAGCAAAATACAATAATAGTTTTTTTTTTTTCTGGCTCAGGGTTCAGTCGCGGAGCGTGTGCTCCATTGAATTGTCCTGTCCCTTTATCCTCCTTTAAACTGGAATCATGCTAGAGTCTTTCTTTGTCTTTCATGAACTTGATGCTTTTGTAGAATGTCCCTCAATTCGGGTTTGTCTCGCGTTTTCCTATGATTAGATTCAGATTCTGTACTTTGGGCAGGAATGTCACAGAAGGGATGTGTCCCCCCTCGCACATCATACACGTCAGGAGGGTGGCATCGATATGTCCCTTTAGTAGTGAGGCTAACCTGATCACTTGGTTAAAGTGCAGTCTGCCAGATTTTTCCACTATAAAGTGACTGTCTTCCTCTTGGTAATTAATAATAATTTTATGGGAAGATGCTTGACAGTTAAGTCAGTATCCTGTTAATAATCAAGCTCATATACCCACCAGATTTAACATCCATTGATGTTTCCTGCCTGTATCAAATGTATTTGTGATGTCTACCAAATGATAATTTTCATTTCATTATTCCTTCCACATTTATTAGTTGGCATCCCTCTTTCCTTTCCCTCCCATTAAAAAAAAATATTTGTATCCGCGTGGACTAGACAGTGACGGTAATCCATTGGTGTCCGAGAGGCCACACGGAGGCGCCGCTCGACTTCGTCAATGGTTTCTGAGATACGTGTTCTTAGAAAGTACCGAGAAATGGAATTTGTTATTAGGTGAGATGTTGGTCTGGACTGTGGTCCCTAAAGAAAACTGGCCTGGGGTCACACACAACTGCCCAGTCTGTGATTATCTGTGGTAGGTGGCATTAGGAAATAATGTCTCCCCCAGACAGCCAAGATTTGGGATGGCTTCTATGACTAGTGAAAGAATTTAGACACCTTGGGTTGAACGGGGTGCTGGCCATCTTGATGGCCGTGAAGGTCAAGTCGGTAAAAACTTGGCTAATTTGGGAACTCATTTGACCTGCATAAAAGGCAATTCACTGTTCGTGGCACTGTGAATTGAAGATTATCAAGGGTCAGGGATGAGGGGCCTTCTGAAATAACTTTTGTTGGCACTCCAGATTCTAGAACTCTGTCATCATATGGCCCCCCTTTCCCTCTGCCCCCAGCTTTCTCTCTCCCTTTTTTAATGTTTATTTAATTTTTGGAGGAGAGAGAGACAGAGAGTGAGCAGCGGAGGGGCAGAGAGAGAGGGGCACACAGAACCCGAAACGGGCTTCAGGCTCTGAGCTGTCAGCACAGAACCCGATGTGGGGCTTGAACGCATGAACCTGAGTCAAAGTCGGATGCTTAACTGACTGAGCCACCCGGGTGCCCCCATGCCCCCAGCTTTCTCTTTGATCGGCTTCCTTCTCATCAACCTCTCACTTTTATTACTTTTTCCTTGCTCTTTGGATTGTGCCTGAGGCCATAGCCTCCAAGGCCGTAGCTTTATCTAGAAGTTTGTGTCTCAGGTCTGAAGAGCCCTTCTTAGAACTTAGACCATGCTCACTTGTGAAGTATAATTTGGAAGAACTGTGAAGAGGATCTTGCATTGCTCATAACTCTTTGTCTGCAAGCGACAGAAATCAGCTCAGGCTAGTTGAAGCACACAAAGACATTTATTTTAAATACAAAGCATCAGAACAAACACAAGGACAGAAATGTCAACAGATTTTGGAGAGGGCTTAAACCACACGGAAGGGCTGTCCAGATCTGTTTGTCATCTTTGTCCCTGTTTTGACACCAGCTTCAATATTTTCTCTCCTCTCTGCAGACTGACTTTCTCTGCCTCGATGGTCCACGTGGAAGAATATAGCTGCCCCTTGGATCCAGAGTCTATAGGTGACAGTGCTAGGGCAAGTCCAGAAAAAGAGGAAATTTCATGTATCAGGCAAATAATCCAGGTCCCGTAGGCTTATTATCCCTGATTTTCTCTCACTCGTGTTCCACTATTAAGAAATTGTTACTTTGTCTTAGAAATCCATGGGGCACCTGGGTGGCTCAGTCAAGCGTCTGACTTCAGCTCAGGTCACGGTCTCACAGTTCGTGAGTCCAAGCCCTGTGTCGGGCTCTGTGCTGACAGCTCAGAGCCTAGAGCCTGCTTCAGATTCTGGGTCTCCCTCTCTCTCTGCCCCTTCCCCACTTGTGTGCACTCGCTCTCGCTCGCTTGCTCTCTCTCTCGCTCTCTGTCTCTCTCTCTGTCTCTCAAAATAAGTAAACTTAAAACAAAATTAAAGGGGCACCTGGATGGCTCAGTCGGTTATGCATCTGACTCTAGCTCAGGTAATGATCTCACAGTTCGTGGGTTCGAGCCCCGCGCCGGGCTCTGTGCTGACAGCTCAGAGCCTGGAGCCTGCTTCAGATTCTGGGTCTCCCTCTGTCTCTGCCCCTCCCCCGTTCATACTCTGCCTCTCTCTCTCTGTCTCTCTCTCTCTCTCAAAAATAAATACACATTAGGAATCCTTTGGATATACTTACTAAAATCTTAAGCATTTTATTATTTTTATTTTTTATTAAAGTTTTTTTAATGTTTATTTATTTTTGAGCGAGTGTGAGAGAGAGAGAGAGACAGAATGTGAGCAGGGGAAGGGCACAGAGAGAGGGAGACACAGAATCCGAAGCAGACTCCAGGCTCCGAGCGGCCAGCACAGAGCCTGATGCGGGGCTCGAACCCACGAACCGTGAGATCATGACCTGAGCCGAAAACGGATGACCAAAACACTGAGCCACCCAGGCGCCCCAAAATGTTACGGATTTTAAAAGTAAAATTTGGAAAAAAAGAAAAAAAGTAAAACCTATGCATATTCTATCACCCAGTGATAGTGCTGTAAGCATTTTGCTGTACCTTCTTCTATCCTTAACTCTTTGTGCATGTGTATGTGTTTATTAATAACATGTGTTTATTAATAACATATGTTATTAATAACATGGGTACAGTAGTATCCATATATTGCTTCGTCACTTGCTTTCCCACTTAATTATTCACATGTTGCCTGGCCATTAGCATTTGCTCTAAAACACAATAGTTTAAACACTTGTACAGTCTTTCTTCCTGTGGTCCCAGCATAGTTTAATCAATTCTCTGTGTATTAGACACCATTTGGGGTGTCCCTTCAGTCCACAAGCCAACCCAGAAAATTAACTGCCTTTGTTCCATGGCTACGATACAGCTTTGACTCCAACTCTGTTTTTTTTAAATTTTTTTTAACATTTATTTATTTTTGAGACAGAGAGAGAGCATGAACAGGGGAGGGTCAGAGAAAGAGGGAGACACAGAATCCGAAACGGGCTCCAGGCTCTGAGCTGTCAGCACAGAGCCCGACGCGGGGCTCAAACCCACGGACCGCGAGATCACGACCTGAACTGAAGTCGGATGCTTAACCGACTGAGCCACCCAGGCGCCCCTGACTCCATCTCTTTGGACAAAATTTATCGGCCTAGAGTGGACCCATGATGTAAGCCCAGCCAAGAAGATTCTCTCTCCCAGAAATGTGGCATCGGGGCCTACGAACTCCCAGTTTTACGTGGGGTTGTGCGCGATTCTTGGTAACTGTGGGGCAGCCATACCTTCCCGTGGGGACGGAGAAGCAGAACCACAAGTTGGCTAAGACACAGATGAGTGGAGCCGACTTGTAGAATGGAGCAGGGACAGATACGAACAAAAGTTAACTTCTCGGACTCTCGGTGACTCTTCAGTTTCCACTTTCAGTGCCTTGGTGGGTTGAAGAGGGTCCCCCCACAATTCGTGTCCACTCAGAACCTTGGAAGGTAGCCTTACAGTAGGGTCCTTGCAGATGTAATTACATGAAGATCTCAAGGTGAAAGTATTCTGGATTTCAGGTGGGCCTCAAATCTAGTGACTTCTGTCCTTATCAGAAGAGGAGGGGAACAGACAGTGAAGCCAAGTCGGAGGCAAAGGTTTCAGTTATGCTGTCACGAGCCAAGGGGACACCTTGGGGGCCCAGGAGCTGGAAAGGCAAGCAAGCAAGGATTCTCCTTTAGAGCCTCCAAAAGGAGCATGGCCCTACTGATACGCTGATCGCAAACTTCCGGCTTCCAATCCCTTGCTTTAAGCCATCTACTTTGTGGTGTGTTTCCACGGGAAACAAATGCAAGTCCTTTCCTGAGGTCACCAAGAGGGAACTTGAGCCTCTTACCTTGGAGTCCCCTGCCTTGGGGTCACTGCCACATCTCTCTTCCAGCCAAGCCTTCCCCCTGGAGGCTAAAGGATATGCCCATCTGAAGCCCGTTCTCTCTTCCCGGAAAACACCCGGGATAACCAGGATCCCCGAATTCCCAGTGCAAATGGCCCAGCCCACTTGAGCCCACGTGTGTCCACCCCTTCCTCGGATCTGTCCTCTCGAAGGTATGTCACCTTACTGGTACATGCACCCCTGTATCCAAAGAGTAGGCAAGAGTGGTTGTTTGCACGGGGTGGGAATGGGCTTGAGTGGGGGAGCTGGTGAGTCCACACGTGTGTGATATGTAAACAAGGCTTCTCGAGATGCCGGGCAGACCAGGAGGTGAAAAGAGAAATAGGGAAGGTCACGGGCCAGGGGGTCCGGGCTCTCCACGTGCTGCATTTTCCGGCACCAAACGGACACGTCGGGCGCTCCAGGTTGTTTTGAAGGCATATTTGTCAAGGTAGGATGTCAAAACGTTATGTTTGCTTGGTGTATAACTCTTAAATAATCCAACATCTGGAATTTGAAGCTTCATTGTCCCCTTGTCCCAGGCTACAGAGGTCAAAGTCAAGGTTCCCCTATTGTGTTCCTTAACCTCAGGCCCACAAGGCATGTCTATGTCACCAACCCCCACTCCTCTGCTCCTTTGCTGAGGCTGGCCTATCTTGGCTTCCATTTCTTGACTCTCTAGAATCTTAGTGCACTTTTTTTTTTTTTTAATTTCGGCTGTGTTCAGTTTGTAGCCATTATAAATCACGCTACCGTGAATCCAAGTGCGCACAATTTGGTGCATCTCCCCAGTTATTTCATTAAGATAAAGTCCTAGGAAGGGAATTACGAAGTCAAGGGGCATACAGATTAAGACTTTAATACACCAAATTCTCCCCCACAGGCAGTGTAAAAGGGAATGCGTCTTCTCCCCGTCCCTGTCAATGATTAAAAATATCTTTCAAGGTTTTTTTCTTTTAACTTCAAATGCTTTAAAGTCTTAGCGTGAATGAGTTAATCCGATCACTCTTTGGCTCCATGGAACATTCTAGAAAATACGAGGCTCTCCGTCTGGGGCTACGCAAGACTTGCTACAAAGGCTTAAAATGTGTGGACAGGGGAGGCTGGCAAAGACAAACGTGTCTCATCTCTCTGCTTTGCTCGGGGCCAGCACTGCCTTTCAATCTTGAGGAGGCTGGAAATGTTTCTATGTGACCAAAGGTGCCTTTCAAACAGCGCTTCGGAGGAAGAAGCCCAGGGTCCCCTATAGGTGACCTGGTACACCTTATTTTTGTTTTCTGGAGAGGTGGATGGGATATCGGTGGTAAAATGATGGAAAGACACCAATATCTCTTTGCTCCTGGATTTTAGGAGTACCTTGTCTTATCAACCCCTTGCAAGGGAAAGCAGGCAAGCGTGAGGAGATAGGATGTCAGAAGTGTCACCCGCGTGCGGGAAGGGGGGCTTTCTTAAAAGTAGTTGACCAGGCTTATAAATGCACGTAGATTAGAAGGGGGAAGAGTCCTTATTTCGAGACCAAAAAGAGTTGAAAACCCAGAGGTATTGATCATGAAGTCCTTTCTGGGCAGTTAGGTTAAATTAACACTCACCCTTGTATTCTCCCCAAATTGTCTGACACACACACACACAACTCACACACACCAATGGGCGGCACGCAATTCTTCAGCGTCTGCCTGTGGAAGCAAAATCAATATTGTGTCGTCCGTAAAGCACCTATTTAATTTAAATTGCATTTTATAGTCCATTTACCCCATCGGAGTAGCCCAAAGCCAGCCGCTTCCTTCTGTTCGTTTATGAGCCCGAGCTCAATTTCCACTGTTCTCCCTGCCGGTGTTAAACCTTGAAGGGGGCTTTGAAAGAGACCAGAAAAGCTCCGAGCAGGGACACTGCAGCTGGGAGACCCGGGCTGGAAAAGGGTCTGTGCGTGCACACACACACACACACACACACACACAATCCCAGCTCTAAGCTGGCACGTATTCTGTTCGCTTTTTGTCCTTCCGGTTCCCTGGGGCATAAAGAAGGAAGAAAAAGAAATAATAGCCTCGGGAGAGGTGTATGTGCGTGTGTCTCTGTGCCCGCACGGGTGATGATGTCAAAACTGCAGACGCATCATCGAAGCGACGGCTGTTAAGTATAGTCTCCACCTTAGCGGCCTAGGTTTTTCTCGAGTAACCCCTCCATTCCTTGGCCAATTGATTCGGTCCTTGCGTGGGGTATCACGGTATAATTCCTTCCTTGCACAAGGAAAAGAGGGCTTTCACCAAACAGTAATTATGCGGAGCTAAAACAGGCATTGCCCACACCTGTCGTCCGAAGCATCCAGGTCCAGAGTTCAGAGTTTTGTAAAAGACCTCGTTTATAGTTTCTACACGTGGCAGCAACAAACGCAGCCCATAAATGCACGCGGATCAGAAATGCAATTTCCTTTCTTTCCCTTCAACTCCGTTTCTATTCCAAGCCTCCATCTGTCCAGGTGTCTGGAACGTATTCCCCATCAGTTTAGGGTCCCCTCTTCCTCCCGAGGCTGTGTGTGAGTCCCAGGGTGACAACGTCCTACCGAGATGCCGGGCAGGGTATGAGTGGCCATTGCCCTGCCCTCACACCGGCATGTGAGATGCCCTGAGATGCCCATGGGCTGGCCCGATCCCCGAATGTCCATCCACACCGATGGCCACATCCTCCCGTGACTCCGTCGTTCTGCCTTCTCCCCTTCACCGGTTCTACCTCCCCCACCCATCCTGGGACATGGAACACTCTGGAAAATGCCAACTGCCTCCCTGCCTCTCCCAGGTCCGTGGGATTCCTTAGCTGTTCCCACTCTGAAAGGCTGCGGGGCACCCCTCCCTGGCTCCCCTACACAAGCCTTCTGCGCTCTGGAGTCTACCTCCCCGGAAAGTCGGGTGTCCCCTCTCCCTTCCCTCAGACTCCGCTGACACTCCATGCCCTCTTAGCGGATTCAGGGCCTCTTCCTAGTGTTCCCCGCCCTCTCCTGAGCCGGTGCTCACCTCCAGCTTGTGGAGTCCCTTGGGATCCGTAGAAGCCATCATGGATGCGATGGGTGCCTTGGCCAAAGCACAGGAATCCTTCAGCTGTCCCTTTGGGCGCATTCCCAAATGCCTCTGTGTTTAATGGCCTGCCCCTGTGGCCCCTTCTGAGCCCCTCCCTGGGACTGTCGGGGTCGCTTTGCCTTGGCCCACGCGCAGGCAGAGAGGCTGCTGTGCCCAGGGGTTTATGCCCACACCCCCCTTCCCGCCGTGGTCTTTAGCCAAGACTGACGGGTGAGGGAACATAAACGCCCAGCTCTCTTGTCTCAAGTTGGCACCACCTCTGAGGCATAATTCACGCTCAGAGCTCCCTGGTGGGATGGGGCCGAGGCTGGCGATCTCACTCTCCCTGGGCTTTGTCACGTAGTAGACACCGGGGCCGACCCCCTTTGGGACGGAGGGGCATGGCCCCCAGCTACGGGGAGTGCGGCCAGCTGCCGGCCCAAGGCTGGGCGCCCCCATGGGATTTGGAGGCTGCCATGCCTCTCCTCAGGGCAGCCTACATCCGATGACTGGTGGGTGGCCGAGCGTAAAGGCCCAGATGCCTTCCCCCAGCTGGGGACAACGCTGAAGGGCCACACCAGCTTCGAAGCCCCTCCTGTGGGCTCCTTCCTCTCAGAGCAAGGTCTCCTACCCGGTCCTGCCGCAGTCCCTCCCTTCACAGGCCGTGACGCTGAGCGCATTCTCCCCTGAACCTCCCGCCCAGAGAGAGCAGATGGGGGCAGTGGTTAGGACGGTCGCTCTGGAGACACGCTGCTCCAAGAGTGAGTCAGCTCTGCGACGTGCCAGATGTCTCGGTCCGTCCGTAGCCTGGGCGGCTCACGGAAAGCACACTTACCTCTCCCAATTCCGGAGTCTGGGAAGTCCACGATCGTGGTGCCTGCAGATTTCAGCGTCCGGTGAGAGCTCATCTCCTTGTCAGTCAGTCACCTTCTAGCTGTGACCTCCCATGGCAGGGGGAGTGAGAGATCTCCTGGGGGTGTCTTTTACGCGGGCACTAATTCGCATCGTGAGGGCTCTACTCTCATGACCTACTCACCATCCAGAGTCCTCACCTCCTAACACCATCACCTTGGGGGTTAGGGTTCCAACACGCGAATTCTGGGGAACACGAACACTTAGCCTTATAGCACCAGGGGCGCCGTTTGGGGAAAAATACTCCACTTTCCTGCACCTCTGTTTCCTCATCTGTAGAACAGGGGTGATACAGTACCTATCTTACTGGGTTATATGAAAATGAAGAGAGAAAAACATGCTTTAAACGGTGCCAGGCACACAGCAAGTTTCCAGTAAATGCTAGTTACTTTATCACGCCTATAAGATCTTTGCATTATTTTTCCGAGGGCAGGACTTCTGAAATTCAGCGCCTGGGAAGCCACCCCAGCTTCACCTATGTCATTGCTTCTCGAGATAATGAAACAGGTAAAAGGAAGGAGTGGAGGAAAGGGCAGGAACTGGTTAACATTTCAAAGTACGATCTTGCCCTGTATACTTAGAACCTTTCACATCGGAATAAGCTTACGCGTGTACCATGGAAAAAGTCATCTAGTTATCCCGAGAGAAGCTTAAAAAAAAAAAAATCAGAAATCGTAATGTTTGATGACCACTTTCAGATCCTCAACGGGGTTCCTCTTGTGCTGTTCAGTCACACGTCGAACTCCAACCAGCGCAGTTTTGAACAGGATCACAGGAAAAAGACACCATCAAATGAGTCAAAACAGTATAGAAATAGCTTTCATAGGTGGGAGGGGAACACAAAGTAGAGGGTAGCTCTCTGTTAATTTCTGCCTGACAACGAATCCTCCCCAAAACAAAGTGGTTTCGGATTCTACAGATGTTAACAATGAAGCCGTTTCTCCCAGGATGGGTGTGCGTGCAATGCTCAGCCCTGGGCTCACGACAAACCTTTCCTCTCCGGTAAAAGCAACAGCCACAGAAATTCTTGGCTGATTGAAACACTCATCTAAGACACCCGCCCCTTGTGCCCTTCTTAGCCGTGAGAGTCGCACAGTTCTAAAGGCAGCAACTTCGGGGGGACACCTTACTGGCAAGAGCGGTAGGAAAAGTGTGGCTTGGATTTGGAATAAAATATTTATAACCCGTCTCTGGGGGCCGCGAGCTTAGCACAATGAATCTATGGGCTTTGGCTCTCCTGAGGTATTTTTCTCATTCTCCCTGGCACGGATAAAATCTAAACTGTACTTAAGAAATGGTGTTAAATGTGTTAGTTGACTGAATCTGGCATTTATAATGCAATTTAGCAAAGTTTTATATTGACAGCATGACATTTTTAAAGGGCCCTTTCTGATTAACAAGGTTCAGAATCGCTCCCTTGATTATGCTTGCAGAGTGAGTATAAAACACTACAGGCTCTGGAAGAATGAATCGGGGCTCTGTTAGCGTCAGACGCGTTTTGCTTGCTTAGTGACCATTTTGAGGGAGGATCGGGCCGGAGCTACATTTTTTTCAGGACGGAAGAAAATCTGTTTTCTCACTTTGGGGGCACTTTCCGTGCGAAAAACGGCCTCAGTGGGCAGAAAAGGGACTAGATTCCAAGCCAAGAGAAAACGAGGGGTCCTCAGACGTTACCTACCCTCTTCCTTGTCTGGATAAAACGGAGTCTAAAATGTCCAGCTCGGGGCAGGCAGGAGGGGCACAGGATCTCCAAAGAGCACGTCTGAGAAAGCTCTTAATTTATCTTAGCTCCATGACCGTTTCGATTGCCTTAAACAATTCTCTGACTCTATAGCCCCTAAATATCCGACGATCTCCCTTGGATCTCACAGAGGAAGGAAGGGAGACATACCCGTGAACACCTGCTACACAGAAAAAGACACCGGCTGTCCGAGCTGGGTCAGAGTGGAGCCGGATGTAAGTGTCCTCTCTCCTGAAGACAGTGGTCTTACCAACCACACGCTGATCATCTGCCCACAAGCTAGATCCTGAGGGTGCCACCTGCCTTTTCCTTGTGCGGCGGAATATACATAACATGATATTCACCGGGGTTTTTGAAATGTTTATTTTTGAGAGAGAGAGAGCATGTGCAGGTGCAACAGGGGAGGGGCAGAGAGAGAGAGAGAGAGAGAGAGAATCCCACGCAGGCTCCTCACTGTCAGCACAGAACCCGATGCGGGGCTCGAACTCACAAAAACATGACATGATGACCTGAGCTGACACCGCATGCTTAACCAACTGAGCCACCCAGGCACCCCCATTAACTGTACGCTTTTAAGGAGAGAAAGGAACCTTCATGCGGCATGAACAGTTTCTTCACTGGAGCAGGGCTGTCCCCCAAAGAGAGCCTGTGATTTTATGTCTTTTTTTTTTTTTTTTGGAATCTGGCAGAGTCTGTTCTATTTATTTATTTATTTTTAATTTATTTTTAATTTTAATTTTAATTTTAATTTTAAATTTAATTTTAATTTTAATTTTAATTAATTAATTTAATTTAATTTATTTTTAATTTAATTTATTTAAATTTAATTTTTAATTTAGCAAAAGTATATTTTATTTTATTTTTTTCCTTCATGATTTTCTTTTTTTAATTCTCCTTTTTCTTTTTTCTTTTTTTAAATTTACATCCAAATTAGTTAGCATCTAGTGCAGCAATGATTTCAGGAGTAGATTCCTTAACGCCCCTTCCCCATTTAGCCCATCCCCCCTCCCCTGACCCCTCCTATAGTTTGTTCTCCATATGTATGAGTCTCTTCTGTTTTGTCGCCCTCCCTGTTTTTATATTATTTTTGTTTCCCTTCCCTTATGTTCATCTGTTTTGTCTCTTAAAGTCCTCATATGAGCGAAGTCATGATATTTGTCTTTCTCTGACTGACTAACGTCACTTAGCATAATACCCTCCAGTTCCATCCATGAAATGGCCAGATTTCATTCTTTTTGACTGCCGAGTAATACTCCATTGTATATATATATACACATTTCTTTATCCATTCATCCATTGATAGACATTTGGGTTCCTTCCATACTTTGGCTGTTGTCGATAGTGCTGCTATAAACACGGGGGTGCATGTGTCCCTTCGAAACAGCACACCTGGATCCCGTGGATAAATGCCTAGAAGTGCCATTGCTGGGCCCTAGGGTAGTTCTATTTTTGGTGTTTTGAGGAACCTCCACACTGTTTTCCAGAGTGGCTGCACCAGCTTCCATTGCCAGATATTTACCGTTTTAAGGGGGTGGTTCAGAGGCCTTCAGCACATTCGCAACGTTGTGCCATCATCCACCCGACCCCAGAACTCTCTTCCTCTCTCAAAACGGAAATTCTGCACTCGCTAAACAATAACCCTCCATTCTCCCCGCCTCCCTCCCCCACCCCCGCCCAGCCCGTGGCAACCACCTCTTGACTTTCCGTCTCTGTCGACTTGACTCCTCTAGAGACCTCATGGAGGTAGGGTCATAGTGGTCCCTTTGTATGTGGCCTATTTTGCTCAGTTTAAGGTCCTCTACGTTTATCCACGTTGCAGCATGTGCCAGAATGGCTTCCTTTTCATGGCAAAACGATATTCCTCTGGGTGGAGAGACATCATTCTGTTTATCCATTCATCCGTGGACATTTGGGTTACTCTACGCTGTGCACAAGATGTCCAGGTCTGTGCCCGTCTTACCCCCGATCCCTAGGATGACCCTGCAGCAGTCACATCGTCCCCGTCGTACAGGTGATGGAACTGGCTTTCTGAGAAGTGACCTGGCCCAGGTGGTTCTCATAGTGGCCTGCGAAGCCACAGCTACCCGCCATCTTCCCCGCATCCGTCCCCCAGTTCAGTGCAGCATGCACACGGCACTCTCTGGGCCTTGGACTCCCTCCTGATGCTTCAAGGGAGTGCTGTTTTTAACCCATACAGAGACTTCAACCTGTCTAATTTCCCGTGGGCAAGTCCAGAATGATCTGGCTTGCAGAATCTGACTTGAACAGGTTTTGTTGGGCCGACGGCGGGTACCCAAGGGACAGAGAACGAGTGTGTGAGCGGGCTGACATCTTGGCCTTCCTCAGAGAGCGATGTCAGGTGGTTAAGTCAGGAGACGCCCAGTCAGCTACGTCACTTGTCTCACAACTGTGAGCTCACCAGACGGGGGTGTTCTTGGGAAGATGCACAGGGCACACCCCTCCTGGGATCCCGGGCCCCAGATGACAGCAGGGAGGCTCTCCTCTGGCATCCCAAGCCCAGGCCTGTCGGGTGACATGAACATTTTCCAGGGAGCGCAGGGCAGTGGCGGTGGGGAGGGATCCCCGCTCCACTCTGGGGGCAGAGACTGTCACCGAGCTCAGGTGACTGGAGAGGAACAAGATGACAGGTGCGTGATGAGGAGCAGGGGGCAGTCGGTGACCCTCCGTGAGCGAGTGAGACCAGACCCAGAAATCGGGGCTTCCGCGTTGCTGCTTTGGATTCCTGTGTCCCCACCGCCTGTGGCCGGGCTTTTAGAACCTAGATGACCTTCGACGTGCCTCTCACACCCGCACGCGACACCCGCAGGGCTGCACCGAGCCAAACGACCACGGGGAACCCACCTGGGGAGGCAGGAAGCCAGTCAGAGCCCAGGCCGTAAATGCCGTGACAATGTCAGTTCCTCGAAAACAAGTTTTTTACAACATGTTCCCGAGGAGCTGGGACACACGCTTCGTGCCGCTCATCACAGCACTGATGTGAGGCCCCTGGGCCCAGCCTCCGCGTCTGAGCTCAGCGGCCCCTTCCCATCCCGTCATCCTGATACATGGCATCCAATCCCCCAGGCACCGTCTCTCCGTGTCAGAGCAGCGCCTGGCAGCATGTGACAATTAAAGGCCCATCAGCATTTCCATTCTGAACACTCCCCCCCCCGCCCCTTGGAGGGATTTATTATTTGTCCATTAAAATAAACTAAAGCTTTGCAGCAGCACAGGACCTTAGCGTGCAAGCGATGTGTTGGAGGGGTTTTCTTTCGGGGAGTGTGTGTGTGTAAGCCCAGGTTCACACGCGACTTATTTGTAAGCCAACAGAGAACACCCTCGAAGAGGGAGATTTGATAATCAATATATGCTTTTTTTCTTCTCTAACAACAATAGCAAATGAGAGTCAAGGAGTGCAAAGCTAACCTGGGAAGAGCTATCAGGGGCGCCTGGGTGGCTCAGTCGGTCAGGTGTCCCGCGTCCGCTCAGGTCATGATCTCACAGTCTGTGAGTTCGAGCCCTGCGTCGGGCCCTGTGCTGACAGCTCGGAGCCTGGAGCCTGCTTTGGATTCTGTCTCTCTCTCTCTCTCTGTCCTCTCCCACTCACTCTCTCTCTCTCTCTCAAAAATAAATAAACATTAAAAAAAATTAAAAAAAAAAAAAAGATCTGTCAGGCACCTTTCTTCTTCCCAAATACCAAAGCCACGTTCTCTCTGTGGCTCAGCCCTAATGAGCTGACCAACTAGTTACCTAAATGACAAAGCTGCCTGTCCCAGACACCTTCTCAGGAGGTTTCCTGGGGTGGGCTGATGTCTCCCCAATTCTGCTGAAAGGGCAGTACCCTCATAGGCAGGCCACTGTTACCAGAAGCTTCTCCATCAGAAACTCCCCCCCAGCAACGATCTCTTCCTTTTCTGGGATTATTCTGGGGCCGAGGGTCCAGACCCAAACCATACATCACCTCTGATACAGGAGAACATGCTTTTAATGTCTATGTTTCTGGGTGATTTCAGTGGGGAGGCTTGGACTGTGTCTGTTTGTTTGGGGGACCGAAAAAATGTGACCTCACTAATGCAGAGCTGGGAAAGAGACTTTAGCTAGGAACTTCCAAGGACCCTTGTCAGTGCATTTTTTAACTTCAGTTGGCTGGACCGAGAGGTGAGACAAGAGAAGAAATCCCAGCAGAGACGAGGCCAGAGGCTTACCCAAAGACGGCTTGGTGAGGTGACAAGATCTCACAGTAGTTCTTTGTCCCGGTAGGTGCTAGACCCTATTATTCTAAGACCTTCATGTCGACGACACAACTGATCCTAACCAAAGTCTCGGAAGCCGGGCCTTTCACTGAATAGGACCCCAAGTCCCTGAGAGATTGAGAGGCTCGCCCAAAGACACGCAGACGGTAGGGGTTGGCTCGGGGATACGGACCCAGGCACTTGAACACCACGCTCTGAGGTCAGCAACCCTGGCCTGCTCCTTTTCCACTGCCACGGAGGGACCCAAAAGAAAGGGCACCCTGGGCAGATGATCCGAAAAGAGCAGTCTGCCCCTGCAGTTTTCATCTTGAAA
Source organism: Felis catus (assembly GCF_018350175.1). NCBI lineage: Eukaryota > Metazoa > Chordata > Mammalia > Carnivora > Felidae > Felis > Felis catus. Next base: position 14,584,513 of record NC_058372.1, read on the forward strand.
AGAAGTTTGACCACTGACTTGGGCACTAAAAGGAAATGCATGTTTTTGGTTGGTTGGTTGCTTGGTTGGTTTTGCCTTTTTTTTTTTTTTTTTTTTTTTTTGAGACAGGCGCAAGTGAGTGAGGGGCCGAGAGAGAGAGAAAGAGAACCCCAGGAGGGGCAGAGAGGGGCTGTAGGGAGAAAGAGAGAGAGAGAGAGAGAGAGAGCAAAGCAGGGCTCATCTGAAGCGTGGTTCGTGTTTTCCCCAAAGCGGGGCTCAAGCTCACCCAATGTGGGGGTCGAGCTCACAAACTGTGAGCTCGTGACCTGAGCCGAAGTCAGTCACGCAGGCACCTGGAAATGCATATTTTGGGGTGTGAGTGTGTGCTCATGTGAGGCCACAAAGGCATGTGTCGTATGCCTGCCTGTCCCTTATGCTTGATCTTATGACCTTTAGAGCCAAAGAGAAAAGACTGGGGTCCAGAAGCACAAGGTGACCTGTCCACAGTCCGCATCATGCAGCTTAGTGGTGACACAGAGACACCTGCTACCCAGCTGTCCTACCTCAGCCCAGAGCTCTCTTGACTACAGAGAACCACAGGTGCGCCTCTGCCAAAAAGAAAGGTGGAGGCAGAGGTTTCCTAAGTGTTAGCGAGGACCAGATGACGCCAGTCCAGGAGGGAATTGGCATTGGCCGACAGCCTCCGGACTTGTGTGGCTGTCCGGTCTTCCGGCAAATTCTAATCCTCATGTAGGAAACACATGTGTTACTTTTGGCAAATGGGAGGCACAGAAAGGGGGTGTTCTACTTCAGTTGACTTGGGCAGCCCATCATTACCCAGGACGGGCCACCCACCCTCCTAGGTGCGTCCTTGTTCCTGACTGACAGACACTCTTGTTTTTAAAAGAGGTTTAATTAGGAGACAGTGACGTCAACAAATACCGTCTAGGCACTGCTCCAATGTGCCTGGAAGTCCCACTCCCTCCCAGCTCCTTGGAATCTAAGAATAAATATACACTGCCCCACCTCCACCCTGCCACCCCTAAGGATCCCCCAGCGTTCCTGGGAGGGAAGCAGAGAAACTTCTCTGCCTCAAGACCCAAGATCTCTGATGTTTGGATAAACATCAAAGCATCGGGAGTAAATACCTCCCCCCCCCGCCCCAGTTAATTTTTTTAGTTATTCCTGAACACCTGCAGCTCTTCTTGTCAGCCCCAGCTGTGTCTTGGACAGGGGGGGATCCTAACCCATTATGAGTCAAGAGACCACTAACATACCATCCATTCTTTTAAAAAAGCAGAAAAGGGGAGCCTCTCTTTTGCAGGGTTCCCCTCTCCAGCCTCTCTTTGCTTCTTATCAAAAGTTTAGTCACCTGTGTCCCTTGGGGAGAACTGGCTCCCCCACAGGACTTCCGCTTGTAACCCAAGGGAGCACGGTGGAGGAGGGAAGGACAGCTGCTCACCATTCTTCCTCCGAGAGCCCCCGCCTGGCGAGGAGGGTCATAAGGCACCCCGGCTGGGTGTGAGAGGGCCAGGGTCCAAATCCCAGCTCATTCACATGGAATCTATGTGGACAACTTAACTAGTTACTCCTCAGCTTCCTCACTTGTAAATTGGAATCCCAAGGTCCGCTGTGTAAGGGCCACTGTGAAGATTAAATGAGATGATATGTAGGCAATGTATAGAGATTGTGTATAGAGGCACCCGCGGGGTCCTCAAGAAATGGGGGTTCCATTAGTAGCCTACAGCAGCGGGATGGGCCAAGACTGAATTTGGGGGGTAGGATGCCAGTCATCTCTCTCTTTCTCTCCCTCTCTGTTTTCATCAGAGACACGACAAACAACTTTTCTTGCCCCAAGACGGAACCAAAGGCCATCGTTCTCACCATGTCCCACTTCCCTCAACTTGCAAGAGCCACCAACTGCCTCCAGTTTTGTACTTAAAATACTGAGTCACTAGCACCTCCAACTGTCGCAAGCAAAGATGGATAGAAGACCCCCGCAAACGCCTCTAGAGAGCACTTGACCCAAGCAGACTTATGGGCAAAAGCTCTGCGTGACCACAGGAGGGCATTCGAGAATTCCTTCCTAGATGACACACTTCCCAAGAGAGCCTGGAAATACAGGCTTCCATGGGACAGAGGCCTTTGCCTGTTGATGTTGCCCACATATATATTGGGTATGTTGGGTGTGCCTATATACATAATTATGTGTGTGTGTGTGCGCGCGCGCGTGTGTGTGTACATAATTATATATGGAATGTCCAAAAAAAGTGCCTGGCAGATGACACGTCCACAAAAATATGTGTTGAATGAATAGTTGCTGCTGAATGGCTACATCAGGGACAGGATGGCTTTAAAGGCAAGCAGCCTTGGATCTGATTCCACTTGGATCTGGTACCACTCACTAGCAGTGAGGCTTCTGGGACATCACGTACCCTACTCCACCTGTTCTCTCAGCCCCAAAGAAGAGAAAATCCCACCAACATGGTGGTACTCTTACAGATTAGGGACGGTACATGTAAAACAGGTAGCGAGTGGAGAAGAAACTGGAGAGGTACCTTAGGTCATGTGCCCGAGGACCTAGATCTGGCCCACTTTCTGAGGACAGGAAAGTCATCCTGAGGCTGGTGACCCTGGTGCCCCTCCTTCTTGGCCCCAGCTAGAGTTTCTCAAGGAAGATTATGATCTTGTAATGAAACAACTCATCTGCCTCCCTGGTGGCCCTTGTGACAAGACGATCCATATCATCAAGACCCTGTCCTCATCATGGCTTGCCTTGTACTCACAACCCGTTACCTAGACATGGCTCTCCCTCCGAGCTTCCCCCCTCCCTTCCCAGCTTGGACCATTCAAGGCCGGAGCTACTGAGGGGGGTACAACCCCCAAGGTGGGGGGATCCAAGTGGGGATTCCCTCGGGTCCCTCACAGACTCTAAACATGCAACGCAATTTGCTCAACTATACGCCAAGAGGATATCCCGCTTTTAGAAATATCCTGCCTTGCAAAATCAAATTATTCCCACCATATCAACATTCACAGTCTGTTTGCATGCGTATGGCTTCGATAGAACTTGTATCAGTATAAATATTACTTTAGCTTTTAACTGCTAATTATATCAACATAAACTTAATTTATAGTGATAATCACAGTCGTAATGTGCTCCTGCCAAACATTACCACTGATGCTTTGAGGCATCGTGTAAACTCAGCCATTAGCAATCATGTAAATGCTCCCATCCCTCATTAAGATACTGGCTAAAGAAGTTCTCTAATTGACTTCTTCCCAAAGTCCACGGTAGGCAAGAACAACAGAAGACGAGCCAACGTGGATCAATTTATTACAACAGACCCGTTCCTTCCAGTAGCCCCTGCTGGTAAATATAAAGTTGCAGAGGAGGACCTCAATCTGGCACGAACATATTCTCAGTTTCGAACTTCGCGTGGGTCACATTATATCACCTGAATCATAACACTCTCACTCACACAAATGCTAAATAACACTTAGTTCATATAGCATGCCACTTCTCTCTCCCTGAGTCAGGATGGGAAGAGGAAATTCAGGCTGCTTTTTAAAATCAAGATTTGACGTGCTTTATTTATGTCAACGATTGCCCCCTTTTTCTGTGGTACCTGGTGGTTACGTGTCGTTGATGCTGCGTAGAGTCCCCTTCCCCATCTTGGGGCGATAGTGCCCCGGTTTTGCTTGCGGAACGCCCTCGCCCAACACTCTCTGCCCATAATGTGCTTGTAAAGAACCCTCCACCTCCGGGATCCGGTGAAGCCTGGGATCCAGGATCATCCAAGCAGAGTATTCCACCCACACCCTGCCCACCGTGATTAGTTGAGAGGCGGGCACAGGACCCAAGTCCGGCCGGGGAGGTTCTAGGAGACTCAAGAGGAAGAAGGACAATTTTGTCTTGTTTCTATTGGGTCTGAGGCTCAGAGGAAGGTGCTATGGGTTTCCAGGCTCCATCTTCTCACCCCAGGAGAGAGCCTCCCCAACGAAGCAGCCCCCGGAGGAGAGCACAGCTACGCCGCAGTAGGTGAGAAACAATTGGCTGGGATGCTTCAGCTTCAAAATGACAGGGTGTCTCAAACCAGCCCTTTTCCTGCACTTTTCAACTACACTAATCGAGAATCCCTCCTTTTTTTTTTTTTTTTTTTGCTGACCCCCGTTGGGCTGTTTACTATCTCTGGTAGCCAAAGTGATGCTAATTGATACAGGTAGCAGGTGGACATTGGGTCTGATTACATACATTTCTGAGATGAAGAACCGTGAGTGCGAAGAAATAATGTCCAGGCGGCAGCGGGGTCGTGACAGTGAAACACAGAAGGGTGGGCAGATCCCGAATATTCCAAAACCAGAGCGCCCTCCCTGCAAATACAAAAGAGTTTTAATGACATTTAAATACCGGAAGCTAGAGTTTCGAGGTACAAAAATCTACATCGTTTCCTTTTCCAATATTCCCGACCCTCCAGTTGGCGTGGTGCTAAGGAAAATCTCTGGAGAGACAGACAGAAGCTTCAGGAGAGATGTAGGGAGTTCTGGGGAGCTCAGCCGGGGAGGGTGGAGTATGAGGAGTCAGCGAAACGATCAATTCCAAATTCAGAAGCGTTGGAGAGGGAATAAAGGACATTTTGAGAAGCCAGCTACGGAAGATTCTCTTATACTTGGGAAATCTAGCTTAGTGTGCGAGGCCGAGCGAGTGTGAGGAACATCAAATCCTCGGGAGCTTTTGAAGACGCTGTTTTCCGTATTCCCAGCACCCCGCCTACCGCTCTCGCTCTCTGCGGGCCGGTGCTGGGGCATGTTATCTGTCACGGTCCCCCCCAATTAGCGCTTTGAATGCAATCACAACAATGGGGACCATGCCCTCATCTGCCAGGGGCGGGCTGGTTTCTGCAATTAAGCTAAAGTTCAGGTTTGGGCTAATAACGGGAGTGGAATGTGACAGCAAAGGGAATGCTTACTCATTAGCTCATGCTAATGGGTGCTAGAACCAACCAGCCACCAGCCCGCTCGTGTGAGAGCCAGGCACCCCGTGTCACTCTGATCTCAGAGTGTTTGCAGGTCGATTTCACAACATTACGGAGGTCTGGCAGTTATCTAATCGGGAGCGGGTTTAAGGGAAAAGAAAAGGCTAATCTCGTTTTAAGTGCCAGTCTTAGGTCTCAATATTTTATGAAATAGTCATTAATTTTCAATACCGGGCTGCTGGTGGTATTATGATGTCGGCACGCTCGCGCACAAAATGTTCCCCGGCTATCCCTAAGAGTTTGGCGAGTGGAGGGAAAACAATTATCTCTCATTTAGACAAGGCAAATGGTAATTATCACACCAGTCCTGGTTGTCTGAGAAGATAGGTCCCTGCAAAGTAGAGGACGGGTTGGGAATGACAGTGGGCATTAAAAAAAGAGCAGAGAAGGGAGGTGCCCTGCGTGTTGCAGAAATGATGGGATCCATTCGCTCGGTCGTTCCGTGAGCACAACGTGTGGAGTGTATGGAGGTGCTGCGTGCTCAGTAGCCAAAGATGCGGAAACAGCCTCGCCCTCCGGGAGTTTCTACTCTCTTGGCCGCAGAGAATTAGGTCTCAGGACACCCAGTCAGGTGTCGCACACAAGAGATGCGGTAACAGAGCAACGGCAGTGACCCAATGAGTCTCTCTCCACCTCTCGCGCTCGGGTCACCCAATTTTAGGCACTGGCGACCTAGAAAAGCATCGACTTCCGTGTAAACATTCTGTTTGAGCATTTGGGATTAACCTACAGGCATTGATGCAGACTTTGTTCTTTTTAGGTCAGTCGGATCAAGCGGGCACGCCGACCCAATCCTCTTTTGTCCTGCTTAAACCTCTTCTTCTCTATCGCGTCGTCACAGACGGTGCTTAACGCGCCCTCAGCTGCCTTGCAGGTTGGCAATAGGAAATGCACAAAGGAGGCGCACGGATAAGACCATTTTTGTCATGACTATACAATCAACAGCTTAGAACATATACTCTATAAACAGAATGGGTCTTCTGTCAAAACTGATAATGTCTGTGAAAGCCCATCGAACAGTTTTAAGGACAACGCAAACCTACACCGTGATCGGGGTCCTCTGTCGTGGGGGGGGGGCGCATTTTGGTTGGACCCTCTTTTAAAGCATCTGCAGATGAGTTCCTAAATGAAGGGTTCCATTTTAACTATTAATAGCTGAAGGCAAGTCGCAACTTCCCTCTGGAGCACCATCTATTCAAAATTAATTTATTAAAAATGCATTCCAGTCATTAGTGCTAAGCAGATTTATGAAAAGCAGATCATCGAGGATATATAAATGTGCAAGGCCTGAAGTTTATGTCTGTGCCATGCTTTCTATCATTTATGTAGAATCCTGGCCACGGGTGTCAATATTTGTAGACTACCATTTGGAGGTTATTTATTTCTCCCGGTCCATTTCTCATGGCGACATGACTTTCCAGCATCGTCTGACAGGTGGTGGCTGACACCGATCTATTATAACTTCAGTTTACGCTGAAAATATTTCACTAAGTGAAGGCAACGTTCAGATTACAGTCTGGGCGTATGTTGAATGCTGGGGAGAGTCTTAGAAGTTCTCCTCACTTCTCAAGGCTGAGCCTTCCGGCGTTTAATTTTTTGATGTGTATTTTTACTATTCTCTTTTTCTTTTTTTATGTTGTCAGCTGATTTAGAGAGATACCTGGTAACGTCAGCTACCGTATGTGATTTTTAAAGGAAGACCTTTCATAAGAGCTCAGGTAAAGTCTTGTGTAGAATTTCTCTATTACCCATCTCGTCAATGGCGGAATGGATTGGGGTGGTCGGAAAGTGGAGGGAAAAAAACCCAGAGGACTTTCTGTTTCGAAATAGTAATCCTACAAAGAGGTAATGTAGGGGGCAGTCCCGCAGGCTGAAATTGTGCTTCCCTTGAAATTGTATGATCCCTTGGCCTAAGTATTAATAAACATGTAAGCCAGTTTCTAATTTAAAAAAAAAAAATTACACTCATCTATTTGTCGGTGAATTGTAGGGCTAAAAAGAGATCACAGAGATCACCTGGCCTGAGGATCCTGAGAACTGAGGAAGTTAAGTGTGTGGTTCGTGGTCCCATAGCTATAGCGATGTCCTCCGTACTCAGAGCCAGATCTTTCCATAACATCATGGCCTCCCACCTCTCTGCTTATCATTCTTTGTGAGTCTGAGCTGTCGCTTACCTTATCCTACTTATCAATGGGAAGAGAGAAATGCAGAATTTTAGAACTGGAAAGAACTCATTTACTGATTTATATCACATAAATGTTGATTCAGCTAACCTCTATTATGTGTTAGGCATTATATGAGATGTTGTGGAAGCTAACACAACTAAGTCATTTCCTTCCTTAAAGTTTTAGAATTTGGAGTGTGCGTGTGTGTGTGTGTGTGTGTGTGTGTGTGTGTGTGGTAGTGCATCAGGGTGGGCAGGGACAGTTGCCAAGGGAGTGCATCAATCTGGGCTGCTCGCTGTTATACAGGATATGCTACCAAGTCCATCCCACAGTAGTGGGAAGCCCGGGAGAGAGCGAGCTCTCCACCTGTGCTCTGCAACCTGGGCTTCCCGAATCATCGAGGGAGTCTTCTTTTTAAAAAAAAAAAAAAAAGTACAGCTTCCGGGGCACATCCCAGAGCCATTGCATTGGACTTTCCAGAGCTGGAAACCCAAAGCTGCATTTTTCAAATGCTTTCTACATGGTTCTGCTGACCAGCCAAGTTTGCCAGCGTTTGTTCTCTTCTACCCAGGGGTCGGGGGGGCTGGTCAGGATTGATTTATAAGCACAGTATCTCTTGCACTAAAACTTGAAAGCTGAAGAAGGATGTTCCAGACAGCCACCGAGATCCTAGCTTAGTCTAAAGCTCCTTGGCCAGTCATTGTCTCCACCAGGCTGTCTCTGACCTCCCTGGCAGAGCAAAAACTAATGGGTCACTGTATCCAACACCTAGGCATTCAAGCTGCATATTCCTTTGATCAGGGACCCAAAAAGTCAGCAGACCAAAGCCCCTTGGGGCAGAACTCATGATACCAAGGTACAGGAGTGGTCGATATCTTCCTAAAATATTGGAGATCTCACTGTGATTTAGAAATAGGTCTCACCGGGGGCACCTGGGTGGCTCAGTCGGTTAAGCATCTGACCCTTGATCTCAGCTCAGGTCTCCATCTCAAGGATGTGAGTTTGAGCCCCACGTTGGGCTCCATACTGGGTATGAAGGCTACTTAAAAAAAAAAAAAAGGTCTCACTGGGATTAGAAACAGCAGCAATTCCAAAATGATTGTTTGCATTCCATTGCTAACTCATGGTAAAATGAGAAAATAAAGGGCAACAAGGGGCGTTTTTCCTAAAGCAAACATTACTTAATTTTTAAAGCTCTGAGTAGGAGGGTCTCTCCTGGTTAGACTATGCAAACTAATGGTTAATAACATTTTTTTAAAAATCCCTATTTGGGGGAAAAAATTAAGAGTTGTCCATCATATGTCCATCCCTGAAATTTACCAAACGTTTTATGGTCTCTGAAACCCAGAAGTCTACTCCACATCTTCTAGACAGACCTATTTTCTGTCTGGACCCTCTGCCCTTAAGATCACTAAAATCACACAGCAGATAACCCTAAACCTTATCATCTGCTCCTTTTGGGGGGTACTATGTGAATGAATTTTTGTTTCTCTTTAACTTATTTCATTCACTATTAACTGTACTGCCTGAAATCAATTTGAATGTGGGCATATGTGAAACTATAGGCCCTAAACTATATATCCTAAACTTGCATTAGGAACATGACCATTTCTTTGAACCCCCAAGATCACTACACCGAATTTTAGAGATCTAACGTTTTTTTGTGTTTTTTTTTTTTTCTCACCAATGCACATAGAAAGTTGTTATTCCTTCTCTCCAAACCAGTTTGCTCTGGAGAATTTCTCTTTTTTTTTTTTTTTTAGGTTGTAATAGTCGATGTTATCCACCACTCCAGAATTCTAGATCAGCGAGGAGAACTTGTCTCCCCCGTGGCTAGGGGGCTCGATTTATGTGGATATGAATAAGATTTATGGCGTGCAATAAACATTACTAAAACGTGACAAAAGAGTGAAGATTTAAAGACACTTACTAATCTAAGATGACATTTTAAACATTCACAGTCTTTAGAGCAATACATATTTCAGGTCTTTATATAGGTTTCCAGGCAGAAGGCTTATTAGGAAATGAAAATCACCTGTGTACCTCTCTCTCTCTGTCTTTGCACGTCCCCCACTCCCATTTACGGCCCCCAGTAGCTACCCTATCCATCAGTGTTTAGTGGTGCCTTTATGTTCAACACCTAGATGTTAAGCAAATTAGAATCTTAATATATGAGGTGTGACTATGAGGTCTAAAAGGAAATCGGGACGGAAAAACATGTTAAAAAAAAAAAAAAAAGACTGGCCATGACTTCACTCATGGATGCTCTGTTAGAACTCCAAGTTTGAAAGGCCTGAAATTGACATAGCGCCAGTCTTTTGGAAAATGCGGCCCGTGCCCGTGGGAAATTATACAAGCAAGTCTACCAAGAAAACATGTCATGGATTTGGAAAGTTGGTGCTTGGCCAATTTTCACACATCTGGTTTGCCGGGCAGTCTCCGCTCATCAGCTAATAAGGACTTACGTGAACCCAGTTTAGTCCAGGGCCGGTCGCTTGATCCGCATTTGATCTCACCTGGATGCCAGCCCTCAGCTCTGGCCTGGCCCTCTCCATTCAGGCCTCTTTTATTTCCAACACAAAATGGTCTCGTGTTGTTAAATGGTCTCTAATTTTTCTAATAGTAGACAGTAGAGTTTCTTGCTGGTTTTCAGTAAGCCTGCTTTATTTTGCCTCCCTAATTTGCTCCCCGTCGAAGCTGATTGCATTTACTTGGGCGAAAGGGAGGGGCTGTGGCTACCCGGAAAGCCACGGACTTGAAGTAGCCCTAATGATCTCATGGGGTGTTGTGTGTAATGCAAACCCCAGGTCCCCTTCACTCTGTGTAGATGCCAGTCTCGGTGACTGACATGTACTTAAGCACGCAGGGCTGTTTTTCAGTGTGTGATTTACTTTCTCCCTTTAATTACCCAGGAGATGGCAAGCCGAGAATATCTGAAGCTTAGTTTTCAGGGTAAAGAGTATTCCCCGGAACAGGTCAAAACCAGCACCTTGTCCCTTGGGGACCTGGGCTAATTCTGGTAGGAGCTCCGTAACAGGTTCCAAGATGGCCCTGTCTCTGCGTTTCCAGTAATTGCGAAAACACATACCTCGTAGAGGAGTCGCGGTGGTGAATTACGGCCAGTCCCACCGAAGCGAATTTAACACAGGCCGAGGTAGCCCATAATGTTCAACAACCCATATTATAGAGAGCTGTTTTTCTCTCTTCTCACACCGTGGCATCCAGGACCCCACGCGTCGAGGGGCTTGGTGGGGGTCACTTTCCTGCATCCGTAATTTGCTCCAGGGCCAGGGGCCACCGCCACTTTATGAACAAGTGAAAGCTGGGTTTTGACGCCACTTCCAGGTCTCGCAAGCCACACAAGCGCGGCTCAAACTTGGCATCGCGAGAAAGGAATCGGGGCTACATCGCTCGCAAAGTTGATCTTCCGGTCACGGGGGGGCTTTCGCGTCCCCCTCTCCCGTTGCTTTTTACGCGGCGTGAGCTTCTTTTCTTTTACCTGTAGAGATGCTGCCCCTTGCCTGCCATCAGGTAAATACACGCCTGGATGGTTTCTTTCCGCCGGAGAATGGGGTTGCAGCTTGCCCGGCTTGCCTTTTTCCCTGGGCGGAGAGAGGCTCGCGCTTCCCAGCTTCATCGCGGTCCCCTCTCACATCTGAGCGAAGCGTGCCACTTGAACATGGGAGTTTCTTTACGGTGCAGGGAATCCTGAGCCATGATCTAGTATGTGTCTAGTAGCAGTCTAGTACGTATCGCGTGGAAATGAGACAAAGGTTGTCCTTGAAGAAAAATTCAGCAGTTAGAGGAGCTCAGGGCCAGGCTCGTCCCCTGTGACATTCTCAGAAGGGGTCACTCCTCCCCCTTCCGCCGCCCCCCCCCCCTCGATATCGTCGTCCGTATTTGGGGACGGCGTGGCAGAGGTGTGCTCGGGCTTTAGCATCGGAAAGCAAGCTGTGTGACCTTGAGAAAACCGCTTACCATCTCTGCATCCAGAGAATGGCAAAGGTGTGGCACCGAACAGTCTCCAAGGTTATTTTTGGTACTAGAAATCAGTGATTCGGCACCAACAATGGTCGCCAGGCAATTCCAGACACATTGGGCAATGGACAGTTTCTGCTTATCTGGACGTTCGGGAAATTTCCCTCTGTTTTGTTTTGTTTTGTTTTGTTTTCAAATTGCACTCCTCTTTATTCATTGACTTTGAGTTCTGCCTCTCTGTTTTTTTTTTCCTTCTGTCCACTCATGATGTTCATTCTCCTTTCGCTTTGCTCCGAATGCAAACGAAGCTATTGAGGCTCGTCCTTAAGTGGAGGTGTAAAAAGGAGATCCTCAAAGCGAACGTAAGAAGAGCTACCAGAAGGCAGCTGGGAGAATCGGCACCCAGATTAACAGATGTGATTTAACTAAGCAAGCGGGGCCATTGTGAAAACTCTCTAGAATCCAAGGCTCCTGGATTCAGGCAGATCCAGAGTGAGGACTTAGAGAGGCTAGTGCGTTGCCGGGTCAGGTCGCTGTCCCGGGATCTAACTGCTGCCTGAAATGCTAACGTCCTCCTTAGGAGCGGAATAATATCATATTACACCAACAAACAGAAGTATCAAAGTGGAGGGGGGCGAGAAATGAAATAGGGGTGCTACACTGTTGATCCCTGCTGAGGCTGGGGGATGTGGGATGAGTATACGAGGTCTTTATTCTCTCTACTTATGTAGATTTTTACATTTTTTTCCCAATACGGAAAGTTAAAAACAAGTCAGCCCTGTGCTTACTCAAGAACTAAGTCAGAGGCTGCAGCAGGAAGGTGGAGGCTCTGGAAATCAATCTGGCTGAAGTCCCTGAAGGCACCGATGAGAGACGAGGTTGAGTGTCCATCCTTCTTCCATTAACTGCTTTGGGAATCTCAGAACAGCCTGTAATGATTTTACTAACATCAGTTCCTCCTTAGAGAAATGGAATCGTTGCTGCCTCATATCTGAAGGTAGACCATAAACCTTGATGGAATTGATTACACGAGGCCCAGGAAATTCTTTACTTCTGCTTCATATAAGTGCACTTGACCTCACCTTCTCCCGCTGGGTGATCGTTTGTGTGCATGTATGTGTGTTTTTGGGTTTTCCCATTGGTGTTTCCAACATGGACTCGGAAGAGTCTCAACAAAGTTTGTCTCAACAAAGAGACAAACAATGAGTCTCAACTCAACAAAGTCTCAGTTGGGCGAAGAATGAAGACTCATTGCTAAGTACTCCTTTGAGCGTCTGTTTCCTGGAGGAACCCGTGTGCCATGCCTCGTCATATCCCCCAAGCTCACGTGCAGACCGCTCCCTGGCAGGGACAGAAAATATGCTGGCCACATGGGACTACGATGGCAACAAAGGATGAGGTTTACCAGGTGTTCCCACAGGAAACTTAGATTCTCGGGGCAGCAGTTGTCAGTTAAACAGAAGGCACTTTGAAGTCAAGACAGGCTGAGGTTCCAACTCTCCCCCACCGCTAGGGTGGCCAGTGGCCCTGGGGCTGTGAGCTGGTCTCTGCATCTCGGTGATGGGATCCATACCTCTCTGCTGGGCTACATCATGAGGGCTGTGGTGTCACCATGGCCCAGAATGGGAACGTACTTTGGGAAGAAAGGTACATTTAGGTGCATTACCTAATTGGAAGCCTTTGAGAGGACAAACACAAGAATAGTACGGATGTGTTAAGTAACGTACACAATTTGTGGGGTGCCTGGGTGGCTCAGTGGGCTGAGGGTCTGATGTCAGCTCAGGTCGTGATCTCACGGTCCGTGGGTTTGAGCCCCGCGTCGGCCTTGCTGCCGTCAGCACAGAGCTCACTTCAGATCCTCTGTCTCCCTCTCTCTCTGCCCCTCCCCCACTCTCTCTCTCTCCAAAAATAAATGAAACATTAAAGTTGACGATTTCTTCCCACCCTAGTTTAAAAGAGAAAGGTTAGAGTCTACATTGGCAAGATGCATTTGAGAACCCACCTTAGGGCTGCACAGAGTCTGATGGCAGAGGTATGAGCAGTTTTGAGGTCTATGGGCAGCAAGGATTGCAAATGTAGCACTGTATTTCTTCTCTCCTTTTTGTGACTAAATACATATTTTTCAACTACTTCTCTGACTCTAAAGGAAAGCTCTAGATGTCAGTCCTTCTTGCTGGAGAGGACAATATAAAGCAGGGCTGATTTCCTATTCTGTCCCCTTCCCGGGATTCCACACATTGGTCAATATTGACCAACATATAGGTCAACATAACCCCTCTCCATGGCGGGAAGAGACCCTTAGCCTTCGGACCATAGCTTTGAAGCCATTGCTCCAGTCTCTGCACACCTAAGGCTTTAAGGCTCCCCAGTATTAATCAGCTGTGGGTGTGACTGGAGGGGGTATATAATGTCCTGCTGAAGTCATCACCATGCACGACATGTTTCCTGCGACCATCTTTGAAACGAATGAGGCAGATCCGGGGTGACGTTGGCCGTGAAGCAAGGTTGCTGACTGTTCTCTTTGCCGGAGAAATGATGACACTGAGAGAAGTGGAGGGCTGAGCTCCTAGCTATAACTTGTGGACTGACCTTGGGCATAGCTTGATGACTACAGCCCAAAGCACCTGCATATCCCGGGCCGTATCTCTCTGCTTTGGAGATGGGCTCTCCTGCTTTGGGCCCCAGTCCCTTGATTCTGGAAGAGGGCGGCGGAATCCTGAGCTAGGCTGGCAGGTCCAAGCCATTTGGAGAGAGGAGCACGGGGTCATGACTGGCCTTCTTCCCAATTTAACAATCTCCCAACGAGATTCTCAAGCCCTCCCCTCGGAGTCTCTCCCTCCGAGCTCCCCCTTCTGACCCCAGGGAGGTCCTGAAGACACAGAGGGAAATCCTAGCCTAGTTTCAGCTTCCTAGGGGGTCGGGAGTACCTCCCCAGGAGCAGGCAGTCAGCTCCTGTCCCAACTTCCTCCTCTTCAGTAGCTGGTGGCTCATCATGTATGTCCACAGTCACGTCTTTATCCGTGAATACTAGAAGATTCGTCCACTTATTTACTGATAGATACATCAAATATCTATGAAGCACTTTCTACGTGACAGACACCTGGCCGGACTCTGGGAGGACGACAGGGCACGAGATGCCTCTTCACCTGCAGGATCTTTCCAGGCCAGGAGTTGTTGTGTTTTTGTTTTTGGTCTTTGTCTGTTTGTTTGTTTGTCTTATTTTACTTTGGTTTCAATTCTTCGTTTCCGTGCCCAGTGAGGTGCCCCTTGAAGTTCAAGATCTTTCCAGGCCAGGACTTTATTTGTTCGTTTCAGCGCCCAGGATGGTAACTGACCCTTGGTGGGCGTGCAGTGTGTCGGGTTATTACTACCGCAAGTGGCCAGGGGTACCCCGGGTGGACAAATCAGGACAAATCAGACCTCACGAGAGGGCTTCTCCGCCCCCTTCCTTTCTCCCAGAAGGTGACATCTAATGAAAACGAACAACAAGAAAACTGGGAAAGAGACAGAAGGAAACGGCTTATAGCCGCGGGGGGCGGGGGGGGGGCGGGGAGGAGATGTCATTGATAGGCTTGTGGGCAAAGTTTGGGAACTTTTAAAACCTTTGAACAGGTTATCAAGCAGGACCCCCCCCCCCATTTCTTTCCCCATTCCCTCACCCCCAAGTAGTTCTAGCTGCCTGATTAAAACATCACAGAGTGCCCAACAATCACCAGGCCAGGAACGAACAGCCCTCGGCTCGCACATTGATACAACCCAGAGCGAGGACCCATCCATACGCCCATCCTCTAGGAGGCCCTTCCCCCTTCTGCCAGCGGACGCCGTGTGTCTTTATTCTCTCGTTCTCCACGGACGACATCTGGCACAAAGCCAGGGCTGAGGATTAAAACAATATCATCGAACCCTATGCCTCTCATGGGAAAAACATAGAGGTAAGTGACAGAACCCGGCAAAGAGAGAAAATCCCCTGAACAAGGAGGCAACGGTGCCCTTGAATTCTGTCCTCACTTTTCCCTCTTGGATCATGGTGCCCCACCCTCACGCCACAAGGTGCCTCTCGAGGCTGAAGGAAATGATAGCTTCGCAAAACATTTTATGGGTTCCCGCCTGCCGATTTCACCCCTTTTCATCTGGGGGGGGGGCTGCCATGAGTTGAAGGACAACCAGACCCAAAGGGATGGGAGCGCGCTCCTCACTTGGAATCTCCAGGCACTGCCCTGCCTGGAGCCCATGTCCCCAGCCTCAGGAGCCTCAACTTCCCTTAACGTGAAAAGGAAAAAAGAGTTCTAACTCTTACAGCAGAGTTGTGAAAAAGAATGCCTTGCCAGAACTGTGCAAGTACGAGGCATTGGCAGATATAAAATCCTACAAAATTTCTTAATAATATGCACGAGTTCCAACTTAACAAGCACGGCATATTGTGGCTATCCTGTTCAAAAAAAAAAAAAAAAAGAAAGAAAAATCCTCTGATCATTTTTCACAACTCATTTATTCTGGGTGCCTATTTCCTTTCCAAAGAAGGAAAGGGGATAAAAGAACTTTAACATCTTTTTTTTTTTTTTTTTTCTTTACAGAGTGCTTTTGACATTATTCCCCACATTCATTTCCACACGAATGTATTTAAGGGTCTGCTTCTGGACGTTAAAAACAAAAACCAAAAAACCAAAAAAAAAAAAACCCACCTAGATTATTTCCTAGAGACCCGTTCGGCGTTCTGTTCACCTAAATGTATACATTTCTGCTCTAATTGAAATTCCTAAATAGTCACTTTCTGAACTGTCAAAATTGTAAAGCTGTTGACGGGCGCAGCCCTAGCGTTGCCATGGCAACTACTTTCATTGCCTAGGCGACGCTGGTCTGGTGATATCACCACTGAACTGGCTCTCCTCCTGAAAACTTGGCGGCTCCCGAAACAATGTGCAAGCACGTCCTGAAAGTTTAACGGGCTTTTATTTTTAATGGCTGGCACCAAGCTTCGATCTGCCAGCACTCGGGAATCGGCGCTCCGTTCTGAGGTTCGTTGTGTGGGGGACGGGGGATTTGACAAGCACGCTAATGCTTCCAGATCCTATTTGGATGGTGACTTCTTATGTGACTAGCTCCCCAATAACATTCCATCAGTCATCACAGCTGGGGGGGGAAGTGGAGTTAAGTGACAGAACCTCAGTTCACTCGGGAGATCACACGATGCTCTTGAATAGAAGTCAAAACTGAAGTGGAGACTGTCTCGTCACTCTTTTCTTTTCTCCCCTCCCTTGTTTTGATTCTCTCCCTCTTTCTCCCCTTCTCTTTGCTCTCTTTCTCCCTGGTCTGCAAAGACGAGGGGTTCTGGAGGCTGCAAACGGCATCATCTGCTCCCTTCGGATGTCTGCTCTAATGGGCTGTGTCATTCTTAAACGCCCTCCCGTTAAACTATTTGTGGGAAAGTTACATTAAAAATAAATCATTTCTCGGGGCGCCTGGGTGGCTCGGTCGGTTGAGCGTCCCACTTCGGCTCAGGTCGTGATCTCGCGGTCCGTGAGTTCGAGCCCCGCGTCGGGCTCTGTGCTGATGGCTCAGAGCCTGGAGCCTGTTTCGGATTCTGTGTCTCCCTCTCTCTCCGACCCTCCCCCGTTCATGCTGTGTCTCTCTCCGTCTCAAAAATAAATAAAACATTTAAAAAAATTAAAATAAATAAATAAATAAATAAATCCTTTCTCGATGAGCAGTTTTATTGGTGCGTGGTCAAAAATTACCGGGGGAGAAGGAAATCAGACAGTTCGCCTTTTTTTCCCCCCCATCTGAGGAACTCAAGTTTCTTCTAATTACATCCAAAGGATCATTGAAACAGGGTGGTCCATTTTAAAGCAGCCACATTTAAATCTACTTTGCATGAAATGAGCTTGCTTTTAGATGAGTTTGGCTGGCTCAAGAATACATCACGAAATGCAAATCTGATGATAAATAAAGCTTTGGCTCTATCATGGAAATGGGGAGCGGTTCACAAAAACGATGTGCGCGCTGACTGCTAAGTGAAATGGCATCCCTTGAACGCTCCTCGGATTTTAAACGTTGAAATGGGTGCCGCTGAATCCAAGAGGGCCACTCGCGAGGTGGCCGTTCCGCAGTAACACGGAACAAGAAAATGAGGGGCAGGCTTTCCCTCACAGGTTAACACTGGTGAAAATACAGGAGTGGCAAAGGGCTGTTAGAAGTCGCTTCTCCCGTACCAATTGGTCCACGTGTCCCTGGGACCTGAGGCGATGGAGTCGTTGCCCCTCTTGGCTTGGCTCTCGGGAGAAGGGGTGATAAAAAGGGTCGAATATGAGGTAGAACTGAAAACAATGTAATGGGCTTAAAAAGAAAAAAAAAAAAAGATGAGACTGTATGCCTACAGAAAAGGATTATTCCCTTTAAAGTATGAGCCCCGTTGGGGCGCCTGGGCGGCTCAGTCGGGTAGGCGCCCGACTTCAGCTCAGGTCACGATCTCGAGGTTCCCGAGTTCGAGCCCCGCATCGGGCTCTGTGCCGACAGCTCGGAGCCTGGAACCTGCTTCGGATCCTGTGTCTCCCTCTCTCTCTGCCCCTCTCCCGCTCGCGCTCTGTCTCTCTGTCAAAAACAAATAAAAATATTAAAAAAATAAATAAAGCATGAGCCTTGTTGATAGCCAATCTAATGGTTGCAACCTTGCTGCTAACGTTCAATTTTTTTTTTTTTTTTTGAGATGGTCTTCAAAGACTGCAATCCACCAAAACCCATTCTTTCTTCGGTAGAAGTTGAGATTGTACGTGGCTTCCCCCTTGGCTGCCTAGCTGGGAACTATCGGGTTTGGCCACATGACCAAGTCCTCCGTGGAAAATGAAAGTGCTTTGGGTCACTTCCAGACCTCAGATTAAAACATTGCACACCGGGGCGCCCGGGTGGCTCAGTCGGTTAGGCATCCGGCTTCAGCTCAGGTCATGATCTCACAGCTCATGAACTCTCGCAGGTCGTGAGTTCGAGCCCTGCATCGGGCTCCACACTGGTGGTGTAGAGCCTGCTTGAGATTCTCTCTCTCTCCCTCTGTGTCTCTCTCTCAAAAATAAATAAGTAAACTTAAAAAACAAAAACCATCGCGCACGAGTTCCTCCATGACTTTTCCCGTCGTCCAGGACCCAGCACTGACCATACCCTAGGAAATCGCAGAGCATGATAATAGAAGAGACTGGGTCCCTGAATGACTGCAGAGAGTAGATCTGCCCTACCAACCGGGTTCTCTCTTCTTAAACTTGGTAAGAGACATACAAATGTCCTTTTTTGTTGTTTTTAAAATACCACCGTATCACGTCGCCTTCGATTATAGATTCTAGTAAACATAAGCAACGAAAATGGTAATTATAACGAGTAAGGAGTGCGTAAGTCCTCGCATGGGTGTTGAGGAAGAAATTTCTTTAGTTTACAGTTAGTCCTTTTCTTAGACTCACCGAGTGAACCAGAAGGACACAGAAACGTGCATAAGGCAACGGCAGGAATGCAGATAAAAGAAAAACTGAAGAAAGCAGAGTCAAAATTAATCAGGCTCAATATTATAGTTATTTTTTTTAATTTGTATATTTTTTACATTTTATTTATTTTTGAGAACGGGAGAGAGCGAGACAGAGCACAAGTGAGGGAGGGGCAGAGAGAGGGAGACACAGAATCCGAAGCGGGCTCCAGGCTCCGAGCTGTCGGCACAGAGCCCGACGCGGGGCTCGAACCCACGAACCGTGAGATCGTGACCTGAGCCGAAGTCAGTTGCTTAAATGACTGAGCCACCCAGGCGCCCCAATATTACAGTTTTTTAAGTACAGGACACGATTCTCTGAATTTTTCTTCCACCGAGCCTCACTTTGACACGCTTCTCAATGTAGCAGAACTCTGCCTCCCTGAGACGCTTCTGGGAAGGGCATTTGGGGAAGCTGTGTGGCCAAAACACTAAACCATCAGAAGGGCCTTGTTGGGTTTCTGTTTCAGTTATCTGCTGCTGTGTAACAAACGGTCCTACATTTCATGACTTAGAACTATAAAATTCATAATATCTCACAATGCTGCAAGTTGACTTGGGTAAGCTAAGGGTTTCTTCCACTCCACCTGATGGAGGTGGGGCCACTGACATGGCTGTCTTCCGCTGGGAGGTTGGCAGGAGCTGGAACATCCAAGATGGCCTCTCCTTCTTCAGGGTCTTTCTCAATACAGTCTGGTCCTTGAAGCATCTAGCCCGAGCTCTCTGAAAGCATGGCCACCGGCTCCCTAAGAGAGTGTTCCAAGAGAGAAAAAGTGAAAGGCTTTGGCCGGGATGCTTCGGAATGTCACTCTCTTTGCATTCCGTCAGTCAAAATGAGTCACACGAGCTCAGCCAACATCCAAGGGAGGGGAAATAGATCCACTTTCTAAGGTTGGGGGCCACTTGCACCTGCGAGGGCAGGCTGGGGAGGCAGCGGTGGTGGGTAGGTGTGGGTGGTGCCCCTAGTTGGAACCTACCTACTATAAGACTATCCTGAGTGGTAGGAGTGGTCTCTTGTTTTTCCTATTGAGCCCCTTTCTGCCACACCTGAGTTTATGCTAATGAGACAACCCATTACAGGGCCTGCAGATCGCTTTGGCATTGGACTTGGGCCAGACAAACCAACCACTAATTAGAGGGTTGGAATTTCAGCCCCTCTCTCTGACCTGCAGGGATGGGAGAGAGAAAGGAAATGGAGTCTGGTCACCTGGCCAATGATTTAATCAACCGTACCTACATAATAAAACCTGGATTTAAAAAACAAAAACAAAAACAAAAAACCTAAACTAAAAGTGGCTCAGAGAGCTTCCTAGTTGTGAATATATTTATGTGTTGGCAGGAGAAAGCACCTGGATTCCTTGAGAGGGTGTGGAAACTGAGTCACCCTCCCCTCCTCCGCTCCCCAAGACCTTGCCATAGGTGTCTCACCATCTAGATGCTTCTTTGTATCCTTTATAATAAAATGGTAAGTGTAAGCCTCGCGCTTTCCTGAGTTCTGAGTCATTCTAGTGAATTCTTGAATCAGAGGGGGTCATGGGAACTCCGAATTTGTACTCAAGTCAGAGAAAAGTGTGGGTAGCCTCGGGGACCCTAATCGCGGCTGACGTCTGACGTGAGGGCAGCCTCGCTGGGGACCTTGCCCTTTAGCTTGTGGGATGCGGTGGACCGAGTTACAGACACCCAGTTGGTGTTGGAACACAAGTCACCTGCAGCTGAAACCAAGGTCCCAGGATGTAGACATCTCCGGCTAACTGGTGACGTCCGTGTGGCTTTTCACAAAGATTCAATCTTCTCATCAGTTAATCTTCATGAAAGAATAATACCTATATTCAGGCCTACTGTGTAGCTTCAGCACATAGGAGAAACGCTTTACGAACTGAGAAACACAAAGCAAATGTTAGCTACTATTATGGCCCAGGCTCTGACGCATAATCAAAAATCTTATTTATAACCCAACAAGAGCTTTGTGGCCAGATTTTTCCCCTTTTTCAAGTCAAGTGAGAGAAATAATGAATGTAGTTCCCCAAAGCTCAAGCTATAAATTTGGTTCTATGTGTCTTTTGTGTGCATGTCTGAGATGTTTTTCGACCGAGTTTTTTCCATTCAGTTTCAGGCAGAAATGCGACAATCTCTTCTCATGAATCATCTTTCTAGGGCACTATTCCACACCCGGCAGAAAAATTATGTGAGGCCATGGTCTTTGCTGGCCTGCACTCAAAGAAAACATGCAAAACTGAACTCCATGTGGTGTTTGAGTCATTCCTCAGATCCTGAATTCTCTCAGCCCTTGAATCCGAGTTGGGTTAGCGGGAATCCCAGCTGGATGCCGTGGACACGGTTGTTCTCGAGACTCAGCGGAAAGGATGGGTGATGGATTGGTTTGGGTAAATAAGGGGGCGTCCGCCCCCGGCGATGGCTGCACCCACTCACGAAAATGGGATTCCGTCCCCCAAACCAAGGCCAAAGGAGCCTTCATGAACAATCAAGGCTCTGCTTTGCAGAATGCTGCTGCTGCTTTTCCTGGGCCAATCCACCCCAGTCCGAAGATGGTCAAGGGCAGGTAAGATTTTATAAAGCAACATGAATACGTTGTGGACGGACTGTGCACCCAGGGCCATCGGGATTGAGGAAGATGAGGAAAACACTCAACCGCTGAATTCAAACATAGATTGATGACGTTCTTTTCAAACCAGCACTGTGGAGGCACGAAATAAAGTCTCTGGCTTGAAATCCTCTGTGTACGTGCCCACATGTGTATCAGAAGGGCAGTGTGTAAGTATATAAGCATATTGGTGCTTTATATTATTGTCGGCAAGGTCTCACAAAGGAAATTCCAAGAGCACTTTTTTAACACGCCAAGCACGAGCTCCTGGGACCTTGGACTCTGGACTTAACCTTGCCCAAAACTCACCACCGGGTTTGAACGGGTATGCCGGGCAAACCACGTCCCTCTTGTGAAATGACCTCGCCTCATCATGAAGCCCTAAAAAGAAAGCCTCCGGATCGTTTGTCTCCATCTCAAAACTTATAAAAATGAGATAAAAAAAAAATTATTTTGGCACATAAGTTTCAGATGGGGTTGTATATTTCCCTAAAGGGTCAAAAATAGAACATTTATTAAATGGCAAGTTATTAAAAAACCAGCACAGGCCCCAGTTGTCTTTCAAAAGCTCTGATTTACTGCATATTTCTCCCCTGAGAAAGGCCTTTTTTAAATGTTCATTTCCATTTTAAGAGACTCAGGGCTTTGATCTGTTGGGAGCATTCTTTTCCTTTCCCTGACTGGGGCCTGTCAACTACTCCAGGCAGAACTAGAGCCTTGCTCTCAGGGCCTGTATTTTTCCATGGCCTTCCCTGGCATCCTTACAGCATCTCCTGTAGCCACAGTCACCCGGCTAATTTGGAGGTGAGAACTGGTGAGTCCCTCCCCCCGGGAAATGTGGAATCGCCTGTGTTCTTCCCACCTCAATGAAGACCCTACCTCCAGGAGGTGAGGAAGAGGCAGGATGGGGTTTGGGATCCTGGACCCCACAGAGGCTGCCAGCGGGGGGTTGGGGGGGCTCCTTGAAATCACTCAGAATTTCGTCCTACATTTAATTGTGCTACTCCCCTACAGCCCGATCACAGCTGTTGTAATACTACAGTTAACTTGTGCTTTCGGAAGCTTCGGGTTCTTTATTTCTTTGATTAGTTTACTGGTCTATTTAGCACCGTGTGGATGACAGCAAAATGCGCACGGAGCCTACCGACCGTGCGCCTGGCTATTCTTGACAGGTTGGAAGATAACGTGTAACGCGGGTCACGTTTAGCGTCCAACCTGTGGCCCGGCCTCGTTTTCGAATGACGCCCGTGCTTCTCCAGAAGGACCCCTCTGGCTCCCACTGTAAACTTAATGCAAATGAGAGAGAGAAAGCCTCCCAGCTTAAGGGACAGATTTGAGTTCCCGCCGAGGGACCCAGCTCGGCGAGCCCCGCGAGGCTGGGTTTGAGCTCCCACCGCCTTACAAGTGTGAGCACTTGTGTCCGGCCTTCCCTTCCGATTTCCCAGCTCACATCTGCCCCAAACACGCACACACACACACACACACACACACACACACACTCGCCCTCACACTTTGAAATCGCTGGAATAGCCCCAGATGTTTCTTCCAAGGCTAAACCATCCATTACCCTTCTCCCTCTTCCCTTCCTTCGCCCCTTCCTCTTCTCCTGTTTCTCCTCTTCCTCCTCCTTTCTCTCCCCCTCTATCTCGCTTCTGCATCAATAACGGTGAACGTTTAGATAAGCCCGAAATCCAGCCAACCTGATGATTCCCCTCCAACGGTTTAGGGCTGGGGCCGCACCGAGAGGTCACTGTCGCTCAGCGTCTTATCACTGAGCCGTTCCTTTGAGTCTGTTCCCTATGCTAAGCGGTTATTAGTAGAAATAGGATGCGGTGGGGTGGGGGGAGCGGAGACGGAATGAGCAATTGAGTCGGGCCCACCTTCCAGGGGCTCCCGCTGTCATCCTTCACAGGTAAATGACACATACAGGCTTAAAAAAACAACTCTCCCATTTTCTTGTAGCACGTCTTTTGTTTGTTTGTTTGTCAGATTACATGTTCAATCAATTGTGACAAGTCGCGGCGCTATGCGAGGCATCACGTAATCCAGGGTAAACCCTGGGCTCCACGGGCAGCCGGGAAGCCAATCCACGCTGCTCTCTAAAGGCTATTACCTGCCGTGGCGGGAAAAAGCGGTAACAAGGGGTTTTGTTTTGTTTTGTTTTTCCAAATGACTTTCCATGGCAGGGAGGGAAACAGACTGTGTTGCCCAAGAGAAAGTGGTTAATTTTATTTTGTATGATGTTATTTTATTTTATTTTATTTTATTTTAGCAGCTGCAGGCAGTGGAAAAGTGGGTATTACAATCCTAGTACATCTCTAATTAATAAGATCAATTGCCTCTGTATTTTCTTTTACAAACTCATTTAGATATGTCAGGCTGCAATTATTTTGAGAATGATCTGGCTTTACGCTTATTCATCTCTCCTCTTCCTCAAGGAGAAAATAAAACTGTCAGCTTAAATGCCCTTTGAAGTCTGGTTTAGATCCTTGATTGAAAATTAAAAACAAAGTCTCTAGCCTAGTGCCATTTACAGGGTCAAAGTTCCTGTCCTCACATTGGGGTGTGTGTGTGTGTGTGTGTGTGTGTGTGAGAGAGAGAGAGAGAGAGAGAGAGAGAGAGAGAGAGTTCTGTTCTTAAAAGGGCCACATGCTGGTTTTCTAATAACATGTTACATCCCTTTGCTTTAACTCCCTGGATCTACAAGAACTTCAGAGTCTCGTGTTATTTTAAAACTGAGAAGCGCTGGACGATGGTTTGGGAAGCTTTGCTCAACGCTTCCATGCCTCCTGCAATCATTACCCACCCATTCGGCATGCCCGGAATCCGTCCCCACTGCTGGGGACCCAGCCTTCACCTCCGCGCCCCCCCCCGCCCCCCCGCCGGGTGGGAAGCGCCCACATTCCCTTCTCCCAGTCCCTGTGCCCAGCTCGGCCGCAGAAAGGCCGAGAACCCGTCTGGTCTGGTCGCTCGTCCCCCTTGGAGAAGCCTCCCACAGATGCAGACAAATAAGCCCCGTCATCCCCTGCAGTGCCAGAGGAATGCTTCTAGACTCCATCTGGGGACGATGAACCCAAACTGTTTCGGGAGATTTAAACCTTTTCTTGGAGGAGACACAGAGGCTGGCAGGAGGCTAGCAACCCGAGCAAACGGCACTGAGGCCCAAGCAGCCGCCTCTCCCGGGCCATACCTACTCCGCCGGCTTCTCCCGCTCCCGCCTTCTGTCTGATTTGTCTTTACGGTTTTCACATTATCCCTCTGTTGACAAATGAGCGCTTTTCTGGAAAACGAGGTGTTTCCAGAAGCGGGCAGACGCTGTCTGCAGCGCCGTAAGTGCTCAGCAGTGCTCTGGCTCACCCGATTCATTATTTGAACAGGAGAGGCCTGGAGGTTTTGCGCAAGCATCACATTCAAGGTGATGATAAATGCAGTCTGGCCCGGGTGGTAATAAGGGGATTTCTAGCCAGGTCCTGTCTAGACCACGGTTTGTTAGGGAGCGAAAACCCTGAATGGTGGGGCGGGGGGCGGGGGGTGGGGTGCGGAGCACCCCGCTCCTCCGAGAAATTGTCCTCAGGGATCTCCAGGCGCATTGCAAGGCCAAACCTGCGTCCGGCCCCTCGCTGGGGCTGCTGTAAATAACATTAGCCTGTCTTTCAGCAAGCTCTGGGAAGCTTATAAACCGAACACGGTTTTTGTTGTCTGTAGCTGCGCATTAAGCTCGGGACTGTCAAGTCTAATTATTCTCATTAAGGCCTGAAAGTTTTAGGGATTAATTAAGCAGAGAGCGAAAGCTTATCCAGAGCGGCAATATTTTCCCCCCTCAAGGATTAGCCCGTCATTCTGGTGGGGTCTTCCTTGAGCATTGGCCATGACTTTCTCAGATAGGAAAAGTGTGGAGCGCACGTACCGTGGCGCAGCAACAGCCTACATTTTGCACGTGCTATTCAGCCCTGAAAGTGAGTCCTAGCCCTTGTGCCCATAACCCAGAAGGCTCGTTAATGAGAACCAGGCAGTGGGGCTAATGAGAAATTCAATACGCGATGTCTTCCTTCCCATTTCCTCCCAATTTACTTTCTACGGGATCCAACGTGTGCAGGAGGAGTCTGAGTCGATGCCAGTCTTCTTGTTTTTACTCAGTGGGGATCTTAGAAATGATCTAATTCTATCCCCTCTTGCTAGAGACATAGACACGGAGATCCAGCGACTGGCTCGGAGGGCCATAGTTATTGACAAAGCTCCTTTAAGAGACCACGGCGGGAAAGTTCTGGAAGCACTGATGAAGGACATCGGGATGGTGAGGGTCCTCAGCCCTGAGGGTTTGCTGTGACCCAAAACGCAGCGGAAAGGAGATGGTCCCACAGTAAAGAAGATGATGGGAAGGGACTAATTTGCATGCGAGCCCCGGGGAACTCTGGGATGTTACAAAGTGTCAGCAGATTTCCTACAGGATTTCAGGGCTTCCTGAAGAAATGGAGAACAGGGGATGGGTAGTCAGGTCCTGGACCTGCCAGAAGTAAAAAGAAAAGACCGACGTGGGAAATCACTCTCATCACATTAGCTCAAGTCTGCAGCAGGTCAGAGGTGGGTATTTCTGCCATCTATCTCTTGCACGTCCATAAAGGCACCACTCCTGTCCGATGACTTGAAATGGAGCAGTTCCTGCCTCCTTGCTCCCAAATCCACTCACTCCCTTATCTCTTGAGATTGGCCTCCGGTGCGTGCCTAGGACTGGGCGTGAGCAGTGCCAGAGCCCCTAGGGTTTACCTGCCCCGAGTTGTGTGGCTTGCATCTACGGGAGCAGGAACACCACTACTCCCCCGCACCCTGCTGTACCTGGCTGGCTCCCCTTCCATCCCAGCATCCCTCCGCTAGCCATACCCGGAGACTGCCCAACGTCCTGTAGTCCTGTAGGTGGCTGGAGACAACACCCTCTATGGATACCATTTGGAAGACAGCTGGGAGGAACGAGGTTGGCTGCCATATTGGATCAGATACCTTAATATATCCTCCTCTCTTGCCTCTGAGGAGCTTGTTTTGGCTCCTCAAACAAGGCAGTTGTCAAGGCTGAGTTCACTGGGCAGGACTCTGCCCCAAGAGGACTGGTTGGTGAGGCTGAGTGTGCCAGCAAAGATGGGAGCAGCAACTTTCCAAGAGCATTGCCAAAGGGGACCAAGCCAGCAGCGGCCTCCGCCACCACCATCGGCTGGGCACCGTTGCCCGAATGTCACATGTCTTTCTACCTTCTTTGCTCTTAAGAGCTATCACTCCTTCTCCAATTCCCCAGGGCACTTTACTTTCA
Source organism: Felis catus (assembly GCF_018350175.1). Lineage (NCBI taxonomy): Eukaryota > Metazoa > Chordata > Mammalia > Carnivora > Felidae > Felis > Felis catus. Next base: position 14,611,073 of record NC_058372.1, read on the forward strand.
CCCTTCTTGCTTTCTACATTCTGTATTCGCTTAGACATCATTTTATGAGCTATGCGTCCCAGAGGCTCTCTCATTGCCTCATTTATTTTTGCTTCCCCATGGCCCGTGCTGTATCCCTGCAAAATTCAGAAGCCCAAAGCACCAACGTGATGGCATCTACAGGTGGAGTCTTTGGGAGGTAATGAGGATTAGATGAGGTGATAAGAGTGGGGCCATGATGGGATTGGTGCCCTTATAAAGAGGATGAGACAGGAGGTCTCCTCCTCTCTCTCTCTCTCTCTCTCTCTCTCTCTATCTCTACTTGCACTCACCAAGGGAAGGCCATGTGAGCTCATAGCCAGGAAGAAGGTCTCGCCTGAAACCACATCAGAGGGCACCCCGATCTCAGACTTCTCGGCCTCCAGACTGAGAAGTAAATGTAGGCCATTGACATCACCTAGTCTCTGGTAATTTATGATAGCAACCTGAAATGAGTAAGACAGTCGGGCGCAGCGATCGTTTACCTATGTCACATACAAGGCGCTCAGCAAACTTGCTGACTGACTGGCTAAAGTCTCTCTCCCTTGCAAATGAACAGGGGTCCAATAATCGGTCCATAAGTACAGTTTCAGCAACTCCTGGAGGAAACACCAGATGCTGAGTTGATGTGAAACAACAGCTTCTTGGCAAAACGAAACCAAACGCCCAAGTAGCTTGACACAGTGATCGTGTTTTTCAAATGGATATGTGTCATTATGCATGCAAACCTCATCCATCCTATTTCCAGCATATATGGGGAATGACCTGAGAGAAGAAATCGAATACAGAAGTTCGTGCTACTCATGCTCTGAGGTCTTTGGATCCCAAGGTTTATGTTTTAAAGTAGAATCATCTAGGGGCGCCTGGGGGGCTCAGTCGGTTGAGCGGCCGACTTCAGCTTAGGTCATGATTTCATGGTTTGTGGGTTCAAGCCCCTGCATCAGGCTCTGTGCTGATGGCTTGCAGCCCGGAGCCTGCATCGGATTCTGTGTGTCCCTCTCTCTCTGCTCACGCTCTGTCTCTCTGTACCTCTCAGAACTGCATAAACATTAAATTTAAAAACATAAAATAAAAATAAAAAAATAAAGTAGAATCATCTAGTATGAGGGATACTGACTGAGGTGGGAGGGATGTGGGCTTTTTAGATTTTGAAGAAACTTCAGGGTAAGAGATATGGTACCTTGTATGTGTTAATAGTTTTTTTCCCCCTCTGTATCTTTTTGATGTCACAAGCATAAGAGGTGAAAGAGAAATGTTTATAAATAATACAACTAGTTGACAGGTCTTTTATTTCCAAATCTAGTAACAGAGGCTAGTGACTTGGTACTTCTGAAGCCAGAGTGAGGGGAGGAGCATCATCTAGAAGGACATAATGGATCCAGGCTGAGGAGTAAGTAATATCACTTCTGTTGCTTGTTAATTACAATAACTCCTTAGATGTTTGAAGTTTACGTCTTCCTGTCTTTTTGCTTGTCTTCTTTCTTCAATCAGTCTATACAGTGAGCAGCCTGGTTAACGCGTGTAAGGTGTGCACCCTGTACTTGGCCAATGACATGGTAGGAGCCACCAACTTAGCAAAATTGGTGCTTTATGTTCACTTTAAACTTCTACTATGTTCACTTTGAACTTAGAGGTTCACATGCACTTTGCTAATGGATACATTTTCCTTTTCCTCTTTTTTTAATGTTTATTTATTTCTCAGAGAGAGAGAGAGAAAGAAAGTGCACAAGCAGTGGAGGGGCAGAGACAAAGGAGGACAGAGGATGCAAACCGGGTTCCACCCTGATGGCACTGAGCCCCATGCAGGGCTTGAACTCATGAGCTGTGAGATCATGACCTGGGCTGAAGTCGGACACATAACTGACTGAGCCACCCAGGTGCCCTCCATTTCTCTTTTTAAAGAGCATTTTTGTCCACCCATGCTTGACCACATGCCTTCAAATTTGCTGTTGCTAGAGAGGTAGGATGTGACAAAGGAGTTCTGAGCTTGGAGATCACAGGAACCAGGAAACTGTGAGCAGCAGCCAGTAGGATTCTGGGCAGCCTAACGCTGGGGACACTTTCTCCTCATTGGGAAAGCCACATCTGGGACCCATGCTGGTGCCCTCTCCCCCTCTCCCCATCTCATGCCCTCCCTCCCCTGCCTCCTTTAACTCAACCGTCAACCAGACCAGCAGCTGGTTAAGTGATGAAGCAGGAGGGGGTGTCCAGTCAAAATGCACGGCAAGCGGCTAACGCTCACACTCATTATTGTCACGGGGAGGGAGACCCATCTGATCGTCCCACATTTTTCAAGTGATTTGGATTTTAATCCAGTTATTTGGATTTTACGCGAAGGCAGCCGTTTCTTAAGAACTGATGACTGATATGCATCTTGGAAGTACAATGCGCAAGCTAAATAAAATACAGCTTACAAGCTGTGGGCTTCTAGGTTGCACTTCTGGCTTAAAGGAAGCCTGTCACTGCTCCTTTTTCTGCTCACCACCCGGAGGCTCTCCACAGACTCCTTCAACACATGTCTTTGGACACGAACTGTGTGCGAAGCACTGTTTTGTCCCGGCGTACGGCAGGTAGAACTCAGGCTGCTCAGTGGCCCGCCCTTGACTGACCACATTCACCGGAGAAAGATAGACGGTAAACAAAATCAGCAGGAAAAATGCACAGTGTATTAGAAATGCTTAAGGGAAAAGAAAATAGGATAAAGACCACAGGGAATAAGGGGTGGGGTCCACTTTTGAAGAGGGCAACTGGGTAAGCTTCAGTGAAAAGGCAACATGTCAGCCAAGACCTGGGGAGGTGAGTGAGACATAGAGATTAGGGGGGAGAACATTAGAGAGAGAGAGGAAACGGTGAGCACATAGGCTCTTAGGCACGTCCAAAGAGACAAAGCCACAGGAGACGTCTAAGTGGGGAAAGTAGTAGGAGAGGAGGCCAGAGAGATGGGGTGAGGGCAGCCCACCTGGCAGCCCCCGTGAGACATGAAGCCATGGAAGGTTTGGAGCGGAGGAGAGCTCTGTTCTTGCATGTTCTCCCAGGTCATCCAGCCACGATGCTGAGAGCAGACTGAAGGGACACTGTGACAAGGGTCCAGGTGGGAGATGACAGTGGCTTACAATACAGGATAGCGCTAACGTGGAGAGAACTCTTGGAACGTTTGAAGGAGAATACTTGATAGGCCGTGCCCCCTGAAATACCAGGGGTGGAATGGCCTAGCTCCTGGATTTTTTTCAGTCACCTGATAAAAATAAAATCATTTGCTTAAAGATTTTACGTTGAAAAAAAAAAACCAACTCTTCACTTAGCTGCTTTAAAACTCTTAGCCATCTTTATAGGTTGCTTCCTTCCCTACCCATGGAGAGGCCTGTGTAGGAGGCTGAGCTAAGCATATGCATCAGAAGACACACACAAAAAAGGGGAAATGGACAGCTCTGTAAGTAAACACTTGCTCATGCACCCAAAACCTGAGACAAATCAAAACAAGCTGCATCTCCTTCCAGTTTATTTTTAATGTATTTATGTGTTTTTGGTTATAGTTATTGGTTGTTTTTTTTTTAAGCACATTGCAATGTTAGAGACGGCCACCAGTCTGAAGAAGGAGAAGGAGGAGGAGGAGGAGGAGGAGGAGGAAGACAAGGAGAAGGATCCACTGGAATGCAGAGCCACTCCTGGCTCTTGCCTCGGACTCCACCAGTCTATGGGTTTGTAGAATGGGAACTGCAGACTTGGGCCATTCAGAACCTCAAAATGTCTCTAATTCATTACAGACTTAACATTTGATACGCATGCTGGGTGCCACAGCATTTCCTGTGAATTAAAATTCATCCCGTAATACTGTGGGTAAGAGGATGTATTCCATATTCCAGATATTCCCCGGGCTGTTCCGTGTCCTCGTCTATTTGTGCTCCATAACAACATACCACAGCCCGGGGGGCTTAAACAACAAACATCTATTTCCTCACTGTTTCAGAGGCTGGAAGCCCATGATCAAGGTGTCCGCACATTCAGTTTCTGGTAAGAGCTCTCCCCTTGGCGTGAAGATGGCTGCCTTGCCCCTGTGTTCTCACATTGCCTTTTCTCTGTGTGTGCCCAGAGGGACAGAGATCTCTGGCACCTTTCCCTCTTCTTAGGAGGCCACCAGCCCTGTCAGATTACAGGCCCATGCTCGTGACTTCATTCAGCCAGAATTACCTCTTCACGGGTTTATCTCCTAACAGTCACATTGGGGGGTTAGGGCTTCAACATGAATTTGGGGGGGACACACTTCAGTCCATAAAAGGCAGGAGTGGCAACAGTCCTGTTTCTCCCCTCCTGGCCAGTGTGACCAGGCACATTATCTGGGCAGGTAGAACCTCCTCCCCACCCACAGCGGAGGCTGATGTGCCCCATTAAAAACGGCAAGTGGTTATCTTCTCTTAACTGGGGGGTTCCCTCATGCTCCACCTGCCGCTCTTACCCTCTTTGGGCCCCCACTCCGACATGGCCTCAGCAAGTGGCATTGGGCATGGTTTCTCTTACTTTGCCGAGACGCCCTTGGCTTTCCACCCATGACCCCACAGCATCCCTCTGTGCGTCCCGAGGCTACTTACTGCACACTCTTTGAGTGAGTCTGCTTTCTTTTTTTTTTTTTTTTTTTTTTTTTTTTGGCTGTGGAATCCCTCCGGGCCACGTGCAAGGAAACCCAGAGGGCCAGAAGGTCAATGCCTCAGAAAGCATCTGTCAATCAATGATGAGCTGGGAGTTGCTGGATAATGCCCAGCGTCCCTGCCCCCTCGGTTGGAGTCAGGCTGAGGCATGTTCTAAAGAGTCTCCTGGTGGGGTCAGGCTCTAGTTTGCCCACAGGGGCAAATGGCTTATTGACTTCCTTCCTTTCCGTCTCCCTTCCCACCCTACCCCCCCACCCCCATGCTTCTTGGCGTCACCTCCTAAATAAACCGTTTGCTTCTGAAGTCCTGCATCGGTGTCTGCATCCGAGAGACCTACCCTCCAACTGAGGACAAGGCAGTGTGGCCAGCCCCGCCTCCGACTAGCGCTTCCCCAAGACAAACGTCTCCCTGCCCGGTACCCCGGCTCTTCACAGACCCCACAGGGAAGCCTTTCCGGTCCCAAGGCAGGGGTCCCAAGACAGCTCCCCAACCCAGCCACACAGGCATGTTCCCGCTTATGAGGGCGGTATATGGGCGCAGACATGGTTCCCTCAGCACCCTCCCTTCCGGAGGGCTCTCACTTGTCTCTGTCTGCAATGGCACGGTGGCCCCTTGCGGCAGTGTCTGGTCCCCCCCCCCCCCACCCAGCTGCTGCGTGCAAGCCAAAGGAGACCCCCCTGGGCCCTCCCCTCAGACTTCTGGCCTTGTCAGGCTCACCACTGCTGGGATAAGCAAGGGGCCCAGGGCTGGAGGTTTTTCGAATCCCTAGGGGCCCAGGAGCATCCTTGGACGGCTGAGCTCCACGTGCTGAGCTGAAAGAACTGAGAGCGGAGCCCCAAAGGTGGCAAAAGGGGGCCCCCCGAAGAAACGAGGGTCTCACTGGTGATCAGGTCTTGAAGTCCATCATGATTTGGTATCTCATGATAATCCCTTCTTAGGAGGGGATGGGCTGCTAGTGCCTGGGCCAGTGCCGACGTGCAGAATGGCTGTGGTGGGTCCACCTTTGATCCAACCCCGTGTCGTGACCCAGGTGCATTTCAGAGCTCCGAGGTAAGAATTTGGGCCAGCCCATTTGTTCAGAGTGGGAACCGAGGCATCCAGAGGTTTCTAGAAACACCCTTGGGGTTTTGTTTGTTTGTTTGTTTGTTTGTTTGTTTGTTTTTAGTGCCTCGTTCCTCACTCTTCCTCACTGACAGTGCCTAAAACCAGTCTCAGCAAGCCAGGAGTTGTCTGTGTTTCCGAAGCCAGAGTCCTTCACCTCTGTCCCTGACACCACGTTGAGTCTATCCTGTCAGGACCTTCTCCATTCCAGCCCTTTGGTCAGGGTCAGCCTTTCCCGGGAGGATGCTGACCCCCGATCCCTCTACCCATGTGCTTGATTCTCGTAGAAGTGGGTCCACAGCAAAATGAGTTCCAGGAGGGCCAAGGTAGATTTTTATGCTCGACACTCTATCTCCAGTGCCTAGAACGCCGCCTGCACATAATAGGTGCTTAATACAAACTGCTGTCTAAATGAATGAATGAAGTGACTCTTTGATAAGGCTTGGAGCAGTGGCCTGGCCAGCCCAAGGCCGGTCCCCACGGCACTCCCCTTGCTGGCTGGCTAAATGCTTCCCCATTTCCTCCTTTGTCAAGCAGGACCCCGTGGAAGCTGTGAAATGCAAGTGATGGGATAGGATTTGGGGGAAGAAAGCCAAACCCGGAAGAATGGAGGAGGCCGAAAGCAAAGCCCAGAAGACAAGAGGAGGGAATTCATTCATCAAGGGGAGAGAAGCAGGTTCGAAGATGGAGGGGGTGACCCGAATGGGAGACAGGAAGGCAGGACTAGGGGACCGACTACATGGGGGGGGGGCGGGAGAAGTTAGCGAGACGACAGAGTTACGGATTGTTCCAGATTTCTCCAGCCCAAGACTGGAGGGCGACACCACTCACTGAAATCAGGAGCATATTAAGAAGAGCGTCCTCAGGTCTGAAAGTTCAAGTCTCGGCAACGGAGAGCCTGACTCCCTGCATATCAAATCGGAAATTATTCAGGCGTCTATCTGAGTAATTTGATTGACACCTACAGAGGCATCTTTGCTAAATCAAGCTATAACATGCACACCCTACTGATACATAATGCATGAAATACGGACCTTGAGCTCACCTTCCTCCTAGAAACACGCATGACCTTTCTTCAGCAGGCAGAATGCACACGGAACAGAGGCACCGAGCTCAAGGTCACAGCCCTGTAGGGTTTGTAGTTTTCTGTCGGCTGCTTATGGGGCCACAGGGGCCAGAAAGGGCTTCTCTGGTCTGAAAGCAACACTTGGCGTGTTCGGAGTGGTTGCTTTTCACAGACGCTGTAAATTCCAGCTCATTGGTCTGTCCCGTTTTCCATTCGGAGGCGCAGCGAGAGGTTTCTGGCAGAGCTTGAAATAAAGCTGCCCGTGTGCTAATCCCTTCCCGGGTGGGGCTCCGTCTTGCTCTGGCACCTTCCCTGGCTCTCCCTCCCATCCTGCTGCTGGTCTGTCCACTTTCCTTCCCTTTGCATTTTGGTTTCTGACTTTTTGTTTTGTTTTGTTTTGTTTTTTAACCGCACGGGTGTGGCTTCACGTAAAGCAAATTGTTCTTTGGAGATCGGGCTCCTCCCACAACATGCGGGGATGTGGGACAGATCGGACGGATCCAAACACGAATCCCAATCCTGATCCTGAAGGTATGGATGCCGGCTGTGGTGGGAAGGATGAACGGAGAGGTGAGGAAGGGTGGCAGGTCTAGAAGCATCCCCCAGACAAGCTGCCGTCAGGCTGGCTGTGAGGTTGCCGCGAGGAACAAGGGAGTCCCCGTCCTCGGGTTGGTTAGAGCCCCATGGGCCATGCCGTGCCTTGACGTCCCCTCTTCTCAGAGCTGAGCAAGCTTAGGCGGGGAGCAGTGTAGACATTCCCAGCCCCTGACCTTCTTAGTGGCAGAATTCTTAGGTCCCCCGACTCGACTCTGTACACCCTTTATCACAACTGCCTGACGGCTGAACAGGAGTAGGTTCCATCAAACATTTTGAATGACCCTTATAACCTAAGAAGCAGAAAAACAAAATTTCTTTTTAAGAACCAGAAATCCAGTTTAATGCCACTTTCTAACTCCCCTTTATGTTCAAGATTGAAGTTGCAAAGAATAGCTTGATATTCGACCTGTTATCCAATATTGCTTGTGATAAAGACTGGCCGAGACAGCGTGCTTTTAACTCAAAATAAGCGTCGTAAACGCAACAGAAAGGAGTGAGGCTCTTAAACCAGTTCGATAAATGCCAGATCCAACGTCTTAGAAGGGCCATAGATTGAGAAAGGTTACCAGCCCCTCCTCCAGCCCACTGTCTGCCTTACTCTAGCTGCTAAGACCGTTTGGTCACCTAATGCCATACTCTAGTCTGGGGAATGCCCGGTTGGCAAGGTTATCGATAGGCTGTTCCAAAAGTTTTGCAAACTCGCCAGGGCGAGGAGAGTGTCGGGGAACCCAGACTACCCAGGGGATCACCTTTCTCCCCCCCCCCTTTCTTCTGCATGGGAAGGGGGCACCTTTGAAATGCAAATGCATTTCCTTAAAATTAAAGAAATCCCAGGGCAGCCTCTAGGTGGGAAAAGATGTGCAGGAGGAGAGTGAGTCAGGTGACCAGGCAGCCTGAGCGGAGTCGAGTGTGAGCAGAACGCACGGAAGAGCCACGCTGTGGTGCACGCGCACTGTTCAGGGCACTGGGTGGGGACGTCAGCACACACGCAGCCCTGCCCTGCACCGATCCAGAAATGAGAGGCTGCTTTGATCAAAGGCAACACGCTGCCTGCCTTCCCCGAGAGGCGAGCGGCGAAGCCACAAGTCGGAACAGGCTCTAGAGAAAGCGGAGTCCCCGAGAGCCAGAGTGGAACCTTCCCAGGTGTGCAGTCGGGGACACAACCCAGGTGACATGTGCCGCTCAGCCTTCCCCAGGCACGGGGATGTTGGAAGGGAGGAGAATGCACGGAAGGGCGGAGCTGCTTCCTGCTCTGGGAGGTGGTGGGGAAGCGGGGGGGTTGGGGACAGAGCCAGGCTCAGGCTGAGAGCTGACTGTAGACAAAGTGGAAGCCGGCGCAGGTTTGGATCTAGGCCAGTGACTCTGTGTGGCCTTGGGCAAATCACTGAACCTCTCTGAGCCTCGTTTCCTCATGAGCCACAACAGCTATGGCAAAGATTCACTGTGAGAATGACATCAGTGTGGGGCGCCTGGGTGGCTCAGTCGGTTAAGTATCCGACTTCGGCTCGGGTCATGATCTCAGGGCTCGGGGGTTCGAGCCCCGCGTCGGGCTCTATGCTGACAGCTCAGAGCCTGGAACCTGCTTCCGATTCTATGGCTCCCACTCTCTCTCTCTGTCTGCGCCTCTCCCGTTCGTGCTGTGTCTCTGTCTCCCAAAAATAAAGAAACGTTAAAAAAAAATTAAAAAAAAAAAAAGGATGATATCAGTTGTATATTTACACACACACGCACACACACATACATGCACCTAACACAGTGCCTGGCACCTAGCAGGTACTCATTAAGTATCGGTTTTCTTGTCACACCCCAAATCCTACTTACACATTTAAGGAAAGCCATTCGAGGCAGAAATTCCTGCCAGAGAGAACTTCCTGCGTAGGTTAAATGTACCAAGCGCAGGCCTGAATCCCACCCATCCCCCAGACTGCCCACACAGACGTTCCCATCACTGCACACACAGCTCTGCTCTCGCAGGTTACGACCAGCATTCGGCCCTTGACATTCTGCTGAACGGCTCCACCCTTGCTCTCCGCCCTCAACTTCCCGGGGCTCGTCGTCTACGACACCCATGCAGCCCCGTTGTTCTGTTGCGCATTTTTCTTTTGTTCATTCTCGCCTCCCGGGATCTAGGCTTTGCCTAAATGTCCTTCCCCCCACCCATCCCCACACGGAACACTTGCTTCCTCAGTCAAGCATTGTTCCTCCTGGTCGATGGAAGCCTCTCCCGGGACGGGGTGGGGTGGATTGGTTTGTTTGTTACACTGAAGTCTTGAGATAATGTTTCATTTATGTTTCCGTGGGTCCGCGGCGCCTGCGGCCGCTTTGCTTCTTTTCTTACCTTTCATTCCTTCCAAAATTGAATGTATGTACACGCCTAGGCACCGCTAAGCGCCTGGGAAACCCTGGTAGCCGGGCTCAGAGGCCCCTTTTTATTGGCACGCGGCTTACCTAGAAGCAGGTCCTGAGAAGAGGGAGACGCTGCATGTGAGTGAAAGGGGAGAAGTCGTTGGATTCTCCTCGCAGAAAATTTTTAGGAAAAGCAGACGGTCTCGCCTCCCCCCCCCCCCCCCCGCCATCCCTTTCCCAGCTTTGGAGTTCTTGCAAGCTGAGCTCTGGGCCGTGCTGGCCTCCCTGAAATAAAGGATGGGAGGGTGAGGGGACAGGAGGAGGAAGACATCCCCGGAAGCTGGAGACGTCAGCTGGCATCGTCTCCTCCCCAGGCACCCAGCTTGAAGGGATATATTTCTGCATGGCTCTGAGAGAAAGGGAGCTCTGTTTAGAAACATGCGTCTCCTCCGCTGGCTGGCACCTCAGCTATGAGCGATCGACGAGAAGGAGCTCAAGAAGCCACAAGCCCCGCGCGAGGTCAGGTGCCGTCCAGCATCCACCTGCAGACGTGTGTGGGCGAACCCAGCACCACTGCCCCACAGCTAACCAGGAAGCCAGGTGTCTCCCCCTGAGGGTGCCGTGGTCCTGGCCTGGGAGGCACAGCTGGTGGGAAGCCCGTGAACGTTAGGTTGTGTCCTATGACCTCCACCTGGAACAGAAATGAGCGCATCCCTCAGAAATGGCAGATTTGGCATCAGCCTTGGGCGTTGGTTGTGCCGCCATTGATACAATACGCAGCGGTGACCCAGCACTGAGGGTCAATGGTGGGCACATCAAAGGGCTTATTCTCCACTGCTGTCAGCCCAGGGCACACAGGGGCATAGCGGGTTGAATGGTGGCCCCCGCATGAGATATATGTGTGTCCTAACCTCCAGAAGCTGGGAGTATGTATGGCCTTATGTGGAAAAAGGGTCCTTGCACCCGTGTTAAGGTAAGGACCTCAAGACCAGGTCTTAAGACCAGGTCAAGACCGGATCTCAGCTTTCAGTGACTGGGTGATACAGGAGATGGTGGCTGGCTGCAGACAGAACCACGTGGTTTTGGAGCGCTGATTCCTTAGTCACGTGACCCATCAGTCTGGCTACCCACCTCTTAGACTCAGACCTTAAATGGTGCCCTTTCTCTATGGTGCCCTCAAACTCCATATGCAAGTGTTTATCTTTATCTTTCTTCTTTTACTTAGCACATCCTGTATTTTCTCTTCTTTCTTTCTTTCTTTTTATTATTTTTTCTTGGGAGAGAGAGAGAGGGAGAGAGAGATCATGAGCGAGTGGGGGAGAGGCAGAGGGAGAGAGAGGCTCTGCCCAGCACAGAGCCTACCACGGGACTCGATCTCATGACCGCGAGATCATACTCTGAGGCGAGCTCAAGAGTTAAACGCTCAGCCGACTGAGCCACCCATGTGCCCCGCATCCTACATTTTCTAAACCACCTCTTCTGTCCTTGGTTTTTCCCTTGAGCATTTAACATTTCACTACATCACACCTCTCCCATATTGAGAGCTACAAGTAGGGTCATGGAAGGCTTTGACTGCAAGAGCCACGAAATATCAACAATTTTCAATACACTCTCCGCGTTTGTACGCACGCAACGCAGGTAGACTCAAAAACAGAAGCGACTTGTCCGTTTATCTCCTCCAACTACATTGGGAAGATAAGCTGGAATTTCCTGACACGCTACATTTGTTGTACAACCAGGGTGAACGGGGATTGGCCGTACTCACCTCGCAATGGTGGATGAACTAGGTTGTGAAAACATCTTATAAATAAATAAGTACCCGTTGCTCCTGAGGAGGGCTGTGTCCAGATCAGGGCATATATTGCGATTAGATTTAACATTAGCGTAAACGTTCTGCAACCTGTCATTTTCTCAGCTGGGTTTGCACTGCGCCCACATAAGACAGTCAGCAAAGAGTGACAGAGAAGCACAGAAGTCTGGGGGGGCGGGGGGTGGGGAGCAATTAGGGCGAAGAGAAAAAGGGAAAAGAAAAAAATAGTCTCAAAAAGATAACATCGTACCACACAGAGCAGGTAGGGTTTGGGAAGAGGCTGTTAAGAGGTAGAAAAAGAAAATAGACATTTTAGGAGTGGCTGTAAGCATGTCTTATCTAATTCAAATGTTTAGAAAGTCAGCAATTTGCATACGGCACCTGTATTAATCAGACACTTGATTGAGCAGAGCCTTCTCGTTCCTGTCCTCCATCAAACTGTCTAGAATGACACAGGGGGGAATTCACTCTGACGTTCAAATGAGTAACAGGGAAGACGGTCCAAAGCCACCAGTCAACAAAATAATTGGGCGGTCGTATTAAGGAATCATTGTATCTACCAAAGGAAAACCTCATTTTGACTGCAAATGTGGAAAAATCATTTCAAAGGCTGCATGGCAAAGAGTAGTCAAGCACATAACCTGTCCCCAAAGAAAGACAAGCTGAACTGGTAAATCCACCTCTGGATTGTTCAGCGTTGTAGACGATTATCCAAGATGGCGGCTTCTGTGTGTTATTCTGAGTGTCTCGCGGAACTGCTGGTTGGCTATGCACGAGCTGTTCTGAGCTACCAAATACTCACTTTCCAGTGCCCTCCGTACATAGAGGAGCCGGGATGACTCGGTTTTGGAGACAAGAGGAAGTTCACTGAGGATGGGAGTTAGGTTATGGGAAGGTTTTTTCTCCTGGCAAGAGGCAGGTAAGGGGAAGAGGGGAGCTACCCTATCTCCCTTTGTTTCTGCTCTGTACGTGGTTTTGATGTATGAGTTGAAATAGCCATTTTGCAGCCCCAAGGTGACAAGGACAAGGGACAGAAAGCCAATAACTAAGGAGGTCAGAGTGAACAGAGAGAAAACACCTGGTTCTCTGAAGACTCAACGGAGCCGTTGAACCAACAGCAGCCTTCGCCTCCCTCCAGATTTCTTACGTGGAAAAGCAAATGCCTGTGGATTTCGGGTACCGTTTGGGATTTCTGTCATTTGTAGCCCCAAGCATTCCTAGCCGACACGCCATATGGCAGAGGTCCTGATGGGCCTGATGCAAGAGGGAGACCCTGAGCGTCTGATAAAGCAGCGCTTCAAGTAGCCTGCAAGCGTCTGTTTGTACCTTGATGTTAGCGACCGGTTGGTGAAGTTAGTGGCTCGGAGCAAAGACAGAAACGGAAGAGGCGGTATGGGGTCTGTGACCTTGGAATATGGGGAGGTACCAGTGGGCAGAAGCCAAGGGGCTTTGTGAGAATAGGGGCACGAACGGGACGACTTCGGGGCCTCAGTGACAAAGTACAGCACGCGCCGAAGGGAAAGGGAACAGGACTGGACGACGGCAGGTGAGGGAGGGCTGCTGGGCGGACCCTGGGAACAGAACCGTTGAGCCACATGGTAGGCGTAGGTTCAGCTTTTAGCAGATACTTCCATGTAGTGTTTCAAGGTGCCGCACCAACTTATACCGCGTATGTGGGAGACATGAATTTCACTTGTACCGTGCATCCTCACCGACACTCGGTGTGGTCAGGCTTTTGAATTTTAGCCATTATGGTACCCGCATCGAGACGTCGTATTATAACTAAGTTGTGCATTTCACTAAGGACTGATGAGATTGAATACTTTTACGAACGCATGCCAGCCTTTTGGATATCTTGCCCCTCTATGGATTGTGGGCTTTCTCTTACAAAGTAATAGGATTCCTTTATTTACCCTGGAGAGGTGGCTTTTGTCAGACAGATACATTGCCAGTATCTTTTCCCACTCTCTGGCTTGGTTTTCAGTCTTTTCACATTTTTTTCCTCCACGAATAGTTCTTTTTTTTTTTTTTAATGTAGTTGAATTTAACAATTACTCCTTTTATGGTTATTACTTTTTGCGTCCTGTTTAAGAAATATTTGCCCACCTTAAGGTTATGAAAACAGGCCCCTATTTCTCATCTAGACGTTGAATTATTTTAGCCTTCACTTTTAGGTCTGTAATTTTCCTGGAACTGGTTTTTTTTTTTCTTTTTTTATGTAGTATAAGATAGGAATTGAGATTTTTTTTCCATATGGATATCCAATTAACTCAGGCCATTATGGAAAAAAAAATCTTTTAATGCACTGTTATATTAACTTTGTCATAAATCAAAGTAACCTTATATGAATGAGTCTGTTTTTAATATTTTCCTCTTGTACATTGCTTAATATCTCTATTTTTCATAAATAGTATTCTCTCTTAATTGCCGAAGCTTTAGAATATCTCTTACTGTAATAAACCCTCTAATTTTATTTCTCTTCTTTAAGGAGTACTTGGGTACTATCCTTTGTATCTTCATATACATTTTATAATCAGCCTGTCACTTCCCCCCCCAAAAAGAAAAAAGGCAAAACAAACAAAACATCCTAAATATCCTAAATCCTGAATATTTAAGACCAGTTGGCTTCTTTGACAACATTGAACCTTCTCATCCATGAACATAGTATATTCCTCCTTCATTTAGATCTTATTTAATTTCTCTCATAACGTTTCCTTGCACATTTTTCATTAGATTTACTCTAGATGTTGAGGTTTGGGAGATACTATTGTAAACGGTATGGATTTTATTTCCTTTGTGTTATTAGTATATAGGAATACAATTGACTGTTATATACTGAGAGTGTACTCAGTTCACTGCTGAATTTACTTGATAATTCCAATATTTTTCTGTAAATTCTTTTGTCTTTTTCTAAATAAACAACCATGCCATCTGCAAATATCAGCGGTATGCTATATCCCTTTTGAAACCTCATTACTTTATTTATTTTCTCTTGCTAGAAATTCTAGTATAACAGAAGAAAAGTGATTCAGGTATTTTTTTTTTTTCTCATTCCTAATCTCAAAGGATGGCTTGCACTATTTTACCTCTAATGATGTCTGTGGTAGATTTTTGTGCCTAGGCCCGTTATCAGGTTAAAGAAATGACATCTACTTCTTTTTTGGTAAGTAAAGATTTTCTCAGGAATGCATATAGACTTTTATCAAATGCTTCTTCTGCATCCAATGAGATGGCTGCGTCTTCTTTATTCTATTTCTACTATTCTGTATTCTCTATTATTCTCTATTCTGTTTGCCCTTTACTAGTGTGATAAATTACAACTGCTGTCTTTTGATTATTAACCCATTTCTATACCTCTGACATGAACCCAAATTGGTTGGGCTTTGTACTTTTTTTTTAAATTTTTTTTTCAATGTTTATTTATTTTGGGACAGAGAGAGACAGAGCATGAACGGGGGAGGGGCAGAGAGAGAGGGAGACACAGAATCGGAAACAGGCTCCAGGCTCCGAGCCATCAGCCCAGAGCCCGACGCGGGGCTTGAACTCACGGACCGTGAGATCGTGACCTAGCTGATGTCGGACGCTTAACCAACTGTGCCACCCAGGCGCCCCGCAAATATTTGAATAAAGAATTTTAATTTACATTTATGAAAGAAATTCAGCTGTAATTTTTTGTCTTGTGCTGCTTTTGCATTATTTTGAGTTATAGCTGGCTTTCTCAAACAAGTTTTCACATGTCTTTTGCCTTCTTATTCTTTGGAAGAACTGTGTAAAAGCAGTATGATTCATTTATTAAAGTTTGGAAAAATTCATCGGTGAAACCATCCGGGCCTGTAGTTATCTTGAGGGAAGAGTTTTTAATAATGGATTCGATTTTAATAGATATTGGGTTCTTCAGAATTCCTATTTCTTTCTGTGTTCACTTGGATAAGATCTGTTTTTTAAAATTATCAAATGTATTGGCATAGTTATTCAAAATATCACCTCATTTTTTAGTGTGAGGGGAATCTGTAAAGATGTCCCTTTTTTTCATCCCTGTGGTTGATAATTTGTATTCCCCCAGCCCTCTCTCTCTGTCTCTCTCTCACACCCCCACTCTCTCCCTCTCTGTCTCTCACACACACACTCTCTCTTACAGACACACACATTCACACACACACAGACACACACTCTCCCACTCACACTTTCTCTTTCACAAACACATTCTCTCACATACACACCTTCTCACACACTCTCTCACAACTCTCTCTTACACATTCTCTGTCACACACACACACACACTCTCTCACACACACCCTGACACAACTTTCTCCCACACGCTCTCTCTTACATTTCTCTCATACGTACTCCCTCTCACATTTTTCACACCTCTTTCTCACGCACTATCTCACACTCTCACATACAAACACACACACACACACACACTCTCTCACACACACACACACACACACACACACACACACACGCATAGTCTTCCTAGGGGTTTTATTAATTTTCTGTATGTTTTGAAAAAGCCAACTTGACATTTTGCTCCCTTTCTCTAGTGTATATTTGCTATATATTTCATTAAATCCTTATCTCTATTACATAGGCACGTGGTTGTGTTTTATTTTTCTAACTTCTTCATACAAATACTCACATCGTTACTCTTCAGCCTTTTTTCTTTTCTAATATATGCCTTCGAGGCTATATAATTCCTTGAAGCCCATGCTTCAATAGGCCCCATTTTATCGTCATTTCACTCCCTTTTCGTATTTATTTCTAGATTAATTCCATTGCAGCCAAAGACTGTGATGTCACCTCCTTAAAATTTGCTGAAATTTGCTTTGTGGCCCAGCATAGCATCAATTTTGGGAAATGTTTCGCACGTACGGGAAAACCATGGACGCCTTGCGCCTCTTGGGTGTGTTTTCTCTATATGTTACGAGGTCCCATCGTTGGCCCGGTGGCTCAGTGGTTCCAGAGCCTTACTGACTGGATTGCGTGTTTACATTCACTGGCACTGTTAAATCTCCCACGATGAGCATGGACGTTTTAAGATATCGTTTTATTACTTTCTGACTTCCACGTTTCTTTGGAGAAGTTAGGCGTTCGTGTTGCTCTTCAAAGTCGTTGCCTTTTTTTTCCTTAATTTTTAAGATTTTCTCTGTCTTGAGTTTTTGCAGGGGTGTATTAGACTGTGATATATCGAGATGCATTTATCTTGTATTTATCCTATTGGGGAACCTTCTAGAACCTGTGGCTGGATCTTTTCTCAACTGAAGGACATTCTTCACTTTTAACTCCTAAAATTTCTGCTCCGGTTTCATTCTCTCTCCTCTCCTTCTGATATTCTAGTTATAATTCGGGAGTCTAGTTCCACATATTTTTCGCCCGATGCCTCACAGTTCATACCTAGAGAAGACTCAGCCAAGCGAACGTGCCCGTTGGCACATTGGTAGCCCGTTTCACCACGTACACCCTTGGAAAAGCTCTTCCATACATTTTCACCCAATTCCCATCCTCTGTTTTTCCCCTTAAACGCATTCCAACATGTTTCCTTGTGCCAAAGACAGTGACCATCTTGCTCTCTCTTTTGTTGGCCCTACAACCCACTTTTACAGCTGTTCCCAGGAGGGCTCCCTGAAGAGCCAAGGAGAACCTCGGGACAAGGCTTTGCATTTGTCAGTTGGGGGCTGTTGAAGCAGCATGCCAGGCAAAAGGAATATCATTAGTAGGGAAGATAAAATAATGCAACTCCGGAGTTAAAAAACAGAACTTTGGGGCCATCTGGGAGGCTCAGTCGGTTAAGCGTCCCACTTCAGCTCAGGTCATGATCTCGCGGTCCATGAGTTCGAGCCCCGCATTGGGTTCTGTGCTGACAGCTCACGAGCCTGGATCCTGCTTCTGATTCTGTGTCTCCCTCTCTCTCTGCCCCTCCCCTGCTCATGCTCTGTCTCTCTCTATCAAAAAGTGAATAAACGTTAAAAAAAAAATTAAAAAAAAAACAACTTTTTTCACTGTGGGAAGACAAGACAGCCACAAGCCCTTCCAGTCTTTAGGAAGGCTTCCTCTTGGTCTTTAAATGATGCCAAACATGATTTGATTTCTTAAAAAGCTCTTGTCATAAACACCCGCCTTCCCCCAAGCAAAAGCAAAAGCAAAAAGCAAATCCCATGTGCTCTGTATCTATTTCCTTGTGTTTGCCTCATAATAACCCAGTGAGATAGATCTATTATCTCCCTTCTAAAGTGGGGAAAACAGGCTTAGTTAACAGAGGCAGTAAATGGAACACGCAGGGCTCGAACTTAGAACTGCCCGGCTCATTTCAAGCCCGGGCACTCCTCCTGCGTAAAAATCGCACCTCCTTACTTTTCTCCCTTACCTTCTGACACTCCCCTGCTTTTTCTTCCCAAAACACATTCAGCACATCTAGTGACAACCAGGTGACACAGGAACCCGGGGCCCCTCGGCCACAAGAGTCCCCACACAGCTCTCACTCGTGCGGGGCAGCACCCCGCTCAGCCGGGGATGGGGTCCAGGCCCTTGCGCTTGGGTCTGTGATGGCTGCGGTGCTGGCCCTCCCCAGCCCGCTCACCTTTTCACTCCTCGGTGACTCAGCCAGATTTCTGTGCCTCACACGACAATGAAGCCTCCGTGAGGGCGAGACACTTGCTTCATGAAAACAGAGACACTTAGAAAACAACCGCAAAGGGGCGCCTGGGTGGCTCTGTTCAGTTGAGCGTCTGACTCTCGATTTCGGCTCAGGTCACGACCTCACCGTTCGTGAGATCGAGCCCCACATCGGGCTCTGGGCTGACAGGGCGGAGCCTGCTTTGGGATTCTCTCTTTTCCTCTCTCTCTCTGCCTCCCTCTCAAAATAAATAAATAAACATCAAAACAAAAACAAAGATAAGCCAAAGAGGAGTAGGGCACGGGTCACAGATGTTGGCAAGGAAACAGGCTTTGGACCAGGAGCCGGTTGTGTGTGTGCACAGAAGCCCCCAGAAGCGTGCGAAGAGGTGTCTGCGTCCATGTGCTTTGAGGGTGGACAGAACCCAGGAAGGGGCTGAGCGGCTTTGACAGGGGCGGGCGGGCGCCGGGGAAGGGGCCCTCGGGTGGGGAGGCAGAGGGGGCCCGTCTCGGTGGGCAGTTCCAGAAGCTGACTGACACATGATTCCGGGCGGGCCGCCCCCCGTGTGCTCATCGTCCTGCCAACTCAGCCTGAAGAGACACAGCGTGCTTATTCGTCCGGAAGGCCCGGCTCGGGCTGGCCTCGGCCTCGTTGGCCCATCAGCCGTCAGCATTCCGGAGGCCTGTCACACGGCCCAACACCCACACAATTCCCGGGAACCTGAGAGACCCCAAGTTCCTTCTCGGGCCAGGCTCAGGGTTCGGCGGGGAGCTCAGGGCCTCTTAGCTCCTTCCTGTGCTCTCCTAACCTGCTCGGCCAAACCCATGAGCCCCCCCCGGCCCCCCACGACAGAGCAGAGAGCCCCCAGACGCCCAGCAGCCAGGGGTCCCCCTTCTCCACTGCCACTGCCTCCCAGTCAGGTGCGAGGGTTGGGGGCTGAGGGGCGAGACTGCTAATCAGTCAGGAAACCCTGATTGCATCTTAATAACAAATGCAAAGCACCCAAGAGCAGCAATTTGCAGTAATGGGCAAAATCAGCAGGTCCCTGGGGCTCGACAGGAAGTAAACACTCTCCAGGCTCAAACTGGGGGGGCGGGGGGGGGAGGAAAAATCATCGGTGAGGGTGGGCCTGGCGATGCCTAGTGCCGCTGGGGCTTTCGGCCCCAAGAGGGGAGAGATTGGCATCAGAAGAGAACAAGATTAGACTTAGAGGAAGGCCAAGCTGAGTCCGGAGCGGCCTCTACCTGGAGGCCAGGAGACTCCACACCCCCCAGCCTCCCACTGGGGGGAATGGGACACACTCTCCCCGTCCCCAACTGCCAAATGGCAGCCCGAGACAAACAGAAAAGACCGCCGCTGGCAAAGTCTGGCTACGCAAGTGTGTCTGACTCAAAGCATCCCTGGTTGAGGGGTGACCAGGAAAAGGCTCATTCTTCCCCCGCCAGCCTTGCTTCCTGTTCACACGTCGAGTCAGAGTGGGGCTGGGCCCTCACCATAAAATATCGCCACCCCGCCCGGAGACCCCTTTCTCTCACTCCCTCCTTGGAATGGAAAGGAGAAGTTATTCCCTCTGGAAGGTGAAATGTTTTTCACCGCGTCCATTTTTCTTCCTCTTTGAAAATGTTCCCAGCACCGAAGACACATATTTTCCTTACATGTAATTTGATTCGGATGGTTTCTTGACCTGCATCCAAATCGAGCTGTGGGTAATTATTACTGTCACTATTGTTATTAATACTGATATTTATCATAATCTCACAAATGCCAGGGACGGCCCTTAATCTTGCTGCTTTATTTGGCTGAGAGGAAAATGCGACACCCTGGCCTCCCTCCCAGTTTCTCCTCTTGTGTTCGCTTTTACCCAGCTCCTACGAGGTGAGGAATTAGCCTAGTTACCGGTGATCCCCATTCAGCTGTAACTCTGCACCGTGTTCAGAGGATACAGCCAAGGCCAGCAGGCAGAAGCGACAAAAAGTCAGATTTATCTCATTATAATGAGAAAATATCTAACCATGAGGGCTTCTAATCGGATGCCTTGTAAAGTAGTGAGCTCCCCATCACCAGAAGTAGTCAAGGAGGGGGGCCACAAAGATCGTCCTGCAGGTATGCTATTTAGGGAAGTAATGAATTAGGACCTTGGTTCTCAAATTGTAGGTCTATCGGAGGCATCGGAAAGGCTTGCGCTCAAATTGCTGGGCCATACTCTCAGAGCTGCTCATGCAGTAAGCCTGAGGCTGGGCCCAAGAACAACATGTCTAACACATTCCCAGGTGAGGCTCTGATGTCGCCGGTCCAAGGGCACATTTCAAGAGCCACCGAACTAAGGGGAAGGCCAGAAGAGGTCAGTTAAAGATTTTATGACACCACGGAATAGGAATTATTGGGGCGCCTGGGCGGCTCAGTCGCTTGAGCGTCCGACTTCAGCTCAGGTCGTGATCTCACAGCTTGTGGGTTCGAGCCCGGCGTCGGGCTCTGTGCTGATGGCTCAGAGCCTGGAGCCTGCTTCGGATTCTGTGTCTCCCTCTCTCACTGCCCCTCCCCCACTCTCTCGCTCTCTTTCAAAAAGAAACATTAAAAATTTTTTTAAAAATAAGAATTATTTACAAAGAAGACCCAGAGTGACCGGCGGGGGGTAAAGGGATCAGGTGTGACGGTTCTCTTACGAACTCCACGCGGATGTTTAACCAGAGGACAACTCAGTCTCCATCTTCTAGCCCTGTCGTTTCTCCACAGATAACCTGATTTACCCCACAAATGCTCAACTGTTGGCTCGGCCTATCGCTGGAAATTTTCCACGGCCTCATTTAGTTCGGGCGGGAGACCACACGTATTCGCGAAGACAAGCCCCTGGCGCCGACTCTCCCTGCGATAACTGGACGCCTTCTGGCTTCGCTGCCCTAACAGCAAAAATAAAACAAACAAACAAACAAAAAAGCCCTTTCCCCCGACATGTGATGAGCCACCGCGGTAACACAACCTTCGCTTGTGATTTCGGTTACTCGGCTGCTCTCGGGAGCTGTGAAACTTCCCAGAACAACGTTTTGTGAAAGTCACATAGGAGCCCCACGGGCAGCTGTAGAGGAAAGTAAGGAAGGAGAGGAGAAGGAGTCCAATAATACCTCACAAAACCTGACCCTGGATGTGGGCTTCCTGACTGCAGACCGTTTTCCTTGCCCGTTATCATATATATACATATATAATTTTTTTTTTTGAGAGAGAGAGAGAGAGAGAGCAGAGGAGAGGGACAGAGGGAAAGAAAGAATCCCAAGCAAACTCCCTGCTCGGTGCAGAGCCCAAGGCGGGGCTCGATCCCACGACCCTGGGATCGTGACCTGAACTGAAATCAAGAGTCAGACCCTCAACCAACTGAGCCACCCAGGCGCCCCAGCTTCCCACAAAACCATGCGGAGTAGACGAGACAGGCATCATTAACTCCATTTTACTGATAAGGAAGTTGACACCTTGAGAGTTTCTGAATTGCCCAAAAGTCGCCCAGGGTACAACAAACATGGGAGAAGAAAAATCCAGGTTTTCTGACTCCTGGATCAATCTTTTGAAGCACCTTACCAAGCTGCTCTTGAAAGAAAGCAGTGGACAAAGAGGTGAGACAGGGAAGATGACTGAGGTAATCAGAAATGTGCAGCAGCCAGATAGAAGAGTTACAGCACCTAGACCGCCCCCAGCTCTCCTTCCTCCCTCTGCCCAGTGTGTCTGGCAAGCTTCTTCACCTCCCCACCCACCCATCCCCCACCTGTCCACCCATCCAGTCAACCACCCATCCACCCATCCATCCATCCATCCATCCACCCACCCATTCACTGATCCACACATCCATCCATCCATCCATCCACCCATCCAAACATCTCATTTTAAAATGAAGAAACAGACCCAGAGAGGTGCTTTGCTCAAGATCACACGGTTAGTTAGGGGCGCCTGGGTGGCTCAGTCGGTTAAGCGTCCGACTTCGGCTCAGGTCACGATCTCGAGGTCCGTGAGTTCGAGCCTCGCGTCGGGCTCTGGGCTGACGGCTCAGAGCCTGGAGCCTGCTTCCGATTCTGTGTCTCCCTCTCTCTCTGCCCCTCCCCCGTTCATGCTCTGTCTCTCTCAGTCTCAAAAATAAATAAACGTTAAAAAAAATTTTAAAAAAAAAGATCACATGGTTAATTAGTAACACAGTCAGGACTAGAGCTTAAAATGCAACTCCTCTTCTGACTCTCAATACAGACTACATACTGTGCTCCTCTTCATGAGAAGGGCAGCATAGAATTTGGCTAGTTTTGCTGATGTCCTTTTCCCCCGTGTTTTCTGTTACCCCATGCCTCCTCTCTTTGTTCTAGAATGAGCTTGACAGTGTATGCATATTGCCTGGGTGAAGGTAAAAGATGCAAGAACAAAGTCACTCATAGGGTATTCAAGGTGCCAGACACGTATTTTTGTGGGGGGCAGGCAACTGTCCATGTAACTTTTTGAGCCACCCAAAACCAACACATCAGTGACACCGGCATGGTGGGCCAACCTCATACGATTCTGAGAAAGGAAGACTGCTCCAGCCAGTGGAAGCAATTTTCTCACCAAGCTACCCTTCTCGAATCAGAGCCCCACACTGGGAGCCTTGCGTAATCCTGGAAGTGGGAGGTCTAGGACCCCTCAGCTATCTGGTAGACCTCCACATGGAGCAAAGGGTCAGACAGTGCTCCAAGGGAGAGAAATGGGGATGGGACCCACCCACCTTTTAAGAAGACATTTCAAGGCACAGGCCTCCGCGAGGTGAAGGACCTGGGGCGGGGTTCTCTTCATCCAAGTCAAAGGGCAGTCCTGTTCCAGACCACAGGGGTGGGGGAACTCGATACATCCTTGGGAGACTCGGGGCATGAACGTGTGATGATACAAAGGCAAGTTTTCCTCACCCTGGGCAGGATAAAGATTTCTGGGCTGGAGGAGGGAGAGGGAAGTTGAAAGGAAGGGGAAGAAAGATGAGACGCTAAAGGGTTCCGAGTTCTATTCAGCCCTGGGGAAGAAACCGCCCCCAGTTACAGAGAGGATTTGCCCTGGGCCTAGGGCAAGCCCCCATGGGTAGCAATTCCCACCTCAGTCTCCATCGGATTCCGCCATTCCTGGCGAGGTAAGGAACGGAAGAAATACCCGTCGAGTGTATCGAGACGGGTGGGCTCGAGGCACCCCTCAGGAGCCCTCCGTCAGGGATGACTGGGACCAGTGCTGTGTTTTCTGTGCTCTCAAGAGTGGTGGAGGTATGGTCGAGAGGGAGACACACAGAGACAGAGAGACAAAGAGACAGAGACAGAAGACCCTAGCAGGTTTTGTCATCAGAAATGAGTGCGTCCCAGCAGGAGACACGGTTCAGGAAGAAAGGCATCTCAGCCAAGGCCAGACGGGAGGCTTGGGCAAAGGTGACTTCCTGCCCTCCCACCCCCTACTCTCCAGTGTTGGGTGCCCTCCTGGAGAACACACGCCGCCATGACAACAGAGAGGAGGACCCCGATCTGGCTAAGAGTAAGTTTTCACCACTTGGCTAACTGAGGGCTCAAAATAGAAATTACACGGGGGGCGCCTGGGTGGTTCAGTTGGTTAAGCGTCCGACTTCGGCTCAGGTCATGATCTCGCGGTCCGTGAGTTCCAGCCCTGCATCGGGCTCTGTGCTGATGGCTCAGAGCCTGGAGCCTGTTTCAGATTCTGTGTCTCCCTCTCTCTCTGCCCTTCCCCCGCTCATGCTCTGTCTCTCTCTGTCTCAAAAATAAACATTAGAAAAGAAAAGAAAAGAAAAGAAATTACACGGTTACCAAACACCAAAGAGGAAATTTTAAAAACTACATCGTTTCCACCTCTCACGTTTCGGTTTAGCTTCGCGTCTAATACCAGAGGCTCAAGAGAAAAGTAACAACCAAAGTTCTGGAGATTGAGAACAGACATGGGCTTCAGGGAGCCACTGTGTCTTCTAGACAAGGGTGATGGCTGGGCAGAAAAAAATGGATCCTGGGGATCCCTAGGTGTCTTTTTTTTTTTAACCTCAGGATCCTCGGTCCTGGTCTCTGGAATGTCCTGGGGTCTCCATTCTGTCACCCTCATGCCAGACTCCTACAAACGAGGATGTGAAAAGCATATCCAAATGCTTTCGAGCATCTCTCCTCAGGTTTATAAGTAACACCAACTGGTGTAACACCAACCAGCCTTGAAGGCTGTGGGGTCATTGGCTTTGTTCTAGTCTTGACAGGTGTGAGGCAGGAAGCCAATGCCCGGGCACCCTGGCCCACCTTGACCTCTGCTAAAGGGAGCCCTGGTCCTTGTCCCCCAGCGGGTAGGTTCACGGGAGGTTCTTGCACCCGGCATGATGTCACTGGTGCCCGGCAAGGGCGGGGGACTCCCTCTCGAGGAACCTGCTGAACTCATTTCACAACCTGACGTGAACCGTGCCACCTTCCGCTGTTTTCGGCAGTGAGGACATCCTTGTTTCCTCATGAAAGAGCCTGGGTCATCCGAGGACACTTCTAGCAGCCATTCCGGCTGGCCTTCAACTTTGTGTCACCCAGTTCCCCGCGTTCCCTCCAGGAGCGACAGCCGTCTCGTCACTGCGACAAATGCGTCGTCACTGAACTACTCAGGAGGAGTAAAAAAAAAAATCGTTGTAATCTGCTAAATGATGCCTCGATCCCCCGTTGCCCTTTCAGAAAGGAAGAACGCAACTAAATACCCCACCAGGGCTTAACCTGAGCTTACCCGAAAGAAACAAATCTTTTAAAGAAAACGAAAGTGTGACACGAACCGGCCACACCTGTAAATATGTAATCGGCATGTAGAGAACCTGTCTCCAAAGTCAGGTTTAGGGGAACAGCGTTGCAATCTACGAGCAATTAAGTCAGATCACCTGCTCATTATGTGTATGGAAGTTGTACTAGGAGAAGCGTGGCGAGTCGCATCACGTCGAGGGGTTTATCAAGTCGCCTGGAGTCACTTAGGAAGCGGATCTGGATACCTCCACTAATTCCCAGCACCACCCGGGGTTCAGTGGGATGTGTAAAAAGAATATACTAACTGTCTTCACCCTCACATAAATGACCGTCTGATTTAGGAGTCAAGGTCTTCCCCGCAGGCAACAGTTGGAGAACAATACCAAAAAAATTATCATAATTAGTAAACATAATAACAATGGTGGGTGTCATGCATTACATCCCAGGGCCTTTGGTGAGCGTTGGACATATGTTATCTCATGAAATCCTTAGGACACCAGGCAAGTGCCGTTATTAGATGGCTTTTATGGAACTGGAGGTTGAGAAGTCTGATCTGGCCCAAGGTCCTGTGGTCAGGAGGACAGACTGGAACTCAGGTCTGCTTAACTTCAGAGCTCTTAAGCCCTCGCCGGTTCTGTGCATGCGTCGGTGAGAGGAGACAGCGGTGCGGTGGTTCAGAGAACACACGGCACCGAGCTCCAGACAAAGAAGGCCACGGGGTGCCACGAATGCCCCAATCCTGGCCTGAACTGGGACCAAGGTAGAGAGGAATCTCCAGCAGCTGGGCTCGGCTTTGGCAATGTGGGACAGCCTGGACCTCCAATCCCACATCTGGCGGACCGAGACCAGAAAGGTAAGCAAATTTGCAATATCACACAGTTCCCCGAGTTGTGAAAGATGGTGAGTAAACAAGATGGCGTCCAACTCTGGTCTTGAGGAGAGGGGTCAAAGGAGGACACAGAACAGTTCAGGGCACAACCTGAATTCTAGAAGCTTATCTCCTCTGCAAGAACTTCTGTGGTTGCATGTGTGCACCTTGAGTATCATCAGATGGGCACAGTCTGTGACACCCAACACCCCTTGGGAGAGGCACATTTCACCTGCTCTGTGGATGGATGCTAAGGTTCCACACTTTTCCACCCAAGGCCTTAAACTCTCTTGAGGTAACCCAGATCTCAACGATATGTGAAATAAATACAGCGTCGCATCTCAGTTGTGTGAAACCAGACTCTGAGAACCTGTCCTGTCTTAGGGAGGTAAGAAGTGAGCCTAAGAGATAAAGATGGGGGGGGGGAGGGGGCCGAGCATAATTCTACGGAAGGGTGACAGATGTGAATCCAGGAGACCAGATACTCTTTCTCTTTGTCACAAACTCACTTACTCATTTAGCGGGAAAAACATCCAAGGAAAATGCTTCTGGGAACTTTGAGACAAATTTCTTTCTTTTTGTAGTGTTTATTTATCTTTGAGAGACAGAGCGTGAGCGGGGGAAGGGCACAGAGAGAGAAGGAGACACAGAATCGGAAGTGGGTTCCAGGCTCTGAGCTGCCAGTGCAGAGTCCGACGTGGGGCTCCAACTCTGAATGGCAAGATCATGACCTGAGCCAGAGTCAGGTGCTCAACCGACTAAACCACCCAGGTGCCCCAAGACAAACTTCTAAGTACAATTCCAGCATCCTCCAGAGCATGGCATATCCATACTAAAAGCAATCTCCATATCGTCATACTACCATAGTATCAACAGACGATGTGCTAATAATCTGCATGTGTTTTCTTATCTGATGTCCTGATACCTCTAGGAAGTAGGCATTCTGCCCCTCGTCTGCAGGTGAGGAACGAAGGAGAGACAAAGGCCCTAAGTAAGCAACCCAGAGTCAAATGGCTGGGGGAACGCGGAACCCAAAGCCTTTGCTCTTGACCGGCTGTGATGGCGGTACAATTATCAAGTCACTTTGCTCCTTCTTTGCATAATGAGCCGCGTCCAAGATGAAACAAGGTTGGGTTGCACACGTGACGCCTTTGCCGAGTGGGATGAGTTGTTAACACATACAACTTAGTATCTGTTCTTAAGAATTTCCCTTCCAAGCTGCAAGACCGACACCAGCAACACGGAGGAAAAATCTAATACGGAGCATTTAAGTAAGAGTTAGAAAGTAGGTGTTTAGAGTCTGTAGCTTTTTTTTTTTCTAAATCCTTTTTTTTTTCAATGTTTATTTATTTTTGAGAGAGAGAGAAAGAGAGAGAGAGAATGGGGGAGGGGCAGAGAGAGAGGGAGACACGGAATCCGAAGCAGGCTCCAGTCTCTGAGCCATCAGCACAGAGCCCGACGCGGGGCTCGAACTCACGGACCTCGAGATCGTGCCCTGAGCTGGAGCTGGGCGCTTAACTGACTGCACCCCCCCAAGTGCCCCTGAAATGTTTTTTTCTGTCTATACGACTCGCCTTGTTATTCTTTCAACAGTCTTTTCCTGAGAGCAGAAGTTCTTAAGTTTGAGGAAGTCCGTTATGTTTTATGGTTTGTTTTTTAGGTTGTTTGTTGTAACTAAGAAAGTCTTGTCCTAAACCAAAGTCACAAAGGTTTCATCCTATATATTTTTTAAAAAGTTCAATAGTTTAATGGTTCTTTATTTAGGCCTGTGGCATTCGTTTTGAGTAAGCTTTTTTTTTTTTGCTGTCATGTGAGATATGGATCAAAGTTAATTTTTTATGTTACATATGAATAACCAATTGTTCCAGTACCTTCGCAGGGGGAGAAGAGTTTCCTTTCTCTACTGAATGTGCTTGGCACTTTTGTAGTAAAAAACTGACTGGCTGTATATTTGGATCTGTTTTGGAGTCTTCTTCTTTCCTGGTCTATTTGTCTATCATAATGCCAATATCTTAATTTCTATAGCTTTATAATAAATCCTAGAGTCAGGTGGCCTAAGTCTTCCAAATTTCCTCTTCTTTTTCAAAGTTGTTTGGGCCATTCTAGGTCATTTGCATTTACATATGAATTTTAGGACCCAGTTTGTCAACTTGAACCAAAAAACAAGTTTTCTGAGATTTTGATTAGGAATGAACTGAATCGACTCGTTGGGACACCAGGGTGGCTCTGTCGGTTGAGCATCCAACTCTTTATATCAGCTCAGGTCATGATCTCATGGTCATGGGATCAAGCCCCGCATCGGGTTCCAGGCTGAGTGTGGAACCTGCTTGGAATTCTCTCTCTCTCTCTCTCTCTCTCTCTCTCTGTCTCTCTGTCTCTCTCTCTGTCTTGTGCCCCCCTCTCCCCTCCCCCCCACCCCTCTCTCCTGCTTGTATTCTCTCTCTCCCTAAAAATAAATGAAATGAAAACAAATTTAAAGAATAAAGCTTATTTCTATATTTTGCCCTGTATGTATAAATTTGATTAACTAATTTGTTATTTCTAGCCGCTATTTCCTTAGGATTCCTTAGGATTTTCTAGGTATACAATCACGTCATTTGTGTCTAAGGACAGGTTATGTCTTCTTTTCCAATACTTCCACCTTTTGCTTCTTTCTTTTGCCTACTACAGCGGCCAGGACCTCCAGTGCAACATTGAATAGGGGTGACAAACGCAGGTAATTTTGTACCATCTCCTATCTTAAATGCAACGTGTTCAATAGTTCTCTAAGGATGATGTTAGCTGTAAGCCTTTTGTCTTTGCCCTTTTTCAGACTTAAGAGGTTCCCTTCTTATTTCGCTAAAAGTTTTTGTCTATAAATGGTTGTTGAATTTTGTGAAATGTCTATTTTGTGAATTACCTATTGTTACTTGCGTTTGAACGTAAGTTCCGCACATCTCTGCCAGCTGTCAAGTGTAGTCTCCCAGGCAAATTTGCTGACCGTCACAGCATGAAGCTGGGTTCCTAAGACATGACCGAAATGTGACATTTCCTGACAGCTGTACTTTTGTATGGCAGCTTCCGTTTTCACTCAGTACTCTTCATTATGGGAATGTTCTTAATTTTGAGGCAAATTATTCTAGAATTACATATCTCGCTATTAGAAGTAGTTACTACAGAGTTCCTTTTACTTATCCCTTTTTTTTTAATGTTTTTATTTATTTTTGAAGGAGAGGGAGAGACAAAGCGTGAGCAGGGGAGGAACAGAGAGAGAGGGAGACACAGAATCCGAAGCAGGCTCCGGGCTCCGAGCCGTCAGCACAGAGCCCGACGCGGGGCTCGAACCCACGAACTGTGAGATCATGACCTGAGCCGAAGTCAGACGCTCAACTGACCGAGCCACCCAGGCACCCCACCTATCACATTGCTTGAGACAAATGTAGCCCAAAGCCCCAGAACTTGGCTCCTGTATCAGACTCAATTCACAATCTGAATCAGCAACGTAGGAAGTGTGCAGGCCCTTGCACTGTAACAAACGCCATGCAGCCAAGAAAGGAAATGAAGCATCTCAAAGCCTGAGATGTGCCATGGGGCATCCAAATACCGTGTTCTCTGCGGGGCCACCTGACCAAACCACACGCATTAGGGGGCGGTTCGAAAAGGAAGTTATGTCCCTGCCGGACTATATTTGGCTAGAAAAAACAACTACCTCATCCCCAAGGATTGCTAAAACCTCCTTATACTCTTCCCTTAACCATTGCGCCCAGTGTCCAACGGTGATGCCCATCATGTCAGCAGACATGACATTTAAATGCTTGGACCCAAGCCTTAAGAGTTAGCTTTTTCCCTCTGCAGCTTTGTACCTAATCTTTCCCCCCTTGTTTTTTGTTTTTTGTTTTTTCCACTTCCAGACTTTTCTGTCAGCTCAACGTACCAAGCGTATGTAGAAAGTAACTTTTGTCGATGACGACAACGTAACATATGCTCCAACTAGACTTTTCTGCATGATCCACTAGGTAACATTCTCATTACAATGACACACCCAAACCTCCAACTACTCTGAAAGAAGCATTCTTTTGAAACGATCTTCAGGGCCAAGTCACCCATAAAAACCAGTGTTGGCACTTTAGCCTGAATTTTGTGCCCAGTGAGACAACCTTGCAAAACCAAAGGGAGCCGGGGGTCATATAAGTTTAGGAAGCACGGCATATGAGTCCATCCGCCTGGAAATTCACAAGACACATTTGCATATCAAAAGCTCTCCCTATACCCTTGCATCTAGCATATTGCCCTTGGTTTATTGGACCTATGGAAAGTATCGTTTTGTTTTGGTATGATTTGGCTGGCTCACGCCTTTTAACCGTCATTCCACAAAATACACTTGGACACTGTCGCCTTCCCTTCCGTGTTCATTAGTACCCTATACGTACTCAGCTCTGCATCCTTTGAAAAGGGCCTCTCTCAGGGGGCCAATCAACACTGGGTTATCACAAACATCCGTCAAAACCCTTTAGTCTGACCGTGCCCTTGTAGCTGCATGGACGGTAAGGCACCCTTTGGAAAAGGATCACATTTAGCTCTGACCTGGCTTGATCATTGAAGGAAGTTGGGGGTGGAAGGAAAATAAATTGCAGGGGGAAGAACAGATAGGATGAGGGCAGGGGGAACAAGGAGAGAGGGGGCAGGGGGGAGGAACCATAAGCGCACCGACTGTAGAGGAGGAACACTGCCTTTGTGGGAAACTGCGTGGTCATTCCTGAGGCATGTGTGGGCCTTCGCCCACAATGGGGCCAATAGCCTCTTTAGGAAGGTGATTCATGTGGCTCATTCTTCCCTTTGGTGTGTGCAAATCATTCCCATCGTGGGCACTGGGGTGCTAATTCTTTTGCCTCTTCCGCCATCTTTTTCTTTTGGAGTCTTGGGGTGATTTCGTTGAGTTTTTATTGACAACTCATTTTCTTAAATATGAAACTTCCTGACTCATCCTAGTCTGTTTTAATTTTTTTTTTCTACATCTCAGTGTTGTTTCCTCTGGATAGAGACTCATGAGTTTAAGGTCTAGACCAGTGCCATCCAATAAACGTATTGCCATGTGGAAGTGTTCTATATTTGGGCTGTCCAATATGGCGACCACCGGCCACATGGGGCCATTGGTGACTTGAAATGTGACTACTGTGGCTGACACACTGAAATTTTCATTTTAATGAATTTAAAGTCAAGTAAGTCAACATGGCCAGTGGCTACCATATTAGAGAATAGATCTGGATGCTAGACCCTTGAGGAGGAAAGAAATAATCTTTGTGTTGTTTTTTTAAAGACACGTTCATCCAGCATCATGATCAGACTATTACATTTTGCACAACAGCATGGGTGCCAAAAAAAAAAAAAATCTACATTAAAACCCTTTGTTGGAATGCTTTACACTTTCCCCAGAACAGACACTAAAGTAACCTGTTATACCATTAGTCACAAATACAGTCCTCACGGTTTTTGCCCATACACATGAGTATTGTCTAAAGCACCTCTTCTTTGTAGCAGCTAGGCCCTGCCACCACTGTGCGTGACTGAATTCCTGAGTCTGTTGTAACCTGTAGCTTCCCTGTCACTTTTCTGGCTCTCTTCTCCTGCTAAGCTTTGCTGCCCGGTAGTAATTAAAACCTTCTGCCACCGCCATAGCTACTGCTGCTGCTGGAACTGCCATAGCCACCTTGGTTTCGTGGTTGGGCAAAGTGTTGGCCTCCCCCACCATAGGGGCCAGAGTTTCTGCCTCCAAAATCTCCTCCTTTCGTGGGTCCGAAATTTGAAGATTGACTGTGGTAATTGCCAAACTCATTATAGCTTCTGCCTCCTCCAAAGTTGCTTCCATCAGATCCATTATAATCGTCCCCACTGCCACCATATCTATCACCATTTTGATGGCCACCAAAGCCACCTCACCCACCGATGTTTCCTCCGCAACCAAAGTTGTCATCCACCACCTCCACGACTACCACCAAAGTTTCCAGAATCACTTGGCTCTCTTTGGCTGGATGAAGAACTAACCACTTCTTGCTTAAATAGACCTCTCCTTACTTCACAGTTGTGGCCATTCACAGCATGGTATTCTTGAATGACAATCTTGTCTACAGAGTTATGGTTGTCAAATGTTACAAAAGCAAAGTCTCTCTTGCCACTGTCTCGGGCAGTCATGAGGACAATCGCTTCAATTTTCCCTACTGCTCAAAATAATTTCTTTTTTTTTTAAATATTTTTATATGTTTTTATTATTTTTCAGAGACAGAGAGAGAAAGCATGAGTGGGGGAGGGGCAGAGAGAGAGGGAGACACAGAATCCGAAGCAGGCTCCAGGCTCCGAGCTGTCAGCACAGAGCCCGACGCGGGGCTCGAACTCACGGACTGTGATCATGACCTGAGCTGAAGTCAGACGCTCAACTGACTGAGCCACCCAGGCGCCCCTCAAAATAATTTCTTAGATGATGTTCTTCAGTGTCTTCTTTAACGCCATCAACAAAAATCTTTTTCACAGTGAATGAGCGCAAGGTCTTTGAGAATCTTCTCTTGGGACAGCCCTTTTTGGTTCCACAACTCTTCCATCTACCATGGCTGTGTCCACCTCCTCCACAGTGGCCTGCATGACAAACCCAAAGCCTCTGGAGTGCTTGGTGTTTGGATCTCGGTCCGTCAGCATTCCCCATTATTCAAAATGGCGCCTCAGGCTCTCCTCCATTGTTTCTAAAAGTCAAGCCACCAACAAAAGGCTTCTGCAGCCATTAAGGCTCTTTGGGAGACTCTGACTTAGAACAGCGGTGGGAGATGAGACTTTAATGATGCTTACTTCGCAGTATCCATGAGCAGCAAGGAAGAAATGATCTTTATGATACAGCATTGGGATGGCTACACCACCTTCTGAATGCTGTAAAATCTGCTAAACCTACTAACCTTTCCCGTAATTTTAGACTAACTCATACATGCCATAGTAAGTCTGAAGATAGCATCGTTTTCTGCAGTATCCATGTTTTTATGTATACAGACACTGTTTCTCCTAATTACTTGACTTTTAAGATATCTAGGAGGCTATGTGTGTAGTAAATGTAAAAGGCTTTGAAGTTAGATGGACCTGGGTCAGAATCCTCATTCTGCCACTTACAATCTCTAATAACCCTTTACCCGCTTTCCATCTTCAAGGTTGCAGAGGGACGTGCCATATTCCTATGATGTGGCCTTCCTCCCCTCTCTCCCGGGCACAGTTGAGTTGTCTAGACAAGACAGGTAGCCCAAACCGGGCCAACTTGTCCTCTCCCTGGGAAATTTGGAAGAGAGATTGAGAGAGAGAGAGAGAGAGAGAGAGGAAGAGAGAGCGAAAAATCAGATGCTTCGGGTGGCTGAATCTATACCATTAACGTTGCTTACTGTTGGTTTCCTTGTTTTCACATATGGACCACAGACTTCAAGGGAGCCGGTGTGCAAAAGAGAAGAACTATGCAGACAGGCAGAATGGGGCACAAATAAGAGTGGAACAAGGACAGTGACCGTCACTTGCCTCTGTGTCACACATGGCACTGCTCACCAGTACCTGGTTCTCCTCTCCTTTCTGGCCAAGAAAGGATTACATTTCTCCAGCATTTCGGCAGGGCCATGTGACTAGAAGCAACACGTTGTAGTTTCATGGCCATAGACAGTGAAAATCTTCTGTGAGATTCTTCAGGCTCTCGCTTCCTCCACTGGGGCAAGTTAAGAAACCTAGTGCTGTGACGGCAGATCCAACAGCATCAAAGAAGCTTGAGTCTCTGAGTCACCACACAAAGGACAACCGCCCTGAAGAACCACCCAAACCTGCAGCCTAGGGGCAATAACGTTTGCTGTCTTAAGCCACTGAGATTTTGAGGGTATTACGGCAGCATAACTTGGCTTCTTCTGGCCAATTCTCTCTCTGAGCCTTAGTTCCCCCATCTGTGAAATGGGACTAAGACGGCTCTGTCAGAGGAAGCATCTGGTTGATTCTAGTACAATCTTTGCCCACCGGGCACTGCAGTCAGTGTGATACACTCAACACAAATCCAGGGTCGCCTGAAATACATTCGCATCAGCCCGAGGAGCTCAAGCCAATCTCAAGAGGGGCCCATCGCAGAGGATGAATTGTCCTTTGTCAGGGGAGGCACAAGGGGACGAGTGCCGTGCAGGCTGAGACTGTTTGCATTACAGTGGGAGCCAGATAGTCCTCACAGAAAATCGGGGCAGGCACCCAGGGCCCTGTACGATGCCCCCCTCTTTCATCTTGCTACTGGCAGATGGGCAGTGACTCACAGAGCCAACCCTTGAAAGAAAGGAATGGGTTCTACCAGCTGGTGTTTAAGGAACAAAAGAAAAAAAAAAGAATGAAAAAATAAGGCTCCTGTAAATGTGCTAGCAATACCAAGGCAGGTTTTGGACATCCTTCCCATATCCCCACACACTCCCCTCAGGCTGACCTGTGCCTCCATTTATGCTTAGCTTCACATCTATGGAAATTTGGAGTGTTCCTGTCGGTGTGCACGTGTGTGTAGAGAAATTCGTGTCTGGGATGCAGCAAAACATTCTTCTCCGAGTTCTGCGTGTCACTTACTCTATCTGGTGTTCGCTGTTGGAGAGAAGATTGACTGTCATGGCGACAGCTTTGCTCGCCAAGCCCGGCATGTTCAGCCAGTCAGAAGGACGCATTTATGGGCATGAGTTTGAAAATGGAAATTAGGTCAGTTGGGTTTCTAACCTGCAGAATCGGTCTTGTTATTCTATAGTCATCCACTGGGGACCCAACAGAACACAGTTCCTGGTAGCTATGGGCTTGTCTTTCCTTCTGAAGTGGCCATAGATAGGCCAGTGGTTTAGCCAGGAGCCATAGCATCTGTGCAGGTTGGGAGACCACACATTCTCTGACTCATGAGTGCCTTTCAGCCTCCAGTAAGGTGTCAGGTCAAAGACCTCAAGAGGATTGGCCAACCTTTCAGAGGAAGAGAAGCACGGCTGGTCAGAGAGGAGATGCTCTGTCCCGGAGGGTCTCCGGTCCTCCCCTAAGCCCAGATGCACTTGCTTCACACTGGAACCCCTCACGTGCACTGGCCACTGCTACAGGACAGGCAGAAATGGATGAAGAGAGTAAGAATTGATCAATCCTCACCTTCATTCATTCTTGGCCATCCCTAGGATCTAATGTACTAAATGGCCGTGGCCATTCTTACCTTCTTGCCAATGGTTCCTTCACTGGGTGGGGAGGGAGTTGGATTTCCCAGAATTTTTTTTTGTTAACTCATGATCCCCAGAACTCAGAGTCCCCCACCAGAAATATGTGTGTGCTGCACCCAAGCTTTCTTAAAAGGGAGCTGGACCCTTGAAGGCTGTGTCTCAAAGGCAGAAGCCAAACGGGGAAGAGAATGTGTGTATCTGTTTGTGGTTTAGAAGGTCGGAGACTCCATTTCTTTCCTCTGGAGCCTGGAAAAGGCTTTCTGCGCCTTTCTCAAGGAGCGTTTCATTTGTGGGTGAGAGGCATTTGTTTATGTTAACGGCAGCGTATAAAATTAAGTGAGTGGCTGGTTATTTCACTTCCAGCACTCAGAGCTCTTACATCGTGCAGTTATTCACAGAGTGTACTTTGTTATTTGTTTTCTTTTTATTCTCCAGGGGGATTTTAATGAGGTTAACTCTCCATTATTCAGGTGATCCAGTTTGTTTGTGGCAGCTGAGTTGGGCCCAGAGTAGAGAGTAGCTGGAAGCAGGCAGGTGACAGAGGTGCCATGACGGAGGAGGAGGGTTTGTCGGGACCAGTGATTGAGGAAACGAAGAAGAGGGATAAAGGGCCAAGGGACCGGGTGTCAGGCTTGTTGACCGATTTGCTATGGAACCCCAAGAGCGAGCAAATAAATAACCCCACAGTTGCCAAGTGTAGGGTTGCCTTCACATCACTGAAACGTCACGCAACCCGCCCACAGAATTGTAAATATTCCACTAGCCATGTTAAAAAAAAGTTAAAAGGGATAGATGAGTAATATTACTATTTTGAGAAATTTTTCATGTGACCCAGTAGGTCCAAAACACCATCGCGTGAAGTTAATTTCTGGCTCCTTTTCTTTTTTCACGCTAAGTCTTTGGGACCTAGTGGGTGTTTTCCACTTACAGCACGCTGCGTCACAGATTAGCCCCATTCTGGGCATTCAGTAGCCACACGTGGCCGGTGGCCACGGTAATGGTCAGCAAGAGCTGAGAGGACTAGAAGGAGGTAATGAGCGACACATGGGAAAGAATCCTTTGTCCACAGAAGAGTTTCATAAGCTTTCGCCATGTTATGTTTTGGATCATTGTGGGATGCCCAAGAGATGGCCAGAAGGAAATTAGATGTGGAACCTGCGGTCGGGTGGGAGCGGGGGAAGCAGATAGAGAAGACCGATTGGTGAAGGCAGGTTGGGGGTAATAAAAAAAAAAAAAGAAAGAAACCTATGTTTCTGAAATACATGTTGTGTGAATGCCCAGGCACTGGTCTTCATTAAGATTTAGCATCTTGACAGATGCACCCATAAGAATCAGGGTCTAGGCCTGTCCAAAGAGAGCAGACTTCCCCTAAAGCTAGAAGTATTGGGGGGATATTACTGCCTATCTGCCACCTTCCGAGTCATTCCCTCGTCCGGGATACATCAAGGATTCAGGTACGAGTGCTTTGCAGGTGAATCATCTGACGCTCTAGCTGTTAAGTGCCTGACCTCATTGCCAATGACTGTCACCTCCACTCTTCTCCAGCCATGGTCCCATGTATTCTAGAGGGAATCTCCAGCATGCTACTTTCCTGCCGTATAAGCATCGATTCCTTATGAGCATTGATTCCATTTCCAAATCTCTCTCTCTCTCTCTATCTCTGTCTCTGTCTCTCTCTCTCTCTCTCACACACACATACACACACAAGAAATACACAGCAGTTCCCCAATCCTTTTATTCAAAAAAGAAATATTTTTTATTTTATATTATACAAATGTTTAAATTAAAACATTGTATTAAAATATATATGTTAAAATGTCAAAAGGCACAGAAGCGTATAAACAGAAAATAGATGTATTCTTAAGTATTCGCAGCTATGTTTTTCTATTTCATATCAAATAAGGATTTTCCATGCCTTATCATACCATACCATATCATTTTCTATAATCTGCTTTTTCTCTTAAGTGTGTATCATGGACACACATCTCCACGTCATCCTTTTTTTTTTTAATGTTTATTTATTGTTGAGAGAGAGAGAAAAAGCACGAGTGGGGTAGGGGCAGAGAGACAGGGAGAGACAGCATCTGAAGCAGGCTCTAGGCTCTGAGCTGTCAGCACAGAGCCTGACATGTGGCTTGAACTCACAGACCGAGAGATCATGACCTGAGCCAAAGTCGGAGGCTTAACCAACTCAGCCACCCAGGCGCCCCTCTTTTTTGCTGCTATAAATGCAACAAATGCTCCTACACACACCCTGCACAGTTGTCATTTTTGTTCCTTAGGGAAACAGTTTTACGGTGAAGTTGTACCGTTACCAATATGAACATTTGACAGGTCTCAAGAAACATTGAGCCTTCTGGGAGGCTTATATTCATCTATATTCTTTTCAACCACTTCTTGAGAGTTGTGTTTCCTAACTCCATACCAACACTGGTTATTTTCATTCTTTTCAATTTTGTCAATCCAATAGGTCTAAACTACCTTATTATGTATTACATTTTTGCTTCTTTGATTATGGGTGAAACAGAGCACCTTCAAATATGTGTTAAACATTTGTATTTCTTTCTCTGGGGATTGCCTGTTCCTCTTTTTTGCCCATTTCTATACTGAGGTGTTGTCCTCGTCTCACTAACTGAATGATAGGAGTATGTTGCCTATAATATACCCTGCAGATATTTTCTAATTGTTTACTTTTGACTTTGAGTGCATTTGCTTAATCTTTCCATTGCTGTTGAAATCAGATCAAAATAATCATGTGGAGAGGCGGGAGTGGAAAATCGGAAGAAGATGTGACTGTGGGAAGAAATAATTCAGTGCTTTCCCTTAGTGATTAAATGACCTAAAGGAAATACATGGGAGCAATGTGAAGATGTATATCTGGCATGAATCTCATTTTATTAAAAAAAGTACAAATTTGTATTTTACACCAGTAAATGACTGAATCTTTAAACTCTAAAAAGATGAAAAAATAAAGGATAGTTTCTCTTCCAGAAATGATTTTAAGTTTATTTATTTTAAGAGAGAGAGAGTGTGTGCACAAGCAGAGGAGGGGCAGAGAAGAAGATGGAGAGAGAGAGAGAGAGAGAGAGAGAGAGAGAGAGAGAGAGAATCCCAAGCAGGCTCCACACTGTCAGTGCAGAGCTTGATGTGGGGCTCAAACTCATAAATCATTAGATCACAACCTGAGCCCAAGTCAGACGCTTAACCAACTGAGCCACCACCCAGGCGCCCCTCTTCCAGAAATGATTCTGATTTCTCTTCAGAGAAATGCCAGCTGGGGTCTAGAAAGGAAGATGGTCTTGGAAAAAGAACTTTGCTCCTTTAGAATTAATGATAATAACCACTGGAAATACTTCACAGTTTAAACAAGTTTCTCCAACATCATCCCTTTTCTCACAGATGAGGCTAGTTAAGAATGGCATTTGGGGGCGCCTGGGTGGCGCAGCCGGTTAAGCGTCCGACTTCAGCCAGGTCACGATCTCGCGGTCCGTGAGTTCGAGCCCCGCGTCAGGCTCTGGGCTGATGGCTCAGAGCCTGGAGCCTGTTTCCGATTCTGTGTCTCCCTCTCTCTCTGCCCCTCCCCCGTTCATGCTCTGTCTCTCTCTGTCCCAAAAATAAATAAACGTTGAAAAAAAAATTTTTTTTTAAAAAAAAAGAATGGCATTTGTTCCAGAATCATTTGTAAGTATCTACTCTATGCTAAGTGCTTCTGGAAAAGGAATAACTCTTTGCCAATTGGCAGTGAGGGCAAGAGCATAATGAAGTCAGGTATTACTCTGAAGAGCGTGGGCCCAGTAACTACAGAAGAGTCAATTAGCACAGCCCTGTGACGATACTGAACACACAGGGGCAGGGCAGTGCCTCCAGAATGCTAGAGACAGGTGTGGAGCGACGAAGGACTGAGTCTACCGCAAGGATCCGAGCAGTCTTCAGCAGAGGCAATCTTCAAGCTGACTTTGGAGAGAAAT
The DNA here is from genome assembly GCF_018350175.1 of Felis catus. Lineage (NCBI taxonomy): Eukaryota > Metazoa > Chordata > Mammalia > Carnivora > Felidae > Felis > Felis catus. Next base: position 14,650,043 of record NC_058372.1, read on the forward strand.
GTAGTCACATTATCCAGACGCTAAGAAAGCAGATTTCAAATAGTTCAGAGGAGAGATAGATACGATTGCAAAGATCAGGAATTCTGGAAGCACTACCATGTTCAAGATGCTCTGCTAAGTGGATAGTTTGAGATACAAAAATATAAATAGTGAGAACGCTCCATACACAGACCATAAAATGACAAAGAGTACAGGAACCAGCACATTGGTACCCATGGTTTCAGTATCGGCCAGCCTCTGACATGACTCCTTTTTTTATTTTTTTTCTGAATATTTTTAATGTTTATTTTTGAGACAGAGACAGAGGGCAAGCTGGGGATGGGGCAGAGAGAGAGGGAGAGGGAGACACAAAACCAAAGCAGGCTCCAGGCTCTGAGCTGTCAGCACAGAGCCCAACGTGGGGCTCGAACTCACGGGACTGCAAGATCATGACCTGAGCCGAAGTCGGTCGCCTAACCGACTGAGCCACCCAGGCACCCCTGATATGACTCCTTTTCAAATAAGATGTATTTTCAAGCTACAATAATAATGGCTCTCGCTTACGTGGCCCTTTTCACTTTCCAAGCTCTGTTTCAAGCACCTTACGTGTAATAGCTCATTTAATCCTCTAAACAGCCCAAGTCTCCCTTTTGCCTGTAAGGGAATCGAGGCGCAGAGAGTTTAAGCCACTTACCCAACCAAGGCTGTTTAGCTCACCGGGGATGGGGTGGAAATTTGAACCTGAGCTGAGATGTGAACCCAGCCACTCAGACTGCATCATTTGTGTTCATGATCACTATTCTCCAAGCGGATACATTTATTGAGCATTTACTATGTTGCAGGTCTGTGCTAAGCACTTAGATGTTTAATCTCAACTGCCCTAACTCTGTGAGGCTATGGGGTTGATACTCTAATTCCCCCACCTTTAATAGATGAAGAAACCGGGCATTAGAGTTTATTTGCTTGCCCAGGGTTCACAAAGGAAGAAGAGGGACAGAAATTTGCACCCTGGGAGTATGACCCTGGAGAGAGCCAGAGCTCATAGCTTGATCACGGAAGTATACGCTGCAGAAGGGAAGGAAGGGATGGTCTCACGGCCATTGGCACTGGACCTACGCACCTGCTGTTACAGTACCCCGAAGCCCCAAAGCAAGTGAATATTCAAAGAACCGTCAGTAAGCATGAGGAAGGTTCCAGGATCTGGAGGCGACAGATTTAGGTAAAAGGAAACTGGAGGGGAGGAGGGCGCCTGGATGGCTCAGTCGGATAAGTGTCCAACTTCAGCTTGGGTCATGATCTCGCAGTCAATGAGTTCAAGCTCCGCGTCGGGCTCTGCGCCGACAGCTCAGAGCCTGGAACCTGCTTCGGATTCTGTGTCTCCCTCTGTCTCTGCTCCTCCCCCGCTCCCACTCTGTCTTGCTCTGTCTCTCACAAATAGATCAACATGAAAGGAAACTGGGGAAAGGGGCATATGAATGTCCTAATTTTCTCAAGAGCTGTCAAAGAGAGATGGGACTTATTCCCCCACGGCCTCAGAGGCGGGAATGAAGAGGGGTTTTCCAAGAGTAAACTCATCAATGGAACAGAGTCGTGAGTCCCTTGGTGCCAGAGATTTTTGAGAAAAAGCCGGGGAAAGAAAATGTCAGAAAGTTTAGAGAGGGGAATTCTGCATTGGAAGCAGAGCTGGTGTAGTAAGTTGCTTCTAAGGTCACCCTTCTGTTAGCTTATGGAATCTTAATCATCTTCAAACATACTCAGTGCCTTTTAAGAAAATTAATATATGACCAAGTGGAGACACAGGAAGTTCCTTCAAAGCTCTCCAGCCAGCGTTCTCTTAGCTAGTGGTTGCATGTTTTTAGCAACGCCTTGGTGCATGGGGTTCATAATCACGATCCTCAGGAAATAAAAGTGCCTTCCATATTTGTTTTAATTTTTTTTTAATGTTGATTCAGTTTTTTGAGAGAGAGAGAGACAGCCTGAGAGGGAACGGGAGACAGACAGAGAGACAGGGAGACACAGAATCCATAGCAGGCTCCAGGCTCTGAGCTGTCGGCACAGAGCCTGACGTGGGGCTCGAGCCCGGGAATTGTGAGATCCTGACCTGAGCCAAAGTTGGAGGCTTAACCGACCGAGCCACCCAGGGGCCCTACTAACAGCTCACTTTTAACCAGGATATGTGATTAACCCGGATGACCCAGGCTCTACCTGTGACAAATAGCAAATGTTCTGGAACAGTCCCTCAAGGAGAAGACTGAACGGGGTCAAGTCTGAAGCAGTTTCCCAGCGGGAACCCAGAGGCAGCACCGCCCCTGTCCATTTCCTCCGCTGGCCACGCCCAGGTCCCAGGGATTATTATCTAAGTGTCGGCCCATGGGTTATTTAGCTGTTTCGGGGATCGGAGCACTCCGGCTTGTGAGTTCGACCGCCAGGAGCCTCCAAAACACAGCTAGTGCTCACCATGCACGTGGTCCCCAAAGCACAAAAGGTTTCTTCTTCCTTAGGATTGCCTGATGGCCTGGGCATGGATACTAAGAGAGAGATGGTGACACCAGCTTCAAAGGTAATCCCCACCGACCCCAGCAAGGTGCCCCAAATAGAATTCTTCCCGAAGGCCAGTAGTTCACTTGACTCAGAGAGCTTCTTTTTTTTTTTTTTTATTTAAAAAAAAAAAATTTTTTTTTTACGTTTATTTATTTTTGAGACAGAGAGAGACAGAGCATGAACGGGGGAGGGGCAGAGAGAGAGGGAGACACAGAATTGGAAGCAGGCTCCAGGCTCCAAGCCATCAGCCCAGAGCCCGACGCGAGGCTCGAACTCACGGACCGCGAGATCGTGACCTGAGCTGAAGTCGGACACTCAACCGACTGAGCCACCCAGGCGCCCCTTGACTCAGAGAGCTTCTAACGCCACTGTCTGCTTTGAGGGGGGAGGGGGGCGTGAACACAGCCAGAACTGTGCACTGCAAATCCCTACGTCATTACCTTTCCTACCTGGCTGCTCTCATCATCACCTATGAACTTTGAGGACTCACCCTGTTAGGGCTGGCTGGTCGCACAGCACTCTGTCGTCACTCCACTCCTGGGACTGGCCTGAAGAAATCCTTTCCTGTGCCCCGGAAGGAACGTGAGCCGCCCCAACGAGAGGAGCCCGATGGCCTGGATGGGGGGCGGGGGGCAGAGTGGGCTTGCTGCTGGGTCCTCTGCCACTCCGGGGCCGGCTCTGCCGTCGCACGATTGTGCCAGGGCTCTGCACACACAGCCGTGCTCCAGGGAAGATGTGGTGGCCTGCAGAACTGTGTCCTGGTCCCAGGTCTGCACTTTCTGGGTGGTCCCGGGGCTGTGCGGCGTGTTTCCTCAGCTGGGACACAAGAGCGATAAGCACTCCCTGGCTGCAACGTGGAGACAAAAAGGGACAAATGGGTACGGAACACCTTTGCGAGCTGAGAAACACGCCACCATGGAAAACAAGTGATGTGCAACCTTCAAATGGGAGGAAATGGGGACACACACTCCGCGGCGGGTGAACCTTGCCGTTCCGCGAGTGAAAGAAACCAGTCCCAAAAGAAATCGCTCCCCGTGGCTACCCATTCAGACAAGGAATCAAGAAATAAATGCCTGGATGAGGAGAAAAAAGTTCCAAAGGAATATTCCGTATTCCAAAATCTCTCATGGAAGTCTCTTGTAAATTTCAGAGATGCCGCGTAATATAGAACGGAAAAGGAGTGGGGCGCCCGGGTGGCTCAGTGGGTTGAGGGTCCAACTCTTGGTTTCAGCCCAGGTCATGATCCCAGGGCCGTGGGATTGAACCCCACGCCCTGGGATCTGCACTGAGTGTGGAGCCTGCTTAAGATTCTCTCTCTCTCTCTCTCTCTCTCTCTCTCAAAGCTAAATAAACATTTAAAAAAAATCTTTTTTAAATGCTTAAGATAATAAATTTCATGTTATGTGCATTTTACCACAACTTAAAAAAAAAAAATAGGAGCACATCACGTGCTCCCAGAGACCCTTTTGTTGGAGAGCAGTTTGCGAGACTTACATACGCTAAACACTCGATCAGAGTTTCTGGAATTGAAAGACTATCGGCTGCTTCAACCTCTCCCGGAGGGACGTCAGCGAAGGAAAAGTCCTGCAGCCAGAGAAGAGAGCTCTGACTGGATGATGAAGAAATCTCTGACGACAAAGGGACAGCAGGGCCCTCCAAGTGTCAGGGAGCAAAGGACAAGGGCTGGGACCACCACCGAACCCCTCAGCTTCCGGGGTTTTCTACCTCTGCTCCTGTTACCTCAGCCCTCCTCATCCAGAAGACACACTCCCGGGAACAAGGAGCAACTTGCTCCTGCCAAACAGCTGGAAAGACACCACAGGCTCCTGCTTCGTGAGGGTCCTTTCTTTGGTCCCCTCCCCGCCCCCTCAGCAGACCTCAGCGCCTCCTTCATGGAGAACGGACAGACCCCCCCTAAGTCAACCCCCTAGGTCACCAACTTATCTGCCTAGGAACCTTCCCTCTGGCCTCCAGACGCTCTTGATGAGGTGGCTTGAGCCAGGGTCAACCCCAGGCAGCCACGCTTCGGCTCCTGAAGCCAATGGTACCTCCCGGCACTCACGTCTGCAACCACCGTCCATCCTCTCTGCCTTCTTCAGCCTCTCTTCTCTCTGTTGTTACAACATCTCGGCCTCCTGGACTTCCCCGTAGCTCTCAGACCTCCAGTCTACTGGCCCAGCCATCTCGGTGCTAACGAACCTCCTGCCCGGATTCCACTTCTGAACCGTGGACTTTTTTGTACCTCAGAGCCTGTTGAGGCTGACCATTTGAGGCCTTGAAGCACCTCCTGCTACTCCCATTCTCCGGGCATTTCAATGAGTAGCACCACCCGCCTCCCAGGTGCAAAAGGCAGAACCTCGAAGTCACCCATAGCTTTCCTTCCCTCACCCCCATATCTGAATCCAATTATTTGTATCTCCTGAGCGCCTGTGGGATCCACTGACTCCCTTCAGCCACGTCCCCACTATCTGCTGTGGCCTGTGTGGGGGCAACAGTCTGACACGGCTCCAGCCGGAAGCCTCTGTTTGGGGCAGGGGCCCAGCAGCTGCCACGCTGACCCGGGACTCCTGAAGAGTCCCTACGTACAAAGGTTCTTGGCAGGGTTAAGAGCAACCAACACAGGACAGAGAGGGAGCTGGGGCTGGCCACGGTGGGCAGCCTTAGGGGCCTGGACCTGAAGGGAGCTGCTTTTCGGTATCGCTAGAGAGAGAGTGATAGCTGGGAGAAGGGTCTGCCAGGCGGGGGCTTGGCCACAGTCGGGAAGAGAGCCGCTACCAACCTGAGGCCACGGTGGGGAGAGACTGGGGAACAGATACCCTGACTTCTCCCTCTTCCCGCCCTCCCGCCTCCTGGGGGCTGAACCCCCGGGGAAATCGGAGGGCAGGGTCGCCTATTGTTCCCGCTCCATCATCTCAGCCTATTGGGACATAGAGGATGGAGAAAGGCAGCAAGCGGGTCTGGAGAGACAAACAGAAAACCCCCAGCGTATCCTCTATCACTCAGTCTCCGTACTGCAGCTCCAACGACTTTTCTATAGCACAGATCTGACCTTGCTGTCCCTACATGTGCCCCAGGATGATGGGGGAGGCTGTTAGCATCATCCCTGCAGGGGGCTCCTGCCTAAATCTCCGGCCACACACCACCCTCCCCACCACTGGCTGTGTCCCCCACCTTGACCACTCTTCCTCTCTCTCTCTCTCTCTCTCTCTCTCTCTCTCTCTCTCTCTCCACTCCGGTAGTTCTGAATCTCTAGGCAATGCCTCTTGGGTCTCTGCACCCCTTTCCTTACCAACTTCTTCCACTGGTCAGTTGTCACTTCAGTGGTGGCCTCCTCCAGGCAGCCTTCCCTACCCATCCACGTATGGGGTTGAGCACCCCCCACCCCCGCCAGGACTCAGCTCTCTTCCTTCACACCCCTGCAGAGGCACATGGTACTCGCCCATCAAACATTCTTGGTTTTGCCTATTTAGTGTCCATTTCTCCCAGAGACCAGAAACATACGAAAAGCAAAGACCAGCAGCCCCGAGATTTGCACCGCACCTGGCATGGAGACTTTCGCTTCATATCTGCGGAGTCCGTGAGTGCTTACGAAAAGCCTGTGACATCGATATTCTTCTCTCATTCTTTCTATAACTGAGGACGCTGGGATCTGGAGACGTTGAATGACTTGTCCAAAGTCACAAAGCTGGCTCAAGATGAAGCTCAAATTCCTTGCTGGGATTCCATCCTACCTTCCTAGGTGGTCTACCAAGGATGCCAATGGGCTACCAGAAAACTGTGTTGTTGCTTTGCCCTGATGTGCCCCAAGTGCCCAGAAGTCTAGGCTCCTTTGCCTACAGGTATCAGCCCCTCTTCCGCAAAAAGCCCACAGGATGCAGCCAGCAGTCTCCAAGTTTCCTTCTTTCTGCTGGTTTCTCTGGCAACAAGTCAAGAAGCAAGGACTGATCTGGGGAAACAGTGTCAGAGAGTTTGAGTAGGAGCATCGTAAGAGCAAATGAATGCTCCTTCTGGAAACGTGAGAGAGAATGAGAGAGCAAGAGAAACAGAGAGAGAGAGAGAGAGAGAGAGAGAGAGAGAGAGAGAGAGAGACTGAGTCACTAGAACTCCGTGTCCCGACTCCCAGAGTTAGTCCAACCACATGCCTTACCCAGCAGAGCTATTTTTACATCATACCTGCCTTGTGCAAAAGTCCAGTTGCCCTTGCAACAGATATACATACTCTTGATTTATTTCCTCAAAACATATGAGGGCTGACGTCCGGGATGGCGAGACGTCGGGGGGGGGGACGCTGAGAAGCAAACGCAATACCACCTATTGTGTGTGTGTGTGTGTGTGTGTGTGTGTGTGTGTGTGTAGCTCCATCCCCCGTTTCTCCTTCTTCTCGTTGAATGCAGACTGTTTAATGGAACAATTGCAGGCTTTCATCCGAGGGAACAAACAGCGAGCAAGGCTGGCTCTCAAAACACTAGTAGGATGTCAACATGGGAGCTTCGGAGAAATTCTTCTTGAAGAGTACTTAAGTCAATAACACCGGGAAATGGAGAGAGCGCGGGCTCTGCTGGAGTGAATGTGCCTCTCGTCGAATAATGAGAAGCACAGAGTGCCCTGCACTTTCCGCTCGCCAAATGAGGGGCTTTGAGTACTTCAGAAATGCACCAAAGCCTCCTGGCACTCCCGTTAAAAGGAAAAGGGGTCATTATGTCCATTTGATAAATGGGGGTGCAGAGAAAGGCATCAGCGCCTTGCCCCAGTTCACAGCACAGGGTGGAAGAGAAGCCCTCCTGACCTCCATCTGCTCCTACCTGGGGAGGGTCTTCCCGGCCCTGATGGGGGGGATCATTGCCAGGGGGGTGACATTGACCTGGTGACATGGTGTGGCCCCGGGCACCCCACTTTTCCAAGAAAACTCACGGGTGCCAGAGCCTCCCCAAAGGGGCAGCGGAAAGACCTAAGTCCATTCTGATACGAGGCAGAGTGGAAAATCTACTTAAACATAAATGAATGGGAGCGCCTGGGTGGCTCCGTCGGTTAAGCATCCCGAGTCTTGATCTCAGCTCAGGTCACCATCTCACAGTTTGTGAGTTCGAGCCCAGCATTGGGTTCTGTGCTGATGGTGCAGAGCCTGCTTGGGATTCTCTCTCCCTCTCTCTGCCCCTCCCCTGCTTGTGCACGCTCTCTCTCACGCACGTGCTCGCTCTCAAAATACACAAATAAACTTTAAAAAAAAGTATAAAAAAATAAATCCAGGACCACAGCAGCAAAGGCTTGGGGCCCCATCAGCAGACGGAGGCAGCTTTGGATGCGTGGCCCCCTTGAGAGGAGGGCTGTGGTCTTAGGTTCTGCTCCTCCCTGGGGGGATCTCTGAGGACTTCCTGTATGGAGCCCTTCTAAAACATGGGATTCTAAAGTCAATTGTGCTTAGGGCTTTAAAACAAACCAGGGGGCCCTGAATGGAACACGCTCCATAATTACACGATGCTGCTGTGAGTACCTCGGGGAGGGAATCGGGCCGAGTTGATGGGTGTCCCAGTGCCTAGTGGGTGTGTGACTGAGTGAGCGAGGGAAGGAGGGAGGGGGGAGGGAAAGCAGGGGAAGAGGGGGAGAGAGAGGGAGAAGAAAAGGAAGGAAGAGGACGGGGCAGGGGTGGGGTGGAGAAGGGAGGCAGGGAGGAGGCTGGAGGGCAGGAGGGAGGAAAGGAGACCAGAGGAAGTTTTAAAACACGAAGGTGGGAGGGATCAAAGGCGAAGAAAGAATTTCCTCTTCCTTTTTCTCTCTTAGCAAAGAAGGCAAGATGGCGCCCTCCCCTGCACGTGTCACCACCCACAGGTGCCACCGGAAGCCATGCTCTGATCGCTGCCAGTCCTGGATCCGCTCTCCACCCTGCCCCTTTGTCCAGGGACTGGATCACCTCCCTCCTTGTCCCGTGGCTCTCCTGTGGCCAAAGGGACAGCGGTGATGGGTGATGGGTTCATTCCCTTGGCTGTCTCCTCACTATGCAAGTGAGGACAGGGGTCTGCCGGGGCCGCGTGGCATCCTGGGTGGCTGCGGCCTTACTCTGCACCTGCATCCACGTTCTGGAACCATCAGCCTGCCGCCTTGGGCGCTCAGGCCTGGGGCCAGTCCCGGCCCCCCGCCCTTACCCATCCCCACAAGCTGCCCACCCCTGCAGCCCTGCCCACACCCCAGTAACTAGCTCCCTTCCCCCAAATTCTCTTCTGTTAAACCCTCATGAGGGGGTGATACCCTCGTCAGAGCCCCGACTGACAGGAGCGGGATCGCCCTTCTTTGAGTGGTGACTTCCTCACCTCTGAAATGAGGACACTCCCCGGGCACTACCTGGGCAAGGTGCTCCAAGGCTAAGTGAGACCAAGTCTATTGGGTGCCACGATGTATCTGAACGAGACGACATAATTTACAAGCACGCGTGCCCTTTCTCTGCCTTTTACAGCAAGCGCCTTGCCCCCGGGCTCTCTGCAAGAGATGAGGATTTGAGGCCAGCCTCCCAGCGCTACCTGATCTGGCCCCCTGGGTGGCCTGTGGAGAAGGTGTTTTTATCAGCCCACAGCCGGCAGAGAAGCAAGTGCCTCGTGGATAGGACGCAGGCTTAGGTAACCCCTTCCAGACCAAGGATGAAACCTGCACGCACATGGCCTCTAACCGAGCAAGGAAGGCCACGAAGGCCCGCAGGGTTTGGGGACGCTTCCCTCCTCGAGGCCACATTATGAGAAATCACTCCCTTCTGGGGGCAGGGGTGGGGGGTGGGGGGCGCTCGACCAAGCTTCGGGCTCTGCGGTCATAACCAACCACCTCCACTCTCCACCAAGAAAGCGTCTGAATCACTAATCATCCTTGTAAATGGGTTCGTCAAACCTGCAGAGAAAAATTCAACGCATTCTTCCCCGTCCACGCATTCTCCCAACGAGTATGCCCTAAGGACGCACCGCGTGTCACGGTGAGACAGAGGAAACAAACCCGAGGCGTGGCCCTGACCCTGCAGGAGCTCGAGTGAGCACAGGAAGCTCGACCCAGTAGCCCCAGCTGGTGCAGTCACTCACCAGCTGGGCACGTGGATAAAGGCTGCGGACAGGACACGTCTCACCAGGGGGTAACAGCAAGGTGTGGAAGAGGGGCTGCCATTATCTTGATGGAAACAGAAGAACAGGGAAACCCGGAACCAGATTTGTTTTTTTAATCTTGTGTTAATGTTTGTTTATTTTGAAGAGAGAGTCAGAGCGCAAGTGGGGAGGGGCAGAGAGAGAGAGAGAGGGAGACGCAGAATCCGAAGCAGGCTCCAGGCTCCGAGCTGTCATCACAGAGCCCCAAGTGGGGCTCGAACCCACGAGCCGTGAGATCATGACCCGAGCCGAAGTCGGACGCTTAACCGACTGAGCCCCCCAGGCGCCCCAGGACCTGATTTTTCAAGGTCATGAAGTCCTGATCTGGGACTCACTTTTCCAGGCCACGCGAGAAAGTCAGCGGATTAGTGCCCAGCCGTTCTTGGCCTGGTGCTTGCTTATTACACTCACAAAGTCGTTCTAGAAGTTGTCTCATCCACCTGCTCGGGCTCTGGGGTTTCCTTTTGAGCAGCTCACCTGTCATTGCTTCTCCATTACCCATGTAGTTGCTATGATTTTTGCTCTCGTGATTGTTGTCATAACCATAATCCGCCCTGTTCATTTTACGGAGGGCAGGTAATTGTTCATGTGGAAATGTATCTGGCGACTCTTCATCCCCCCCGTATTCAGGATCCCACGATCGGTCATGCTTCCTGGGACTGTAAACGCCGAGACTTCAAAGAAGGAAATCAACAGAAAGCAGGGGAAATTATGGGGTTGTGGTTTTTCTGTTTTGTTTCAAAACATTTCATGTCATATTTTGGTGAGGCGAATCTTCCAGGCAGGGAAATAGGTTTATTGTTCGTTTCTGTACTGACGACACATTAAACATGTACACAGATCTGATATATGCATCTACTATGTGCCAGTCTCCTGGCGTGCTCAGCACCAGGGGTAAAACAGGGGATGGATGAAGTCCCTGCTCTCCTGGTCCTGAGTGAAAGGAGGTGACAAATGAGCACGTGTATGGTGTCAGGTAGCAATGCTGAGGAGGAAAAATAAAGCAGGTAAGAAGGCAGAGAAAATGCAGGTGCTGCTTTATATAAGGTGGTTAGGGAAGGCCTCTTTGACACAGCAAAAGAGTATGGAACGCGGATTTCTGGAAGCAGAATGTCCCAGGTGGAGGGAATCATCAGTGCAAAGGTCCTGGGGCAGCAGAGGCTTGGCAGTTTAGAGGAAGAGGAAGCCCAGTGTGGCTGCAGTGGAGTGGGGAGGGAGGTGAAAGGTAAGAGATGAGGTCAAAAAGGCAGTCACGTAGGATCCCAGGGACCGCAGAAATGGATATGTTTCAGAGTGAGCTGGAAGTCTCCTCAGAGACTGAGCAGAACATGCTCTCCTCTTATTTGAGAAGGCCCACGCTGGTGCGGAGAACAGACTGGGGGACCAGGGCAGAAGCCAAGAGGTCAGTTGGGGCCGCTCTAATAATGCAGTGGACCCCCAACTAGATGTGACACACATTTGATGGTTGGCATCGATTTTCCTGGACTCCCGTGAGCTGTTTTCTGTTTCTACCCGGTGAAAACAAAGCGTCATATTCCATAGCTAACCACATAATACAGACGTTCTTAAATAGAACACAATGTTGATTACAATTATGTTACCAATATGTTCTTTACATCCCCTTCACCCAAACTAGAAGAAATACAGGATTCTTCTTTTCTCTTTCTTTCTTTTCTCTTTCTTTTTCTTTTTTTTCTGCATTAAAGTCCTCCTAGTAGCTAGTCTCCAGTTTTTGAGCGATTGGTACCAGATCGGATTAGGAATTGAGAACTCTATTAAATGTTCTTTTCTTCCTGTAAAATTGCGTTTAGTCACTGCCAAACTGCTCCTTTCAGACTTTCAAAAGTTATCCTTGAAAAGCAATGCTTGGGATGCTCATTTTCAGGGACTGAATCATATTCTGAATTACGGTATCTGAATGTGGTCAGCTCTCTCGGTGTAAAATTGTTACACAGTTTCCACCTTAAAGTGGGTTTGAAAAAATGCAGAAGGCAAAACATGGTATTGTTAGACGTTCTTTATTGGTTATGACACTCAGTGCCCCTCCCTACAGAGCATTTAACGATAATTATTCGCTTCTTGCTAACTTTGGGCTTGACCGTTTGGTTTGCTTTGGTTGACGAGATGAGAATTCAAGTGACCTGGGCTGTTTTTGCCAGAACTCTCAAAGCCAACACATACATCATTATTACTCTTTCCTTCCACCATGAGGCTGGCATGTCTCAGATGGGGCTGCCCCTTCAGCCTAGACTCTGGAATAAAACCAGCACAGAGCTGAGCCCAGGTTGCCAGGAAACTATGACTTGGGGAAGAAAAGGCCTTGTTTTTGGTAAGATGCTGAGCCCTGGGGGTTGTTACCGCAGCATAACTATACTTACGCCGACTGATAAAGTATATAACTATATTGTACCCATTTTTACTTCGAATAAGTGAAGTCATAGAGGAGGGTCTATTTGCTGTCTTACAAATCACTGTGGCCGGATTTGGACCCAGGGTCTAAAGGACCCAGAGAACACTTTAGTGGCATTTGAAAGACTTCTTAAAGTCTCAAGTGCTCTTTCATTCTCTCCAGCTTAGTTACACTTTGGGGGATTTTCTAATCCAGGAAAATCTCTGGAGGTGAAATTTCATTTGTAGGCCTTCTCCTTTAATACCTTAACCTGGGGCCAGGGATACAGAAGAACCCCCACCCTTCTGAAAAGAACACAATTTCGAAGGAAGACCCATTGGCACCAGAAGATGATAAAGAAAAGCATCACTGCCTCCTGCTCTCTTTATATACAATTAATAACCCAATGAGGCAAATATATGTATCACATGAAGAATATCAAACCATCCCTTACATGAGAATGTGCCCTAATAACCCTATACCTTCGACCCTTTACTTTTCTCATTTAACCCTAAAATTACTTTAGGGTCTACGTGCTGTAAATATAGTTTAAAGGAAATGTTAGATCGTGAGTCTAATGACAGAAACTCCAAATTTCTCAGTTGCTGCAGACTGGATGACCTTGGCCAATGGCCTGGCCTCTGTTATCCCAGCCTGCCTCCCAGATCCTGGGCGGGATATTGACGAGGACTGTCGAAAACTTATCGTTTCAGAGAGTGCCCTGAAGCTCCTTCGCGATCTTCCTAACTGGGAATACATATCAGACAATTTGTAACTCCCATCTTAAGAGTCCTCCGCGATTCACCAATGCACTTGCAACAGAAATCCAAGCTCCTTCCCATGGCCTGTGAGGAGGGGCCTTGGATGGCTCTTCCCCATTCCCTCTGGTCTCCTCCCAGTTTCCCAACCACATGAAAAACCCGTCCTATGTTAGAAACCACAATTGGCGGTTTCTCCTGCCTCGAACATTCTTGATTCTTCACCTGCTTCATTTTCCACCGCGCAAGAGACCCTGCCTGAACAGCTTGGGGGGGGGGTCCCCTGAGACGGGGTGCCAGGAGCTGCTCACATGCCTGTCAGCTCGCGGGACAGACAGTAAAGCACAGAAGAGAGTCAGGAGAATCCCTCCCCGCTTTGCTCAGCTAGTCCCCGAACCCTGCTTGCCAATCACGGCTGGGCCCACTCTTTGAAGAGGCCTGACCGGTGACACCGGAAACCTCATGAATCAGAGGTGCGAGCTCCAGTTACTATCATTAACACCCCTCTTTGTTCCCCAGGTTCCCTGTCCCAATTCAGTCGCCTCCCACCTTGCTGGCAAAGCACTGTCTCTGCACCCGAAGTAAGAGATCTGCAGTCAGACGGCAAATCTTTTTACGATGGCGAGCCGAGCTCGTGTCTTCCTCCACGTGGCTGAGAACACCACCGGTATAATTTCTCTTGCATAATAGGCCCACCCCGAAGTGTAGCTATTTCAAGCCATCCATGATTGTTGTCACTCTTTGTTCCCTAAAACCCACAGGGATCCTATTGTAAGCATCTCGGTTCCCTTTATTTCTGTAGGTCCTCACTCCGAGGGAGAAGAGGAGGAATTATTTTATTTCTCTCGTTTAATTTTCCAGATGCCTGGGGACCCTGCTTAGAACAATCCAAACAGAAGAAGAAAAAAAGCGTGCTGAAAAATGATCAGCCCCAATGCCTTTAGCTGGCTTTCGAGGGAAGAAAAGGCCCCTCGGTGGGCTGTGGTCCATTTGAAAGGGCTGAAGAGAAATCTCTTTTTTTCCATGACATTTTTATTCACGGCCATAGTGCCTCTCTCTACACCTTGCAGTGGCATACCTCATGAACCAAGATGCGCACACACACACACACACACACACGTACATGTGCAAGCCAAAGGAGGACAGAGACTTCTTCCTCTTGTAGCAGGCAAGAAACCTCTAGAGAGCCAAACACAGGGGTAACGCCTCTAAGGGGCAAAGCCAATACTCCATTCCTGAGCATTACCCAAAGCTCAGGACGTCTCCTCCTCCTTTTTAAAATGTGGCCATCATCAGTGGCGTCTCTATTTTGTGTTCGCTGCATCTTCTGATTCGTTACAAAAACGTAACATTGCTACCCCTCTTACTAGTAACAACAGATAGAATTGTGGCTGCTTATGATTTGCCAGATGCCAACCGTTTCACAGGCATCGTGTGACGGAATTTCTAAAATAAGCCTTTGAGGGGCGCCTGGGTGGCTCAGTCGGCCAAGCGTGCGACTCGTGATCTCAGCTCAGGTGGTGGCCTCACGGTTTGTGGGACGGAGCCCCCCCGTCTGGCTCTGTGCCATCAGCGTGGAGCCTGCTTGGATTCCGTCTCCCTCTTTCTCTGCCTGCCACTCACACTCTCTCTCTCTCAAAATAAATAAACTTAAAAATTAAATTAAATTAAATTAAATCAAATTAACATAAATTAAATTAACATAAATTAAATTAATAAAATAAAATAAAATATAAAATTAAATTAAAATAAAATAAAATAAAATATAAAATAAAGTAAAGTAAAATTAAATTAAATAAATAAGCCTACGAGACAGATACGATGGTGGTGGTCATCGCTGTTAATATTATCATTCTCTGGATCATAAAACCAAGACTCAGAGATGTTAAGTCACTTGGGCAGGGGTCTCACAGCCAGGAGAGAGTGGGGGTGGGCTCCCAACCCCACTCCTCCGACCCCAGGACCCAGGCTCTTAGGCAGAAGTTCACGTCGCCTCTCTGTGGAAGCCACGTCAACGATCAAAAAGCAGGGGAGCAGAAAATTCACCACTAAAATAAGACTAGAAGCAGTAGCCCTTTTACCTAACGAACCCAATTCTACCTCGCAGGCCGTCCCTCCCACTGGGGTATCGACCGGGACAGCGTCCCCAAACCTTCTTCTCGTTTCCTGGTAACACCGTAGCCCCATTACGTTACTGGAGCCCCTGCCCGATCGGTGCGTGGTCCGGTCTTAGAATGCAATCCTTTGGGTAATCCCCTAAAACTCACTGGCTGGAGTCCAAGAAGGAAAGTTCTTACACGGAATTCCACTCTAAATTAAAAAATATTTCAGTAAGGACCCAGCATATTTATAGTATGTGTGAATAGGTGAATATCCTCCTTCCCACTTACAACAGGGATAGAAATTCTGGATGCCCCAGTGGCACTGAGGCACCCTTCTCCACATCGGTGCCGAGGAACCGAAGAAATGTCACGACGGACCGGAGAGGAACGCCGCGAGAACCAGCCGCTCTGGAGAGACTTCGGGAAAGACTCTTGCGCTTGTGGCTTAGTCTCTACATCCTCCATCACCAGGGCTGAAAGCATTTCTATTTCATATCCGCCTAGCCGGGAGCACGATGCAGCTCTAAATATTGGGAAAAACAGACACGTATTTCTTTGGGGGGACTGCAAGGTGACAGCCAGGCGCAGGAGCAACACTAACGTGGTCAGGCACCTGTGCCATCAGCTGCAAAACGCACAGCAGGCGTGGGGCTCCGGGCAGCCTCCTGGAAAAAATGTGACAAATAGTCGGGCTGCGCACCCTGGGACGTACGTGCGTACCCGGGCATGTGATTCTGACGGGCAAGTATATTAATTATTTCTGAGGCCCGGCAGTAACTCTGAGGGCTCCTGTGCCAGAATACCCAGGCGTGCTTTCTCGAATGCTCCTAAACCCCGCTCACAAACTCGCAGCTGGGTCTTTTCGCGGAGCCCATCAGACCCTGACGCCTGTCTGGGGGCAGGGGAGTGGCTTTGTTGTCTGTCCTCGCCACCCTACTCTCCCCTCTTCACCCAGTGAGCGGGTGAGGGCTAGGCTGGGGAGGCAGTGCAACTGGAAAGACAGAGCTTTGGTGCCCTGTGGACGCTCACGTTGAAGAGTGCGGAGCCCAGGCCGAGTGCAGGGGAGTGGGGCCGAGAGGAGCCAACACAGAGCCGAGGGCGCCCGTCCGCACCCCTGGACCGTTCTAGGCACTGGCAGGGTGGCACAGGCCCTGAGGAGAGGGTGGGGGCGTAAAACAGACGCACGGGGACAGCAGAGACGATGGACCTCAGCAGAGGCTGTCCTCAATCAGCGAAAGGCGGACGGACGAGAAAAGTCGAGAACTGCCTCTTACCTTCTGGGAGGCGGTGTGCCTGGGGACAGCCTATCTATTGGCAAGGTTATTTTTCTGGCTTCCTACTGGCCGTTGAGATGCGGTCAGAGGGAGACAGCAGCGTTCCAGAAGACCTTCAGCGGTTCCAGCCATCCTCGATGATCGCACCCGGCTCCGTGCCTTGCCGGGGCTCGTCATCAGCATGGCACACGGTTGCCCCAAAACAAAGATGTGTTGCTCGCATCCCGTGTGCACGTCTCCGCTTGCCAAGGAGTCTCTCGGAGGCAGGGTTTGTATCCCACAGCCCGGAATGAAAGGAGTGCGAAACTGATACAATCGTATCATCTCTAATAAGACGGCAGCTTATTGGATGGATGGTTCCTCAGTTTCTTTGTCACTGCATCATGTAAAAAACAGCAGAGTGGATCTCCATAGTCATTGCAGAATTCTTCTTTTCGGCTTAACACAAGAAAAACGTATTATCTGAGAGTTCTGGAGGTCCGGGGTCTGAAATGGTTCTCACTGAGTTAAAATCAAGACGTCAGCAGGGCGGCACTCCTTCTGGAACTTCTAGGGGAGAATCTGTTTTCCTTTCCCCTTTCCGGCTGTCAGAGGATGTGCCCATTTTCCTTGGCTCCTGGCCCCTTCCTTCATCCTCAAAGCCAATTGCTGTCCTGCTTGGACCCTCACCCTTAAGAACTTTTGCATCTTGGGTACATCTGGACAATCCAGGATGATCTCCCCCATCTCAAGATCCTTAACTTAATTATATCTGCAAAGTCCCTTTGCCATATTCACTGGTTCCGGGGATTCGTATGGACAGCTTTAAGATGGGGGGGGCGGGTGTCCTTGTTCTGCCCACCACGAATGAGGAGCTGTTACGATTTCCAGGCCTGAAAGTACAGAAAACAGAATGGTGTCCAGAACCCAGAATGAGGTGTGGCTGTGGGGATGTCTACACTGGGGCTCAGTGGCAGAGTGGTAGGAAATACCAGCCATCAATCGCTTCCTCCTTGGCAGAGTATTTTCGACATGGTCTGACTTTGTATATGTATATAACATACGTATAGACAACTTTAGCATCTGGGATGAAGAGACTCAGTCCATCTAAAGGAGGAGGCAGTCTCAGACAGTGGAGAAAGTAAGAACCCAGAGTCTGGAGCCGGACCACCCGGTTCGAATCCCAGTGATACCATTTACTGGCTAGGTGACTTGGGGCAAATTACGCCCCCGCCCCTGGGATCCCCATCTGTGAAATAAGAATGATGACAAGAACACCTAGCCCATAGGATAGTTGTGAGAATTTAACAAATTTGTAGGACACTTACGCATGGCTTATAGTGAGTGCTGTTGTTCTTTGAAGAGGTGGCCAAATGGATTTCGGCAAAAGGCTTCTCCATGCTGCCGAGAAACAGACACAGTTTCAAAGCGAAGGTACAATGTCAAACACTGAGAACCACGGGGCCTGATTCTCAGACAACCTGTCTCTCATAGCAGGCAACTTGATACGGACTCCTGCCAGAGGTAAGCGAGATTCACACACCCAACACTACATTTGGAAAGGCCAGCTAGGGCTCAAAACATACCTGGCCCATCACAACCACAGCTCGGTGATAGACTTAAATATGCGCACAAAGTCTCTGATGCTCCTTCCTTCGAGCAGTGGAGCCTAAGTTTCCTCCCGGCTCAAGTATTAGCTGGGTTTCGGGACTTGCTGCTAATGAGTAGAATAAAAGAAAAGTGACGGTGCACAAGTTTAGAGACCAAATCGCAAAGGGTACAGCGGGGTCCTCCTCGTTCTTTCTCTTGGACCACTCACTCTGGGGAAAACGAGTGGCCACATTGTGAGCACACTCAAGCAGCCCCTGGGGAGACCCATGGTGGCAGGAACTGGGGCCTCTACCAGCCACACGAGGGCGCCATCTTGAAAGCCGACTTTCCAGTCCCAGTCAAACCTTCCAGTGAATACAGCCCCTGTTGACATCCTCTCTGCGGCCTCGGGACCGATGCTGAGCCAGACCACCCAGCTAAGCCATGCCCGGATTCCTGACCCTCAGCAACTGTGAGATAATCGATGTTGGTTGCATTAAGTCATTGAATGTGGGGGTAATCTGTTGCGCAACAAAAGGAAATGGATAGAAGTTCTTTTGCTGCTGAGATGTCAGTCGGTCCTACTAGTAGCATCCGGAAACTTGTCTCATCATCACGCATAGGTGACTGATGGTACAAACCTGAGTCCTCTAGGGTTTATAAATGAACTCTCAATATGTGTGTGTGTGTCCGTCCAGATGGGTGAGTGAGCACCCAGGAAGTACTCTTCGTGCAATCATCTCCTGGCAATGTCTCACTCACATATACACACAAACTCACAAAGAACTGAAGTCCATTCATTCAGCATTAATTAATGACTAACAAATAGTTCGTTAATAACGAACGCGCCAGGCACCGCTCTTCCCTAAGATGAAAAGGCATCGCCCGTGCCCTCAGGAACCTACAGGAAAATCGCTCTAATGTATTTACGCACAAACCGTAGGGGAGCAGCATTCCAAGACTCTCGCGGGTGGCTGGGGAGACGGCATGGGCCGTACAGGAGAGAGTATTTGCACGGAGACTCAATTCTAACTTTTCAAAAGGATTTTTGTGGCCGCCTCAGGACCCCTACCCTTGCCCTAAGTGGAAAGCCAGGAGGAAACCGAGCACGCTATTTCTGATCTGCAGTATTATACAATGCCTCGTGGAGTATTCAAACACAACAAAAGCACCAAATAATAACAACCATAATCCAGGACGTCAACATTCGCCCTAAACACCCCCTTGATTCCTATGAAAGGTTGGAGTCAAGTGCTCGGTGCCGGGCAGGGTCGCGGCACACAATTCTCTTCCTGGGCAGGCTTTGTTCCAGATCAGCCTGGTACACAGTGCTGGCAAGGCTCAGAGGCCAGCAGAACTCACATAACAGGTGGAATTATATATCAGTGAGAGACTTACAGAGTGTTTATTCACGTGCCAGGTTTATTTATCAGGTACGGGATTGAAAGGATTTCCCCACAGGATATGTAGAGATTAGTGTGCAGTGAAAATGCTTTTTCAACAAACCCCCGCGCTAATCAGGTCTTGGTTTTCGTATTTTAGCAGAACAGGGCTTAGTGCCCTTCGCTGACGAACAAAGCAAGCCGAAACGTGGACATCTATCTGTCACTCTGAAGGGCGGCTGTCACTTTTTTAAAAGCCCACGAGCGCGTTTTAATATTACGTTCGATTAGTGTATTTATAATGAAACAACTCCACGGCTACCTGGAGCCTAAAGACATGTGGATGAGAGGGGAAAATCTCTTTCACCCACTGCTTTGTCCACCTGGAGCCATCATTAAATGATTTCCAGAAGCTTCTCGAGCCCATGCTGGGTCTAAGGAATGTGTTCATTAAAAATCTGCCGCGGCTGAGCTTAAAAATGCAGCTGAACACTCACAGGTCTCCTGAAGGGCAGGTTGAGAGCAAGGACGAGGCCACTCGGGCGAGATTCTTATATAACCCTCTCTCGCACGGTGTCTATAGTGAGGCCAAAGCAAGCAGACGAACGGCGAAAAAGTCACTCCCTCATCTGGCCCATTTAATGCCAAACATCTGGATGTTACATAACAAGCCATTGGGGTCGTTTCTCTTGCTCTCCTTTGGTCTGTTTCAAAAATAGTCCTAACAATTAAATCTGGTCTTTAGACACTGAATTTCATATATTTTCCATAAGGTCTTGGAGCAAACCGGTCTTGATTATACTTTGCCATTAAAAACCGCACGGTCACGCTCGGAGAGGAAATCGCTCCAAGAGCGCCCATAACCGCAAAGGTAATCTCTGATCTCTCCCTTGCGTCTTCAGGTGTCCACCCTTCGTGGACCAATGGCCTCAGCACACTAAGGAAAATGCCAACGTCCCCGCGGCCGTCGGCCCCTGCGACCCGCACTGCAAAGATCACTCCCTCCCGCACAGGGGCTCTGTTTTACACAAAGGGGAGTCATACGAACATTTTGGTTATTTCCTTACAATTTTTCAAAGCCCCTTGAGACAGGACGACCGACTAGAAAGTGCTCTCAGGCCACAGCTAACCAACCACAGGGTCACTGGGTGCAGCCATGGGGGGGTGAGTGTCTTGGCTTTCTCCACGTTGCACATTCTCCTCACTGAACCCCATTCCGGACGGTAGGCCCGCCTCCTGTAGCTTTTCTGGAACTGGTATGTCTTTCTCTGCTTACCTGAGTGTGCTTGCTGCTTCTCGGTTACCCCCACAGCTCACTTCCTGCCATCCGCCCACCCCTAAAGAACCCCTAAAGAACCAAGAACCTAAAGAACCACCCCTAAAGAACCAAGCACATACACAAAAACAGTCAAACACCATGTCTCAGGCACTGAAGCAGGAAGGTGATCACTTTGAGGAAGGCCTTATCTTCGCGTTATTATAGAGAAACTGAGGCTCAAGAAAGTTAAGTAACTTGCCCGCAAAGCGGCCAACATGACACGTGAACTCAGGTCTGTGGGCAGAAATGGCAGCGTAGAGGCACCTGGGTGGCTCAGTCCGTTGAGCGGCGACCTTCGGCTCAGGTCACGGTCGCGCAGTTCACGGGTTCCACCCCAAGCGGGGCTCTCTGCTGTCGGCACGGAGGCTGCTTCAGATCCTCTGTCCCCTTCTCTCGGCACCCTCTTCAAAAAAATAAATAAATAAACCTAAAATAAAATTAAAAAAAAAAAAAAAGAAATGACAGTGCAAATTCATGGTTAACAGCTTGGTTTCTGAAATCAAGCGACCTGGGTTCCAGTCTGAACTCGGCCACCTAACTGTGTGACATTGAGCAAATCAAGAAACTTCGCTAAAGCTCCCTTTCGTTATCTGTAAAGGGACGTAATAACAGAAGTGTCTCCGTAGGGTTTTGCAATAATGAGAAAACGAATGTAAAGGACTTTCTATAATGCCCCGAGGTTTCAGTAATTGTTAGCTGTCACTATTAGCACGCGCTAGATTTGCAGTATTCCACCCCATCGCACCATGGCCACAAAAACATTCTGCCTTTTGTTCTTAGGCTCTAGCTATTCTGCATTTACTGGCAAGTAACAAAAGCCCAACAAGGAGCTGCTTAAACCATAGGGATTTTTATTGTTTGCTTAACGAGAAGCCTGAAACCAGATGGTCCTGAGGTAGACTGGGTGGTGTGGTGTCACCATCAAGAAATCAGGCTCATCCATTATTTCTCATGGTTACAACATGGCTGCCACAGCTCCAGACATCACATCTTCGCGCGATGGAACAAAAGGGAAGAAAACGACAAAAGACCTCCCTGTTCATGTTCCTCTCTCTTATCAGGAATGAAAATCTTTTTTCAGATGCTTCCAACACACTGCACATGTCCTTGCTCAAAAGTGGTTGCAATATGTCTGTCCCTAATCCTGGCAAAGGAGAATTGGGTTGCCACAGTTGCCTGCAAATTTTTTTCTGTAAAAGGCCAGACAGTAAATAATCCAGTCTTTGCAAGCCATACAGTCTGCCACGACCACTCAACTCTGCTGTCGTAGCATGAAAGTGACCACAGACAAGAGGTAAATAACCGAGTGTCTCTGTTCCAATAAAACTTTATTTACTACAAGAGTTGGCAGCTGGATTTGGCCAATCCCTGCCTTAGACCAATCACGGTTCATCACTGGCACTGAGTACACGGCTGCCCAGATTCAACTTGGTTCCGTTACCAAGAAAGAAAGGGGAATGGCTAGTGAGCAGGGAATCCTCCGGAGGCGGGGCCCCACAATCGTCCCTGGGAAGAGGAGCGGTTTGATGTCGTGAGGAGCAGATCTGGAAGCGTCAGGAACCTAGGAACTACATTTATGTAGAGCTGCGAGAGGGACACGCTGTCCAGGGGCTCCCTTGCATCTACACTAGTGTTTCCACTGCTTTGCACGAGCTGTGGGATGATTCCTCAGAGGTAGCTTTGTGCCCCAAAGGACCACACCAAGGGAGACGGCCCCAGCCCCCTCCTCCAAACTTTAGCCAGAGACCTCTTACCTTTATCTGTTCTATATACTGTGTTTCTGCTTGGGGGGGACTTTAGAGTGGGGAACAGGGGGAAATCTCTAATGACCAAAAAAAAAAAAAATTAACAGCCACTGACCTAGAAAGTAAAGATCTCATCTGCCCATAAAACATCCCTTTCTAATTATATCCCCCGTGATTCCACTAAATACACTCCACCCCATGAGACGCTCTATGCAAGCAGGACAAGTATTTCGCACGTTTTCAGCCACTGTGCCTCTTCTTCACCCTGGCTCCCAGCTCGTCTGCACGGCCTGGACTCCCCTCTTACCCCCACTCAACTAGAAACTGACACGCTTCTTTTGCACTTACTCTGTGCCTGTCACCAAGTGACGTACTTGCTGTGAAAGGGTAGGTACCTATAAAGACCTAAAATATAACCTCTTTCCTCAGGTTTTATGATCCAGTCGTAGAGAAAACATGCAAATGGAATGAGTATAAAGTGATGAGCATGATTTAAAAATATACGTATATATATTTAAAAGGATGGGGCGCCTGGGTGGCGCAGTCAGTTAAGCGTCCGACTTCAGCCAGGTCACGATCTCGCGGTCCGTGAGTTCGAGCCCCGCGTCAGGCTCTGGGCTGATGGCTCAGAGCCTGGAGCCTGTTTCCGATTCTGTGTCTCCCTCTCTCTCTGCCCCTCCCCCGTTCATGCTCTGTCTCTCTCTGTCCCAAAAATAAACGTTGAAAAAAAAAATTAAAAAAAAAAAAAAGGAATGTATGTTTCCAAATGGATACATTTGCTGCCTGTATCGCGTTGGAATACATGCTTTCCAGTAGGGCTGCCATGACTCACCTTCTGGGAGAATTTTCCTTCGGGGAACTGCATTTCGATCCAGCTTTTAAACCACAGAAGAAAACCAGCCTCATTCAGCGAGTATATCCTGTTTCCTTTTACAAAAAAAATAGTCTCTCTCAGCTTGATCACTGGCTTTTACACCGGACTCCAGATGACTTCGGGATGGTTACAACCATCATACCCACCTTCAGAAGGAGCACTTGCCAGCTCCTGGTATTTAACAGGCACGCCATGGGTTCTGACGGCAATCCCTCAGAAGACGCGCCCACTGTTCAGGGCGATGGCCACTCCGCAGCCATGGCCGCACCCCTGAAAACAGGCCAGAGCAGGAAAGGCTCCTTCAGCTGGCACGGAGGGTTCTAGACGGGAACAGAGTTGGGCCCCGGAGTCGGGAAAGGTCCGAGATGGGAAAGCACTTAGACTCTGAAGTCTACTTTGGCCATTGGCTAGCTGTGGACCTTGCGCTATTTACTTATCCTCCCTGGGCCTCAGCCTCCTTATCAGTGAAATGGGAATAATAAGACCATTTATCCCTCAAGGCTCTCGTAAGGATGAAATGACTTAATACCTAGAAAACACTAAATACGACGTAAATGTTCGTTGGTGTCCGCGTTATTACTGCCCACGACCGAGTGAAATCTCAACCAGCTTACCTGGCCAACCTTGGGCATTCACGAATCGCCTCGTTTTTTTAAGGGTTAAACAGCTCAGTCCCACCAAGAGCAAAAACTCGACCATCGCACTGAAATTAGTGCTTCTCTCCTCCAACTGGATGGAGGCTGGCTTGGGTTTGGGAACGTGTGGTTAGGAGGGAAACACGATCGTTGCCTGTTCCTTCTCGGATCCTCTACCTTCTCCAATCGCTGGCTGGTGGATCAGGTCTCCCGGGGCCCAAGGAACAAAGCTCTTCAAGGAGACCTCAACTGTGAGCAGGGGCCGGGGGCGGGTGTGCAAATGCCGGTTCTCTCTCTTCCCGGGGCTCTGCGGTGGGTTGTCCCCCATTGTTGGAGGCTTCCTTCCACCGATGGCCTCTGCCAGCTGCCCCCACAGGTCCTGCTTGGTGCTGTTCGCCTTGCCCCCACCCCCACCTGGGGAAGTAGGTCCTTTTCAACAGGAAGACTCATTAGCGCGTGTTTGCCTTGGCAGCTCTTGGAGGCAGACGCTGTTCCAAATGCCTGTTCTCACCAAACGGCGCTCTCTCCTCTGACGTCGTATCGGTCCCTGTGCCCCGCAACCCCCCCCCAAACTCCAGAAGACATCTGTAATGCCCCCCAGGTAGTTCTCCGAGGCCCTCCTCATTCATCTGAACGTAGGTAGAAAACACAACAGGTGCACACCTTTCTTAAACACTTGTTCACTGCTGGCTTCTCCTGGGTCCTCGGCCTCCTGTTCCCCCAGCAATCCCATAGAGTGGCCCAAGCCTCGCCGGAGGACGTGAGCGGCATCACTGGGCACATCCTGCCGTGTGTCTGAGTCTCGGCAGAAGCTCCGGGACGTGTGAACAGAGTCCCCCTCAGCGTCCTGTCACCAGTGGCTCAACGCTAGGTTGACGCATGCTGGCTGCATGGTGGGAAACTACCCAGAGGGCATCTTGGCTTGCCCAACAGGAAGGGCTTGACTGCCAGGGAATGGAATTTGGGCTCCACGGCACAGACGGTGAAAAACGAAGGCGTGTTTCTCTTCCTTTCTCTGTCTACAGGTGACTTCAGCCCCAGGGACTGCTGTCTTGCCCTTCCGTTCTCAGACCTGCCTCTTTCCCAGGCTCTACGGACCCAGAGAGCCCTCAGAACCCCTCGTTTAAAGTGAAAAAGGAGAGGGGCAAACATGTGCCCCTCTGGGGGGTGGAGGGGGTGGGTGGGGTGGCTGTTTAGACTGCAGTGGGGGACGTAAGCCCAGCCACAGCCCGAGGACAGGAGGGAAGGAAGAACAAAATTTCCAGGGAGCACAGACAAAAGTCGACCCTCGCTCGCACACTAAATGAGGACGCCTGGTGCCTGCGGCGGGGTCAAACGAGGTCGCAGGAGCTTATCTCTCCGTGTAGAGCGAATTAAGGGCATCCGGGGACAGCTGCAGAGCGGGAGGCTCCCCGTGTCGCCCTCTTCCAAAGCAGGTCAGGATCCCTGGACTGCGCGCGGGCAAGCACCCTCCGAAATGCTGGTGTTGTAGGTCTTTCGCCCACGGAAAGGGAGGCTGCAGATTGCTCCTCGGGTGGGGGAGGCTCTCAAGAAGAGGAACAAAGAATAATTGTCGGGGGCTCTGTATGTCTCCGCAAGAATCAATTCTCAGCGTTAAGGGCCCTACAGCAGAAAAACGAAACACTCCCGAGAACATCAGCAGCCCTGCTGCAATTACAGGCCCCAGATCGCGGTTCCCAGAGTTGGGGACAAAGAAGACGGGCCTCGCAGATCAGGTCCCCCCCCCCACCCCCAGGCCACCCGAAACCGGAGGGCTGCAGACCAGCCGGCCCCGGGAGAGCCCCAGGAAAGCCGGTGCGTTTGCATTCATGAAAACTTTTGCGGGAGGGCTGCACGGGCACCGACGGTTCGCGCGGACGCGGCCAGGGCAGAAGCAGCGCGGCACTGCCACCTTGTGGGCGCCGCCGGCCGCTCGGGCGCCGCGCTGAGGGCGCAGTCCGCGGGCCGGGCGGCCGAGCGCAGGCTGCCCCGCGCGGCCCGCGCGGCCCGCAGGAACGCGCGGCCGAGCGGGAGCCCGCGGGGGGCGGGGCTCGGGGGCGGGGCGCGCCGGCGCCGGTCACGTGGGTTAGCAACAGGCAGCAGCCAATGGGAGCGCGAGGCAGGCCCGTGCGTGCGCTCGCCGCCCGCCGGAGAGGCCGGGCGGTGAGGGGCCGCGTCCCGGCGTCCGTGGCCGCGCGGGTCGGCCAAGGCCCCGCGCTTGGGTGCGCCTCTTGGGCCGGGAGCCTCCGGCCGCGGAGGGGGCGAGCAAGAGATTAAAAATAGCGGAGTGCTTTGAAATAGGACTTTCCCAGTGGCACGCTCCAAAGCGGTGACCCCGGGGGACAGTGGGCGGCGGCGGGGTGGGCTGCAGAGGGACAGCAGGCGGGGACCCTATCCTGGGCCCGGGTCCGGTGCCCCCTCTCCCCGTCCCCGCCCTGCACCAGCCACTTGTTGCCGTGCCAAAGCCTGGGGACTGAAACTGCCACTTGGATCCACATAAGAGGATTAAAACAAAAAGAGTAATGAAGTTCCTGGCAGTGGCCTGTCCGTGTTGGCAGCGTCGCCCTGCCTGCAGCAGGTAGAGAAAACAGGCACCATCCGTGGCTCTTCGCAGGCCCCAAGTCTTAGCCCCGAGACGCCAAGGCAGAGCAAAGGCAGGAATTGGGTCAAAGGAAAAAAGGCAGCTTAGTGGTTGGTTTTAATTACTGTAAATGGAAAAACCACATCCAAAAGTGCATCTAATGACTTTTACGGTAATCCCACCATGTTGACATGAACCAGCCCACCCCTGCGCGCAGAGAAGACCACAACACAAAGTGCCAGAGGTCCATCCCAGGACGCGGACAAAGGCAGGACCATCAGAGGCAGACGTGGTTTCCAGCAGTGGCTCAGACTTCGGGGTTCGTGGTCAGGCCCACGTTTCATCCCGCTAATAGCGCATCGTTCTCTTTTTCTTTCTCGTTCATTGCCTTATAATGTTCTCCTGGAAGCTCTCTTACTCCTTTTTGTTGTTTGGGAGTTCATGTTTTCCTCTGAAACGAATCCAAGGACCATATGGCCTT
The DNA here is from genome assembly GCF_018350175.1 of Felis catus. Classification (NCBI taxonomy): domain Eukaryota; kingdom Metazoa; phylum Chordata; class Mammalia; order Carnivora; family Felidae; genus Felis; species Felis catus. The sequence continues at coordinate 14,676,786 of NC_058372.1, forward strand.
AGAAGGGCACCTCATCCATTGCCCTGCCTCAAGGCGCTTTGAAAGACCAAAAACTGTAATACTGTCGTGTTATTATAAAGATAAAATATCGCAAAACCTACAGGATCTAGCCATCCTGTTCTTAAAATTCCCTAGGGAAAGATGCTGTGCAGTACTCTTTGATAACCTACTACAAATGCTAACCACTTTGGGTAAGATATAATAAGAACCTTCTGATTCCAAGTTTTATGTGTTTCTATTTAAGCTCATTCAGGGTCAGGCTACCCCAGAGGGCAATTGAACATCTGCCCAGCAGCTTATGGACAGGATGCACTTCCCTCTGTCAGGAACAGAGATCAGTGGTGCCAGCTGCCACTGGGAACCTTGCCTGGTGCCCAAACACCCTGGGGATTTGCCAGGGCAGCGTCGAGAAGGTGATCCGCTCCGAGTCATATTTTCTTCTTTTATTGCACCCTTGCCAGCCGAGTTCATTGATTCACTCAATAAACAGGCCTTGCGCACTTGGTGTGGAAATGAATCGGCTGTACTTGATGGTCCCGTTTATGCAAATCTGATCCAGTAATTGATTCGGAAGCGTATCATACTCGAGTGCTTGACCAGGAAAGGGTTCTGAAGACGGTATGAGAACGCAACAAATATCTGTGCAGCTCCGAGAGCCGGGCCTTTCTTTGTTTAGGTTCTGGGCACATCAACATTGCAGCAGGGAACTTGCACGATGCAACGGACTCATGAAGACAGGAAATGAGACGGGGCCACATGTTTCCATGGTCCGAGAGTATGTCTCCCACCCCACACCAGTTGACTGTTGCTTCTCTTATTCTGCTCCCTCGACCTCCTGCCTTTCGGTCGTTGGTTCTTTTGGGGACTCCTTTGATCATGGAGCAGTTCAGGTCACCCACATGTTTAATATTATTAAATAACGTGACGTGATGGGAAAAGTCACGGGCTGGGACTAAAACACCGTATGGTTCTAGCCCCGGCTTTGCTACCCGATGAAATTCGTCGCTTTCGACAAATCTCTCAGGAACTGAATCTCGGTTCCCTCCTCCCCAGTATAAGGTTGATTCGCGCTCTGCAGCAACCACGGCGGGAAAGATCCAAGGCCTCAGTTTTCTCATCTGTAAAGTAAGGGGTTTGACCTAGATTTAATGTTTGCAAACTGTCTTTAGAAGTGGAGTCCCTCTTTACAATACAATCTAACATGAAATCCCCACGTTTGGTAAAACAGGTGAAGATAGGCTTGCCCTTGCGCCCCTGGGTCGCGCGTATTTCTTCCTGTATCCCACAGAAGGCCCTCGAGGCACGGCGGGTTCCACCGGACACGGTGTGAAACTCACCGTGCTAGATGATTACTCCAAAGTACCCCCCAGTTCTGGGGCGCCTGGGTGGCGCAGTCGGTTAAGCATCTGACTCTTGATGTGGCGCAGGTCATGATCTCACCGTTTGTAAATTCGAGCCCCACATCGGGCTGTGCGCTGAGGACAAGGAGCCTCCATGGGATTCTGTCTCTCCTCCTCTGCTCCTCGCCCCGCTTGTGTTCTTTCTCTCTCTCTCTCAAAGTAAATAAACTTACAATAAAAAAAATAATAGGGGCGCCTGGGTGGCGCAGTCGGTTAAGCGTCCGACTTCAGCCAGGTCACGATCTCGCGGTCCGTGAGTTCGAACCCTGCGTCAGGCTCTGGGCTGATGGCTCGGAGCCTGGAGCCTGTTTCCGATTCTGTGTCTCCCTCTCTCTCTGCCCCTCGCCCGTTCATGCTCTGTCTCTCTCTGTCCCAAAAATAAATAAAAACGTTGAGAAAAAAAAATAATTTAAAAAAATAATAGACAAATAAAGTACCTTCCAGTTCTAAAACACTGTAAATCAAAATATTACAACCAAAATGCTCTCTGAGTGTTTCTAGGAGGCGATTTAGCCCCTATCTTCTGCCTCCGTTTATTAATATGTTGTAGGAGACAGACACCAGCTTCACAAAATCAAACTGTGTGTCATCCCTCTCTCCCTATCTGTGAAGCCAGTCTTTCTGTCCCAAAGCAACATTATATTTTGATGGGACACAGTAATGCGTTCTGAGAAAAACACCAGATGGGGCCGGGGCTTGAGAAGACCTAAATTCTAACCCTAGCCCTGCCTTTAACTAGCTTTACAACCTTGATCAAATCAAGGAAACTTACTAACCTACCGAGAGCTGTAAAATTATGAGGCTGAGCGACTTAGTAATCACGGGATTGTACAGGATCAACTTCTGGACCCCGTACCTCCATGAGTTGCTTTAAACTAAATAACTCAAATTCCAAGCTGCCCACATGCCGAGTCATACCATCACACGCTCTTCAATATACATACACTCATCCCATTTAGAGAAGAAGGGACGAGGGGACGAAGGGACGAGGGGACGAAGGCAAATTAGGTTGTCAATGACACCACCAGGACGTCAAGCTGGAAATACCAACTGAACCATTGTTGTGTTTGCACAGGTGGTCGGAGCCCATGGCACGCCTTGAGGTTAACTCACCAAGCAGGAGCCACATCTCCATTAATAAGAGTTCCTCCAGGCATTAAATGCAGTGTGGCATTTGTGAGGGCAGACCAGAAAATCCCAGAGTTTGGGGAACGTTTAAAGGAAACTGTCTGGGTTAAGGACCCAGGACCTGGGATTGGACCCAAAGGAATGACCCCACCAGGGACAAACAGCATGATTCATTGCCTCCAACCACGCACGTCCTGGGAAAAGGCAACAGGGCCCTGCCGGGGAAGCCAGGGGACTTTAGGGGTAGACACAGAAAACAGCTCTGGTCATGGCTGTGACTTGGTCGTAAGTTAACTTTATGGGTCACCGAGTGTCTGGAAACAGACTCTAAAAAGAAGAAAGGGTGGCCCAAGCAGCTTTGTGTTGGAAATGGCTGTGACCAGTTGCTTCTGGAAGGGAGATGTATTGACTGTAATAAAACTTGATGGGCCCAGCACTTGTCTGTTAAGGGTGGAATCGGAAGTAAACTTTGGGCTGAGTAACTGGCAAGAAGCTGTGCTTTAGAGCAGGAGCAGAGGGGGTGCTATTCCGAGCCGTAAACAATATGGCACCCAACAAGTGCACACGGTCTGGCTTCTTTGTGACCTTTAACCCCATGACCCTATCTGTCGGCAGAGCTTGTAGGTTAATCTCACAAACAAGTTGGTACAGTTTGACTTTCACTACACTGGCTTACGAAAATTTTTGCCTAATCTTGTTTTTCTTGGAACAGCAAAATATTTAGGGTAAAAATAAATAAAAATGTCGGGCTTTAAGTCTTGGTATCCTTAACTGTGTCCGTTTGGGGAGAAACAATCGGTCGTATTTAATGCTAACTTTTATCCAACCATCAACCGTCAGCAATTCTTTATTGAGCACATACTCGCGTATAGTCTGATGTTATAAAGCCTGCCATCCAAAGCTGTAGGCAGCAAATAAAAGAAGATTATGCCAGAAATATTTCAAAACATGCATTCTCTTCTCATTTGATTTTTTTTTTTTCAAGATTTGGGGAAGGCACATTGCAGCATTGACTCAAAGTACAATGGAAAAAAGCATTGAACTGAGTTTCAAGAAGCCAAAGAGGGATTCTCGACTATCGTTATCCACAGCTGTGTGGCCATCAGAACATAAGAGGCACGTCTTTGTTTATCCAAAAAATATGGAAGGCTGAATTGGGTCATATTTTATATCACAACACCTTAACTATCACAGTAGTTCATGTTTACTGAGGCACTTTTCATTCTTTTTCACTTATTCTTTGTAACCACCCTACGACGTATGTATTATTATTTCCCCCGTTTTTCAGATGAGGAAACCGGGCTCAGAGAGGTTTCGGAATCTGCCCAAGGGCACACAGTACTGACAAATCTGGCATTTGAATCTAGTTTCCCCCCCCCCCGCCCCGCTGCTGAGTGGCCCGTAACACCTTCACATCACCGAACTGCCTTAGAGTTTATCCAGAAAGGAGAGAAACCTAGTGTTTTCACTTTTACCAGACTCTCGCCCAACTTCCCCGGAGCTGCCGAGAGAGATCGCCCTTAACATCGGTTACTGCTCTCCGATCTCATCGCCCAGAAGTGGTCATGACGCACAAGAGAGGGCAGAAACATCTGCCTGGGGGAGAGGGAGGCACTTCAGGAGACGGCATGCCCGCCCCCGTGAGGACTGGGAAGGACACTAGACTTTTGGTCAGTGACCATACCTGAGCACTCAGAATCCAGAAGGCAACCGCTGCCCGGAAAAGACCTGGCTGGAGGGACATGGGTGCCTGACCGAGACCTTCCTGTCACTTCCCCTCACACACCCTTTAGACGAAGCCTGGCTTCCCGATCTCCTGGGAAGTGTGCAATCAACACGACGCCCAATGACCAAACACTGAGAGTCCGTGAAATGGCACGACCCTAACGACGCACGTGGAATCTTCATGGGGGAGTGTTTTGGTTTGCATGCCGTTTAACATAAAAAACAGCAATTTGTATAGGGAGGGGCAATGCTAATCTAGAGATGGGTTGCACACGGTCCCTACTCTTGAAAAGCTGCATGTCCCCTGGGGTCCACCAAGGCTACCATCCCTTATGACCTCTTGGGTTAATCCAGGTATCCCCCGACCAGAAAAAAAGTACGTGGGACATAAGTATAATTTTTTTAAGTACACAAATTATTTTTTTTTCCAACGTTTATTTATTTTTGGGACAGAGAGAGCCAGAGCATGAACGGGCGAGGGGCAGAGAGAGAGGGAGACACAGAATCGGAAACAGGCTCCAGGCTCCGAGCCGTCAGCCCAGAGCCCGACGCGGGGCTCGAACTCACGGACCGCGAGATCGTGACCTGGCTGAAGTCGGACGCTTAACCGACTGCGCCACCCAGGCGCCCCGACACAAATTATTAACACGTACTGAAGGATTAAACAGAAAATAACCAGTTGCGGAATGTCAACCTCAAGAGCCTGCACATTTTGTCTGGAAATAGTGGGGCTGCTGGAAACAATTACAAAGGGATCGCATCCGTTATCGAGAAAGAGGAAGCGGTTACGCATATTCTCAAGAATAACAGAGGAAGAGTTAATTCTCCATTACTTGTTTATATTGGATTAATCCTGAATCTGTGTCGGGGATATAAATTATACTTCCTCCAATAAATTCAATTTTGCAGATAATGAGGTACTTCCTTCCCTGTCTGTTTTTAGCCGCTTAAAAGCTGCCCCACATGTTGCTGACCACATCTATATTATGTGAACCCCCTCTCAGCTCCCTGGAGGTAATACTTCCCATTTGGGGAATCCCTCTTGGGGAATGAGTGAATCATCCAGTGGAAAGAACTCTGACTTAGACACCAGGAGGCTGAGCATTGACTCTCGCTCTGGCCCTAACTGGATGTGAACCTACAGACAAATCGCTCTGCGTAAAGTAAGGAAGCCTTCTTAGATAATATCTTTCTAAGATCCCTTCCAGCTCTAAAAGTCTGTCTTTGTCCAACCCTCAAGAACAAAAGCAGGGATGCCCTCCTGCATGAGAACCACTGATCTCCAGGGAGGGATCAGAAAGGGGACGCCGGGGACTGGACGCTGAGCCAGGGGCCCTGGAAGGAAGTACATAAAGAAGAGACGAGGATAAAGGCTGCTGCCCAATTCCCAGGAAATTCCTTGGGAACATTCCAGGAAGAAGGAGAAGGTCCTGGTTTCATCCCATAGCACGTACTGAAGATTGATGTAGCGGGATTCTTTGGGGTGCGACATCGAGTAGACCATTTATTGCCTACTCATTAGACCAGGAACATTTCCATCAAGAGAAAAGATCGTTTTTTTAAAAATGCAGGAATGGAGCGCCTGGGTGGCGCAGTCGGTTAAGTGTCCGACTTCAGCCAGGTCACGATCTCGCGGTCCCGGAGTTCGAGCCCTGCGTCAGGCTCTGGGCTGATGGCTCAGAGCCTGGAGCCTGTTTCCGATTCTGTGTCTCCCTCTCTGTCTGCCCCTCCCCCGTTCATGCTCTGTCTCTCTCTGTCCCAAAAATAAATAAAAAACATTGAAAAAAAAATTTTTTAAAAATGCAGGAAGAATGAGGGGTTCAATAGACCCACACCTCTGGTGACCAGAGACCCAGCTTTTGGAAATGCCTGTGTTGAGTTGCAAGACAGCAGTAGAAACAACCACAACCAAAAAGCCTCACCCAAGAAACTGTTCACAGTTCCAGAGGGAACATAGGAGCCCTCCAGGGGGAGAAGAACCTTCAGGAAGAGGGAAGGAGAATTCCAGTGGGTCTGCACATAGAGGCTTCACGTGTGATGCTTGTTCCCATTTCTCCCCCCAGTTAATGTTCATGGGGCTCCTTCCCTGGGTTCCTGGGACCTGGGACAGAAAGGATTTACATTAATGCTAGAGTTGCTTCCTGCCCCCCACCAGCAGGGCCTCGTCTTTCCCTCTCTGTCGCTGTTCCACCCTGGTGACGACGCTCTTTCATCTTCCGGGACTTGCCCCTGACGCAAACACCCAAGAGAGAGAACCTGTTCTCCCCATTTGACTGCTGAAGTCAAGGTGTCTAGACTATCCCTTTTGTTTCCACCACCCTGAACAATACCAGAAACTGTGGGCTTTCTGTACTGGGGTCTAGTGTGCAAATCTGAGAACTCAGTTGAAATGCAGAGGGAAAGAGGGATTGCCCAAAAGTGGCCAAAACCTTTGTGTTCACGAAGAATTTCAGGATTGCTTCTAGCTGTTTCTCTCTTCCCGGGACTGCTGGTGACGTCAGTGTTGCTCTGTATGTTTGTGATAACGACACTGCAAGGGAGTCAGGAATTCATACTCTCCGTGCCCTTACACACGTCACTGACTTCTTTAATCTTCAACACGACCAGGCGAGGCAGCAGTATCACACAAATAAAAAAAAAACAAACAGCAGTTGTACAACTGTGGAAACTGAGGCTCTGGGAGAGAAAGTGACTTACTTAAGCTGGGGAAGCGAACACGACAGCAAGTTCTGATTCGAGGGTCTGCGGTCTCCTCTCGCCCCACAGTCCACGAGAGGCCAAACAGCCGAGAAGTCCCATGAAACTGGGGCCACAGCCGGGTGGGGGACAAGGTGTGGTTTACACCTGTGTCAAAACGTTATCGGTTGGTGTGTGACAATTTGGTACACGGACGTGGAGGCTTGGGGGAGAATGTTCTGTACATCTGAGCAGCCTTTATAGATACATATAAATGAAGGGAACATCGACTCGTTCTTTTTTTTTTTTAATATTCATTTACTTTAGAGAGAGAGAGAGAGAGAGAAAGAGAGAGAGAGAGAGAGAGAGCGTGGGCAGTGGAGGGGCAGAGAGAGAGGGAGACACAGAATCGGAAGCAAGCTCCAGGTTCCGAGCCATCAGCACAGAGCCCAACGCAGGGCTCAGACTCACAAACAGTGAGATCATGGCCTGAGCCAAAGTCAGATGCTCAACCAACTGAGCCACCTGGGTGCCCCAGACTAGTTCTTGAGACACCCCCCTTCCAGCCCAGCAGTGGGCTTCCTGTCTTATCTCATGATTGCGATCGCCGCTCCTCTGGGGTCTTCTTCCCGTCAGCCAGAGCTCGCCTCACTTAATCCTGGAGCTGGTGGGAGCCTGGAAAGATCCTGATAGTGACACAGGGTGAGAAGGACAGAGGGGAGGACACTGTCCACCGACATCATGGATCCCGGGCCACCAGGGCAACGGCCCTCCACAGCATCCAGGCCCTGCCTCACCTTCTTAGAACCCAGTCCCGTGGGAGGCCAGCCTCCTCTACAGGGAAAAATTAGGAGGCTTACTAAGCTAGGATGTTCTCCTGAAGTGCTGGTTTTCTCTACGCCATCTCCGTGAGACAGGAATGTTCTAGAATGGGCCTCATTATTGCTAACAGTGAAGTGCTTGGAAAACGTTCAGAAGGAAAAGTACTCATTTCTGGAACAGGAGAGCAGGGGACAGGCTGCAAGACTATGTTCTCTCCAACTGGGAGAGGACAACCACGGTCAGACACCCTAGATGGGAGTGAGCCCAGCAACTGGAGGCTGGTGCTTGAGCCTGAGAGGGAGAGCAGTGTGTGTGTGTGTGTGTGTGTGTGTGTGTGTGTGTGTGCGTGTGTGTGCCTTTGTGTGTATGTCTGTGTAAATCGGTGCGTGTGTCTGTGTGTGTGTCTGTGCGTGTCCTTGAAACAGGGGAGGGTCCCACAGGGCTACAGAGAGAACGCTGCTCAACCGCCTGGGCAGACAGAGCTCCCCTGGAGTTTGCCAGTTTCCCTGGGAAGGTCACACGTTCTGAAGTCCGGTCTCCTCATTAGAGAAGTGGGAATAACAACTCCCATCCCCAAGGACCGTTGTGAAAAATGAGTGCGTGCACATATAAAAAGCACAGTGCCAGGCACGTGGGAGGCGATCGGTACATTTTGACTCCTGAACATGTTGGGTGTCGCTCATGAGACAAGGGCAAACAAGCAGGGACAAGCCAGACAGTCTCTGGGTCAAAACCTCGTTCTAATCCTCACCCACCATTTGGCCTTGGGCAAGCCAGCGGATCTCTTCTGGAGCCCAGTCCCAGCCTCCACTCCACCTCTGCTCCATTATCGGCCACCCCCAGCCCCAGTCCTGACCCACCTACACAATCCCAGCCACCTGCCCAGCCACCGGATAAGGAGAGGCAAGCCAGCCAGGCCGGAGGACTCAGGTTCAGAACTGGACAGTGACCTCATCTCAACGGGCCAACATGGAGCATATGACTTCTGTCTGATGGTTAGGAGAGAAAGGTTCTCTCCGCCGGCTAGACACAAACACGGAAGCACACAGTCTCCTTATGCAGCAGGCAGCTGTCTTGTGATCATGACAGGATCCGGGCCGGGGTGATGCTGACCCTGAGGACGGCAGAGAAGCACGAGGGAACCAACCAGGGGACATTGTTGAGCCACTGGGTCCAACCCAAGTGAAGCCCACCTATCTCTGGACTCGTCAGTCCCTGTCGTGCTGAAGTGGCTTTGCATAGGCAGACACTCCTAACTGAAATGCCACCTGACGCTGTGACACATTGCTGATTTGAGCCAGATTTATGGGTGGTTGTGTCTCAGAGCAGACCATCCCCACCTCAGCTCAGGCCCATCTAAATCCTCCCGGAGGGAAACGCCGAGTCCCAGATTCTTCAGAGTGCTCCAGTCTCCCTCTCTTATTCTCTTTGTTGTCCAAGTGCAAAACTGTGTCCCAGTGTCTGGAGACAGGAGTGGGTCAGAGTCCATTTTCCTCTAAGAACTGTCCTGTAAACAGCTGGCATCACTGTGCGTAACGGTGGCCTACTACTGTATTAGTTAGCTATTGCTGCATAACAAATGACCCCCAAACATGGCAACTTAAACGAGCAAATATGTATTACCTGAGGAATCTAGGCGCAGCTTAGCTGGAGGCTGTGGCTCTGGGTCTCTCATGAGGTTGCAGTCAGATGTCAGCCAGGGCTGCAGGCATCTCGAGACTTGCCTGGGGCTGACAGATCTGTCTTCAAACTTGCTCAGGCAGCTGTAAGCAGGACTCGGTTCTTTATTGACCCGTTGGCTGGGGTCTTCAGTCCCCTAACACACGGGCTTCTCCATAGCTGCTCACAGTGTGTTAACTGGCTATCCCAAGGGTGAATGATGACAGACAGGCAGGGAGGGAGAGAGAGGGAGAGAGCCAAAGTCTAAGAGAGAAGCCACAGTCTTTTAAAGACTAATCTTTGAAAGTGACATAGCATCACTCCTGCCATATTCGATTTAGTCACACAAGCCAACTCTGGTACAGCATGGGAGATGGTTACAGCGTGTGAATACCAGATGGGAATACCGGAAAGCAGGGATTGTTGGGCGCGATCTTGAAGTCCAGCAACCACAACTACCATGGGGTCTTCCTGGCCCTCACTCTCCTCGGGATTTCTTTCCTTTTCTTCTTCATTCATCACTTCCCCTCAAAACCGTAAACTCATTACCTTAATCTTTGTTTTTTGTCCGTTTCCACAGAGTCTCACTTACCTCAAATAGGTATTTCCAGAGGCAGTTCTATCTCAGGAATTGTTAGTACATCTTTTTTAAAATGGCAATTTTTTTAGAAATTTTATTTTGGGGGGGGGTTCAGTTGGTTAAGCATCTGACTCTTGATTTCGGCTCAGGTCATGATCTCATGGTTTGTGAGATCAACCCCCACACTGGGCTCTACGCTGACAGTGCAGAGCCTGCTTGGGATTCTCTCTCTCCCTGTTTCTCTGCCCCTCCCCTGCACTCTAGCTCTCTCCCTCGGTCTCAAAAATAAGTAAATAAACATTAAAAAATTTATTTTATGGTTTATCAGGGCATTTGTCTATTTATTTATCGGCTTATGATAGCAAGAGCAAAACTTTAACTATGAAGCACTGACGTTTCCTTAAATTTTTCTCCCAACTCTCCTGACTCCCCACCAAATATCATGGCGCCCTTTTCCTGTGAAAGTATTTACTCCTTAGAAGCCAACGAGCCTACTTGTTCCTGTGGACATTTAGCCCGCATGTTTCCCACACCTTGTTCTATCAAAGCTCAGTGAAAAGACAGCCTGACTCTTCAACTGGCTGAGTCTGGGGAGAGAAACCAGAGACCAAATCGCGGGTGAGATATCTATGCCAGGTGGAGGAGACACTGTGAGCGTCACTCCTACTGACCTCCATGGAGGTGGCTGCACAGGGCCAGCTTGTGTGTCTCAGACACTATGTTCCTGACGAGGTCTCGAGGATGAATGAAACCCCTCATAGAAAGCGCTTAGAATGCCAACCGGCGCCAAGTACGCGCTCAATCGCTGTTAACCGTTGTTCTCAGATAAATGCAACAGATGGGCGTAAACGTTGAGCAGGAACTATTGTTACAGATCAGTGCCATCCACAAACTTCGATAGTTATAAGATTCCGTTTTCCTCTCCCTACCTAAGATGATCTGTATCTTGCTGTAGATTCTCCAAAACATGCCTTTTTTTTTTAATCATGAAAATTCCTTATGTTAAGAGGGAAAAAATATACAGTAGAAGGTCATTTGATCCAGAATGTCCGAGACCTAATTTTTATGTACGCATGTAGGTAGCCAATATTACTGAGCACCTACTGGTACCAGACACCCTTCCAGGGACCAGGCATACAGGGAACAAAGACATCCAAAGCCCCTGCCCTCGAGGAGCTTATATTCTAGTGGGTACAAACTGGCAATAAACACATAAATACGTACTAGGCTGAGAAGAAAAATAAAGCAGCAAAGCAGAACGACAAGATAGTTTAGAACGTTCTCTATAATATACACATATCATTTGAATCTACCAAAGAATATATTTAAAATGTATTCGATGAGGGGCGCCTGGGTGGCTCAGTCGGTTAGGCGGCTGACTTCGGCTCAGGTCATGATCTCGCGGTCCGTGAGTTCAAGCCCCGCGTCGGGCTCTGTGCTGACTGCTCAGAGCCTGGAGCCTGTTTCAGATTCTGTGTCTCCCTGTCTCTCTGACCCTCCCCCGTTCATGCTCTCTCTCTGTCTCAAAAATAAATAAACGTTAAAAAAAAAATTAAAAATGTATTCGATGTATTAATTAATGTACTAAAAATCTGTCACCACTCTGGATCCATCGAATACTTCTGGGTTTACCTTAAGACAAAAATAACACGTTAAAAAGAAAAGCGAAAATATTTAGTGACGGAAAAGACAAGAAAACAATATTCAGTGATGCAAACAAAATGAGTATGTGCCATTTTTCAACTCTTTCCTAGAAAAATTGGATACTCCATGCCCACTCACTTCCTTAGAAATGTCCTAAACAAACAAACAAATCATGTGATAATGAAAAATAAATGAAATCTTTCCGCACTCAGAAATCCGTATCGATTGTACATGGAAGAATGACAAATTCACTTATGCTCAGAAAGTGTTGTTACAGCATTCATAGACAAGGCGATGGCTCTTTTGCAAGAACAAAATCAACCATATCCTTGGTTGACCTTTGCCATGCTTTTCTTTCCAAATTTCTCTCTCAATCTCTTTAGCTGATGAGTCTGCTGCACAGTGGTCGGGGGCCATTTTTCTCTGAGATCTGTGAGCTTTTCACAAGATTCAACGGCCTCTAGGACAATCACTTTTGATCTGCCCATTACTGCCCATACTACCTCCCCACCCTGAATCGCCACGAAGTTGCTCACCCGGTTGGGGCCATCACCATGTACCACGTGCCTTAGCAGATTATTCTTGGTATCGGTATTTAAAAAAAAAAAAAAAAAATCAATGAGAGCTTTGAAATTGCCATCAACTGGAGTTTTTCTGGGCTTACACAGCCACAGAGGCAATCAGCCATTGTAATCTTTCTATCGTGTTTTATGATTAACAGAGGCCTCTCTCTCCTGGGCTGTAACCCATCCCTGTGGGTTACAGCATCCCTGTGAAAAGATTGCCAGCTGATCACCAAAACCGTGTCCCTTGGTCCCTGGACACACTGCTAGACCACATTTCCCAGCATCCTTTGCGCCCAGGTGTAGCCACCAAATGAGCCACTTCCTGGTCCCTAAGAACTTCCCCCCAGGAGTCCCTCCACATCGTTTCCCCTCCCACAGCCGACTTGGGGAGACTGAGAAGCCACGGGGTGGAGCCTGGGTCTCCAAGTTTCCACACAGAATGGAGTTACCTGAGGGTTAGGAAGACCCATTTGGGGGAGAAAAAAAATCGATTGCATTACACCACAGAGATATGGGGTTTTTCTGTTAGAGTAGCTCGGAGCGCCTTCAGAATGCATTTTCCTTCAGTGTTTCATTATTAACACAGCTGCTTCGTACATCTTATCTCATTGAGAAAGCAGGGAGCAGGTATAATCCTTGTTACCCCTCTTTTTATATTGGCAAACCAAGGCTCAGAGAGGCTAAATAATGTACCCAAGTTCACGGAGCCGTCAAGGGGGGGGGAAGTCAAGTATCTGATTTAGGTCTAGTCGGACCCCGTCCCTGTGGTCTTTCCAAAAGACCATGATAACGTCACAGGGTTTTAGCAATTACACAGATCCTAACCTTCTAGGTCATTCTGTAGGGACTGTATCGAGGGCGATTCTTTATCAGCCTGCATTCGCTGCTAATATATTTCTGGGTCTGAACTGAAGAATTAAGCCCAGCGCGCAGTCACTTGCTCACTGCCCACAGGGCTGCATAGAGAGTGTTAGCCCATGGTCTTTGGTAAGATGCCATCTATCTTCTGACTAGGCAGTTTCCTGGACTTTCTGTTCCCGAAATCCAATAGGAACAAGTCAACCCTTTCATTCTTTCCCCCTTTAAAAGCAAGGGTTTACATCTTTTAAGTAATCATTGAATTGGGGCACCTGGGGGGCTCAGTCGGTTAAGCGTCCTACTCTTGATTTCGGCTCTGGTCATGATCTCACAGTTGTGAGATCGAGTCCCAAGTCAGGCTCAGGGCAGAGCATGGAGCTTGCTTGGGATTGTCTCTCTCTCTCCCTCTCTGTCTCTACCCCTCCCTCAATCATTCTCTCTCTCTCTCTCTCTCTCTCTCTCTCTCCAAAAATAAATAAATAAACTTAAAAAAAATAACAATCATTGAATAAATATTCAGTACTCACCAGGCACAAAGTACTATGTATGATGTTGTGAGGAATTTAAAAATAAATAAACACGGGGAGGCTGGGTGGCTCAGTCAGTTAAGAGTCCGACTTTGGCTCAGGTCATGATCTCACAGTTCGTGAATTCAAGCCCCGCGTCGGGCTCTGTACTGATGCCTCAGAGCCTGGAGCCTGCTTCAGATTCTGTGTCTCCCTCTCTCTCTGCCCTTCCCCCACTCACGCTCTCTCTCTCTCTTAAAAATAAATATACATTTAAAAAGTAATAATAGACAAACAAACAAAGCCTAGTGGCTGAGAGGGAAGACTCTATAATAATTGCCTGAATTTAAATTCTGGTTCCACTACTGCCTAGCTGTGTGACCTTGGACAAGTCACTTAACTTCTCTCTTCCTATGTGTCCTGAGCTGTGGCCCTACTCACGACGATGTCGCAAGGATTAATGAAACAGTGCATTTAAACAGTGCATTTAAAGCACTGAGAATGGGAGCCGGCACCAGGTCAGTGCACAGTAGCTGTTAACTGCTGTTCTCAAATCAATGAAGGACAGGTACCTAAGCCCTGGTAATGGACAATTATTACATCAGTGCCATCCACAAACTTCGACGGCTCTCTTACGAGATTCTGGGTCCCTCTTACTGTTTAAATTACCAATACCTTGGGTTGTTTGGGTTTTTTTTCTGAAACCATAAAAGTCTCTTCCTATGATATACTAGCGATTTTCCACTCTCAAATCTTTTCTGTAATCAGGTTTTAAGGGAAGGAAAACACACACGCACACATTTCCACCCCCCCAACCCCCCCACCCCCTGCCCAGACAGTACGTACGTTAAGCACTTTACCCCTGGGTGGCTGGTGGTGTTGTGTTTTTGAGCCACTCAACCACGCAATTTCCCATTTGTAGATGAAGTCCCCTAGACGTCAAAGAAGATAGAGAGCATTTAAGTAGCAGACCTAGGATTCAAAACCCGATCTGTCCGGCTCCAAAGCCGGAGCTCCTAACCCTTACAGGAATCTGCTCAGCTCTGTGATTCCTGGCTGGTCTGATTAAAGCCCCAGAATCTCGTAACCTTCTAAGAAGACAGTCAAGGAAGAGAAGATATCGTTGTCTTAACCCGCCACTGAATCTAGGAAATGATGGGCCTTGATATTAACAAGGCAGTTTCTCTCCTAAGTGCAGAGGACCCTTGAAAAGGGTATTTTAATCATGGGTGTCATATTTTATGATTGTGTCTGTTTGTATTTAGTACACTTGTTATCCTTGATGTTTTCGCCCTGAGGACATCCAACTGAACAAAATTGCATACATCTTTGTGGATTACCCCTTCTGCATCCATAAGTTATCTGCCCTTTTAAAATAATTTGCACTAAAACACCAAGTGTTTTTCCTAATGGGAATAGACAGCTAGCGTTTTTTGATGCAAATGACTTCTCCCCACTTTCTCCCCAGCCCACAGCGAAATCTGAAGCAGCAACAGAGGGCTCCGTGCTTCCAGAAGTAATTTAAGCACAGCAGTTGGGAGCTGCGATGTGACTTAAAAACCCCCGCTTGATGTTAGCACATGCTAAATGAGACACTGGAAAAAGATTCGGCGCGATGAGCAGAGATGTTTTAAGGGCACTTATTATAATATTCACCTTCATTCTTTTTAAAACACCAGCTTTCACGCAGGCAGTTTTGTGTTTGTGTGTAAAGATTAAAGTGTTAAATAAAATCATAAGCATAATCTAGTGTATTACAGCACTTATTACAGTATTTCATTTTCTCCTGGAGGTAATACGTTGGGCTTTTTTTTTTTTTTTTAACTTTGATAGTATTTCTGAACTCTCTTCGTGGTAGGAAAAAAAAAAAATCAAGAATTCCACTGTAACTTCTATTTTATTCCAGCACCTAAATGTATGCTGTTAGGAGCTCCTAAGAGTACCTTTATGTAGCTACTTTTACCTGAATAAAGAAGCCGATGTCAGTTCAATATAACAATGGCTTGAAATATTTAAGTAGAAAAAGAAAAACAAAACAAAACAAAACATTGCTTCCAAAAGGAAAAGTTGAGTATGGCCACCTCTTGGCTAAAAATCAATGTATTTCCCACTATCGTCCTTTTTTTTACCTATAACTGACTTGGGAAGAAAAATGCATAGGGGGAAAAAAAGACTATTCTAAGGCAAATGAGATACTGAAGGGATGAGCTCTTCAGGCAAAAGGCAGCCCACGGAGAAGAATCACGCGGGGCCTTCGCTGCTGTTGGGACCCTAAGTAATGACTACCTTTGGTTCTTCGTCGCTGTCCCTTCCGCGAGGTTCTGGCCGCAGCGCCCAAGCCCGCGGGCTCCCTGCCTATCAGCCCTGGGACAGCACAGCGCATCTGCGATGAGAATGGAGACAGAGTCCCCCTGGGAACCCTGTTGGGGGGGTGGGGAGGGCGTTCAATCGTTCGCAAACCATTAAATGATCTGCACGCTGGTGGAGCGGGGAGCCCGGAACAGCTTTCTCCTGCATTCCACACCCCAGCCTTCCAGGCACTCCACCCCACCCTCGCGTCCTCCGGGGACTGTCCGCACCCTGGTGAGCCCGGCGACCCGCACTTGCGAGGCGCGGACCGGCCACCGTGGCAGCTGCTGGCGTCCACGGGGAATTTTTCTGGGATCCTTGATCCGACACCCTTGTCTCCTCAGCCAATCCCACGTACTCTAGTCTCCACGGGTGGTCTGCACATTCCCAAGCCCCTCCCGGAGCTTTTGCGCTGCACCCCCAAAAGGTCCTGGGAGAATGCGCTTGCTTGGAACCCTCCCGCCCCGCCCCTGGTTTCCGCCGCATGCCGAAGTTTGAGAACCACTCTGCTAATCAAATGACTCATTCACGGGGCCTCAGACTTCTCCCGCTCTTGCCTTTTCGACTTCAGAGTCTCTTTGGTGGTAGCTCACGAGAATTCCCAGAAAGAACAAGGCCAAGACTAAACGCCTTCTTTCTTTCTGCTCGGCGTCGGGCCCTAATCTCCTCCCAGGCGCAGACCCGATCAAGAGCATTTTGAATTCCATCCTTTTCCTCTGGCCTACTTGAAAAACAAGAGCTTGCATCCTTTAAATAATCATTCTTGTGTCTCACTGGCCTCTCTTCAATCCCGCTGGGCATGATGATGATCAGAGCACAGACCCGGGCTTTCCCCCCTGCCCTCAAGGGGACAGGGTGCCTGGGATCGGCCCACACAGCTTCCTACTGGGAGACAATGCCGGCCGCCGCTTCCCATCCCACACCACCACCGGCAGGCCCAGCTCCTTCTCAGGGCCATTCCGGGGTGTATTCCCAGTAGGAGGAATGGGATTTGACTTCAGACCAGCCGACGAGAACACCAAACGTGTGCTTGTGCCAATCTGATAGCAACCCCCGCGTGTGGTCCTGTCTGTAGCTACACGTGGTTCGCAGACAGCATGAAAAAGTTCCGTTGCTGGCAGAGTCATGCTCTTCTGGACTCAGAGAGATCCAGGGTGGGATGGACAGATGCCTTCTCTGTACTGAGTCCCCGGAGAGACTTCTATCTGCAGATCAAGAGGCGGGAAGAGCCATCTGGCTGGCTAGAACTTCTCCAAACCCTCCAGAGCCCCGTGGGTGAAAGGGGCATTCATCCTGAGTTCAAAGGCTGGCCATCAACTTATTAAAGAGAAAAACTTCCAGCCTACACAGGAGTTATGAATACTGAGATCGGGATTGTTCCCAGTTTTCTCTTTGTTCCCAGGGCTAAGACTCCAGTGACTCTTTGAAATGCAGTCAGAGGAAAGAACCTTCCACACTTTGGCACAGAAGGAAGGGCTCGGTGCATTCCATGTTGTTTCTGGAATTGTGATATCCACTACCCCAGAGAGAGATTTTTTTTTTCCTTTATGGAATAGAATCCTTACTATTTTTCATACCCGTCCCACGAGGTGAAAAAAAAAGAAGAAGACTGACAAAAAGGTTGAGGGTCTGAAATTTGACCTCGCGTTCTATTTGGGACGCGATGAATTAGGTAGGAGCGATTTTGCAGCGCTGTCTCTGACCCAAATAGTAAACGAATATCCTCCTTTCTTGCTCCCACTGCTTAAGCAAAAAACAGCTGTGCGCAGCATCTGGAAGACTGGTTCCGACCTTGTTTTATCCTATTTGATTCCCACTGGCTTTTATGTTTTCCATAAATGATTGAAGAAAAGTTCTCAGTTGGAAATAGCAATAAAATCTTCCATAAATTCTTGGTTAGCACCAGCTTCAGGCAGCTCATTGGATTCTCACTCTGCACAGTCCCGGGGTCTGTGAAGGCTTTTCCTGGGCTCCTCTGGCAACCACAGAACATGTCATTTTTCTTTTCAGCCACAGTCCCTGGTATGGCCCCTCCCCTTTCGTCTTTGTCTCAGAATCTCCATTCCTTCATTTATCAGATGAGGGCAGTAATCGTACCTGCCTCTAAACCCTTAGGACAGTGCCTAGACCACAGTACAGATTTGTGATGATGATGATGATTAATTATTTTTAATCATTCACTTAATATACAATAATAAACATCATGACCATGCATTGAGAGACGGCAGGAGGCATTCTATTTGTGTCGTTCAGTCCTCAGAACACCCCTATGAAGTAGGTATTTTAGCTTCATCTTATTAAAAAAAAAAAATGGAAGTTTTGCAAACTTAAGTAATGGACCCAGGGACTCTCTTATAAAGGAGGCAGCTGGGGCTGTGCTGACCAGAACCTGTGCTCTTTCCAATATTCAATACGATCCAGCAGCAAGAGCTTTCTGGATGCTGGGCGTTGAGGACGGACAAGAGAGAGAAAACTCGATTCTCAGACAGTCTGTGCCACCTGCCACGGCTCTCAGATCCTCAAGCGGTTGGTGACAAGGTCTTGGGAAGAATGTGATGGGAAAGTCACGCTCTGTTCCCTGTCACACCCCCATCCCCCCCACCCCCGACCTTGAAGACAGTTTCCTGGTCCTCTGCATGGGTGAAATGGCTTGCTTCTTCGTGTTCCTCGTAGCAGCTGGAATCTTCGTTCTGCACCTGGTTTACTGTGATGCTCTCAGCTTCACTGCTACCCTTTAGCAAAGCAAGAGCCCCACGCAGACCAATTGTCTGTCACATGGGCTCGGAAAATTTAGAATTTCCAAAGGGCACCTTAGCCAATATTCTATACATTTCTTACTTCCGTTTCTTTCATTAAGGAGCTATTTTTGTTCCCAAACGGGTCATTAGCTTTTTCCCCACTTTGATTGGTTTACCTCATATTAGTGGTTGCTGCCAAAGCTTGTCTGGATGGACAGAAAACTTGAAACTCTTGGGGCACCTGGGTGGCTCAGTCGGTTAAGCGTCCGACTCTTGGTTTCGGCTCAAGTCGTGGTCTCACGGTCTCTGAGATCGAGTCCCAGGTCTGGCTCTGTGCTGACAGTGCAGAACCTGCTTGGGCTTCTCTGTCTCCCTCTCTCTCTGCTCATTCCTGGCTCTCTCCCCCTCTCTCTCAAATAATAAATACACTTTAAAAAAAGAAAAGAAAAGAAAGAGAACTTGAAGTTCTTGCTCTCGCTCCGTCTTCCACTAGGAGAAATCCTGTGGACTCCAACAGTATTTAAAGGGCTTTGAGGGGCGCCTGGGTGGTGCAGTCGGTTAAGCGTCCGACTTCAGCCAGGTCACGATCTCGCGGTCCGTGAGTTCGAGCCCCGCGTCGGGCTCTGGGCTGATGGCTCGGAGCCTGGAGCCTGTTTCCGATTCTGTGTCTCCCTCTCTCTCTGCCCCTCCCCCGTTCATGCTCTGTCTCTCTCTGTCCCAAAAATAAATAAACGTTGAAAAAAAAATTAAAAAAAAAATAAAGGGCTTTGAATTTGTTTCCTGTGATATTCTCCAAAACCGTAATAAATGAACAGTGTTTTGCATGTCCCGTAAGGTAGTGGCGACCTCACTACAGAATCTGGTGCCACCTTTTATCCAGTGGAGTCTCCTTTAATAACTCAATGCCACAATCTTAACTGCATCGAACCATAGCTTATCTATCCCCAAGTTTTCCTTCTGCTTCACTCTTGCGTGCTACTGTTTATTTTTTGGCCGAGAGAAGAAGTTTACCTTCTGTTCTCTAGCAAAAGAGGCCACAGGCTCAGGGATAGACAATTGCAGGGTCAAAACTGTAAATTCAATATAAGCTTCGGAAAAGAACGGAACGGAGTCGTTTAGGAACCTTTCCACGAATCCCAAAGGTTTCCGAGGGGTGTGTAAAGGGAAGGACGAATGGGAAAATAAGGTAGTTTCCCACACGACAGATCAGGAGCTGACCATTTCTAAAGGCTAGTTTGCAGAACGGGGCAACGGGGAATGGGATTAAAAGGCTGCCTACTGTGAAATTGTCTTTACGTCAGGATTCCAACCTCCCTCTCCGATGATTCGTGGCAAATAAAATAGTGCATATCTCCTATCCCATCGCGAGGCAACCCTGCTGGGTCCTGGAAGATGGAAATGAAATGCACCAATTCTACCTCTCTTTCCTGGGCTCCTCCTTCCATCGATCTTCCCGGAGATGCCAACAACTAATGGCATTTTCCGAGTCCACTGCAGCACGGATCGCGCCTCCCTCTCCTCTCGGTCTGTTGAACTGGGCGTCGCGGAGACACAGGTAAGAAGCTGGCCCGGGAAGGAGAAAGAAAAGAGCAATGTCCACGAACGCGGGTATCACCCACTCCGGTTGTGGCGGCCAATGAAAACGTCGCTAGGCCCCAATGTAAATATTTTGCACCTTTCTGCCAGGCCCTGTAGTTTTCGTACAGGATCCGCGGCTTAGAAATTCACAGGCAAGTGTTATAAATTTGAGAACATAAGTTGGACCCCTTCCCGTTCCAATAAGCAGTCACAGGTGTGGTTTTCATGAAATTGTATATTTAGGGAGGGAGGAAGGGGAGAGAATTGCATGTTCTAAGCAAACTGTATTTGCATACACATTATGCATGTACCCAACACATGCATATGATTAAATATGTTCCGTGTTGGCAGCCTCTCGCGGTGTTTCCTTAAAGCAGGAATAGCAAACAGGCTCCTCTTGCCAAAGCCAACCGGAGCGTAGTGGCTGTCTGAAGTGCCCTGTCGGGAAGGATTCGGAGGTCACAGCCGGGTTCATTCGACAGTCTCGGTTTTGTGCCTCCCATGTCCCAGGCACAATGTGAGGCTGCTACATTGTATGCTTTCAGGGGCGGATGTGTGTTACACTCCCTGAGAGCTCAATACAATCGGTGCCTCCTGGAGGGGTACACGCCCCCCCCCCCCCCCCCCCCCCCCCCCCCCCCCCCCCGCCCTGAGCTCCAGGCCCCGGGATCTGGGATTGCTTTTGCAAGAGTGTAGCGAGCAGTGGGCAAGAGCCCACACCCGCATGAGAAGGCGGGGACGGGGGGCGGCGGAATGTTGCAGCGTGTATGTCATACATTTGTCATTTCTGCTGCGGGACCGTCGAAAAACACACTCGCCTTTCCATATGGCCACCTGACGTGCTTCGTCCGTGTGCACAATCCCGCGGTGTCACAAACGGGTGTGCAGTTGGGGCACAGCGACGCCAAGGTAATCGTGAAATAAAAGGGCCGTCCTCCTTCACGACAGGGCAAACGAGAGAGTCATTGTGATGGCCCTGAATGTTTTGCCCTTGCTCTTTTTTTAGTTTATTTTGAGGGAGAGCGCGCGTGTGCGAGAGTGAGGGAGGGCTTAAATGAGTGGGGTAGGGGCGGAGAGAGAGAGAGAGAGAGAGAGAGAGAGAGAGAGAAAATTCCAAGCAGGCTCCGCCCTGTCAGCACAGAGCCTGATGCGGGGCTCGAACTCACAAACCATGAGCTCGTGACCTGAGCCAAAATCAAGGGCTGGACGCTCAACCGACTGAGCCACCCAGGCAGGCGCCCTTTGCGTGGCTTTTAACAAAGATGAGGGCATATGGTAAGTCTTTGTACTCTGAATTTCATTTTTTTTCTTTCTGTTGCCAATTGCCTGCTCACTTGGACGTAACATTAGCCCTTCCTCCAGGGTGTCCGCGGACACTATTGAAGACCAGGGGGAAAGGAACTCAGGTCTGTTTGTGGGTCATCGTGCTGCCTTGGGCAGAGTCACGTGTCCAGAGAGAACGCGGGCCTGTTCCCTGATGGAACATTCCAGTTGGAGAGCCACCCAGCCAGCCTGCAGGCTCCGGACCTCTGTCTTGTCTACGGTATTTGAGAGAAGCTCTTTCCGGGGTGGGAGCTGGGCGATGACGGAGAAGGTGAAGAGCACGTGCATTAGGATATCCCATCCTTCTCGCAGACCTTTCGTAGGTTCGCCTGAGGAGGAAAGCGGGTGATCCTTGCTTTAAGGAAGCAAAGGCATAAACTAAACTTGATGGCAGACCTCTTCCATCCCCTGAGCCCATTCATTGCTACAGATACTGTTTCCTCTGCTTTTTCCCAGACCGACTTAAAAGCGACAGATGCAAAGAGGCCTAAAAAATGATTAGAGAGGGGCGCCTGGGTGGCGCAGTCGGTTAAGCGTCCGACTTCAGCCAGGTCACGATCTCGCGGTCCGTGAGTTCGAGCCCCGCATCAGGCTCTGGGCTGATGGCTCGGAGCCTGGAGCCTGTTTCCGATTCTGTGTCTCCCCCTCTCTCTGCCCCTCCCCCGTTCATGCTCTGTCTCTCTCTGTCCCAAAAATAAATAAAAAAACGTTGAAAAAAAATTAAAAAAAAATGATTAGAGATTCTCTTATTGTGCTTTGTTTTGTTCTGCATGACTGGGTCCGTTAGGCTGATGCTGGTTAGTCAGGCAACAACCATTTGGCTCTCATTTCGGACCTTCAGGGCTGAGTTAGGATAAAAGGAAACTTGCTAACTGCTTTGAAAAGCTACTTGGCGAATGCACTTTTCCTTTGAGCCGGCAGCTCCAATTCTAGAATCCTGACTTCCTAAAGAGCCAGGGAGCGAAACGCAGCTAGGTACCTATGAGCATGTTCATCACTGCCCCATTTATAATAGGGAGAGAGCCGGAGGAAGAGAGAGGGAGAGAGAGAGAGACAACACAATCAGCAATAAGAGACTGCTTAAACTAAATCAAGACACATTCAGGGGACCGGGCATTAGGTCACCTTGTAGAATTGCGTTTTGATACGTGAAAATGTTCACAGTAGGTTCCTGAAAGAAAGAAAAAAAAAGCAGACTACGCAAAGATGCGTCCCTGTCCAGGGGCCTGCAATCCGGGGGTCAAAGGCTGGTCACTAGACCAGCATCACAGGGAACTTGCTGGAATGCCCAATCTCTGGGCCCACCAGACCCACTGAACCAAAGCTGCCTTTCGACATTCAGAAGCGTTAAGGCTCTGGACGCACATTGACTGGTCTACACCACAGCCTGCTATCCGTCTACAATGACATTTCCAGGGGTCCACGGCACCGTGAGAGGGGGAAACACTCGACATTTTGAGTTTTTCACAAAGTTAAGTAAAATTCATTTATAGCACCGTTCTTTCTTCGGAGACGATAAGCTTGCGTTCACAGGGTTCAGCTTCCTTTCTTTTATCCAGTGATGGTGATTTGGGGACGGTAGGTTTTGCTTGTTGTTCTAGCAGCTGCTTCGGGGGCCTTCGTTGGCAAAGATGTGTTGTTCTAGAAATTTTACTAGGAAGTCTGGGAATCGTGGTGGCTGCTAACCCACAACGCTTTCGAGTAACATGTTATGTGTGGGTGTGTAGTTTAGGGGTGCGTGTAAATTACATGGACACAGTGGCCCCCTTTGGGAGGTAGGACGGTGGACACTTTCAGTGTTTTCTTGTTTTCTGAGTTGTCCAGGTTTTCAGCATGTAGCACTAAAAAGTTGAAGTCAAGGGGCGCCTGGGTGGCTCACTCGGTTGAGCGTCCGACTTCGGCTCAGGTCACGATCTCACAGCTCGTGAGTTCGAGCCCCGCGTCGAGCTCTGTGCTGACGGCTCAGAGCCTGGAGCCTGCTTCGGATTCTGTGTTTCCCTCTCTCTCTCTGCCCCTCCCCTGCTCACGCTGTCTCTCTCTGTCTCTCAAAAATAAATAAACATTTAAAAAAAGTAGTTGAAGTCGAAGCTGGACCTATGGAGGGCAAATGTTCGGTGTCAGTAGCTCAGGAAGTTGTGTCTGTTTGGGGACCCCCAATGCAGTGACAATGCACATGGACTGTGGACCCAATCAGCCTGGGCTCTAGCCCCAGCAGCACCTTGGCCGGGTGCAAGGCCAAGGAACGTGTGTCCTTGAGTCTTGGGTTCTCTATCTATAAGATGGATGATGACAGTAACAGTACCTAATTCTAGGGTGGTTCGGAGGTGAAGTGAATTAGCTTCTGTATGATTTCACCAGGGCTGTTAAAAAAAAAAACAAACTAACACAAACCGGGGTGGCTTAAAACAATAGACTTAGTCTTTCACACTTCTGAAGGTCAGAAGTCCAACACCAAGGCGTCGGGCTGGCCCTACTCTCTCTGAAGCCTCTAGAGGAGAATTTATCCTGGCCTCCTCCAGGGTCTAGAGGCTCCAGGCGCTCTCCAATCACTGCCCTGGTCTCCACGTGGCCTTCTCTTCTCTAGTGTGTTCTCTTCTGTCTCTTACAAGGACTCCTGTCATTGGATTTAGGGCTCTCTTGGGTCACCCAGGATGATCCCATCTCAGGATTCTCCACTTACCTACATCTGCAAAGACGCCTTTTTCAGATAAGATCACATCTATAGATACTAGAGCCTAAGAACCAGAGATCTCTTTTTGGGAGAGCAACGCCATTCAACCCACTACAGCATATATAATCCAACTTAAAACAGCACAGGATACACAACTAGTGTAGTCTTTGTCCCATTTCTGTCCTCTGGGAAGCTCTTGTTCCAGAATTTTCTCTACAGGTTCTTACTTAGCTAGAAGCCTCTTGCTTTCCAATTTCCAACCCAACCGAATCGTCGTTATTACTAAAGATATCCATCGCAAAACCATTGTTATTAAGGATAAGCATTTCGGTTCACCATGGTTACCACTGAAAATAAGAAAAGAGGTTGAGGAAAACAGCATCAAGTCTGAACAGATAGAACATTCAGTAAAAGTGAACCCACAGAGTCATTTTCATCTCCAGAATTCCATGTGTCTCTCTTTCTCCCGGCAGCCATCTTACATTAGTCTAACAAATTCCCCAGAGGGCGCAGGAGACACAGCTGACATTAGGCATAGAACAGTTTTGTCTTTCAGGACAGCTTTTTGTAAAGGGCACCCTCCCAAGGGCACAAGGAAGCAAACACATCTCCCGAGTGGTCATCCAGACCAGCCGGCAGCCTCGCCCTGGCTCTCCAACCTCAGGGAGCAGATTGCTATCCTCACCACCAAATATCTCCCCTCTGCTTCCAAAAGCTAAAAGAGCAGTATTTTCTCGTAACTGTGTTAGGTCCTCGGGTGGACTGAGGACGTGTTCACAGTTGTGCATCAAGATTTAAGCACAATAGTTGACCTAGAGTAGGAGCACAGCATGTTTTGTTGAATGAATGAATGAATGAATGAATGAGTTTGTGACATGGGGAGAGTCAAATCCTAGCATTCAAAGAGTAATAGTTTCAACAGACAAGTTATGTACATTCTTCAAATATGAGTCCCCACCACCCCACGCCCATCCTGTGAGAGTTTTCTTTAAATGGGAAACCAGGCTGTCCCAAGGGAGCCCTGTTTCTGCCACTGGCCAGGGTGAGACCTTCTGCCCTGGGATGTGTTTATCGAATCAGCGCTAAGGGCAGGATCCTACAACATGGCTTCCTGAGTGCATGGGGGAGGTGTCCAATCACCTCCTGACTGCCATCCCACTTGTGGGACCTCCTGCTTCCTGGGAAGGCAGCGTCACCTCCACATGGCTCCATATACAGGAGCCACAAGACGGAATCCTTCCCGAAGCCTACGCAGGCAGCTTCCAATCAGAGAATTGCCAATCCAGGCCACCAACTGCCTTTTCACAGAGCGATGTAGACCTTTCTTTATACATAGCCAAGGGTACATTTGTAGCTCGAGCATTTCGGTGGAGAAGCCATGCGGGAAAAGCAACGTGCTCAAACGCGATCATCTGTTTCCAACATCTCTTCAAACCCAACTCCCTAACACTTAGCCCACAAAGTGGTCTTCTCCACATGCTCACCTAGAAATACGGTTTGGATATTTCAGACTGAAAAGAAGTATAGCCTCCGGAAAAACCCAGACAACGAAGGCCGAAGCCAATGTTGTGGTTATTTGGATCAGCAAGAAAATCCATCAGTTCTTCCTATAACCTGCAGCCGCCTCCGAATGAAGGTTCTAGTCACATCCCTGCTATTATTTCTACCTTTCACTGGTGAGCTCTGGAGTTAGACTCGTTCAGCAGTGAAGCCATTTTGAAAGATCTGGAGGTAGAGATTTCCAAATAATTAGAGCCAACAGCGATTCCAAAAGTTTCACAGCTGCCCCGTGGAATGGGATGTTCGGCCAATGCAGTTACAACCCATTACCACAGTGGTGTTTTCATTTCAGGCTACAGGCGGGCTTTGTAAGAACGTGAAAATCAATACAAAAGGTTTGTCGGGGGTGACATGTTTGTTAATGTTTTATTGATTATGCTATTGGTCGTAAATTTTCTAACTTAATAAAGCTCAAGATTTTTTGCAGTGAAAGACAGAGGTTATTTAATTAACTGGCAACTTAATGCAAAAGCACTAACATGACACATTGTGACTGCTTCAAAGTGACACCCAATTCATCACTCTCCAAGTGGGCATGATGTCACGTGCGCACACACTCACACGAGCACGTTATGTCACTGAGAGAATTAGGCAAGGGGACCCTGTTGTAAAAAGGACATCATCTATCCACACACTTAAGACTAAAAGAATAGCTACGCAAGCATCGATCTGCTGTCTTTATAAAAGGAAATTAAGAATACGCTCTTTAAAAACTAAGCCAAATTGTAAATGCCCATAATTCAGGCAGCATTGGTAAAAAATTCATAATTCAGTTTCTGTATCCAGAGTGAAAACACCATGACCTAACCTCACGATCCCGTGAGATCACAATTATTTATTTTACGTACCTAAGAAATCATATAAATTCAGTCCAGCAATGGTTCGTGTTACTCTTTCCCAGAACGGTTTGGTCCATCCTATATGTACTATGTATTCATGGTGCTAAGGTCCTGTGCAAAAATGACTTTATGATCCTCACTATCACATGACTTCTTATTATCTGCTGATATTGGTGGCCAAAGTACAAAGCGGTTAGACTCAAAGCATTTTCCGATGAACCATTAGTGAAACACATCTGTCTCTCTTCAAATACAAATATTAGGAAGGGAAACACGGGTCACTTAGCTCGATTTTCCTTGTTTGTTTGGTTTTTTTTTTTTTCCATCATGACAGGTGTATGCTTTAATCCCTATCTCTTATTTTCCCCATCCCCACCCCAACCACCTCCCCTCTGGTGACCATCTGTTTGTTCTCTAGAATTAAGAGTCCGTTTCTTGGTTTGTCTCTCTCTCTCTCTCTCGTTTATCTGAGTTGCTCGTTTGTTTTGCTTCTTTTTTTTTTTAATTTTTTTTTTCAACGTTTATTTATTTTTGGGACAGAGAGAGACAGAGCATGAACGGGGGAGGGGCAGAGAGAGAGGGAGACACAGAATCGGAAACAGGCTCCAGGCTCCGAGCCATCAGCCCAGAGCCCGACGCGGGGCTCGGACTCACGGACCGCGAGATCGTGACCTGGCTGAAGTCGGACGCTTAACCGACTGCGCCACCCAGGCGCCCCTGTTTTGCTTCTTATAAGAGTGAAATCAGATGGTATTTGTCTTTCTCTGTCCGACCTATTTCGTTAGCATTATACTCTCTAGCTCCATTCACGTTGTTGCAAATAGCAAGATTTCATTCTTCTCATGGCTGAATAATATTCCATTGTAAATCTGTATCACTTTTTCCTTATCCATGCATCTACTGATAGACACTTGAGCCGCCTCCGTAGTTTGGCTATTGTAAATAATACTGCAATAAACGGGGGTGCATGTATTCTTTTGAATTAGTATTTTTATATTTGGGGGAGGGGTAAATACTCAGTAGTGAAATCACTGGATTGTAGGGTAGTTCGAAAAATGTTACTACAGCCAATGTCAATGACATTACTGCCTGGGCTCTCGTCTAGGATTTTTATGGTTTCAGGTCTCACATTTAGATCTTTAACCCACTTTGCATGTATTCTTGTGTCTGGTGTAAGAAAGGGGTCCAGGTTCATTCTTCTGCATGTCGCCGTCCAGTTTTCCCAGCACCATTTGTTGAAGAGACTGTCTTTTTCCCATCGGATATTCTTTCCCACTTTGTCGAAGATTGATTGACCATAAAATTATGGGGTTTTTTTCTCGGTTTTCTGTTCTACTCCATTGATCTCTGTGTCTATTTTTGCACCAGTGCCATGGTGTTTTAATTATTACCACTTTGTAATATAACTTGAAATCTGGGATTGTGACACCTCTGGTTTTGTTTTTCTTTTTGAAGGTTGCTCTGGCTATTTGACGTCTTTCGCGGTTCCATACGACTTTTAGGATTGCTTGTTACATTTCTGTGAAAAATGCTCTTGGTCTTTTGATAGGGATTGCATTAAATCTGTACATGGCTTTGGCTAGTGGAGACATTTTGACAATATTTGTTCTTTCAAACCATGAGCATGGAATATCTCCATTTCTTTGCATCGTCTTGAATTTCTTCTATCAGTGTTTTGTCGTTTTCGGAGTACAAGTCTTTCTCCTCTTTGGCCAAGTTTATTCCTAGATATTTTATTGTTTTTTTTTTCTTTTTTTTTTTAATTTTTTTTTTAAATTTTTTTTCAACATTTATTTATTTTTGGGACAGAGAGAGACAGCATGAATGGGGGAGGGGCAGAGAGAGAGGGAGACACAGAATCGGAAACAGGCTCCAGGCTCCAAGCCATCAGCCCAGAGCCCGTCGTGGGGCTCGGACTCACGGACCGCGAGATCGTGACCTGGCTGAAGTCGGACGCTTAACCGACTGCGCCACCCGGGCGCCCCAATTTTTTTTTTAACGTTTTTATTTATTTTTGGGACAGAGAGAGGCAGAGCATGAACGGGGGAGGGGCAGAGAGAGAGGGAGACACAGAATTGGAAACAGGCTCCAGGCTCTGAGCCATCAGCCCAGAGCCTGATGCGGGGCTCGAACTCACTGACTGTGAGATCGTGACCTGGCTGAAGTCGGACGCTTAACCGACTGCGCCACCCAGGCGCCCCAGATATTTTATTGTTTTATGTGCGATTGAAAATGGTATTTTTTTAAATTTCACTTCCGCGAATTCATTATTAGTGTTCAGGAATGCAACACATTTCTATACGTTGATTTTGTATCCTGCGACTTTAGGGAATTCATTTATCAGTTCTAGCAGTTTTTTCCTGGACCCGTATATGTGTTTCTTTCCCCTGATTTTCCTTGTTTCTCTTTTTTTTCCCCCTTACCATAAACTCTGACACATACTATGATATCTTTTGCAGCCTTCCCAGAATGACACCGGGGTATCGCGCCTGGAAGACAGGGGTTCTGGTCTGCCACGATGAACTCAGGTCTCACACACGCCAAGATGTGACATTGCCTCTAAAGCCACAAAAAGCACAGCGTGGCTGGTAGACACCTATTTCGGTCCTGATTGCTTTCCACACTAATAACCAAACTGGCATTATGGGTTTTTTTAATCTTCTTCCAAACTACTTCCCTCAGGAAATGATTTAAGTAACTGTTTTGTTACTTAACAAAAGCCTCTTGAATCACCAACCGTTTCAAGAAATTGTAAAGATTCTCCTGGATCCGCTTCAATTAAGCGATGATCTCCACAGAAGAGAAGAGTTGCCATCCTAAGCACTCATTTTCCCAATTACCGTCAGTGGGTTGTCCCTCTACCTGCCAGGTTAATATCACCCGCCATATAAAAAGCCCCCTTGTCTGGTAATTACCTTCTCTCTCTCTCTCTCTCTCTCTCTCTCTCTCTCTCTCTTAATTATTTTTAACACGTCTTTTCAAGCCTTTTCAGACTTTCTAATGGAATCCTCAGGTGAATGTTTCAGAATTTGCTTCCATTCCAAATCTCACATAAGCTCTCCCAAATTCTCAACAGGAATTCTCAATTAATAATAATTTCACCAAGGCATGAGTTCTTTCTTTTCTTTTCCATTAACCGAACAGTCTCCCATGGTGGCTTCCTAAAATATTTGGAAAACAATTTCAAATTGGAAATCATTCTATAAATATACAACCATGAAACCAGATTCTCTTTGGGCTTGACCTGGTCTTGATTGTATGTTAATGCTGCCTGGAAAAGTCGGGTTTTTGGTCTTTTTAGATGGCTTTTTGTCTTTTTATATTAAGTTTAAAAAAAACAGTAGAGGTTTTATAAATTTTTTTAATGTTTATTTATTTATTTGAGAGAGAGAGAGAGAGAGAGAGAGAGAGCAAGCATTAGTGGAGGAGGGGCAGAGAGAGAGGGAGACACAGAATCCGAAGCAGGCTCCAGGCTCCGAGCTGTCAGCACAGAGCCCGACGCGGGGCTCAAACTCAAGAACTACGAGATCATGACCTGAGCTGAAGAAAGACGTTCAACCAACTAAGCCACCCAGGTGCCACAGAACAGTAGAGTTTTAAAATAGACCTCGTAGAAATTCACATAGAGGAGACACAACTATATGCACATTAAAAGGACAACAGTTGGAGCTCTTGATTTTGGATGTTCTTCCCTTGGGTAGAAGTAGAAAGATGTGTTATCCTGGGGATGGTGACACAGTGAAAGCCATGGTTGAGCTCCTCATTTTATACTGGGTGATGAGTTCACCTGGCTTATTGAGTAAACATGAATGAATGAATGAATGAATGAGGACATACATGAAGCCACAGTTAAAGCAAGCCACAAACCAAGATTATAACTAATCCGCATCAGTGCATTTGAGGCCACAGAGAAAGCAAAGAAAAAGGGATGCATAGGCAAGATTTTCATTTCCAATACCGAGAAATCACCCTCCCAAATGAGAGTGCAGGTATATAACCTGCATGGTGCTGGTTCCCAAGTTCCCTTTACCAGCGCGTTATGAAAGGTGTGATCTGGTGTTGATCTCAATGTCCCTGATGAGGAATGAGTGGAACAAATTTTCATATGCTCACTGGTCATTTTTACTTCGTCTTTTACGAATATATATATATATATATATATCCTGCAAATTGATATATATGTATAAAATCTGCTTTTCTAAATTTTGGGAAACTGAAGTTTTATTAAAAAGATTTCAACTTCTAGTCTTGGTAGGGCAGCAAGTGCTTTCAGACAGTGGGAAATAGGCATTGCGAGACTATAATGGCCCAGAGGAAGAAAGGACCCATGAGGTGAGCCCTGAAACATAAATGGATTCGTCAACATCAACACACACATAATCTGGATACCAGTCCTGTGTCTGTGTCACACAGGCAAATATAGTCCTCTGGTCCCCAGGTTATGTCTTACAATGCAACCTTTCCTTTTTGATTCTGTTCAATTTGTGTGCGTTGACTTTCATACTTGGGTTTTCTGTGTCTCTTTCAGAAGGTGTCCCCCACACAGAGTTATAAACAAAGTCACGTATTTCCTCATATAATTTTTTAAATTATGCCTATAGTACATCCTGGTTATCTTTTTATAACTGCGTGAAGAAGGATTCCTTTTCATTAAATGAAAGCCAGTACTCCTGATGTCATTTCTTTAAAAATCTAGAAAGGTGGGAGGGATATCGGGGCGCCTGGGTGGCTCAGTCAGTTAAGCCTCTGACTTCGGCTCAGGTCACGATCCCGCGGTTTGTGAGTTCGAGCCCCACGTTGGGCTCTGCGCTGACAGCTCGGAGCCTGGAGCTTGCTTCGGATTCTGTGTCTCCTTCTCTCTTTCTCCCTCCCCAGTTCATGCTCTGTCGCTCTCTATCTCAAAAGTAAACAAACATTAAAAAAATTTTTTTTTAATCTAGAAAGGTGGGGCGCCTGGGGGGCTCAGTCGGTTGAGCGTCCGACTTTGGCTCAGGTCATGATCTCGGGGTCCGTGAGTTCGAGCCCCGCATCGAGCTCTGTGCTGACAGCTCAGAGCCTGGAGCTTGCTTGGGATTCTGTGTCTCCCTCCCTCTCCCACCCTCCCTCTCTCTCTCTCTCTCTCTCTCTCTCTCTGCCCCTGCCCCGCTTGTGCTCTGTCTCCCTCTCAAAAATAAATAAGCATTTAAAAATAAATTTAAAAAATAGCGCTCAGCATATAGCAAGTACTCAATAAATATCAGCCGCTTTCCTACTTAGGTATCTGTACCTAGTGTAGTTGTTGGATGTACAGACAGTCAGTGACCACTGGTTTGCCTTTCCCGTGCCACGAGGTTTTCATGGGGACTAAACGAGGTAAGAATTAGGAGTCTGCTTGGTGAGGTCCAAGGCACTATTGAAAAGAAAGCATTTGCTCTGACTCTGGCACAACGTATGCGGAGACTCTGGGAGCGGACACCAGCCGGGCGGGGGAGGCGGGGACCAGCCAGGATCCCACCGTGTCCCCTGGGCCAAAGCTGCGTTCGATCGCACCTGCCCCATCCCCGTCAAGCACGTTAGCCCGCAGAGATAAAAATAAAGAAGAAAATAAGCTTCCGGGCCTTGGCCAAACCCTACCGCTTTCCAGCAGGTGGAGAAGTCACCATCTTTCAGATCAGTCCTCAAGGAAGAAACAAAGTCCGCCCCGGGAAGCCGAGCCAGCCTGTCCTGGCGGGCAGCATGGTTATTATTTCCTCTCTCACAGACCCCATCTGGGGGCAAGGGCATTCGGCGCTCCACTGTCCAGAGGGTCAGGGAAACAGGGCAGCCTTTTCCCCACGGGTATGCTCCTAGAGAGCCACTAAAGAGGAAATTAGTGTTCATTTCTCCAAGACCAGGACAGGTCCTGCGCAGCACAAAATTGCGGACGGGAGAAGGCAAGCTTAGTGCCCTGTCTCACGGGCAGGCGGACCCTGTGCCCAAGGCCAGGGAGCATCCTCTCCTGGCATCCCTTGGTCTGTGAAGGAGCAGCATTTGCGAGCCAGGCCACCGGGTAAACGTGCACAGCATCCCGCCACCACCAGCACGAGGGCGGTCCTGCGACGCCCGGGATACCATCCGGCCTCAGCACCCTTGGCGAACCTCCCCACGAACCAGCCCCCCGTGCCCCCAACGAAGAGTATCGACATTGTCAGTAGGGACTGACGGCGAACATCAGCTTCCTTTGCCTTTGGAAGGGCACCGGCTATGCCTTCTCATTGATGAGGAAGAAAGAGAGAAATGTTTCTCTCCAGTCCTGGAGTTTTCATATTTAATCAACCCACAGGCCCCCAGGCACGCGCTGGCCCTGCAGAGGATGGGAAGGGAGTTTAAATCTCTACCGTAAAATGCAGCGGCTCTTGCCAGAGAACTTGCTGGAAGCTGCCAAGCCATGAAAGCGGAAGACCAGGTGCTCAAGACTTACTGAATATTTGGTAGCGAGGGCTTCGTTATCATGCTCGACTCTTGCACAAAGCAGCTGCTCATGGGTATGATTTTGAACGCACAACTTCTGGCTACCTGATTATCAACGTGGCCAGCACAGGTGGAAGTCACCCAGGGAGAGACGCATTCGTAATAATAATGAAGACACGTTGAACGCTGATTCCGTGCGGGGCAATTACTTGCTTAGGATTTTTATGCATTAACTACTTTTCTTCTTGGTAAACGCCCTAGAGAGAGGTGCTGTTCTGACCTCTATTTTAAGAACAAGGAAACCTATAGCCCTAGACAGACAAAGCCGTCACATGGCGGGAACAACACGTGCAACCACGTTCTCGGGGTTCCAAGCTCTGTGCTTCATCACCATGTGATACCGTCTCACTGAGAATGATGTACACACACCACCGCCACCACCACGGAGCAGAAGATCGGGAATCCAAGCCTCAGCGGCATCTGCAATTCAGCGGGCTGTATTTATCCATCCTGCAAAGAGTACTTTTACTCAGCACTTCACAAAGCCGACAGAGGGGCTCCATGAACAAGAACGATGACATTTACTTTGTGAATTTACATACATTTTAGAACCTAAGCAATTTAGAGCAGATTCTGACAGCCCTCTTTGGGTCGTCTACGGGATGACCAGTGTGGCCACGTGAAAAATGTCACAGGCCATCTTTGTCTCAAGCAGTGTGGTCGTCTCTGGAATGTCTCCCTAACCAACTGCGTTACAAGCAAGGCTAAATCTTCGCCGAAGCCCTTTTACTAAGTGCTTTCAAACACTGACTCAATGTCACTCGATTTCTCCAGGAATCTGCTTCCTTCCAGTATGCTTGGCCAAGGGTCGCCTTCGACATCCAGCTGCTCCCTGTTTGGACAATCTGAGTTTTGTGGGTGAGCCCTTCTTCCTCCGGGGCATGTTCTGTACGATATTGCGACAATGCAGAGCATGGTGGGTGTGGAGCCTCCTTTATTAGAGCTGGGGTCACAGGATTCTCTGGTGGGAAGGTCTGTGAGTGTCAATGACACGGTAGCTCCCGTGTGGCACCATTAAATGTCCCTTTGCCTGCCATAGCTGATGGACATGACTGCTTCATAATTTAATGCATTAGGTCAACATGGAGCCTCAACACCATCTTAGCTAGAGTTTTCCTTGGGCCTCGGCCCTGGGTATCTCAAACCAGCTCAGATGAACATAGACGCACCCCAGCCTTCCTGTGACCCAGGCGCATTACCGATGGATGGGTAATTATCACAGACTGTGTCTGTCTGTCTGTCTGACAGACTGAGTCTGCCACTGTCTAGAGTTTCTGAAATTCATCCCCTAAAGTAAATTTCCTGCTGCAGCCACACCAACTTCCCAGCTGTGTTTCTTCTGCTCTTGTGCTCTGAGCTGCTTGATAACTGCACAAATCCAAACAAGGCTCCATCCGGAGACGACGCGGCCTCCCTGCACTGGCTCGGCCTCCGGATGCAACCCCCCCCCCACTGCTTCCACGGAGAAGGGATGTTTATAGACGTGGCTTCGGCAGGACAGAAAGGGGTCTTCTCTGACTGAGCGCCGCCCGAACCGCTCACCCTGTCCTCCCTTGCGGGTGCCCATCCTCCGCAGTGGGTTCCCATCCCGTAGACGAAAGATCGTTCCTCGGGGGTGGATAGATTCTAACCGGCCGAGCTGCCACTCTGCCACTCAACCACGCCACCAGAGGTCGGATACAGACAACGGATGCCCCCGTCCTCTCTGTGTATGAGTTTCCTGTGGCTGCCGCTAGAACAAATGACATCACAAGTTCAGCGGCTTGAAACAACTTCAATTTATTATTTCATAGTCCTGTAAGGCAGAAGTCTAAAGTGGATCGGCAAAGCTTCCTTCTGCAAGCTCTAGGGGCGAATCTCTTTTCTTGCCTTTTCCACCTTCTAGAATCCACCTGCATTGCTTGGCCCGTGGCCCCTCCCTCCGTCTTCAAAGCGAGCAGGACAGCACCTTCAACCCCCCCTCCTCTCTAACACAGACATCCAAGCCTCGCTCTGAAAAGGATCCTTGCAATGACCTTGGGCCCTCCAGGATAACCCAGGGTAATCACTCCGTGTCAAGATCCTTAATGCCACCTGCAAAGTCCCTTTGTCACGCAAGGAAACAGAGTCACAGGTTCCAGGGATTAGGAGGTGGCTATGCTGGGGGAGGGGAATTATTCCGCTTGCGATACTAGGGGAGAAGGCAAGATGCCCAAAACGAAAAAAGTACAACTTTTCTACCGTAGATTCTTAGGTCACCCTAAGAAGCCTGGGACATGGGCTTGAAAGATGAACGGACACCCTCTTTGCGGAAGAAGAAACTGAGGCCCGGAGAAGTGAAATACTTGCCCCACACACACGGGAGCTGGCGACTGTGTGGACGCTGGAATCCCACGCTCCATACGCACTCTGGTCCTCTCTGCAAAACCGCGGAACCCTTCCAGCCGGTTTCTTCGGCGTCAGGGTGCATCCGCCCTCTTCTCAAAAGAAATGTGTCACCATATGTAGCCACTTAGTTTCCCCGGCTGCTTCTAGGACAGCAGGCTTCTCTTGAAGCTGAGAAGCCCTTCCCACGGGCCTTTCTGTCACGTGTTCTAGAAACGCTGTTCATCGTGCAGTCACGCTCTTTGAAGATCCTTCTCTTTCGTCTCTGCTCAAAATAGCACCTGCCGCAGTGTTGGCCTCAGAATCTTCAGAATGAGCGCCCAGAGGAATGGGTGAATTTCTCACCCGGCGAACTGACCTACATTCTGCTTAATTGTTTTTGGTCTGACCGTTACCCCAGACATCAGCGTCAAAAGGAAGAAAGGAGATGGTTAGATCTCAACGTCTATAGATTTTCCATGGCTCCGGCGGATCTTAGAGATTAATAATTGGCAGGAAGAAATTTCAAGAGAAAAGACTTGCAGTGCAGTTAATCTCACAAAAGACCCACTTCTGCTGACGTTTGAGGAAGAAAAAATTGGGAAAATCATGGCCTGTGCATTTCTCGGAGGTAGACCATCTGGTCTGGTTCAACTGCTCTTTTATTCCGATGTGTTGGGTCCAGTTTTATCGTATTACAAAAAAAGGCTAAATGGGGCATCATATCTTTTATATGAGTTGGTTTTTAACGCTTATGTATTTTTGAGAGACAGAGAGAGACAGAGCACGAGTGGGGGAGGGGCAGAGAGAGAGGGAGACACAGAAGCCGAAGCCGGGTCCAGGCTCCGAGCTGTCAGCACAGAGCCGGACGGACATGGGGCTCAAACTCACAGACCGGACCACGAGATCATAATCTGAGCCGAAGTCGGACGCTTAACTGACGTAGCCCCCCAGGTGCCCTATGTGAGTTTTTTTAATAGGAACAAAAGACATCAGATACTCTCTAATGTATAAAATGCTCTATATTATCAGATGCAATTGAAGAAACAAAGGTTTTAATAAAGCCTGAACTGCAGATACGGTCAAAAAATATTTAAGATGTTTCCAGGGTCACCATCAAATGCATATCATCTTGGGGAGCCTGGGTGGCTCAGTCGGTTGGGCGTCCGACTTCGGCTCAGGTCATGATCTCACAGTTTGTGAGTTCGAACCCCGCGTCGGGCTCTGTGCTGACAGCTCAGAGCCTGGAGCCTGCTTCCGATTCTGTGTCTCCCTCTCTCTCTGTCCCTGCCCTGCTCATGCTCTCTCTCTCTCCTTCAAAAATAAAAAATAAACATTAAAAAAATTAAAAATAAAACAAATGCATATAATCTTATTTTTTAACACTTCAGTTGTAAGTTCTTCTTGGAGAGCTTCTGAGAGACATTCACTTCCTTCTGACTTGATCATTTAGTACATTTGGCAGCTTACGTTTTGGTGTCTCACGTGTTTCCGGTGGAGATGTGCGTTAGCATGGCTTGTTTAATATAATTTGTTGTTCGGGCTCCAGCATTCATGGCATTATCTGCCTCAAGGTGCAAAGAGGGGCTGAGTGAATAGCTGTTTTTGTTGTTCTCTTCTTTCTTTTTTTAATTTTTAAATCAACAAGGGTTTTCTGCATCTTGCGAAATGTAATCAGTGCTGATAGAGTTGACACATTGCAGCACAAGAATGGTGCTTCTTCGAATCTCTCCAAACAGTCCCCAGGCCTCCCATTACTATCATAAAAATGAGAGAGGAAAAACCCCAGCATAATAAATGCCATTTCCAAAGAAGCTTCTATTTGGTAAAGCAATGCTCTCGTCCCAGTTGCGGAGACCAAAGGAATGAAGCGTAGTGAGTCTGACCACAGCACGGTCTATCTGTATTCTGCACGTCCCACGGACACCTGCGATTAAAGTGCCCAAAGCTGAGCTCATCGCCATCCCCCCACCGGTGCCTTCCTCTCCCACTGTTTCCCATCTCAGCAATTGCCACCACCCAGCTGTGTGGTCCCCACATCCAACCATGGAGCCAATCAGCAACCCCATCAATTTTTATCTTCTGAGTCCCTCTCCCCTCTGCTCTCACGGCCAGCGTCACATTTTGCCTCCAGTGGGCCCTGGGGACTTTTGTCTTCCTGCACTCCTGCCACAAACTACATACTAAAAATTATGCCTTATCACTTTGTTGACGTAAAGATAGATATAATCCAAGTTGAATTTATTGGGCATTCGTCTTGAGTGTATTCATTTTTAAATTCTGAGCTTAAGGTAAACAAAGTAAACATCCTCACAGGCCGCTAACGCGTGCTGTGGGCCCCAGGCACTGCGCCCGCTGCCGCCACCGGCTGCACCTGCTCGTGGCCTTGGCCTTCACCTGCGCAACTCCGATTGTCGGTCGCCTGGTCCTCTGCCCACCTACTCTCGGCATCCGTTCTCCAGCTGCAGCCAGAGGACCTCGATAGTCAAATTTACGTGCGATTCCTCAAGGCTCTGCATTGCTTTAAAAGTTTTTTCAATGTTTTTCATTTCACTGAGATATAATTGTCATATAATGTAGTATGAGATATTCGCTGCAGCGACCGGACACGTGCTATCAAAGGGTGGCCATAATAAGGCTGGTTGACACACTCATCACCTCCCATAGTTACAGGTGTGTGTGTGTGTGTGTGTGCGCGCGCGCGCTCACGCAGCCGCGTGCGGGTGGCTGTGTGTGTGTGCGCGCGCGCGCGCAGGCACGTGCGGGCGGCGAAAACTTTCCAGACTTGCCCTCTCAGCAACTTTCGAGTATACGATTCACTGTTGTCAACTATAGTCACCACCCCGTATGTACATTACATCCCTTATTCGGCTTCAAACTCATAAGCTTGTCCCCTTTGACCACCTTCACCCACTTCCCTCCCCCAAGTGCCACCCACGTCTGCCCCTGCCCCCGGTAACCACCCGTCTGTCCTCTGTGTCCGTGAGTTTGGTTTGTTTAGAGTCCGCATAGAAATGGAGTCATACGACATTGATTTTCTCTGTCTGACTTACTTCCCTTAACCTAACGTCCTCAAGGCTCATCCATGTTGCAAATGGCAAGACATCCTTCTCTTTTTTTTTTTTTTAATTTTTTTTTTCAACGTTTTAATTTATTTTGGGGACAGAGAGAGACAGAGCATGAACGGGGGAGGGGCAGAGAGAGAGGGAGACACAGAATCGGAAACAGGCTCCAGGCTCTGAGCCATCAGCCCAGAGCCCGACGCGGGGCTCGAACTCACAGACCGCGAGATCGTGACCTGGCTGAAGTCGGACGCTTAACCGACTGCGCCACCCAGGCGCCCCAAGACTTCCTTCTCTTTTAAGGCTAAATAACAGTCACGCCTTTTTTTATGATTCGAGTACAGTGGACGCACAGGTTGCATTCGTTTCAAGTGTACAACTTAGGGATTCGACGACTCTAGATAATGCTTTGCTTGTCGCAAGGGGCTACGATCTGTCACCATGCAATGTCACCATTGACTATATTCCCTATGCTGTAGCTTTTATTGCCGTGATTTGTTCATTCCGTGGCTGGAAGCCGATGTCTCCCACTCCCCTTCACCCATTTGCCTATGGCACCTGGCAGTTCTCTGTATTTATAGGTCCGTTTCGGCTTTTTGTTTGTTTGCTTATTAATTTGTTTGATGTTTAGATTCTTCCTGGAGGTGAAGTCATACGGTATTTATCTTTCTCAGTCTGACTTGTTTCACTTTGCACAATGCCCTCTAGTTCCATTCACGTTGTCACAAATGGGAAGAGCTCATCATTTTTAACAGCTGAATAATATTCAATCATGTATATATACCACATCTTCTTTATCCATTCATCTATCACTGGACACATGGGTTGCTTCCATACCTTGGGCTTCTGTAAATAATGCTGCAGTAAACATACGGATGGATATATATTTTCAAATTAGTGTTTTGATTCCTTTGGGTAAGTACCCAGTATTGGAATTATTGGAGCATACGGTATTTCCATTTTTAAGTTTTAAGTTACCAATTTTTTTAATGTTTATTTATTTTTGAGAGAAAGAGACAGAGACAGAGAGAGGGAGGCACAGAATCCGAAGCAGGCTCCAGGATCCGAGCTGTCAGCACAGAACCCGACACGGGGCTCGAACCCACAAACCGTGAGATCAAGACCTGAGCCGAAGCTGGAGGCTTAACCGACTGAGCCACCCAGGCACCCCCTCTATTTTTAAGTTTTTGTTGAGCTGTATTATCTCTTTGTATATTTTTGATATTAACACCTTATCACATGTATTATTTGCAAAAGTCTTCTCCCATTCAGTAGTTTTTTTTGTTTTGTTGATAGTTTCCTTTGCTGTGTGAAAGCCACTTCGGATTAATACCGATTTTATTTCAGTAGTATACTAAAACTTTGCTCCTACCCTGGTAGAAGCCAATTCTCTCGTCTTTGGTTTCTTTGGGGATGTCTTAATTTCTCTGTTATTTCTGAAGGATAATGTTGCCTGATGTAGATTTCCTGGCTGACAATTTTTGTTTCTCACCGTTTTGAACATGGCATCTCATTGCCTTCCGGCTTCCGTGGTTTCCGACGAGAAGTAAGCTTTGCATCTTCCCGAGGATCCCTTTCACACCGTGATCTCTCGCTGCTTCCAAGGTTCCCTCTTCGTCTGTCTTTCACCCAATGACAGTGATGTAGCAATGACAGTGTAGTAGGGTGGAAAAGTCAATGCCTTTGGCATAAGGCGAACTTGGGTTTTAATCCCACATGTATCAATCTCTAGCTGGTTTTCTCATGTCTGGTAGGAATATAATAATATCTAACATTAGGACTATTGCAAAAATAAAGTTGAACAATGTAAACCAGTCATGGAAAGCAAGGGATACATCGTTGCTCAATTTTTACAGACCCTGGACATGGTTCTGCCCAGAATAGGTTTCTATTTTATTGCCAAGTGACTGGCCGCCATTGTTGCTATCATTTTATTGGTCCTGTG
Organism: Felis catus; assembly: GCF_018350175.1. Taxonomy (NCBI): domain Eukaryota; kingdom Metazoa; phylum Chordata; class Mammalia; order Carnivora; family Felidae; genus Felis; species Felis catus. The sequence goes on from NC_058372.1 coordinate 14,717,247, forward strand.
CCATTTCCCCTCCACAAGGGCTTACATCTACAGTCGGGAAACACCATTCGTCTATATTCCAGGTTTTTTTCAGTGGTCCACCCCAACCAGTGTTATTTCCCTGAAAATATCATCGAGGAAAACTTAACAGAAGGACGTAATGTTGTCATCTCGAGGCCCTCTCTGAGATACAACTGGTGCCCACAGTTTCCCTTAAATAATGCATGATGGTAATAAACTGGCTTCATCTTTGGTTCGTTTCGGTTCTGTGGTCATATTTTTGTGTCCTACATTAGCCGAGCCTCCTCAGGGTTCTGTTGGCTTCATTCGTTGCCGAACTTAGACTGGTAGACGGGAGGCGCTCAGGTATCCGTTGATGAGTGAAGGGCGGAATGAATACACTTCCTTTAAATGGCTTTTTCCATTTTTTTCTAACTCATTCATATTTTCGGTGGCGATTCCGTTTCCAATTTTGAGTAGCCACTTAATGGATTCGTTCACTCTTCTGCACGTTTCTTTGTTTTCTCTTTCCCACCTGAATGCCGTCCATCATCCGGCTTTGATCGCAGTGACTCGGGGTTCCAACAAAGACAGATGTCTTCAGCACCTGTTCTTTTAAAAGCACGTTTAAATTATTTCCCTCCTCTGGGGTCTAAAATCGATCCCGCTCTAGGAAGCCGAGGAGAGCACATCCTGTGTCACCTGACAGTTTTTGCAGGATGAGTGTCAGCATAGTGGGACCAAAGGCCCCGACTGAATGCTACCCACAGTTTGTTTGGTCTACAGATCCGGGCTGGTCCATGAGCTAACTGTCACCGCCTTCAACAAGCACAGAAAGCAAGAACAAGCCCTTAGAAACTTTTATGTGAAATTCGACATTGCCACAACATCCAAGTGTCTGATTTTATGTTTTATAAAAGTAGCAGTCCCTGACATATTGGAAATAAAAAGCCCCGGCCCTTCACCATAAACAGTGTGAGAAGCCCCAGCCTGAGTTCTCAGCTGGATCACACGTAGAGGTGGTTCAATCTGTCTGTACAACAGGCTATGAGCTTGAGGCCTGTCCACATCACGTGACTTTCTGGAAAGACTGGAAACCTGGGGTAACGATTCCTGACGGGTGGGAGTCATAAGTCCTTGTATATGTTTCCGTAGGAAAAAAAAAATCCGTTTATGGACTAAAGGGACATTATCCTGAACTTCTGCACTGTAATGAAGTTTCAAAATCGGTTTATGCCCTTTTTTAAAAAAATTTTAATATTTATTTATTATTGAGAGAGAGAGTGCGCGAACAGGCCAGGCGCAGAGAGAGAGGGAGACACCGAACCCAAAGCAGGCTCCAGGCTCCGAGCTGTCCTCACAGAGCCCGACGCGGGGCTCGAACCCACGAACTGTGAGATCATGACCTGAGCTGAAGTCAGATGCTCAACCGACGGAGCCACCCAGGCGCCCCTGATTTATCTTCTGCCTTTGCAGCACACAAATGTGGCTGCTTGGCAAGAGAAACCCCATTCACTGGTAGAAAGAGGCATCTGTGCCAGAGGAGGGGACAGTGAGGGGGAGGCTGTATCAAGTCAGAATATACCTCATTGACACTAAAGCTGATTGATGATCGGGGAGCTTTCTGCGTCCAGAGGAGAACAAAAGAGAAACGAGATAGACAAATGGCACCAGGACGTGCGAGAAACTGTAGGTGTGACACAGATGTGTGTTCTCCTGCAAAGGGAAGATTAGGGTCTTTAAAGACTGACAGCTGTTGTCAGTGCAGTTGACATAAATTTTGCTAATGTTAATGGAAATGTACTAGCACGATTCACCGAAGCCATTTACAGCTGTTGAGCTGGAGTGAGACAGAAAGCGATCGCGGGAAGAACCCGAGAGGGTTGGTACTCTTGAGTGGGAGCAAACGCGAATTTTCAGACTGTTCTACACGCAGAGTTGTCCCCCTAGTGTGTCCATTTTTATCTTTCTTCAGAGCTAGCCCTTCAGATCTTAAAAAGCCTACAGCAAATTCTGTGGTTCCGGAAAGCCTCTCGAACTCTCCGCTGTCTCCACGTTGAGACTGTGCGTCTCATGTTCACAGGCTCTCGTTTCTACCAATTTCGTGTTTTAGGCAATGATGTTCCTTCGTGCTTCCTCATGGTGCTGGGATTAGACACTCTCATCCGGGTTGAGTCACACCGGCGACAAAATATTCTGGAATGCCAAGACATTGCTGTCAGCTGTGGAGTGACAAGGCCAAGGGCACGTGAAGTCTCTACAGATAATGGATCGAATATGAAAACCACCAGGGCCAACCTTGAAGGGCGTGGGGTGAGACTTGTGACATCTCTGTGCTCCCACGGCCAGCGTTTGCAAACAAGCTTAAGAGTTGATAGTGGGAGGGAGGTGCCTCCAGAGCTGGGATACCTCCCGGTGTGGAGGGGACACCTGGATGGCCTTCCACCCGGGGATTTCCTCAAGTAGCTAAGCAACACGGACTGGTCCTGAAGGCTGCATGCGGCAGTAGGGACAGTCAGAAATAATGGTCGGGGCCCTTAGAAGCATTCTGAAAAGGCAACAGAGGGCTTTTGAACAAGGATGGAAGGTAGGAAGGCAACAATGGAGAGAACTCTGGAAGAACAAAGATAAATCAGGGAGGTCCGGGGGGCTCAGTCGGTTGGGCATCCAACTTCGGCTCAGGTCATGATCTCACCATTCCTGAGTTCGAGCCCCACGTTGGGCTCTGTACTGATGGCTCGGAGCCTAGAGCCCGCTTCGGATTCTGTGTCTCCCTCTCTCCCTGCCCATCCCCATTCACGCTCTGTCTCTCTCTGTCTCAAAAGTAAGTAAACTTTTTTTTTTTTTTCAAAAGATAAATTATATGTTATGGAAGAGATGAAGGGAGAAATCCTGGGCTGCCATCTTGCATGGAAGGACTTCGGGTGAGGCAGGGAAAGAATAAGAAAAGAGGAAAGCCTCTCCCTAGCTAGGATGCTAATTTCTGTTTGCCTGCTGGGCTCCGGGAACGGAATGGCCGTGGTGCCGTAGAATAGTGTTTTCACCCGGGTTTTGTCCACTCTGGATTATCCAAGCTCCGTGTTTCACTTCCTGTTTGGGGCTGGCCCTCTCGCTATGTGTCAACATCGCTGCCCAAGATGATCATGAAAAATAGGAGACCGTGGCAGCTCACAGAAGAGCAGCTTTTAGTAGGGTCTTGCTTGGACGAGGCTGAAGCTTCCATGCTGGCTCAGCGGCATGTGACCCTTGCTTCGTCAGACCCATACTCCACGTCCCCCCGCCCGACTTCAAATCTGTAGTTTCACAGTGACAATGATTTTTGACTCCGGAGTCCCATATAGACGAGCCACTGGGATCCTTTGGCTCTAAGCCCACTCCTTGGGCCCTAACTAGCTCAGCCACTCATGGCAAAAAAAAAAAAAAAAAACCCTCTGAAGTTTTCTGCCAACTTTTGTCACTACTTCTGAGACACCTCTGCTCCTCCCTCAGGGGACTTGTCCCTGCTCCAGACCCTTCTTCACTGGAGCCTCTTTGATATTGCTCTCCACGGCCCTTTCCCAGCGGGACCCTCTGAATCGCCTCCTTATTCTTTGTGTCAAGTATGCCGTGACTTCTTCAAAAGTTCCAGAGTCGCTTTTTTTTAAGTTTACTTATTTATTTTGAGAGAGACAGAGAGAGAGAGAAAGAGAGAGAGAGAATCCCAAGCAGGCTGCTCGCCGTCAGCAGAGAGCCCGACACGGGGCTTGAACTCACGAACCATGACGTCATGACCTGAGCCAAAACCAAGCATCGGACCCTTAAACGACAGAGCCACCCAGGTGCCCCAGAAGTTCCAGAGTCACTTTTTATGACAAGTCCTTCCTACGGGCTTCTCCATTTATTCCATAAGCATTGATTCAGCACCTACAGTATGTCAGAGCTTTAGCCGGGGGTCAAGCTCTGGTTTCTCTCCTGTGCCATATTTTTTAGTATGTTAATATGCCAAAGCTCTGATGCCACAGCCTAAGCTGGAGCCCGAGCCCCCAGGGCTTCGATGGAAGCAGGAAAACCACAGAAGGAAGGTTAAGGGTTGTGTAAGCTGCAAGGGCTACCATGACAAAATACCACACACTCAGTGGTTTAAACAACAGAGACTTATTTCCTCGCAGATCCAGAGGTGACAAGTTCAAGATCAAGGTGTCAGCAAAGTTTCTTTCTCCTGGGACCTCTCTCCTTGGCTCATAGATGTCCGCCTCTGTCCGTGTCCTCACATGGTCTTTTCTCTGTGCACAAGCGCCCCTGGCCGTCACCTCTCTTCTTATAAGGACATGGACCTATTGGATCATGCTACCACCCTTATGACCTCGATTAGCCTTAATGATCTCCCTAGTTTGTGTCTCCAAATACAGCCACATTGGGTGCTAAGGCTTCAACCTAGGAGCTTGCTGCAGAACAGGGGGAGGGGAGCACACAGTTCCATCCATATAACACATTTTCTGCAAGCAGTAGAAACTCAACTCTCATGTTGGGTTGTCCGGAGGAAGGGCGTCTCGCCTGTTCATTCAGGAGCTCAACAGCGATCCAGGCTCAACGGCAACCATAGAAAGTATGTTCAGTTATGTGCACAGATTCAAAGACAATGACTCTCAAGTCCAAACACTGGTTGAAGATTCCGTGGGTCTGTTCTGCCCAAGTTTAATTACTCTCTGTAAGAAGCCCTGAGAGCACCTACTCAACCACGCTGCGTTGTTGCAGGGGTGTGCGAGGGTGCTCACAGGGTCCGCGTTGACGTTGCTTCCCTCATTTATTTATTCAGAGCACCGGTAACAAATAACTGCGTAGCATTGCCCAGACCTTGAGTTAGAAATTCTCAAGGCCACCAAGATGAATCAGGAACCAGAATGCCTCCACCTTGTTTTACGAATCTCAGGGCAAGGGTAGGCACTTCTACACATGCCAAGGAGAGAACTGTGAAAATCCAGATGGTTCCGAAGACATAAGTCAACAAGAAACAAATAAACATTGCCACTCTTTAGAATCAGCTTGTACCCATCAACTGCACAATTACTTCAAGATTCACACTTGAGGGGGCATTGGAAAAGGGATTTCTGCTCCTTGTCACTGTTCCCTGTTGGGTTCGGTTTGCCTCCTGGTTTTCTTAACGTATCACAGCTGCCTCCAAGCAGCTCTCTGTCCTCTCCTCACTAAGGTTTATCCACTTTCTTTTCTTTTCTTTTCTTTTCTTTTCTTTTCTTTTCAAAGATTATTAGGCTACCTTGATAAGGAAGTTTTAGGCCCATTCTGGCCACTAAAGAAATGCGGTAACCCTAGAGTCAGAAGCCTTGAGGAGGGACAGAATTAGTCCTCACAAAAGCTCAGTGAATTGAAGGGAACACTTGGTGACCCCGCCGTCACCAGCGTGGGGGACTTTTTTAATTTTTTTTTGTTTTTAATTTGTTTAAAGTTTATTTTTGAGACAGACAGAGAGACAGGGTGTGAGAAGGAGAGGGACAGAGAGAGAGGGAGACACAGAATCCGAAGCAGGCTCCAGGCTCTGAGCTGTCAGCACAGAGCCCGACGCGGGGCTCGAACCCACAAACTGTGAGATCATGACCTGAGCCCAAGTCGGATGCTTAACCGACCGAGCCACCCAGGTGCCCCGGGAATTTTTTAAATAAATAACAACGATTTGTGCAATTTGCTTAGCAAGCAAACACACAATCACCAAGCCGAGGCACTGTAGGTGTGCGGCAGGTATCCTGCTGCCTCTGAGTAGAAGTTTCCAGTAATTCCTCAAGACCAGAAGTGGCAATAGGACAAATAGTGTCGATACCAGAGGAGTTTACAGGGAAGGGTCCAGAACGATGTCTTGAGGACTGAGCTGTTTGGGAGAGCTGCAGGGCACACATACGCTTGTCCTTCGGTGGATTGGGTATGATATAGACACAAACTTTGTTTTGCTGGAAAGGGGTGTGGGAGATCACCTCCTAAATTCTGGTTGACCAGAAAGAATAAGTAGCTCCTCGATGCAATGGCCAAAATGACTGCCAAAAACCTCACAAGGAAAAACAACTCTTAGAAGCAAAAAAGAAGGTCAAGAAGCTAGAGAATGGAGAACACGTGACATGGGGAAGAAAGGCACGCAGCCCTTGGCACCACATCCGGCACGAGAAACTTACTCCACCCATGTTCTGGAAGAAGCGAAAGTCTAAATGAATAAGTGGAAAAGGTTTAATCCATTGTGTCAGGACCAGCCTCTTGCCATGAAAGGCGAACCTGGAGCTTCAAAAGGAGGCAGCATAAGCATTTTACAATTCATGGGCAAATAACACTTCGTGCTGTCCTTGGGACAAAGAGACTCATCATGGTGGCTGATATCTCCCCACTGAGGGTCCGGGGGCAGCAGCTATGGGTACGCCTGGAACAGCCAATGGGAAGTAAAGGAAACATGACGGGCACCTTTTCAGCATTCCTCAGGTGTCCTGAGAGTTACCCAGCGTATCTGATTTGGGTGTGAACAGACAGCATCCACATGAGAGACAAACTTGAGCTTGGGCCAGAGGTAGTGTTTTTAAGCTCTTCTTCTATTGAACCCATGACTGGAAGTAAAGGAGCCTTTAGGAAGTAGGCAGTGGAAGGCTACGGTCCAGGATATGCCCAGAGTTTTTCATCTGGGAGTGAGCACCGTTTTCGCTTTGGGCGGGACACTATTTCGCTTCGTAGGCCAACACGGCAGCCCAGGTTGCTGCCCATCACACACCAGTTCACACCCTGCGGTCACACTGGCAACCAACAAATGTTGCAACATAATTCCAACTGCCCTCCCGGGGGGGGGGGGTATTATCTGGTTGAGTAGTACTGGATTCTCCCAAGGGACTTAATTTAGTCTTCTGGATCATAGCCTGTTATACTAAAATCGTGGGTCTTGGAAATGATAACGTTTATCCTGTAAATGGTGGACTCACATACTTAGCAAGATGTGATGATGTGTTCGAGGTGACTTTGAAGGATATTCAAGTGTGGAAAAGAGAAGAACTCAAGCATGCACTACGTCATTATTGCCTTGTCCAGCTTGCTCCCTTCAAGTGTTCACTCCATGACAAAACATCCATTGGGTGTTTTGGGTTTCCAGACTTAGGTCCTAAGACCTATCCATTTCACACGCTTATGCCCTACTTCGGACCTTGAATGACTCATCTTCATTCTTGTCCTGCTTCTCATCTTACTCTCTGGTTGGCTCTTTTAGTTCCATCCACAGAGCAGCCAATGGCCAGCTCCCAACCATAGCTTGGCTTCCTGGCTGCTGTTTTTGTACTATTCCTTCAACATGGCAACCTGGACAGATCATCTGGGAAGGACCACTGTGCCTAGTTCAGCCCCGGGAACACCCACACTTGGGCAGGGTTCTTCCAGGCCAGCCTCTCTCAATCTTGACTCAGCTTTGGTGGCGCAGCCAAAACAGACCTGACGTAGAATGGACAAACAGTAGTAAAGTGGGTACCCAGTTGCTCCCGGGAAAGAACAATGGAGAAAAACGTTGAAAACAATGCTTATAGCTTCACAGGTCACATGCAAGGACACACAGTGTGCATCCTAAAGCAAAATTCTAAGAACAGGAAATAAGTAGGATCTCACGGGTTCAGCTGACAATCGGTGGTTCATGGAACTAAAAAAGTCTAAGCGTAGATCTAGGTTTGAGACGAGGTGGATCAAGGAGTTCAGTCTGTAAAATAGACGCGAAATGTCTTGGTCTTGCTCTCTTCCGTGTTGTCTTCGTTCTTTAAAAACTTTCCACACTTGAAGGACGATTGAGACAGCCACAGAAAGTACAGCTTGCCTTCTGTGAGCTTTACACCCAGTGTAAAGAATGCCTGTTCTTCGATGATTCCAGAAAAAGTCCTGGGCTCTCATTCTTCTGGTTTCACATGTTACATATGCCCGAACGAGTCACAAATCTCAAGGGTGTGAACTACCCTTGTAGGCTCCGGGAGAGCCAGAGGTGGGAGGGACGGTTCCCCAAAGGAGAGCCAGAGTACCGCGGTCAAAATAAGAGGCAAGGAAGTCTGAGGAGCCAAGAACGATGGGTGTCTGGGACGTGGGTCAGGGGCTCTTGACCTGGATTTGGTAATGGAAGAGTACAGTTTTCTTTTATGTGTGTGTGTGTTTGTGTGACCATCAGCCCTCTAGAAAGTAAATCCCACCATCCAGACGGGCGGCCATTCTTTCCGTCTCTTTCGCACACTACTGCGTTGCCGTTTTCTAGAACACTGCCTAGCAACGTGGTGGGTTCCCCCAAAATAGCTGATGAGTAAACGAGTATGGAAATCCATGTCTAGGCAGGGAAAGATCAGTGGAGAGTGTGTGGGTAGAGACTGCAATGTGCTACAGACTTCCATGCCAGATAGAGGACATCGCTAACACGTTCCTGAGATCCGCCCCCATCAGTAGCGATGGATTTAAACTCTGCAGACATGCGCCAAAGACCGAGCACACCAAATGCATGGTTTCTTTGCCTTATCTTGCTAATACTTCCATTTTCAGAGAATAGAGGAAGTTGTGTTCCTTAAAATTGCCTCTGGCCAAATGGTAAGAACCACTTAATATTGAGAGTGAAAGAGATAAGCACTTTGAGACGAGGTGGCCATATCAGCAAAATGTTAAGGATATTGGTCTAAAAATGCCGATATGGTGATTCAGAACTTCATATGAACAAATAAATAAGATTTATCTGAATACAAAGGGCAAGGAATGGGGAATATTGTACCAGATATGAAAACATGTTCTAAGACAGTAACAACTAAAAACTATGAAACTACTTCAGAGCAGACAGACAAATCAATGGAACAAAACAGAGAATGTGGAAATAAGCCAAAATACATACATAGGTGACATTTCAAACGAGTGAGGAGAAAGTGTATTATTTGATCAGTGGTGCTGAAGCAGCATAGAAGCTGTCTTGAAAAAATAAATTTGGATTACACCCTATACCTGGATAAATTCCAAATGTAAAAACTTAAAACCCTGAAGTAGAAGAAAAAAGCAGAAGAAAATTATCCAGTGATTTTAGAATAAGGAAGACTTTTCCAACTGTGACGTAAGATTGAGGAGCCACAAGAGAAAAGATAATACATTCTCCTATGGAAAAATAAAATAAAACTTTTCCATACAATAAGTGTTACGAATAAAGTCAGAAAGACAACAAATCGGGGGGAAATTTCTACTTCTCCCATCATAGACAACGTCTCAATTTCCCCAATAGGTTGAGTCCAAACTCATTTTTTTTAAAGACGATCAAGCCATTCAAAAGTCAGCCAAGGATATAAACAGCTCACAGAAAAGTAAATATGAAAAGGCTCTTGACCATATGAAATATGGTCAACATCGCTTGTTAACAACGTACAAATTAAAACTGCCCTGAGAGACATTTTTGGTCACTCAGACTGGCAAAGATCCAAAAGTCCAATAAGGTCCTGGGTTGGTGAGGACTGAAGTATGGGGAACTCATTTATCACTGGAGAGGAAATAAATTGGAAGGCTACAAAGGTCAGTTTGGCAATATCTATTAGAATTACAAATGTGCCTCCCCTCTGACCCAGCAATTCCATTTCAAGACCTTTATCCTACAGTGATACTCACATATATGCAAAGTGATGTATATGCCAGATTATTCGTCACAACATTGTAAGAGCGAAACATCGGAGCCTATCTAAATGTCCATGACAAAGGGCCTTGGACAAAGCAATATTGTTCAACTGTGAAAAAGAATGAAAGATCTCCAAAATGTACTGATGGCTGAAAAAAAAAAAATCAAAGTATCTAACGATGTGTAAAAAGGAGGGGGGAAGTACATACGTACATTTTTTTCAAGTGCTTAAAAATCTCTGGAAGGACCTTCAAGAAACTGAGTCACTAAGGCCTGTTTATATTCAAGGGGAGAGGAATCCGACTCCCTCTCTTGATAGAAGGAATGGCAAATGGCAAAGAATTTACAGACGTATTTAAAACCCACACTACATTTTTATTCTCCTAGAATTCTGAACCATGTCGTGGGCTTCCTAGTCAAATATTAAATCATTCACTTCTCGAGAGTGAATACCTTTGGGTTTCCTGGTTGCACTGGTTTGCACTCATTAAAAGGAAAGAAAATTTCAACTTTCTTCAGAATTGGTTGCAAGTTAGGCTTGATTTCGGCCTTCTAAGTGGTCTTGGAAAGATTCATCGTGGTTTCTGGTGGGGATCGTGGCCAAACCAAAGACAGAGAAAGAGAGAGAAATGTGTTACATCTGTGGTAGTTAGCGATGAGGTAACCGTTGTGCTCCTCTTTATATTCCTTTGTGATTTCTAATATTTCCTCAATGAGCAGAAGTTCCTGTTATAACCAGAAAAAAATGAGTTATTTAAAAATTTATGTGATATTTCAAATTCACATATCCGTTAAAATTCATATATTTCAGATTCACCCTAGTTTCCAAAGGTCAGTCCCTAGAAGAATGTTGCCTCTGCTGATGGAGTGATGAATAGAAGGATGCTAGTTGGAAAATCTAAATGAGAATCATACTCGTCTCTAGGAAGGAAGGAAGGAAAGAAGGAAGAAAGGAAGGAAGGAAGGAAGGAAGGAAGGAAGGAAGGAAGGAAAGAAGGAAGGAAAGAAGGAAGGAAGAGGGAAAGAAGGAGAAAGAAAGAAAGAAAGAAAGAAAGACAAGAAAAGGAAAAGAAGAAAGGGAAAAGAAGAAAGAAAGGGAGAGAAAGAAAGAAAGAAGAGGGAAGGAGAAAGAAAGAAAGAAAGAAAGAAAGAAAGAAAGAAAGAAAGAAGGAAAGAGACAAGAAAAGGAAAAGAAGAAAGGGAGAGAAAGAAAAAGACAAGGAAAGGAAAAGAAGAAAGAAAGAAAAAGACAAGCAAAGGAAAAGAAGAAAGAAAAAGAAAGAAAGAAAGAAAGAAAGAAAGAAAGAAAGAAAGAAAGAAAGAAAGAAGGAAGGGGGGAAAGAGGAAGGGAGGGGGGAGGGAGGAAGGGAGGAAAGGAGGGAGGGAGAAAACTAGGATGGATGGGTAGAAATAGAAGCGAAAGAAAAGGCTGAAGCGAGGATGGCTGGAGAGGTCGCAGGGTAGATGTCACTGGCGACGGAAAGGAGCCACCAAGAGATCACCAAAAGAAGGACGCTGGGGACCTTAAGTAGTAGACATTAGATAGGCTTAACATGTTATATATCTTTAAATGAAATCTTATGATGTTTGGCTATGTGGTGAGGGATGTGCAATTCTTCTCAATTCCTTTATGGAAAGGTCAGTAATTTTGTATATTTGTATTTCAGACCCCCAAAAGGAATTTAGCTGGAGGGGAGCCTGTAAGAAACCTTCAGCTGGGGAAGGGCTTCCCCAGCACAGTCACCGGAAGGGTAGGCGGGTCAGGTGGCTGGAGCATGAAGTGACGTGCCGGGGAGGGGGGGGGGGGGGGGCGCGAGATGTACTAGAAGGACAATAAGCAAGAGACACTGTGGAGGCCACCCCCCACCCCCTGCCGCCCTGTAGGACGTGCGCATCTGGTCTCGTAGATTCCGTAGAAGCGCCGAGGAGTTTCACGAGGGGGGTTCTTAGATTTGTCACTTAGACCACGTGGCTACCACTGAAGGACAGATCAGAGTGGTCAAGGTTGGCGACAGGGAGACAGATTAGACTTTTATTTTACAACAAAACTCATCCAGGTGATGGATGAGGAAGCAGAACAGGATCGTGGGGGGGGGGGGTGAAAGAAACGCACGGGTGTGGGAACTTTGCAGAGGACAGAAGCAGCGAGCTGTCATGATTGGCTGGATTGACGTCAGATGAGAGAAGCACATCAGGGACGCTTCTTAGGCTTCATAGAATGGCTACTGTTGACACATTAAAAAAAAAGGAAAAGACAAAGCACATTTAGAGAAAAGCAATTGGGGATGCCTTGCTTCCGTTTGTGCTTTCTGTTTCTTTTTTGTGAAAAGCTATGGGCTCTTTTTTGAAGTTTTATTTGCAACATTTAGGGGGCAAAAATTTATAGAGCTGTTTAGCAAGGGGCTGGATATCTGGTCTACGGTTTGGGAAGGAAGTAAAGAAATCATTAGGATAGAGGCAAATAAGTGAGAGGGAAGAAATGGGTTTGCCCCTGGGAAAGAAGAATAGAGGGTCAAGAATGACGCCCTCGGAGGGGTGCCCGGGTGGCTCAGTCAGTTAAGCGTCCGACTTCGGCTCAGGTCATGATCTCGTGGTTTGCAACTTCGAGCCCCGAGTCGGGCTCTGGGCTGACCGCTCAGAGCCTGGAGCCTGCTTTGGATTCTGTGCCTCCCTCCCCTGCTCACGCTCTGTCTCTCTTTCTCAAAAATAAACATTAAAAAAAAATTTTTTTTTAAATGATGCCCTTGGAAAGTGATGTTTGGAGATACAGATGTGACTCTAGGGTGTGTGGCTTGTGTTACCGGTTCATGACGACCTGATTATATAAGTCGGCACCTTCAGCTGCAAAAACAGAGACTCATTCAATTTATCTCAGGAAAAGTGGGATGGCTCAGTCGGTTGAGTGTCCGACTTTGGCTCAGGTCATGATCTCACAGCTAGTGAGTTCAAGCCCCGTGTCAGGCTCTGTGCTGACAGCTCAGAGCCTGGAGCCTGCTTCGGATTCTGTGTCTCCCTCTCTCTCTGCCCCTAACCCACTTGCATTCTGTCTCTGTCTCTCTCAAAAATAAATAAACATTAAAAAACATTTTTTAAAAAAAGTGGGGTTTATTGGAAAGGTCAGGTAGACCAGAACCCCGCGTGTAGAGCTCAGCAGAGGAGGCAGGTCTAGGGGTGCCTGTCTCTCTCCAACCCCATTTCTCTCTGTGAATCCTCTATACTATCTCAGTACCAACGAGATTTATTAGCTCTTTTTTAGGACTAACTACCCCAAGACTTAGAAGATGTATAAATGTCTTGGAACCATAAGCAAAAAGTCACATAGGTGTTCGTTTGTACATTTCCCTGGGGGAGAGAGTCCACACTTTTATGCGCTTCTCAGAGCGATCCCAGATACAAAGGAAGCCTTCAGACCTCCTCGTCTCTGTCTCTGTCTCTGTCTCTCTCTCTCTCTCTCTCTCTCTCCCCCTAGGCAGAGGCAAGCTCTGGGGTGCCTCAGCCCCAACTCAGCCCGATCATATCCTTTCACTACCAGATCTATCTATTGCAAATTACAAAATTCTTTTCATTTTTGTTAGTTCAGATGGTTCGAGCTTTTTCTGCATCAGGCCAAAGGCGATTGGAGAAGCCAGCACGGCTGAGTAGTGACAAACGTGAAGCAAGTTTTCCTAAGTAGGAGGTTAAGCAAGGCAGTTTCCTTTCGAAGAGAGAGAGTAGAGCCAGGATCACAGGAAAGGGCTGGCCTTTCCTGAAGGGTGGCCTTTCCTAAAGCATGGCCACTAGCCCTTCAGGGCAAATAGGTTCTGTATCAGGCACCCTGGCTGGAATGATCACCCCCTGGCCGACTGAAACGGGCTGATAGTAAGCTGGAAAGAAATCGCTGCTGGAATTCTACAGAAACTGTTCCTCGCCTTATCTTTTCTACCCTTTCAGTCAGTAAGAGCATATCAAACATGAATATCAAATCTGCATTTATCAGAAAGCTGGGGACACCCTATAGCATGCTGGAGGACAGATCTCAGTCTCCAAAAGAGCTTGGCAGCCTAGAGTCATGATTTGAATCAAAGACGATGCGATTTGGTGCAACTGAATGTGAAATACTGTATTTAGAATTTTTTTAATGTTTATTTATTTTTGAGAGAGAGAGAGAGAGAGACAGAGCATGGGGGTGGAGAGGGGCAGAGAGAGGGAGACACAGAATCCGAAGCAGGCTCCGGGCTCCGAGCTGTCAGCACGGAGTCCAACGTGGGGCTCGAACTCATGAACTGTGAGATCGTGACCTGAGCCGAAGGCGGAGGCTCAACCACCTGAGCCACCCAGGAGCCCCTAAAATACCGTATTTAGAAGGATTAAAATCAAACACGTACCTGCAACATCAGGAAGAGGAGGCCGAACTATAGTGTCAAATAATCTCTCGCCAACTTGAGCCACTAGCATAAAATGATTGCTGAGAAGAAAAGAAAAAAAAACAACCACTTTGTATTAATAAAGGTTTCAATGCCCAGACCCAAGTGAAATGGTCCATTCGTCATTGACTAGACAGTATTTATCTACATGTAATACTTGCTTCCTGGGGCCATATTAAAAAAAAAAAAAGTGTTGGAAGACTTTTCTTCTTTAGAGCAGTTTTAGGTTTGCAGCAAAATTGAGGGGTGGTGCAGAGATTCCCCTTACCACCCCCCTTGCTTCCACACATGAAGAGCCTCCCCCATTACCAACGTCCCCCACCAGAGTGGGAAAACGGCTGAAATCAATGAACCTACATCGATCGTCACGTCAATATCACTCAAGGTCCACAGTTTACATTACAGTTCACCCTTGGTGCTGCGCTTTCCAGGGGTTTCTGGGACCACGCAGGCCTTTAGGCTGGGACCACGCAGGCCCTTCCTGGGACCACGCAGGCCCTTAGGCTGGCCTGCCCCAGCTTTGATTTGGATTTCTTCCTAAGGTATTTTCTCTCCTCTTTGCTGGCCCACACTCTATCCCTTCCGGTCCCTGAGCAAATGTTGCCTTTCCTTCTGCACCCGGCCGGGTTCTACCGCCTGACCTCCAGTTACCTTGGAGAGCCCTGGACACAGCCCTGGCCTTTGTCACCTTGCAATCCCACCTCCCTCCACCCTCCGAAACAGACTCCTACAAGTTGCAGGGAGCAATCACGAGGGCTGGCTCTTTAGTCTTCACGGCGCCCACCACACAAGAAACTGGGGCACGGGGTCGAGTCTCAAAGTAAGTGACTGGCAGAGTCAGGGTTCAGACTCCACGTATTTGACCCTCGAGGCGTGTCGAGCCCCGGTCCACTTTTTCAGTCCCTCTGTGAGCTCTGCCAGGACGAAGTCCCAGGAACCAGTCTTAGAATGGCCCGTTCTGTCTCTTTGGAAGTCTCTATGTTGCCACTCAAGTTGTCAGCCCTCGTTTCCTCGGTCCACAGCACCTGGCTGTCTCTCTCTCTCTCTCTCTCTCTGCCCTTCCCTGCTCCCACTCACCCTCCCTCACATACAGAGTCAGCTCATGACAAAACGAGTTGTTTTTACTTTGCACCTCATCTGCGTCTGTGACCTTCACTCGAAGAACACCATGAGAGACGGATAAGTTTTGGCTACAGGTCAGAAAGGACGGCCGTTTGCCGCCCTGATGGCGTGGCTTATCAGACAAGCTTGTCACATAAATCTGCACAACTCCTACATCATCACTGATACCAACTTGCTTTCAAACCCAGCTGTGACTGTCCAAAGATTCGTACATTTCTTTGCCCAGGGGATGCAATTTAGCCACATCAGAAGTTGGGTAAACTGGGGCGCCTGGGTGGCTCAGTCAGTTAAGCCTCCGACTTCGGCTCAGGTCGTGATCTCACGGTTCGTGGGATCGAGCCCCGCGTCCGGCTCTGTGCTGACAGCTCAGAGCCTGGAGCCTGCCTCGGATTCTGTGTCTCCCTCTCTCTCTGCCCCCCCCCCACTCACATCTGTCTCTGTCTCTCTCTCTCTCTCTCTTTCAAAAAATAAATAAACATTAAAAAAATTTTTTTAAGAAATTGGGTAAATGGCATATGTGGGAACCATGTAACTGAAAAAAAAAAATTAGACAAAGTCCTCCACAGGCGCAGGCTGGTCAAGAAGGTGCTCAGACATTAGAAGAAATCACAGGAGTATCATTTTGAACTTGCCGGTGGTATAGACCGCGTATGGGGGAACAGGAGGCAGAGACCGATCATGGCAGGGTAAGGGGGGCCGTCAGATGAAGTTGGCATGGCCGTGGGAAGCAGTGAGATTTGAAAAGACCAAGTCGGGGCACCTGGGTGGCGCAGTCGGTTAAGCGTCCAACTTCAGCCAGGTCACGATCTCGCGGTCTGTGAGTTCGAGCCCCGCGTCGGGCTCTGGGCTGATGGCTCGGAGCCTGGAGGCTGCTTCCGATTCTGTGTCTCCCTCTCTCTCTGCCCCTCCTCCGTTCATGTTCTGTCTCTCTCTGTCCCCAAAATAAATAAACATTAAAAAAAAAATTAAGGGGCGCCTGGGTGGCGCAGTCGGTTAAGTGTCCGACTTCAGCCAGGTCACGATCTCGCGGTCCGTGAGTTCGAGCCCCGCGTCAGGCTCTGGGCTGATGGCTCGGAGCCTGGAGGCTGTTTCCGATTCTGTGTCTCCCTCTCTCTCTGCCCCTCCCCCGTTCATGCTCTGTCTCTCTCTGTCCCAAAAATAAATAAACGTTGAAAAAAAATTAAAAAAAAAAAAAAAAGAAAAGACCAAGTGTGATACCCAACAGAGCCAAATGCTCCTGCCGAGTAAATGAGAGTCTGGGGTGGACCCATCCTTCCCCTGACAGCAAAGAGACAGGGTAGGAGCGCCGGTCTGAGGCAGGACTTCAGCCAAACCCGGGGCTCTAGGAGTCCCCAGGGACAGGAGGCTGGCCTCGGATGGCAGAGCGTATCAACACTGAATCGTCGCCATTCCCTTCCTCAAACCCACAGACAAGGCCAAGTGTATGCTTTCAGGCTAATGAGCTCTCAGGATGCCAAACTAAACTTCATTTGCTGTTTGAAAGATTTTTCCATTTCTGGCCCTGGTGAAAGACCCGGCGGTTTCACCCAGACCTCTTCCTACAGTAAGAACAATTAACCCAAAGCAAACTACGTGCCCTAGGGCATCAGAGCCCCCATAGAATGGGCACACAAGTCCCCAAGGCAGGCCGAGAGTCAGGCCAGGGGCACATCTCGTTTTCCCTTCCAAAATAACTGTGGCACTAAGATCCTGTCCGCGCCTGCCAAGAAAGCACTGCCCAGTAACTGGCCGTGGCCAGCGGTGACCACACAGAGCGACCCAAGTAGCAATTCAGGATGATGTCCCCAGACAACGGTAACATACACTAAGTCGTAACACATTTCAGACTTCTGTGGCCGGCGTGTACTTAAATAAAAATTACCCTTGGAGAGCGTAACGAGAACTTGGTCTCTTTTAAGGGCTATGATCTACTTAATTGATCCAATAACATCTCTCCCTTACGCGACTACCCACCCGCTCACAGAGGGGACCCGGATGATGCGGGCTAACTCCCCTAGCCAGAGGGTGACGTCACTCACACCTCTCTTCCCCAGCATGAGCACCTGCTGGTCTCCTTTCACACACTCTCTTACCCGACACACTGTCTCCATTATCCATGCCAGGCAATTAATCTATTTTTAAAAATCCACTAAAATGAGAAATTATAAAAAAAACACTAAACTAAAAAACGAGACTGATACGTACAATCAATGACCCTTTTACTTTAATCTAAAAACAAATGTACATTAATTGGCTGGTTTTTCCTTGAGCCAACAGTGCCTGATTTCCCTCGGACCGCAGTCAACCAGGAAAGAAAGAGAAATGTCCCAGCATCTCCACGAGTAGTTCCCTGACTAATTGTGAGAGAATCCCGGCTGAGAAGTCACCTGGGGGCTTAGCTCTTTCAACTCCTTCAACGGAATTGAAAATAATGTATGATTTTTGTGATTCTACAGACAAGTAAAATGAAGTCCAACCAACGATGTCAGCAAACCCTGGAGAAAGCTCTGTCTTAAGTGCCTCCAAAAAGGGAGATCAAGGGTGAACAGTGATCTGCTCTCTAGAACCCTAGAAAGATTCAGAAGTTAGAGTATGGTTGAAGGCAGGAGGGAGGCAGGAGACTGGTTCCCATCCCCACCTATCAAGGGGTGCAGGGGTCTTATTTGGGGGGTGAAATGAACACGAAAGGCTCCAAACAAAACCACCAGGTATGGTGGAGGGCAGGGGAGTGGCACTCTACTGACATCAAGGCAATGGGTAAAAGTCCACATGCTATGGGGCGCCTGGGTGGCTCAGTAGGTTAAGCATCTGACTTCCAGACGGTTAATGAGTTCGAGCCCTGCAACGGGCTCTCTGCCCTCAGCACAGAGCCTGCTTCAGATCCTCTGTTCCCCTCTTTCTCTCTCTCTCTCTCTCTCTCTCTCTGCCCCTTCCCTGCTTGTGCTCTCTCTCTCTTTCTCTCTCAAAAATAAATAAACATTTTTTTTTAATCCACATGCTGAACCCTGAGACCCCACTGCCACCTTGTCGGCTGCTCACCTCTGAGAAGGCTGGCAGCCATGCAGTTACCCTAAGACAAGAAACTGGAGTATGACAGGAGGGCAGGGTATGTGCAAAGGCCCAGGGGTTGAGACAGAGCTGCAAAGTGGATGGACAGGGTGAAGAGTGAGCCATGAGCACAGTGACTTGGGCAGAGCCAAAATAGGGAACCTGATCCTCATCTTCTAGCCTAGAAGGAGTTGCAGAGGGTTCTAGAAAGTAAAGCGACACAATCACATCAGCATTAAAAAATGCTGTTTCTTTATTTTGGGGAGGGACAGAGGGTGAGTGGGGAGGAGCAGAGAGAGAGGGAGACATAGAATCCGAAGCAGGCTCCAGCCTCTGAGCTGTCGACCCAGAGCCTGATGTGGGGCTCGAACTCTCGGACCGCAAGGTCACGACCTGAGCCGAAGTCAGACACTTGACCTACTGAGCCACCCAGGCAACCCTCACGTCAGCATTTTAAAAAGATTCCGTCTTTCTCCCTCTGTCCCTCCTGTGCCTTCTCTCTCAAAATAAAGAAATAAACATTTAAAAGAAATAAAAAGATCATTCTGGAAGCAGAATGCGATCTAAATTGCTCAAGAGGGAAAATTGGGAATGTTTGGTTGGGTACGAGCGATGATATCAACTCCTCAAAGAAGGCCTAGGAGAGGGGGAGGGTTGAGATGGGACAGAATACCCTGGGCAAGTTAAAACTAAAAACCAGAGTCAGCCTCCCGATGGTCTCTTATTCCAAATGGCAGGACTCCGCACTCACGACGTCGCCCCTCCCCCTTCCCGGTTAATAGACCCAGGAATGAACTGAGCTATTGATTGTGGAGAAGAGCTACCCTGTGGAGGCCAGCAGCTCCTGTGGTATTTTCGACCGCTTGCCCATCTCTTGCCAGGAAACGTCATTTAATTTTGGATTAGATGGATTTGCCAGGAAACACGCCCGTGGGTCGCAGCGCCGAGGAGTAGAGGTCGGTTTTACAATTATGAAACAGCTTTTCCAGGAGCACTGGAAGTCATCAGGCCATCTCCTTAAAAGGCAGCTATTGAAATGATACCCACACAGCCTCTCGCTGGTGGGCACATCAGTGACAATGACGTGTGCGGGGGAGGAACTCTGGGCACAAGGCCGTGAGCTAGGCGGCTTGGGAGAGAGGTTGGGGTTCCTCTGCAAACGTCAGCAGCAAGGACTGGACATCAAACTTCAAGCTGAGCCCCTGCCAAGACCCTCACTGTATCTTCCCATGGCCTGGAGAGTTCCTGGACCCTGCACGGGGTATCCAGAATCAACACTACCCCCAAGAGAACCAATTCCAATTTACTTCTCAAGATGACTTTAGCCATGACCAGGCAAATGACAAAATCTGAGTGTCATTCTGGGCTCCAATAGTTTCCAGCTAGAGGAATAGTTCAACAACCCGTTTCCGGTTTGGGAACTGAAAATAAATGCCAGCCAGGATCTTCGGCCAGTCTCGGAAACAGCCCTGCCTCTGATTCGGGCCACGCCTTCATGAAGGGGGCAGGGACCTCGAAGAGGTAATTCAACCAGGGTGGGAAACTTCCAGAGATGCCACAAAACTCAGTCAGCAAGATAAATAATATCTTCGTGCAAGATTTTAAAAATCAAAATTAAGGTGAAAAAAACCAATGATGAAGGACAGAGCAAAAGTTCATGAAAAAGTGCTGTGCTGAGTCATACTGGAGTCTGAGGTTAAAAGGAAGATCAGGGACGTCAATTGTTTACGTATCTTAAATGCTGATATGTTGTTCGTTATGGATAGTTTCGCATTAATTCTTATTATTAAAGATATGTTACGGGGGCGCCTGGGTGGCTCAGTCGGTTGAGCATCCGACTTTGGCTCAGGTCATGATCTCGAGGTTCGTGAGTTTGAGCCCCGCGTCGGGCTCTGTGCTGACAGCTCAGAGCCTGGAGCCTGCTTCGGATTCTATGTCTCCCTCTCTCTCTGCCCCTCCCCCACTCATATTCATTCTCTCTCTCTCTCTCTCTCTCTCTCTCTCTTTCTCTCAAAAATAAATAAACATTTGAAAAATTTAAAAAAAAAACAAATAAAAATATATTACATTAAAACAGTGTAGCTTCAGTGCTGATTTTTTGGACACCTCCTTAAATCTTACACCAGAAGCAAGCACCTTGCTTGCCTGGCTCTCAGTCCGGCCATGTGGGCAGGAATTTGGAGTTTCATACACCTTCTCTCCTAACATCATCCACCCTACCCATCCCTACATACACACACACACACACACACACACACACACGCATGCACACCCGCACACACACACACTGGCATGGACAAATTAAAAACTACTCTTTGGAAACATAAGCCCACAGCCCGTTCGTTCATTCGTAGAGGTTAGAGAGGGCATTCTTAAAACAACTTTTCTCATTTATCTTTGCAAGCGTGTTGCCGTTCGCCTTTAAATACACACCTGAGATCAGCTTTCGGAACGGAGCTGTACCCTCGGGTTGTGCTCACACACAGAGAGGAGGAAAATCAATTTCAATCCCCGAAAGACGGAATTACTGGTGCAGAAGGTCACTACACGCTAGCACTGCTCAATGGGCTTGGAACAAGATCCTTGTCCGCGTTGCTTCGCTGCCCGCCCAGCGGAGGGAGGAGGGAAGACCGGAGACGCTCGTGCTCACCAGGGAAGAGAAAGATGTCGCTTGTACAAGCCAAGGGTAAATACTTTAAACAGCGAAGGGGAAGAGGCAGACGCGCGCGCGCGCGCGTGCAACGTGGCGTCGAGGACTTCTGTTTGCACCTAACGCTCTAGAGAAATTGGCCACGACTGGCTCAAGCAACTGAAAATACGACTGCTGTAATTCTGTCAAGGTCACTTGTCAGGCTGGCTTATCTACTCCCCAAGGGCTGCTGCACAGATCGGCCCTACCGAAGGGACATAACTCACGGCCGTATCTCCGGGGAAACCTCCCGGGCCTGGTTGCCATTTTGCTCACGCCCTTCCCTGCTCAGGTATCAGATTCAGGCCAGCTGCCGTCTACAGCGGATACAGGCGGGGCTTGGAGCCCGGACCAGTGGTCACGGCCGTCCTGAGCCCTTCCAGATGTCCGTGGACCGGTGCCACTTCTGTCACCTCAGAGATTATTGCGAATATCTGATTGGCAAGCTCACGAACCGTAATAAGACCTGTGGCACAGAGGGGCGGCAGAGGGAGGCGGCCAGGCTGCCCCGGGAGGCAATGTGTCAGAGCCACGTACCTGTTCCCAGGAGCACACACATTTTTCTCCCCGGTGGGAGGGGTAGGGTTTCGTGGAGAGAGCCGGGGCATGGAAGTCAAAGAGATCTGCAGACCCAAGTCTGAATCCTGGCTCCACTCATGAGCTATGGGACCTGGGGACGTGATTTAACCGCTCTGAGGTTCGGTTACCTAATCTATAAAGTGGGGGGAAGCTAATGGATGTGAAGTGCCTGGCGCAAAGCCACCCGCAGAGCCCAGCCCCTGTTTGCAGCAAAGACTTGCCCCGGGGGTTCTGTTGTCTCACGGCCTCGTAACTGATCCCTTCAATGCCCTGAATCTGGGACGCTACTTTTGCTTCCTGCCGTCACATTCGAGGCTTGGCCTGGCCCTCTCTGTACCAACCATTTGGGAATTGGGGACGATGGGATTGGATTGTCATAAAGGAAAAAAATACCCAGATTAGCACATCACGTTCCCAGCCAGCATGAGGTTGGGCAGGGAGGCAGCAGCAAGAACAAAGGCATATCTCTTACTCTCCCTTCTCCTCCTGTCCCCGTACATAGTCCCCAGGACCTGGGAAACCAAGCAAGCCGCCATTCCAGCCGCATCCCAGCCAGTCAGCTGTCGTTCCGAGCTGAGTCGTGGGGAGGCTCATGAAGGAGATGTGGTTCTGAGTCTCAAGGAGAAGGCCGGATGCTCGTCCTTAGATCCTCTCACCAAAGAGGCGGTGTAGGACCCCCGGAAAATGTCAACCGTACCCCTAGCATGACTGGGAGCCCTGGTATGCCTGAGCAGAAAATATGGGGACCTTTTTAAAAATATTTTTTAAGCTTATTCATTTATTTTAGGAGAGAGAGAGAGAGAGAGAGAGCACAAGTGGGGGAGGAACAGAGAAAGAGGGAGAGAGAGAATCCCAAGCAGGCTCCATGCTATTAGCACAGAGCCTAATGCGGGGCTCGAACTCACGAACCGTGAGATCATGACCTGAGCCAAAATCAAGAGTTGGTTCCTCAACCGACTGAGCCACCCAGGTGCCCCGAGACCTTTTTTTAAACAAAAAAATCAGACTCATTTGCTGTGAGAAAGATGGTTTGGAATAACAAACGCCCATCTAAATCTAGGATATAGGACAGCCAACCTCAGTAGGCCTCCTGGGGGGGTTATTGGTCAGTAGGTCCTTCCTGGGATCAAGAGTCTGAAAGATGAGAGAGAAAGTCTGCCCCAACCTGTATGCCCCATGTGGGCAGGGCAGGCCTCCTGCGGTGGCAGCGGGAGTATGTTCTAGAAAAAATTATGCATGCCACCTGTTGAAGATGGTAAGGCAGCCCCTTGTTCAACCGGGGCTACTACAGGAGGGGAGAGACACGGGGCTCAACTCCACCTCCAACAAGGACAAGTGGGAATTTGCAGCAAAGGAGCAGAGTGGGGGGCAGCGGTTGGAAAATTCTAAGAGAAGCCATCAGCAATGAGGCGGATTCTTGGTAGGCCAACGCCACAGAAACGCTGCTGAAGATAGCAGCTAATACCAGCATGCTCTCTCCAGAGGGGTCAGACAGCAAGGGTGGGGAACTTCACTAAGCTGAATTTATAGGATGCTTGCTCAAACGGGATGCTGCAAGAATAGAGAGGGAAGCCAAGGCCCGGCCTGGACCAGCAGAAGGTTCCGAGAAGCCTAGCTAAGGTTTGGTCAAAGGAGAGAGTCTTTGTCAAGTGCCTGGGCCCTACTGTGGGTTTTAGCTCATCGCAGGGAGACAAGATGCCTCTGAGCATAGCACTGCAGTGATGCCCCCGTTCTAGGAAGAGAGGAAAGGTGTTTCAAGAAGTTAACTTATTTAGGGAGCTTTTATGGGCAAGAAGGGCCTCTCCAGCTTTGCTGGGCTCAACAGCAGCAAGAACAGTCACAAAGAGCCCCCGTCGACCTCTGAAAGGTAAGCCGCCCCAATGGGGGATGCAGTTGCTGAGCGAGTCCACTAGGTGGCAGAGCGAGAGTCGCATCGCCACGCAAGGGGAAAACAAGGTGGTGGCCAAGGGCAATGGTGAGCCACTCAGGACCCACCAGGAATTGGGTCTATGTTTGGAATACCAGTGGGGGACACTCGACATTAAAGATACTTTTATTGTTTTTAACGCTGACACTGATGCCTTCGGAAGTATAGAGCTGGGGGGAGAAGAAGAAGTTATACTCAAAACTTGTTGGCATTTGTAATGAATGAATGAATGAATGAATGAATAAGATAATGAGCCACTTGGCAGAGACTGTTTCGGTTTAGGTGAATTAGAGCTGACGACACATTTAATCGGGTCCCGGAGATCACCATCCAAGGAGGTAAGATTATTGGTTTCTCCCTTGGTCCCGTCTGATGGAAGCAACTTCTACTTTTTTTCTTTGCACCCCTTGGCTCCCAGCCCGTGAAGAGGATTCCACTGACCGTTGGACCTGCCTCCAGTGGCCCGCCATCTCCAGCTTCTCGGACGTGGGCCCTGCCTCAGAGGGCAAAGGCAGACAAGGAAGCAGCCCCATTGCCCACGGCTGGCCCCGTATGGGTAGGGTCCTGCTGTCACTGCCGGCAGCTCTGGGGGACCCTAGACGAGGAGGAAAGAAGAATCCTGGGAACAGGGTTAACCCGAGGCCTAGTGGACAAGGAAGCAACTTCTCAAACCACCGTCCCATGGCAGACTCAGATATGCGGGAGCGGTCAACAGGGCCCTCTTCCCCCAGTGTCCCCCTCTGCTTCTCCCCAGCCTGCCCTCCCCCTTCATCCATTCTCCACGGGAAAGAGAGCCAATTCTCAAGTGGTAGCAAACGTTGCTATGAGTATAGTAACACTCACACTATACAGCAGGTTTTGGAACAAATATCAACTCATTTAATTCGTTACACTCACTTAGCAGATAAGCAATTCGAGGCACCCAGAGGCTGCCTGACTTGCCTAATACCACAGAGCTAGTAAATGACAGAGCCTGGATTCCAAATCACATCTGACTCCAAAGACGGTTTTCTTTCCAGAAGAGTGTGTAGGCTGGCGTTATTGTATCGCTTTCCGTGTTGCCCCTCCCAGGACTGTTGGCGTTTAAAAAAAATTTTTTAAAGGAGGAGCCCACAAGGGGCAACACTGAAGCTGAATATAGCCGATGATCTCTTGCCCCACACGTCAACAACCTCACCCAAGCCGCACTGGTTTTCCCAGTTTGGATCTTAATTCCTATAGATTATTTTTCCTTCTTGCTACACTCGATCTGGCTTCTAGATGCATTCCTTGGCTTTCTTTCTATTTCATTATAGGGATTAAGAAATGGGATGCGTTAAATATAGTTGCACAATTGCAATTCAACACATTGTAAGAGGACTTACCTGCCAAGACATCTAAGTGTCTGAGAACCATCGGCGTGTGCCATGTCAGAGGACACGGAGACGTCACTGTCACTGACATTACAATGTGCCCACCCTATCCTCGCCTCCACTGTCAGGGCCCCATCTCTCCGGGAAACCTTCCTTCCCTTATTACAATGGTGGAATGAGTTTTCAAATGAACAACCTAAGTAAATGACCATTTTATGATCCTACATTTGGAACTTCCAATGTTTAGACTCTTTTTGTTTTTTAAGGTTTATTTATTTTTGAGAGAGAGAGACACAAAGTGCGAGCAGGCAAGGGGCAGAGAGAGGGGAAGACACAGAATCTGAAGCAGGCTCCAAGCTGTCAGCACAGAGCACACGGGGCTCAAACCCACCAACCGTGAGATCATGACCTGAGCTGAAGTCGGCCGCTTAACCAACTGAGCCACCCTGGCGCCCCGATGTTTAGACTCTTGTGTTAATTTCTAAGGGCTGCTGTCACAAAGCACCACGAACTGGGTTGCTTAAAAATGATAGAAATTGATTCTCTCACAGCTCTGGAGGCTGATAGTCTGAAACCAAAGTGTTGCAGGACCACACTCCCTCCGAAGGCTCGAGAGGAAAACCCTTCCTTGCCTCTTCTAGCTCTGGTGGTTTCCAGCAATCCTGGTCATTCCTGGGCTCATAGACTCATCACCCCAACCTCAGCCTCCGCCCTCCGGCCTTCTCCTCTGTGTCTGGGTCCAAATTTCCTTTCTCTCGTGGACCCCTTCATTGGATTTAGGGCCCACTCCAATCCAATATGACCGCATCCTAACTCGATTACATCTACAAAGGCTCTCTTTCCAAATGAGGTCACATGCACAGGTACTGGGGGTTAGGAATTCAATGTACCTTTGGGATGGTGGCGGGGGGTGGGGGGGGGGACAACTCTACCCACAACTACCTTTTCCCCCATGCAGGGCAGGTAGCAATCACCGATCATGGGATTTTCTGCTGGGCAGAGGAGACATCACCATCCTGCTTCACACAACTGTCCTGGCTGAAACGCAAGGGTATCGGAGCCAGCACCTCTGGCGACCCCGACTTGCCGTCATGCGTGCCACTCAAGGGATGACTCGTGGTGACGAGCGCGTACCGGCCGCACCTTCCGAGCCCAGGGCAGGTGGGTCACCTACCCACTTTCCGCATACAGTGCTCCGCGAGGCCGGCCCAGCAGGTACCACGGCCCGTGACCCTAGCCTTGGCTGCACAGGGGACGAGGTCCTGTTGTCATTTCTGAGCCCACGGTCCACGTGCACCATAGCATGGCTTGGTTCCAACCTCACTCCGGGCGCACGTCTCTCCTCCCTCCGCCCCCAGCAAATTGGCAATAGTGATACGCGACCATCTCACGGGGCCGCGGGGCAATTTAATTAATGTCTCCCAAGCACTCTGAGGTCTTCGGATGAAAACCGCTGTGTAAGAGCAAAATTATTATTAGTTCTCAGCCTCCTGTCCCTTGACTTCTGACACGGGCTTTTGTTGCTCCTGAGTAGGAGCCGTTTCTGGGCTGCCCAGCCGGCTCTTTTCGGGTACGTAGGCAAATACGTACGCGTTTGCAGATTTTTTTTTCCCCCTTTAAAAAAAGCATTCCAGCCCTGTGGGATGTCTCGAAGCTTTTCAGTGCCTGAATTTCTCTCTCCTTGTCTCTCCTAAGTACCAGACTCTGCAAGAGTAGCTCATAAACAGGCTACTTCGGAAAAGAGTGTGGGGGGGGAAACGGTCAATTTGAAGAAATAGCCCCTCTTGCAATGAAGAATGAAACAATATCTTCTTCTCATGCAGCATCTAAATGAACCACTAAGTGAGGTCTGTCTCCCTTGCCCAGAGGGATTCTGTACGTGTTTATGCATCGAAAGGAGAAAGGAACGGAAGACTTGCTTGCAGGGGCCAAGTTTGGCCTCCTCCCTTCACCCTAACTTCTCAGGAACCATGGAAACAAATACACCCCTCCTAGATGATGTTTCCCTGATAGTCCTTTGTTACCTAACCGTGCGCCTGCCTGGGATCCCATGGGGAGAATGAAAGGAAGAAGTGGAAAAGAAAAAGTATGTCTGCAATGAAATGCCTGGTCTCTGAAAACAGGATGGGGCTCGTGTGTAATTTATCAAGCTCTGGGGCAACAATGTTCCGGGGCACCATTTTCCTTTTCCCCGAGACAGGGTCACTCCTTCCCATCCCACGCTAGCCACACACAACCTGTGAGGCTCCCTCAAAGGTATCCTTTGGTTCATCATAACGCTTTGTTGGCAGGGTCTGTTAGTCACCCAACGGCCGGAAGACTGTATTTTTAAAATTTGCCGAGGAGCAATTACGTCACCTGTCATCAGCCGGACCAAAGGCTAAGGGCTCAGAACCAATGAAAGAAGCAAATGTTCGTTGTGTGGCTGTAAACGCAGGAAAACATAAACACAGGGAGCTCGGATGATGCCCTCCATGTCTCCTGAATCAACCAACCGTGGACCAAATGTTGTACCAGATTCGATAAGGGAAAAACCCAGGAATATTCGGCTGGGACAGGGAAACTGAGGCAGGAGTCAGAACAGAGATGCATGAAACCAGCTTTGCCCGTGCAGCATCTAGCACTGAGGCAGAACCAGAGTCCTCTTAGCTACCTCAACGGCTGGGACACACGAGGGCCTTTTCTGCGCTCTAAGATGACTAAAGTTCAAGCTGTTACAGAGTGATCAAAGGGATAGCTTCTTTTTCCCATTCTGCTATTTTAAAACAAGGAAAGCAGATCTGATTCCAAAAGAAATATGTACAGGGGCACCTGGCTGGCTCAGTTGAGCGATCAACTTCAGCTCAGGTCATGATCTCGTGGTCTGTGAGTTCGAGCCCCGCCATCAGACTCCGTGCTGACAGCTCAGAGCCCAGAGCCTGCTTCGGATTCTGTGTCTCCCTCTCTCTCTCTGCCCCTTCCCCGCTCATTCTGTCTCTCTCTCCCCAAAAAATAAACATTAAAAAAATAAAAAAAATTAAAAAAGGCTCCGACCAAAGAACTGATGGATATTTTACCAATCAAGCAGATCACATCCGGCTCTGCAAACGCTCAGTTGTAAAACTATGAGGGATAATTGCTGTTGAATTAAGCAAACAGTTCCTGTTCTAGGCGTTTTAGGGTGTGGGCTATTTTACAAAGGAAAGATGGAATATCAAACAATCAGCCGTTTAATCCAGCCAAAGAACGTTGCCAATGAGGAAAGGGCAGGGGAACCACACGGAATGATTCTGAGACTCCCACTGTCTTTCAGCTGTGGGGTCAAACACATAAGACTCACATACTCAATGTCCACAGGCTGTTACTGGATCCCTCCTCCTGCAACTCCAGCAAATAATCAGACTTTGTTGGGTTCTGTGAGCACAACTTTTTTTATGTTTTCTATGATGAAACCCGCTAAGAATTTTTATGAAAACAAAAACCATCGGCCTTCTTTTGGAGAGATGTGGAGCTGATATTCATGTCTGTATTTGTGTCTTGGGGTATCCCAAGGTAAAATTTTTTTAAGTTTATTTATTTATTTTGAGAGAGAGAGAGAGAGAGAGAGACGGAGGGAGGGAGAGAGAGAGAGAGAGAGCGCGCGCATAACTGGGGGAGGGGCAGAGAGAGAGGGAGAGAAAGAATCCCAAGTAGGCTTCTTCTCACTATTAGCACGGAGCCCAACGGGGGGCTCAAACTCACCAACCGTGAGATCAGGACCTGAGCTGAAATCAAGAGTCGGCCACTTAACCAATTAAGCCACCCAGGCGCCCCTGAAGATGAAATTGCTTTAACTGCGGAGCTAACTCCATAGACAAAGGAGGGCCCTGAGAATAAAGGTTTCCACGGCAGTGGTGAAAAAGAACAAATATGGTCCATGATCATCTACTTTCTTCAACGAAGGCAGTTCACTCTCCTTGATGAATTCTGCCCTACCCACCTTACCCTTCTCTCTCTTTTTCACACACACACACACACACACACACACACACACACACACACACCCCTTTTCTCATGCCAAAGACTAGGTGCGAAATGTCAAGTTGGATTTCAAATCTGCATTATGTTTTTAACTTGAGTCAGTTCAAGCTAATGAAAGGCGGCCCCCTCCCTGGTCTTTCCTGAACTATAACCTTAATGGCCATGAAAAATTTGGTTTCATTGGGTATTAATCCTTTGAAAGCCACATAACTCCCCCACCCATTCAATTCCTTCCTGTTAACAAAACCACTTTGTCTGTTCAAGATTCGTGGTCACTGGCACCTTCTGTGTTGCCCCTTGGCTCTTTCTTGTTCCAAGATTATTCAACGGCTTACTATTTGCCAGATATCAGGCTCAGCCTCTAGATATATTATCTCATTTAATCTTCACAACAAACCTATTAGGCAGATACTGTCCTTATTCTTATTCTAAACATCTGCCAACTGAGGCTTAGAGAGGTCTGTCTCCTGCCCAGAGTGGCAAAAACTTGAGTGATGAATCTAGGCTTCAAACCTGGCTGAGTATGAACTCTGAGCTCTTAATGGCCATGCCAATGGTCTCCCCAGCACTTCTGGTAAAGCATTTGAGAACGGAGTTAATTCCACTGAAGGGGAATCTACAGCTTTTACAGAAATTTTATAAGCATTCATCTTCATAAAGAGCCATTTTCCAAAGAGGATTCATCTATGATGAAAAAAAGGATCTATGATACTTTTGTAACTATTATAACCACTTGTCCTGGATTGTTCTTATCATTTTGAGGCTAATGGACCTATTTGAGAATCTTGAGTGAAACCCCACGAATCCCAGGTACAGGGACCCTGATTGTACACATCCTTCTGAAGTCACAACCCTCCCTCTTTCCACCCCCTTCTCCACCCCAGTGACCGGCAGTCATACATGTGGCCAAGCTAATCATGCACTACCCAGTGGCAAGATGCAGGGGCATCCTTGGGCAGAAGGGGGCGCTGTTTCATAGAGGTCTACCTGCCATAAATGCTCTCCCTCTCAGAGGAAGGACTCAGCCAATGTTACACCTCTAAAACTTCACCTTGGGTTCTGGTTCTCAAACTACTTTACAGACATCCTAGCGCTTATCCCAAAGTTCTATGAGTAGTTTTAAATATAAAAAAGAAAAACACCCCTATTCGCATCCAGCCCCTTAATGGCATGAAGGCTATGACAAAAAAGCAAGAACACTGAAGCATCTTGCCCTTTCTTTCCCTCTCTAGTATCAGTGTGGACCATGCACACACTACCAACGGGATAAAATCGCTTTAGAAAACAAGTAGGGAAAGGGCCCAGTTTGAGAAGAGTTACCCAACAACTGTCAAAATGTCAGTGGAACATCCTGTGGACTCTCTTCTCCCCAGGGCCCCGTGATTCCTGTGTGTCCATAGCTTGGAGTACTTTTGGCTTGGTGCTTCGCTGACCTGGTCTCCTCACTTCCCCAAAAGAACTCCTAGAAGACTACGGAAAGGTCTTATGTCTGGCCTTCTTTGTTTGGAATAATGGTAGACATGAGAATGAATGAAAAGCATTCTCTCATGCCCAGAACACCTCTGTAAGAATAAGGATAGTGACCCAACGGAGCTTCAAATTTTTAGGGTGCTTTATGCTTTTTCAAAGCATTTTCACATACACTGTCACAATCAACTCATACAACCACCTTCTGGTTTACGACTGAGAAAAGAGAAATCACAAAGACCCTGCTCAAGATCATACAGCTTGGCAGTGGGACACCTGGGGTCGGAACCCAGACGGCATGATTTGTCCGGCATTTTCGTCAGGGCATCAAATAGCTCACGATCCTGGGGTCATCCTCTCTGACTTCGTTCTCTCCATACTGAGGTTACTTGTGCTGTGAGCCTTGATATCTAACCGTAGACACAGATTTCAAAAGGAGAGAAAAAAACCCAGTCCTTCTTTGGCAGGAATCTACGGATATCAAAACAAATGTGGCGTCTTCTTTATTGCTCCTTTATGTGGGTCTTTCTGGATGAAAAGGCTCCAGTGGGGAACAGCTCATCAACTTGTTACTTCTAGGTACACACGATACTCCTTAGTAATAGCAGGGCCTTCACACCGGGACATGATTCGCTAAATATCCCCCGCTGTCTCACAGTTTGGCCCGTCAACTTCTCCCAGACATAAAACATCTGGGCTAGCACAAGACAACACGGCAAACTCAAAGAGAGATGTTTCCCAGATGTGAAGAAGACCACGGTCCTCAAGAGTCTGTCACAGGGCCGGCTCTGGGCGTCCGTATTTCCCAAAACCCTCTTCCAGCTGCGGCTCGCCATAGCTTGTGTGGGACTGAAAAGAGCTCCGGGGGGTTGACCAGATAGCTGAATAAAATGCTAAGAAGTTAGCTGTGAAAAAGCAGAGAGCTTCCCTGCGGGCGGCCCCATGCTTCGTGGTCCTGTACCGGTTCCCAAAGTCCTGCTCACAAAGAGCGGGCTGTGACCTGCAGTTTCCGGAAGGACCTCCCGGGAAGGACGCCCTCTTCGGTGCGGGGCTCACTCCGCTTTTGTCCGGCGTGACATCCGGGCACACCGCTGAGCTTTCTTCGACTTTAGAGAAAACAACCTGCAGAAATCCTGCTCATACCAGTTCCGTCTTGTGAAGGGTCGCTGGCTCCAAATGCTTATTTGGGGAGACGACTGGGAGGAAAGCTCGCTGCGTGCCCGGTTTAGAAAAATCTGGAAAAATACTCTGTTGTTGTGCAAACTTCTGAAAAATAAAAGAAGTTGAGACATGAACAATCGGCAAAATGCAACAGTGGGCGCCTCAATTTAAGCTCCACTCGCTAACAGCGGGCTGCACAGCTCGTTCGGGAAGCCCTTGTTAGCCTAGTAGCTTCGCTCGCTCGACAAGTGGGCTTGTACTATTTCACCGGCAGCCCCAAAGTGTGACCAGGAGACGCACGGACTACAGACTGGGGCCATTTCCAGCCCCTACTGTTAGCTACCTGCATGGAAAATCAGTGCCCCCTGAAACAGGCATTTGCCAGCAAGAAACTCAAGTCATTCATTTTTTAAATTTACCCGCCAGTAACTCTAATCATCTTGTGTGCAAATGACCCTAATGACCCCAAATCGTAAGCGGATGGCTTATGTCCTCCACTGTGCCTAGCTTAATGCCTGTACCCAGTAGGTGCTCACGGGAGTCTTTTTGACTGGCGTCCAAAACAGCAACTAGAGAGATGAGTCCATGGCCAGAGAGGCAAGGAAGCGAATACAGGGGGCCAGTGAGTGACAAGGCCCCGGGATAGCTCTTGGGTGAGATCTGTCCTGGCCCCTAAGTAGCCAGTCCTTCCTGATAGTATTGAGACATATGGGACAGATCACTTCCTAGGGGGTCAGGCCCAAAGCTGGCCTCGCTCCCTATAACTTTGGTCTACCCAGGTAAGCAGCCATGCACAAAGAGGCTCAGGGTTTGTAAGCTGCAGCCTGCTACCAACAGTTCAAGGTCAAGGCCACTTCAGCACCGGACGGCCATCTTCCACCCTACGATGCTGCCTGTATACCCCACTCCTCTGGCTTCCCAGGGCTAATTCCCAGGGAGTGGAGGCAAGCGCCAAAACTCTTAGAGGAGACCCCCCAGGAGGAAAGGGTTCAAGGTCAAGAGAAGGAGACTGATCCACCACCGTGTGGTGGGGCTGCATCACTCGCCTACAGGCAGAGTCGTGCCTCTGCCCCAGGATGATGGCAAGTCAGAGCCACACTTGCCACCACTGTCACCACCAGGGCCTCTGGCGCCCCGGAAGGATCCTGTGGCAGGTCTCGAACTTCCTTCACACACCCTACTTCGTCCTCTCTCGGCAGCTCTCTGTGCAGGGCAACCGGATTCAAAACAAGCCGGGCGCTTCCCGCACCGATTCTCACAGCGCGGACGCCTCAGCAGGTGCCCGGTTCACAGAAGAACATCTCTCGCCAGCATTACGGATTCACGCTATCTACCAAGTATATTCGGATTGGCGCCCCCGGGCGATCTTTTAATCATAATACGTGTTTTTTTACGAAGATACTTACACAAGTGAAAATAATGAGTGTTAAGTAGAAAACTACCAGAGCCAACAGCAGTACAATCTCGGCTCTGTATTTCTGAAAAGTGTCTTCTTTGCGTTCCTTAGGGCATCCTTAAAAAAAAGAGAGAGAGAGAGTAAAAATGTGAAGCTGTTTAACAGAACTTTCCTACCGTGATAAAAAGCTAAGAATGCTTTGCTCTGGCTTTTCTTTTTTTTTTTTCCCCAAGTCCTTCTTGTCTCCCATGCCTAACCGCACACGTCTGTGCATTCGGGAAGAACAACGCTAGTGACAGCGGTGACGGCGGTGGCCGGTGCTCACTCGCACCTGAGCCTGGCTGTGTGCGATGGGCCCGGCATACGGCAGCTCGCTCAGGCTCTATTTCCTGGCTTTTCTGGTGCCTTCGCGTCAGATGACACGCCATTTGTTGAAGCGTGAGCCTGCTTCATCCGTGCTGTGTAGAATGCTAGGTGTTCTCACCTCAGGAGGACTGGGGGGACGAAGGAACCGGGCAGGTGAGCCGCCCGGCTATTACTGAATGAGTCAACACGTTTTTGTAGAATCGTGAAATCTCCACCAAGGCTGGCGGCAAAGGTGGGCTAAGGGGGTCCCCAAGGGGCCGTCGAAGGCTGTGGCTGCAGCCCTTGGGGACGCAAAGGCAGGAAGAGACATGGAAGGGGACAGCCTCTTCTCACTCAGACATGACATCCGACGTGCGTTGTCTGGGATAGCCAGACTGCCAAGCCTGCTTGAAGGCCCAGGCAGGGGCGGGTGGAGTGCAGGTGACTGGGGTGGGGGGGGACGATCCCCTGGGGCCACGAATAGTCCTTGAGAGAGCTGGAAACCTCTAAAGCTTGATTCAACATTTCACAAGTAGTATAGGGATGGGTTCTCAGTAGGGTCTGTGACTCGAGAAAGGGAAGGTTGAGAGCCTAACATTTATCCAGCGCTCCGTGTACCTCAGGCACCGAACTAAGCATTTCAGTGCAATATCCCATTTAGCCTTCACGCGAGCCCATGCTGGAGAGGTTATCGCCCCCCATTTTAGAGATGACAGAACTGAGGTTTAGAGGCTGTGAGAGATGTGCCCAAGGGCACACACGAATGAGCCGCAGAGCTCTTAAGTGAACCAGATCCAGGGGACTCTGGAGGAGTCTAACCACTGAACTTGTAGGCAACCTTGTCCTCAGCAGAGGAAAGGAAACCAGCCATTCTCTGTTCCTCTCCTCTCTGCTCTTCCCTGCAAGGTTGCTCTCGTTTGTCAATCACCTCGATGCGGATGCTGATTGACAGCCTGCTGTGTGCCTGATAGAGCGAAGAATAAAACAGATGCCAGGTCTGGGAGGTGCATGCCGAGGAAGGAAGGAGGTGCATGCCGAGGAAGGGAGGAAGGAAGGAAGGGAGTAAGGAAGAGGGAGGGAGGGAGGAGGGAAGGAAGGAAGGAAGGGAGGGAAGGAAGAAAGGAAGGAAGGAAGGAAGGAAGGAAGGAAGGAAGGAAGGAAGGAAGGAGGGAGGGAGCAGAAAAAGTTATGACATTCTTATAGGAGAATTTAGCTTTTAGCCACACAATCCTAAGCTTCCAGTTGGACTCCAATCGAGAGGACGGAGCTTAGAGCCTATGCAAGTGCACACGCATCTTGCAAGAAGGAAACAGGTGCAGCAGATCACCTCACCTGTCACTTTCAAGGTCACAGTGCCGCTTTGGTTTCTCCGCCCTTCTGGCTCCTCCAGGATGCACCTGTATGTCCCTGAGTCGACACTGGTAGTGTTTTCAATCTTCAGGGAGTACAGCCTTTCACTGGAGGCTTCTAAGGAGCCATCCTTCTGCTGGTGGTACCACAGACCCTCCGGGGGCATCTCTATCCTTTGCTCGCCGTCGCCTGTAAGCTGTTGAAAAAGCATCACGCTGCATCAGGTTCCACTAACAGGACTTGGAAACACCGTCCTCACCCGGATCAAGGTTCTGCCTCTTGCTTTCATAACATCCGTCCTCAACTATTTTTTTTTTTTAAACAAAACAGTATGTGTATGTGTGACCTTCAGGGGAGGAGGAGAAAATGTATGAAAATTCTGTAAGGCTGTACCTTTTCTGGCATAAGATCAGGCCTGCACTTTACGATTCGGCGTATCCCAGCTTCCACCCCCTTATAAAGGACAGAGTGTTGTTGCTGCTGACAATAATGATGCGTCGATGAGGATTTGCGCGAATCACTTTGAGTCACATGTTGCTGCTGGTTGTTCTGTATTAAATGTCCTCTTGTTTTCTGCAGATACCCACTCACCCCCTGAATGATTCTTAGTTTTGTGTCTCAGCCTCCCAACTCGAAGACCACTGGCAGACGGCTCAGCGAAAAGCACAAACACGCATGAGCAAATGCCTCCTGTAAACGGTCACCTTGCTCTTAAAAAACTGGGTGAAGTGGGGCCACCCATGATGTCACAGGGTGCACCACACTGACGCCCTAGCAGGGCGAGAAGACAGCCGACGGTGGTGCCCCGGGGAGACTTTTTGGGCCACATCACGCGGCAGTCACACCAAGATGCACACAGAAGGACCGCGACCGCTTAAATCTTTGGACCCGGGACAGACCAGCCCGACTGGGGCAGATGCCCAATTCAGCCAACAGCACCCGGCGGGGGTTCTCTGCCTGAACTATCTTCTTGTGACGTCGGTGGGGTCTGTCCCTCACCTCTTACTTGACAGATTAGGCCACACCGCATTCCCCATCAGTTTTTTTTCCCCCAGATATATTTTTAATCTGCCTAATTAGCTCGCCCGTGCATCCTCCACCGAAATGTTTTCAAGCGTCCAAACCGGATTGACACAAAAGGAAGGCAAATCACCGTTCGTTCTCGTTCTCGGCGCTCAGCCCTCGCCCTTTGCTGGATGGCCGGGACCGCCGGGGAGCCTGGGACCCGGCGGCATCCCTCACCTGCCCCTAGAATGTCAGGGCGCCAAGAAGCCACCTCAGGGAATGACCCAGCGATCAGCAGGATTCCCTGTCGCTGCAGAATGTCATCTCCTGTCCTGGGAGCCGCCAGCTCCTCTCCCACTTTCCAGGCGAATCAGGGCAGGGGACGCCCAGGGAGGCCGAGGCAGCTCAGGCAGGGGCGTGCACACACGCACACACACCGCACGTGTATTGTGCACGCGCACACACACTGCACACAAGCGCTATACACACACAACACGCTACACGCACACTCCGTGGCTTCCCCTTCATTTACTACGCGAGGGAAGCGCGGAGCCCACAGCAGGCCGGCTGGGCCCCGGGCGCTCGCGGACTCGGCGGAAGGACGGACGGACGGGCTGCAGAGACACCTGGCGGCGGAGCCACCACCGCTCCCGCACGAGCCCCGCTCCGTCCCCGCCGCCACACGGCGCCCCGGCGAGCGGCTTTTCTCCCGCACCGCCTAGGAGAGTGGAGCCCATTGCTGGACGGTTCTTCTGGTGTCGAAAGGTCCTTTCCTAAATAATCAAGGATCTACAGCCTCGGGGCTTCAGGGCTTCAAAAATGGAGCAGAGAAAAGAGGAGCGGCCGAGGAGGCCGAGAAAGAGCTAGAGGCATCCAATGGGCGCCAGAACGCATCTCCTTTTGCCCCGGGGTTCCCCCTTCAGGCCTAATTACACCGCGAACTGCAGCCTCCCGGCGCGCGCTCCCGCCCCTCTCCTCCCCTCCCCTCCGCTGGCCGGGGCGGTTGGGCTCCCCCTACCGGGGCTGGTGGGGGGCGGGCGGCCGGGACCCTCGGGGCGCCCGCTGGGCCCTCACCCCGCCACGAGGCCACTCCTCCAGCCTTTCTTTTCAGAATTAACCTCTAAATATGTCAATTGCAGAGTTATTTCTAACACAGTTCACCGGACTCTGTCTTGCTAGAACTCCTGCGTCCGAAAGCGCAGAAACTTGGTGGCCGCAATCATTCTGAGATTACCTATCTCCGGTTTTCTCCTTGGGGGCCTCTGGTCCAGTTCAGCGATCCCTCCCTCAACTCGGAAGTCAAGATCAAAACCGCAGACCCTTCCGGAGGGGGTGGGAACAGAACCTGTGATCCCGTTATCCTACTGGCTGCCAAGCTGGCCGAAGCCAGCGTGCAGGTGATCAGAACCGGCGGGCGGTGGCCGCCTGTCTTTTTGCCGAAAAGAATTTCACTTTAACATTCAGTGGTAAGGAGCGCCTAGGTGGCTCAGGCCGTGATCTCACAGTTCGTGAGTTCGAGCCCCGCACTGATAGCTCCAAGCCTGCTCATGATTCTGTCTCCCTCTCTCTTTCTGAAAAATAAATAAACATTTTTTTTTTTTAAAAATCAGTAGTAACAGCGAGAAGTAGTTTATTTGGCGGTCAGATTTCCGTGGGCCTCTGGCAAAACCTCCAGTGGGTCTCCAGTTACTTTTCAAATAGAAAAACAAAGGCAGAGCGAGGTCATGAGAAAGACAGAAGATAGAAGTAGGGGAAGGAAAGGCAAAACAAAGGACCCCAAAGCAACCTGCAGAATTGTGATTTACTGACCCATCACAGCCATCAGCGGGATCATGGCAAAATACCTCAAATGTCGTGGGGCCATCTTCCAATGGCCTCTTCCTGGGTCTTCCTGAAAGACCCAGAACACTGGGAGAACTACTCGCTGAACTTGGGAACTCTTGCCTAAGTAATGAGCACGGCCTTTGCCGATGACTAACTATAGCAAAAGGAACCTTCTGTGAATTCACACAATGCACCCGGAAATATTTCAGAACGCTCCCTCCTGGCTTCAGGTTGTAGATGCAGACACAATGCCTATTCCCCCTTCTCTATGCCATTTCAAGATAGATCTTGTCATGTGACTCCATCTGGGCAGTGTGGGATTTGCCTCCAGCTGCAAAAATAGTGGTAGTTTTTATGTTAATGTAGCATGCTCAAAATGCAAGCAGGCATTAGCAGTACCAAGAGACTTCTTATGCAAAAGTTCAAATCATTAACTTCAGTTCTGGGGCGCAGCAGCTAGCACACCGCGGGATCAAGGGGAGTCCCTTGTGGCAAAAGCAGCACCGTGCAAGAACCAAAGGAGAATTCCAGAAAGAGGTAAACTGACCAGCCAGCAAATGGGCCATCCTCAACTGTGTTTCATGAGTTCTTGTAAGCATTTGAGCTGGCTGGAAATCAACCACTGGCAAAGAACAGCTCTTTAAACATTCCAAAGCTGAAAGTGTTTCATTGCCTCTCTGCGAAGGCATTTTAGGAAATAGTAATTTATAACAAAAGGAACCCTCGGATTCATTCACAGCCAAGCATAATTGATGGGAACTATTTAATGCGCACTTTCCAAAGCTAATATTGTAGTGTGCTAAACCACAACACGATTTGCGCAAATTAATTCCTCAAAAGAGTCATCCCAATTATGTTTTAAAAATCCACGCTCCGTGCATTAACTCTGATGCGGACAATTCTATAGTTTTGATTGGATTAGAGAAGGGTAAAATATAGGACATCTCATTTTCAGAAAACCTAGGGACTTTTGATTTGCCTCAAGGCCTTCAATGTGACTAAACAATTTAAGTAACCTATTCTTTCTCTAAAATGGAGATTTGACCTTAAGAAAACCACAAGCCCCAAATTAAATAAACTCTTTAATTTGCTGAATACTAAAGCAAGCAAATACAAGTATGTACTAATTTTAAGGGCATGTGAATTAAAGTTTGTTGTTGTTGTTTTTAAATGACGGACAAATTGGAACTAGAACAAAAGAAATGAAATAATATGTTTGAAATTGAACTGATATTTCTGTCAAAAACCCTACTGTGGAAAATGATGTTTTTTAATTTAAATAATTCGATCCAAATATATGCTCACCTTCTAGATTGCCATATTTGAATATAAGAGAGCAACACTTCCGGGGGTGCCTGGGTGGCTCAGTTGGTCAAGCATCCGACTCTTGATGTCGGCTCGGGTCATGATCTCATAGTTTGTGAGTTCGAGCCCCGCATCGGGCTCTATGCTGACAGTGTGGAGCCTGCTTGAGATTCTCTCTCCCT
Organism: Felis catus; assembly: GCF_018350175.1. Classification (NCBI taxonomy): domain Eukaryota; kingdom Metazoa; phylum Chordata; class Mammalia; order Carnivora; family Felidae; genus Felis; species Felis catus. The sequence goes on from NC_058372.1 coordinate 14,756,002, forward strand.
CTCTCCCCCTCTTTCTCTCCTCCCTCTCTCCCTCTACCCCTCTCCCCAGCTCATACGCATGCACTCACTCTAAAATAAAATTAAAAAAAAAAAGTTTTTAAAAAGGAAGAGATTTTCTTGAGGGGCAAAATGTATGTGTGTATATACGCATATATATATATATATTTAATCCAACAGTTTGATTAAACATATTTAAAGGTATGGACCTTATGTATTTAAAGGTGGTATGAAAGTAATCTGATATATTCCAATCACATTGAACAGCTTTTGCTTTATTGCATTTCTCATGCACTAACTTTCATGTACCTTGGTTTCTAACTCAATTAAAGTGCCAATATAATCCCCATTCATCATAAAAACAGCTCTTTATAACGTGCAAAATAGTTTGGCTCGGAGGTTGATGTCATAATGAGGGTAGAATGTATGCGCATTAACATCGTTTTTTTCTAAGTGTAGTTTTATTGGAAAAATGATTTTCCACTTTGAAATTTACTGGGTCTAACAGACAGAGTTGAATTTATGGCTGCTAAGAGAGTTATGAGTATGGCAGAGGCAACATAATTAAGAGCACAGGCTTTGGAGTCGATCAGACCTGGAAGCAAACCCCAGCCTCACCACGGCTAAGATCTGCTCTTGGCCAACTGACCGAACAGCTCTCGGGCTTCCGTCTGCTCCACAGACACGGGGTGGGGGTGGGAGTGGGGGGAATCGCATCCCCCAAGGCGGGTGAGAAGACACACGTGATGAGGGGAGTGGATAGCACAAAACAGTGTCTGTCGATCGCACAGAGAGCCCTAAATGTCTTACTCTTCTCTCTCATGTTCCCAGCCCAGGTTTCACTCAGCTTCTAAAGAGTTCCCAGCACACTGGGATTATTCAAAAAGCATTTGCTGAGTGAATGAGTGAATTAAAAAAAAAAAAAAAAAAAAAAGCGAGTTATAAGGGCACTGGCTTTGGAATCAAAGGCGTAAAGTCCTTCAATTTGTGGTCCATTAGCCGGGTCACCCGTGGTAAGCCACCCGCTCTCTGGGTCTTGTTTCCACACCTGTAACTTTCTCACTTGCTCCGTGGAGCGATTTAAAGTGCCAAAGGAGAGAATACATGAAAGGGCTTTACAAATGGTAGTGTGGGTAACGGAAGTTGTTATTATACCTGAGAACTTTCCACTCGTCCATGCTCTCTCATTCTTTACCGCTGATACGTCCCGTCTCCTCCCTGGCAAAGTTGTTCTAGGAGTCCCAACATCTGCTCTAGAGAGGAATTATTTTTCTAGCCCCCGTGTGTCCACAAAATATCCACAACACTCTGAACTGTCTCCAGCACTGTGACAATCAATGCGGCCACACCCTTCGGCACTGGGATTTGACCAGTGTCCGTGCCGAGCGTCCTTCATCCACCTGCGTCCTGTGGGTCCGGCTGGACCTGGAAGAGACCCTCTTAGGAGCTCTGACTCACATCGTACACAGGGATGGCATCTGGTTCTACAGGAGGCACGCGTGACTCAGGCGTGACGCCCGTGACCACAGAGACTGGTTCTGACGACCACATGACCCCACCAAAGCCACTTAAATATAACCAGACATTCGTTGAGCTGTTAGAAGAGAGGCACAATCTTGTCCTTCGCCCATGACCCTGCGAGGGTACACAGGACTGCCGTTACTGGCTACTATCTCACTGCCGTGGGGAGGCTGACGAGAAACCCAGTATGAAGAAAGGAAGAGTTGAGGGACAGAAAGACACCAGGTCCCGGGGATATTTAAGGACCCCTAAATCCAGCTGTCTTTGCTTCTTATGCTGCCGAAACAAAGCACCCCAAACCGAGGGACTTAAGGTAACAGGACCTTTTCGGAACCCTCCTGCACTGCTGGTGGGAATGCAAACTGGTGCAGCCACTGTGGAAAACAGTGTGGCGGTGCCTCCAAAAGTTAAAAATAGAAAGATCACATGCTCCAGTAATTCTACTGCTGGGTATTTACGCGGAGAATACCACAATGCCAACTGGAAGAGATTGATGCGCCCCCGTGTTTACTGCACCATTATTTACAGCAGCCAAATGACAGGCGCAGCCCAAGTATCCCTCGATAGATGCATGGATAAAGCAGATAGGATATAGATACACCATGGAATATTATCGGCCATAAAGAAGAAGGAGATCTTGCCACTTGCAGCAACACGGATGGATCTGGAGGGTATAATGCCAAGTGAAATAAGTCAGAAAGACAAAATACCATGTGATTTCACTCCTATGTGGAGTTTAGGAAACAACATGAACGAACAAAGAAAAAAAGAGACAGACAAAAGAGCCGACTCTTAACCATAGAGAACAAATGGATGGTTACCGGGGGGGGGGGGGTAAAATGGGTAACATAGGGGAAGGGGATTAAGGGTACCCTCATCATGAGGAGCACTGAGTCATGTATAGAACTGTTGAGTCATTCTATTACACACCTGAAATTGATATGACACTGTAGGATAACTAGACGGGAATTGGAAATTTTTTAATAAAATTATAAAAATAAACAACTGTATTCTCTCACAGTTCTCGAGGCCAAAAGCCGACAAGCAAGGATGCTGACAGGGCTGTGCTCCCTCTGAAGGCTCTAGGGAGGAATCTGTTTCATGCCTCGTTCCTGATGCTTCTGACATTGCTGGCCATCCTTGTCATTCCTTGGCTTGTGGACACATGCACTCGTTTCTGCCTGCACCCTCACATGGGGTCCTCCCTGGGTGTCTCTATCTGTCCATCCGTTTTCTCTTCTTCTAAGGACACCAGTCACTGGATTAGTGACACCAGTCACTTTCCAGTGTGACCTCACTTTAAATTGCTGGCATCTGCAAAGACCCTAGTTCCATATAAGGTCACCTTCACAAATACCAGGGATAATCTTTCTGTGGGACGCAATTCTACCCACAGCACCAGACGTAACTGGAGTGTGAATTACCATTTTAAAGCTTTTTCCCATTTCAATTATATAAACCAATATATTCCCTTTATATGAAGCTAGATTTTTTAATATCGTTTATTTTTATTTGTTTATTTTGAGAGAGTGACTCAGACAGCATGAGTCAGGGAGGAACAGAGAGAAAGGAAGAGAGAGAATTCCAAGCAGACTCTTTGGGGTCAGCAAGGAGCCCGGCGCGGGGCTCGAACTCACGAACCGTGAGATCGTGACCTGAGTCGACATCCAGAGTCAGGTGCTCAACCAACTGAGCCACCCAGGTGGCTACTTGAAGCTACCTTTGACGGGATTACAATGCTTTGCAAGTAAAGAGTCCGGCCTGGTAGGGGCACTGTGAACCACCCCATAAATAAATGTGGCAGGGAGGGCACTGCCTCCACACGGCTCCAGGCTGTAGACCAGTCCTGCTTGCCTCTTGGGCTCAGATCCTCCCCACGCCCCGGGAATGAGACATCCAGGACTAATCTGATTCAGAGTCTTTGTGCCCCAGAACTGACCCAGCGTGATCCAACATGATTACGAATTGTTTATGGCAACTGGCCTCCCTCTTTCCCCGTAGGTGTTCCCCACCTGGACCTATAATCCTAACCAACTACCCGCTCTTCTGGAATCTCTCATCTCTTAGAGAATTGGGACCAGAACAGACTGGGTGATGCTCCACAAAAACATGAAGCTTATTAAAAGCCTTGGGCTTCCAATCCTGTACCACTCCTACAGGACCCCACAGGAACGTTAGCCAACGGCATCCCAGTGCAAGAACAAAAACCCAAGGTAGGTTTGTGGGTGTTCTTTCCATCTCAGGGAAGTCCTCATGTCTAGCTCTGGTTTGAGCTAGGGCTTTTGGTAGAAAATCCGCGGTTATCACTGGAGTAGCCAGGAAAAGATTATGCAAACAATTTTAGACGGAGAAACCCTTTTTTAGGTAGAATCTCTTTTTAGCTCTGCCTCCCCTTTTCGCTAAGACCTTCCCTTACATCACTGCGACCTTCTCCTCACTTCCTCTTTTTTGCGTAGTGACATAACCAAATACAGAACTAAGATAATGCGGTTCTCACATGACCTAAATCCCCCTTTTATTCATGGAAAACAAGTGTTTGATTTCATTCCATTCCACTCCCAGCTGCCTTCTTCCTCTCTACTCTCCCGCACCCTGAAAGATTTGAGCAACTTCTCTCTGATTCATGATTGTCCCAAAGTCTCGATGAGGAGCCAATCCCAGTGGGCTGAGGCTTCTATGGCCCCTATGAGGTGGCCACGTGCTGGGCTGCCCAGTCCTCTGTAGAACCACAGGGACACGACTGGTGACCACGAATGAAGGGAAGGGACATCTCAGAAATGTGTTGAAGTCTCGGCTGAGTTACCCTGATTGTCTTTTGCAATCGAGCGAGAAAACGCCTCCCTCGGAGACCCATCTTCGAGGGTGAATCACAGCCTGTGTTTCCCCACAAGAAATAATCTTTTCTCTACAAACGCGTGCCATTACATCACCCTCTTTGCTTAAAAACTTTCAGTGACGCCTTGCTGCTGAAAGGAGTTCAAGGCATTGTAACTGGGCATTCAAGGTCCTTCACCATCAGTTCCAAGCCTTCTCTGTAACATCTGCCAGCCCTCTTCTATATAACTCTCCCTTCCAGATCACTGGTCACCCCACTGGCTCCCCCAAAATGCTTGTGGATTCCTTTTCCATGCCTTTGCTCAAGACGGTCCTTTGGCCAAAGTCCCGTGTTGATTAGGATGGGCCAGCATGAGGCCCAGGACTTGGAACGCACTTGGGACCCAGAAATCTTTACTAATGAAACTGTAAATGTAAGGGCCGTCTGAAAACTAACTTTAGGCCTTTCACGGTTTGGCCGAGGGTAAAGGCCATCGAAGTGAGTCAGCCAGGTCAAGCAGTGTAGGTGCCCATGTGGGCAGCGTGATTTTTCTGTGACCCTGACACACTGCTTTCACGTTTCAACGTTTCAGTGCTTCTGTGTTTACTATAGGAATGTTTCCTTCGCCTCCCAAAGACACGCCCTTAAATCTCATCTTACAGCAGATAAAATTCTAGAATCAAGGAACTGTAGTGAGTGGCACACCCCGGCTCCTTCACGGGTCCATCCGCATTTGTTGGCTGCACGGGTTACATCCGCCCAGACCACTCATCCGCTCCAGCCCCCACCAAGGGACCCCGGTTTCCTCAGCGCCTCCTGGCTTTGTGGTTCACTATCACACAAGCCGGCAGAGACACAAAATACAAATACACTGAATGGGAAGTCAGCAACCTACGCGGACGGCAGCTTCATCACAAAACAAGGACAAGCAAGATGTGCGTGGTGACTAGCCTGGAACTTTGGAAGTAGCCTCACACAAGCCATGCCCCTGCTCTCTGACAGCTCCCTTGGTTCAGGGGATAACCCATGAACCCTTCTCACTCTTACAAACCCAAGACTGGCTTCTGAAATCCGTCTTACTTCCCCTTTCTCCCTTCCTTTGGAAATCATCTGAAAAGGGCATGTGTCTTGTGACACATCTCTTGTCTTCACCCCCGCAGCGTCACCCAAGGTCGACACGATATATCCTCTTTCGTTATGCATCAGCGTAGGTCGTCAGGGCTCCCGGCATGACTCCAGATGGTACTACATCTCCCTGGTAAATAACCGCTCGCTATTATCAGTTGCGAACATCACCAAGCCCAAACACTGCGTCCAGGGGCATCCCCTCCCTGCAAACCTAGTGCAGCCTCATTAAAGAGAGTGTGAATCCACATGTGCTCGGCGTGAAGCACAGAGGTAGCCCTTTCACGGATGCTCTTACTCCGGGAAGACATGGGATGGTGCCACGCCCTCTTACACAAGACACTCAACAGCCAGAGGGAGAGAGTGCTGGACCAAGTCTGTCTGCATATTTTCTCAAAATCCCTCCCTAAACAAACAGTCAGTTCACGACTTTCAAAGCTAAATTCAGCTAGTAGCTTGATGGGTATGTGTATTCATGTTTCTCTTTCTTCCTAACCATCTACTTTGCCTTAACAGGTACAATACAGGAAAGGACAAGAGGAGGGCCCACTGTTGGATCCCAGTTAGAAGGGCACTGGTCCCTGGGAAATAAAAGCTGGGTTCACAGGAAGTGGGCTATCTCAGCCCACTCTTTGCTCCACCTACAGCCCCCTGTGTTATATTAAGCCTCCTCACCCCCGCCCCTCACTGTACCTCTCTTTATCCAGAGAGGATAAAACGCACACTGTTTCTTCCTCACTCGCCCTAATGTGACAAACGCTAATTGGACGCCCTCCGCGTTGCGTCTTTTGGTAAAAGGCACATGATAAGAAACACACGGTTTCCATGGGTCCTCTGGTAATCACAAGTAATCGCTCCAGTTGGACAGTGGCAGGATGCCCTATGGTTGTGGGAGAACCAAGTGGCACATGGAATTTTACATTGTGACTCATTATAACCGCAATTGTGACACGCAGGAGTCCTGAGAGAATGTGATTCAATCTGGTGGACGGTAAAAACAAAAACAAAAACAACACGCTAAGGGACTCTGCTTCACTCGCCCAGCGCGTAGCCCACAACTGGGCAAAGCGGTTTGACGAACCACACTAGTGATGGTTAGACAGGTGACACGAGCAAGGCGGGTCACGGTCACCGGGTTTAAATTTCTCCTTTTACAGCCACCTCCGCGCTGAAACATTTTACAAAAAACAAGTTGTGGGGGGGGGGAAGAAAAACAATAACCAGATGCTTAATCTTCTGGAGAACCAAGTACTTCCGTCTCCCACCACTGACCTTATTTCCAGAATACTCTATCCATTTGTGTTGTACAAACACAATCGATGCGAAAGTGTAATTACTGGGCTGGAAAATAATAAATATCTACAGAACATGCTGAGGCCTGTTAAAAAGTACTTGAAGGAACAATGCATTTCATTTTCAAGGTAGCTGAATAGTTTATGGGCAGAACACAGCTTTCCTATTCCCCCCGCGACTCGATCACTGTTTCCCTCTTTAAAAAGAAAAAAATAACTATGGCATGATCTTTCAATGACCCTATTCCATGAACCAAAAGAAAAAAGAAAATGCCAAGAGACTGTTGTCATTTAAAAAAAAAAATCAGTTTTGAGAGACCTTCAGGGTAAATCATGCAAGAACCGTGTTCAATAAACAAGCTCATGCATTATAGAGTTACATCATCAGCTGACATCCAAGGAGGAGCTAAAGGTTAATGGCTACGGTTTACTGCATCATTCCAAATGACCTTGTGCAAGATTTACCTTGACAACTATTTGAACTTTACAGTCTGAAATTCCATCTACTTGTTTCACAAGTACTTTTTAATTACTCCCCTGGGGATAGTCTTTTTTTTTTTTTTTTTTTTTTTATTCCTCTCTGGAAGGGATCATGGTTTCATGTTTTGCCCCTTCTTTAAGGTAGCTAAGTCCCTGCCTGGCTAGACCAAGGAGACTTTTCTATTCTTTACCCTAAGTAACGGAGGTGGAAACCAGAGAACTCAGGCTAAGGAATCAGACTACTTGGTTCGAATCCCCCTTTCTCATTTAGCCAAGCTGTATGACAGTGAGTGGCTTCCTTCACTCCCTAAGGCTCAGTTTCCTCATCTGGAAAATGGGAACAGCAGTAGCAGTATAGATCTCTTAAGTCCATTGGAAGGACTGACACAGATACTGGATGTAAATATTTACCCCGGAGGCTGGCACATAGTGAGCACTCAAATAATAATGTCTTCACAATATTTTTGCCTCAATGCTGTTGTTTTAACCAGAACAATCTTGGAAGTGTTATGTTCTCTGATCCCACAGTGAATGAAGTGGAAGCCAGGTAGGAATAATAACAGACGTGCTTCCCTACACGATACAGTGCTCCAAGGCAGCAAAAGTATATCCAGTGCACATACCTCACCAAGTGCCAGCCTGAATTCACGGAGCACCTTCCCAACTGGCCGGGCAAACACTGGGTGCTGCGTGGAATTCACAAAAACAGGGGTGCAGCACCGTCCCAGGGAAAGAGGCCATCTGGTCCGGAGAGGACACACACACACACACACACACACACACACACACACCTGTCCTATACTGCCTTGCTAAATGGCCAGATACACGTGCAGGTTCGTAAAGCATCTTTCTTTTGGAGGGCAGAACAAAGGCCTGCATTCTGCAGAAAGCAACGAACACACAGAGATTTCTTCTCGGATGCTAAATCAGAGCCGCGGAGTAAGGCTAGGATATCACGCGCCCTCGGCTGAACCTGGAGGTGCTGTTGTGGCAGAACCTCATTAGGGGAGGTGGACAAAAGACCAGTGACTGCGGGGCTGTGCGAAGCCGCTGGAACCGCGGTGCTAGCCTCTGAAAATGTTCCAGTGGAGGAACTCTTTAAAGAAGCCGCGGTGCAACTCAATTCCCCTATGGGGGAAGGGGGGGGGGGGCACAGTGACGCTGGTTCTTACTTGGTGGGTGCTGCTCACGCCCCCTCCCAGACGCCCACGCCCCCAGGCTGGGCCCCTCAGGACGGTCGGAGCGCCAAGCAGCATGGACAAGCTAGGGGACAGGGTAACCCAGAAAGCGGATGCCAGACAACTCCCATCTGGGACACAAGCCTAGAGCACATTGGACTATCTCTTAGTGGCCTTCCTCTCAACGTGCCTATTCCTCCCCTCCCCGCCCCTAAATTAGGGACACCACAGCCCCCCAAACCCCAGAAATCAGAAATCTGGGGGGCATTCCTACTGTCCGATATCCAAATCTGCCCTGGCTGCTTTCTCGTGGCCACAACCACAGGTGGCGTCCAGAATTCATCCAAATCAGCGAGTCTCTGCGCTTCCAAAGCGTCTTACTTGGATCATTCATCTCAGGCCACCTTTAGGGGCAGGGAGGGAATTAGGTCCTTGGGGAACATAATCTAAGTCGCCTTGTCGCTAGATGCGGGTGGCGCGGGGTGGGGGTGAGGAAGGCGTGTGGGAAGGCGCGGTATTCGGAGGCTAGCCGCGGTTACAGAGGGTCGCCAGCCCAAGGGAGGCGGTCCCCGCAGCCTCCAACGGGGCTGGCCGAGCCCTAGCCCGCGGGCATCGCCGCGCTTACCTTGGTCCAGAAGACCGTGTAGGGGACCTGCGGGTCCCAGTGGGCGGTGCACGGCAAGTCCACGTCCTCGGAACAAGCCACCTTCACCACCCGCGCCGCGGGCGCCAGGCTGCAGGCTGCAAGAGGGACAGAGAGAGCGGCGTGAGCCAGCGAGAGAAGGGGGTTGGGGTGGGGGGGAGGTCGCCAGGACCCGGTGGGGAGGCGACAGGCGTCTGGAGCCCTACCGCAGCTCAGGAGCAGGAGCCGGAGGCCGCGCGACATGGTTGGGGACGGCCGGCCTGTGGCGCGCTCCGCGGCGCCGCTCTCTTTGTACCCGCGCGCACCGGGACTTCCCCGGGCGCTGGGCTGGGGGAATCCCCGGCGGGGCGGCGGAAGCGGACGGCGCGGCTCCCCCCGCGCGCCACCCTCCGGCGCCGGCCACCCGCGGGCCGCCCCGCCCCGCCCCCGCCCCCGCGCCCCGCCCCGCCCCGCGCGCCCGGACCCCGCGTGGCTGCGGCAGCCGCGGAGCCGCGGCGATCGCAACCCGCGCGGAACGCGGCGCGCTGGGGCTTTGCAGACGGCGCGGGCGCGCGTGACACCGCGCCGCTGACCACCCCCCACCCCCCCCACCTCGGCCGGCTGGAGCCCAGCCCCGGGGTGTTCCGTTCTGTGCACGGACACGAAACCAGATCCGGAGAGGTGGCGCCGCTTCCCCAGGGCGCGCAGCGTGTGGGTGGTGACGCCAGAGGTGAACTCAGGACCTCGCTCTCCCCCAGATTCTGTTGTAACCAAAGACTCCTCGGGCCTCCCGTGGAACTGCCGGAGTCTGGTACGCGGCTCCCTGCCTTCGGACATGGGTTATGGAGCCAGCCCATCGAAATTATTTCAGCCAAAGGAGAACCTCTCCTGTTAAAAATCACACACACACACACACACACACACACACACACACGGAGTTTTGGGGCAAAGCACCCCCCCCCCAAAAAAAAGACAAGCCAGAAGAATATAGAAATCACCTATGATTCATCCAGAAGTAGCTTCTGTTAATGTTGAGGTGTCTTCGCGTCAATGCCTGCATAGGTATTTTTAGTGGGACACCTGTGATTTTGTAACCTACTCTCTTTTAGCTTAATATTTTGCGAGACTTCCCATAACATTAAAGAGCTCCAACAGCATTGTGTTGGTGGCTACGGAAGAGTCTATCACACAGTTCTGTCATAAATTAGAATCCATGAGATCGTGTTAGACATGATTAGTCTAACCACTTAGACTATCGCTGGTGATGGTACGTTGTTTCTTTATTATTATTACAAACGGTGTTATGATTGCTGTGATGAACTTCCGTGGAGGTAATTCTTTGCCCTAATATTGCTTCTTTTCTTTGAATGAATACCTGGAAGAAATTGGGCTAAGTCAGCATTTACAGTTTTGTTAAATAGTGCCAAAGTTACCTCCACTGAGGTGTTCTCGGTCTACATTCTCACCCGCAGCGTATGAGAGTGCCTGTTTCCAACACTCTTGCCAGCATAAATGGTCATCAGACTCCCACCTTGGTCCACCCGAGGGGTTAAAAAGAACAGCATCCCCTGACGCCTTATTTTGCCCTTGATAGTGGTTAAATCAATTGACAGTCACACCAAGCTGTTCCTAAGTGCCTTTTCTCCATAACCATCATCACGCTATTTTTTTTTTAATTGAGACATTGTTAGGCAGACAAGTACAGAAAATAAAAGAATCGAGCACATCTGTATGCAATGTATTCTTAGTAAAACATCTATCCCTTGCTAGACCCCATACCTGGGCATTTAAGCTGTTTTCCAATTTTTCTCCGGTACAAACAATGTTGCATGAAGCTGGGGATGGTCAAATCCTCTGGCCTAGCAATCCCATCGGGTCTTGTCCTGCAAAATACGTGTGTCCAGTTACACTCTCCTCAGCAAGACTTAGTAAATCATCAGATTTTTTTTTTTTTTTTTACATTTTCACCAATCTGATGAGTGTGAAATATCAGTTCCTCTTTAATTTACATGGCACTGATTAGAGGAGGGAGGAACAGCTTTTGTTACATTTTGAAGCCATTGTGTCGTCTTGGGGTTTGCTGGTCATACATCATTTGGCCTTTTCCATTTGAGCTGCTTATAAACTCTGGGCCAAATCCTTTCTTGGTTACGTGTATGCCAAATATTTTTTCCAAGCCAAAGGTTTGTTTTTTTTGTTTTTTTTTACTTTGTTTATGATGTCTTTAATGTACAAGAGGGATTTTTAAAAAAATATGTCCATGTAGTCAAAGTTATTGGGCTTTTCATTTACGGTTTGTGCTTCCGGTGCTGTGTTGAAGAAATCTCTTCCTACCCTGAGAACATAAACACATTCTCCTTCATTTTCTTTCAAAACTTTTCAAGTCGTGCTTTTTCGTAAGCAGGTCTTTAATCCACTTAAATATGGCTTGATGTAGAGATTTAACTTATTTTTTCCATATGGAGACCTGGTTGTTCAGTGCTGCTTGGTAAAATTCCTTATTTGCCCGTTGATTTGAAATAGCATCTCTGTTATATACACATTTCCATATGTGCTTCTATATTCTGTCTCTTTCTGGACTACTGTCACTTTCTAATTACTTAAACTATAGTTAAGTCTCGCTATGGTGGTGGAGTAAGGAAGCCCTCCTACCTTAATCTTCCTCTTCGTAATTGCCCTGGAATTCTTGGTTCTTTGCTCTGCCTTATACAAATTATAATCGACTTGTGAATCTCAATTCTCTTTTGAATTAAAAAAAATTTTTTTTAATGTTTATTTATTTTTGACAGGGAGAGAGAGAGAGAGAGAGAGAGAGAGCATGAGTGGGGGAGGGGCAAAGGGAGAGGGAGACACAGAATCTGAAACAGGCTCCTGGCTCCAAGCGGTTAACACAGAGCCCAACGCAGGGCTTGAACTCACGGACAGTGAGATCATGACCTGAGCCAAAGTGGCTGATTGAGCCACCCAGACGCCCCCTCTTTTGAATTTTAAAAGGAACACATTCAAATTATGTACTGCAGAAAAATGACATCTTTAGAAAGCAATTCTACAAATCCATCAATATTGTTTATCTTTCTGTTCATTTAGGTCTTTAAGAATTTTTTAAATTTAATGCATACAAGTCTTCTCCATTTTTGGTAGATTTATTCCTAGGTACCTTTATATTTTTGGTTGCTATTTTCTAAACTAAAACTTTTTTTTTTAATTTTTTTTTTAACTTTTATTTATTTTTGAGACAGAGAGAGACAGAGCATGAATGGGGGAGGGGCAGAGAGAGGGAGACACAGAATCAGAAGCAGGCTCCAGGCTCCGAGCCATCAGCCCAGAGCCCGACGCGGGGCTCGAACCCACGGACCGCGAGATCGTGACCTGAGCTGAAGTCGGACGCTTAACCGACTGAGCCACCCAGGCGCCCCTAAACTAAAACTTTTTTTAATTGCTCATTACAAGTGAATAAAAACTTACTTTTGTACAGCCAGCAATCTTGTTGAACTTTCTGGTTACTGTTTACAATCTGTTCTTAGATTCCGCATGAAGACACTTTTTCTGGTCGTGAATTTAGAGGTTTTTTTTTTTTCCTCCCCAAATCCCAAATATGTAGTTTGGTTTTAATTGTTGCTACTGATGTCTAGCAGTCGAGTATGCTCAAGAATGTGGTCTGTATGATTCTTGGAAGCCTCTCAAGAAATTTTTGTGGCTTAATATGTGGGCTTTTGGTAAATGTGTCATATGTTCTTGGAAATAATGTGCATTCTCCCTGTGGGTCTCTTTAATCAAGCTTGCTCGTTGTGTGATGGGTCTATCTACATCCATCCTCATTTTTTGTCGTCTTAACTTATCAGTTATTGAAAGAGGTGTGTTAAAATCCCGCCTGTGATGATGAAATGGTTCATTTATTGTTCTTTTTGCCTCATATAATAACTTGATGCTGTTTTAGGTGACGGCAAGTTATAATTATTTCTTCTCAGTGGATGGTTCCTTTTTAGCTTTATTTAGTGACGTTTTTACCCCTAATATCCCTTTTTTGCTTCAAAGAATTTTGCCTCCTCTTATTAGAACCAAACCACTTTCTTTGGGCTGGTATCTTGCTGGTATTTTTTTATACTTTTAAGTTCAATATTTCTTTGTCTTTACCTTCTTAATGTCTTTCTTAACGCATATAGTTAGATGTTTCTAATCCAGGACAACTGACAATCTGTTTTTCTATTTGAGAGTGTAATTTTAGTTTTTTCTGAATTCTGCTATATTTGAATTTAGTTCAGTCATCTTGTTTCATGCTTTAGACTTAACCTGCTTTCCATCTGATTCTTTTTTTCTTAGTTGCATATATTTAACATTGACCAAATTTCTTGTAAATGAAGTCTAAAGTTAACCAATACTGCCACACTTCTCCCCCAAATGCCTAAATGCCCGACCTCTGCCCGTTCACTGCCTGTGACCAGTACCTTCATTCCATCCTGTTTTTCTACGCCCCAGTCTTTTTTATATATTAAATATTCGTTCAAATCTGATATCATACATCTCACTGCTGCTTTTTAGAGTCATTTTCTTCTGAAGTATATTCTTGAGCAATTCTTTTTTTTTTTTTAATTTTTTTTCAACGTTTTTTATTTATTTTTGGGACAGAGAGAGACAGAGCATGAACGGGGGAGGGGCAGAGAGAGAGGGAGACACAGAATCGGAAACAGGCTCCAGGCTCCGAGCCATCAGCCCAGAGCCTGACGCGGGGCTCGAACTCACGGACCGCGAGATCGTGACCTGGCTGAAGTCGGACGCTCAACCGACTGCGCCACCCAGGCGCCCCTATTCTTGAGCAATTCTTGCAGCGGAAACCTGTTATTGGTAAACACCCTTCATTTTCATCTGTCTCAAAATACTTCTTTCGCCCATATTCCTAAGTGCTAATTTAGTTATAATGTAAGTGGACTGTTATTTTCTCTTGGGGCTTTGAATATATTCTTCCGTTGTCCTTTGTCCTCCGGCTTCTGTTGCAACTTTCTGGACAATCTGATACTCATTCCTTTGTAGGCAAGGGTTCTTTTATCTACAAATGCGTCTAAAATCTTCCCTTCCTATTTGGTGGTGTTTTCATTATACAATGTTGTATGTACTCGAGAATGTGGCATTATTCAACCTACTAGGTTTGCAGCTTTCATTAGTTCTGGAAAGTTCTCTGTTACTCTCTTGGAATATTGCCTGACTCCCATTTGCTCTATTTCCTTCTGGAACAGGTGATAAGTGTGTACTAGCCCCTCCCATTACCCATCCACCCCACCCCCGAACCCCTCCCCCCACCCCCCACAGTAAGCTCCTCCCCCACATGCTGCCCGCCCACGTTTCTTCGTGCAGACCTCTGACTCTTCCTCAAATTGATCTTCCCACCTGCTAGTTATTTATTCAGTGATATGTAATTATCAGTTTAACGTATTAAGTTTTAAATTATAATTTTTTAAAAACTTCTGAAGTTAGAGTTGATTTCTGGTTAACTCTAGTCTGGTCTTCTTTGATGGTGTCTTATCCTTTTTTGTGTGTTCTCTTACTTCTTTTGTGCCTCTCATGATTTTAGACATGTTTATTTTATAATCTACCTGATAATTGTATTTTCCGAAGTTCTTTCATATTGGTATCTGTTTTGGAGAGCCGACTCCTGATTTTGTATGGATTTTTTTTTTTTCCGTACCTTTTGTGATTTTTAGCGGTAAATCAGTCTCTAGTCGAGACTTCACACAGGGGAATGCTAGAGGGTCTGTGAGGAAGGTGAGGACTCCTAGAGAGATTTTATGTTTGTTTTAACCAGGTGCCCTAAAGGTGCTACCAGCTATGACAGCATTTTATGTTAATTTTTTTTAATTTTTTTACTTTTTCACATGTACATCCAAATTAGTTAGCATATAGTGCAACAATGATTTCAAGTTTTACGTGAATTTTTTTAGGTTTATTTATTTTGAGAGAGAGCATGTTTGTGTGAGCAAGAAAGGGGCAGAGAGAGGAAGAGAGAGAATCCCAAGCAGGCTCCATGCTGTCAGCGCACAGCCCGAGGTGGGACTCAATCCCAGGAACGGTGAGATCATGACCTGAGCTGAAACCAAGAGTCAGCTGCTTAACTGGCTGAGCCGCCCAGGCACCCCAGAATTTTAGATTAATTTTTTGGTGGGGTGTCTGCTAGACCACTCTACTAGTATGATAACTTTAAATATCATATTCCCGTGAGGACACCTCTATGACTATGAATTTTAAGGAGAGGCTTTTGTTTAAAAAACAAAAAACAAAAGCTACAAGCTTCCTTGTCATTTTGCTGTATGAGTGGACAGTTATTTTCAGTTCATCCTTATTTTGGGGGTGGGGGTGTTCTCAGGATTAACTTTCTTACTCTCCTAGGGCCCGGGGGCCTCTTGTGTGCCTGGTGGTCGTTAGAGCCTAAGCTCCTTGACTAGACAGCCAATTCCCAAGTCTGGACAACTGTTCTTCCCCACCTGCACCCCCCGCCTTGTCCTCCACCCCGCACCCCTGCCCCTGAGTCAGCTCATGGGAGTTCATAGCTTTCTTCATTCTGACCCTCCAGCTGGCCTTTGCTCTCTCGCGGGTAGTTAGACGTCAGCGAGACTTTACTCCTAGGTTCTAGAAATTTGCAAAAGAAATTTTTAATTACACAGAAACCCATATTGCTCAAACCAGAAGTACCCGATCTATCATTTAATAGTCGACAGATGTGACTGCCCAGCGACCACCTCTCAACCCCCTGGAGAACCCAAGTATACTTCCTCACTTCCTCTTCCTCCTCTTCTAAACAGCCCCCCTCACACTGAGGTACGAACACATTTCTGAGAAGGCCGTTCCTTATGCAACGTTCTCGGGCTAACTACCGGCCGCGTCGCGATTAAAACCTGGCGTGTCCCCCAGCGGGTCTCTGAAGTGACACGGCTGTGGGAAAAGCAACCTCTCCAAGCGCTAGCTTGGGGTCTTCTCTGAGCCAACGGGAGACGTTCACAAGCGGGTTGAGCTCCACTCTGACTGGAAGGAGAAACGAACAGTGAATGCAACGTGCTTACTGTCGCCCTGAAACCCCTGGCGGCCACCCGGACATCCTTCTGTTCTGTACTTTCAAAAAGAGAAAACCCCTAGATCACTAGAAAACGCTGTGGTTACACACGCTCGCTGCCCTTGGCAGACATCTGTTAACCTCGGGCGAAGACCCGGAATAACCAGTGCCCTTGTCACTCCTGCTGACCCTCAGGCCCTCCTTTCTTATTAGGGCTTACGTCAGGGGATTCCGTCCCAATTACCCTGTTATTTTACCTTTCTCAGAGAGCATGCCAGGAAAAGCACGTCACACCTTTGGAGCTCCTCTTCGGGGACTGGAGACTGGGAGGAGAAAGTTCTGGAAGGTTCCATCAGTTCTTCTCACCTACCGCTCCCAGGGCAGGGATCCCGGGAGCGGGGAAGGGCCTGGAGAGGAGGAAACTTGAGTTCCCTGCTGAACATTTACTAAGCAGGATGGAAGTTGTGCATCTGCAAGATTGTTCTCGAGAGGCTCATGCGGGAGGACACTGCCTCTCCAAGTGGACCTTGCTTTGTCTCTCGATTCTACACGGTTTCTCTCTGAAAGTCTGAGGCTGGCAGGGTGTGGTGTAAGGGGATCGAGGGCAGCTCTACAGGGAGGGCAGGAGCCAGTGAGGAGTGCATCAGGAAACCAGAGATTGGATAAGGAGAAAAGGGAAATGAAAAGAAGGCTTGCCCTTTAAGGAAAAGGCCTGCAGGAGGGGCCAGGGAACACATTTTGGGGATGGCCTTCAGGCACGTATCAAATGCTGAGCACATCACAAATTTGCAAAAGATGCCTGGAGACTGACCACCATTAGCTCTTCCGGTGACTGCTGCTGGTTGATGGGGGGCAAAACCCCGGCTTCATACCCTGTGCACCCATCTGTCTCTCTAGTCTCTCACCCTCGGGTTGTCAGACCTGGTAGATGAGGAAGCCCTACAAAAAGGGAAGACGGGGTTCCCCGTTGCCCCAAGGGTGCCTTCCGAACCTCCTTTCCAGGGAAGGGTTGTTGAGAGAAAAGAATACCCTGGAAAGAATTCTGCCAATAAACTTACCACAGCAGCTACCAATTGTTGAGTCCTATCAAGGGTCAGGGTCAAGAGTCATCTTCTGAACCCGAGCCCCCAAGGCCACCCCATGTGGAGAGCTCTTTGCCACTGGCCCGACGTCCCTCCCACAGTCCTTCCCTCAAGCCGAAAGGACCTTCGCGCTCACCCTCCATGACTCATGCTTCTCCCAACACGGGCACCTGTGCCCTTCTCCCCACTACTGGGTGGAGGGATTGGTTTAAGAACCACAGAGAGGCTGAGAGGGAAGCCCGAAGGGTGGCTATGTAAATTATATCTCTTAATAAAATTCCCCCATTAGGTTTTTCCCTTTGGGCTACTTCTTAGTCACCCTGTACTTTCCAGCTGTGTGTTCATTTGTTCACTTCATGAACAAAACCAACAGAAGTAGCTCATATTCCTGTACTTTCCTGGCTTTCTTTTTTATCCCCCTCTGGGAAACTAGAAGCATCTGGAAGACACTGCTCTTCCTGCTCCGTGAGGGAGGAAAGAGGCAAGTGACATGATCCCCCGTGTCGACCATGCGGAAGAAGCCATACCACCCAAGCCAAGTGGCAAACAAACAAAACCACAGAGAGGCTGGCCTCAGGCTTGATTTGAGGCACTTCGGGGAGAAAAGCACACAACAGTCCTCCAAGGACACATGAAGAAAATCTTGTGTAGGATGAGTTCCTCGTGTTACATTATCACCTAGGCTGGAGTGCCCTGTTCACATGCTCCTACGTCCTAGGTTTTTGGGCCAGCTCATCCCTCCTTCTAGAACCTTCTTGCCCTGAACCGTAACCCAACTTTCTCCTTCATTTCGTCCAAGCCTATTCACATGTCACCTTTCTAGAAGAGTCCTTCTTGACCACCCTATACAAATAGAGCCACCTGCTGGACCCTACTTTGTTTTCCTCTAAGTATGTCTCACAATATGACATTACCTCACATGTTCGTTTGCTTTTTAGATTTTGTCTCCTCCTCTGGAATTTAAGGATGTGTGTTATTAACTTCTTTTAGTCTCAGATGCTGGAATAGCACGAGACATGTATACCATAGGTGCTCAATCAGTGTTTGCCGAATGGATGAAGAAGTGAATAAAGATGTGCTGGAGAGGGATATTGTGGCAATTTGTGTCATCAGCTTCAACCTTCATCCCTTCTTAAGAAGTTTCTGTGTTGTGGGAGTTCAGGTCAACTGCAGAGTTAGGGAACAGCTCACACAAGATGGCTGCCCTCACCTCTGGCACCAATTCAACTTCAAGGGGGTTTCCCAAAACCACCATCACTCAGTTCTGATAATTCACTGGAAGGACTTACAGAACTCACTGGTAACCTTTACACTCACAGCGATGGTTTATTCCAGGGAAAAGATGTAGATTAAAATCAGGAAGAGGTTCGGGGCAAAGTCTGGGAGGCGTCCAAACATAGAGCTCGTAGGCATCCTCTCCCTGTGTGCTCATGGACAGCATCGCCCCCTCCCAGCCATGGTGTGTGACCATATGGGTGGGATGTTACCATCCAGGGAAGCCCACCCAAGCCTCAGTGTCCAGAGGTTTTACTGGGTCCTATCACATGCTACCTGCATGGCTCTAGAGGCAGCACTGCCACCACTACCCCACCACAAGTGACCATCATAAATCACACTGTTAAACTATCCAGTGGCCAAAGCCCCCAGGCTAACAGGGATAATCCTACCAAGCAGAGCCTTCTAAGGACCTAGTGACCACTTTCCAGCAGCCAAAGGCAAAAGCCAGACCTCTTTAGGGGTGAGATCAACAGCTCACCATACAAATGCCTTGCAACTTTGCTGTACCCTTGAACAGGTGGGCAGGAATACTCCTCCACCTCTTGACTTTGATTTTGGTCATATGACCTTGTTGGCCAGTAGAATGAGGCAGAAATCAGAGTGTGCCAATTTCACTCTCTCTCTCTCTCTCGTACCTCTGCTGTCACCATAAGAAGAACATGGCCAAGCTAACCCACTAGTCCCAGGAAGATGAGAAATGTGGAACAGAGCCACTCCCCCCCTTCCCTTCCAGCTGAGCCCAGCCTGGAACAGCTGACCTTCATCCCCTGAGCAGACCACTTGAACAAAGGAAATGCCATCTGTGATTGGTTTTTAAGCAATATTATCATGGACACAGTTAGCTGATAAAGTTATCAATCTATTGGGGACCATTAATACTGTTCTGGGGGGTTGCTGATCCAATTAGAGCTTTTTGTATTGTCACTGAAACAGGGTGGTTTGTGGAAATGGGCACAGGTTGACAAGGTTTGTAGGGAAACAGGTGAGGAGGTAGAACACTTAGAAGATCCAGACCAGATGGGGCACCTGGGTGGCTCAGTAGCTCAAGCATCCAACTCTTGATTGAGGCTCATGTTGTAATCTCACGGTCTGTGAGATCGAGCCCCACGTCAGGCTCTGTGCTGACAGCATGGAGTCTGCTTGGGATTCTCTTTCCCTCTCTTTCTGTCCCTCCCCCATGCATCCTATCTCTCCCTCCCCCCCCCTCAATAAATAAATAAATAAATAAATAAATAAACTTAAAAAAAATTAAAAGAAGACCCACAGCAGAGACTGCAAACACCTACAGGACCGGCAAGGTAAATGTCAGTGAATAAAAAGAGCCAGTTGCCTGACTATATATTTGAACTACGTGAGAATGGAGGCAATAGGGAATAGTGGGGACTGCAGTCAACTGAACAGCAGCAGCCCATCTAAAAGGAGCAGCCACTACTCAGTTCCAGTCAATTGCTGCTAATCCGAAATTAACCCACACTTGCCAAATCTTTCATTCTTTCAGATAGGGTGTGTGTGTGTATGTGTGTGTGGCTAAGAATTTAGATATTTATGAAATCTCATAAATGCTGCAAATGACAGATTTTTGTCCAAACACCACGCAAGATGAACCGAATGCATCTGTCACCATGCCGTGTCTCCTTTATGTCACGGAGTCCAACAGCTGGTGGCAGTGGGCTTGTCTGGGACCTTACAGAGAGGGTCCTTGAGAGCCTGGGATTTCAGTGGAGAGAGGAAAAAATCACGCTAAGAGGAGAGAGGACATAACAACTGGAGGTCAAAGACAAAGTTCCCCATGGCCATGTGGCCCAGGGCCGTTCCCATCACAGCTTGATTGGCGTTCCTCAAATGTTACAGAATGACTCATTAGCATTTTTCTTCTTTGGGGGCATATCACGTGAGCACCAGACAAGGCACGAAGCATGTGTCTTAGTCCTTTGCTTACCTAACTCCCTATGATGCTGGACAACATTCAGTAGCTCCCAGCTACCCAGGCGGCAGCACGACAGGAATGTTCTCGGCCGGGGCGAGGGGGCAAGACGGGAGACGCTCACGGGGCCCACACGAGCTCACCCTCCACTCGGCATCGCTGCAAACACTGAGCAACTCTCATGCCTCCGTGTCTGCAGAATTCTGCTATTCCAAACAGGGAGCGAGAGGTGGGCTGCCCGCGTGGTGTGACTGACAACCATGAACGTCAGCACCTACTCCTTCTCCTGGAACTTAGCTGTAGACCCAGCAGAGCGATCAGTAGGTCCTGTGACTGCCTTTCAGGTGTTTATCGTCTAATACCGGGTCCTGGCGTCGCCTTCCCTCTGCTCTACATGTGCAAGGATCATTATCCCACAGACAACTCATTTGTAAGATGATGGTATTTGTTCAGTGCCAGATGTTGCTTGTTTTCCCTCATTTCCTTGCTGTTCGGAGCCCTGGGGATGCTTGCACAAATGATGGTTCTGCGGAAGGCCAGGAAAAGTCTCCCCCACCGGAACAGACCTGGGAGCAGCCGCCCGAAGAAAAGCTGCAATGTCAGATTGTAACGGCAGCCAAGGTGTTCGTGCACAAAAGCATCTAAGGTTTCTTAAGGCTCTTACGTTCAAGAACACAGAGCAACAGAGCCACAGGAAGCACACGTCACTAGGACTAGGAAGGGAAAAGAAAGTACCACTTCTACCAAGTGGCACTCACCACACGCATGCACACATCACACCATTTAATCCTTACAATGACTCCCAGAGGTTGTATTACAACGAGGCCCTTCCTGTCAACAGGCTTCAGATAGAGTGAGTGAGCCTCAGCTACATGAGCGAAGCTACACTGGGGCCACCTCTTCGGCCACGGATCATTACAGCTTGGGTCCTTTCGAAGGTGGCTGAGGCCCAGTGCACTGGGCCGGGACGTGTCGTCTTTCAGGAATGACTTCGGATGCTTGGGCTTTCTCAGGAAGTCTGGATGGGAAAGGAAGCTTGGAGCAGGAGGGTGGTTTGGGCACTTAGGAACTCTCGAAGAATGAGCTAAGGAGCCCAGGTTGGCTGTCCTGAGGGTGTACAATGCCCCCTCATGTAGGCAGCACTCCCAGGGCCTATTTGACCCCTTGAGCATTTAAGCTCACCCCCTTGAGTTCCTGGATGACAAGTAGCATCTCCATTCACCTGGTCTACACTGCAGAGGAACCCCAGGACCCATGATGAAACTCATGCCAACCCTTCAGAACATGGCCCACTTGGCTCTCCATGATCTCCCCCAAGGCTCCCTGGTTGCCTCTGAGTTTCAAGAAACGGCAGCCTCTACAAACTTGAAGATGAATCTCTCAGGCAAGCCTCTTTGACTTCACAGCTAAATCCAACCCTGGAAGGTGGCCAGGGGAGGGAGCAGACTGAAGAGGAGCCTGAGGAGATTCTCTAGGGGTGACGGGGACCAGAGCTTCCCCATGCTACGGTCCTGCGGGTCCCTGAGGAACGATTCATGGAAACACCACCTGCTACCCCTCTCCCTGCAGCCATCTCCAGCCTCCCAGCCACCGTCCCTTATTCATGAACATTTCAAGATCTGGCTCACTGTCTGTCTCTCTGTCACTATCACGACGGCAAAGACAACCTACCCCACGTTCTGGCCTTCCAGCCTCGTTATGTCCTGGTTGATATCTTTTCTTCTATCCTGACTTATCCACCCACTCCCAAGATCATGGCGTAGATCATTACCTGGGATCATGGCCTGCCCTTCCAAATACCCCAACATTTCCTAGACCACTTCCGTCTTCTTGTGTCCCTCTCCCACCCCCCGCTGTCCTCACTTCCCTCTTACCCCACTTGGATCCCTGGCAGGGCCTTTGGCTCACTTACATCCAGGCTCCCCCTCCTACTTAACCCCCTGTTTCCATTTGTCACATCTGGTTGGCTAAATCCCAACTTTGCTTAAACTCAACTCTTTGCCCACCCAGCTCCCAAACTCAAGCCATTGTATGAGGCTAGAGAACAACACATAACTATGCTGTTGCGTTCTGCCTGGTATTCGTGACCACAAACTTCAGGTGGGTCCTCTGCATCGTCTGAGTAATTCCCTAGTCGCTCGGCAGCCTCCGTCTGCAAGACGACTCCTTCTCTTCTTCGTCCCCTTCCCCAGTCCGGGCCGATGACCTTGGTCCTTGCTTCACCAGAAAACAAAATCAGAAGGGAATTCTTCTCCTCACCAACAGATACCAACTTCCAGAATCTGTATTGTCTGGTTCCTATTCTCCACTCATGCCCATTCAAGGACATCAGAATTGTTCCCTCTCTCTCCTGACTCATCTGTCTACATGGTCATTCCCATCAGCCTGCAAATATTCTGTAATAACTATTCCCTTCAAAAAAAATCTTCTGTGAAAGAGGAGTGGTCCTATAAGATATTAATACACACCACGAAGCCTTTGTCATCGCAATAGTATAATACCAGAACCTAAAAAGACAGACATGACTGGAATCAAATAAGAAGTCAAGAAATCAGTTCAAATCAGTCTAGGTTATGATAAAGGTGATATCCCCAAATCACTGGGGCTAACTGTATTGAGCTGACCGGATAGTCATTTAAACAAATAATAAAATAGGGGCGCCCAGGTAGCTCAGTTGTTGAAGCTCCTGCTTCAGCCCAGGTCCTGATCACACGGTGTGTGGGTTCGAGCCCCGCGTCGGGCTCTGTGTTGACAGCTCAGAGCCTGGAGCCTGCTTCTGATTCTGTGTCTCCTTCTCTCTCTGTCCCTCTCCTGCTTGTGCTCTGTCTCTCGAAAATAAATAAACGTTAAAAATTCTTTTAAATAATAATAATAAAATAAAATTCAATCTATGTCTCGCACTATTCACAAGAATAATTGCCAAAGGAAGCAGAAATCTAGATGCGAAATGTAATTGCACGGGTGCCAGAAGTGAACAAGGATGAGCTTTTATGTAATCTGTGGAGGAAAAGATTTTTATATATGACTAACAATTTGGAGGAGAGATCAATAAATCTGACTACAGAAAATGTTAACAAAAACTTTGTAAAGCTTCAGACTAGTCAAAACACAAACAAAAACTGACAGAAAAAATACTTGCATCACGGACCATTAAGAACCAACATCTCATATTGTAAAAACTTCTCAAAATTGAAGGGAAAAAATAAAAAATCCGATAGAAAAGTGGGCGAAAGACAGGAACAGACCATTGGCTTGAGGGATGTGAAATGGGTCCCAAACATGTAAAACTCTGACCATTTGTACTCCAAGTAAAGAACTGCAAATTGAATTCATATTGAGCAACCTTGTTTACCCATCTGATTAGCAAAAAAAAAAAAAGAAAAGAAAAAAATCAAAGGTTAACAATACCCACTGTTGGTGAGGCTGAACAAGAAAGCCCTTGGGTCCATTGTTGGTAGGAATGTGATATGGTGCCACACCCGTGGAGGGGTGCTCAACAACATCTCACAAAACACATATGCATTTATCCTTCTACCCGGAAATCCCATCTCTTTTTTTTTTTAAGTTTATTTATTTTGCAAGAGACAGAGACAGTGCAAGTGGGGGAGGGGCAGAGAGCGAGGGAGACAGGGAGAGAATCTCAAGCAGGCTCCGCACTGCCAGCACAGAGCCTGATGTGGGGCTCGAAACTCACAAAACGGTGAGATCACGACCTGCGTGAAAATCAAGAGTCGGACGCTTAACCGGCTGAGCCACCCGGGCGCCCCCAGAAATCCCTTTTCCAAGAATATACTCCAAATATATACCTCTCACGATATAAGTGTAGATACCTGAGGTTATTCATTGTAGCATTATTTAAAATTGCACAACACTGGAAACCACCTAAATGCCCAAGCACAGGAGATCGGTTGGAAAAAATACGCTTGTACATATAATGAGGTGCTGAGATATAAAAAAGTACACAGAGGAGCTCTATGGCCCTTTTGGGATACGGTTTGGGATACGATATGGAGTGACTGTTGAGCGAAAAAGCGACGTGCAAAAGAGCATCTGTAGTCTGCTATCTTCTGTGTAAGAAAGAAGGGGGATGAGATTTGCATCCATGTTTCTCTTTACAAAAAGAAACACAGGATGAACAAATAAAAAATATATATATGTTGCTGGTTTCCTACAAAGGAGTGTGGGAGAAAAGGGGTGAGGCTTCTCTGAATATACCTTTCTGTATAGTTCTGACTTTGGGTAGACTGTCAATGTTCTACGTATTTAAAAAAAAAATCATATGGGGCGCCTGGGTGGCGCAGTCGGTTAAGCGTCCGACTTCAGCCAGGTCACGATCTCGCGGTCCGTGAGTTCGAGCCCCGCGTCGGGCTCTGGGCTGATGGCTCAGAGCCTGGAGCCTGTTTCCGATTCTGTGTCTCCCTCTCTCTCTGCCCCTCCCCCGTTCATGCTCTGTCTCTCTCTGTCCCAAAAATAAATAAACGTTGAAAAAAAAAAATCATATTCAATCACTAATGGAGCTTAACACCCAGTACCCTTTCGTCCTGCTTTGGGTGGCCGTGCCCTGATTGTCCTTGGGGAAGTGCTCCTCCCACACGCCAGCCCACAGATGTTTCAGGTGGTGCAAGTTTGGCCATAGGGGCAGGTGCAGGGCACCCAACACAAGCTAGTGAGTCAGTGATACGCCACAAGCCTTTAGCCGCCTCTGTTCAAAGGCCACCTTCCTCTTTTCCTCTGGGCTTGAACCCAGGGAGCTGTAGACCTGGGGTCAGTGGCAAGCCTCTCGCCACCTTGAAATGAAGCCAAAATGGAGGAGAGCAGAGCCGAGAGAGGTGAGTGAACAATGTACGGAGATACCGTTTAGGCACCTGCTATTTGTACCGAATTACGTGAAATGGTTGCATTTCAAGTGTTAGCCTTTGCCTGCTTGAGTTGGGTTTTCGGTCACGTGCATTCAGTCTCAACCGACCCACTTGGTTCAAGCCGCATCTTTCGTGGATGCGGAATCTGACGCCCAACGAGGTGAAGGGAGAGGTCCAAAAATCACACTGGAAGATTATAGGGAAGGTGGTGCTCGCACTCAGACCCCACCCCCGCCCCAGGGTCCAAGTGCAGATGATGGAGTCAGTGTGGTAGAGGGGCTTTACCGCAGGCTTACCTGAGGGAGAAACTGAGGAAGGGGCTACATCCCAGGTAGAAGGGGAGGCCAGAGGAAGAAAATGTCGGCTTCCTCCACCCGTGGCCGAATATGCCCCAGACCACCTTCAGCGTTCGGTCCACCTGCCCCTGACTGCTCACAGGCAGTGGATTTGATCCGGGGCCTCTGCTTCCCTTTGAGTGGAGACAGGAGATGCTCTGAGGCCGTTGTGCATGGCCACCAAGTCTCCGGCCGCGCTGGGACGCACTTCACTGGAGAACGCTGACGTCTCAGCCCAGACAGACCTCTGGGGGCGAGTAGACACAGCGTCCACGAGAGTAGAATGAAGGTTCTGTTATTCCAATAAGCCCATCGGGGTGTGGGCTGAGAAACTCACCAGCCAGGACAACAGTCGGCCACTGTGGCAGCAAGACCCACAGCTGGCAGATGTGGGTTCAGATCCTGGCTTTTCCACTCACTTGTGCAGACGTGCGGCCTTCCACCTGTGAAAGGAAGGTGCCAATAATGCCCCAATGGGTCAGAGAATTGAGCCAGAGTCCTTCAACCCGGTAGCTGGCACCCTGGAACATAGCCCACGGGTGGTCTTAATTGGCCGGCACAGAGCTTTTTTTAAACCCAACCAGCCAGTATTGAAAAATTCTGGTATCTTCCATACCAATCCAGGTTTTTGGCCGTCTTCTTGGATAGGAGCAAACAAGATTGAGAACACTGGCTAGAACCGTGACACAGATACCCACTTTACCCAGGCATGCGAGGCTGATGGGCCCTCCAGCTCCCCATCACCCACCCCCATTGGAACCTGAGGCTGGGCTCCAGTGGCCATGTAGCATCTCGCACCGCTATTGGTCTCATGGCAGAGAACTACTGCTCTGCACCCATGTGTCCCCCAAAGTGGGAAAGGAATGTATAAGTCACTGAAGGTCTTGTCGTCCCCACCCCCACTTACATGCTGCCCACTATCTCCACTCGTGACCTGAAATTCTGGGAGGCATCTTGAGTTTACAGGCAGAGCTGTGAATAAAAATCACTATAGAAAGTTCATAGACTAAAGAAAGGAAAGGAGAATTAGGACCCAAGTTCAAGTTCTTTTTTTACGTTTATTTATTTTTAAGAGAAACGGGGGGGGGGGGGTCAGTGGGGGAGGGGCAGAGAAAGAGAGAGACAGAGAATCCCAAGCAGGCTCTGAGCATTCAGTGCAGAGCCTGACGCAAGGCTGGAACTCACAAACCATGAGATCACAACCTGAGCCGAAATCGAGTCAGACACTTAATCTCCTGAGCCACTCAGGCACCCCAAGGACCCAAGTTCAAGTTCTGTTCGTTGTGATAGAAAATCTAGGCTCTGAACCCAGAGGGTGATCGGCGAGTGATTGGCAGGTGGATTGGTGAACTTGGTATGTCAGTGTAGTAACAGGGTCAAGGACAGAGAGAAAAGCAAGTGCAGAGCTAAGAAGAAATCCAGCCTCCGGGTACCTGCAGGGGAACCAGTGACACTGGTGGCTGTCTAGATCAAGCCTGGTCTCCTGGTAGTGGGAACAGGTACAGCTGGCTGGGGGACAGGAAACCCGGTAGAAACTTAAAAAAGGCTGGGTGACATTCTCATGGGTTCCCATGTGGAACCCACAAGAGTCTGGGTTTAGTCTTAACACACTGATGAGGAAGTTCCCCTGAATGTAGTTTTATGCTTTGACAGAGGAAATAGAAGTTCTCAGTAAATTTCATGAGAGGTCTATCAAAGCTTAATGAAATTTCACCCAGAGGCCCATGGCCGATGAGCTGGCCAACGTTCACTGTGCAGCTCATTCAACACGAAGTCTTGGTTCTCCAACTTGGTCATTGGGACAGTCTCATGAGATAGAACATCCCCTATACCATAAGGTGTGATCGTATACTGGATTAAGTTTTAGCCCATGATTTGAAAATCGGTGAAGCCCCAGCTGATGTGAGAATGTCGGTTGGCTCTGGATGTACTCACTCAGCAAACGTTCATTAACTGAGTACATGGAGTTTACACTCCGTGACGCCTACCCCTATGGAGCCCCCAACAACGGATAAGACATCACCTTCACCCTGGAGCAGGTTACAAGCCCGTGGGGTCAAGTGTGTGCCTGGGGCAGAAAACCGCTGGGGGGGGGGGGAGGGGAGACCCACCCAAATCACCTACCACACTTCTGCAGTGTGGCCCAAGGCCAGATAATGTTGCCTATTGATAAACAATTCTTGGTAAGGGACTTTTTTTTTTTTTTTTAACCAGACTTCCCTCCCTGGGGGCATCTGAGGATTTTTTTTTTTTTTTTTTTAACCAGGACCTCAACTTGTAGCTGGTGGTATTGCCCAAGGCCAGCAGTGTCTGTATAAACACCAAACTGAGTTTCAAAGAGAAAAAAAAAAAAAAAATCATCCAACTGCTTTCGAATAATGGGATTCTCTTGGTGTTGTCTTTAAACAAACAAACAAACAAAAAAGCTCTTTCCATAAGTTGGCTATTGTTGAGAGTGCTGCTATAAACATTGGGGTACAGGTGCCCTTATGCATCAGCACTCCTGTATCCCTTGGTAAATCTGGCCTTTGGAAGCAACGTGGATGGAACTGGAGAGGGTTATGCTAAGCGAAATAAGGCAACCAGAGAAAGACAGATACCATAGGTTTTCACTCTTAGGTGGATCCTGAGAAACTTAACAGAAGACCAGGGGGGAGGGGAAGGGGAAAAAAAAGTTAGAGAGGGAGGGAGGCAAACCATAAGAGACACTTAAAAACTGAGAACAAACTGAGGGTGGATGGAGGGTGGGAGGGAGGGGAAAGGGGGTGATGGGCATGGAGGAGGGCACCTGCTGGGATGAGCGCTGGGTGTTGTATGGAAACCAATTGGACAATAAATTTCATATTTAAAAAAAAAGAGCTATCATCAATAGATATTTTCGCTGTGCTGGACACTATGCTGGGACCTTCACACATATTTTCTTGGTTCACCTGCAAAAGGCTGTGAGGGGCTGGTGCCGCCCCCTGGGGCACACTGGGAATGCTGATGCAAAGCAGGCTTCAATAACACTTGCGTTCCACTTGGACCTGAGGGCCCTGTGATCCGTGGGAAAGCTTTGGACGTGGAACCTGGTCTTTGATGAAGTCCCGCCCGCACAGATCAGGCGTCTGTCCTTCCCCGGGCACAACCCTCTTCAGCACAGGGAGGCCTCCAGAGGCTGGCACCCAGGGGTGCCATCTCGGTACCAATTCGCCAGCCCCCCCCCCCCCGACCACAGCCCCAAAGCACGCCTCTAGCTGCTCCTCCTCCTCCTTCAGCCTCCAGGCAGGGAAACCAAAAGAAGAACTCGCCACGACGCCAAGACCGTCACGGGTTTTGTGAGCTGTGGCTTCTGACATTCGGCCACGGCCGGGGGGTTTTGGGAGAGGAAGCAGCACTGACATCACAGAAACACAGAACTGGAAAAAAGACTTGAAAGGGTCAGCGTGTCCAGGCGCGTCAGCAGGACGAGACGCGGCCCCCTCTCCCTCCCTGAAGGGCCAACATCGGATACTCCACCTCGTCCAGGAGTTTCTGCCGGTGTTGTAGCTCCCCAGCAGGGAAGGTCCTTCACACGGGTCAAGTTCTTTAACTTTGGCCCACCGTATGAAGTAAAACCCTCTGAAGAGCAGATCTTCACTCCCAGTTTGACAGCTCTGTATTGATGAATTGTATTAGTTTTATTAATTTCTTAATAATTTATTTATTTACAATTAATTAATATTATTTATTAGTTTTATTAATAATTTTTCACATTATGTATTAGTTTTATTCATTTATTAATATTAGATTTATATCTATTATTTATTAGTTTTGTTAATAAAAATGAGCTTCTGTGTATGAAAACCAATAATCTTTGATTTTCATATTCTATATTTGAGAGCAGAGAAAATTCTTCAGAATCACATTTTTTTTCCACGGTTTACTTTCACATCCGATCTAGTTCCTCTTTTTATTAACGTAAGCAGAAAGAGTTGTTTTATAATAAAGCATTCAATGAACCGGCGGGGGCGGGGGTTGGTTTTTTTTTTTTCTTTTAAGACACGTATTTACTTTTCATGTGCGGGAACTTTCCAGGTGACTGGTCAAATTGTTACATTCACCTAGTACATTAATCTGGAGTTAAAAAAAAGAAAAAAATTTAACAACGGTATCAGCTAGGTTTTCCTCCAATCTGTGGACAACTGCCAAAGTACGGTGGCTTACTTTGCTATGTTCCAGAAATTACGCTACAAAATGAACGCTGTTCCTTCAAATCGGTCACCTTATCCACTTATTCCAAAGAATTTCCAGGGCCCAAAAGGGTGCTGAAGGGACGACTGGGTGGCTCAGTCGATGAGGGTCGACTCTGGCTCAGGTCATGATCTCTCGGTTTGTGAGTCCGAGCCCCACATCGGGCTCACTGCTGTCAGCCTGTCAGCACAGAGCCCACTTTGGATCCTCTGTCCCCCTTTCTCTGCCCCTCTCCCACTTGTGCTCTCTCCAAAATCAATAAAATATTTTTCAAAATTTTTAAGTGAGGGGCGCCTGGGTGGCTCAGTCGGTTAGGCGGCCGACTTCGGCTCAGGTCATGATCTCGCGGTGTGTGAGTTCCAGCCCCACGTCGGGCTCTGTGCTGACAGCTCAGAGCCTGGAGCCTGCTTCATATTCTGTGTCTCCCTCTCTCTGACCCTCCCCTGTTCATGCTGTGTCTCTCCCTGTCTCAAAAATAAATAAAACGTCAAAAAAAATTTTTTAAATAAAAAAATAAAAAAAAAATTTAAGTGAGCCATAAACTTTTTTGTGATTTCTTTCAGTCTACTGCACCCTTTAAGAATTGGTATATCAACTACAATTCCATTACCAAATACATTGTTAAAGGAGGCAGTCTCTGTCCCTTGAGAATGCATGTGATTTTGGAATCAGAAAAAGCCTTTCAAAGCAAGTTTAGTGAAAAAGAGATGAGATTAAGCTGAGTGTTGGAATGGAGAAATTCAAATGTGCCCATAGTCTCACAACCCAGAGAGAACCACCATCAACACGTTGGTGGATTTTTTTTTCAAGTAAGTTGTTTATGTATATATTTTAACACACACGGGGTATGCCATATAGGCAGCTTGGATCCCCCCCTTTTATCTCCAGTCAATGTTCCTATTATTCCCATTTGATGAGGTTCAGAAAAGCTAAGTAACAAGCAAACAGGGGTGTCCTAACTTCCAACATCTTTCAAAATGGGTAGATATTCAAAAAGTTGAACAGTTATACCACTAGAATGTTGGTCTGATTTTTCTCTTTCCTTGGTGACGTTTTCTTGCAAAAATATTATTTGGGTAGGGGCACCTGGGTAGCTCAGTCAGTTAAGCATCCCGACTCTTGATTTCAGCTTGGGGCACAGGTCATGATCTTATGGTTCATGAGTTCAAGCTCCACATCCATCTCTGTACTGAGAGCGCGGGACTTGCTTGGGATTCTCTCTCTCTCTCTCTCTCTCTCTCTCTCTCTCTCAAAAATAAATAAATAAACTTTAAAAAAAGAATATTATTTGGGTATACCACCACAATGCATGACAGCTAAGAGAGAAACCAGGAGTGAAAGAGAAGGAAATTATGTGGTTTTAACAGAGAATAAAGAGAATGGGGTGTCTTGCCCAAGTCAGTCAATTGTGTAGATAATGTGTGTGTGTGTGTGTGTGTGTGTGTGTGTACATGGCTTTCATTACAAGTCACAAAAATTTATTTTCTGGTGCCCAGAAATGGAATAAAATCTCTTGTAATGGAGAAAGCAGCACTTGTAGCAGAGATCAGAGAAGGTGGAATGACTGTTTACATTCACCGGGTCCTTTCCAAAAGTGGGAGGAAATCGTGCATGCGTAAGCAGTGGTCTCTCAAAAGCCTGTTTTCCAAACCGCAAACCCGAGCAGTTTTTGACTTAGCGTGGCCCTCCACTATCCTGGACACTTGAGTATCACTTCTAGGCAGAGGTGATCTTTACCTCTTACTCTCTCCTTCTGGACTGAGTTCTGTAGACTTAGAAACAGACCCTGAAACGGCGCCATTTTGAAACTTTGGAACTTTACCCCAACACCTGAGGCATCTCCCGCCACCCAATAGAAGATCCTGAGTTAGAAATGCTGTTTGATTTGGTCCTGCCCATGTCATTGCAATCTTTATACTGGAACTGAGATGCCAAAAGGTCCCCATTTTGCTCTTTTTTTTTTTTTTCTTAAAAAGTGTCTTTGTAGAACCAGTTTAGCCTGGGGGAAGGCGTGGCAGCCTTTGAATCCCATGGACCCTCCTTAGCTAACTTTGGGAAGCGACCTCATTTTCCTCAAAATCAATTTCTCTACCTGCGACAAAGGTGAGGGAATCAGAGCATAAAATGATGCCCTACACGCTACATTTGGGAAGACTCTCTAAAGTTGGGTCAGCCCAACTGGACCTAGACAAAAGCCTGCAGGTTGTGAGAAGAAAGAAACTGGTAGAAGCCCAGGGAGTTGGACATTGCGATATGGTTCCAGAAGGAGTCCTGCCTCCTCCTGCTTGACCCCAACCTCATCCCAGGCCATGCCCAGGGAAGGAGGATGACCGAAGGAAACCCCAATAGCCTCAAAGACCCAAGAACATGTGTAAACAATTTGAGGTCCATGAGACCTCAAAGTCCTCTGAGCTCAGCATAATGGGAAGTAGGAAAGCCAAGATTGGTAGGTGGCTATCAAGGAACCAAGGGACTCTTTTCCATGTTCCCCCAAAAGGCAGAGGAGTGGCTGCAGGGGAGCCACACCGTAAAAGGCCTCACGGAGTAAGACTGATGAAGTGATAATGCCATGCATGTCACTGACTGGAGGCCACGTAGGAATGAAGACCCTCGAGAGCGTGCCAGTGCCGATAGGTGATAACCCACCCCCCCCCACGTCACCTGCGTCACCCCCAAAGTGACGGAGATTAGGTTTCTGCAACTCTTTGGAATGGGAGCGCTGAACCGGATCCTGAAATAGAAATTAAGTACAGACATAAACATCGTTGCATTGTTCGCCAAGCCTGACATGAGTGCTCACTACGTGAATATACATAAAGTACCCACACACGTCGTGGTTGCACGGTAAATTCTAAGCATTACCATGATTCCTATTGACTAGGTGTATTTCGGTCTGTCTTCTTTCCCTGCCAGTGAAGCCCAGTGGAGCCCAGCCAAGTTCAAGCGAGACACGCTGAGCCTCAGCTGAACCACCATCCCGCGATGAGAAGTTAACGTTTGTTTTCATACGCCATTAAAAGCTGGGGTTGTTTGTTACTGCAGAAAACTCTAATACCCTACCGACTGAGACTACCGTATGGAAGCAAAGGCAAGGATGATGAATAAGTGAAAACAAGGGCGGCACCTTGCCTTTTCAGGAACCTTGTCCAGAAATTTTTGTATGGGGTGGATCACAGTGTGGCTGGTAAAGCGGAGGGGTGTGGGGAGGGAGAGGGAATGAAAGGTCCTGAAGACGTGTGAGAGCCTTGGAGACCCCAAGGGGAAGGATGCGTTCAGGGAAATACATTTCTTTCCTCTCAGGCCTCTCCTCCTTTTCTGCTCAGCATTACAAACCATCCTCTCCATTTCAGGGAATTTGAACTCCCTTCTGAGCTTTACGCTCGGTAAATAAACTTTAATGAGTTGCAATGAATGCGACATCGCTAGATCCCCTATTTCTATTTAAAATGCAGCAGGATGTACGTTTGGTATTGATTTGGGCTTGTGATTTGAATTGTTCCTGTGTAGGTATTTGTCAAAGAACAGATGTTTTCTCCATGTGTCATTTGAGATGGGTTAAGTACGCCCAGGAGGGTATGGTGATAGAGAGGTCTCTCCCTGAGCAGACGAGTTGGCTATAAATTGCGCTGTGGTTTTTCCGAACCCTGTAATGGCTGAAGTAAAACCTAGCAGCTGAACAGTTAACCCGTTCATTTAATTTGCTTTTGATTTTCCATTAAGCTCTCGTGATTTATTTAAATAGGTTCTGAAATTCCAAATTGAAATGTGAGGTATTTGGCATAAGAGGGGATTAAGAACCAAAATATGAACAGAATAAAATCCATTTTGCAACTCTCCAGACCCGTCCAATAAATCGCTCGGGAAACCTGCGCAAAATTACTCCTTAAGTGGCTCCAAGCATCAGTACTACATCTGTGTTTCATAAAACATGGGCTTCGAGTAATAGCTTTTTTCTTGGGCCGTGCTTCAAAACTTCACAATTAAAGCCTGAAGCTCGCTAAGGTGTAAATCCAAAAGTCTCCTCGAGAAACTTCTGGAATGTCCTCTGGCACGAGGTCCACCTCAAGCAGGACTCTCTCCATTACAGCTTCGTCTTACTCTTCCTCCAGAGGCAGCCCTGGACTGGGCCCTTCTCTGCGTCCATCTTTCTAAGGGCACAGGTGACAGCTTAGTTACTTTCCTCATTGTCACCCATGGTTGCCAGTTGGCCGGACCTCCCTTCAGGCTGCCTTTTCCACAGCCCAGCCCCTCCCTTCCTGCATACACCTTAGGCAGGAAGTACACGAGTGGTCACTGAGACGCCGCTTTCTGTGCCCCCGTCCTTTCTAAATTCAGCTCTGGGTTTGCATAGAAGCAGGACTGGGTTGCGGTTATGAGCAAGGGTCTGAAACCAGGATATCCTGGATTTAAGAACTGGCTCTGTCATCTTACCATCAGCTCCAAAATGAGGATGATAATAGTAATCATCTCACAGAGTTGTTTCAAGGAAACACAAAAGCAGTTCATGATACACCCCCAATGGGCGATAGCAACTGATTCCTAAGGGCCACGCCCCTCGCTTAGCCAACAGAGACATTTACTGACTGCTGCCCGTGTGCCTTGCACTGTACGAGATGATGGGACCAAGGTGGGGACAAGATCCAGCCCCTGTCCTCGAGTATCTGACAGACTAGTGGGGAGAGCAGCACATCCTAAGGCACAGAAGTCCTACCACAGGATTAACCCAAGGGGGCATGGCAGGTGGCCAAACCAAGCTTGGCCAGGACCAAGGGCATGGGTGGAAGAAGTGAGGTCTCCCTCGAGACCTGGAAGATGAGTTCGTGTTAGGAGAACAGTAGCCTGGCAAAGGGGCCAGCACGTGCAAAGACCCGGCGGTGGGAGGCGCCCGTCTAGGAACCGGAAATACCTTATAGTGTTGACTCAGATACAATGCACAATAGGAGAGAGAATGGGAGCCAAAGCAGGAAGGAAGGGACCAATTTAAACCCAAGACACTGGCTCTGGATTTTCGCGAAGCAAATAAGCACTGATTTTGTCCTATTTCCTTCCTCCAAAGCTCTCCAGCTGGAGAGGGGAGTCGGGATTAGAATAAGACCAGGGGCTGTCAGATTGTGCAAGGTGTGCCACAGTGAGGTGGAAGCCAGGACAGTCAGTGGTGCTCAGCAGGCTGGGTGCCAGGCGAGGAAGAAGTCCCTGGGAGTCAGCCGCTCTCACAGGGAGGAAGCCTCAGAGTGAACGCAGACCTATTTCTTGCACCATACACAAG
Source organism: Felis catus (assembly GCF_018350175.1). NCBI lineage: Eukaryota > Metazoa > Chordata > Mammalia > Carnivora > Felidae > Felis > Felis catus. Next base: position 14,791,027 of record NC_058372.1, read on the forward strand.
GAAAGGTACACATGAACGCGAGATCTAGATGCAAAAAGAAATTGCGTGAAGTCCTAGAAGAAAGCACGGGTAAAGAAAGGCATATGACGGATGACAGAAGAGCCTGAAAGCCACATGGTGGCTGTGGGGACGGTGACAAGTGGTGGCTTCCATACAGGAAAGCTAGAAGTAACAGGATTTAATGGTTGATTGCGTGCGGGAGAAAGAGGAGGGATCAAGTACGAGACCCACTCCCCGGGTTGTGCAACTGAGCGGGTGACGGTGTGTACGGTGGGTTATAAAAACAAGCTTTGGGGCGCCTAGGTGGCGCAGTCGGTTAAGCGTCCGGCTTCAGCCAGGTCACGATCTCGCGGTCCGTGAGTTCGAGCCCCGCGTCGGGCTCTGGGCTGATGGCTCAGAGCCTGGAGCCTGTTTCCGATTCTGTGTCTCCCTCTCTCTCTGCCCCTCCCCTGTTCGTGCTCTGTCTCTCTCTGTCCCAAAAATAAATAAACGTTGAAAAAAAAAATTAAAAAAAAAAAAAAACAAGCTTCAACTGACTGGACACCTCACTGGCTTTGTTCAGCGATTCACGAACGGAGCAGCACCCCATCGAGCAGGTAGAAGGGAGCTCTGAGAAGCCGTACGAAGAAATGACTTTCATAGGCAGAAAGGAGTTATACCATGCAAAAAAAAAAAAACGGCTGGTTATTGCAAGATTACCTTTCTTTAGGGGACGGCAGGGGTCTACCAGGCAGGTGACCGAAGCCGTGCTGATCAGGTGACTCCTGATTGACCGGTTTAAGACTCTATTTCTGGGAAAGCCAGAACTATGACTAAGTCTCAGTTTGCTGATGCGGGGCTGAGCATAAGTGACCCCATTGGGGCCTGTTGTCTTGCTTTTAACAGGTGTAAGGCCTAAAATTATTATGGGCTGCCTTGACATCTCGTAAAATTTGGGAGGACCTCGAATGCTCTAGGTGCAAGTTTCCTTCTCTGCTCTGCTCCTGGGTAGAAGTTCCCCAAGCTCAACAACCTCCTTTTCAAGGGGAACAGTGCAGTTCTTTGAGTAGGGGTCCTCAGTGCACTGCCAGCCTGTGGAATTATGCGAACAAGCCAATCACATTCCCCCATGGCAACCAGGGGGCACTCTGTCCTGTCGCCACTATAAAGTCTGTAGGGGGCGCCTGGGTGGCTCACTCAGTTTAAGTGTCGGACTCTTGATCTCGGCTCAGGTCATGATTTCACCGTGGTGGGTTCGAGCCCCACATCGGGCTCTGAACTGACAGCCCGGAGCCTGCTTGGGGGTCTCTCTCCCTCGCTCTCTGCCCCTCCCCCACTTGCATGTGTGTGTGTGTGTGTGTGTGTGTGTGTGTGCATGTGCACACACATATGCGTGTGCTTGCACACTCTCTCTCCAAAGTAAAGAAATAAATATTAAAAAAAAAAAAAAAAGCCTGTCCCCAGAGCCCCTGGCTGTTCATTCTCTTCCCAAGGGCAACCACCAGTGATCCCGCGTGGAGTGCCATGTCCTCACCCAGGCTGTGAGTATAGGCGATTTATAAACTGCTATGTATCTCACGTACCCCGTGTCTGGTGGTGTATGTTTTGCCCTCACTGTAACCGGAGGGTGGGAATCCCTCTTCCACCAGTGGAGTAAAGAGGAGGTGATTAAAACAAGTAAAATCTCCCATTAAATCAGATAAAATGGGCAAACGGAGAGAGAACGGGAGCCAAGGCAGGAAGGAAGGGGCTAGTTTACGAAGAGCTTCCAACCAAAGACAATGGGTTTGGGTCTTCCTGAAGCAAACTTAGACGGTGATTTCGCCACAAAGGGAGGAACAGAGGTTAAAGAGAAGATATCATTTCATTCTGGACAGCCCAGCCCTTCACACCTCCCCCGTCCCATGCATCTGGCGAAATCCAGAGGCTTCCAGCGCAGCGACACTTACCTGCTCCCCCAGTCCGTGAGGTTCTCCTCATTCAAACTCTGCACACACCTCTGCTACAGAGCTTGGAACGAGGCACAGTTACGGAGTGAGGTCTCTCCCCTTCTCGGCTGAAATCCTCACGGTTGGGAGCTTCGGAGATTTTAGGAAGACAGATGCGCGGAAAATCGTGGCTACTGTGAGCAGAAGATAAGACGGGCCGAGCCACTCTGTCTCTTTGTCGGGAAACCGGGACAAGGGCACGGGTGCCCGATGAGTGAGGACACACACCTGTCCCGGGCTGAGCGCAGAGATAAGCGGGGCTGTGCTGGACAAGCCAAGCCTGAAAAATGGACGGAGCAGCGTGGCTAGCATTGTCTCACTGCGGCCGCTCTGTGTGTCCACAGAAGTGTCAGGCATGTGAGTGCAAGCTGGGAAAGTGAGCTGTTTGAATGGAAAATGCCCAACCTGAAACCTGGTTCTCTCCCAGCTACAGCGGGGGGCCGTCCTGATGTCACCTCTGGGGCCCCATGCCCGCCTCTGCAAGGGGACGGTATGTGGATTTTGGGGGGAAAAACACACAAACAAAAGAACCCCACTGATATCGATGGAGTATTTTTTTAAGTTTATTTATTTTGAGCGTGAGCGGGGGAGGGGCAGCGAGCTCTAGGGAGAATTCCAGGCAATGTCAGCCCAGAGCCGGACCCAGGGCTCGAACTCACGAACGGTGATATCATGACCTGAGCTGAAATCGAGTCAGACACTTAACCGACTGAGCCACCCAGGTGCCCCTACAGATGGGAGTACTTTTGAAACTTTACTCTGATCCCCGGGAATCCGAAAGAATTGTTGTTAAGGTGTCAATCATAATAACAGCGTGAACATTTACTGAGAGCATGTTAAGTGCCTGATACTGTTTTGTTTTGTTTTGTTTTGTTTTTAATTTTTTTTAACGTTTATTTATTTTTGAGACACAGAGGGAGACAGAGCATGAACAGGGGAGGAGCAGAGAGAGAGGGAGACACAGAATCCGAAGCAGGCTCCAGGCTCTGAGCCATCAGCCCAGAGCCTGACGCCGGGCTCGAACTCACAGACCCGTTAGATCGTGACCTGAGCTGAAAGTGGACGCTTAACCGACTGAGCCACCCACGCGTACCGCTGATACTGTTTTAAGTGGCTTTTTTTTTTTCATGTATTTATTCATTTGGCCCTCCCATCTCCAGGAGGGAGATTCTATTAAATTCCTCATTTCATCGGGAAAAAAACAAAAACAAAAACAAACAAAAAAAAACCACCAATGCACAGAGACATCAACTCACACGCCCAAGGCCGCACAGCGGCCTGGTTCTAGACACTATGCTATGCTGCCCCTTACAGTTGGGCGCCGTGGTCTGTGTCCCGGAATCGCTGGTGTCTGTGTCAGTGTTCGTGAGCTCGGGTGTGTATGAAGTCTTTCTTTGATTGAATGAATGGATGAATGAATGAACAAATGAATGAACGGAGCCTCCTTTGCTAAGGCATCCACAGCCTCCGGGTGGCCCTTCGCCAGCCTTACCCAAAGTTGCGATCTGAAAGGGGCGGCAAAGGGGCCTGGGCCCCAAACCATCAGGCCCCTCTCCTGGCGCTGTGCCATTATAGGTGGGTGTTTGGGGTTTTTTGTTTGTCCCGGAAGCCTTTTCCTTCTTTAGAAGCCGCTTATTAAGGGGAGGGGAGGGCTTAGGTGCCACCCAAGGCTGGGGATTGATTCGTTCACTCCCATCCGCCCGCCTTGGGCTAGAAGTCACGCGGCAAACAGCGCCCCCTGTGGTGGTGGCAGGTGGCGCCTCGCACAGAGGTCCTTCCGGCGCCGCTCTCTGCAGGGAAGGTGCATGGTAGGAGAGAGGCCGGGCTTCGGGGGTTCGTGGCTCCTCACCCTAGAAAGTTGTCTAGCATCCACTTTGGGGGTCTGGGAGCCGTCTTTCCACTCACAGGGTCCTTCCTTTGGGTAGGGGTCTTGAGAGGAGGAATGCCAATTCCAGACTGTTCCCCGTGGTGTCCATCCACACGCACACCCTCTGCTTCACACCCAATGACCCCTCTGCAGACCCGTGCGGATGGGGAGGGTTCGTCAGGGCTATCTCCAGGGCCACGGAATGGGGGTTCTCCTCGGGGAACAGGATGGGATTTCAAGCTGAGGAAAGGAAGAAAGGACTTTCTTCTTCTCTTTTATCATTTTTTTTGAGAGACAGAGAGAGAGCGTGAGCGGGGAGAGGGGCAGAGAGAGAGAGAATCTTAAGCAGACTCCGTGCGCAGTGTGGAGCCTGACACGGGGCTCGATCCCACCACCCTGGCTGGGCTCATGACCTGAGCTGAGATCAGCAGTCACTCAACCAACCGAGCCACCCAGGCGCCCTGAGAAAAGAACTTTCTTAGACATGCAGCACCCAGGCAACATGCCTGGCTTGCGGTCCCCTCCTTCCATTCCCCATCCATCCTCCACCCCCACCCCCCACCCCCAACCTGACTTCAGAGTGACTCCTTTGCCCAGCAGGGATGCTCACGCTTCTTATTCTAACCTGATTGCACTCAAAGGCACTGGAGTGTGTGTTCGGTCTGTTGCGTTGTAGACGGGAGTCGTCCATACTGCCCTCTTTGCCTGCCCCACTCTGTGGTCCCGGACGGTACTTTTCCATCCAGGTTGCCCCCATCTTTTGGCCTTTCACGCTCCACTTACTCAAGGCTCCCTGCTGTCACCGCCATGTGCCCCGCAGTCCCAAACGTCCTTGCCACACAGCCAAAGCCGTCATCAGGGATTCAGAAAGAGGGTCGGAAGATCCCTTTAGAAAGTTCTTGCTAATGACTCCGTAATGGTTTTATGACTTTCAAGGGATTGTAGAAGATTCTAATTGCTGTCTACTCTCAAGGCTTCATCTCATTTACTTCCTTTTAGTCTGTGTCTGATAATCAACAGCAATAATTACCATAATAACGATACTTGACATTAAAAACACGTTTGTTTGTTTATTTATTTATTTATTTATTTCCAGAGAGACAGAGAGCACAAGCGAAGTGGGGCAGAGAGAGAGAGGGAGAAAGAGAATCCCAAGCAGGCTTCACCCTGTCAGCGCAGGGTCCAACGCGGGGCTCGATCCCACGAACCGTGAGATTGCGACCTGAGCCGAAATCAAGAGTCGGACGCTTAACCGATTGAGCCCCCCTCCCCGGGTGCCCCAATACTTGACATTTCCAAAAGCCGTTTGTCCTACTTCGGGTAGTCCTCACAATAACTTTATGAGAGAGTATTTTTCTCTGAGGAACCAGGCCCAGAGAAGTCAAGCGACCAACCCGATGTCACACAGCTAGTAAGCTGTAGAGTTGAGACTCGTTTGGGGACTTCCAAGACCAGATCCTGTTTTCTAACACCAAACTCCAGGATGAAATGAAGAGTAGAAATGTTAGCCAGGTTGTGGTCCTGTTTCAAGAAAAAAATGATGGGAAATTTCACATTAAATAAATAAAATACAGCCGTGGTGCAGTGATAGGCTGGAGCCGGTTCCTACGACCAGCTCCCACGGTCTGAGTGTTGTTCGGAAATTTTGCGAGTTGTCCGCGAAACCATCGGTAGCTTGGAATCCACCATGATGGGAATATCCCAGAAACTGGCAAATGCTTCGAATCAGGGTTTCCTGCTTCCCCAGCCACTTTGCTAACACATCCTTGCCTGTCCCTCCTGCCCTGCTTCAAGACTGACCATCGACTGGTTAATCTGGCTTTATCTACACTTCTACTCATTCTCGCATCCCTAATGGCTCCTCTTGATGCAAATCCCAGACGTCTTACTGTTTCCATATACAGGTACTTTGATATATATTTCTAAATAATAAAGACTCTTTTAAAATATCGCCAAAATAGCATTACCATACCCCCAAAGACCCTATGCTATCTCAGCGTCATCAAGTTTCCAACTGAATATTTTTATGCAGTTGGTTGGCTTGAAGCAGGATCCAGGCAGGAGTCACACAGTCGTTTTTGTTAACATGTGTCTTGAGTCTCTTTGAATCAATTGGTTTCTATTTTAGTTTGCGACAGCTGCGGCGAGAAGGTACCACAATGTAAGTGGCTTCAACAACAGAAATTCATTGTCTCACAGTCCTGGAGGCTGCAAGTCTGAGATAAAGGTGTTTGTCTGCAGGCAGAGTTGGTTGCTTGGGAGAGCCGTGACGAAGAATGTGTCCCATGCCTCTCCCTTAGCTTCTGCTGCTTTGTGGCAATCTTTTGTGTTCTTTGGCATGTAGAAGCATCCCCCGCTCAGTCCCTGACCTCTACCTTTATCTTCCCAATGCATTCTCTCTTGCGCATGTCTGGATCCAAATTTCCCCCCTTTTATAAGGACACTGGTCATAGTGGAAATAGGACCCGACCCTAATGGCTTCATTTTAACTTTATTATAAAGACCCTGTCTCCAAATAAGGTCATTTTCTGAAGTAAAAGGAGTTAGGATTTCAACACATGGATGGGAAGAGGGGTTGGGGCATAATTCAGCCAATAATAATTTCCTTATGTCTTTTTTTTCCCTTGTGATTTATTTGTTGAACAAGCCCGGACATCGTTCAGCTGCTTCTGTATTTTGCTGATTTCTTCTTCATGATCCTCTACATGTTTCTCTATCCCGCCCTACTTCCTGTAAACTGGGAGACAGACCTAAATCCACGACCAGATTCAAGTACAGTTATTTTAGCGAGAACACACCTGGTGGCCCTTGATGGCCATGTCTCTCTTTTGTAATGTTATGACTGACCACAGGCTCAAGGATAGCAGCCTGATCCATCCGTGGAAAGGTATCTACCGGCCTTTCATTCAATGGATTTAATAGACATCGATGACCATTGTTTAGAGACGTTATTCTGTTCGGGGTCGAGAAATGTAATCTTGAATTCTCTTCATTTTTCTGCATTTAATATCTGGAATGATAAAAGTTATCATTATAAATTATCAATATAAAGAACTTTCTGACATCAGCTACTTATCCTGAAGTACAGTTCATTCAAGCAAGATGGAATCAATGTTTTATTCATGTCCTTTATTAATTGGCTTTCAAAATAATGAGTTGGCTCCTGAGCAACCTCAAAAACAACAAAAACTACCCATAAGGATTATTATTTTACTATTATAGTTAACTCATAGAGCTTAACATATATGTAACATCATTTTAATGTCATTGTCGTTCATTTTCTTTTTGAGCTCAAAATGTACCATTTTTGCACAGTGAGAGCCCCTTCAAGTTGGCTCTGAATTCTTTTGGCATAACTCCAAAAGTTTTTATGATCTCCTTGCTTTCTGGTTCATCAATGTGTTCTAGGTTCATCTTGTACATTCTTGTCCCAAACTTATAATCAGCCCTTTCTCCAAGGAACACTCATTCCTTTTATCGGAAATTGGTACTTAGACACAAATATTTGAGTGCTAGGGATGCTCACTTCTAGATTATTTCTAGACTTTTCTGTGGGCAGTGGTAGGAAATACTTTAAAAAAAAATTTTTTTTAATGTTTATTTATTTCTGAGACAGAGAGAGACAGAGCATGAGTGGGGGAGGGGCAGAGAGAGAGGGAGACACAGAATCCGAAGCGGGCTCCAGGCTCTGAGCTGTCAGCCCAGAGCCCAATGCGGGGCTCGAACTCACAGACCTCGAGATCATGACCTGAGCTGAAGCCAGAGGCTCAACCGACTGAGCCACCCAGGAGCCCCAGGAAATTCTTTTTTAGGAGGAAGTATATAGGAGTTCATATCTGTATTTTCAACTAAAATTTAGAAGCCAAGGGTTTGTACTTATTTTTTTATTTTAGATTTGCATCTTTTTTATACTGAAAGGCTTTGTTCCTAATGATTTTATTGTTAATTAGCCATCTTCATATATGTGCACACACACACATACATACATACACACACGTGTTTCAGGTAAACATTACCAATTTATTACCAAATAAGTTTATGATTAGTAACTGTTATTACTAATACAATGTGAAATATATTTGCAGTTGTCTAGTACCTTAAGATATAACCCACTAGGGGTGACAATTAAGTCACTGTGCTTTAGAGTCACATGAAATAGGTCCCCGTGGTGTGGATAAGCCAGCTACTCAATACATAGTCCTGTTAACTTGCTTCACTTTGCTTTCGTTTTTAAGAGTTGCTGTCTATTTTATTTTTTTTTTCAAAAATTTTTTAATGTTTATTTCTGAGACAGAGAGAGACAGAGCATGAACGGGGGAGGGTCAGAGAGAGAGGGAGACACAGAATCCGAAGCGGGCTCCAGGCTCTGAGCCATCAGCACAGAGCCCGACGCAGGGCTCGAACTCACAGACTGCGAGATCATGACCCGAGCCAAAGCCTGACGCTCAACCGACTGAGCCACCCAGGCGCCCCTGTCTATTTTATTTAATTGTATTTTGTAATTATATAAAACATTTACATAGGTCCAAAGTCCAATCATCAAAACCAGGTAAATTCAGAGAGCCTGGCTTCTGTCCCTACCTCTCCAACCTGCCCCTCCTTCCAACAAGAAACCATTTTTATTAGTTTTGGCTTTATCCTACCATATAAAAAATTAAGCAAATAGGACTGTGTGTGTGTGTGTGTGTGTGTGCGTGCGTTCCCTTTCTTTCTCACATATTGTTTAGCATTCTATCTTCTCTAAAACCTTGTGTTTTTTTTACTTAACATATCCTAGAGATCACTCTGTAGAAAGAGTTGAAAACTGAGCTCTTGCTTTTAATGACCTTCATCCTGAAACACAAAAACATTTTCTTATCACAATAGCTCCAAGGTTAACAGAAAGATGGAATGTCCCTATTGATGTCCAAAGATTTTCATAAGTGAGAAAGAAACTACCAGCGCATACTTCCTTGGGCAACTTCTTAAAGTTATCGAGGTCTCCCAAATAAGCCTGAGAGTAACTTTCTAAATTCTAGAAGGACATTATCAGTCTTATAACAATACCATCCAGTTGGAGCGCACTCGGGCACAGCAGAGTTTCTGGGAAGGAAGCGTGGGTGAGGCGAACCTGGGTACGTTCCTGGTGTCACCGCTTCCTGGCAGTGTGGACGTGAAGGAGGGATGAGCCACTGCCTCGTGAACAGATGGGATCTGTTTGGTGCACATTCTCGGGTCTGGCAGCTAGTCAACATGTGGAATGTAGTGGTTATAATGGTTATTTCCAATGAGCTCTTTTACAAACATTACCCCACCTCGATTTTCGGAATCATCTTTTGAGGGAATTTTCATAGTTGGCATTATTTAGCCTCAGGTTAAATTTATAACACAGTGGGGTTGTATTTTTATATCCCAACTCTTCATTCAGTGGATGTTCGGGTACCTCTCATATACTCTGTGTGTACAACACATTCTGTCCGTGTACTGGACTTGAATGGTAGTTTACTATATAAAGTAAGGATATTTAGCTAATGAACACCTGCTTTTCTGATAGACAACTACTTGTGTCTCAGATTAATTTATATGCTGCTTAATCCTTAATCAAGAGTCAACCAATAGTCAAGATACGGAAGCAACCCAAGTATCCTTTGCGTGTCCATCGAGGGTCAATGGACAAAGAAGATGTAGTGTGTGTGTGTGTGTGTGTGTGTGTATCCACACAGTGACTACACTTACTGTGGTGAGCATTTTGTAACATACATATAATCGTTGAATTACTATGTTATACACTTGAAACTAGTACAGTATTATATGTGGACTATACTTCAATTTTTAAAAAATGAATAGTATAGGGGCACCTGGGTGGTTCAATCGGTTAAGCATCTCATTCTTGATTTTCGGCTCAGGTCATGATCCCAGGGTCATGGGATCAAGCCCCACGTTGGGCTCTGTGCTTAGTGTGGAGCCTGCTTAAGATTCTCTCCCTCCCTCCCTGTGCCCTTCACCTCCACTCTTGCACTCTTTCTCTTCTTAAAAAAAAATGACGGTGTAAACATACATGCAAAACTCACAAATACTCCAAATTTCCATGATAAAAAAAAAAGTCAATCGACAATGAGAGCAGGGTCCCTGGAAGAAAATATTGCATTTGTGACAATCTATTATGTGATTTTAAGGGCAAGATGGAACTGGATGGGGGGGCGGGGGGGGGGAGTGGAAGTACAAACCTCACTTACAAATTAGATGGTGACTTTTTAGCTAATTAATCCCTTTAAATTGATCATTCTCATGATAAGTCATTTTCCTTTGAAGCAAATATTCTGCCCCTGACCTTTTATACAGTGAGAGATGAAATTATCGAATGGTAGTTTTGAGCAGATGCATTTCAAGACATTAAGTCTGATGTGTGTGTGTGTGTGTGTGTGTGTGTGTGTGTCTTTCCCACTCATTTTCTCAGTATATTTCCTTTAGTCTGTTGGTTCTCAAACCCATCTGGATGGCAGAATGCCAGGAGTGAAGGACCCTAAAAGCTGGACCAATAAAATCAGACTCCCTGGGGTGGCACTTGGGCATCAGCATTTTTCTAGCCTCTGTTCCGGGGGCGTTGCAACTGTAAGCAGAATTAAGAACTGATGTAGTTGGCCAGCTTGTTTAAAATTATAGGGAATCGGGGCGCCTGGGTGGCGCAGTTGGTTAAGCGTCCGACTTCAGCCAGGTCATGATCTCGCGGTCCGTGAGTTCGAGCCCCGCGTCAGGCTCTGGGCTGTATGGCTCGGAGCCTGGAGCCTGTTTCCGATTCTGTGGCTCCCTCTCTCTCTGCCCCTCCCCCGTTCATGCTCTGTCTCTCTCTGTCCCAAAAATAAATAAACGTTGGAAAAAAAAATAAATAAATAAATAAAATAAAATAAAATTATAGGGAAAGAGGCACCTGGGTGCCTCAATCAGTTAAGTGTCTGACTTCTACTCAGGTCATGATCTCACGGTTCGTAGGTTCGAATCCCACATCAGGCTCTGGGCTGACAGCTTGGAGTCTGGAGCCTGCTTCGGATTCTGTATCTCCCCCTCTCTCTGCCTCTCCCTTGCTCATGCTCTGTCTCTGTCTCTCTCTCAGAAATAAACATCAAAAAAATTTTTACGTAAAAAAATAAAATTGCAGGGGAAGATAGAGGTGACAAAAAGTCCACTAAAAAGACGAACTTTCCATTTTGTTGTAACCCCCACAAACTCAGGGGCTTCAGACAATGGTAATCGATCTGGCAAATTCCAGCCTGTAGGGGTTTGCAGATTTCAGTCCTTTAAAGAGGACTCCGCAGGAAACAGTGCCAAGAAAGCCACTCCCATGAGCTAGAAGCAGCCTTCCTGGTTTTAAAATGCCAATGTTCTAAAAGCAGCACCACCTCAGAAAATCCCCACTTGCCACTGACAGGGTCACCAGCTCCCCTGTGGCCTCCGGGAGGGCCCCGGGGCCGCGGGCCAGGGCTGGGCTTCCCCGTCAGGCCCAGCACCTCCCACAGCTGGACTCAGGCCAGGCTCTCTGAAGGGCCACTGGGGAAAGGCACTGGTAGGAATGGTCAGAGCACCTGGGAGTCCTGGGGACACACAGTGAGCGACAAGTCTCTTGTCTACACACACCCCTCAGAATGAAAAGCACTGTGCCACCTTCCCTTTTCTCACAGTCACAGGTTGGAACCTCAGAGAGGTCTACTCCTGTGGCTTCTCCTGCTTTTAAGGCCTGGACTCCTTTCTTCAAAAGGAAGCTTCCAGGGCACCTGGGTGGCTCAGTGGGTTGAGCTTTCTCTCTCTCTCTCTCTCAAAAAAAGAAAGGAAGCTTCCACACAAGCCCTCGTAAAGTTAAGTGGCTTGTTGACTTATGCCTTTCTTGCCTGGCCCCCCAGGGTTTGTGAAAAGACCAATTTGCAGAGCCTTGAGCCTATGCAAACTTGTTTTCTTCAGGGAAGAAAGGGACGGTCTCAGGGCCTAAGAAAGTCCCAGGGTGAGTCACCATTCTGAATTCCTGAGTGATGCGGTGAGGACCAGAAAGCAGGGTTCTGGTCCCTCTAGAACCCCACTAGAACTGACTAGAACCTACTAGAACCCGCATCAGGACTCTGGTAGTCTGCTGCAGGCTGCGTCCCCTCGAGGAAATCACTCCAGCAAATTTTATGTTACTATGCAAAGCCAGTGGTCAGTGGGACCCGGGACCGAGCCAGGAGGGCTCCCACAGGGTTGCTCACTTGGGTTCCTTGCTTCTCGAGGCTTCTGGGGACACAGAGACTCCCCGTGATGCTGGAACCTTGGATTCAGGCTGTTGCCCCTTCAGGGCCTTCAGACCTGGCAATCTCCCCAGGAAATAAAAGCAGAGTCCTTAGTTGTTCTTCCTTGGCCTCTCATCTGCAAAATCGTTGTTTGTGGGGTTGGTAGGCTAGAGGCCACAGAATCCTATTGAAATGCCTCCCTTTTACCAAGGAGAGGGTTACCCCTCATGCACACGACATACCACTGAATACCCAGATGACCCACGTGAGCCCATCCCAAGTCCTCCGGGTAAAGGAGGCCTCAAGTCCGGTCTCCGGGCCGCCCTCGGGAGCAAGGAAGATCTGTTTTGCCCCAGTGCCACAGCAGGTACCTCAAGGGCAGGGACGGAGTCCTCCTTACCTTTCCATCCCTACAGACAAGGGGGCACAGGAACAGACAAAGCGTTTTTGGTGTCAAATGAGTGAATGAGAACAGTTGCTCACACCTATATGGCATCGATCCCATGCCAGGCTCTACTCCGAGCATATTTTAATCCTCTTACTAACATATGACATAAATATGCTTGTCATCCTTCCTTGACAAATGAGGAAACGGAGGCTCAGCGGGGCTTAGGTCACTTGGCCCAAGGCCATCCGTTTGGCAACTGAGAGAGAGAAAGAGAGAGCCAAGATTCAAGAGTCAAATTCAGTCTGCACCTTCTGCGGCTGGACATTAACGGGCATCATCAGGTCCCTGCCTAGTGAGGCTAGAGAGAGAAGGAGCAAAAACATAGGTCCCTTCTAACGTGGGCTGGACAGACTTATTCCTTTGGCGGGGTCAGGGTTAGGAAATGCATTTCAAAAGACACCATTCTTGGGGCGCCTGGGTGGCGCAGTCGGTTAAGCGTCCGACTTCAGCCAGGTCACGATCTTGAGGTCCGTGAGTTCGAGCCTCGCGTCGGGCTCTGGGCTGACGGCTCAGAGCCTGGAGCCTGCTTCTGATTCTGTGTCTCCCTCTCTCTCTGCCCCTCCCCCGTTCATGCTCTGTCTCTCTCTGTCCCAAAAAAAAAATTTTTTTTCAAAAGACACCATTCTTTTTTTTTTTTTTTAAATATAATTCACACACCATAAAATCCACCCTTTGAAAGTATACAGTTCAGGCGTTTTTAGTGTATTCACAGAGCTGTGCAATAGTCACCACCTTCTGTGTCCAGGACACTTATCACCCCAAAGAGACACCTGCGCCCAGGAGCAGTCCCGCCCCGTGCCCCCTCGTCACAACCCCGAAATCGGCCTGCTTTCTGTGTGTCCGGGCCTGGCCCAGCCTGGAAATGTCACCCAAACGGAATCACACGACAGGAGTCACAGGCAGTGACTTAATATCTTAAGTCTTTCCAGGGGCACCTGAGTGGCTCAGTCGGTTGAGCATCTGACGCTTGATTTCGGCTCAGGTCATGATCCCAGGGTCATGGGACTAAGCCCCATGCTGGCTCAGCATGGAGCCTGCCTAAGATTCTCTTTCTTTCCCTCCCTCTGCCTCACCGTTCCCCCCTAAAAAAAATACATAATAACTAAATAAAATAAAAAAGAAGTCCTTCCAATGTAGTGGGAAAAGATGAAGTACCCACTAGAAAAAATGGGGAGGTAGGGGCAGATAATTCCCCAAAAGAGAAAACACAAATAAGAAACAGATATTTGAGAAAATGTCCAATCTCATCCGGACGCAGATGTAAATTAAAAAAAGAGCTATTTCATACCCTCTGAAATAGCAAAGAATTATTGTTTTGGTTTTGTGTTTCTTTTGTCTTTTTCTTTCTTTCTTTCTTTCTTTCTTTCTTTCTTTCTTTCTTTCTTTGTTAGAACATTGTGCTGGTGAATTTGTGACCAAGTTAGAACATCTTTCATTGCTGGCGACATCATCAAATTGTACAACTCTTTCGCAAAGCAAAATGGTAATACACGTTGATTTTAGGCGAAATATTCAAATTCCATGATCTGGTTGTGCAATTCTTAAGGATTTATCCCAAAACTTCATCCTTAATTCAAATGAAGAAATAAAACCCTACGAAGGAAACATTTCAAAATAACACAAAAAAAAAAATGGAAAAGAGATACATATGCAAATAATAGCATGATTAAAAAATAATGGTATACTGGGGCGCCTGGGTGGCTCGGTCAGTTAAGCGTCCGACTTCGGCTCAGGTCACGATCTCGCAGTCCATGAGTTCGAGCCCTGCATCGGGCTCTGGGCTGACGGCTCAGAGCCTGGAGCCTGCTTCCGATTCTGTGTCTCCCTCTCTCTCTGCCCCTCCCCCGTTCATGCTCTGTCTCTCTCTGTCTCAAAAATAAAAATAAACATTAAAAAAAATTTTTTTTAAATGGTATAGTATGTCCATACACAACGAATGGAGACTTACAAAGACAGCAGGCCATCATGAGACAATGCACATAATGTAATGCTGAAACAATATGAATTACATAATAAGAGGTGCTATGTTTAGATGAGCATAAAAATACCTGTGTCCACACACAAAAAGGGTATTTGTCAAAATTAAATGTTGAAATTATAAAAAGTTTTATAGCCTCGGATCTACTCTTCATGTACTCGGTTCAAACTGCTTTTGTGTCCACCATCTAAAAATAAAGGCACTTAGGGGCACCTGGGTGGCTCAGTCGATGAACCTCCGGCTTCGGCTCAGGTCGTGATCTCACGGCTCATGAGTTCGAGCCCCGCGTCGGTCTCTGTGCTGATGGCTCAGAGCCTGGAGCCTGCTTCGGATTCTGTGTCTCCCTCTCTCTCTTCCCCTACCCCTGCTCATGCTCTGTCTCCGTCTCTCTCTCTCTCTCAAAAATAAATAGACATTCAAAAAAAATTTTTTTTAAATAAAAATAAAGACGCTTAAAAAGCAAGGGGTCTGGGGGTCTTGGCATCAGGCAGTGCTCTTATTTCCCTCGGGGAATTTCAGAGTCTGTCTAGTGACAGGAGTCTAATGCTGGAAAGAGTTGAGCCCACGTCCAGGGTGTTCACTGCCCGTGGCCCATTTGTTCTTAAAACTCCTGTTGGCTTTTTTTGGTAACAAAGATGTAATTAGGGAGATGAGTGGGTGCGTCTGGGTCATAGTGAGAATTTCCCTTTTCATAAAGAATCATCAGGATGACTGTTTTTACTAAATTCCAAATGAATTCCATAAGCCACCCCTCCCTTCCTTCTTCCTTCCACCATCTGCTTGCTCCGTGTTCTGCCTGGTCCTTCCCACCCCACGGCCACCAGGCTTGGCTTTGGAGTGTTGACCAGGGGGAACCCAGCTTTCTGAGTTGGCCTGCAACCAACCCCCCCCCGGCGGAGTCCTCCCCCGACCTGTTGCAGAAAAGCCACAGTGTGGACATCTGAGCACAGAGCCCTCAAATCTGCACGGACTGGAGGCCTTACATGAGCCTACACTCCTCTGTGTTGAACAAGTACCAATAATGCCATTCACTGGGAGGAAGAAGAAGCAACATGGAGTATTTTTCTTTATGATTAGAAAGTGCAACTAAACCATCTCCCTGGGTGTTGTGATTACACGATAGACACAAAAGGAATGGCTTTCAGATATTGACTTCAGAACTGACCAATAGTTTTCCCTGAGGGGGAGAAAGGATCTTTTGGTCCATCTTTAATTCTTTTAGATATTGACTAAAATTTGCCTCTAGCTTCCTAAGATATTTCTATTGAGATCTGACAACCTTCTGACTGACTCCACCTCTCCCTCCTTTTTCATTTTAATTTTTACTTTACTTACAAAAGGGTTCTTTGGGACTTAACCACTAGAAACACAAGCCATTTCCCCCAAGGAACACCAATCGGTGGATACCCTAATATTTCCAGGAAGGAAATGAAAGAAAGAAGAACTCCCTACCAGGGTCAGCGATGCGGAGCCAGAAGGTCAACTCGACCTGTTAATATTCTCTTTCCCCAGGTCACCCAAGACCAGACAGTGAGAAAAGATCCCTGGACTTAGGTCAGACTCTACAACAGCCCCAGGTCCTCCATTTCAGAAGAATAATGGGGCCGGGGAAAGATGAATATTCAGGGCAGCAGTGTCTCGTGGTGGCTCAGGCATTCTCCCTGTCTACACCATCACAATTGCCCAACCAGGCACGCTTGTAAAGGGCTATTTAATGCAGTGAGTTACAGGGTGTTCCTCAACCCCTCACAATCCAGCGAATACGAGCCCGTGAATTTGCTGAGATACGCGAAGGTAGATGCGTAGAAACTGAGGTCCGTGGATGACATTGAAGGGCCTTTGACCACGGATGGGGGAAAAAATGCATAGTTATCTTTACTAAGTGCCTGTGACTCCGTCACCAATGGAGAGCACCGACATGTTCCTACCACATGACAAAGTAGCGATTATGTTCATTACCTCTTGACGAGTGTGGTGGTGATTAGGACAGCCACTGGAGCTGGCTGTGTAATGCCTCGATAAAGAAGCACACTGTTATGGACAGTTTCTGTCCCTCCCCCATTTCTATGTTGAAGCTCTAACCCCTAACGTGATGGTATTAGAAGGTGGGGCCTTGGGGACGGAGTTAGGTTTAGGTGAGGTCCTAAGGTTGGAGCTCCACGATAAGACCAGTGCGTATAAGAAGAGGAAGAGACAGGGCGCCATGGGTGGTTCATTTGGTTAAACATCTGACTCTTGATTTCAGCTCAGGTCATGATCTCACGGTTGGTGGGATCGAGTCTCACCCTGGGCTCTGTGCTGACAGGGCGGAGCCTGCTTGGGATTCTCTCTCTCTCTCTCTCTGCCCCTCTCCCCCACTCATTCTCTCTCTCTTTCTCAAAATAGATAAATAAACATCTTAAAAAAAGAAAAAGAGAAGAGGAAGAGACACCCAAGCTCTCTCTCCACCATGCGAGGATATAGCAAAGGCAGCCATCTGCAGCCTGGAGGCAGGCCCTGGCCAAGAACGGAATCTTCTGTCGCCTTGCTCCTGGACTTCGAGCCTCCAGACTTTGAGAAGTAAATGTCTGTTTGTTAAGTCAGCCTGTGGTCTTTTGTCCTGGAGGCCCTAGCAGACCAGGACGCACATACAATAGGCTCTCCCACACGTTGAAAGAATTTAATAACTTATTTCCTCATAATTGGTTTCCTTTATAAGCCGGTGGATTTCTTTTTTATGTAGTTGAAAGTGTTATTCTAAGAATGGGTCCACATGCATCACCAGAGGGGCCCATGGCACAAGACACATCACAGACCCCCTGCCCGAGGAGACTCCACCCCCCCTTTCTGTCGGCCCTGCTCCAACTGGGTCGCATTTCTGCTTCTGAAGGACAGGTCCCTCCTGCCCGCCAGTTTGAGAAGTGATACGTGAGAACATGGTGTTAGTGGGGCCTCTTTTGTGGTCATACGTTTATTTTTGGGAGACAGAGAGACACAGAGCCCGAGCGGGAGAAGGGCAGGAAGAGAGGGAGACACGGAATCCGAAAGAGGCTCCAGGCTCCGAGCGGTCAGCACAGAGAGCCCGACACGGGGCTCGAACGCATGAACCACGTGATCATGACCTGAGCCGAAGTCAGATGCTTGACTGACTGAGCCACCCAGGTCCCCCACACCGGTGGTCTTTGAGCAGAACAACACATTGGCATCTCCCTCCTGGGACTGTGGGGGTCGTGGGGGAGGGGGTAGCCGTTGAAAGGCCACCCACCCTTTACTGAGAAGAAATCTTAAGTTTTGCGTTGATTTGATGTGACTAGTTCATCTTGGAACCAAAAAACCCAGACAAACCCTGCATTCCAATCCTGCCAGCATCGCTGACTAGCTCTGGAACCATGAGAAACCCACTACCTCTCGGAGCTTCAATTTCCTGTCTGTCCGACGATGATGATGGATACAAACATAGAGGCTTAGTTTTCGAAGCTTGTCATCTCCCTCTGTGGGTGTGTGTGTGTGTCTGTATCTCTCTCTGTCTCTGTCTCTCTCTGTCTCCCCTTCTTTCTTATTTTGAGAACTGCCAAACTTGAGTTTTTCCACTTTAATAATTTTATTGGACGATGGCGCATTCAGAAGTGTGGCATCTTGAGGAAGGGGATCTAATGTGAAAGCGCATTAAACTGTCGGAAAAAAAAAAAAAAACCCGTCAGATCAAATCATCTTGCTTTAGGACAGGGCTGGGGGTTACTTTTTGGCTTTCTTTGTTCTCGGTTTTGCCGCGTCCAGGGTCTGTTTCAGCCTATGAGCTGTAGGTGGCGGTCGCGTACCATGGAGACCCGGGGTTCGCTCGGCAACCGCCTGCCCGGTGTCTCCAGTCTTGAGTCTGAAGAAAGGGGAAGGGAAACTGAGAGGTGATAACTGGGTGCCAGAGCCGTCCTGTGCTTGCTCGTCTCTTCTGGCCGCCTGGGTGGGAGGAGGGAACCAAGGGAAACCACGGGCTCCTGAAGACATTGGAAGGGTCCAACACATACACACACATCAGACACACACACACACACACACACACACACAGAGCACACACACATTACCCACACGTGCACGTCACATGCACATCTGACACACAGAGAAACATGTAAGCCTAAAGAGAGTGTGCATTTGCGGGACACCTTCTTTTACTTCCTTGGATTTACTTACGAGAGTTTCTGTATCGGTGTCCTTCTATATAAAATGGGGCCAATAGTTCCAACTTGGTAGGGTTATGGTGGTGATTCAATGAGTTAAAATCCAGAAAGAGAATGAGTGGCCTGACGCACACTGAGCTCCATGTAAACATTACTACCACCTTTAGTATTAGCCGAGGGCTTTGCTTTTTATCCGTAGGAGTAGGGAGGAGATCTCAGCATGGCCGCCTAGGGGAGGAACGGGAAACGGATAACAGAGAAACACACACACATCACATTCAAAGGCACACATGTACACGTGCGCGCCCCTGTCCCGGACCGCGGGAGCATCATGAATGGAGATGGGCCGTGTGATCACAACAGATTTGCTCTCTGGGGGAGACTCATCCAGTGCTCACATATGGCTTCGAGGTCATGTTGATTTAGGTGTCTTACTTTGGGGCAAATAGATGGAAATCCAAACTTAAAAGTCAAAAGTTGGGGCGCCTGGGTGGCTCAGTCGGTTAAGCGTCTGACTTCAGCTCAGGTCATGATCTTGCGGTCCGGGAGTTCGAGCCCCGCGTCGGGCTCTGGGCTCATGGCTCAAAGCCTGGGGCCTGCTTCCAATTCTGTGTCTCCCTCTCTCTCTGCCCCTCTGCCGTTCATGCTCTGTCTCTCTCTGTCTCAAAAATAAATAAACGTTAAAAAAAAAAAAGTCAAAAGTGAGTGGGAGAGTCTTCAAAAAAAAAAAAGATTCTGCACTTCCCAAAATAATTCACCATGGGTCTGCTTTAAGTCACTGATAGGATTCGGATTCTATCTCCATACCACCTCTCAGAACTGTATTAGGGGGTCAGCAGATCTGAGGACCTCCTGCTTGAAAGCAGATTTATTATAAAGCAAAAGGGTTTATAAAAAGCATTAGTTTCCATTCAGATTAGTTGGTTGGCATAAGCCACACAGATATCGTCACGGAAGTGTTTGTGCAGCCGGTGAATTGTCAACAGGATGAGAAGGGTTGCTGGGTGTCCTTCAAGTCTCCCCTCCTTTGTCTTCCCTTCCTAATTATTGTTATTATTACTATTATTATTATTATTATCATTGATATTATCTTGCAAAAGCTTTTACC
Source organism: Felis catus (assembly GCF_018350175.1). Classification (NCBI taxonomy): domain Eukaryota; kingdom Metazoa; phylum Chordata; class Mammalia; order Carnivora; family Felidae; genus Felis; species Felis catus. The sequence goes on from NC_058372.1 coordinate 14,810,780, forward strand.
TCTGTGTAGAAGTAGAAGGCAGAATTTTAATGCCTCTAAAACCCTTTGCACTGCTGATGGGAAAGCAAACTGGTGCAGCCACTGGAAAACAGTATGGAAGTTCCTCAAAAACTCAAAATAGAACTACCCTACGACCCAGAAATTGCCCTACTAGGTATTTATCCAATGGATAGGAATGCTGATTCTAAGGGGCACATGCACCCAATGTTTATAGCAGCACTATCGACAACAGCCAAAGTATGGCAAGAGCCCAAATGTCCATCAACTGATGAATGGATAAAGATGTGATACACACACACACACACACACACACAATGGAATATTACTCAGCAACCAAAAAGAATGAAATCTAGGGATACCTGGGTGTCTCAGTTGGTTAAGCGTCCGGCTTCGGCTCAGGTCATGATCTCATGGTCCATGAGTTCGAGCTCCACATCGAGCTCTGTGCTGACAGCTCGGAGCCTGGAGCTTGCTTCAGATTCTGTATCTCCCTCTCTCTCTGCCTGTCCCCCACTCATGCTCTGTCTCTCTCTCTCTCTCACTCTCTCTCTCAAAAATAAACATTTTTAAAAAAGAGTGAAATCTTGCCATTTGCAATGGCGTGGGTGGAACTAGAGTGTATTATGCTAAGCGAAATAAATCCGTCAGAGAAAGACAAATATCATATGATTACACTCATATGTGGAATTCAAGAAACAAAACAGATGAACATAGGGGAAGGGAAGGAAAAATAAGCTAAAACAGAGGGGAAGGCAAACCATAAGAGACTCTTAAATACAAAGAACAAACTGAGGGTTGCTGGAGGGAGGGTGGGTGGGGGATGGGCGAGATGGGTGACGGGCGGCCACTTGTTGGGATGAGCACTGGGTGTCCCAAGTGCTCACTTGGGTGTAAGTGATGAATCACTAAATTCTACTCCTGAAATCACTATTACACTATATGTTAACTAGCTTGGATTTAATTTCTTTGAAAAAAATAATAAAAAACTAAAAATAAAACATTTTAACACCTCTATTCCAAGGCAATTGGAGAAGGTACAAGGGAAAAAATTGCATCTTTGGCAAACTAACAAAAAACAATAAAAGCTTTTATAATTCTAAATCTAACGTGTGTTTATTAGTTTTCCAAAAAATGTTGTGGAGATAGCCAACCTGCCTCTATAGGTTAACCAATTAGCCAGTGTGGAAAGCTGGGAATTTATCACGCTAAGATTCCTATGTCGTCTGTTAGCTGAGATATAGATTTATTTTTTGCTTTCTGGGTGATGTGGAGACAAACCTCCTACTTATTTTGTATTCCTCACGGGTTCTAGCTGTGGGCTGGTCAGAATGTCATTAAACGCTTGTTGATCTGATTTGCAGGAAGTCCGCGAGTCTTTGGTGATATTAGAAAGAGTGCTGGACAGAGCCTTTGAAGATTCAAGCCTAATCCAGGTTCTGTGACCTGATGACATTATTGTATAAATCACTTTATCTCTCCAGACTTCAAATATCCCAAATGAAAATAATAATAATAATAATAATAATAACAGTGCTGACATTTTCCTCCCCCTCTACCTTGTGAGGAAGCTATAAAAATACATAAGGCAATAATAATAATAATAATAAAATCATAGCATCCGGTCTTTGTATAATAGTTTACAATTTATAATGTACTTACTACATTCGTCCCCATAGCCAACCTATAGGGTAGAAGGCAATGCATGAGAACCTTCCAAATCTTCAAGTCCCGGTTCCTCTTTGCTATATAATTCCTTTTTAAATTTCCCTCTCTTGGGGCACCTGCGTGGCTTAGTCGGTTAAGCGTCTGACTTTGGCTCAGGTCATGATCTCACGGTTAGTGGGTTTGAGCCCTGCGTCGGGCTCTGTGCAGACAACTCAGAGCCTGGGACCTGCTTTGGATTCTGTGTCTTCCTCTCTCTCTACCCCACCCCCACCCCCACCTGTGCTCTGTCTCTGTCTCTCAAAAATAAACATTACACGGGGCGCCTGGGTGGCGCAGTCGGTTAGGCGTCCGACTTCAGCCAGGTCACGATCTCGCGCTCCGTGAGTTCGAGCCCCGCGTCAGGCTCTGGGCTGATGGCTCGGAGCCTGGAGCCTGTTTCCGATTCTGTGTCTCCCTCTCTCTCTGCCCCTCCCCCGTTCATGCTCTGTCTCTCTCTGTCCCAAAAATAAATAAACATTGAAAAAAAAAATTTAAAAAGTAACATTAAATAAATAAATAAATAAATAAACATTACAAAAAAAATTTTTTTAATTTCCCTCTCTTCTCACATTTTACTATAAGCAGTCAAGAGAACTGAGGCCCCACCCTCCACACCCTGTTTAGAAATCTCCCCAGCCAGGGGGCATCGGTGTGGCTTAGTCAGTAACGCCCCTGACTCTTGGTTTTGGCTCAAGTCATGGTCTCAAAGGTGTGAGTTCCAGCCCCGTGTCAGCTGATGGTGCGAAACCTGCTTGGGATTCTTTCTCCCTCTCTTTCCATGCCTCCCAAAATAAATAAATAAACATAAAAAAGAAAGGAAGAAAGAAAGAAAGAGATCTCCTCATCTTAAATATACAAATGTATTATACACAATTGCTACCTTCCCCCAAACCCCAGAACCCAAGTGAGCCAAGTTCATTTTATGGCAAAGATGGCCTTCCCAGTGTCCAATAACATATTCCTCATTTCCATCTGAGCCCTCAACAGAATCACCTTGAACATCCGTATTTCTACCAACAGTCTCTTCGAGGCAATCTAGGTTTTTCTAGCATGTGCTTCAAAACTCTCCCAAGCCTCTACTCATTAGCCAGTTCCAAAGCCACTTCCACATTCTGGGGGGCATTTTTCATAGAGGTACCCAGCCCCCAATACCAAAATCCATATTAAATCACCAGGGCTGCCGTAACAGAATACCACAGACTTCGTGGCTCAAATAATGGAAATATATTTCCGCCCAGCTCTGGAGGCTCGAGGTCCAAGGTCAAGGCGCCAGCAGGAGTGGTTTTCTCTGAGGCCTCTCTCTCCTTGGCGTATAGATGGTCTTCTTCTCCCGGGGTCCTCACACGGTCTTGCCTCCCTGCGTATCTGTAACCACGTTGCCTCTTCTTAGAAGGATTCCAGGTACGTTGGATTAGAGCCCCTCTTAAAAACTTCCTTTTAACTTCATTACCCCTTTAAAGACCTTGCCTCCGCACACACTTGCTTCCTGAGACACCGCGAGGTTAGAACTTCAATACAGGTATTTGCGGGAAAGACGCAATCCAGCCCGTAATAGGCAGTAGTCCCGCGAACGAGAATTAAACCCACGGATGAGACTATCAACGTGCAGAGAAGCTTAGAGTCACGTGGCTCGTACGCTCAAGACCCAGATATTCTGAGTTTCCTTTTCCAGTCTGTTAAGGGGGGGGGGGGGGGGGGGGGGGGGGGGGGGGGGGGGGGGGGGGGGGGGGGGGGGGGGGGGGGGACAGGTACCGGAAGTGGGCCCAAGCGAGTGGCCCTGTGAATGATTGTCAGGAAATAAGACCGGAAGTTGGGTTGTGGTCAGGGAAAATGCCAATGGTTTTGAAAGGGCTACTACAAATCTGAGGGACGGAGGCCTCGGAGCACGCCTAACGTCTTCTGCAAATTGTTTGAAAGGTTAAAATCGTGGCAATGCTTTCATTCGAAGGCTGAGCTGGTTTGGTCACGTTCTGGGAATCAGAGGCTTGATCTGCCCGCAGAATGATGATCCTGAAAGGCATGGAGGGAGGAGACCGTATTTTCGTCTCTCCCCGTGGAATGTTATAAATCTCCTCAAACACAATTTGAAACTAACCGTACTCAGCGACTAGAACAGGCGCCGTTGGCCAAGGGAAAGTCAGTTCAGTCATTACCAAGCCAACAAAATCCGTGGCTAGGGCTCTGTTTGGCAGAACGTCATCCTGAGCCCTGACCTAGAAATCACTCGACTCGAACTGGTTGCCTCATTGCCAAGGTCACCGGCTTTTTCTCCATCCTGGAACAGATCACCCACTAATCATGCAGCTCGCTGCTTTGTAAACTGGGGATTAACTCTCTGAGGCTTAGCATCACATATGACATGCGCTTTAAAATAGATATCATGCGTTTATCAAAGATAGGCGAGAAATATTTTTAAATGTTGCTCTTCAAGTGTGCGCCTGTTCTTGGATTTGAAAATGGGTGCTTTAAATCTAACACAATAGGGGAGCCTGGGTGGCTCAGGCGGTTAGGCGGCTGCCTTCGGCTCAGGTTATGATCTCACGGTTCGGGGGTTCGAGCCCCACATCAGGCCGTCTGCACGGAACCCACTTTGGGTCCTCTGTCCCCCTTTCTCTCCGCCCCTCCCCCACTGGTTCTCTCCCCCTCTCTCTCTCTCTCTCAAAAATAAGTAAATGAATAAAATTTATAAATCTAACACTATAAAGTGTATAATTACATTTGGAAAGACTCACTTGGCAGATTAAAATGTCATTGTACAAACACAAAAGAGACATCGAATTGTCTTCTAGATATGTCTTCGAGACCACTGGGGGTTCCAAGGAGGAGAAAAAAGACCCGGACGTACTCAAGGAGTTGTGTTCATCGCGATGAACGTGTGATGTCAAATCACAATGAACATAGTTCCTGGGACCCAAATCCAGGTTTCTTTCACTGGGACTTTAACTTTTGAGGACAAGTTTGGGGCAAAACAAAACTAATCAAACTATGACTTATCACTCATCTGGTGGGTCCAGAAAAGAGGGCACCGGAATCATTCCTTTCCAAGGTCCTTTATGGGTTCAAAATCAGGAGTCAATGCACAGATTTCTTCATTGTTGGAACCAAATAAAACCTCAAGACCCATTCATCAGAGGGCCCGCTACACAAGACAATAGTGCCTTTGGTTGTCATGCAGTCCCAGAGAGGGAGACAAGATCTAACAGTTACAATATTTCTCCCAGAGCTTGTCTTTGGTTCTATGATAATTAATATAAAAGGACACTTTAGCACTTGTGCCAAATAATAGAAAAATTAGATTAAAAATGCAACCAGCTGGCTTCTCAACTTTCCTGGCAAGTCATGATCAGAGCTGCCCTTTGGCGAGAAGCTTCTGTGCTGGACCCTCTTGGCAGGCCTCCAAGGGAAGGCGAGCATGAGAGAAGATGTCTGCTGCTGGGGCTGAATGATCCCAGTGCTCTGTGCTTGTGGCCCAGTTGGTGGCTCTTTGAAGCCTTTCTGGAGGTTCCTGCAGCCCATCTATCCATCCAAAAGGGACTTATTCCCAGAGTGTCCCATTTAGTCTCCTTGCTTCCAATCTTGCTTCTCTCTACACAGCAGCCAGAGTGATCCCTTTCAACATAAGTGGGTTTATGTACCCCCCCCCCCCGCCCAGTGTGTCCCAGCACAGAAAACAAAACCCAAAGTCCTTACCAGGACTTTGATTTGGTTCTTATTACCTCCCTGGTCTCATCACCTGACACTTTGTCACACTGTCACTCTCCAACTTCGCTGGCTCCTAGCTATTTCTGAAACACTCCAGGCATACGGCTCCTCAAAGCCTTTGCACATTCTGTTCCTTCTGCCAGGAATGCTCTTTCTCCAGATCCCCGAGTGGCTCGGTCCCCCATTTCTTTCTGGTCTCTGGTCAAATGTCAACTTATTCGAGAGGACCTTCCCCTCCCCCCTGCCCACTCTACCCTGCCATCCCTCTTCCTTATTTGGAACAATCTCAACCATAATGGCAAGTTGCAGAAAGAATACAAAGAACTTCTCCTGAACTATTTAAGGGTAAGTCGCCAACGAGATGCCCTATCACCCCTTAATAGGTACGTTTGGAAGTTCAACCACAAGAACATTCTTGTAATACAGCCATCAGGATGGGCAAAATAACAACAATACATCGCTGCTATTTAACCTCAGACCCCAATCAGGTTTCACCAATTATCCCAACCACACCCTTTACGGCCAAAGGACCCAGGACAGCATTCTGCTTTGCAGTTACTTCTTTAGTCTCCTTCCACATGTTCCCCAGTCTTTCAGTGATTGTCACGCCTCAACACTTCGGAGGAGTACAGGCAACTGATTTTGTAAGAATGCCCAATCAATTCGGTCTTGTCTGATGTTTCATCATGATCAAATTCAGGTTGACGTCTTGGGCAGGAATATCACAAAAGAGAGGCTGTGTTCGTGACCAGCTCCGTTAGTTGCAGGGCTCCGCGCGAAATGCAGTGAAAATGCAGACCCCCTGCTTAAAAATTTTAGGAAGTTCAAGATGGCGGCAGCAGAGCATGAAACCGTGCGCTGCACACACACATGGCCCTGGCCCCCTCGGCGTTCTCCACGTTGCATCTCATCTCGGTCAGACAGCCAATGGTCCAGCTTCGTCCATCACTGATGGCGTTAACATTAAGCACTCCGTTAGCATTTAGATATTCTCCTAAATGTTTTCATTCATGCAACATAACAGGTCAGCCAACCTTCTCCACCATAAAGTTCCCCTTCCGTCCTTGGTCAGGAGTACGTGTTGAAGGAAAGATACAGCTTCCTTGCGTCAATGTGAGCTCAGGGTTTTCGATTTTATTCAGTGGTTTATAACTCACTGCTATCAGTGTTAATTTTTTTTATCAACTAGTTAAATTATGATTTTAAAATTTACATACAGTCCACTCGGCTTTCTACGGAGTACAGTTCTAGGAGAGCTAACACATGTATAGACAGTTGCGCCCACCATCACAATCAGGGGACAGAGCACATTGGACACTTCAAAAAATTCCCACATGCTGTGCCTTTGTAGTCAAATCTCCCCCTCCTTCAAGCCCTCAGCAATCACTGAACTTTGCTCTTAAGAGTTGTGTCTTCTCTTGAATGTTATACAAATGGAATCGTACTCTCTGTAACCTTCTAGACTTGAGTCTTTCACTCAGCTGAATGCCTTTGTGATTCCTTCATGTTGTTCCCTAAGTTAGTTTCCATTGTACGGATGCATACGATTTGTCCTTTCCCTCGGGTATTGTATTAAAATTTCAAATTAATTGAAATTATCCAAATTAATGGTGCTTTCGGTCCATAGGCTGGATCCTTGCTGATAGAGAACATGGACCCTGGGAGTCCGCATTTCTGACAAGCTTCCAGGTGATGCTGGGGTTGCTGGTCTAGGATCCCACTCGCAATACCAAGGCTGTAGCGAGATCACTGCGACCATGCTGGTTGGAAGGGGGAAGCCTGGGGGCCAAGACATTGACTGCAAAGTGGGGGAAGGGACGCAGGAGAGCAACAATGAGGGCTTGAATCAGGCCAGTGGCAGTGGGGGGCCACAAGAGAGGACTTGTAAGGATAATCAGGGGACAGCCCAACAGGCTTGAGGAGTAGGGACACTATTCCCAAGAACACAGGAAAAGGAGCAGAAATGGGAGTGGAGGGGTGTCACTTTTAGTTGCTCACATTTAGACACACCGAGTGTGAAGAGGGAAGGCGGGACATGGGTAGAACCGCCCAATAAAAAGCTGGCCATGGGGCGCCTGGGTGGCTCAGTCCGTTGAGCGTCTGACTTCGGCTCAGGTCATGATCTCACAGTGTGTGAGTTCGAGCCCCACATCGGGTTTTCTGCTGTCAGCCTGTCAGGTCCAAGCCCACTTCGGATCCTCTGTCCCCCTCTCTCTACCCTTCCTCCACTCATGCTCTCTCTCTCTCTCTCAAAAAAAAAAAATAATAATAATAATAATAATAAAATTAAATAAATAAATAAAAGTTGGCCATGAGAGTCTGGAACTCTGAAGAGAAAGGTCAGGGCTCAAGCCCCTGGGGGGTGTGGGGAGTGATCGCCCAGGGAATGTGAGAGGAGCAAAAGGGACAGAGGTAGGGGTGTAGACCCCCTCCGCATGATGGACCCCCCCGTCCATCCGGTCTCTCTGGCTACCCCCTTCCCCCCCACCTTAGGCTGCCACCCCCCTTTTATCATGTCTACCTGTGGTCGGGCTCAGAGCCAAAGCTTAACATCACGGGGGCTCGCTCAGTAACAAAAGATGAGTGTTGCTCTAAGCCTCCAACATCAGAGCGGAGAGTGGTTTGGGTGAAAGGGTCCGATCTTGGCTCTCCCTGTCAAGGTCCAGGCAAAATTCTGCTCCCTTTATTTTAGAGGCAAAGTGCATACAAAATCTCTTTTCTGCATTTCCTCTCAACACAGGTAACTTAAATTCACATTAAAAAAAAATTTTTTTTTGCCCCTAACTGAGTAAACTAAAGGAACTAGGTATAGGAATACGTATTTATTAACAGTCCAACTTCCAAAATTAAAGATTCTAATTTGAAGGACACCTCAAAAGAACAGTGACGAGATTCCAAGACCTCAGATTCCGTTATCCCAGCGAGAGCGTGTTCCAGACAGAAGGACGGGCACCAATCTTTTGTTTGCTGTAATTTTGGCCCTGAATTTCCACGGGGTGGAATTTCATTCCCCTCCACTTACAACGAGTCCCCTCCCAGGACCAGTGCAACAGCCGTATTCAAATGAAAAATATTTCCTCACTCTATAATTTTCAATGAAAAAGCCTTCTGGTAAGTATGATCCCAATTTTGCCACCGCAGGTTACACATGCAAGGAAAAATCTGGAAAATGGGGTGAATGAGGGGTGTTTGTCTTCTGTTGTCACTGACCTGCGTTTTGCTGTTGTCTTCTACAACGAATCCGCTCTGCTTCTGTAAGAACCCGTCAAGGAAGATTTTTTTAAATATTTGAAACATCACACTGCTCCAAATCCAGGCAGGCATTTGGTGCTCATTAATCAGACGTATGGGTGAGAATAAATGAAGGCGAACGAACGCCAAAAAAGCCGTCCCGTACAGCCTGTCCCTGGTCAGCTGATGGCCGGCTGGTTCCTGTGCTTCTAAAGCAGTGACTTCAATACGGCGCGAGGCTTGCCTTCTGTCCCTGCCTCTCTGAACAGATCACTCACAGAAGCACATCTCAGACAGAGCGGGCATGAGGGGCAAGATGTTTGGCTTTTGTGGATCAAAGCAAGAACCGGGAAGACCTCACCCCTCATTAGTTGCAGGGATACAGGTGCATGTCTCCTGGTAAGAGCAACCTTGTGGCAGCTGGTGAGACGAGGCCCCAAAGATGAGACCCCCTGAGACCCCTGCTAGCCAATTAGCGAGTGCTCATGTGAGAAAACATTCCATCTGGGGGCTTAAGGCACCTGCTGGGCTTTTTTTTTTATTTTAATGTTTATTTATTTTTGAGACAGAGGGAGACAGAGCATGAGCGGGGGAAGGTCAGAGAGAGAGAGAGGGAGACACAGAATCCGAAACAGGCTCCAGGCTCTGAGCTGTCGGCGCAGAGCCCGACGCGGGGCTCGAACCCACCGACTGCGAGATCATGACCCGAGCCGAAGTCGGACGCTCAACCGACTGAGCCACCCAGGCGCCCCAGGAACCTGCTGGGGTTTTTTTAAATTAGCTTTATTATGGGGTATTTTCCAGATTGAACAAAGCAGGATTCAATCGTGGGTGCCATCCAAGGAAGGGTAGAAGATGGCGCTGTCGCAGAGAAACAGGACTGATCGCAGTGTGGTATCTGCTACTTCAGGTATGGTCGTTCTACATTTGATTGTACGATCTTGTAGGAAAAAAAACAAGCATGCTTCAGTTATAGCAAAAAGATATTCTTCTAAATGTTTTTATTCATTCAACATAACATGTACGAAGCACCTGTTTGTATGTTCGTTCCCCTTTAGCAGCCAGATGTCACAGCGTTTATGAGAAGAAATGAATCTTGCCCACCTAAAGGAGTGTGACACGGGGCGGCGGTATGCTGGAGCTGGGTTACACCTGCTCTTAAGAACCAGTCGCTAACTGGGGCGCCTAGGTGGCTCAGTCGGTTAAGCATCTGACTTCAGCTCAAGCCCTGATCTCATAGTCCGTGAGTTCGAGCCCCCGCGTCAGGCTCTGTGCTGACAGCTCAGAACCTGGAACCTGCTTCGGATCCTGTGTCTCCCTCTCTCTCTGCCCCTCCCCCGTTCATGCTCTGTCTCTCTCTGTCCCAAAAATAAATAAAAATGTTAAAAAAATAAAAATAAACAAAAACATTAAAGAAAATTTTTAAAAAGAACCAACTGTTAACATCTGCAGGGTTTTTGCAAGCCAGTTGTCTAAGACAGCCATTATTAAAAAGTAAATTATACAGGGACACCTGGGTGGCTCGGTCGGTGGCATGATCCCAGGGCCGTGGGATCAAGCCCCATGTGGGGTTCAGCACTCAGTGTGGAGCCTGCTTAAGATTCTCTCTCTCGCTCTCTCTCTCCCCCCCCGCCCCATCCTGTGCTCTCTCTCTCTCAAATAAAAAAAAAAATTATAAATGTACACCTAAATTATATCAAAAATAAAGGTAATAAATACTCAAAATTATCATTCCTTATTATTTTACTACCTTTTACTATTATCTATGCTCTCGAGGTCATTTTCTACTCTGTGCCTGTATTGTGGACATACTACATAATGATACGTTACCGAACATCCCTGTGCAACATCATGTTCGTAGCATGAAATCAGCCGCAGTGGGAGTACAGTAAAACCTTGGCTTATGAGGAACTTGCTCTGTGAGTGTTCCGCAAGACAAGCAAACATTTCCAGGACATTTTAACTTGATAAAGGAGCCGTGTCTTGCAATGCGAGTAGTACATGACCTTGAATGGCACACGATCACAACTGAGCCAATGGTTCTTCTCTCTCACCGTGGGATTGTGGGTGATCATCTCCCATGCTCGGATGCTCAGTCTCAGGCCGCGGTGTTTGGCAGAAATCAGTGATTTTTCAGAAAGTTGGAGGGTGCCCACAGCTGGTACTCGTGTATTTTTTGTCAATTCAAAGCACCCCTGGACAGTCCTTTGCATTTCCCGACAAGAGGAAGCTTAGGAATGCTTTGCTTCATTCTAGGTCAGGCTGCCTGCTGATAGAGACACTTTCCTCTGCCGCCTTATTGCCAGTGACATTAAATACAGTAGATGACAAGAATTTATTAATACTGTGCTGTAGTCAACATCCGTGCGAGTGCATACCACGACCCCCATGCAGAACAATATTCCAGTATTCCATTGAGCCAATCGATGACAGTGATTCCATTAGTGATGGGGAAAGTTGTCCTACACAATAACCCTCCTCTCTCTTGTCTCCCTCACACCAGGCATGAAGGTTTCCAAAGATAAGTACAGGTTAATTTGGTTATTTTTCTTTATATTTTGTATTTTCTTTATTATTTTGTATTATATTACAGTATTGAAATCACGTTTTATGAATATTTTGGGGTTGTGGAACGAATCATCTGAGTTTCCCATTATTTCCTATGGGGAAATTTGCTTTGATATACACGTGCTTTGGATTATAAGCATGTTTCTGGAACGAATTATGCTTGCAAACCAAGGTTTTACAGTATTTACACCACAGAATTTGGCAAGCAGCACACATCAGGGCTTGAGTTATTTTTTTGTTGTCTGTCTAGACTTAAGAAGATGATGGAGTGGGGCGCCTGGGTGGTTCAGTTGGTTAAGCTTCCGACTTTGGCTCAGGTCATGATCTCACAGTTCATGAGTTCAAGCCCCGCGTGGGGCTCTGTGCTGACAGCTCAGAGTCTGGAGTCTGCTTAGGATTCTGTGTCTCCCTCTCTCTCTGCCCCTCCCCCACTCACACTCTATCTCTCTTCTCTCTTTCAAAAATAAGTAAACAGAGAAGGAAACACACTCATGGCTTGGTCGGTTAAGCGTCTGACTTCGGCTCAGGTCATGATCTCACGGTCCGTGAGTTCGAACCCCGCATCGGGCTCTGTGCTGACAGCTCGGAGCCTGGAGCCTGTTTCCGATTCTGTGTCTCCCTCTCTCTCTGCTCCTCCCCTGTTCATGCTCTGTCTCTCTCTGTCTCAAAAATAAATAACGTTAAAAAAAAATAAGTAAACATTTTTAAAAAATGATGGAGAAAATGTTAGTGATGTAGATTAAGAAAATTGTGTGTCCTATGAGTAGCTGCGACATTGGGAATAACACATAAAACTGAGGAAATAGTCTTCTAGTATTCAAAAACCATGATCTGATTCTGTGAAGAAGTCACATATTGATGAATGAATAAGTTTCCTATATATGTCTTCATTTTCCCCTTTTGTCTTATTTAAAATAAAAACATCCATCAACATTCATGTTTAAACTACGTTCATTTGTCAATGCTTGAATAGACTTCGCTGAACTAGATAGTAATCCAACATTTATTTGCAGGCTCATTTTCTCAAATCATGGTCTACTTGTAACCATAGGTTGACTTTCAACACAGGAGTCCGGCAGAAATCAACAAAGACATTCTGTATCAAGTAGCAATTGGCTATATGAAACTTACAATAAACAGCGCTGTGTATTTTATCAACAAGAGAAAGGATAAAGCCATATGATCATTTCAATAGATGCAGAAAAGCATTTGACAAAGTACCACATCCATTCATGATAAAAACCTTAACATAGTAGATTTAGAGGAGACATAACTCAATGTCAGAAACGCCTTATATGAAAAGCCCACAGCCAACATCATCCTCAATGATGAAAAACTGACAGCTTTCCCTCTTCAACCAGGAACCAGACAAGGATGTCCGCTCTCACTGGAAGTCCTAGCCACAGCAATCAGACAACAAAAAGAAATAAAAGGCACCCAAATCAGCAAGGAAGAAGTAAAACTTTTGCTATTTGTAGGTAACATGATACTATATACAGAAAACCTAAAAGGCTCCATCAAAAAAATGCTACAACTCATAAATGAATTCAGTGAAGTCACAGGATACAAAATCAATGCACAGAAATCTGTTGCATTTCTATACACTAATAATAAAGCAACAGAAAGTGAAATTAAGAAAACAACCCCGTTTACAATTGCACCAAAACCAATAAGATATCCAGGAATAAATTTAACCAATAAGGTGAAAGACCTGTTCTCTGAAAACTATAAAACACTGATGAAAACAAATGGAAGACGATGCAAACAAATAAAAAGACATTCCATGCTCATGGACTGGAAAAACAAATAATGTTAAAATATCCACACTACCCAAAGCAATGTACAGATTTAATGCAATCCCTGTCAAAACGCCAACAGCGTTTTTCAAAGAACTGGAACAAACAATCCTAAAATTTGTATGGAACCACAAAACGCCTCAAATAACCCAAAGAACAAAACTAGGGAGATATCCCAATCCTAGATTTCAAGATATACTACAAAGTTATAGTAATCAAAACAGTATGGTGTTGGGACAAAAACAGATACACAGATCAACGGAATAAAATAGCCCAGGAATAAACCCACAATTATATGGTCAATTATGCTTTGGCAAAGCAGGCAAGAATATACAATGGGAAAAAGACAGTCTCTTCCACAAATGGTGTTCAGAAAACTGGAAAGTCACATGCACTGTCTCACAGCATACACAAAAATAAACTCAAAATGGATTGGGACTTAAATGTGAGACCTGATACCATAAAAATATAGAAGAGAGCACAGACAGTAATGTCGCTGACATTGGCTGTAGTGACATTTTTCTAGATGTGTCTCCTGAAACAAAGGAAGCAAAGGCAAAAACAAACTATTTGAACTACATCAAAATAAAAAGCTTCTGCACAGCAAAGGAAACAATCAACAAAACTAAAAGACAAACTACTGCATGGGAGAACATATTTGCAAGTGACATATCCAATAAAGGGTGAGTATCCAAAATATATAAAAGCTTATATAACTCAACACCCCCCCAAAAAATGAATCCAATTAAAAATAGGCAGAAGACATGAACAGACATTTCTCCAAAGACATCCAGATGGCCAACAGACACATGAAAATATGCTCATTATCACTTACGATCGGGGAGACGCAAATCCAAACTATAGTGAGGTTATCACCTCACACCTGCCACGCCAACAGGTGTTGGTGAGGATACGGAGAAAAAGGAACCCTCTTGCACTGTTGGCAGGAATGCAGACTTGTGCAGCCACAGTGGAGAACAGTATGGAGGTCCTTCAAAAATGTTAACAATAGAATTACCATATGATCTAGTAATTTTACTGCTGGTATTTACCAAAAAAATACAAAAACACTCATTTGAAAAGATGTATTTATTGCACCCCTGTGTTTATTGCAGCATTGTTGACAGGAAGCACATTCTGGAAGCAGGCCAAGTGTCTATTGATAGGTGAAGGGATAAAGAAGCTGTGGTATATATACGTATAATGGAACATTACTCAGCCATTAAAAAGAAGGAAATCTTGCCATTTGCAACAACATGGATGGATCTGGAGGCTGTAATGCTAGATGAAATAAGTCAGAGAAAGACAAATACCACCTGAATTCACTCACGTGTGGAATTTAGGAAATAAACAAGTAAACAAAAAAGAAACAAATTGAAAACACACTCTTAACTACACAGAACAAACTAATCGTTACCAGAGGGGAGGTGGTGGGGGGATGGGGGGGGTACAGTTATCATGATGAGCACTGAGTCATGTATGGAATTGTTCAATCATATATCGTACACCTGAAACTAATATAACACTGCATGTTAACCATACTGGAGTTAAACATTTTTTAAAGAGTGCTTTATATTTTGTAATTATTTGTAAAGTGTGTGGTACCCATCCTTTGTGTCCATAAAACTTATAACAAATGTATGTGCGTATATATTTGCCCACTGTCTTTCTGGACAGCCACTCGATGGACATTTATCAGGGTACCACTTCGCATGGGGCTCCAATAAAAACAGAGTAAACCCACTCTCTCAACCTCACCTATAGATCAACCACCAGAAGAAAAATGACTTAATATATTCTGAAAATTTTGTGAAATCATTTTAAAATATGAGACAACAGTCGTAGGTCGAATGGGCTATAATAAGGCACGCTGTAGTCTGGTTAAATCAGTCACTTTCAGGGCTTTGATCATTGTAGGGTATAAGAAGAAATAATCCCTTTTCTCCACGATGACTTAATTTCTCCCACGTCTTCCATTCCTGCAAACCGGTGTTGTAGAATCTGAAATCTTCCCTGGGTTAAGCATCGCTGAAAAGCCCCCATTATGATGTGTCTGGTGACAACATCTGTTCCTTAGCATTGAAGCTGTAGATAGAACAGAGTTATTTGGGGGATACTCGGGAAGGTATCAGAAGACCGTGTCCTCGGTTTGGCAGTTGAGTAACAAGATGGAAAATCCAACAGCACAGAAGACTTAGGATTAGCTGTTTCCTCACCAACCAGCTCTGTGATCATGAGTAAGTCGTCAGTGGAGGTAACCTGGCCTCCTACCCGAGTGCAGACTCGCATGGACAGGGACCTGATTTTGTTCACTGCTTTCCCCCAAGCCTCACAAGGTGCCTGGCATGTGGTAGGCATTCAATCAACGTTCGCTAAACCGACTGGGTGGTGATAAATACAAATTCTGCCTTCGTATTTTTTGCGAGGATCCAATCGATCGGCATGTACGTAAAGTGTTTTGTAAACTCAAGGCGGTTTAGGTTATCGTTTTATTAGGTTCCCCCGTTAAAGAGCCGCTACACGTCTGTCCTTGCCCTGCTTCCTGCTTTGATTTCGTCTCTCTGACCAGGAGCATCTCCGCAGGCACGATCCCCACCGGGTTCCCATAGCAGCTCGAGCAGACCCTGAACACAACAGGTGCACTCTGTGTTGGAATGGCTGGGTTTACTCATCTACCTTTTTCGCCCAACTGTGGGCTCCTTCAGGGCAGGATTTCTGGCTTACTCATCTGAGTACCTTTGGAGCTGCGTGCTCCGAGAAGAATGAACGAAACACGTGTGGACTCTAGGTCATCGGTTCAACTCATTGTCATCAGAATGTGTGTCAGACCAGGAGGGACAAATGAGCCGTGCTGTCCTTCTCAGATTAGAGGCTGCCACCAGGATAAAACAAGGAATATAGGATGCGTTTCCAGCAGACAATGAACCAGCCCTACCGTGTGGCACTGTGTCATTTAAAGAAGATTTGGTGGGCTAGCCTAGGAATCTAATGACCGTGTTTCCAGTTTTTTTCAGGCATTTAAAAAGTAACCTATGTCATGGGACGCCTGGGTGACTCAGTCGGTTAGGCGTCCGACTTTGGCTCGGGTCATGATCTCACGGTCCGTGGGTTCGAGCCCCGCGTCGGGCTCTGTGCTGATGGCTCGGAGCCCGGAGCCTGCTTCGGATTCTGTGTCTCCCTCTCTCTCTGCTCCTCCCCCTCTCGTGCTCTGTTTCTCTCTCTCTCTCTCTCTCTCTGTCTCAAAATAAAGAAACATTAAAAAAATAATAATAAAATAAAAAAATTACCCATGTGGACAAAATGCCTGTTCTACTAAAAAACAAAAACACATGCTATCCCATCCTATCAGCCAGCCCCAAATATATCATCATGGATATCGGTTGGCTTTGAGTGGTTCAAATCCTACTACCCACCCCCGGCAAACATTCGTCTTTCACTTCTGGGTGGACTGGAGTCTGCATTGAGTTAACGAAATGGTAGCACAGCAGAAAGAAATCAATTTGAATTCACGGCAGCAGCGTTTGTGGGAAGGATTTCTCCCACCGAATTCACCCTGCCAAGGAATAAAAACGCTTTCAGGGCTCTGCTGGTGTTTTGGCAGAAGCAGGAGACTGTGTGTGCAGGCGGGTCACACGTGCCCCAGCTGGGACACGCTTTTCCCACGCCGAGTCCCAGTCCCCGGTCCCTCCCTCCTTTCCTCCCTTTGTCGGTTTCCTGGGCTCGCTCAGCGAAGGGCGTCCAGGTGGCGGGTGGGCCCCCAAACAGAGGACGGGTTGGCTTTATTTGCGTGAAGTTCTCAGAGCAAGAGAGATGTTTGCCAGATGACAGAGCACATAAAAGACAGAGCCCATAATTAATCTGCACGGAGTGTCTGATTCTTGGCAAGCTCAAGGAGCTGATGTTCACCTTGCACGTCGACACGGCCCTCTCGCGTTCCTCCACACATCAAATAAGTGTATATGAACCCGAGGTGGGGCACACGAACACGAACCCTAGCTCCCCTCTGCGGGATCCTGAGTCCAAGGATGGAAAGCCCCCAGGGTCCCCTGAGCAGGTGCGACAACAGCAGGAAGAACGCTAACTGAACAGGAAATGGTTTTATCTTTTTTCTTTATTTCTTACTTTTTTAACGTTTATTCATTTTTGAGACAGAGAGAGAGACAGAGCATGAGCAGAGGAGGGGCAGAGAGAGAGAGGGAGACACAGAATCCGAAGCAGGCTCCAGGCTCTGAGCTGTCAGCGCAGAGCCCCACGTGGGGGCTCCAACCATGAACTTCGAGATCACGACCTGAGCCGAAGTCAGACGCTTAACCGCCTGAGCCCCCCAGGCGCCCCTGGTTCTATCTTTTTAATTGTGCGGCAAAGCCATCGCCTGCCTGGCCAGCAGAGCGACCGCCTAAAGACAGTTGTTTGCTTTCGCAAAACGGAGTCTTTTCGGATTGACAGGAAAGAGCACATCCTCTAATCTCTGCACATGCTTGCCAAGCCCCCAGGGGTAAGGAAGGCTGCATTTTGCGGCTACGAAAGATGCAGTCCCCAGAAAGCGTGGCTGTGCCCAAAGTCCTGCTAGGGAACAGCTCGGTGCCCACCTGCATGGGCAGAGGTGAACCGAAGTGTGTGTGTGTGTGTGTGTGTGTGTGTGTGTGTGTGTTGGTCGGGACAGGGACAGGGGGGCTCAAGTTCCCAACCTTGATGATTCATGCTGGACAGTCTATTAGATGATTCCTGACACTCTTGGTCAAAAATCAACTCCGTCACCTTCCTGTTGGTGACGGACAGATCCATGTGATCTGCTGCTGTCGCCCCCGCTGGCCAGGCTCCCTAGGAGAGCCATCTCAAGCCTGGCTGGGGTGTGGGGGAGGGGTGGTCCTTAAAGCGTTTCCCTGCCCTATAGGCTGCCGCTCAGTTCATTACTGTGCCCCTCATTCATCGGCCCTGCCCTGCTGCTGGGTGGGATTCCACCTGTCCTCTGCCACCCTTTTGTCCACACCCAGCTGTCTGGCCACAGTGCCGGCACACAGGTCAAGGGAGCAGGGTCTCCAAGTAGAACTCGTGTTGCGTTTAGTAAGAATCACTCTCCCTCATATGTGCCTATGTAAATATGTAATATGAATGTAGACAAGGACAGAGAAGGCTTCCTGCTCCCTGTTCTGGCATTTGAGGCCAATCCCAAACGTCATCTAGGGCCAAGTGGAGAATCACGGTTTCAGAAACCTACACTGGTCTTCTGGGGTCTGCCCTTTGGGTTGGGGAGAGACCCCAAAGCTGCACCGTGCCTCACCGTGGATCTGGAAGGCGCGACACAGCATTGGGTGACACTGGAGGCTGAGGAAAAGATGAGAAGGTGCCAGGGAGAAGCGCAAAAGAGAATGCTCTCAGTCTCAGATGTGCACTGACCTGAGTCAGCCTAACCATCCCCTACTCATCCTGCAAAGCCCAGTTCAGAGCATCCTCCTTAGAGCAGATTTCCCTGCCCCCATCCACCTTGCCTCTCTCACAGATCCCTGGCACTTTTCTCTGTTCCTAGAACAGAAATGGTCATGGCCTCCCGGCCTGTGATACAAACAATCACCAAAAAGTACTTGAGCTTTACTAGCTTGCTAATGTAGTGACCCAAGTCCTAAGTTCAGCCTCAGATTATCCCCCAGTGATTCTCGTGGGCCCCCAAAGGCTACCACAAAGGTTCCCAGCAAGGCCTCCGTGGTTGAACTTTGGTCTCGGTCTTCACCTGGAGCTATGATACCCCAAGTCTTCTTGAGGAAGGCACCCCTCTTCTGCCCAGCGGATGCCCTTGTGAAAATTCATTCGTTCTGGGTCCCTCTGCCTCACTGGGCTTCTCCGGCCGGGGGAGGAGCAGAGAAAAATCTCTCCTGCCGTTCTATGAGAACCTGAGCCATAAGACACTCTGTGTGCACCCCAAGTCTGTAGAGAGCCCTTTCACCTTCTGTTGTGCCCCCCAACTCTCCATAGAGCCGGCCTCCCGGATCAGGTGGGGGAAGATTGCCATTCATTTCCTCTCCATGCTCTTGCTTGTCTCTTCAGTGTCCTGGGGCCCAAGCATACCCTTCCTCCTTCTTCTGGTTAAAAAACGAAACAATGGGGCGCCTGGGTGGCGCAGTCGGCTAAGCGTCCGACTTCAGCCAGGTCACGATCTCGCGGTCCGGGAGTTCGAGCCCCGCGTCGGGCTCTGGGCTGATGGCTCGGAGCCTGGAGCCTGTTTCCGATGCTGTGTCTCCCTCTCTCTCTGCCCCTCCCCCGTTCATGCTCTGTCTCTCTCTGTCCCAAAAATAAATAAACGTTGAAAAAAAAATTAAAAACAAAACAAAACAAAAACACGCAAAAAAAAACCCACAAAAGCAACCAGGCCTATGAGCCAAGGCAAATCAATGACCTGAGCGGGGGAGGTAATAGGCTTTTTTCACACATGTCTGCTCAGACTGAACGGGGATACCAGACACACCCCTTTGCACGAGTGGAAAGGACCCTAGTATAACACTTGTCACATGTTTGTGATCGAGTCATCACAGGCGGACTCCACACACCTTGAGAGCAGGGCCCACCCACAGACGGACCTTTATGTTTACACCCTCGACCTGGCACTCAGTAAGTGACCGTCACAATAACTAGTAATTATCGGGCGCTCATTGGGGATGGACCAGTGCAGGCTTGGATTTGTCCAATGAGCGTCCAAATTTCTAACTAAAAATCGTTTGCATTAAAAGCTAAGAGGAGGGGCGCCTGGGTGGCTCAGTCGGTTAAGCGTCCGACTTCAGCTCAGGTCACCATCTCTCAGTCCGTGAGTTCGAGCCCCGCGTCGGGCTCTGGGCTGACAGCTCGGAGCCTGGAGCCTGCTTCCGGTTCTGTGTCTCCCTCTCTCTCTGTCCCTCCCCCATTCATGCTCTGTCTCTCTCTGTCTCAAAAATAAATAAAATAAACGTAAAAAAAAAAAAAAAAGCTAAGAGGAGGGGCGCCTGGGTGGCTCAGTCGGTTAAATGTCTGACTTGGGCTCAGGTCATGATCTCTCAGTCCGTGAGTTCGGGCCCCGCGTCGCGCTCTGTGCTGACAGCTCGGGGCCTGGAGCCTGCTTCGGATTCTGGGTCTCCCTCTCTCTCTGCTGCTCCCCTGCTCACGTTCTGTCTCTCAAAAATGAATAAATGTTAAAAAAAATTAAAAAAAAAAAAAAAAGCTAAGAGGAGCGCCTGGCTGGCTCAGTTGGTAGAATATGTGACTCTCGATATTGGGGTCATGAGTCTGAGCCCCACATTGGGTGCAGAGATTAAATAAATAAATAAATAAATAAATAAAAGCCAAGAAAGATGAGCAATTAACCGTTAACTTCTTTCTCTAGTCCCCATATTAATCACCAAACCTCCTGCAGGACCAAAACAGGGACACAAAGTTTCAGCAAACGACACGAAGATTAGGGGGTGGTGGGATAGAGTGCAGTGAGCAATCCTCAGTAGGGTTCAAAGTACATTTCTTCATCTGATAACGCTCCCTAAAGAAGCTGACCAATTATCTGTTTCGACTGGGAGCCCTGAGGATTGGGCATGAAATATATAGAAACATTTATTCCACGATAGAGAATTTGTAGGTGGATCCGTGGGCACGGGATCTGAGGATTAGTCATTTCTCCCCTCAGCAGGATGATAGAATGTATGGAGTTTTACTCTATATTTGATCGAAATATCTGCTAGGCTTCCCTAATGACATTCTTTTAAAAAAATTTTTTTAATGTTTATTTATACTTGAGAGAGCGAGAAAGAGAGAAAGAATGAGTAGGGGAGGGGCAGAGAGAGAGAGAGAGAGGGAGACACAGAATCTGAAGCAGGCTCCAGGCTCCGAGCTGCCAGCACAGAGCCCAACACGGGACTCGAACTCACGGACCGCGAGATCATGACCTGAGCCGAAGTCGGACACTCAACCGACTGAGCCACCCAGACGCCCCCATACTGACATTCTTGATTTGGTTTTCTATTTTGATGATGGTCATAGCAGAGACTTCACTTACCATTATCACCATGAATAAGAAGAAAGTAACTTCTATGATCTTCTGGAGCCGTGAAATCTCATGGTTAGAAGTTTACGATAATTCAGTCCAACTACCCCTCTGATGTCTCAGTTGCCCCAGTCCTACGATGCAAACGGTCACGTCCAACTCACCAGGGAGCGTATTATAGAACAGAGATTCCTGGGACGTCCTTCTGGAGACTCGGATTCACTCTGTCTGGGAAAAGTCTCAGGAAAATGAGTTTTTAACAACATCCCAGGCCTGAGAATCATTGCAATTGATAGCATCTCCTGACAGAAGTTTCTCGAGGCTACGATTAAATGCCTCGGATGATGCTTAAAATAGTCCAAAACTATTTCAGATTCTGAGATTTTTGTTGAGCCAAATTCTTTCCCTGGGCCTTCTACCAATTGATACGTTCTTTGGAAATAAATTGAACTAGCCAATCTTTTTCCACCTAACAGATCTTCAAACACTAGAGATAAGAAGGAATGACTCCCTAGAGCCGACCTCCTCCAGATTATAACACACTAGTTGTGGTGACAGTGCTTCTTCCAACCAGAGTCCTCTTGGTACCATTTTTCTAGATCGTAGACCTCCAGACGGCCGGACCGGGTACCATTGACCATTCACCACAGTACAGTCCGAAGACACAACAATTGGTATCCATTCAGGTATTCAACTAATATTTATAAACCACCTACTACGTGCCAGGCATTCTCCTAAGCCCGAGGGTACAGCCACAAATCAAAGTCCCTCATCTCATGAAGCTTACCTTCTAGTCAGAGAGACAGACAAAAGGCAAATAAAGAAACAGATATAGGTAAGAGGGGGTAAAGGTGCTGAGGAGTAAAGTTAGGCAAGGTAAGGAGGTAAGGTAAAGAGTAGAGGGTGTGGGGTGCCCGGGTGGCTCAGTCGGTTAAGCGCCTGATGCTTGATCTCAGCCTAGGTCTTGATCTCAGGGTTGTGAGTTCGAGCCCCATGTTGGGCCCCGTGCCGGGTGTGGAGCCTACTTTAAAAATACGTGTTAATTTGAAATCCAAACAGATCTTTATTTTGGTCCAGAGGTACAAAATGCACCAGATGAATATTCATGAACATAAGTCATTATTCTTCAGGCTTCAAGGGAGCCGCTAGTGGAGAGAATAATCTGTGTTCCAGCCAGTAGAGGGCAGCTGAGTGCAAGACATATTTCTGTGAGCTGAGCCGAGTAAGGCATCTCACCGGGCAACAGGGCCACACCCCAGTCATCGTCAAGTGAGTAAATCAGCCCCACACCCCAGTCATCGTCAAGTGAGTAAATCAGCCCCCCGCCAGGAGAAACTTCTTAATATTTTTTATTATTAAACCGTCTCCAGGCTACAAGAGTACTTCTACGTTGAGAATTTTCTTTCCTTACTTGCACAGAACCAGTAGTCCAGCCTAACAAGAGGGCAGAGTTCACTTCTGGAACCAAAAAAAATTTTTTTTCCCAGGACTTCTCTGAGAGGTTGATTTAGCGAGCTACTCATACAGAAATAAGAATTCAGTTACTCGTCACAGCCTAAAGATATTTATTTGGGTGACTACCCCCTCCGTTAACAAGACCCCGAGTCACGAAGGAGTCAGTCGCTTTGACACAATGTAGGTCCTGGCACGGCAGTCGTTGAGAGAAAGGGGACTCGGAAAAATGACTAGATCTTTGGATCGAGGGAGCAGGGAGGAATAATAAATTATAATCTTATTATCCCCAACCTACAGCCGCGACCCCATGGTCAAAGTAGCCTACAATTCAGCGTAGATATCTAGTCGTATCTGACTCAGCATTAACAAGGTTTCGGGAAGACTCAGGACCCACAAAATCGCCACTTAGAAACGTGTTCCCCATCATGTCGAACGAGCATAGGAGAGACTCAAAGCATATTTTTTACCTCAAGGCGGAAGGCGGGCATCTGATGAACATCTTCTGAACTGACGTGCCCTTTTCCTGGAGTAGACTGAGTTAACAGCTCAGTGGTTTACTTTCTGCAATTATCTCCCAGACCATTTATTGTCGCCCCGCTGGCCTTACTTGACTGCAGGTGCTCGATGGGAAAAAACACACATCCAACGTGGAAACACGATAATAATTTTACGACCACTTATGGAGCACTTCCTGTGTACTGTGATCCATATTATTCACACATTATACTATTTAGCCCCCCCCCCCCATCCAACAATGATACAGACATTCACACCGGTTTTAAAATAACAGAGGTTCAGAAAGTTCCGGTACGTGGGTAAGTAGCAGAGCTGGGGCTTCAGGCTCTCCGTAAAAAGCTATAAACCCTAGACTTAAATCACTACCTGATGCTTAGTTGACGGAATTTTTCAGGACACACATTTTTTGAGATGCGTGGCTTCTGTGGAAAAGGAAGGGCCTTATCGCCCAGACAGAATCATGGCTCAGAGCCAGGGAGGTTAAGACCCAACGGAGTGGCCCAGCCCCCTGGAGAAGACGAGAAAGGATAAATGAACTTTCATTTTCTTTGTCATGCTTTTATCCATCTACAAGGGGCACCCATTATAAAAATCATTCTTCCCAAGAGAAGATGGCGCTCTGCGTCACGGTGGGCTATTTGGTCTCATTGTTTTCCTTTCCTTTCTGAACATAAAACGGCCAAGTTTGATCTGCATGTGTTCAAACGACCTTCCGTTTCTCAGACGGAACAGGAAAATGTCATCAAAGGCCACTGGTGTATGTGAGCACTCTGTGAGGCCTGAAACAGCTTCAGTGGTCCCCTGTCTTCTCTTCCCAATGCCCCGCATCCGTAGTCTGTTGTTGATCCACGCTTTGAGCCGGCTATTTTGGACAAGCCACACAGACAGAAGCTTCTTTGGCCCCCCCCCCCCGGGGGAACTGGGGAAGGCACCCGAGCTAGCTCAGGGGCGCCCCCTCTGGGGGACAGGAGAAGGACGGGCTGACGGTCCCCGCTTCCTTGAAAGGAATCATTAGTAACCCGTGCAGAATCTCTTCCCCATGGGGCACAAAGCCCTTTTCACTTCAGCGGCCAGCAAACACTGACTGCGCTCCTGTTCAGAACTTTGTTAAAAGACAGCAGACAGGTTACCTCTTAGAGCAATAGTATCGACACCTTACCCCCTCTCCCCCACCACCCCCCCCGGGGGCGGGGGGGGGTTTATGGAACTCCGCACTTCAACCAATACTCTTACACCCATCATCATCTCGTTGAATTTAAATAAATGAACCAGTTGAGCAAAAGCAAAATAATTCCGTCCTCAAAAATAACTGTGAATGAGCCCGTGGTTTCCGTTCCTCAGGGCTTTGCACTGTTCATCACACCCATGTAATTAGTCTCACCTCTGCTACCAGCCTCTTGGGGGCCTCGACGCCTCCTTGGGGAGCAAGGAAACCCGACAGAAAATCCGCGCGGAGAAGCGAGCGGGGCTTAGGGTCGCTGGCATTGATGCGATGCAGATTCCTTGTGGGTCCACGTGTTCATCTGGGTCACCCGGTTTGGGTTGAGCGCTCTTGGGGGGGGTCTGTCCTCAGCAGGTGCCGGCCACGGGGCAGGACACAGAACTTGCCTTCGTTCTCGGAAAGCAAAACCTCGTGACACGGCACAGGGAGAGACATACTGCCGGGGCTTTGGCAAAGAGAGGGCTCTGCTGCCTGCCGCCCCGCAGAGCTCTGCCAGGGTGCCAAAGAGCATGTCCCCACAGGGCCCCGGGGGCTCCGGCTGCCTCCTCACCCAGCACCCTTGCTCACGCAGGGTCTCCGGCCTCTGGCCTCTTGGGCCCCTCCCTCCCGCTCTCTTTACACCTTGTCCTTTCCTGTCCAGGGTCTTGCACTATTCTCCTGCCTTCTCCAGCCCTGCCTCCTCCCACCCACTCGTTCGCTCATATTTACTGAGCAGCCTCAGTGTTATCAGACAGTGCCGTAGGTGTCACAGTCATGGCAGGGAACAAGACAGAGCCCACGCCCTTCTGGGCTGTCCATTCAAGCCAGAGAGAGAGAGAGAGAGACACACAGCAAACAGATGCACATTCAACAGACATACCCTGGTTACCTCGTGGTGCTGCGAAGAGAGAGAAAACGGAAACGGGTAGGACGAGGTGCGAAGGGGAGACTCGTGACCCAGGCAGCGGTTCTCAGTCAGAGGAGAGTCCGCCTCCCTCGGGACGTTTTACGACGCCTGGAAAGACTCTCCACTGCTACCACTTTGAAGGTGCTCCTGGTAGCAGGTGGGGAGAGGCCAGGGAGGCTGGGAATCCTACAGTCCACGGGAAAGCCCCAGAGAGCACGGAATGATCTGGCCCAGCGTGTCACTAGTCCTGACCTCGAGACACCCTTGAGACGGACGGGGCCTCGTTCGGATTCTAAAGACACAGGAGCCGCCGCTGTGACGGGGGGCGGACCATCCAAGGAAGAGTCTGCCCCCAGACCTGAGATCCGCCCTTCCGTGGGGAGGCCAGGGCCGCGGTCCAGCGACGGGCAGAGAAGGTCAAAGGTAAAGCCGAAGCGTGACCCTGAGTGTCCATCACCATCTTCAGCAGCGAAGGCCTCTCCTTACAAGGGCAGCAGCCGGGGATCGCAGACACCATTCGTATTCCTGACGCTTCCACGATTTTCATTTTGACCGCTGTTTGAACATAAAAGTTGCTGCTAAAGATTTGCCCCAAACCAAATACAAGGTACCGTTACCCAGGGGCGCCTGGGTGGCTCAGTCGGTTAAGGGGCTGGCTCTTGATTTTGGCTCAGGTCGTAATCTCATGATTCGGAGCCTGCTTGGGATTTTCTCTACCTCTCCCTCTCCCTCTCTCATTGTCTCTCTCAAAATAAATAAATAAACATATATATATATATATATATATATATATACACTGTACCCAAAGAGTACCTCGGATATCTACACTTGGATTTGACTCCAGTTCTGCCATTTATTAATTTCTACACGGTTACAGCAAGGATTCAGTGAGGTGATGTGTGCAACCGTATGGCACAACTCCTGGCATCCAGTCGGCTCTGTCTGGTGGCTGTGAGGGTGGCAAGGATGAGGGAAAGAACATACAGACATTAGTTAGTTCGTTAGTTAGTTAGCTAGTTAGGCAGCTCCTAATTAGGTGTTTTCTGGGCGCTCAGCCCCGTATTAGTACTGTTAAAAAAAAAAGGGTAAGGGAGAGGATATGCGGTCTCTGACTTCCAGGAACTTAAAACGTCTCCCCAAAAGAACACACGCATCTTTCTAGGCATCGAGGGAAGACAAAGCTTTCACCTTTGCCCCTGCCCCACCTCAATTTCACCACCACCACCCCCGCTTGGCCCCAAAACTGCTAGATAGAAAAGACCCTGAAGACTGAGGCGAAAACACCCATTCTATTCGTGAGGAAACTGAGGCCCAGGGAGCCTCAGCCATCTGGAGCTGCCAGGTGGAGTGGGGCCGGACTGTTGCCGTCGGGCGCGGTGGGGAGAGGAGCTCACAGGGAGAGGGCTGATTACAGGACGGCTTCTAGAAGGGGGGCGAGTTAGAGGTGAAGGGGTCCGAGCGTAAACCCATCAAGGGCTCCGAGAGATCCCCCGTGTGTGGTAGGCCATCCGAGACTTTCTTATTTCTATGCCTGCGTATTTCTCTATTCTTGTCTTCTCCCACCGAAATACACGCTCTCTGAGCCCAAGCTCTTTGGTATCTGGTTTGTCTCCGTAGCTGCCCTCCCTAACCCCTCCAGCGGAACAGTCAGCAAACCCAGGAGGAGAATTCACCACCTCTGCACGTGGCCAAATGCTCCGTCGGCAGCTCAGAGGGCGTGATGAAAACCAAACTTCTGTCTCGTAGCCTTTCTCAGGCAGAAACCCCCACTACAGTTAAAACACAAGACAGTCAAACCCAGCAGCCACTGACTTTTATTATTGCCTTTGTCAGCAGCAACAATAGTTTTTAAAGGGTAGAGAAGTCAACAGCGGACGAGCATCGTGTATGTATTACTGGATTCTTTCCGACATATTAGCAAACTCTAATCATGAACGTTTTATTTTTAATCGCCTTCTTAGTTGGGCCTCTTGTCTCTTCCCAAAGGGCTGGGCTGAACCAGGTAGAATCCGTGCTGGAGGGGACGGCAGGGGGGTGGCAAGGTCTTGGGCTCAAATCTCGCCGGAATGATGATGTGCGCTCAGGCGACCTGAAGGTGCGGCCAGGATAGAGCCAACTTCGCTACGAGAGAACCCAAGTCTGTAGCCAGAGACCGCACAGCACTTCACATCAAATCTACAAAAAGAAGGGGCGCCTGGGTGGCTCAGTCGGTAGAGCGTCCGACTTCAGCTCAGGTCGTGATCTCACGGTCTGTGAGCTCGAGCCCCATGTCTGGCTCTGTACCGACAGCTCGGAGCCTGGAGCCTGCTTCGGATTCCGTGTCTCCCTCTCTCTCTGACCCTCCCCCATTCATGCTCTGTCTCTCTCTGTCTCAAAAATCAATAAACATTAAAAAAAAAAGAAGAAGAAGAAAGGATGGAAACCAGAAAGCAAAGAGCCATGTCTGTGATTGGAAGAGTCCAAGTAAGGTATCATGATTGAGGCTGGGAGGAGGGTTCAACTTGAATTTTGTAAAGGTGGAAAAACAGCGTCTTCATTGGATGGCTGCACCAGATGTGGGCAGGAGGGGAGTTCAATGTCGCTTACAGAGCGGTCGCCCGGCGGTCGCCTCCCACTCACAGGCCCTGGGTACATGGAACGGGCAAGAGAGATTTGGTAGGGGACTGACTCTGACAGGCATGTGGCCTCTTTTTCTCTGAAGGCTTGTCCTCACTTGCTTTTAATCCTACAAAGGGTTTCCATGTGGGGTGAGAAGCAGCGTAAACATTCCATCAATGTTGAGTCCTTACCACTTGTAAGGAATGATAGCAAAGCAAAAGTCCTTTCACCGGAGAAAATGGCAACTTTATCTAAAACGGGCACTTTAAATAATGTCCTAAAGAATTCAGAAGGAAACAACCAGCCACGGAGAAGGAAGCGCTTCCTGAGCCCACAGTGGGTTGTCTACACCCACTCTTTCATCCACAAGCACTGATATCTCTCCAAACACCTGTCTTCACTAGATAATTCTACTGCCCTTCTCTTCGCGGCTTGTGCAGATACAATCCTTCCTCTCTGGGCAGCGGACAGAACTGCCCAGTACGAGGTTCAAGGACAGACGTCTGCAGGGGCAGTGGGGCTCCTCAGGAATCCCCTTCTCCCTTGGCATTGGCAGTCAGTCTGGGGCTGCCGGCATCTGCCGTGCCTTATCAGTGCAGTTCAGGAGGCAGGATGAAGTGACTTCACCAGGCCTGGAGAAGAATCGCTAATCAGGATGGTTCCAGAACATCTCTTCAGGCGCTTAATAATAAATGCTTCTGTGGCGGTGGCCTCGCCCTGATTCTTCCGTAGGGAAGGATGACAAAATCAAGGCTACCACCCTGGTGGCAGAATTACTGCCCGTGACCCCCGCTACACTCAAGGAATTGGCTTTTACACAGCCTGTTTAAAAAAAGGACACATGACAAATCTCTCAAAGGTCAGTGGAAACAGGCACAATCTGTTTTAAAATCTCAGTAGAGAAAAAAAACACACAGAGTGAAAGAACATACAAGATTAATGATCTCGCCGCAGTGCAGGGAGAAATCAACACCAGCTGGGGGATAGATCTGTCAGAGGCAATGAACGCCATGAGCAAAGGCTGTTGATAAGTTCATTTGGTGCGGAATTTGAAATATGATTTATAGATGCACACAGCGCAGAGGAGAGCGTCACTCTTCGCAGAGTGTAAATACCTCCAGAACACGCACGGCCCAGCTCCAGAATTCAATTTTTTTTTTTTGACTTCTCATTTTATCCTGACCCTGTTTCGTGGTTGCCATACAACTCGTGGGATATGAAGTAGGAAAATCATTAATATCAGTTGGGTCTTCTGTTAAGGTGTAATAAAGGAAATGCGTTTGCAATACGCATGTTCGTAACAAAATCCTCTCGAAAAGTCAACTTCTTATTTACAAGGACACTTGCTGATTCAAATATTTTGGAGGTAGAAACACACGATGTCTCACTTCCATGTAGTTCATTATATCAAACCTGACGCTGGAGAGAGATTCCACTCCAGTTGTGTTGATACCTTGGCTGGTAACGTCCCTGCTGTGGAAGGTCACCACCTCTACCATGAAAGCATGATGCCCTACAAAGAGAAAATAAATGCAAACTACATTACGTGATAGGACTGATTTTAAAATATTTTCCCCAGACATTAGACTGAATGAACTTTGGAACTTAAATCCCCAAATGTAATAAATGAAACGAGGGTTTGAAGCTGTTAAGTCATCTAAATGCAGCCAGCATGCAACTTCCTTCCCCAAACCTTTTGCCAAAGCGTATCTTAGTGCAACCAGTGGCCTTAGATGCCCCCTCTCCCTGCACATCTGCGTGATCCCAAGTGGGTCAAGCGGCAAAAACTTCATTGGCCAAACAGGACAACGGAAGAAAGCAGGAGGACCGTGATTGCCCACAAATTAGGGCAGCCCTGTCAGCCGAGGGCCAGTCAGGGTCCTGGAATCTTTGGATGTTAGAAGTGGATAATCACTTGGAGGTTCGGTACAGGGCAGCAAAATCAAGGCTTCCAGGTCACCCGCCTGGTTCATGGACTGGAATCCAGCGTGGCCAAGTCCTCTCCCAAACAAAACAGAACAGAACAAACACAGACGGTGGCTAGGCGGCCTCTAAGCCATGCGTTAGCTCCAGCCCCAACTACGTTGCAGCTAGCACAGACAGCAGAAATCCGGAGGAGTCAGGAGGCCTTTTCAGCAATAATCAGCAAAGAATTAAATCTCAAGTTTACGATTTTAGCCCAAAGAGGTTTTCTTTAACGGCAAAAAAGAGGGAACGACTTTGTACTTAATGAATGAGGAGCACCACAGCTTAGGTGTGGATACAAGGGTCAGCTAAAAACGGGTAGCTGGGTGTGTTTGGTGTGGTGTGGTCGTAGTTTGGCTGCGGCTGGGTGTTTTTAACCATGAAATTGGTATCGGAAAATGAGAAAAGAGGGTCTTTCCAAAACACCCAGGGGTTCCAGATCCTGGGGAGAAAGTAAAACATTTTAGAGAAGTTTCAGATACTATCTTCCTCTTATAATTGGGGGTACTTGTGTGTGTGCATGCATACGCATAGACATGTGTATACATGTGGACATGTGTGGACACGTGGACGTGTGTGTGGCAATGTATACACATAGACATGTGCATGTGTGTACATGTGGGTGTGTGTGCATGCATGTGCACATGTGTGTGGGCACATGCACATTTATATGCGGACATGTGCACATGGAGACGTGTATACATGTACACGTGCATGTGTGTGCATGTGTGTACATATGGACATGTGGATGGGTGTGGACGTGTGTGTATTGTGTACATGTGAACATGTGTGTGCGTGTGTGTATCTGGACGTGTGTGCATGTATGTGGACATGCATTTGGATTATGTGTGCGTGTGCTCATGTGTGAGGGCATGTGGGCATGTGTGTATATGTGGATGTGTGTGCACATAGACATGTACACGTGTGGACGTGTGTGCGTGTGGACATGTGTGGACATGTGGACATATGTATGTATGTGTAGCTATGTGTGTGCACATAGACGTGGACATGTGTGGACATGTGTGGACGTGTGTGTGTGCACATGTGTACATATGGACATGTGGGGGGGTGTGGACATGTGTGTATTGTGTACATGTGAACATGTGTTTGCGTGTGTGTTTCTGGACGTGCGTGCATGTATGTGGACATGCATATGGATTATGTGTGTGTGTGCTCATGTGTGTGGACATGTGGGTGTGGGTGTGCGTGTGGACATGTATGTGTATTGTGTACCTGTGAACATGTGTGTGCGTGTGTGTGTCTAGATGCATGTGCATGTGTGTGGACATGTGTGCATACATGGGGGTGTGTGCATGTGCTCACGTGTGAGGACATGTGGGCATGTGTGTATATGTGGATGTGTGTGCACGTTGACGTGTACACGTGTGGACATGAAAAATAAACTTTATTTTTGTCTCTGAGTCATTTCTAAAGAATCTTACACCCCCTGACGTTTTTCCTTCCTGTAGCTGCAGGAACCCTTCGTAGAAACTCAGTTCTCCCTCTGCCACTCTGCTGAGACCACATCATGAAGACCACCTCTGCGAGTGAGCAGGAAATTCATTCCCCCCCTTCCCGGGGCCCAAAAAGAGAAAAATAATCAAATGGTGAAACCCCAGTGTTTGTGTACCCACACGATGGGTTTGGTTTCTCCAGGGCTCACTTTCATCTCAAGCGATCCTTTCTGCGCCCCCACCACCCACACCCTGGCCCCTCAGCCGGGAAGGGGGGATGTGTCCAGCTGTCCCCGCGGTGACGGCGATGAACATGTGAGGTATAACAAAAAGTCGCTCAGCCTGCAAGAGAAGCGCTGGTCTGGACGGAGGGGCTCGCGGGCATCGTGCCATGAAGTGTTATCATCATATTTCCAATTTTAAAAATCAATCCTGCCCAGAAGCATGAAGATTTCTTTCTACTTTATTTTTCTTGTGTGTGGTCTAGTACTTTCCCCAAAGCATGTACCTGTCCGTGGGTGCACACTTCAAGAACTAGCTGATCTGGGGCGCCTGGATGGCTCAGTTGGTTAAACATCTGACTCAGGCTCAGGTCGCAGTCTCATGGTTCGTGGGTTCGAGCCCCACGTTGGGCTCTGTGCTGACAGCTCAGAGCCTGGAGCCTGCTTCAGATGCTGTGTCTCCCTCCCTTTCTGCCCCTCCCCCGTTCTCTCTCTCTCTCAAAAATAAATATTAAACAAATTGAAAATAGAAAGAATTAGCTGACGAAACAAAACAATATACACACATGTATTATGTATATTACATATAATAGAATATGTATATTCCAACGAGGATAGTCAGGATAACCCCACAAAAACAACCCCCAAACCTCAGTGGCTCGATACGGTATTGGCTCATCCTTCGTTCATGTCACATCTGAAGCGGAACAGTGACTTGATTCCAACAGGTGACTCAGGAATCTCATTTCTCTCCATCTTGTGTTGCCACCACCTTAAACCCGAGTCCTTCCAAGGTTGTCACAGGAGAGCGTGGGCCACTGCACACGGGGTTTCGCGCCAGGCCTAGAAACCCCTCCCATCTCTCTTCCAGCCACGTTCCCTTGGCCCAAACCCAGTCACATGGCCCCAGCCTAACTACAAGGGAGGCCGGGAAATGCATCCTCCCAGGGTGCAGGGAAGAGAAAACCCGACTGAAATGTAGCCAATCTCTGCCAGAGGTGACGTTTTCTTCAGTCTATTAAGTCACTAAGCTTTGAGTGTGCTACATAAGCAATGGAAAGAAAGAAAGAAAAAGGAAAGAGAAGGAAAGGAAGAAAGAAGGAGGAAGGAAGGAAGAAGGAAAGAAAGAGAGAGGGAGAAGGAGAAAGAAAGAGAAAGAGAGGGAGAGAGGGAGAGAAAGAGAAAGAGGAAGGAAGGAAGGAAGGAAGGAAGGAAGGAAGGAAGGAAGGAAGGATGGAAGGGGCTAAAAAAGCTGTGTTACTCTGATACAATCAGGTCTTTGATCCGACTTAGTATCACCAGATGCCGGACCAAATGAGAACTAGACCAAGGGGCAAAAACCCACTGCACAGACCGAAAAAGTTACCTTTCGTTCCAAACTACACGGACGTCTCAGTTCACAGGAACTGGTGTACCCACGGAGCGTGCCAAGATCTGAAGTCCCCCTTGGAACACTACGGTGGTCGGGCCTGGAGGCCAGCGCATCGAGAGGGCCCTGGCGGAGAAAGGAGGGAAGAGCCAGTCTTGGGAATTATTCCACAAGCACAGTGTTCTGTAGGGCAACCAGGACCAGGGCTTTAGGTAGCAAGTTACATGAGACACATCTACTGAAGGATGTGGGGGCCCAGGACCATCCCTGGCAGGGCGGGGACGAGCCGGGCCACCTATCCCCACACACGACGTGTGCCCCTCCTGTGTCTCCTGCCCTGGGTGGGGCGCCGCCATCTACCCAGCTGCCTAAACCTCCTTTCGCCCCTGCAGAGTCCCCACCCTGCTGATTCTACCCGGCTCCCCCCCCCTCTCTCGTTCACCCCACTGTCTTTATGCCACTGCCATGGCCTTAGTCCAGGCTCAGCATCGGCCTCTGGGCTTCTGCAACAGCCTCTCCCTGGTCTCCCCGCCTCCGCCTAGTCTCACCTCATCCGCTCTATGCTTTGTGCTGCAATCCAGAGTGTTCTTTCCAAAACATAAAGCTGATCATGCCAACCCCCTGGTTAGAACTTTGCAATAGACCCCGCTGCCTTCAGGATAAACTTTAGGACCCCTGGTGTGGCCAGCAAGGTCTCACATCATCGGTGCCTTGCTCGGTTCTCCAGCATCACCCCCGCCCCCACTGCCCCTTCTCCCCAACAGCCCACGTGCACACGACGCTCCAGGCAAACCACCCGAGGGTCCCAGGGGAACACAGGCTCCATCGTCACCAGAGATGGGCTCCCTCCCCTGTGTGCTTCCGTCTCCCACCCCCTCCCTGTCTCCGAAGGGGGCGGAGAGAAGGCTGCTTCTCTGTGGCGAAGCAGAATTATTTGAACGTGGCGCCACCGTGACCAGACTTAGCATCAGAGCGCCAGGCCATTGTCTGATCAGCACTGGGGTCAAAACACAGCTATTAAGAGGGATATGCCTTCGCTGGTATAGACTAGCCCGGGGTGAGGCCAGAGAGGCACTCCACAGAGCAGCCCTGAGGCACTTTTATGTGCTTGAGAAGCCCAGGGGGCACTGGTGGAGAGAGACCTCCCTGAAATGGAGGTAACCACGGGCCCCCCGCCCTCGTCCCCCTCTTCACGGATCTGAGCCCATCTCAGCCCCCTCTCCCAGAAGCCTTCAGGAGCCAGGGCAAAGGGGGACCCCTTGGACAGCCAGACACAACCTGGTGACGCCGTTCACAAGTGTCCAAGTCTTAGGACTGGAATTATCCCACGGGGAAGCTTGCCGCGTCCTGAAGGAGGAGGCACGGGCCCCAAACAGGAAGGGCTTCAAGGGGGCCCTGGAACAGCAGATGGCGGGCGGGAGGATAAGCCTGAAGCAAGGGGAACGCCCTGGTGGCATACTCAGCGAGTCCCCTGCTGATGGCCCAAGGAGGGGACTGGAACCCGGCCAGTGCCTTCAACGCTCAACGAAAGGGGCTGCGCCATGTCTGGGGGACTTTCTGAGGGAAGCCAAGTTTGTGACCTCAAGCGTATCATCACCTGCAGGGGGTGGGGGGACAATGATGAGGGAGAAGAGTGGAGGAGAGGGTTTCTGCCTGTCTGGAGGGGCTGGGAAGGCGGGAAGGGGAGGGGCTCCCTGTTCTCTTCCCCTTCCTGAAGCCAGACAAGGGAACCCCTTGAGGAACATGATGTGACCCCGGAGTCTGGAGGACGCAGACAGAGACTGGCTCCCGGCCCCTGCCTGCAGCATTCTGGAAACCGGTCCAACCAGACGCACCCTGATGGGAGAGCTCGGGGAGGTTGGGGGGGGGGGCGTGGGGGTGGGGAGCGGCCTGCTTTCCCAGAGCTCGGAAGAGGGAGAGAGCGTTTCCCACAGACCAGAGCGGGCCCTGCGCAAGGTCATGGGGCTTGAGCTGCCTTGAAGGGAGCACTCCCAATGGGGTGCCTGGAACAGCAAGAGAGCACAAGAGAAGGGTCTGCGAAGGGTAGAGCTTCAGAAGGGTGGTCACCTGCACCTGTGCCCCAGGGAGCCATGCCTTGAACGGACGGCCCCAAAGGGGGTCCCCCAGAGGGACACTGTCAAAGAACTCACAAAGATCCGAGCTCACGTTGGGGCACCCGGCCCTGCCAGAGGCCGGCAGCGACGAGGCTCCCATGCCCTGTCTCTCCTCCCTCCCCCTCAGCCCGGAGGGGAGGTCGAGGCAGCCCAGGGAGCAGACAGGAGTGTAAAAGGGAAGACGAACACAGACGTAGCAGCGAAGCAGACCTCACTGCCATTCTCCTCACTGCGGGCTGCCGGGTGAGCAGCTGAAACTGGAGGCACTGAAGCTTTGATCTTAGACTCAACGAGATTAAGGGAGGGAGGCCGCCCACGAGGGCCTAAAAGTGACCAGAGAAGCATCGGGACCAGACAGGCATGTGGGAAAGTCCGGGCGGGAAGGGCAATGGGTGGTGAGGAAGCATGGATTTTTCCTGCCTGCGTGGCCCCCCGGACTGGCCCGCTCGGTGACCTGGCTACACCCGCTACCCTGGGCCATACCCCCGGTCAGCGGAACCTTTGGGCCTTACTCAGACAAGGGAGCTCGCGGACATCTCGGATTGCCACTCACCTGGGCTTCAAGAAAACTTCGCTTTGGGGCAGTAAACAAAGCTGCCCCCCACCCCTGACTACCCTTTCTTAAAGTTGGGTTATCCAGAGCTGGGGCGGGGGTGCACCTTGACCTTGACCTCCTGAAGCCACCAGGGCTGCGGAGGCAGCCTGTATGACGCCACTTGGAGAACATTCTTCGCTCACCATGGAGCCTCCGGACACGCCGCGCTGTCTTCAGGGGAGGGAAGGAAGGGAGGGCCACAGCCAGGCAGCCGAGGGAATTCTGCGGGGACATCCTGGGAGATTTGTGCAGCCTGCCTGGTGAGGGTTGTCGACTCCAGGCACAGACCCAAGAGCTAGGACATGTCAGGCTTTGTTCAGCCAGGCTCCCCTGTGATTGAGAGAGCACGTGAGTTTGGAAGCAAAACAAGCGGGCAACTGTTTAAAGCAGCTAAGTGAATCCAGCGGCCTTTCTCTGACCCGGGAGAGGGAGCAAAGGAAGAGACTTGGAGAGAATCAATCCCTCCCAGGGATCCCTCCCTCAGGTAGGGAAGACGGGGCTTTTCTGCGCACGCGAGGTTTTCACAAGCTGAAATACCAGGATATGGGTACTTCTCCCTACCTAGTTTTCTTTCTGCAATTCTTTTGGGGGGCAGAACCGTGTGTGCGCGTGTCTGTGCATCGGTGTCTGGGTCTCTTAGGACCGCTGTAGCAAATTACCACAAACTTGGTGGCTTGGAGCAATAGAAATGTCTTCTCCCGCTGTTCTGGAGGCTTCAGGCCCCAAATCGAGGGGTCAGCATGGCCGCGCTCCCTCCGAAGGCTCTGGGGAAGGACCCTTCCTTGCCTCTTCCAGCTTCCGGTGGCCCCGAGCCTTCCTCGCCTCGTGGCTGCCTTGTTCCGACCTTTGCCTCTGTCTTCACGTGGCCCCCTCTCCTCTGCGTGTTCCCCTCTGCTGTTCCCCTGTCTCTTTTAAGGATACTCGTTTGTCATTGGAGTCAGTGGCAATTTGGAGAATGCAGAATGATCTTATCTTGAGATCCTTAATTATTTGTAGTCATGTCTTTGGCGGGCCGGGGGTGGGGGGGAGGTTGGGGAAGAACATCGTTCAACCCACTGCAGGAGGGCAAGACAGCAAGAAAATGATGAACTATTTAGGCTCCAGGAGTAAGGAACTGGGATTTTTAAAAAAAGAAAAATTCTCTCTTTCTGGAGGTATGAGGCCAGCCTGTCCTAGTCTCCATACAGGACATCACAACAGGGACCCCCACACCGCTGCCTCTTTGGAATCTCTAGATGTGGACCAGTTGGAGGCCTTAGGATCAAGAGGACATAGGGCTTTGCACCAAGCCTCCCCCCCTCTTCTGCTGGGTGGTGCCGGATGGCAACATCAGTGTTCGCAAGGAGACGGAAAGTCGTTCTCGGTTAAGCGACCGACTTCGGCTCAGGTCATGATCTCGCCGTTTGTGGGTTCGAGCCCCGCGTCGGGCTCTGTGCTGACAGCTCGGAGCCTGGAGCCCTGCTTCGGATTCTGTGTCTCCCTCTCCCTCTGCCCCTCCCCTGCTCACGTTCTGTGTCTCTCTGTCTCTCAATAATAAATGAAGCGTTAAAAAAAAATAGAAAAAAAGAAAAGAAAAACAAGGAACAAGTGGATCCTCAGGGGGTTAGACCTGGCGACGAGCAAGCTATTCCTGACGGGTTGAATCTAGCATTTTCTGGCTTTATGATCCCAAGTTTCTAAGCCACAGTTCTGTTGTGCCTCCAAAAGGCTTTGTGGAAAAGGGGTTACGGGACTCGAGGCCCTGGGCTGCTCTTCAAGAGGTATTTATGGAAACCGTGTTAGGCGACAGGTGCCTGCAGGGAGGTTCAACCTGGCTGGGGAGGGCGAAATCGGAGTAATAAGAAGAATGTTCTGTGTGTCCTTGAGCCAAGAATTTGAGCCAGTGACTTCAGGGTGGGATGCCATGCATATAAAAGCATAAGGAGTTGCTAGGTAAATTTGCCTGACACCCAAGTGCCCCAGACCCCTCTAGCCTACATGAGTCACATGCTCAGTAACTTGGAGACAGTGGTCCAAGGCCTGTATTCTATGATGCCCCAAATGACACCGTCTGGTTCTTGTCTGCTCCTCCGGCCCACGTCCAGTCACCCGCATGGACTGGACTCTAGCTTTTCCGGGGTTTCTGTTGTTTCCAGAACTGCTCTGCTCAAGCCTGAACCCTGGACCATCCCTTAATGCTAAATATAGATTATAATAATTAACAAGGTTTTGGTGAAAGCGTGGGGATAACAGAAGCTTCGGCTGCTCTTGGAGCCAATGCACCAAGACTTCCTCGGGTTTCCATTGGACACCGTTCTCCGTAGGCCCTATCCCATGGTCATGACGAAAAGGCCAACCCAGCTTCCAAAGGGCCATGTCTTCCCAACTTGGAGTCCAAATGGGTCTTTTCTGAGGCTTCCACAGAAGGGCGGAAAAAAGTTGTTTCTAGAAGGAAATCATCTGAGATTTGCAATTCTGCCCTCAGTGAAGACATTTTAATTATGGAAAACATTTAGATTCTTTATTCCAGAAGATGATCTGGGATTTATGAGTTTCATAAAGAAAAAGCCCATTAAAGTGTTATTCTGCACATAATGAAGAAGTCTGTCTTCTCTCTGTGGAGAAAAAGAAACAGTACAGGCTTCAAAGCTCCTTCACATATAGGTGTTGTTGTTGTTGTTGTTGTTGTTGTTGTTGTTGTTGTTGTTTAGAAAATGAAAAAAAGAGACTCTAGACTCCCCTGGAGCACACTGTTCTATGCAAAGAATGAAGGGATGGAAAGAAGGGAGATGGGAGGGAGGGAGACAGAGAGAAGACTTGATCACTTACAGAACTTGGGCATATAGCATTTTAGTTTTTTGATTACTCATTTGTCCCTCACTATAGCAAGCAACTAAGACAGAAACTGTCTCCTCATAAATTGTATATCCCCGTGTGCTTACTTTGGCCTAACAGGTGGTCCATGAAGGTCGATGGATGGATGGATGGATGGATGGATGGATGGATGGTGGAAGGAAGAAGGAAGGAAGGAAGGAAGGAAGGAAGGAAGGAAGGAAGGAAGAGGAAGGAAGGAAGGAAGGAAGGAAGGAAGGAAGGAAGGAGAAGGAAGAAAGGAAGGAAGGAAGGAAGGAAGGAAGGAAGGAAGGAAGGAAGGAAGGAAGAAGGAAGGAAGGAAAGAAGGAAGGATGGAAGAAGGAAGGAAGGAAGGAAGAAGGAAGGAAGGAAGGAAGGAAGGAAGGAAGGAAGGAAGGAGGAAGGAAGGAAGGAAGGAAGAAGGAAGGAAAGAAGGAAGGATGGAAGAAGGAAGGATGGAGGAAGGAAGGAAGGAAGGAAGGAAGGAAGGAAGGAAGGAAGAAGGAAAGAAGGAAGGATGGAAGAAGGAAGGATGGAGGAAGGAAGGAAGGAAGGAAGGAAGGAAGAAGGAAGGAGGGAGGGAGGGAGGAAGGAAGGAAGGAAGGAAGGAAGGAAGGAAGGAAGGAAGAAGAAAAGAAGGAGGAAGGAAGGAAGGAAGGAAGGAAAGAAGGAAGGAAGGAAGGAAGGAAGGAAGGAAGGAAGGAAGGAAGGAGGAAGGAAGGAAGGAAGGAAGGAAGGAAGGAAGGAAGAAGGAAGGAGGGAAGGAAGGAAGGAGGAAGGAAAGAAGAAGGAAGGAAGGAAGGAAGGAAGGAAGGAAGGAAGGAAGGAAGAAAGAAAGAAGGAAGGAAGGAAGGAAGGAAGGAAGGAAGGAAAGAAGGAAGAAAGGAAGGAAGGAAGGAAGGAAGGAAGGAAGGAAGGAAGAAGGAAAGAAAGAAGGAAGGAAGAAGGAAGGAGGGAAGGAAGGAAGAAGGAAGGAAAGAAGAAGGAAGGAAGGAAGGAAGGAAGGAAGGAAGGAAGGAAGGAAGGAAGAAGGAAAGAAGGAAGGAAGGAAGAAGGAAGGAAGGAAGGAAGGAAGGAAGGAAGAAGGAAGGAAGGAAAGAAGGAAGGAAGGAGGAAGGAAGGAAGGAAGGAAGGAAGGAAGGAAGGAAGGAAGGAAGAAGGAAGGAAGGAAGGAAGGAAGGAAGGAAGGAAGGAAGGAAAAGCGTGCTTAAAATAGTGTGTTAAGGCAGGCAGTCATTTTTTTCCTTCCTTTATACCATTTGAAATGAAACACAATTCTATCCGCCTTTTCACTTTTGTTGGTGATTCTCATGGAGGTGGGGGTGTGCAAACTTTCAGGTCACATTTGGGGGCCTGGTGTAGTGTACAAGCGACAAGTTCTCACTGCCAGCATGAAAGGGACTGAGCTTCCAGGCTGCAGATCCTGGAGGAGAAACCATGTGGAATATTTTTTAACCTTCCGTGCCTGACATCTGTCTGAGCTTTTGTAGAGTGGAGCTCTTTCAAAGAATGACCTTATTTGAATTCTCACAGCCGCCTGCCAGGAGTCTCCACTAGGCATCTCCAGTGTGCACAGGGAGAAACTGAGGATAACCAAGTTACGGGACCCATCTAAGGTCAAGCAGCTAGAACTTGAATCTAGGTTTTCCGGCTCTCAGCCCGGGACTTATCCCATTTGACCACAAACAGGAACACAGTACTGGCTGTGTCTTCATGTCACAGGAAACAATGGTCTTTGTTCATTTTTAATGTCTCAAGAGTCTATGCATCCAAAGCAGACACCAGTTACGGACTTGATGCATCAACCGTGAGGGAACAAGCCGTCTCCTACTCCCTGGGCAATGATTCTACTTAAGTCATATTTAATCACACTCAACAGAATGCCAAAAAGGGATCAGATCAGCTAGAGGGAAAAAAGCAAGGTGTACTTATACAGCCGATACGGGAGAGGCCCCTTGAAGATGCCCCTCTGAGCACCAGGGTGGTGGAGGAAAGACCCCTGGACCAGGCAGCGGGGGCCACACTTGTGAGCCCGCCCACTCCACCGTGACAAGCCAGTGCGTCCTCGGGCGGGCCACTGTGTTGGGCATGCACCAATGGAAGCACAAGACTCGTGGAGGTGGTGCCGGGGGATCAGGTGGGGCTGTCGGGCTGCCCTGAGACAGGATCACAGGCACCGGGAGAGAAAGGACACATACGGGCTGCCCTTGCTTCGAGGTCAGCTGCCGTACTCAGGGGATGCCGTGCCTGGGCACAACGTCGCCAGGGCAGGGCTCACGGCCGAGACTTCTGAGTACATAGAAGCAGAAGCATGAAGGAATGAGAAACGTGCTCAAAGCCAATCAGGGTCAATGCCCCCCACCTCCGTGCTGCCCACCCCCAACCCCAAGCCCCCAGCAGGCATTCGGGTCGCTTCCTTACTGTCCCAGCCGCAAACTCCACCGGCCCCTTAGCCTGCGAAGAGGCAGCAGGAAGAAGACGATGTGGCAGAAAGAGAGGTTTCTGACTCACACACGCCTAGTCAGAGGCTGGCTCTGTAAACCACTGGCTGTCGACTCAGCTCAGGTCGTACAACCGCACAGGCTGCTTCCCTCATCTGCTCGGGGAAAGATGGAAATATTCCACCCCTGACAACGGCAAACCCTCTCCACGGCCTTCGAAGTATCTTGATAGGATCAGAGGCTTCAAGCACTCGCCTAAAGACTCCTTAACCCTTCCCACGCTTGGAGCGCTTACCACACCAGATGTCTGGTCACGCCGGACGAGACCGCACAGGAGCCACAGTTAAAC
Organism: Felis catus; assembly: GCF_018350175.1. Classification (NCBI taxonomy): domain Eukaryota; kingdom Metazoa; phylum Chordata; class Mammalia; order Carnivora; family Felidae; genus Felis; species Felis catus. The sequence continues at coordinate 14,851,797 of NC_058372.1, forward strand.
TATTCTGCGTTACGAGTAATAAAATGAAGAAATTAAAGCATGCGTGCAGTGGTCCAATCGTGATTAGTTTCTCTGAAAAGCCATATCCCTGAGGAGGCTATCACAAATCAGGAGTCCAATTTGCAGCAAGGTTTTTAGAAGTCGAACTCCTACCCCCTGAACCAGCACCGCCTTGAGTTAAACTGTCAAACGTGACTCAGCTTAATCCTGGTTCCCTCGTTTATGGACGTGCTTTCTTATGATACCAAATCTTCAGATCTGTATTTTGCTTAGCAGTGTCATCACTTTGAGGCTCCACAGAGCTACGTGTTTAAAAAAGAAAGCACGGGGGCGCCTGGGTGGTGCAGTCGGTTAAGCGTCCGACTTCAGCCAGGTCACGATCTCGCGGTCCGGGAGTTCGAGCCCCGCGTCGGGCTCTGGGCTGATGGCTCGGAGCCTGGAGCCTGTTTCCGATTCTGTGTCTCCCTCTCTCTCTGCCCCTCCCCCGTTCATGCCCTGTCTCTCCCTGTCCCCCCCAAAAATAAATAAAACGTTGAAAAAAAATTTATATAAAAAAAAAAAGAAAGCACGGAAGGGGGAAAGGGAGGGGAGGGGAGGGGAGGAAGGAAGACGGAAGGAAGGGAAGGAAGCAGGAAAAAGAAAAGGAAAGCCTCTCGGTTTCGTGGGATGGCGTGTGACTTCTGCTCTCAAGTTCCACCAATTAGCTCCGGCGCCTAGATTTTCTTGGCAGCCTTCCGCATCCCATCACAGATGGTGTGGAAAAAGCCTGACTGCTGACTTTCTGGCTCTGCCTTCTTATTTCCTCTCCCCACAGCTAATTTAAGAAAGTCGCCATGATACCAGGACTGAGAGCCCTGCCTCGCTTCCCCCGCCTTCACCTTCTCCAGCCTCCCATAGCCACATCTCCCACGGGGCCCCTCTAGCCCCGGAGCCTGAACTCAGAGCAACAGGAAAAAATCAGCATCCTTAGCCACACGAGCCAGCGTGGTGCGGAATTAAGTTGCAGCCCCAGACGAGGAACCCGTGACCCTGAACTTCTGGGCTCCTGCAAACTCCAGCTGCCTCAAGTCTCAGCACCGCCTGCCCTTGTAGCGTAGATGCACTCCACGGAGGTGAGCTTCTCCTTGGCCCTGCTGACACCCCCCTCGGGTTCCAGTCCCTTACTCACCCTCTAGGCAGGGCCGTGCTAAAGCTTATAGTCCATAAGCCATATCCTGGCTCCTCCAGCCTCCCCCCCGGGGGGCGGGCCACTCATTTCTCAGGCCCATCAGTGAGTAGACAGGATTCAACAACCCTATGTGAACCCGTCTTTGATTACAGGCGCGGCCCGGGGCCAGCGTCCTGCCTGGGAAAGGTCCTAAGCCGCATGCAAGCTTCCTTCACACAGCTTCCAGAACGCAGTGGCTGGCTACCCAGGGAAGGCAAGGTGGAGCAGAAGCCTCTGCTAGATGGGAGAGAGCAGGAGAGATGGGGCGGGACAGGGTCTCAGCGGTTTCTGCTGATGAATATCCAAACTGAGACTGTGGGAATGGAAAGAAAGTGACAGCTTCCCAAGCGCCTCAGGTACTGTGACAAGAACTCCCTCCTGATGGCTGACATGACAGGACCCCGCTGCTGCCAGGGAGGGGCGGGGCACCCTAAGGTCTCTGGGTACCCCAGAATAACAGCTACATTTGGGCCCAGACAGGACCTTTATTAATACAGCTCTGACCCGTGACTCCCCTGCTCAGTGACTCCCGGCCGTTTCTTCCTGCCTGCGAAACAGCTTGCTTGCCAGCTTCCTTCACAATCGGGGATCAGTATTGTGTCACAGCTCTCCAGAGAAACAGAAGCAGGAGGGTGGAGGTGTGTGCACGCGCGTGCATGCGTGGAAAGAGAAGGAGAGACAGAGAGAGGGAGAGGGAGAGATTTTAAGGAATTGGCTCATGGGGATACAGAGACTGACAAGCTCTAAATCCGCAGAACAGGACAGCAGGTTGAGACCCAGAGAAGAGGCGATGTTGCAGTCTTGTGGCAGAATTTCCTCTTCCTCCGGGAAGGCCAGTCTTACTGCCGTTAAGGCCTTCAACTGATTGGATGAGACCCACCCACGATGCTGCTCTGCCCAAAGTCCACCGATTTAAATGTTCATCTCATCTAAAACAAACCTTCACACACAAAAAAAAAACATGTAGAACAACGTTTGATCAAATATCTGGGTACCATGGCGCAGCCAAGTTCACACATAAGATAAACCATCACACACATGGGTTTCCAGCTTCTTTTTCCAATGTGGTCCTTACACGAGCCCCTTTCCTGGCCACTCAGAGGCTAGTAACTATTCCTTGGATACACCAGGCTCTGCGCCTTGTGCATCCCCGAGTCCTCCCAGGACCCTATTTCTCTGTCTTAGCACATTTCATTGTAATGAGATGTTGACCTGCCGGTCTGTCCACCGGATTTTTCTACCTCCTCAAAGACACTTTCAGTCTGATTCATCCTTATTCAGCCAGCATCTAACACAGCAGTTGGAACTCAAAGACCTTCCGGGGATGTTTGTGGAACAAAAGTCAGTCCAGAAAGCTAAAGGCCCACACCAAAGGGGAGGGCTGATGGAATTGACCCTGAAATGGACAAGGAGCCGAGAGCCCGAGAGGCCACAACAAAGCCCAGATTCGCTTCTGGCTCGGGGAAATCTCGGAAGGCTTTCTCACGGGGATGGCTTTTGCGTTGTGCACCGGAGAGTGATGGGATTTCAACAGGTGGGGACGGGGGAAGGGCATTCCAGTGAATGAATGGCTTCAGTTAGGGCACAGACGTGGGAAAACGCAGAGGTGTCCAGGAAAGTGGACAGAGTGGCCGCGGTGTTCTTAGAACCCGGGCTCCGTGCAGGTGGGGTAGGCGGGTGGGGTGGGGGGAAAGAAGCTGGAAAGGCAGCAGGGGCCAGGCTGTTCGGCACGTTCAGGCCGGGCACAGCGCCCTGGATGTATCCAGATGCAGCGGTAAAGCATCGGAGGCCGTCTACGCCGCCGGCAAGAGCGACCTAATGGTTCAAGCTGGGCTGTCACTTCTGCCTCTGCCAGGAAAGTTATTAGTTCGAGGTCGCTAATGTGCGGGTCCTGAGAGGTGAGCTCACTGACGCCCGAGTGAATTAAATGCCCGGGGTGGGCGCCAGAGGCTACCTTCACTATCATTCATTTGCTCACCCTAGCCGGGGCCAGAGACCGGACTGCTCCAGTTGGTGGCGTCATTTAGACATTGTCTGAAGGAAGTGAAGGAAAATGTTCCAGAAGCGGAAAGACCTAAACAATGGCTAAGCTTTAGTCCTGGGTAAAGCTTTAGTCCAGGCCCATCAGTAAGTAGACAGGATTCAACAACCCTATGTGAACCCGTCTTTGATTACAGGCGCGGGGCCAGCGTCCTGCCTGGGAAAGGTCCTAAGCTGCATGCAAGCTTCTTTCACATAGCTTCCAGAACGCAGTGGCTGGCTACCCAGGGAAGGCAAGGTGGAGCAGAAGCTTCTGCTAGATGGGAGAGAGCAGAAGAGATGGGGCGGGAGCAAGCCAAGGGGTGGGTGGAAAGGGCGGCTCTGGGGCCGGGGGAGTGGATGGGGAGGCTGGGGTCGGCCTCTCAGCAGGGTCCGGGGTGCTGGGCTCCAAAGGCCCCAGATGCTGCAGACTCTGGAGGACCGTGGCCTCCCCAGCACCTGGGCCGCCAGCTGCTGGGCCGCTAGGTGCGTGGCTGCGGGGCCAGGCCCGGCCAGCCAGACCCCGGCTCTCTCCGCCAAAGCACCTACAGACAGGCCTGCCAACGGCCTACGGACTGCTCTGCGATGCTAATCAATCCCTTCACTTCCCCAGCCTCCGATTTCCCCCCAGTTCAGTCTCAAATATGATTGCAAAGGAAGAGCTCCCCAAACTCTTCTTTCAAGGGATTTACTGGACCTTCAGCATCCAGAGAAGGAGTCCCCACTATGCCGCTCAACCGTTCCTCGATTTTCGGGGGTCCTGACTCCCAACAGCTGTTGGGAATGCGTTTCCAATGGCCTCGGTTCCGTGCCTGCCCCTCTCCTGAAGGACAAAAGCTCGGGGTGGCAATGGCCGTGTGCCTGTTCTCTGGGTTCCCCCGCCCCCGGTCAGCCAGGTCGCAGGTACGCTCAGTTGGACACTGGGGCTCCCGTGTGGCAGGGCCAGGGCTGGACGTGGGCCCCCGTGTGGTGCCAGGCTCTGTGCCTAAAACACTCACTGCCAATATTTGGGTGTTTAAGGTAAAGACTGCCCTAATCTGCGGGGCCCCAGGCAGTGAGAAGGCAGGTCCCTGACTCTGGCCCTATTTCATTCCTAACTGGGTTTTAAAGCCCAGGGAGGGCTTCTCCCAGGGAGGAAGAAATGAACACAATTACTTTGCCATTTTAAAAAAGGGGGGAAAAAATCCGAGTAGGAAATTAATGAACGCGAGGCTTAGTAAACACAGAAGTATTTTGTTTACTCCTTACAGGCTGCATTTCACAATTATTAGCCTCTCTTTCATAAAATAAAAAAATAAATACGTTTTCATTTAATGCAAAAAACCCCACCTGCTCAAGAGGTGGGCTAAATTGTCTGCCTTCAGCCTTATGAACCTTCACTGAAGCAAACCTTCTCAGGAAGATCATGTGGGAGTTTTTCCAGTAAACCTGCCAGGGGCAGGTGGTTCCAAAAGCTGTGCCAGAGGTCCCCCCGACTCCCTAAGATGAGGCCACGGGACATCCCAAACTCCTCCTCCCGGAAAGAAAACCTACAAAGACTGATTGAACAAAGCAGCGGGGCTGGATTCTGAGCCCTAAGAGCTAAGGAGGGAAGGGGGCCCTGTAAGCAGTTAAGGGCCCTCCTGCTCAGCCACCCTGTCCTCCGGAGCCCCTGGGGCTGTGGAAGGCAGTGTTATAAGGAGAATCACACCAGGTGCTAGAAGCGTAGATCCTTCCTGAGCTATGCTATTCACGGCATCCCCTGACTTAGTCCTCACTGCAGCCCCCTGGGTTAAAGAGGGACCACGATTGTCTCCATTGTTAGCATAAGAAAACAGAGTCCAGCGAGGTTAGGTAACTCGTGCCAGCTCACGTAGCCAGTAGAAGTAGAACCCAGGACTGTCTGTGGTATTGGCACAAAAACAGACACATTGATCAAAGGAATAGAACAGAGAACCCAGAAATGGACCCACAAATATATGGCCGACTAATCTTTGACAAAGCAGAAAAGAATATCCAACGGAAATAGTCTCTTCAGCAAACGGCGCTGGGAAAACTGGACAGCGACATGCAGAAGAATGAACCTGGACCACTTTCTTACACCAGACACAAAAATAAACTCAAAATGGATGAAAGACCTCATTGTGAGACAGGAAACAAAATCCTACAGGAGAAAACAGGCAACAACCTCTTTGACCTCAGCCGCGGCAACTTCTTACTTGACATGTCTCTGGAGGCAAGGGAAATAAAAGCAAAAATGAACTATCGGGACCTCATCAAGATAAAAAGCTTCTGCACAGCGAAGGAAACAACAAATAGAACGGAGAAGATATTTTCAAATAACATAGCGGATAAAGGGTTAGGATTCCAAAATCTAGAAAGAACTTACTAAATCGAACACCCAAAAAACAAATAATCCAGTGAAGACATGGGCGGGAAACATGAATAGACACTTCTCCAAAGAAGACATCCAGATGGCCAAGAGACACAGGAAACAATGCTCAACGTCACTCCTCATCAGGGAAATACAAATCAAAACCACAATGAGATACCACCTCACACCTGTCAGAATGGCTCACATGAACAACTCAGGCAACGACAGATGTTGGCGAGGATGCGGAGAGAGAGGATCTCTTGTGCTTTCCTGGTGGGAATGCAAACTGGTGCAGCCATTCTGGGAAACACTATGGAGGTTCCTCAAAAAATTAAAAACAGAATTGCTGTATGACCCAGCAATTGTACTACTAGGTATTTATCCCAAGGATACAAAAATGCTGATTTGAAGGGGTACATGCACCCCAATATTTATAGTAGCCCTATCAACAGTAGCCAAATTACTGAAAGAGTCCAAATGTCCATCTACTGCTGAGTGGATAAAGAAGATGTAATGTATATATGTGTATGTACATACACGTGTATATATACATACATAATAATGGAATACTACTCAATGATATAAAAAAAAAAAAGAATGAAATCTGGGGTGCTTGGGTGGCTCAGTCGGTTAAGCGTCTGACTTCGGCCCAGGTCGTGATCTCACGCTTTGTGGGTTCGAGCCCCACGTCAGGCTCTGTGCTGACAGCTCGGAGCTCAGAGCCTGGAGCCTGCTTCAGATTCTGTGTTTCCCTCTCCCTCTGCCCCTCCCCTGCTTGCGCTCTGTCTCTCTGTCTCCCAAAAACAAATAAATATTTTTTTTTTAATTAAGAAAAAAAAGAATGAAATCTTACCATTTGCAACAACATGGATGGAACTAGAGGGTGTCATGCTAAGCAAAATAAGACAGAGAAAGTCAGAGAAAGACAGATATCATATGATTTCACTCATATGTGGAATTTAAGAAACACAACAGATGAACATAGGGGAAGGGAAGGAAAAATAAGATACAAACAGAGAGGGAGGCAAACCATTAGACTCTTCAATGCAGAGAACAAATTGAGGGTTCCTGGAAGGGAGGTGGCTGGGGGGATGGGCTAGATGGGTGATGGGCATTGAGGAGGGCACTTCTGGGGATGAGCGCTGGGTATCACTTGTAAGAGATAAATCACTGGGTTCTACTCCTGAAGCCAAGACTATACTGTATGGTAACTAACTTCAATTTAAATTAAATAATAATAATAATAACAACCCAGGACTGCCTATGTCCAGAGCCAGAGACCCTACCTTTAACTATCAGCCTCACACTCCTTTCTATCCAAGCCCTGCCAGTTGGTCACTCAGGAGTGGGAGGACCAGGGCCAGGAACATGGGTCAGCAGAACAGCCATCACCTACGTGTAAGGAGCGAAACACGGACACGGATAGGGGCCGCACATATCCCATTCATTCCTCCAGCGATGATACCAAGGTTAACTGAAACTTCTCTCAGTACCCCTGGGGATGACCCTCATGTTTTGACTGCAGCTAGCCGTAGATAACCTGTTACCCAAATACAGGAGCCCCTCCCTCTACCTGTGATTTTGCTCGCCACCATTTCAGGCACCCACTCGGGGTCCTAAAACGTATCCTCGGTGGATAAGGGGGGGTCTGCTGTATTCCGGGTATTGCAGAGGTAAGCCGAAAACATCAAGCCTGGTGAGACCCAGCATAAGACAGCCAATTTAATCCACGCGGCTCTGCCCTCCTCTCCCTTTCCGCCTGTGCAGGGGAACAGCGTGCATCTACCGACGATGGTAGTTTTCTTCACCTTCTCTACCCTTCTCTGTTGAGCTGCCTGGACAGTTCAAGGAGTGAGAATTATCAGGAACAAACGAAATGTGGAGGAGTGTCCTTTTCAAACGTCTAATCAGTTTTGAAGACCAGCTGAAAAGGCCAGCGCGTAAATCTGCACCCTTTGGCCGGGCTGCGTGAATTTGCCTGTCTTCTAGACGCCCCGTGCAGAGACCTGATAATTGCTGGTCTCTGCCTGGGGATCCACTGAGCTGCCCCAAGTCGGAGGCATCTTCTTCCTCATTCGCTGTCCATGGGTAGGTACCCAATCTGATATGCAGGGCTTATACACAATCAAGCGTAAGTGAACACAGAGCCTCACGCTTAGCATCTTTGTTTCAATCGGTTGAGAGAGCGCGGGAAAGCCGTGCCACCGTTTATGCGATGAAACCTCAGCAAGGCTTCTTCTCAATCCATCTCAAAAAGGAGCCACTCATTTTCTGCAGTGCTACGATTACTTCCCAAAAGCTTGGAGAGAGGGGGAGCCAAATCTTCCAACGGCTGTCTGGGACGGGTTCTAGGATACCTGGTAGGCTTCTTCCTGGCGGGGCGACGAGAAGGCAAATAGTGGCTTCTCGTTACTGAGAGCAGTGGGGTGTCGGGATGGCTCAGCTGCTGGCGGTACTGCAACCAAAGACCGAAGTCTCGAAGTCTCAGAAATCACCTTGTCTCCGGACGCCATTAATCCCTAATGAGAAAACGGCATTCGCTTAGTCCACATAGTCTCTGGGGGAACGCACCTACGGGAAACCTATCCTAACGCACAGAATCCAAATGCCTAGTTGTGGAGAGTCATCTCGTGTCTCGTAGTGGGTGCAGCGGCACCTGTTCCCGGGGCCGCTCCAGTCCCTCCCCCTACCTCTTCCTGGTGGAAACCTACCAGGAGGAGATAGCCCATGCTTTCTCTCTGCTATAACTCAAAAGAATGAAAGAGCACCAGAGAAAGGAGAACTTTGGAGAAACAAGTAAGTAGTGGCCAGAACAATTTATACAAGAGACGCACACTCCAATATTGGTCTACTCCCAAGACCTACAAGCCCTACTTATAAATCAGCAGTTGAATCGCTTGTGAGCGCCTTCACGTAAATAAATGCTGACCGAGAAACATCAGTCCGCAGCAGAAAAAAAAAAATGTTCTTAAGGGACAAGGGGTGATCTAGAGATAGAGAGAAATAATTCATAGCCCTGTTTTCACCAGACCTGCCCCTGCGCGGCCTTGAGTGAGTTGGTGACGCAGGGAATTTAAATATTCATTTGTAGCAGCTATCTATCTACTTTTTGTTTACACCGCAGGACTTCCTTTTGGGAAATGCAGCTCCCGGCCTGCTGAGCTATCTCCCAGGGCTGGCATTCCTGTCATCCTGCCTTCCAGGCACAGGAATGAGTGTGGTCCGCACCCTGCACCCTCGTCGTCTGAGGAAGAGGAAGGCAGCTTCCAGATGGTCTCCAATGATCCTGCTTCCTGGGCTCATACCCTGATGTAGGCTCAGGCACGGCATACCAGAGCTGGTCTGTGTGACCAACAGAATAGGGCAGAAAGGATGGTTTGTCACTCCCAAGATTAGGTTATAAAAGACTGCGGTGTGATACTGGGCTCTCCCCTCCCCTCCCTCCCTTTCCCCTCCCCTCCCTTCCTTTCCTCTCTTCTTCTTTCTCCAATCAGTCACTCTGTGAAGCCAGCTGTCTTTGGAAAGGACATTCATGCAGCCTAAGGAGAGGCCATTCGGTCAGCGAGCCCACAGCCAGTAAGAAACTGAGGCCTACAAGCAACCGCATGGGTGCCCTTGGAAGTGGATCCTCCAACCCCCCAAGAGCCTTGGGAAGACAACAGCTTGACTGCCTCCTTGTGAGAGGCCCAGAGTCAGAACCACCCTACCAAGCTGCTCCCAGGTTCCTGTCCCACCGAAATCACTTGAGATAACAAATGCTTGAAGCTGCTAAGGGTTGGAATAATCTGCTGTGCACCAGTAGGTAACTAATGTCTTGGCCAATCAGATTATACCAAACTCCTCAATACATCAAACACTGTGATTGGTCCAGGGGAAGAAACACAACCTAAGCAGAGCCAATCAGAATCCTTCTCAAGAACTAATATGGAAAACAGGTGACAGGGAGTCAAGCCATCTTCTTTGGAATCTCAACCAGAGGCCCTACTATCTCCCTAAGGAGTATTTGAAAGTGGGAAAGGGGGGACATATTTAATAGGTCACATTTTATGGAATCCCTCGTGTCATTTGACGGCTGGAAGCTAGAGGTGGTAACTGTCCCGCAATGCATGGGAGAGTCCCACATGACAAAGGATTACCAGTTCCAAACTGTCAATACCTCCACAGTGAGAAACCCTGAGCTAGAACCTTCAGTGGATTTGTTTATGCGTTTGTTTATTTATTTAGGCAGGCCGTATGGAGAGATCTTCATTGAGAATGAGGTAAATTTGGATGTCAGCAGAAACCAAGACACACTGAAAGAAGGAAAGAGTCCTGATGACAGAATCTGAGTCCCTGGGTCCACTCTTACCTGAAGCCAGAAGCCGTACCCGTTGATCTTCCTGACTACACGAGCTGAAAAATGTTCTTGTCTGGTTAAAAGAGGTCAAATTGGGTGATTGATGTTTGCCACCCAAAGCAGCAAGACTGCTTCATCATTCAACCAACCATCCGTTCATTCAAGTCATATTTATTGAGCATTTCCTATGTGCAAGTCACTGGTTTACATCCTGGGGATACGTAGCTAAAGAGAGCACATTCCAGAATGACAAGGGATTAACTAACAATTACCATACGTAGCGATGTGTATTCTCTCTCTCTTTTTTTAATGCTAAGAAAATACAAAAGAAGAAAATCAGCTCAGTCTAATGGTAGGAGGAGGCAGTCAGGGAAGATGGTGCTCGGATATAAAAGGAAAGTGACAGAAGAGCCTTGCTTGGTAAACAACAAGTGACTCATTGCACAGGCCAAAGCTTTTGATATAGCCTAGCCCTGGCTATTGAGGCTAAGATCACAGTGATTCGAGAATCACTTACTGGCCATTTGGGAAAACACAAAGTAGTAAGACAAAACAGCATCGATCCAATGAAGTGTCCCTTATAAAGCACTCGGGTCATTCTCTTTGTCCACCTCTTTATGATCTCTAGTATTTCATCTCGAGAAATAAGTCTCTATTATGAAAGCAACTCTGTTTCTTAAAAGCGATAAAGAGAGGAAGACATTCTTTCGCAACCAGACTCAGGTCAAAGTATGAGAAATCATTTTCATTGTAATGTGACCTCATTCCATCTCCTTCCCTCGGTACACGGAATTACCGAGGAAGTTACATGCTGTTAGCAGCTGGGTGGGTTGCCATGATGGTATTTCCTAATTCCAGGAAGAAAAGAAGTAAGGCTGCATGTCAAGGAGGCTCTCAATCTCTTATAAGCACTCAGACTGGGTCTTGGGGATGAGGACAGAAAGGAGTGGACACTGAATTTTTTTCCAGAGACCTCCAAGCATTCCCTGACTAGATCCCCAACCCTGAAATTTCCAGGTCATCAATCAATCACAGCATAATATCAATTAGGGGTCTATGAGGACAAGGCATTATTTCAGGCGCCATAGAAAATGGGGCCAGAGAGACAATGTCCTTGTTCTCAAAGAGCTTACAGTCTTACTGGGGAGGTAATCAGGAAATGACAAGAATCAGATGTGGCAGAACTGACTGACCTACAACAGAATAGTTAGGAGACGGTTCATGGCTGCCTGGTGGGGTCTTGAGCCAGACCTACGGAATGGGTAGAGTTTGGTCAGAAGAGGGAAGGAAGAACACTCCCCCTAGGCCAGAAAGATCAGCACTTGGACAGAGACGATGAAGCAGCCAAACTGAAAAGTTGGAGGGTGTGTGCTGGGAAATAGAATTCGTAAAGCCGCGCAAGCCAGTCTGGGGAGCAGTCAAGGTCAGGGGCCGGCTGTTGATCTGTTGCTCTCAGCCTCAACGCCTCGCTTCTTCAACTGCTCGGTGATAAAGGAGCTGGAAGCAGCTCTCGTTCGCAGCAAATGCAAGCTGTGTCAGCACAGAGCTCTGGGTCCAGCAGGAGGAAGGAGCTCCTCTTTGTGGTTCCTCGTCTGCTGCTGTCTCGTCTCCTCTGGGGCCGCCTGGCTCCCAGTGGCTGGCCCCAGTCCTACACCCAGCAGCCTCCACCCAGCCCCAGCCCCTTGGTTGCCCATGGTGACCACCTGGCCACAGAGCTCCTGAGGTAGCACCCAGCACCCCAATCCTTGCACTGCCCGGCTGGAGAGCAGGCTTCTGACGCCCCTCTGCCTTCTGTGAGCTCTCCTGCCGACCTCCACCCACCTCCACCGCGGACGGGTGTCTCCTTCTTGCCCACCCAGAAGGTTGCGACTGCACCCTCTCCGGCGCCGTCAGAAGCGCAGCCTAAGAGAGGGGTCCCCTTCCAGGCTCTTCCACCGGTGCTCTCCACTAGCCTTATGGTGTTTTGCAGGGGTTTCTTTACCTCCGTGTGACCTCCTCCCCTGTTGTAGTTAATACATCTTCATATTAAGCTTTCCACATTCAACCTACCTTGCGGTTTGTTTTGCATCTGACACAGGCAGGCAGAGGAGTCTAGATGGTGTGCAAGGGACGGGTGGGCCAACAGGTGGGCCTGGGCCCGGGGAGGGGAGGGAGGGGGAGGGGTTATGGGCCGCCTGCCAGGGCGGGGCGCCCTCTTCACACCCCGGGAAGGGAGGGAGCAGCAAGGGGGCACCAGGTCCTGGGGCAGGGGAGGAAGGGACCCCGAGTGAAGAGAAGGTGTCAGAAAGAAGGAGGGAACGTGGCACAACTCATAACTTTGCGGGGGGCTTGTGGGTTTTTGGAATTCTAAACGAATCACGCTGACACAGTTTGGGGATGTTACTGTTCTTTTTAGCAGGGCAGGGTCATTGCATGGGGTTTTTTTTCCCATGGTCATCTACTGCCTTACATTGGTGGGTCAGAGGTCGCCCTGCCCTGTGGTGACACGCCCCAAAGTCAGGAGAAAATGGATGTGTTACCTTTCTCGGGGAACTTCCTGCCTCTAATTTTTTTTTTCTTTTTACACCTATGATCTCAGAACAGTCCCTGAAGGTTAATTAAAAGCTTCAGCCTCTGCTGTGTTGTGCTAAATATATTTGTTGGTTTGGATGTCAACAGCAACTGATATTTGTGAGTAGCTTATGCAACATCAGAAAGTAAATGAAGAGGGAGAAAAAACCTTCAAATACTATACGTCACAGTCCGGTAAATTGCCTCACCTTCAGGGCTAATTAAAATAATCGAATTCCACATAGGAAGCACTTTATTAAAAAGCTTCAGGTGAATAAATATATTTGAACAATGCAGACTTTTTTTTTAAGTTTATTTATTTATTTATTTATTTATTTATTTAAAAATTTTTTTTAGAGTTTATTCATTTTTGAGAGACAGAGAGAGACAGAGCCTGAGTGGGGCAGGGGCAGAGAGAGAGAGGGAGACTCAGAATCCGAAGCAGGCTCCAGGCTCTGAGCTGTCAGCACAGAGCCCGACGCGGGGCTCGAACTCACAAACCGCGAGACCATGACCTGAGCTGAAGTCGGTGCTTAACCGACTGAGCCACCCAGGTGCTTCAGTTTATTTATTTATTTTGAGAGGGAGCAAGAGAGAGCCAGGAAGGGGCAGAGAGGGACAGAGAGGGAATCCCAAGCAGGTTCCACACGGTCAGCCCAGAGCCCGACATGGGGTTCAAACTCACAAACCGTGAGACCTGAGCCAAAACCAAGAGTCAAACGCTTAACCAACTGAGCCATCCAGGCACCCCTCAAACAATGCACACTTAAAAGTTTTTTTTTAATGTTTCTTTCTTTTTGAGAGAGAGAGAGAGAGAGAGAGAGAGGCAGAAAGAGAGGGAGACACAGAGTCCAAAGAAGTCTCTAGGCTCTGAGCTGACAGCAGAGAACCTGACCCGGGGCTCGAACTCACAGACTGTGAGATCATGACCTGAGCCAAAGTAGGCCGCTTAACAGACTGAGCCACCGAGGCGTCCCAACAATGCACACTTTTAAATAAAGTACTCCACTATTCATATTTGTGTATTAGAACATGATCACGTGTTGATTGGGTAATTGACAAATATTATGTGATTAAAAATGATTGTATCTAAGTCTTAAATAAAATCTCTCCCTCCCTCCCTCTCCCTCACACACACACACACACACACACACACACACACACACACACCACCCTGGATGAAAGGCTGAGCAGGCTTATTCATCATACTCTATTCTATACATTAAAAATAAGAATCAGGGTGTTGGTCAAGGGTTTCCATCTCTTAAGCCAGAATGCTCACCTTCATTCAGATCCTAAATCTGATGATGATGATGATGATGATGATGATGATGATGATGATTTTTTTAAAGGCTGCAAAACAAAAACAGAAATTTTCATCAAAACGCACTTTGAGATGATTTTCCCTTGGAAAGCTAGCCCTCCTCAAACTGGTTCTAAACCCCAACACCCGATTTCTCAGGAAGAGGTTCATGCTAATTAGATCTGATTCCCTTGGCTTATCAATAATTAGTTACCATTCAAAACAATTTTCATTAAGTCCTTCTCCCAAGTTCTGAACCTTCCACTTCTATTAATTAGTTAACGATTGTACAAGGTATTAGGGACCCACTTGGAAACGCTGGAGGGAACGTTAGAGTCATTTAGCGCTTGCTTACTTGGCTTCTCAGCAAGTGGATGTGTAGGGAACTAGAACTCTGCTTCAAAAAAATTTTTTTAAATGGCTATTTATTTTTGAGAGAAAGAGAGAGACACAGAGTGTGAGTGGGCCGGGGGGGGGGGGGCCGCAGAGAGAGAGGGAGACACAGAATCCGAAGCAGGCTCCAGGCTCCGAGCTGTCAGCACAGAGCCTGACGCGGGGCTCGAACTCACTGACCGCGAGATCATGACCTGAGCCAAAGCCGGCCACCCAACCGACTGAGCCCCCCAGGCGCCCCTAGAACTCCACTTCAGTGATGTTGTTCGGGAAAGCGGAGGCCAGCGGGCGTCTGCAGGTGCCTCCCGTGGCAGGCACCGTGGTCCCACTGATTCCACCACCCTTGCCCCATCTTCACATCAGGTCCAATGTCATCTGTCATTACCACATCCTGGGGCTGTGTCACCCTTGTTTCCATGCGTGGCTTTGCCTCATGTACTCAGCCTACCCAGCAGCAGGCTGAATGTGTCCAGGAAGCATGCTTGCTTTTGAGCCCGGTTACTAACACTAGCCAGTTCCCTGCCCATGAGTGAATCCAAAGCCCAATAAGGATCAAAAGTAATAGAGGGGGCGCCTGGGTGGCTCAGTCGGTTAAGCATCTGACTCTTGGTTTCGGCTCAGGTCACGATCTCACAGTTTTGTGAGTTCGAGCCCCACATTGGGCTCTGTGCTGGCAGCACGGAGCCTGCTTGGGATTTTCTCTCTCTCCCTCTCTCTCTGCCCCTCCCCTACTTGCGCTGTCTCTGTCTCTCTCAAAATAAATAAACAAACTTAAAAAAAAAAAAAAAAAGGAATGGAAATCCTGTAGAAAACCAGAAGGAGAGAAAACACAGGAAGGATCAATTGTAAGTGGTGAGAGAGGGACAGGTAATCATAACACAGTGTTGTCTCTCTCAAGATTTAGAATCCAAGAATCTCAGGATTAGATGGAACCTTAAAGGTTATCATATTAGGCAAGGTAATAACTGCTAGCTGCTGAAACAAATAAACCTGGAAATCTCAATGACTTCATAAAAAAGAAGTTGAAAGCCTCGAGGGAGGTTGGGAAGGGTATTTGGTTTGACACCTAGGAAGAGAACAGGTTGATGGGCAGCCAGTCAAGCTGTATAATAGAATAGTTCTCTAGGACAATCTTTCATACCTATCTGTAGTCACCTCTAAGCGGATGGCATACCTGTCTTTGAACACGTCCACAGAGGGGCGCCTCATCGCTAGCTGGAAACTCGGTATATACTCAGGGTCCACACACATGGGCAAGTGCAAGGTCCTGCCTGCAGCCAGATAGCTTTCCACATCCTGTGTCGGAAGAGAGATACAGCAGCCGGGTTTAATTCTGAACTGACTCCAGGGTTGTCAGAAATGCAGGCTCTACAATCATGAGACAACTGGGAACTTTGAAAGCTAGTCCAATATTCTTCTGGAAAGGTTTGAGTCAACAGAGATAGAGACCATGGGAATGCAAGCTGGTGCAGCCACCATGGATAACAGTATGGAGGTTCCTCAAAAAACTAAAAATAGAACTACCCTACAACCCAGCAATGGCACTACTAGGCATTTATCCAAAGGATACAGGTGTGCTGTTTCGAAGGGACACGTGCACCCCCAGGTTTATAGCAGCACTATCCACAATAGCCAAAGTATGGAAGTAGCCCAAACGTCCATCGATGGGTGAATGGATAAAGAAGATGTGGTTTATATATACAATGGAGTATTACTCGGCAAGCAAAAAGAATGAAATCTTGCCATTTGCAACTACATGGATGGAACTGGAGGGTATTATGCTAAGTGAAATTAGAGAAAGACAAATATCATATGACTTCACTCATATGAGGACTTTAAGAGACAAAACAGATGAACATAAGGGAAGGGAAACAAAAATAAAAACAGGGAGGGGGAGAAAACAGAAGAGACTCTTAAATATGGAGGACAAACAGGGTTACTGGAGGGGTTGTGGGAGGGGGGATGGGCTAAAAGGGTCAGGGGCACTAAGGAATCTACTCCCGAAATCATGGTTGCACTCTATGCTAACTAATTTGGATGTAAATTTAAAAAAATAAAAAATAAAATTAAAAAAAAAAAAACCGAGAGAGAGACCAAGAGCACTTCTGGAGTATCTAAGGCTGAGTGAGGACTGCTAGGCTATTGGTAAAAATCACCTTGTAAATCAATTCTCGTGTACTCAATTGTTGGCAGAAACACTGAGATGCTTTGTAACCTGTAAAGGTCTAGACACAGGTAAACAACTATTGTTGCTAATTTGTATCAGCAGGTACGTATTCATTCGAATGGGTTGTGTAATAGGTTTATTAGTGAATTCATTATTCCTTGGGAAGACTAAAGAAAAAAATCACACACACACACACCCCTAGCATGTCTTGCCTTGCCTTTATTCTGTAAATGCTGTCACGATCATGTCTGTAGACCCTGACTTCTCCTCCAGGGTTCCCAATGCTGTGCCGCAGCCCTAAGCATGTGGGTCTTGACTCCCCGTACAGGTTACTGTAACTAAATGTGATCGATCCTCTTGTGACAAATTGTCACCTTACTGGTGTTTATTTGCAGCACGCGACGGACAGATTTTTCTCTCCTTAAAAACAACAACAACGCCCTTGATGCCGACATTTATTTCTCTGGCTTCCAAGGTGGTATTTTCCACACCACCAGAAGAATCTTCGCATGCTATGTGAGGCTGACGGCTGCTTCAAAGGGCTCAGTAATACTGAATACAAATGTCTGAGGAATGCATTTTTTTTTGTATCAAGCCCACAAGAATTTGTACGACAGGAAAAGAGGGAAAAAAATTTTTTTGTAAAAAGCTCAGAGCACTGGAGCGCATTCCAGGTAACCTAATAACAGCTTTATGCGGTAGGGCAGGTAAAGATCCACGTGCCCATTTTACAAGCAGAGAAAGAAAAACCCAGGAAAGGCTTTCCCAAAGCCCAGTGGCACATTGTGCAGGAGAAATGAGGGGGACAGGTAGCTCAGAGCCCGCTGCGGACAAGTGCCTCAAAGCAATTTCTGACGATGATGGGAAATTAAGGGCCTCTGAATCAAGGCAGAGAAAGTTATCAGCACCCCTAATTTTCTTTACTGACTCTCTAGACTATGCCTTTATCTCAGAGAGATGTTTCAGAGGGCAAGAAAGAACTTGCTAACCAGCAGTGAAACTGAATCAGTAATCAAAAACCTCCCCCAAAAACAGAAATTCAGGACCAGATGGCTTCAGAGGCAAATTCGACCAAACATTTAAAGAAGAGTTAGCAGGTGTTCTTTTAAAATTTTTTAAATGTTTGTTTATTGTTGAGAAACAGAGACAGAGCATGAACAGGAGAGGGGCAGAGAGAAGGGGAGACACAGAATCCGAAGCAGGCTCCAGGCTCTGAGCGGTCAGCACAGAGCCCGACACGGGGCTCGAACTCACGGACCGTGAGATCATGACCTGAGCCGAAGTCGGTCGCTTCACCGACTGAGCCCCCCAGGCGCCCCTAACACCTATTCTTAAACACCAGAGGAAGGAAAACTTCCAAGTTCATTTGAGGCCAGAGATCACCCTGATACCAAAACCAGATAAAGACACCAGCAAAAAAGAGAACTACAGGCCAATATCTTTCATGAATATAGGTAAAAAAAAAATCCTCAACAAGATATTAGCCAACTGAATGCAACAATGTATTTAAAAAATAATACACGTCACAATCAAGTGGGATTTATTCCTGGGATGAAAGGGTGGTTCAGTATTTGCAAAATAATCAACGTGATACGTCACATCAATAAGAGAAAGGATAAAACCATATGATCATTTTGATAGACGCAGAAAAGCATTTGACAAAGTACAATATCCATTCATGACTAAAAAAAAAAAAAAACCTCTGCAAAGTAGGTCTAGAGAGAACACACCTCCATGTAATAAAGGCCTTATGTAAAATACCCATAGCCAACACCAGCCCCAAAGGTGAAAACCTGACAGCGTTTCCCTTAAGATCAAGAAAAAGACCAGGATGTCCACTCTTGCCACTTTTGTCCAACATAGTATTGGAAGTCCTAGCCACAGCAAGCAGCCAACAGAAAGAAATAAAAGGCACCGAAATCAGCAAGGAAGAAGTCAAGCATTCGCTATTTGCAGGTGACATGATACTATGTATAGAAAACCTGAGAGACTCCCCAGAAACTGCTAGAACTGATGAATGAATTCAGTGAGGTCCCAGGATACAAAATCAGCGTACAGAAATGTTATGTTCCTATCCACTAATAACAAACTGGCAGAATGTGAAATTAAGAAAACAATCCCATTTACGGTTGCACCAAGAACAACAAACTATCTAGGAATAAACTTAACCAGAGGTAACAGACCTGTACTCTGAAAACTATAGCGCTGACGAAAGAAATTCAATGCAATACAAAGAAATGGAAGGATATTCCGTGCTCGTAGATTGGGAGAACAAATATTGTTCAACTATCTATACCGCCCAAAATAATGTACAGATTTAATGCAGTCTCTATCAAAACACCAACAGCATTTTTCACAGAAACAGAACAGTCCTAAAATTTGCATGGAACCACAAAAGACCTCCAGTAGCCAAAGCAATCTTGAAAAAGAAAAACAAAACTAGAGGTATCACGATCCCAGATTTCAAGTTATATTACAAATTGGTAGTAATTAAAACAGTATGGTACTGGCCTAAAAAGAGACACATGGATCAACGGTATAGAACAGAAAGCCCAGAAATAACCCATAATTATATGGTCAATTAATCTTCGACAAAGCAGGAAAGAATATCCAATGGGTGAAAAAAAACAGTCTCCTCAACACATGGTGTTGGGAGAGCTGGACAGCTACGTGCAAAAGAGTGAAACTGCACCACTTTCTTACACGATACACAAGAATAAATTCAAAATGCATTAAAGACCTAAATGTGAGACCCGAAACCATTAAAAACCCTAGAAGAGAGCCCAGGCGGTAAGGTCTCAGACATCAGCCATAGCAGCATTTTTCTAGATATGTCTCCTGAGGCAAAGGAAACAAAAACAAAGATAAACTATCGGGACTCCATCAAGATAAAAAGTGTCTGAGCAGTGAAGGAAACAATCAACACAATTAAAAGACAATCTACTGGGGGCGCCTGGGTGGCGCAGTCGGTTAAGCTGGGGGCGCCTGGGTGGCGCAGTCGGTTAAGCGTCCGACTTCAGCCAGGTCACGATCTCGCGGTCCGGGAGTTCGAGCCCCGTGTCGGGCTCTGGGCTGATGGCTCAGAGCCTGGAGCCTGTTTCCGATTCTGTGTCTCCCTCTCTCTCTGCCCCTCCCCCGTTCATGGTCTATCTCTCTCTGTCCCAAAAACAAATAAACGTTGAAAAAAAAAAAATTTTTTTTTTAAATAAAAAAAAAAAGACAATCTACTGAACGGGAGGAGATATTCTGAAGTGATAAATTTGATAAAGGGTGAGTATCGGAAACATACAAAGAACTGATACAGCTCCACACCCAAAAATCGAATGACACACACATGAAAAGTTGCTCAACGTCACTAATCATCAGGGGAATGCAGTCAAAACCACAATGAGATATCATCTCACGCCTGTCAGAATGGCTAAAATCAACACAAGAAATAACAGGTGTTGGCGAGACTGCAGAGAAAAAGGAAACCCCATGCACCGTCGGTGGGAATGCAAACTGGTGCAGCCCCCTGTGGAAAACAGAGTGGATATTCCTCAAAAAGTTAAAGATGGAGGGATGCCTGGCTGGCTCAATCGGTTAAGCGTCTGACTTAATCTTGATTTCAGCTCAGGTCACAATGTTGCAAAGCTCATGGGATGGGGCCTCGAGTTGGGTTCTGTGCTGACCCCAGGAAGCCTGCTTGGGATTCTCTCTTCCTCTCTCCCTGCCCCTCCCCCACTCACACACATGCATGCTCACTCTCTCTCAAAAATATACTTAAAAAAAGATGTAGTATCTATATACAATGGAATATTACTCAGCCATAAAAAAAGAATGCAATCTAGCCATTTGCAACAACATGCACAGAGCTGGAATATAATGCTAAGTGAAATAAGCCAGTCAGAGAAAGATGAAGACCATATTATTTCACTCATATATGGAATTTAAGAAACAAAACAAATAAGCAAAGGGTGGGGGGGGGGTGGAAAGAGAGAGACAGAGAGACAAACCAAGAAACAGACTCTTAACTATAGAGAACAAATTGGTGGTTACCAGAGGGGATGTGGGTGAAGTAGGTGATGGAGATTAAGGAGGGCATTTGTCATGACGAAGTAAAATAATGAAATAAAATAAAACAAAATAATAAACATCACAAAAGGACAAGACTTGCTGTTCCGTAACAAATGGGCATGGAGCAAACATACACTTAGAAAGGGACTTTTATGGGGTGCCCGGGTGGCTCAGTCGGTGAAGTGTTGGACTTCGGCTCAGGTCACGATCTCACAGTTTGTGAGTTCGAGCCCCGCGTCGGGCTCAGCGCTGACAGCTCAGAGCCCAGAGCCTGCTTCCAATTCTGTGTCTTCCTCTCTCTCTGCTCCTCCCCCGCTCATGCTCTGTCTCTCTCTCTCCTTCAAAAATAAAGAAAAACATTAAAAAAATTTTTAAAAAAAGAAAGGGACTTCTATGATTATTATACAGAGAGACTGAGGCAGAGAAAGCAGACGGCTTCCTCTGAACACAGCCAGACAGGAACTGGGTTCTGATTCCTCCCCCACCCTGTCTCAAGGCTGAACCTGTCTTCCAACCCCTCACTGTCAACAGAGAACAGACAGGCAGGAGTAATCACTGTTTGGGTAAAGTCTGTGTCATATCTGCTCAGACTCTGCTAGGAGATCATCTCACTGACGTTTTGATTTCTAAAATGTCAAAACATGTAAAGGATCAGGGAGTTCAAATTAAGTCTCGGGCGAGTTGGAGAAAATTGTCAGTTTTTAAGAAAGAAGGAAATTAAAATAAAATAAAATAAAATAAAATAAAATAAAATAAAATAAAATAAACCCCGCTTAGCATCTCTCACACAACAGCGGGAGCCACGGTCAGCAGGGCACCGTCTTCAGTGACAAGATCGGACGGCCACCCTGCAAAGGCTTCCCAGCCACCCCCAAAGCATTTGGTGAAGGAGATCACCCACAGCACCGGCTCTGGGAAAGGTCTGTGGCGGACGCGGAGAGGGAGAGTCCTTGAAATAAAACGTGTATCACGGGAACATTCGAGTGAGGGTGTGAGACAGGATGGGAATAACTCTACTTACAGAGACCTTCCCTCCACCCTAGGGGACCCATGGAGCCTAAGAAGGCACTTATTCCTTGGAAGAAAGGAAGAAAGAGAGTGAAGCAGGGAAGAGGGAAGGCATATGAATCTCCATCATTCCTGTCTGGGAGAGGAACGGAGGGGAAGGGAAGGACGGGATGGGAATCCACCCTAAACGATAAAGACGTCACCCAAGACCTGGGAGGCACCTTCCCAAGACACCTGCTTCACCTGCTTTGCTCGCCAGGCCTCACTTAGGCGCAGAGAGAACGAGATACAAGAATCCCAGGGAGGGGCCCCTGGGTGGCTCAGTCGGTCGCGTGTCTGACTCTTGATCTCGGCTCAGCTCATGATCCCACTTGGAATTCTCTCTCTCTCTCTCTCTCTCTCTCTCTCTCTCTCTCTCTCTCTCTCAAATAAATACATACTTACATGAGTACATAACTACATAAATAAAAAACAAAAGAATATTTTTAAAACGAATCCCAGAGAACAAATAAGTGAGTAAATCTTTTCGTATTAAAATACAACCAATAGACTAAGAAAACGAGTTTTGACGAACTGTTACAGATTGCGTCTTCAACTCCGGCTTTGCAGAGAGCATGACAGCTTCACTGTCAAAAGAGCACAAAAGGCAGATCTGGGCGTGGAGCTGACGGCCACGTGGTGGCGGGAGGAGTCCAACGGGGTGACAAATGGGGGTGCCCACCAAAGGGGAGGACAGCACAGGAGACGCCGTGTCCAAACGGCACGTGCGGGGCTGGTGTGGACTCCTCCACTCGTCTTACATTTTCAGGTCAGTCTGAAGACAGATATGGAGGATTTCCTGAAAAAGAAAATAGGTTTTTGGGGGGAGTCAAATCTCAGCAAAGTGCAGAGTGTGGGACTCAGAAAGACCCCATTCCCAGGTGCACATCACCTCCTGTGCTCTGGGCTTTCACTGGTCTCCTGTGGAGTCACAGTGGGATCCGTCTCTTGTTTGGGACAAAGAGTTAAAAGAGCCTTGAAATTCTACAGATGAGTCCTTCTTGGAGCAAAAAGAAGACACCAATTTTCTGCTGGAAGGGCATCCCTCAAATGTAGGGAAGTAGGTGTCCGTGGTCCTTAATTTTACGCCGTGTGAAAGGAAGCCCCGCGTCGAGCAGGAAGCGTGGCTACGTGCCCGTGACCATGAATGCCAACACCCGAGTGATTCTCTCAGCGCTGCCCTGAGGACTTAACCACCGGAGAGCTACGGGCTGGGCACCCACCCTCACCTGGAAAGTCGCCTGGAGTCCTCTGTTCGGGTCATAGCACCGGAATCTTAATACGAGGATTTTTCCATTTCGCTCCTGCTCCGAACACGTTCCCATGGAGGAAGACACTGGTGCAAGAACAGCAGGTTTTTCTGAGAAAAGTCGTGGCAGCTGGGTAGTGTTTCTCACAGCTGTCAATGGCTCCTCACCGTTCATACCTGCGAGGCCTGGCATTTTCCGTTGCTATGGAGATTTGCAGTGGGTTGAGGAAACGCACTGACTTGTGCTTTCACTCTGGAATTTGAAAGGAAAATGTGTATTCTGGAGGCACCTGGGTGGCTCAGTCAACTGAGCGTCCAGCTCTTGGTTTCGGCTCAGGTCATGGTCTCACGGTTCGTGGGATCCAGTCCCATGTCGGGCTCCGTGCGGACAGCACGGAGCCTGCTTTGGGTTCTCTCTCTCCCTCTCTCCCTCCCTGCCCCTCCCCTGCTCACGATTTTTCTCTAAATAAATAAATAAACAAACATTAAAAAAAAGAATACACTGATCTAGGCCTTGGGTATCACACAGCTCTATATAGATTAAGAGATCCAGTAAGCCAGGCGTCTAGGCTTATTCTTCAAATCTTTCCATTCACGTTCCCCCAGCTCGCTGATTTCCAGCAACAAAATCCAGCAAAAAGTCTCTTTTATCAGGATAATTTAGAAGACAGACCTCTGCAACTGGCTTCCATCACTAGCAACTTCCGGGATAATTCCCAGTCTTCAGCCTAAACTCCCTTTGTCATCCAAACGTGAGCTCCTGGGCACAACTGCATCATGACTGTGGCATATGACCCGCCCTGGAAATGTCATGGGACGTGAAATGAGGGGGAAAAAATGGCCCCTCGACACTATTTCCCCTACAAAGCTCCACAGCCCAAAGCATCTTTCTTCACAGTTAGTCAACCAATACCGAGCAAATGTCTTCAACTGGCAGAGGACTGAGTCCAAGAGCTTATGTGACTCACAGCACAGCCTTCCGGGAGCAGGAGTTCATATTCTCGCGCCCCAACTAACAAAAGAATGATACAGGATGAAAGAAACAGGCTGTCTGAAAGACATTTGGAAAATCCTGGCAGATATAAAGAAAAAACTAAAATGGCCTTACTCTACGATCTGTCAATAACTACCATTAACATGCGGCCTTAACCCACTCCTCCGGCTTTTTCTGTTTTTCCCCCCACAGTTGAAAATTGTACTGAATGTGTATACATTTATGTCTTGTTTATTTTCCTTTCAACATTGCAAGAAGAATAGTCCCTCTATCACCACAGAAACCCCGTGGGCACAACCTTTTCCTAATGAATCGTTTCGCCTTGGTCCTCCTATGATAGACTCATTTATCCCATTTTTGTTGCAAAGTTTCATTAGGTTCTGATTAAGTGATGCTCTGGGGTTGCTGAATCGTGTGCGATTTTGTTTTAAAATCTTGGGTATATGATGGACGGTGGGGGACCATCCACACACACACTCAAGGTTCAGAGGGCGAGCAGCTGACGTTGATGGGGAAGAATCCGCCCTTCAGATTGGAAAAAGTGCCAGAGTGTCAGACTGGCAAACGCAGAGGCAAGGGGACAGCAGAGGGATTATTGAGAAAATCAAATTAACTGCTGATCCGAAGCCCAGATTCTCCTTCTACTAAGTACAATCAAGTCCAAGAATCTCTAGTTAGAGGAAAACACAGTTGGTAGGCAGTAGTCCTCCATGGAGCTAAACTCAGGAAAGTTTGAAGGATCTGAAATTTGGGGTTAACACGAAGACGCGTTCCTTCTAAGCCCAGACGTGGGGAATGCCAGGGTTCGATGAGCAACAGCTAAAAAGGGCTAAGGAATACTGCACATGGCTATTAATCGTAATTAGGCTTTTATATCTCTTGAATCTGGTTGAATCACAGGGTGATTGACTGGCGTTGTTGCGGGTTGAATCATGTCCCCCCCCCCAAAATTCATGTTGACATCCTAGCTCCTGTAACCTCAGAATATGCCTGTATTTGCAAATAGGGTGGTTGCAGATGTCATTAGTTCAGATGAGGTTACGTTGGAGTAGGGTGGACCCTAACCAACGTGACCAGTGTCTTTATGAAAAGGGGAAATTTGGACACAGAGACGGACACACAGGGGAACACCACGTACAGACCGGAGTTACACGGCCACAAGCCAAGGCAGTGCTTGAACCTGGGAGAGGGGGAGGGTGGCCCCGCGGTCACCTTGATCTCAGACCTCTGGCCTCCAGAACTACTGTTGGAGCCGCTCTGTTTGCAGTGTGTTGTCACAGTAGCCCCAGGAACACAGAATACAGAAGGAATCCTGGGAGTGATTTCATCCAATTTCCTATTTAACGCGGATCTTCCTCCCCGTATGGATAGACGCTCACTTCCGCCAGCCTCTGGCAGAATGCGGAGGCCACTGTTCTTGGGGTAACACATTCAACTGAATGGTTCCAGTTATTTCATTGTGTGGGGTATCATGCTTTTGCGATATAATTATTTGCAACACTAGTTAACATGAAGTTGCCCCCTTTTCATTTCTTATATAAAGTGCTATTAACATGCAAGAAAAAGGCGATGCGTAGAAAAGTCTGTGCGCATCGCCGGCTCAGCCTATAACCAAGGCCCCATTGTTCGCTCGGAGGTAACAAAAGTACTCGGTGCTTGGATGGAGGCTCTGGCCTCCCTAATACGAACTAAAAAGCCAAGAGCACACTTTACACTCCCTTCTGTGGCTTGCAGAGCCCGCTGCCCGACCCAGCGCCCACGAGGAACAAATCAATGCTAACAGGCTGGCCGACTGAGTCATGAGAAGCCCAACTCGCGAGCCAGAGCGCAGCATCTCCCTTTCCTGCCAGAATAGAACAGGGACGGAAACAGAGCTGTGAGTCACAGAGTAATGCTGGCAATGGGAAAATCCCACTGGAATAGTCGAGGGGACGGGGGCAGCATCTTTGATGCGTTCCGTGACCTTCTTTCTTTCCAACCAGCCACGTTTCCGAAAGGACCGGAGAGCTAGAATTCCTGCCATCTCCCCTCAGCCCATTCAACAACAGCATTTGTCGCGCACATGTGCGGACCATCTGCCCCAAGGAGAAACTGCTCGAGCCACAGGGCTGATTAACTCTTATGAGCTACGAGTCGGTGCCTGGAGGCTAAGTGACTCAGGAGAGATCAGTGCTTTAGGAAGAAGTGGCAAGTAGATTGCATGTCCCGAATGCCTGGCTCGGGATGCTGATGAAAAATCCTGTCCCTACTTGGTCATGTTCCTCTGCGCCCCACCCCCCCAAAACCCAGTGATGAGATCAAGCCATCTCATAGTGGAAAGCAGAGTCTGTATTTTCCCACACACACACACACACACACACACACACACACACCCAGACCTATTAAGAATGTTCCAAGCCCCTTTCCACTCTGTGCACCTAGACCTCTCGTCTCCCACACTCACGTTTAGTGTAATTCAGCAAATGCTCACTGGGTGGTGTTTACGCCGGGCAAGCCCCATGCTAGGAGCTGTGGAAGCTACAAAAATAAGACCCAATGCCCTGAAGGAGCTCGGGGAGGAAGCAAGACGATCCCTCTGTCTTCACGTGCTGGCACCAGTCCCTAGGCTGACGTTTCTATCTCTTTTTCATATGGGAGCCGGGGAGACCGAAGTTCCTATTCTGGCACCAGTGCCTGCTCGCTGTGGAACACGAGGCCAAATCCTAGGGAGGATTTCACCAAATTTGACAAACCGAATTAGAAATTCATAAGAGAAGCAAAGGACCGGGACTAGCTGAGACACCTGTAAAGGCGATAGCCAATGTGAGGGGTCTTTCACTGCAAGATACCACACTCATAGCCGTGTAGAACTGCTGTGATTAAAGCAGTGTGGTCAATGGGGTATCGCAGCAGAAGAGAACAAGTAGAACAGCAATGCCCAAGAGAAAGCCGGCGGGAAACACACAGCCATGGGAGAGCCTGTTATGTGACCAACGTGGCATCATCAATGGGAAATCACGGACTCTTCGAAAAACAGCGTTGAGACAGTTGATTAGTCCAAGAAAAAAATTCGTTTCATTCACTAAATACAGCTGTTTTCTTCTCCTTCTGGGCACAGGAGGGAGTTGCATCGTCCCGAACCCTCTGAAACTAGACATGATTATGTGACTCGCTTTGGCCATGGAAAGGTGATCAGAAGACACACGTGTCCCTTCACGCATGGCCCTAAGCACCAGTATGAGACTCACCGCATTCACCCCCTTTATTCAGGGATCCCAGAGGCCCCTGTCTAGATAAGCCCCCAGCATCCTGGGTCCCCCAGGGGCTACGATGAGCAAAGACCCTGCACTCCCACAGTGGACGACAGTATAAATGAGACATAAATTTGGGGTTAAACCTCTGGAATTCGGGTTTATTTCTGCAGTACAACCTAGCCTCTCCTACTACAAAAAGAACCCAAAATTATACTTGCATGGATTAAAAACCCAGATATGAAAACTCTAAAATTTTTAGAAAAAGATACAGGCAAAGATCTTTATGAGCTCAGAGTATGGGAGGACTCTGTAAAAGTTTTTAAAAATTATCAGCCATAAAGGAAAAGATCAACGTATTGACCTCATCCAAGTTAAAGTCTTCTGTTCATTAGAAAACACCATACATAGGGGCGCCTGGGTGGCTCAGTCGGTTGAGCGTCCGACTTCCGCTCAGGTCATGATCTCGCGGTCTGTGAGTTCGAGCCCCGCGTCAGGCTCTGGGCTTATGGCTCGGAGCCTGGAGCCTGCTTCCAATTCTGTGTCTCCCTCTCTCTCTGTCCCTCCCCCATTCATGCTCTGTCTCTCTCTGTCTCAAAAATAAATAAACGTTAAAAGAAAAAAACGAAAAAAAAAAAAAAAGAAAACACCATACATGGAACAGATAAGCAACAGACTGGAAAGGGGATTTGCAGTGTGCGTAACAGCTCAGAGGTGAGTGTTGAATGTGCATAAAAACACTCTGAAGATCAATAAAGAAAAGACAAATGAGCCAAAGGGAAAAATAAGCAAAAATATGAAAAGACAAGGAACAGAGAAAACTACTGAAATCATCTAACCATTGAAGAAATGCACAGTAGCGTGATTTAAGCCATTTCACATAGTCGGTTTAGCAAAAATTAAAATTGCCACAACACCTCATATTGTCAAGGATGTGAGGAAGAACTTCACAGAAGAGCAATTTGGACAAATCTAGTGAAGTTGAGTACACTTGCCTTTCAAGGCAAGAATAGTCACTCTTCTCAGTGCATTTCCTAGGAACCCCTGCACTTTTGCACCAGGAGATGGGTAGTCAGGAACACGCTTTGTGGGCTTGTTTTTAATGGCAAACAATTAGAAACGATTCCAATATCCACCCCCAGCAGAGTAGATGAGTAATTTGTGATATATATGGTGGGATATTCACAACCACGTGCATCCACGTGGATAAATCTCGAAAACACAAGCCAAACAGTTAAGTTGCAGACAGTTGTGTGCTATGGGTGCCATTTATACAAAGTTTGAAACCCTGTACGCTTTCATAGAGACGTACATAAGCAGCACACGGTGAGAGTATGAAAGCCTGCAAGGGAACGATACACATAATCAGAGGGAGAGGATAATGGAGTCAGGAATGTAGGTTTCCAATGGGTCTCGCTTTAATTATTAAGAAAAATTGAAACTCATATGGCACAACTTTAGATTGGGTTGAGGGGTGCTTGGGTGGCTCAGTCGGTTGAGCGTCCAGCTCTTGGTTTCCGCTTCGGTCATGATCGCACAGTTTCACGGGTTCGAGCCCCATGTCGGGCTCTGCGCCGACCGCGTGGAGCCTGCTTGGGAGTCTTTCTCTCCCTCTCTCTCTGCCCTTCCTCCACTGGCGCTGTCTCCGTCTCTCCCAAAATAAATAAATGAACTTTAAATAAATAAGTAAAGAAAGAAAGAAATACATACATGTATCCTAAAAAATTTTTAAAGAAATAAAAAGAAGACAACAATGAAATTGGCCTCATTGATCGACTCGTCATGAATGATTTCTCTGTAGCTTGTGATGCCGTTTGACAGCATTTTACCCACAGTAGAACTTCTTTCAGAACTGGAGTCTGTCTTCTCAAACTCTTCTTTTTCAACTAAGTTTACATAACATTCTAAATCTTTTGTTGTCATTTCGACAATCGTCACGGCATCGTCACCAGGAGAAGCTTTCATCTCAGGAAACCTCTTCCTTTGCTCGCTCACGACAAGCGACTGTCATCCTTCAAGTTTTATCATGGCAGCAACTCAGTCCCATCTTCAGACTCTAGTTCCTTCTTTTTTAATGTTTATTTTATTTTGAGAGGCAGAGAGAGAGAGAGGGTGTGTGCATGTGAGTGGGGGTGGGGCAGAGAGAGAGAGAGAGACTCCCAAGCAGGCTCCACACTGTCAGCTCAGAGCCCGATGCAGGGCTCAATCTCACAAAACATGAGATCATGACTTGAGCCAAAATCAAGAGTCTGGCGCTTAACCAAGTGAGCCCCCCAGGCGGCCCGAGACTCTACTTCTAACTGTAGTTCTCTTGCTGTTTCCATCACATCTACGGTTACTTCCTTCACTGAAATCCTGAACCCCTCAAAGTCATCCATGAGGGTTGGCATCAACTTCTTCCAAACTCCTGTTCACGTTGAGATCTTAACCTCTTCCTAGAAATGATGAACGTTCTGAAAGGCATTAGAATGGTGAATCCTTTCCACAAGGTTTTCGATGGACCCTGTCCAGATCCATCAGAGGAATCACTATCTATGGCAGCTACAGCCTTGTGAAATGGATTCCTTAAATACTAAGACTTGAAGGCCACAATGACTCCTTGATCCACGGGCCGCAGAATGGGTGTCGTGTCAGCAGCATGAAAACAACACTAATCCCCTCGTCCACCTCCATCTGAGCTCTTGGGTGAACAAGTGCATGGTCAATGAGCAGTAATATTTTGAAAGGAATCTTTTTTTCCTGAGCAGTAGTCTCCACAGGGGGCTTAAAATATTCAGCAAACCATGTGGTAAACAGATTTGCTGTCCTCCAGGCTTTATTGTTCCCTTTAGAGAGCCCAGGCAGAGTAGGTCTAGCATAATTCTTAAGGGCCCTAAGAGTTTTGCTGTGGACTGGCTTCAGCTTAGAGTCAGCAGCTGCATTACCCCTAACAAGAGAGTCAGCCTGTGCTTTGAAGCCGGGCATTGACTTCTCCTCTCCAGTTATGAAAATCCCACATGGCGTCTTCTCCCAGTAGGCGGCTGCTTCATCTACATTAAAAATCTGTTGTTCCGTCCTAAATGTGAGACAGGAAACCATCAAAACCTTAGAGGAGAAAGCAGGAAAAGACCTCTCTGACCTCAGCCGTAGCAATCTCTTACTCGACACATCCTCAAAGGCAAGGGAATTAAAAGCAAAAGTGAATTACTGGGACCTTATGAAGATAAAAAGCTTCTGCACAGCAAAGGAAACAACCAACAAAACTAAAAGGCAACCAACGGAATGGGAAAAGATATTCGCAAATGACATATCGGACAAAGGGCTAGTATCCAAAATCTATAAAGAGCTCACCAAACTCCACACCCAAAAAACAAATAACCCAGTGAAGAAATGGGCAGAAAACATGAATAGACACTTCTCTAAAGAAGACATCCGGATGGCCAACAGGCACATGAAAAGATGTTCAGCGTCGCTCCTTATCAGGGAAATACAAATCAAAACCACACTCAGGTATCACCTCACGCCAGTCAGAGTGGCCAAAATGAACAAATCAGGAGACTATAGATGCTGGAGAGGATGTGGAGAAACGGGAACCCTCTTGCACTGTTGGTGGGAATGCAAATTGGTGCAGCCGCTCTGGAAAGCAGTGTGGAGGTTCCTCAGAAAATTAAAAATAGACCTACCCTATGACCCAGCAATAGCACTGCTAGGAATTTATCCAAGGGATACAGGAGTACTGATGCATAGGGCCACTTGTACCCCAATGTTCATAGCAGCACTCTCAACAATAGCCAAATTATGGAAAGAGCCTAAATGTCCATCAACTGATGAATGGATAAAGAAATTGTGGTTTATATACACAATGGAATACTACGTGGCAATGAGAAAAAATGAAATATGGCCTTTTGTAGCAACGTGGATGGCACTGGAGAGTGTGATGCTAAGTGAAATAAGCCATACAGAGAAAGACAGATACCATATGGTTTCACTCTTATGTGGATCCTGAGAAACTTAACAGGAACCCATGGGGGAGGGGAAGGAAAAAAAAAAAAACAGGTTAGAGTGGGAGAGAGCCAAAGCATAAGAGACTGTTAAAAACTGAGAACAAACTGAGGGTTGATGGGGGGTGGGAGGGAGGAGAAGGTGGGTGATGGGTATTGAAGAGGGCACCTTTTGGGATGAGCACTGGGTGTTGTATGGAAACCAATTTGTCAATAAATTTCATATATAAAAAAAAAAAATCTGTTGTTCCGTGTGGCCACCATCATTAGCTACCTTAGCTAGATCTTCTGGAGAACTTGCAGCCTCTACATCGGTGCTTCTTTGTTATGGAGATAACTTCATCTTGTGCTTCTTTGTTATGGAGATAAGATGGCTTCTTTCCTTAAACCTCAGGTTCACTGGCTTCAAACTTTCCCGCAGTAGCTTCCTCACCTCTCTCAGCTTTCACAGAACTGAACAGAGTTAGGGTCTTACTCTGGAGTAAGGCTTTGGCTTAAGGGAATGTTGTGGCCGGTTTGATCTTCTGTCCAGACCACTAAAACCATCTCCATATCAACAATGAGGCTGTTTTTGCTTTCTTATCGTCTACGTGTTCACTGGAGTAGCACTTTTAATTTCCTTCATAGAACTTGCCCCCTTCGTGCACAACTTGACAAACTGGGCCAAGAGGCCCGGCTTTCAGCCTATCCCAGTTTTCAATACGGCTTCCTCACTGAGCTTGATCATTTCTAGCTTTTGACTTAAAGTAAGAAACTTGCCGCACTTCCTTTCACTTGAATACTTAGAGGCTATTGTAGGGTTATTAACCGGCCTCAGTTCAAAACTGTTGTGTCTCAGGGACTAGGGGAGCCCAAGGAGGGACACAGAGGGAGGAAACAGTGAAGCAGTCTGAACACACACAACATTGATCAGTTACGTTTGCTGTCTCGTAAGGGTCCGCTTTGTGGTGCCCCAGAACACAATAGCAACACCAAGGATTACTGATCACAGATCATCATAACAAATATAATAATTTGAAATACTGCGAGATGAACCAATTTGAAACATTGCAAGAATTACCAAAAGGTGACACAGAGATGTGAAGTGAGCAAATGCCAATAGACTCACTCAATGCAGTGTTGGCACAAACTTTCAATTCATGAAAAAACACAGTATCTGGGGCACCTGGGTGGTTCAGTTGGTTAAGCCTCTGACTCTTGGTTCCGGCTCAGGTCATGATTTCACAGTTTGTGGGATCGAGCCCCTCCTCAGGCTCCGCACTGACAGTGAGAAGCCTGCTTGGGATTCTCTTTCTCCCTCTCTTTCTGCTCTTCCCCTGTTTATGCGCGCTCTCTCTCTCTCTGTCTCTCTCTCTCTCTCTCTCAAAATAAATAAATAAACTTAAACAGTATTTGAAAGCACAATAGAGCAGAGGGCAATAGAATGACGTATGCCTGTAACTTGACCTGGGGCGTGACCTGGTGTTAAGAGGATTTAAAGCTTCTAGGTGATTCTAAGTGCAGCCAACGTGGAGAACAACTGCCTTAGGAGAAATGGTAGGAAGAGCTCAGGTTTTAGAATCTGTGAGGAAGAACCACAGATCCGCCACTGCTTTGTAATCTTGGGCAATTTCACTATCAAGCTCTCCATTGGAACAACAGTGATAACAACACTTATTTGGGGGCGGGGATTGTTAGAAGAATTTAAAAAAAAGAATGATGTTTATACATTACCCAGTACAGTATCCAATACATGGGAGCAATAAGTAGTTTTTCTCCTTAAGATTGATGAATAAAATTCTGACGTACTTTAAGGAAGTGAAAACCGTTACCGTCCTGGATGATCTCACAAGAAATGAACACCAAGCAGATTACTCAGATCCTGGGACTGGGCTGAGCATCTTAACACCATTCTCCATCCTGTGCCCTCGTCCTTCCTCCCTCTCTCCTCCTCCATCCCACTGACTACACTGTGAAGCAGCCTATAACCCTGCTGTTCTCTCAGCCTATCTTATCCAAGTGTGCTTGGAATTTTGAAAAGTCCCAATCGCACGTTTAGACCCAAAATATAGCCCTTCAGCCAACAAGGTGGTCTGCTGGATTCTCAATATTTCTTCTTAACTGGTATCATTAGCTCAATGCGTCAAACAACACCATCAAAGTGATAAATGGAAAATGCTTTTGCCTTCCTTCTTTTTTTTTTTTAAAGTCTTTTACAATAGCGGGTAAGACGCCGTATCGCAAAGCCATAATCTTTTAAACTACCTTGCTCATGGATGAGACTTCTCTTGACTTAAGAAGACTGGTCTCTACTTTCAAGGCCTACGGTTACTCATTCTGCACATCATGTATTACAAAAACAATACGATATATTCATCATTTTCAAAACTACTTACTTTCTCAAATCCCTTCTTTGATGAATGTGAGAGGAGAGAAATTAGGAGCCTAGATATCTGAGCAATAAGGAACTGTACAGACGTAGCCTATCAGGTGATGCTGCTGACCAGACCACATTCCGTGACCCGAGCAAACGTTTAATGTGTCTACCATTTACTAGACGTGTTGGGGGTAAAGCCATGCGTAACACATAGCCTGTATTCACAAGACACTTGTAAGATATTTTTGAATACAGGCTTAAAAAGATAACTCATAATACCAGACAACGTAACAATTGAACAATTAACAATTTAGAGTTAATCACCTGGAAAGACGATACATGTGAGAATTCTGTGGAAAAAGAGATGAGCTGCATGGGTTAGTGAGGAGATCATTTGGGGCAGGGAAGAGTGCCTGATCTGGACATTGAAGGATGGGCGGTCTGGCAGCCCAGAGGTTTGCGTCCAAAGTCATTCTCCCCTTCCTCATTGCCTCTAGACCCCTGATTCTGTTTGGACAGCAACGTGCCCATTCTGAAAGAGAAGTCATGTCTTACTGCTGTCTTTGCAGCTGGTGGATCTAGGGATGAGTTTAGGGTACAGTTTTGCTCAAATTCTGGGAAATATTGTCTTGCTATTTGCCCCACTCCCTTTCTTGCTCGCTTGGATTGCTGTTCTAGGAAGATATGATTCTGGAAGCTGAATCGGCCCTCTAAGGAATATTACGAGTGGCATCACCAAGACAATGAAAGTAGTAGAATACAGGGATGAACCAGTCTGAGTCATTGGTGATACTGCAGAGTCATTCTGTCAACTCTAGGACCCCTCACCTCCAAATTTTGTTATGTCAAGTAACTATGCCTTTACTATTGAAAATACTTTAGTTGGCCATTCCATTACCGACACAGGTGGCTCAGGCATTCCAACGGGAACAGCAAGAGCTATTAGCACGTTTGGGGGATGATGAGCAGACAAATTTGACCAGGTAAACTAGAAGGCTTGATAAAAGCAATAACAACTGAAATCTAGTGAGAAAAAGCATGAGACTCAGAACCAGATAGACCTGGGATCCAATCCTGGCTTAGGCATTTATTATCTATGTGACCATAGCAATTTCTTCTACTTTTCTACAGCTAGAGTTCACATCTGTAAAACGGACATACATATATATATACCTTGCAGTGAGTGTTTTTGTGTTAAACACTTATAAATAGCAGGTACTCTATACATAATAACATCATTATTATTAGAAGAAAAAGTGAAAAAGTTAGGTTGAAGACAAAACATGGAAGCCTTTGCCTGCCAGGCTAAAGGAAGCCCTTTACTGATAATAGGAAATCTTTGCAGGTTGGCATTTTGCAGCTTTTATACAGAAATTTATAAACTCCATATTTATTTCAACTCTTAATGTTAGCCAAGTTAACATATCCTCACAGCAAAGGTCTATCTCCTTCAGGTCCTAGTACACAATACAAAATGTCCAGCTTTCAACAAAACTGCCGAAAGTTACATGCAGAGAAATAGATATTTGAATGACTCTATATATATTAAAGAAATCTAATCAATAATGAATAATCTTCCAAAAAAAAAAAGCAAGCACCAGGCTCATAGGGTTTTCTGGTTATTCTACCAAACATTTTAAAAAGAAATTATAGTGGGGCGCCTGGATGGCTCAGTCAGTTTAAGTGTCCGACTCTTGATTTCAGCTCAGGTCATGATCTCACAGTTCGTGAGACTGAGCCTCACGTTGGGCTCTATGCTGGAAAATGTTATTAAGAAAACCATAAGGAAGAGGGGCACCCGGCTGGAACAGGCGGTAGAGCATGAGACTCTTGATCTTGGGGTCATGAGTTCAAGCCCCATGTTGGTCTTGGAGCTGACTTTAAAAAAAAAAGGAGGAAAGATGTGGGGGAGGGAGGGAGACAGAGGGAAAGAGAGAGAGAGAAAGAAAAAGAAAGAAAGAAAGAAAGAGAGAGAGAGAGAGAGAGAGAGAGAAAGAAAGAAAGAAAGAAAGAGAAAGAAAGAAAGAAAGAAAGAAAGAAAGAAAGAAAGAAAGAAAGAAAGAAAGAAAGAAAGAAAGAAAGAAAGAAGAGAAAGAAAAAAGAGAAAGAGAGAAAGAAAGAGAGGAGAAGGGAGGGAGGAAGAAAAGAAAACCATAAGGAAGAGAAAATACAGGTAGAAGACTGTCCCATATTTCTCTAAAAAATAAAATCCATAGATAAGTGAATCTGCACAGTTCAAACCTGAATGACTTATTTGTTTAAGGGTCAACTATACTTGTCAATCTCCTTCAAATTGCCAAGGTCATCAAAAACAAAGAAATTCTGAGAGACTGCCATGGTCAACAGGCACCCACAGAGACGTGACAACTGAATGTGCTAACTTGGATGGGATCCCAGAAGCGGAAAATGACACTGGGGCAAAAGTGAAAAACTCTGAACAAAGCATGGACTTCAGTTAATAATAATATATTTATATTGGCTCGTTAATTGTAACAAGTCTACCATACTAATATTAGATACTAAGAGGGGAAACGGAGCATAGGGTATATGGGAATTCTCTCTACTGGAGAGAGATTCGGTGAAAGGGAGTGTGAGTTAAATACTTCCCCTCTCAGAGAAGGGAATCAAATACCATGTAAGGGTGATACTTAAAAAAAAATTATTTTTTTTTATTTTTAATGGTTATTTATTACTTTGAAAGAAGGCAGAGACAGCGCACAAGTCAGGGAAGGGCAGAGAGAGAGGGAGACACAGAATCCGAAGCAGGCTCCAGGCTCCGAGCTGTCAGCACAGAGCCCGATGCGGGGCTCGATCCCACGAACCCCGAGATCATGACCTCAGCCACAGTCGGACGCTTAACCGAATGAGCCACCAAGGCGCTGCCCCCCCCCCCCAGATTTGTTTTCATAGTTAAAAGCGAATACTTACAGAGAGTAGAGCTGAGTTTGGGAAAAGAAAACGTTTGTTTTTCACATAGTAGCTGCCGCAGTTACCCGCCAGATGAGGATAATAGGGTTGCTGTGACAGCTAACTGAAAGAACGCGCTTAAGGCCATTCGCCCAGACTGTGGCAAGTAGTAAGTGCTCAGTAAATCCCACACGGGATCATTACAGGGCTTCCAGAAATGCATCCTACAGGAGGAGGGAACAGGGCCTCAGATTCCACAGGGGCCTCAATTCATAAGCACAAGGTAGTTGAAGAAGCGCAGGAAACAACTTTATTGCTGGACAGAGCACATCTCTGCACTTTTAGCGCTGCGTAATGTATAGCATGCTATCCGCCTCCAGCCCGATGTGAGGCCATGACTGGCTGATGCCAGTGTCAATGTCAGATACTTTCACAGGCAACAGACTCCAGTCTCACATTTACCTGCATGCTTGAAAAGCAAATGATGCCTGACAAACGCTTAATTATTTCTGAATTTTCTGTTAGGACGATGTCAGCGTCATGCAAAATAGATTTTGACGAATCACTTGGCCACGGTGAACCTTTTAAAAGAAAAATGCTGGCTTTGATGATCTGAGATTTTCAGATTATGAGGTCGTTCATCACTGCAAGTGTTAGGTCTCATTTCTGCTAGGGTTGTTTTACTTGGCCCCTTAGGGCCGTAGTATGTTTATTAGGCTGAAGTTAAAAAAGAAAATGATTTCTGTTCATAGCTATTCAGATTTTATTAAAAACAATTTCTAAACCAGGAATCATTTTTCCTTCTCTCCATTAAACATAGGAAACTGGGTGGCTCAGTCAGCTGAGCGTCCGACTTCGGCTCAGGTCATGATCTCGCGGTTTGTGAGTTCGAGCCCCGCGTCAGGCTCTGTGCTGACCAGCGCGGGGCCTGGAGCCTGCTTCGGATTCTGTGTCTCCCTCTCTCTCTGCTCCTCCCCTGCTCACACTCTGTCTCTCTCTCAAACATAAATAAAGATTTAAAAAAATTTAAAAAAAAACATAGGAAAGAGTAGGCTTAAAAAAAAAAAAAAAGCAAACAGGGGCACCTGGGAGGCTCAGTTGGTTAAGTGTCAGACTTCAGCTCAGGTCACGATCTCATGGTTCGTGAGTTCGAGCCCCGCGTGGGGCTCTGTGTTAACAGCTCAGAGTCTGGAGCCTGCTTCAGATTCTCTCTCTCTCCCTCTCTCTCTCTCTCTCTCTGCCCCTCCCCCACTTGTGCGCGTGCGTGCTCTCTCTCTCTCTCTCTCAAAAGTAAATAAACATTAAAAAGAAATTAAAACAAACAGCCAGGCCGTCCTGCTCACTTCCCACATTCTAACATAGAGACAGTAACACCCACTGATAAAGAATCTTTCTCTTTGACGAGATGGCTGGTGACCATGTGTGTCTCTTGCCATTCTGAATCCCATATGAGCCCACCCATGCTTCGGGGGGGGGGGGGGGGAATCGGCACAGGGCACCGCGTGTGTTTTTGAAATTGTTTAACCCTCACTGTGTTGCGTATACACTTCAACCGCACTATAGGAGAAAGTCCTAAAATTTCTAGAACGCATGAAACTCATCTGGAATCACCTCAGCTAATAGATAGAGCGAGCATACACTTACCGAAAGATGCCCTTAAGCCTGCAGCAGGACCAAGTGGCAACAAGTGGCAAGGAGAAGGAATGGCAAAGAGAAGCAAGTTGATTCATTTAAGAGAAGCTTGGGAAAGCTCCAGAATTGGAAGTACCAGCTGTTTCTGGAGATGGGGGTACAGAGCGGTGGAGAGTTGGCTCAGAGGGGATTAGTCTCGGGATTCTCTGGTCTCTCCCCCCGGCCCACCGAGGGCCAGAGGCTTACTTTCTAGAGGGGTTACATCCCCAGACACAACCAGAGGATGTGAGGGCAGAGCTAGGGCACCTACCGGAAACAGAGGTATTAAATGACAGGTTCTATATTGGAAAGGGAGTCTGACATCCTCTCCCCATCGTTTAGCTTCCAAATCACTGGCAGCCGCGATCGTCCTCTGGGAAGGGACTCATTAACATAAAAGACCCACAGAGAGTAAGAAGTGAACATTGGCCAGTAAAGCAGGAGGACCTTCCCCCGGGCCAGGTGACAAGCCCCGGCCAGGCGTACAATTTCCAACTGGCCTGTCAAGCTCCTCACTAAACCAAAAAGGCAGATGGGGATCACATAGTTGAGGGGTGGTTCTCCATGAAAGACAGAGGCCAGAAAAAACCGACCAAATTAACTCGAAGGAAACAGACAATGCAGGGAGCAAAGGAATACACAGAAGCTCTAGAATGAAGATTCTCACTAAGAGAAGATCCTGTGTTCATGAAGGGAGAAGAGAATATCATTCGAAAAACTAAAAACAAAAAACATTCAGAGAACAAGGAAGCACTCTAAGAAATTAAAAATGATGGCAGACACCGTAACATTAAAGAGAAAGGTTGATAGAGAAGATTGAGGACAATTCTGGGGAATTAGATCAAAAATGAAAGAGATGAGAAATAGGAGGCAAAGAATAAGAAAATTGGAAGATCAACCAAGAAGGTTCAACTGGAGTTTCAGAAACCAGAAGAGAAACAAATGAAGGGGAGGATATTTCATTAAAAATTGGGGCACCTGGTGGCTCAGTCGGTTAAGCGTCCGACTGCGGCTCAGGTCATGATCTCACGGTTTGTGAGTTCGAGCCCCGCGTCGGGCTCTGTGCTGATGGCTCAGAGCCTGGAGCCTGCTTTGGATTCTGTGTCTCCCTCTCTCTCTGCCCCTTCTCTGCGCGTGCTCTCTCTCTCTCCCAAAAATAAATAGACATTAAAAAATAATTCAGGAGCATCTCTAGAACCAGAGGAATGAATTTCCACACTGAAATGGCCTACTGAACACCTAGCACAATAAATGGAAAGAAACCACACAACAGTTTTTCACTGTGAAATTTCAGAACAATATGGGCAAAAAAAGACCCGAACAGTTTACACAATGGAAAAAATAAAGATCACAGGCAAAGACTCAGAGATCAGAATGCTATAGAACTTCTCCACAGCAAGCTGGGGGTTGCAAGCCAAAGAGGCAATGAGAAAGAATGATCTCTAAACCAGTTGGGAATCAAGCCTAAGGCTAGAAGTAAGATGTTTTCAAACACACGAGGTCTGAAGATTTTTACTTCTTATGCCTCTTTTATTTTTTCCTCCGCGAGCTGCTGAGAATGTGCTCCACCCAAAAAAATAAATAAATAAATAAACCAAGAAAAAGATGGCGTGCAATTCAGAAAGAGAGGATTCCCAGGATGAAAGGAAGCCCCTATAGGACAGCTGGGCGGAAAACAACGCATACAAATCTCATCAAGGCAACGAAGGGCTCCGGGAGGGCAAACTGGCAGATTATCTATCATGTTTGATGTAAAGGAAAGGTTTTTTCCTGAGTCAGAGACTCTCGGGATGATTCAGTTGTAAGTACAGAGAAATCAAAGTAAGTTCTTAGATGAGGTAATTAATTCTAGGGAAAATGAACACTGTATAAGAAAGAAAATGGGGGTGGTTGGCCGGGGCTGAGGGGGGAGGGAAACAGGGAGTTGGTATCAGCATGAAGTTCCCATTATGCAGGATGAATTAGCATTGAAGACCCGCTGTCCAATATAGGGCCCATAGCTAACAGTTCGGTATTATTATGAGTAGATCTCACATTAAGTATGGAGGTGACGGATATGTTTATTACCCGGAGCACGGGGATGGTTTCACAGGTATACACACATCGCCAAACTCATCAAATTGCATACATTAAGTAGGTCCAATTTTTTTGTAGATCAGTTATGCTTCAAGAAAAGCTGTTAAAAGAAGAAAATGTACTCACAATACACTATGACCGCAGCTACGAACAACACTCTATAGTCATTAACAGTCTAAGCACTCAATCTCTAACTTGCGCTAGAACTACATTGAGCTGTAAAGAGTGGAAGTGTGTGTGTGTGTGTGTGTGTGTGTGTGTTGGAAGGCAGACGGCAAGACACTAAATCCTCACGTTCCACAACAGAAAATAAATAATGACTAAAATTGGGGAAAAAAAATAAGGAATTCTTTAAGCACAGTTTTCAGAAATACGGAAGTAAAGAGTTAAAAGGATTTTAGAGTAGAAGGTGTTTGCCCTTCAAGGACCAGAAAGAATAGGTCAGGGCACCTGTGTTTTATTACATGACCTTATACATTTAGCATTCATACATTCAGCTTTTGACACCATGAACATGTTTAACTGTGATAAAAACAGAATTCACTTTTTTTTTAAGTTACCAGTCCTTTTGAGAAAACAGTCTCATTACGGTTGTCGTGGTAAAAGCCAAACCTGCGTAATTCAACGTGAGCAAGAGGATGTGGGGGGTGGGGAGGGGGAACAGAACATGGGAGTTGAGATCCAGGCACTGCAGGACCAGGGCGTTAGAGGAGCATCTCCCCGGATGTGAGGATGATTCCAGCTGCCGAGAACGTCAGAGCGCAGGGTATCCCCATATACCCCGCAGGAAACTTGCCTCAAAGACTATTGCAACTATGCAGGTAAGGGTGTAAATGAGGATGATGCATATTCACAAAGACTGCCTCTCCACG
Source organism: Felis catus (assembly GCF_018350175.1). NCBI lineage: Eukaryota > Metazoa > Chordata > Mammalia > Carnivora > Felidae > Felis > Felis catus. The sequence goes on from NC_058372.1 coordinate 14,892,563, forward strand.
GCCCATCTTCGACCTCTGAGCCCTCTGCTCAAATCTGCCCCACTTGGGCTTTCCTCTCTGTCTTTGCAGAATCCATTTTGAACAAGAAAATTCACCTACCCTTGGGGTCTGACCAGCCTCCATATCTTATCACTCTGGCCTCCTCTTACTAATTTTCTATCTGCTGACCCCCGTCCTGCGCTATGGATATAAATCCCCATTGTCCTTGCTGGAGCCAGAGTTGAATCCAGTGTCTCTCTCCAACTGTAAGACCCCATGAGAGCCTACTGATCCTGATGATTTGTCACCCATTTCCTGACCTCTTACCATAACACCCTCTTCCGTTGCCTAATGACTACAGCTGTCTGCTTGTGCATGCTAAAGCTCTTAGTGTTTGTTTTCTGGATAAGTCGGTAGTACTCACTCAAATGTTTAATCTTATTTCTCCAGAACAAAGGAGGATGTTAAATAATTCCGATGACCATCTCGTGTCTTCACTACAAATTTTTGCAGCTAGACACAACCTCGACGAATAAAATAATCTCATCCAGCTGCATATTTCATTGTCTATAATTTGATAATCTGTGTGGAAAAAATAAGTTGACCAATATGACTAACAGCAGGGAAGCGTGGGGTAAAAAGCAAACCTGGACCTCAAACACCTTGGTCGGAACTCGGCTCCGGCACTTGTCGTGTTGACTCCTTTGATCACTTCTCAGAGCGTAGGTTTTACTTTCTGTACAATGAGGCCGTGGCACCGTGCTCTCTAAAAATCTTTCCAGCCCCAACATTCAAGGATCAAACATTTAAATCTGGTACCTGTTTTTCAAAATTTGGAACACTGGGTTCCGTCCTTTGCGAGTTAACTCTGCAAGTTCTGTAGGCTCAAAAAAAAAAAAAAATAGCCACCCGCTCATTATTCTGCCGGGGACCTCCTTCTGCCTATATTTAGATATTTCCCCACGTGTAACATAATGGCTGATGCCGACAGAGGGCTTAGAGCCATAGTTCCAGTGTCTCATTCCAGTGAAAACCTCTGATCAGAATAGAAATCGCTTAACTTGGAAACAAGTGATATTAGCAACATTTTACTATCCCTGCTGCTGGAAAGCTGTTCCCTTCCTCCTGTGCATTTTGGCATTCTGCTTGGCACCTACTGCCAAATTATGACTTTCTTCTCGACTGTCTTTTTAATTCACACCCCGGTTCCGTGATTTACATCTGCCGTCAGATTCCACATGACTGTTTTATCAATTCGATAGCGAAAATGTCATCAAATGTGCCCCCACAGAACACTAATTCCACTAAATAGTCATAGATGTTTTGAGAAAAACTTTCGTGGCTTCTTAGGTTTGAGAAAACACTGGGTTAAACTACGAAACAGGTTTAACTGACTGTCTTCCCAGGCACTTTACCGTGTGGCCACTCAGTGAGGATCTTTAAGGGGAAGATACAGCCTGCATGGCTACTTGACCACACAGCCACGAAGCCCTCTCTTCTTGAGCCATCTCTTTGGACACATTCCACGTCACGTGGTTTGGAACAACTGCTTTAATGTGAGACCCTTTTCAAACACTGTGATTGTCTTTAAATTCTTTCGCCGCAGCAGGACATGCATGGATATCACGTCAAAGAGTCAAGGAATATTTGCCTAATACGTGGCCAATGATATGGCCGAAATAATTCATCTAAATGTCTGATCCACAACCTGACAAGGTTTCCACTTGGGATATAAAGCCACAGGTAAGGAAGAAGACTAAGTAATCTACGGTGTGGTCTTCCTGCTTGGCTCCAAGAACAAAAGTTCGTACTCTTGGCCTTCTGGTACCACTCCACTCTGCCCTCCACTCCGACAGCAGAAAAATCCCACAAAATTACAGTACGTCTTGCTCTCTTTCGACTGGGGGTTGGAGTTGGTCAAACGATAGGCTGGAAATAGCTCTATAATTTTAAAAACCCTAACCAAAGATAAAAACCTGTAATGACAACAAATTTAACCATATAAATACATAGTTCCAGCTGGAATATCGTGAAAAAAGTTACATCCAAAGGAAGCAAGGTCACAACCAGTCCATCACATAGCTTGGGATAATCTCTGTTGCTTAGGAATGGTGAATACTGTAAAAGAGTAAACGATGACCTCTGAAACAAGGAGCCGGAATCCATTATTCTATGAGCAGTCAGAAATGGAGTTGTTAGAGGTCACAAAACTATTCCGAAATAGATCTTAAGTGGATAATTTACCAACTGGCAAAAGACTAGCGTGGTTCTCCTTTACAAATCTGTTTCATACAATGTGAAGATTTGGAGTGTGTGTGCACGCGTGTGTGTGCGTAGGAGGCACGTGCAGGATGTGTGAAGGAGGAGGACAGTGAGGAGAAGTAGGTTCTTCCACGAATGACGTTAAAGAAATCAAAGAAAGCAGGCAACAGAGAGAGAGGGAGACGCAGAATCCGAAGCAGGCTCCAGGCTCTGAGCTGTCAGCACAGAGCCTGACGCGGGGCTGGAACTCACAAACCATGAGATTGCGACCTGAGCGGAAGTCGGAGGCTTAACCGACTGAGCCACCCAGGCACCTCCTAAAGTGTAATTTTAATCCAATTAAAACTCCATGTTAGGAGATAAGTCGTCTTACCTATAGCTGTGGAACCATCGGAAACTTCATGTACTCTAAACTATCGGGGAAGGATTGGAGATGAAGCCAACTTTCAAAACTACCTCGCTGCAGTTCGGTTCACATTTATTAGCCAGGGTAATTCATGACTCATTCAACCAGATCGGAGTTGTATCGGCAAGAATGAAGGGGAGATGTTAAGTTTGGAATTACACAGCATACATTTTGCTTAAGAATAATGTTTATTAAAAACTTTATATTGTCTGTCAAAAAAAAAAAAAAAAACCTTTATGGGGCGCCCAGGTGGCTCAGTTCGTTGGGCAGCCGACTTCGATTCAGGTCATGATCTCACAGTCTGTGAGTTCGAGCCCCGCGTCGGGCTCTGTGCTGACAGCTCAGAGCCTGGAACCTGCTTCAGATTCTGTGTCTCCCTCTCTCTCTGCCCGTCCCCTGCTCATACTCTGTCTGTCTCAAAAATAAATAAATATTTAAAAAAATTTTTTTTTAACTTTAAAAATAGGGCACCTGGGTGATTTGGTAGGTTGGGCGTCCAACTCTTGATTTTGGTTCGGGTCATGATCTCAGGGTCATGGGATCGAGCCCCGCATTGGCATACATGCTGAGTGTGGAGCCAGCTTGAAATTCTCCCTCTCTCTCTCAAATCAAAAAATAAATAAAAATAAAATAAAATGTAAAAACCTTAAAACTATATCTAAAGGCTATAGAATTTATTATGTGAGCTGACAGGAGCACTGCCTGAATTCCATTTGCCACTCAAGGGGCTGAAAAATCTAAAAACGGGAGGACACATACAGAAAAGTTCCAGAATGGCATCAAGACTGGAAACACAGTGAACCTTCCTGAAGAATCCACTGCTTGGAAAGGACTTTAAGAAAGGAAAAAATGGGGGAGGGAGTCAAGATGGAGGAGAAGTAGGGGAACCGGAAATTCCCTGATCCCTCAAACGCTTGGAATGCTGGGAATCCAGGAGACGGGGTGACAGAAACATCTCCACGGGTGTACAGGGACAGCTTGGCAGGACAGAGGTGAGCGTTTTCCAACTGGGGGAGAGAAAACGGGCAGGGTAGGCAAGGAGGGGAGGGATCCCCTTCTGTGGAGACACAAAGGGAAGGGAAAGAGAGGCTGCGCAAGTGTGGGATTGTATTTGGACAGGAGAGAAACCTCTCTGGGCCACGGACTGGGGAAGGAACAATATGGAGAGAGTCCATTTCTACCTTGCTGACATCCTTAGGAGTGAAGATTGGAGTCTTCGGGGTCGCACAACTTTCTCCAGACCAGAGCCGCTGCCTCTGCATGTGCCTGGGGGAAGGGGAGCCAGTCCCCGGGCCTGGTAGCGAGACTGACACTTATCTTAACCAGAGGGCCCCTCCTCCAGACCAGCACCGTCACCGGTCCCAGGCACCAACAGGGACCTGTCCAGGGGTTTTGCATTTTCTGATGTGATTTTTGGTCAATTCTTATTATATATAGATTTTTGTCTTTTTTCTTCTTCTTCTTCCTTCTCTGTTCTGGTTGTTTGTTGAATCACGCATGTTTATTCTTTTTAGACCTCTTCTGTATCTCCTGCTTTATTTTCCCCTCTCTCTCTCTGGGTTAAGCCTTATAGTTTCTTTGATTCTCTGCCTGGTCTTTTTTTTTTTTCCTGCCCCTGTCATTTGTCTCTTTGTACAGGATAAGGCATCTTCCACGCCACCCCCCTTTTCCACTTTTTTCCAGGGTGGCTTCCACGAACAAATCAAAGCACACCTTTGGAAGGTCCAAACCACCACTACGAGTAGGGAGATAAAGCAACCCGAGACGCAACAACAGAATGCACTCAACACACTTCAAAAACGCTTCCTGAAGGGCCAGGCCCTGGACAGTGTCTGACCCCTTTTCAATAGAGTCGTACTCGCAGGTGCAGGGCACATAACAAGCTACTAAAACACGTAATAGACAGAAAACAGCCAAAATGATGAAATGAGAGAATTCTCCTCAAAAGAAGGGAGAAAACGGTCAGACAATAAACAGGAGTTTCGGAAGATAAACTGAGGAGCGCACTAGTTACTAGGAAAACAAGAAAATAGAGCTGTCTGAAGTGGAATGTTCAAGAAGATCTGACAAAGACTGAGGCAAAGGAATGTGCAGTCTTAAGGGAAATGACAAGGAGCCCGAACATGGTTGAAGGATAACCAGGGAGTTGGTTAAGCTAAGCCAGAGAGTAATAATGTGTTCCAGATGGGTAGCTAAATATCCAGGTGGTATTTTGAAGGTTTGAGGCGAGTCAGGCACATTATTTACAAGCTGGAACAAATGTTACTTCACAGATTTGAGTTTCCTTCTTCTCTGAGATTACAGAAGGTACATCCGGAGACAAACGTGTGTTATCCTTTCCAGTCTATTCCTTCAATAATTGAACGACTGCGATGATACATTCCAACCTCAAGATTCCCTGAAGCTTTAGACAGGCATGAGGTGTGGGAAATCCGTTCTCAGAGAATAACACGTTCCAGATCTTGGGGAAATAAAATAACCGCTTCAAGCCAGGATCATCATTGGATACTAAGATCATCTGGGAACAAATTCTCAAGGAAGATGAAATTTCCTGGTGCCCGAGCATCCCCCGACAGACGACCTGCTCACTGCACAGGGGAAATGGAAAGACCTAGATGTCACCACCTTAACTGAGGGATCAGACAGCACTTCAAGTGGGGGAGCCAACTTTCAATCACACCTCCCGGTGTGATGCAACGAGTACACCGCATCCCCTAAGAAGACTTCTCACGCCAAATGTGAATGCAATCAAAATTCTATACCCAACTCTCAGTTTACCCGAAATACAAGTGACAGGAGGATTTCTGACGATTTCCTCACCACCACGAGGAAGCAGACATCCCGAAGGTGGGATAGTGTGCAAAATAACGGGCCTTCTTTCTTCAAGCAGTCAACGTCACGGGAAAACAGAGCGGGTCGACCGTTCCGGCATAAAAGAGAATAAAATACGTAGCAACCAAACGCAATGCGTGAATCTTGATTAGCTCCCGGCTTGTGTTTTGTGCTTTGAGCTATAAAAGATACTTTGGGAATAGAAAGATTTGATGAGACTGCATAAATGATTAGAGAAGTATTTTTAATTGTCTCAGAATGATGATATTTTAGTCAAATTAGAGGAAGTCTCTTATTTTTAGGGGAGAGAGAAAAAACAAATACAGCAAAAGGTCAAGTGTGGACTCTAACTGCTAAGCGTACCAGCGACAATTAGGCAATTCTCTGAACTTTTTCATCAGGAAAAAAACTTGACAAGCCTTTTGTTAATAAAGTCATCTCCATTGGGGCACCTGGGTGGCTCAGTCGGTTAAGCATCTGACTTCAGCTCAGGTCATGATCTCAGAGTTTGTGAGTTCAAGCCCCTCGTCTGGCTCTGTGCGGACAGCTCGGAGCCTGGAGCCTGCTTCGGATTCTGTGTCTCCCTCGCTCTCTGCCCCTTGCCCCTCCTTCATGCTCTCTCTCTCTCTCAAAAATAAACAAACATTAAAAAAATTTTTTTAATCAAAATAAATCATCTCCATCTGCTTTCACGTGTGTTCATCTAATCATCCTAATTCCACCTCCTTTCTCTTGGCTCCTGTGACCGCACATCCCCCAGTGTCTGTACCTCTTTCCTCGGGCTCTGGCTGCACTAATGCAATTTCTTTGCACTTTGCAATTCCGCTACTGATCATTCAGTTAGAACTTCAGAGAGCTCAACCTTGACCCTCTGCTCTCTCCCACTCTCCTTTTCTCTACTTTCTTAGCTTCAGTTGCCATCGAAATGCCAGAGACTCTCAAATGTGTGTCTTCGGGCTAGACCGCTGATCTGTGGTAAATGGATCTGAACTGCTGAAAAAAACTTAACTAAAGCACTGAACTTCATGGGAAACCTGAGATCCAAACTGACCTAGTAAGTCAGAGCACGTTCTTTTCCCTTATAAAATTCCCACCATCTCAGCGTAAAGGGAAAATGTTAATAGGGTGCAAATCTAATAAACTCCTGGCTAATTAAAAACGGTTGTAGGGTAATTGTCCCAGGTAATGGAATGTTTTCAACAAATCAAGCTTCAGCCACTTTTAAAAATACATTACCACATATCCCCAGTTAGTATACACAATGCACAGGGCATCATTTTTTTTTATTCCTAAATTTAAAGCACCTTCATGTCAAAACCCATAAATATCCATGTTTTTTTTGGGGGGGGGGTAAAGTGTATTTAATTTGAGAGAGAGAGAGAGTGGAGGAGGGGCAGGGAGAGAGAGAAAGAGAGAGAGAGAGAGAATGAATCCCAAGCGGGCTCTGTGCTATCAGCTAGCTGGAAGCCTGACGCAGGGCTGAAACCCACGAATTGAGGGGCGCCTGGGTGGCGCAGTCGGTTAAGCGTCCGACTTCAGCCAGGTCACGATCTCGCGGTCCGTGAGTTCGAGCCCCGCGTCAGGCTCTGGGCTGATGGCTCGGAGCCTGGAGCCTGCTTCCGATTCTGTGTCTCCCTCTCTCGCTGCCCCTCCCCCGTTCATGCTCTGTCTCTCTCTGTCCCAAAAATAAATAAAAAACGTTGAAAAAAAAATTAAAAAAAAAAAGAAACCCACGAATTGTGAGATCACGACCTGAGCCGAAGCCCAGCGCTTAGCCAGAAGAGCCACCCAGGCACCCCTAAAAACCGTAAACATCTATATACTGAGTATACTTAGTTGAGATTTGAATTATACCACGAATTTACATGATATAAGCAACTGAGTCGAATCTCTATAGCGTTTATACAAATTCCAACATCCAGCCCTGCACATTCTTCTTTAAAAAAAAAAAAAAACCAAGACTCTTTTACACAAAAATAAACCTGCCAGGGAAGACCCAGCATGAAGCCTTGAGGTCCTCACGGAAGAGCAAAAATTCATAAAGTGTCTGAGGCCATGAGAAGTAACCTCTAACAAATGGGCAGAGATGGGGAAAATACACTGCACTCAAGCTTCCCCAGCAAATGGTGAACATCTCTCAGAGATCTTACCTGTAACCACGCCTCCCACTGGTTTTGAGGAAAGCTCTGGAATAGTCTGTGGTGTTTCTGCGGGTGTTGCAAAAGAATTAAGGCAAATATTTGGGGCAGCTGGGTGGCTCAGTCAGTTAAGCGTCCGACCTCGGCTCAGGTCATGATCTCGCGGTCTGGGAGTTCGAGCCCCGCGTCAGGCTCTGTGCTGACGGCTCAGAGCCTGAGCCTGCTTCGGATTCTGTGTCTCCCTCTCTCTGCTCCTCCCCTGCTCACACCCTCTGTCTCCCTCATAAATAAATAAAAATTAATAAAAAAGAATTAATGCTACTTGGCAATGAGAAAGAATGAAATCTGGCCTTTTGTAGCAACGTGGATGGAACTGGAGAGTGTTATGCTAAGTGAAATAAGTCACACAGAGAAAGATACCATATGTTTCCACTCTTATGTGGATCCTGAGAAACTTAACAGAAGACCATGGGGGAGGGGAAGAAAAAAAAGGGGGGGGGGTTAGAGAGGGAGAGAGCCAAACCATAAGAGACTCATAAAAACTGAAAATAAAATGAGGGTTGATGGGGGGTGGGAGGGAGGAGTGGGTGGGTGATGGGCATTGAGGAGGGCACCTGTTGGGATGAGCACTGGGTGCTGTATGGAAATCAATTTGACAATAAATTTCATATTAAAAAAAATTTAAAAAATAAAAATAAAAGTAAACAAATGCTAAAAAAAAAAAAAAGAATTAACGCCAGTGTGTTTTTTTTTTTTGTTTTTTTTTTTTTTGCCAAAAAGAATGGGGAAAAAGAACAAGCCTCAAAAAAAAAATGCAGAAACAGGGAGGATTATAGTTTGCCCCCATTACACTCAAGTTAACTCTTCCCCCCCATCTTCTGTGCTCCGGGACTCAAAGACATGGCATTGATACTTCGGTGTCAGTTTATCTATCAATACAGGATTCCTTCGGCATCTGCGTCTACCTGGATGACATATCAGAACACTTCTTCAAAGTCAGGGTGTCCGTTCAAAACCAGGCAAACGCTCGTCACTTGTGGGTCTCTCAGCGTTAAGCATGACTCATCTAAGTCATGACTAGTGCAGGCAATGCCCTTCCTTAACCAGATTCCTTGCTCATCTGTGCAAAAATTTCAGAAGTGAAGGAAACCATCACTCTTGATGAACAGGTGGTGCCAACTCACTAATTATCGTAAACAGGGAATCATGACATATTCCCAAGTGATGTCTACTTTGCCTAACAACGGTCACATTTAAAGATCGGGTAATTTAAAAAAATTTGCCCAGATCACAGAAGGCTAGTGATTCCCCGACTAAAACGGACACTGTTCTGCTGAGTGGCAAGGCACATTCCGGAAAATGAGTCAAGCAAATTAAAACCAAAAATGTTATTTATCAAGGTAAAGGTAATGGTTTTGTTTCACCTTCGTCCGTGTTTCCAAAAGCTCAGGTTTGCAATGATCTGACGTTAACAGAAGTCCAAAGTAATAACTGAATCTCAACCATGAGTCAAAGAAATCACACTTCTGGTGTGGAAACAATAACAATTTAATGGACAAACAAAATATTATCACAGTGGATAAAATATCGAAGCATTGTCGTGTTTTCATTCAACAGCATGAAGAGTTTTTTGCTGTCTTCCATTTAAAACTCTTTAGAACCAAATGAAGTTACCAGCAACTTTTTAAAAAGGAGACTATCACAATATTCAAAGAAACACGAATTTAGCACTGCAGACATTACACAAATAAGCAAAATGCACAGTACCCACAACCAGAGCTTTCTAGAAATCTCCTATTACTCACCAATTTATTTGATGTTACATTTCAGACAAAATGGACATTAAAAAAAAAAAAAACCTTATAAATATATAAATCCCAACCACAAAACACCTCCTAAACATTAGATTTACTCTAAGTACAAATGGGTTTTTGGAAACCGCATTCACAATGCTATCTAAACTAGATTTTATGAAATTATAAATGTATTGAGCTGTAACTTGGGGCTCCAATTCATTGGGCCACACCCCACATATGCTTTCCCGTCATACTCCCCTTGGGTGGACATATTCTCAGAGTCAATAGTTATACGATTAAAATCAAACTACGACTATTCTAAAAATAAGCGTCAACTCTTCCCGAAAATTCGGAGATTGGACTGACCCACTGTAACGGTGCCACGCAACGAATGTTTCATCGCCAACAAGTTCAAGTAGTCTTAGTAACGCCCTTTTCTAAGAGTAATAAATATTCTAATGTTAATCATCAGTAATGGGTTTTAGGAACTGAAAAGCGCTTTTTTTTTTTTTTGGCCTAGTTTCTGTGGACATTCTATTCCCTCAAACCTAAAACCTGCTAGACAATTTCTTCTCATAAATATATACATTCGACTTCCCCTCCGTCACAGAATCATTAACACGAGTCACACGGCTTACGCTTTTATTTGAAATCAATTACGTAAGAACTTGAACCCGTTCTAAAATGGACTGCCAACAGGACCAGCGATATGTCAAGTTGTTCTCTGCCGTTTCCTTTGTGTTTCCTGGGAGGGTCCTCTCAAGCAGCCCGCCGGCTCTGCTTCTGGCCCATCTCTTTGCCCGGCCTCCTGCAACACAATTTTGCACACAGGCCTAAACCACTGTGTTTGGGTTACAATTCAGTACAGCACAGCAAAATGCGTCGGTCCGCGGCACCTCAGACCGTGAGCTAGAACATCTCCACAATTGTTTCTGGGCTTCCACGGCCACAATTCATTCACCCCAAACCATTATAGGAGTAAGTTCCAGAAGTTCACAGTGGAATTTGAAATACAGTTGGGGGGGGGGGGGAAGCCTCATGAGTATCTAACAACTAATTTCAGGGGAACCTCATTCTGGGTAAGGGGTGGGGCTCGTTGAACAAGGTGGCTGACAAGACAAAACTCAACTAAAACGTTTTAGGGAGAGACTCCACGGAAGGTTTCCACGAACACTAACCGGGCTGTGAGAATTTTAGAGAAGACTGAGGCGAGAGGAAAATAAATATGAAGGGAAGGGTGTATCTCAAAGACAAGGGGCCATGTTCTGTCATGAAGGGCGCTGTGATGCAAAGTCCACGGTGGGTTTAATTTCTCTTCAGTGATGTGGCAGAACAGGTATTTAATTGAAACCGCACAAGGGCACGAGGCCGATTCGCTCTTGGCAAAGGGGCTTGTGCACAGGGAACGAGCCCCTCGCTGGGGCAGCAGACCACAGACAGTGGCCTTAACTTTGAGACAAAACACCTGAAGATTCCAGGGAACGTCAACAACCAGGTGTGGGAGGGGAGGCGGGGGGGGGGGGGGGGCGCAGGGGGAGTCACACTTTTTAAGCGGCCATGTCTCAGAACAGCTTTCCTCTCGTGTCTACCCTGCACAACAGATTATCAAGGATTACGAGAGAAATCGTTCATCCCTAGCCATCTACAAAGACCTTACTACAGCCTGACCCCTCGCCCCTGGGGCCTGTCTAGCAGGGCTGGGGGAGATCTTGGCCATTTCTGGGGGAAGACTCCCCGGAAGAGCTCTAGGAAGGCTTAGCTCCTACATTTCTGCGTCTTTGCCAACCCCTAAGTAGAAATGAACGTGTTTATGTCCAGCATACAGGAAAACCGACGGAGTCCAGATTTCGGTGGAAAAAGAGACCACAAACATTTGGCCAACGGCTTCGTTAAGGTCACAGACGCTCCTCACAGAGAAATACAAAATAAACAAATGATAAGTGACCTAACTTCAAAGGTGGCAACGGGTGTCAAATTTCCTGGTTTGCACATCGGTTAAGAAGAAGGAGCCACACAGTCTAGAAACTCGTGACAAACGCACTGGCAGAAACCGTACACCATGAGGATGACAAGGCTCGAAGGGACGAGGCTGACAAAGACGACCCCGAGGGTGACCTTCTTAGACACGAGTAAGTAGATCCCTAGGGGTAAGGAGCTGAAGTAGAGCAAACCCAGCAGCCAAACCAGCACCCGGATGGATGTCTGAAACAGCAGGGAGGTACAGTTCCACACGGTCCAGTTGTGGGACACGGTGGTGACAGAGTCGAAACTTGCAGGCCGGTAGAACTCGACCACAGGAGTGGAGCTCAGAGACGGGGAGCTCTCTCTCTGCACCTCCATGATGGTTATGACCAGGCAGTTGGAGGAAGTGTGAGAAGGGCTGACAAGAGACGCCAGCCTCTTGGGGGTCAGCAGCAGCTCGGTAGGGTTTTCTGGCAGGCACTTCTGGCCTTTGCCTCCGCAAGTCAAGTTTACCAGGATGTTGTTGTCATCCGGCAGGCTGCTGACTTCATCATCCGGCAGGCAGGTCTCAAACCTGCAGAAAGGGCAGACGATGACGCCTTGCGGGGAGTCCCCGAAGTCTATGATCTTGTAGAGGCATTTGGCACAGACCCTGTGACAACACTCCAGCACTTTGGGTTTCCTCTGCTTCAGGTTGTACCGATTGTAACAGATCTTACACTCGAGCTCGTCGGAGACCTGAGAGTCTGCCCCATCTTCCGGCGGCTGACTGGCCATCCTGAATGGTGTGGACACGGTCTTTGGCCAGAAGTGTCTCTCCGAAGGATGACTTCGATTAAGGTGTCCCTCTGAATATCACATCATCCGAATCAGGCAGTGGGGCCAAAGGGCAGGAAAAGGAGGGACAGAAATCAGAAATCGTCCAGGCATTTTGAGCTTCTACATTCACTCTGTCTCAAACACATATTTAAAAAGGCCACATGCAGGGTCTGCAAAGGAAAAAAAGAGATTCTAATATAGTGAAGAGTTCACTGAAAAGGGCTTTCTGGAATTTTCGGAGCTCCAGTGGCTGAGAAGCCATAGATTTAAAGGTTAGAGCCCCTTCACCTCCTCACACATTTCTGCGCCAGGACAGGAAAGTGTTGTCTCCATGCTTAGCTTTCTCAGTCCACAGATACGGTAGGAAAGAATGAATCCAGATTCCTACTGGTCTAAGTACATTCTAGAGCATCGTGATTTTGACTAGATACAGAGATTCTGTCTCTGAAACTCGTAACATTTCTGGGCCCTTTGAAAACAGAACGGGACATGTATCAGAAACAGACACATTTGCAATCAAATTCCATTCAGTACAGACTGATCGATTCAGATCATCAATAGCGTAAATGCCAGTCTTCTAAATACCCTCAGCAGTGATGAGGAATACACACAAAAGAAGGAAAGCCTTAAGGATAAATTCACTCCGGGAAGAATGGGGCAGATGACACGTGACACAAGCATGACAACCAGGCCAAGTCTAACTCTCAAAAAAGAGAAGTAAACACAAGGGCAGCTGGGTGGCTCAGTGGGTACGCATCTGACTCTTGATTTCAGCCCAGGTCATGATCTCACGGTTCTTGAGTTCGAGACCCACGTCGGGCTCTGCGCGGACAGCACGGAGCCTGCTTGGGATTCTCTCTCTCCCTCTCTCCCTGCCCCTCCCCCACTCACACTCCTGCTCTATCACTAAAAAAATAAGCAAACATTTAAAAGAGAAGTAAACAATACATGCACAGTTGCATCTCTAAGCGAGAAGAATCGTGCGTGCATGGCTATGGGGACGAAGTCCTCAAAGTTCCCCTACTCGCCCAGTTTATTTCATGTAAACTCTGTCTCTGCAGTGAACAGAAAGCATAATAGAGTCAACAGTGCCTAACGTCGGCCCTCGGGTGCTGTTACTGGCTCTGGACAGAAGGCTGAGGCTTGATTTCGTGCGCCCAGTCAGTCCTCGATTATTAGCAGTCATAAAGGGGGCTGAAGTCTGGGCCGTCTCCACATCACCAGTATTTGGCTTTGACGTGTATGACGTTTTTGGTAAGACATTGAGCTTGTGTTTTGCTGGGGAAAATATCGAAATGTATTTGAATTTCTGAGCACACTTCCAAGCCCAGTGGCGGAAGGCTGCCGCAGCAGCTCTAGAAAGCCCAGTACAACTCTTCGAGGATTAACTTCGCTGTGGGTCATCCCGCTTAACAGAGAAGAGGCAGCGGGTGCCTCGACTTGAAATATTTGGAATTATGAACAGCTGGCTAGTGAATATATATTATCTTCCTTTTTATGACCTCAGCTAATTTGTTAATTGATATCATATAATACAAAAAGGCATAATGGATGGCAGTTACGAGACATAATGTTGGGAAAAGGAAGTCACTCCATAAACAGAATCTCTAGTGTCACCCAAGACACGGAGGTAGGGTTTTTTTTTTTTTGTTTTTTTTTTAGTTTTTAGTTTTTACATTTATTTATCTTTGAGGGACAGAGAAAGAGAGACAGAGCACAAGTGGGGGAGGGGCAGAGAGAGACGGAGACCAAGAATCCAAAACAGGCTCCAGGCTCCGAGCTGTTGGCACAGAGCCCAACGTGGGGTTTGAACTCATGAACCATGAGATCATGACCTGAGCCAAAGTTGGGGGCTTAACCCACTGAGCCACCCAGGTGCCCCGGGTTTTTTTTTTTTAATAGAGTTTATTGTATACAAATGCATGTATTTCAAAACTGCCATCATAAGCCAATTTCTGTATATCTACTCTTACGCACAAAAAAAGGATATACAGACACACACATCCTCTCTTCTGTGCCCTTTCTTTCCATGTGCCCTCAATGTTTTCTTCATTCCTGGTCCTGAAGCATGTGCCCATGTGATCGCGAAATGGGACTGTATCTTGCCCACAATTCTACAAAGCTGGCTTCTTAGTCTCCTGTGGGATGGACATCTATCTCCAGGAGGGGAGTCAAGGGCCATGAAGATGTTCTATCCCTGTCACTACACCCAGTCCTCGCTACCTTCACAGAATGGGGCCCGGCACCGGGCAGGTCCGCTTCCTGGACAGCTCCCCCTTGTCAGGAGTCCCCTGTGGCCACGCACAGACCAAAGGCCCATCCCAGTGGGCCTTAATGCCTTCCAAAACCCAGGCGGGCTGAAACTAAAAATAGGGCTAGAATTCGCAGCAGTGACTGCCTCCATCGCCATCGAAAGGACCGATGTGTCTGACGGTGTGTGAAAAAGTAAAAGGCAAAATGTAAACATATACGCCGAGACATCTGGAAAAGAGCAAGTGAAATATTCAGTGAGGATAAGTTAGCAAAATCAAAGAAAGCTAGACTGTGCATCTAGTAACATCAGCAAGAAGCTTATATGGATGTGAAAATTCGGCATTTGATGAGCAGCTCGTCCCATTAATACTTTCTGTATCACGCTTTGAAACAAAGCTTTCCTTTTGTCACAGAAAACCACTCTATCGGACCTTCAAATGTGGTGACACGGTGTTATGTGATAATGTTCCTCTTTATAAAACTTCACATCGGGGGCTTCTTGATAACATGCAAAGAAAATACCAGATGTTCGAATATCCAATCAAAGAGACATCTACTTCAGTCCTAAGGCCAACCGTAGCAAACCCGCTCTCACCAGCAGAAATACTTTAAGTCCTGCCTCTGAGAGAGGCCCCCCCCCCCGCCCCGGGCAGGGCTGGCGGACAGCCTTGAGTTGCATCCCTGGAAATGCGGCCAGGACGAGGGTTTCTTCCTGGGATGCCATAAGGCAGCATGGCGATCGTTCCTCTCGGGAAGGCAGGGTACCACCTGCTGGAGTTCTTAAGAGTAAATACTTCAACTGTCTCCTTGTGACTCGAGGGTCTCTCAAAGGACTCGACTAATAACCGAAAATCTGTAACTTCATTGGGCTGCCACGAGTCAGAGTTATTTGGTCCTCCAAAAGCTATGCGTTCACCACTGACAAGAGCTGTGGGCAACAGTCACGATGCGGAGTGAAGGAAGTCAGACCCAAAAGAGCACATACCGCAGGGTTCCATTTTTAGAAAGCTCAACACACACACACACACACACACACACACACACACACACACACACAGAGGCAAAACTAAGCTGTGCGGATGCAAGTTTAGGTGGTAAAGCTAAGACGAAAAGCCAGGAATTGATTAACATCCAAGTCAGGATCTCGGACGCCTTTGAAGGGGTGGAGGAGCGGGGTCGGAGGGCACCGGCTGATAGGCTGATGGTCCTCTGGGTTCTCAGGAGTGCTCAGCTGGTGATATGTCATCGGGCAATACGTTGTTTCTGTACTGGTGTTATCTTTCACAGTAAGAAGTAAGAAGTAAGAAGTAAGAAGTAAGAAGTAAGAAGTAAGAAGTAAGAAGTAAGAAGTAAGAAGGGGAGAGGGGAGGGGAGGGGAGGGGAGGGGAGAGGGGGCGGAGAGGGGTAGGACAGTGAAGGGAGGGGAGGGAAGGGAAAGGAAATACCTAAATATTTTTGGTATTTTTAATAGCCTGGATTTTTCTGTCAGTAGGTATTTTAGATCAACTTCTCTTTCCCTCTATGATCTGTAATTCCATTTCTTTTCTTTTTTTTTTTTTCTTCCGCAAAATTGAAATGTCACTTATTTATCACCTACACATCCAGGCACTACTGTTAAGTCAATATTGAAATGAACGGAATCTTTAAGACACGCCGGTCTGGCGCGTTCCCTGAGGAGAACTACTGCTGAAAGTCTGTCTCAGCAGGCACCGGGGAGAGAGTCTGGCATGCTAAAACCGCCTCAAAAATAAACACACATAATTATGCAAGATGACAGATGTGTTACACCAATGTTATCGTGGTAAACATTTTGCAATATGTACACGGATCACATCACGGTTACACCTTAAATTTACGCAATGGTGTATGTCAACTGCATTTCAGTAAATGCTGGGAAAAGGTTTTCTTTTCCTGGAAGAATACATATTTAAATATATGAAGGTGATAGTCCTTACCAACCACTTAATGGCCTTTAATCCTTTGATAAGTCATCTGGGGTAAGACCATCCACGTAAATAATCACCTACTATGAATCTTGGTGCTATCAGACCGACGTTTAATTGCACTGCCCTAAATGCACGGTACTTATTGTTTGACTCAAACCCACTTCCTCCACTGCTCAATTCTTTTGATCTTAAAGATGCAAATTTTGCTTCTGTTTGAGGCAAAGCCTCCAGCAGACATCTGTGGTTTCGTCTACCTGGGACCTTCTTCTGGTTTTCTCCTTTACACAGACCTGCACCCCCTTCTGCCGCTGCCACCGCTTCTGCGGGGACGTGCTCCCCGCGCACGCAAACCACGTGACTTGCGTTTCCACCGTCCACTGCCCGCGCCGCCTCCCTTCTCTCCAGAGGTGTGGCTTTGTGACCCGGAAGGCCGAGGGAGGGCGCACAGACCAGAAAAAGAGGTTTCAAGGAACTGTCCTGCCCTCCAGAGGGAGAAAAAGGGAGAAAAAGCCAAAGCCAAGGCCAAAGCCAAAACCAAAAGGAGAAATACAAGACAGCAGAAGGTGGAGATACAGACAGAGGCAAAAGGCAGACACCTGATGACAGGTGAACCGGACCTGAGTGGAGGCTCCTGTGAGCCAATGAATTCCCTTCTTTGCTTCTGCTGGTGTGTTGATTGGATTTCTGCTACTTACAACTCCAAGAGCCCTGGACACAATTACCATGCTGTATTTGATTTGAGAATGTATTATGTTTTTAGATCTAGGTTCCTCCTTGCTAGGGCAGAAATTATAAATGATTTGTAAAACTGAATACATGTACTTTTAAAATTTCACTTGTGTGCGCGAGCACACATGCACACATACATACAAATTTAAATGTACTAAACATGCAAAGGTCGTCATAAATATCATTGTTTATTAGTCGCGTGTGTGCGCGTGTCTGCACGCATGAGTGTGTGTCTTCTTGTGTATCTGGCTAATTTCTCCTCTTCACTCCCTCCATCCACATCAGCGTCAATGCTACCTTCTTCCCCGTCCCCCCCAGTCACACATATTAACTAGCTGGCACGTTTCTTCCGTATATAGTTCCATGTACACATATTTATCCAGTACATATCATTATAATGGCACACACAAGAACCGTGTTTTCCATTGTCTTGACTATTTAATACCCACTTGTCCGCATCTTGCTTTTCCCATTCAATGACGGTTCATGAAAAGCTCTCAATTCAACTGATGAAAAATTCCTTTTTTCATGAGTGCATATTTCATCATTTGGATACACCGTAATACAGCCAACCACCTCTCTCCTGGTAGACGTTCATCCATCTCCATTCTTCCCCAACACATACATTTCGGCAGAACACAACCTCGTGATATGCATCCTTACATCCGGGTGTTTTTATCTCTTTGAAAGAAAAGGAGTGGAGTTCCTGAGTCAAACGGATGTTACCCCTAACAGATGTGGCCAGCCTGCTCTCCAACAGGAGTGTAACCCATACGTCAACCAGTAGTAATAAAAGCACTTTGTCCCCCACCAGCAATAGATGCTATTGGACTTCAAATGTTTGCCCGTCTGAGGGGTGACAGATCATGATTTGGGTCTGAGTGCCTTCTCACCTGTTGGCTTTCTGTGTCTGCTCCTCTCTGAACTACACCTTCTCATTTTTCGCTTATTTTTCTATTGGATTGTTGGGCCCTTCTTGTCCATTTGTAAACATTCCTTGTCATGAGACACATGAAACTCTGTCCTCTGTATTGCAAACGCTTCCTCAAATTTTACTATTTATTGGCTTTGCTTCATATGTTTTGAAATGCAAAATATTTGACTCTTCGGACAGTCAGATGTTCATCCTCTCTCTTGCAGCTTCTAGGTCTCCGATCTTAATGCTGCTCCTAATATTATACATGTGGCTGTTTTCCTATAAAGTTTGTCTCGCTTTATTTTTAACTTGTTTTCAGTTTTATATACGGTATAAGATACAGTCCTAATTTTATTTTCTTCCAAATTTGGACATTTATATTTGGCAAGGAAATAACCTATCTCTTCTAGTTTTTCAAGTTCGTTGCCATAGCGTTGAATACCGTTCTCTTTGCTATCTTCTTTGATTCGTTCCTGCCTCTCTGATTACGTCTTTGTTCTCATTTCTGGTCTTGTACATTTTTTACTGTTTATTTCCTAATCAAACACATGAATCTTTGTATCTATTTTGCTGTTTCAAAGAACTAGAAAATGCATTTGTCCTTTACGTTATTTTTTGTTTTATGAGCTTCAGCTTTCATTTTTATTATTCCCTCTTTCTAACTTGTTAGTTTGTTTTGTCATTCGTTTTTCTCACTTTATAATAAGGGTACAATTTGTCTTTATTCTTAAGTAATGAAAACATCTAAAGGCTGTAAAATCCCCACTAGCTACAGCTTTCACTCTATCCCAAGCCTTTCGGGATAAATCGTGCTCCTTTGCCAGATATCTAGGTATCTTCTAAATTGACTTTTGTTTTCTCCTTTGATGCTAAGGTTTTAAAGAATGTTTTTAATTTTCCAGACAGTAAAGGGTCTTTTTACTACCTTCCACTATTTGTTTCTAATATTACTGTGTTATGATCAGAGAACAAGATCTATAAAAATCCCTTGCCTTTGAATTTGCTAAGGTCTTCTTTGTGGTCAAGTATATGATCCAGTTTTGCATCTGATTCAGAAACGAATATTCTGGGGGCGCCTGGGTGGCGCAATCGGTTAAGCGTCCGACTTCAGCCAGGTCACGATCTCGCGGTCCGGGAGTTCGAGCCCCGCGTCGGGCTCTGGGCTGATGGCTCAGAGCCTGGAGCCTGTTTCCGATTCTGTGTCTCCCTCTCTCTCTGCCCCTCCCCCGTTCATGCTCTGTCTCTCTCTGTCCCAAAAATAAATAAACGTTGAAAAAAAAAATTTTTTTTTAAAAAAGAAACGAATATTCTGTGTTAAGGGATGTGAGGTGTCCCATGCCCATCAAATCCAACTTTTTTATTTGTTCAATTTCTCCATCTTAGGGTTCTATACAAGGTTAGCACAGGTTGAGACAAGCAAGAGATGTTTATGCAATTTCTCACCATAACTATATTTGCATTTGTAATAATTTTGCTTTACAGATTTAGTGGTTATGTTATTCTATACATACAGGTTTATTTACCTCCCTCATCAACTGTGCCTTTTAAAAATCATTATGTAATGTCTTTGCTTATCTGATTTATGCCTTTCCCGTAAATACTACCTGTCTAAACCTCATATTGCTAGTTTCTGACTCTCCGTATTTGCATGGGATCTTCGTCCATCCTTTTATTTTCACCTTCTCTCACTTTGTCTCAAGTGTTTTTCTTATAAACACCAGATTACTGCATTTTGCTTATTAACTCAGTCTAACAGTATCAAACGTTTAATGGGGAAATTTTAGTTCATTTTCATTGAATGTCAAGACTGCTATATTCCAATTTATTCTTTCCTTCCCACTTGAGTTAACTGATTAATGTAGAAAAATTTCCTCTGCTAGTATCTCTCCTCACCTTGAGGTATTTCTGTTGAACTTCTCATGTGGATACTTTCTGTTTGATACTGTTTCTGGAGTATTTTTGTCAGAAAATGGGTGATGGCATCTCTGAGTTCCTAAAGAGCAGCAAATTTTCTTTTACTCTGACAGGGAAATGGCAGCATGGGTATATATGTGGCTTTTAGGCTGCTGGCTTTTTGTCTCTGGAAGTTACTCTACTGTCTCTAACCCTCTCTGTCATACATGAGAAATCTGGGGCTAGTCTGATACTTCTTCATGGTAGTTCATTTGTTTTCTCTGTCTGGAAGCTTCTAAGATTTTGCTTTTTATTCTCAAGAGTTCAAGCGCTTTCCCAATATATACAGAGATGTGTTTTTTCATAAATCTTGCCTGGAACTTGATGAGCCATTTGAATTTATAGACTCCAGGGGCACCTGGGTGACTCAGTCGGTTAAGCGTCCCACTTCGGCTCAGGCAGATCATGGTCTCGCAGTTTGTGAGTTCAAACCTCGCATCGGGCTCTGTGCTGACAGCTCAGAGCCTGGAGCCAGCTTCAGATTCTGTGTCTCCCTCTCTCTCTGCCCCTCCCCCACTCACGCTGTCTCTCAAAAATAAACATTACAATATTTTTTTTAATTTATAGACTCCAGGCTTGATATTAAAGCTCAGAAAAATCGTTTCTTATATTTATGTAATCATGGCCTTTCCTCCATCCGTTCCTTTGCCTCCTTCTGCCTTTCCTGTTACTCACACATTGCATTTCCTGGATCTGTTTTCTCTTGTGATTTCCGTCCTTTATATTTGTGTTCTGTGCTCTCGGGTTCTTCTGCCTGACTGGCCAGGGTGCTAATTCAAGCCTCAGGAATAATCGTCGCCTCCTTTAATTCATTTGCTGAAATGTTTGATTGGAAATTCACGCATTTCATCTCTAGGAAGCCTTTGCGTGCTGCATTTAAATCTCCTTATACGCTCTTAACTACGTTTTGTCAGGTTGTCATCCGTCTCCAGCCGCTGCTCTATCGCATTAACCGTGTGTTCTATCTGTTCTCACGGACTGTCTTCTCGCTGGCTGTGGTGCCATTATTTCTCTTTGTTGTATCGCTGGGGTTCAGGTCGGATTCTTGGAGGACCCATGTGGCTGCACTTGCATCAGCAGTGGGAGCACAGTGGCCTCTGTTCCTGTAGAGCGACTCCTGGAGCAGGCAGGCGCCAGGGCCCTGCCGAGGCACCAAGGGGGAGGGCTTTATGTTCTAGAGTCTCCTCACTCTCTCCCAGCCTCCGAAACAGGGAGGACTCAGCCCAAGGGTTCGTCTTCTCCTTGGTCTTTTGTGGGACACGTACACACACAGTCACGCGCACACAGTGGGGCGAGGGAGGTTTTCAATTTTCCTCCCAAGACGCCCTCAACCTTTGTAGATCAGGCTCTATACAGTATCCCATGCATTCTGATCCTCCCCCAGGAGGATGCCCATCTTATCAGATGCCCATCTTTATTGCCAGCCCCATCCAGCCCAGGAAGTAAGCCCCCACCCGCTCCCTCTCACCCTCAACTTCCACAGAGCTCAGGACTTCCCTGCACTGTGGGTTCTGCTGGCTCCAGGGGTTGGTCTGGGTCAGGAGAGGCAGAGTAGAATGGAGAATGGCAGGATAGTGAACCAGTTTACTTTGCCATCTTCCCAGAATCCTCACCAACTATAATTCCTGGGTTTCTTTTTCAAATGTGTATCCAGATCAAAAACATGGGAATTTGTGATAAAAGTTTAATTGGGGGGGGGGGGGACATGGGAGTCCTCATCATGTTCAGTGACTGTTATGTAAAGACACATGTCAAACTGATATACATCTCTAAGTTCATAAAGATTTTTGAAATTCACTTTTTAAAAAGGATTCTCCTTCCCAAATATTCTTTTGTGTTATTCCTTCTATAGCAAACTGTCTTACCCCACGAATACATAAACTTGCCACCCACAAGTATCAGAATCCTCTTACTTTTTCCTTGGCTACCTTGCTACCGCTCAAGTCCTGGTTTCTATTTCGGAAGCTGTATTAACACATATCAGTTACATCAAAAAACCACTAGATCAGAATTCTTCAGGGGCGCCTCAGTGGCTTAGTCGGTTAAGCATCCGACTTCAGCTCAGGTCATGATCTCGCAGTTGGTGGGTTCGCGCCCCACATCGGGCTCTGTGCCGACCGCTCAGAGCCTGGAGCCTGCTTCCGATTCTGTGTCTCCCTCTCTCTCTGCCCCTCCCCCAATCGCGCTCTGCCTCTCTCTCAAAAATAAGTAAACATCAAAAAATTTTTTAAAAAGAATTCTTCATATCATATTTTTATATTTCAAAAATATTCATATATACTTTCAAAAACTTAGACTGTTCATGGTCTTTCCTGTTTGGATCTTAGGCTATCTTGGGTCTTCTCCCCCAGCTTTTCATGATATAATTCTTCTATTTCAATTTTAAATTTACTAGTAGACCATTTTACCTAACTATCCTTTGCCCTTCCCCCATCACGTGTAGATTGTTTGCATGCCAATGGAGTTGTAATAATTCTCCACAGCCCTTTGCAATGTGACTTTCCATTGACCTATCAACAGGTGGAGGAAGCTGCTTCCCCATCCCTGAAATCGAGGCTGACCTTGTGACTTACTTTGAATAGCAAAGTGAAGTGACTTCCTAAGAGTTCTGACCCTTGACCTCAGGGTGCTTTGCGGCTTCTGTTGGCCTCTTAGGACCCTGGGACAGCCATGTGGGGAAGCCCAGGCTACTCTCCGTGAAGACAAGAAGCCCAGACAAAAGCCAGTATCAACATCCACACCAACACCAGTCATGCGAGTGAGACCATCATGGCGCAACCAGCCTCTGCTGAACCACCAGTGATTATATCCATTGAATGAGTGACCCTAAGAGAGACCAGCCAAAGAATCATCCCTACAGAACCCAGTAGAAAATGCTGATCCACAGAATCATGAGCAAATAAAATGGCTGTTATTTTAAACCACCATGTGTTCAAGTGGTTTGCTTTACAACAATAGATCGCCAGCCTACCATGCTAAACTATCCCTTTCTGACAAAATCCAAAGCTAATCTCTGTCCAAAGAAATTATCTTCCTCATTTATCAATGGCCGCCGTTCCTACCTAGACGATTTAGACATTCTTACGTACTCCGAAGCTGCCTGACCCTGTGGTTCTTGCAATTTTTGTCTGTGTGAGAAAATTCTTGGCCAAAATCCAGTTCTTGTATTTTTGCCATATATAAGCCTTTATGATCTTTATCATAAGTTTCTGTTAATTATAAGCCTCTAAGAAGCTCAAAACTTTTAGAAATCCTGCATAATCTTCCTAACGGTGAAAGGCAATTATAATTCCCTTTTAACAGATGTGTAAATGCCCATAGAAGGTAAGCATTTTTTCCAAGATGCCCTAAGTTAGGACAAACGGGAGCTCAGAAACAAACTGTGGCTGTGATCCTACTTTCTGCCTATCCGGGGCTCTGGCCTGTGTATTGCTCTACCGTCCACGCAAGTTGATTTTCTATGCCTTGGGGTGACTTTAGGTTCTTCCGAGTGATTCTCACACAGGTTTCATTTAGCCTGAATCATGCTCCCAGAGTCCATCAACCATTTTAATTTGGCATCAACGGAACAGGTTCTATTTTTCCCCTTATTTCAGAGCAACAGCTGCCAAGTTCCAACTCTCATTTCCTGGATCCTCCTCCCATCCTGGAAAATAAACATGACTAGCATCGCTTTCTACATGATGAGTCGAGAGATCTTGAAGGGCTCTCTAACAATAACGACGACGACACAAAACTGATACAAACTAAGGGATTGTCATTTCCGTGATCTACAGTTTCTGTTTGGAGAGCCAGTGCTAACGATTTGCTTCTGTCTTTCAATTTCTTTTTTTTTTTTTTTTTTTTTTTTTGCAAAAGGAGCCTCACTCCTCAAACATGGTCACTTCGTGGGCATCAGTTTTTATGACAGCCTAAATTCTCTGACTAATGATTTGGGAAACATTAGCAATATTTGAACTTTCATATTACAGCATGACCGCCTCAGAGTTCAGGTTTCTGCTATTATGCCTTTTCGTTAAAAGCAATCTTTCTTGCTATTATAAACGGCTGTCACTTAGAAAACCCTAAAAGAATTGCCTTGACAGATGCCGAGCACTCATTCCTAACAGATCAACAGCTGACTCTCAATGAATTTAATCTGCAACACCCATAATCCTTAATGGCTGCCTGACAGCACACACACCATTCCAGAAACTTCCCTCAAAGATGAAAACTCTTGCCCCTCCTCCAGGACCAAGCAATTTAATTTGATAGGGAACCATGATCTATCCGAATACAGCCAAGTTAATGATCTACAATTCTAGGCTATTGATTTTGGACAAGAAGCCGCTATTTATACATGCAGAGGAGAGATTTATGATGCATTCTTTGCTAGGGTTTTAATCCAAATGAACGTCCAGCAACAAAGGAGAAAAACCAGGTACTCCTCGCCCTATGCATAGTGACCCACATCGGCAACCTCACGGCCCTGGATGTACAGCCAGGAACATGACCGTCACTTCTGGCAGTCTGAGATGGAAACACACAGGGATCTGGAATCAGGAGACCTAGATTTGCAGGCTAGCTCTGATACTGACTGGTTACGGGATCTTGGGCTAAAAGATAATGAACCCTGACTCACGAGGCAGTGATTCCATGAAATCACACAGGCATAAACATTTTTGCATAAATAAGCACCATATGGATGTCCTGGAAATCTAGAAGTAACATAGCCATTGATATTTTTAAAGTACTCAGGGGCGCCTGGGTGGCTCAGTCGTGAAGCCTCTGACTTCCGCCCAGGTCATGACCTCACAGTTGGTGAGTTCGAGTCCCACATCGGGTGAGCGTGAGCCCCACTTCGTGTAAAAACGTGAGCCCCAGGTGAGCCCTCCTTCTCACTCTCCCTTCTCTCCCCGCCCCCCCCACTCCGCCTCTTTACCCCTCGTGGGATATTCTCTCTCTCTCTCTCTCTCCCTCCCTCCCTCGCTCACTTGGGCCTTCTCTAAAAAAAAATAAAGTCCTTCAGCGTTCCAATCTGGTATTAACAGAAGACTCTGCATTGAATACAGTACCGAAAGGTACACAGGTTTTCTGTCTATAGATAGAACACGCTGCAAGTAAAGTATATGCTACTAATTCTCCAATATCATACTAAGCTCCACTACCTGATGAGTTGCAAGAGATCTTTTATTATGTTTTTCTTAATCTATCTACAGGGGGCATTAACAGATCATGTAGAAGTCTTACAAGTTTCGATTGGTTGATTTGTACCTTCCTCTTTACTTGGAAGAGGCAAAGATAAGATTTTAGAAAATCAAGGGTTAACGGGGATACAGGCTGCACATGACATTATTAAAAGTGACTGACTCCTTGCCCATTAAACAAATCTCTTTGCTATTAATTCCTTCCTCCATAATTTCCCTTGGCCAAGGCTTACTTACTAAAACTCTCGGACCATATCAAGAAAGAATAAAATGTCTAAAGACACTAAGGTGCTTTGCACCATTTCTGCAATTTCAATTTCAAACTTAGGTGGAAGCAGCTGAACTATTCTGATGCCAGTTTCACTGAATGAAACGAACATTACACACGCACACATGCAAATATTCCCTCTTTTTCCAAACCAATGTAAGCACCTCTCTTTTGGAACAAAGATGGAACGTATCTACTTGTCCAAAAAGAATGCAGTCACGTTCCCGAAGTCACGCGGAAGATCAAAACCTTCTGATATGTTTTTATCAGTTTATTAGCAATTGATAGTAACGTTGTCGCGATGGATTTAGAAACTCACTTAAAAGATCAACTGCTGAATTTAATTCTTGACTGACTCATTCATGATACAGCTCTCTTTTGAAACTCTCTTTCATTTAATCATTCGACAACTGTTTTCCTCGTATCTATTATGTGTCCGGCTAGATGATGCCGGGGACGCAAAGACAAACGAGATAAGAGTTCTGAAAGCAGAAGCTGATTATAAAGGTACGTGGATCCTCTTCTGCCTTTATCTGGTTTTACCTCTCGACAGCTTTCTACCCAGGGACGACCCCCTTCCTCCTGAAACCCTCTCTTCTCATTGCTGCCGCGACGGAACACTCTTCCAGTTCTCTTCCTGCTGCTCGTTCTCAACGTTCTCCGCCAGCTCTTCTTCTGTCAAATCTCTAAATGCTGGAGCATCCTCGCACTTGGCCTCGAGCCACATGCTCCTTCTCTATTTGCCATCTTTCCCTTGGATCGTCTCATTTACCCCAACAGCTTTAAATACCATCTGACAACTCCCCCAATTTTGTGTCTACAGCTCGTGCCTTTCTTCTCAGCTCCATACCGCCTACTGGACACCACCACCTGTCTCTTATAAATATGGCAAATTAACCTAAGTCCGAGACCGGCCTTAACCCTCCTCTGTAACTCCCACCCAACCAGCGTCCCCATTGGAACAACCGGCACCACAGTTTCCTGTGTTTCGGGCCAAAACCGGGAGTCATCTTTGATTCTACGATGTGTCTCATCCTCACGTCCAACCCACGGGCAAGTCAAGTCAACTCTGCTTCCAAAGTGAGCCTCCAGTCTTTCCACCTTCATCAGATCTTCGACCTCGTCCACTACAAAACTGCCTCCTCACTGATCTGCCTGCTTCTAAGCTTGCCCCACTGCAACGTATTTTCTTTGCAGAAGCCAAAAGTGCACTTCTAAAAATACAAATTAGATCATACCTATTGCTTGTTCAATAGTTTTCCACTGCATAGAGATTAAAATCCAAACTCCATACAGCAAGGCACAACAGTGTGGCCCCTGCCTTCCCTCCAGTCCCCCCCTAAACCGCTGTCCACACTGCCTTCCTATCACATAGGCCTTTGTTAAGTTGCACGGACAGTCCAGGCTCTTTCCTGCTTTAGGCGATGTCCTTGATGTGAGATGTCCTTCCCAAGCTCATTCTTACGGATCTGAACCTCCAGATAAAGTCTTCAGGGAGCACCTCCCTCATTACCTTCTTTTTAAAATTCTTTTACCATTTGTTTTCTATTATAGCACCATTTTTTTTTTCTTCAACCAACTTCCATAATCCCAATTTAACTAATTAATTTGTCTGCTCTCAATCTCCACTACTAGAATGTAGTTTCTAAGAATACAAGTGCCACTGATACGTTGTTTCCCACTGTGGCACAAGCACCTATCATAAGCCAGCACAGAGTAAATAGTTGCCAAATAAATAAGTATATTGAATTATCTCCAAGATTCCTCCTCTCTCCATCAATCGGTGTTACCACATCACACGTTGCTAAGTGTGGTGAAGTGAGCACTTTGTCTTGATAAATATTCTTGAACACTGTACATTTTTAATCTGGATTTTTAAATTATAAATCTAATGTCCTATAATTATCGTAAAGAAATATTGAATCCGATCAGATGAATTTCCCAAAAAATCTTTAACTCGAAAATAAATATGTAAAAATATTCATAAATCACAGCATCTAGGCAGCCCTTCATAGATGTTGAACAAATGAAGGAATTCCTTTATCTTCATTACTGACAATCCCCAATTTTCATACATATTTGTCCACCATTAGCTTCAGGTTTAGGCTCATCAAAGATATGCATTAATAAAATGGACACATTGGGGCGCCTGGGTGGCGCAGTCGGTTAAGCATCCGACTTCAGCCAGGTCACGATCTCGCGCTCCGTGAGTTCGAGCCCCACGTCAGGCTCTGGGCTGATGGCTCAGAGCCTTGAGCCTGTTTCCAATTCTGTGTCTCCCTCTCTCTCTGCCCCTCCCCCGTTCATGCTCTGTCTCTCTCTGTCCCCAAATAAACGTTGAAAAAAAAAAAAAGTCTGTTCAATAAAATGGACACAATACAATTCCTTTAAGATTGTTTCTCTGTAAATGTCCAGACATCAACCTAAGAAGCTATATGTTGCTTTAAGACCTTTTTTCATTTTCTCTAAATGTACCCTGATATACTAAGCAAAACTGTCATCACCACATATCTAAACACAGCTTTCTCAAACTTATTATAGACACAGGAAAAGCTAGAAAGGTGTTATGTTTATAATATTACTCTACAATAAAAACAAAGTGACAAAAATACTCTTCCTCTCCCCAAAGTGTTTTGTTCACTTCCCAAATTCTAAAGTACATATCATCTCTCCTCCAGCCGTAATAAAAACATTTACAACACCTCCTGAAATGTAGTGTATTTACAGCTACCAAAGTCCAACTGTGCTCTGACTCAGCAAAATGAGAACCATCGAATTCACGAAATGCTTTAGTAAGGGGCAAAAATGCTTTAATAATGGGCCAAAAAACATGGGCAAGGGGAAACAGAAATCAAGTCAGATTTCGTTGCATTTACTTGCCCTGAATGGCTTTTCTCAATAGGCTTTTCGGACTCAACCTTAATGAAGATGTCACTTTGCAACACGGCTGCAAAATGCGGCGTTACTGACTGGCACAAACTCAACCACAAAGATCAGGATAAAGCGAAACGCTACAACATTATTTTTGAGGAGATAAAAATGATAGTTGTCCAGGAAAAGCAGCGCACTGTGAAGAAAGACACTTCTGTATTTATTACGTATTAAGGTTAAGCGACGGTGTTGTGTGACAGACCCATTAAACACTCAGACCC
Organism: Felis catus; assembly: GCF_018350175.1. Taxonomy (NCBI): domain Eukaryota; kingdom Metazoa; phylum Chordata; class Mammalia; order Carnivora; family Felidae; genus Felis; species Felis catus. Next base: position 14,921,160 of record NC_058372.1, read on the forward strand.
TCAAAAGGCAAACCTAGAAGAGTGCTGCTGTCTTTCTTATCAGCCCAGAAAATAATTGGCTTAGGGAAGCTTCTAAGGTATGAAAAACATTTCTCCCAATTTTATGGTTGAGAGAAAAATAGAGCTCAGATGCTAGTATCCTTAAAAGTGGTCAGAATTAGTCTAGAAAATCTTTGTGGAGGGGTGCCTGAGTGCTCAGTTAAGTGTCTGACTCTTGATTTCTACTCGCGTCACAGTCTCGTGGTTCATGAGATCGAGCCCCGCATTGGGCTCTGTGTTGACAGCATGGAGTCTGCTTGGGATTCTCTCTCTCCCTGCTTCTCTCTCTCTCTGTCTCTCTCTCCCTGTTTCTCTCCCTCTCTCTCAAAATAAATAAACATTAAAAAAAAGATGCTACTTCCTCTTAAAAAAAGAAAAACGAAAATCTTCATGGAAAGGAGGGAAACGTGTTGTGGGACAAGATATATTAAATGGAGAAGTAATGTCATAGAAGCAATGTCTTAGAGTCTAAGGCAAAGGATAGCCAGCCGAGATTGGGCCAATGCAGAGACCGGGTGTAGTGGAAAATTAAAATAAACAGTTATTGGGGCATCTGAGTGGCTCAGCCGGTTAAGCGTCTGACTTTGGCTCAGGTCACGATCTCATGGTTCGCGGGTTTGAGCCCCGCCTCTGGCTCTGTACTGACAGCTCAGAGCCTGGAGCCTGCTTCAGATTCTGTGTCTCCCTGTCTCTCTTCCTCTTCCCCCACTCACGCTCTATCTCTAGCTCTCAAAAATAAATAAACATCGAAAATAATTCTTTTAATAAATAAATAGCTATTAACAACAACAGGGCAGAGTGAAATGGGGAAGCAAAAGAATACATGACCGTCAGCTGAAGGCCTAGTCTCAGAGATCAGAGACTTGAAGGGAAGAACAGGTTAAAACCTAAAAAGAAAGAAAAGCAAGATCCCAGTGCGCTCAAGGCCACAGAAGTCCCCCAACATCCTTCCTGCTTATTCTTCCAATATAACACACAGCTGGGCCCACCTTACCACATCCTGGCTGATACTAACGTTATCAACTTTTCCATTAAAGCCAAAGTCGACATAGGATAGTCAATGATGGGCTGTCTGTATGCCAAGTGTATCCCTTGTATAACTGACTTTTTAACGGCCGAAGCTGAGAGACGGGGGCACAAGTATTAAGGGGCCCCAAGGACTGCCAAGGATCCAAGGCTGGAAGATGACCGTGCACACACCAAGGAACCTATGCGAATGACCGCTCAGTAGAGATGGTAACTAAGCAGTGCCACGCCGTGGCCACAGCTGACCAGGACTTTTAGTGAAGGATGGAAAGATCCCTGGAGTTCCCATCATGCACGTTTCGACTACAGGTACAACACCGAACAGATGCCAGGTGATTATGGAGCCCCTTGGTTCTAATTCTTCAAAAAAGAGTTCCTCCGCCTGCCTTCCAACTTGTTCTGTTGCCAGTTCCCGTAGCAATAGGCTATAACACGAATTATCATTCCACTTACTCATTCACTCTGTTACGAGCTGAGTATGGCTAAATACACTCGACTTTGGGGGCGCCTGGGTGGCTCAGTTGGTAAGCGTCCGACTTTAACTCAGGTCATGATCTTAGTGGTTCGTGACTTTGAGCCCCACGTCAGGCTCTGTGCTGACAGCTCAGAGCCTGGAGCCTGCTTCAGATTCTGTGTGTGTGTGTGTGTCTCTCTCTCCACCCCTCCCGTGCTCGCACTCTCTCCTGCTCTCTCTCTCTCTCTCTCTCTCTCTCTCTCTCTCAAAAATAAAAAAAAAAAAAATATGGGGCACCTGGGTGGCTCAGTTGGTTAAGTGTCCAACTTCAGCTCAGGTCATGATCTCACAGTTCGTGAGTTCGAGCCCCTCATCGGGCTCTGTGCTGACAGCTCAGAGCCTGGAGCCTGCTTCAGATTCTGTGTCTCCCTCTCTCTCTGCCCCTCCCCAGTCATGCTCTGTCTCTCTGTCTTAAAAATAAATAAAACATTTAAAAAAATATTTTAAGAAAATAAAAAAATAAACATTAAAAAACGCACTCACTTTCTGATGGTTTTTGAAACTGATATTTTGTATCATTTTAAAATTTGTTGTATCTTTTTATAAACCAGATGATTACTCGCAAGTAAAATAAAACAAAATAAAATAAGACAGCTACTGGGAGACAACTTTCAGAAGGCTTTAAACCCATCTTCAAAATCTTTTCATTGATCAACCAGCAGCCAGGGGCCCCATCAGTGACAGGAATACATTTAAAAGGCACCTCAAGAACACGGTGTACTCTTTCTCTTAGATTTTGTTTTTATTTGTTAGAAAAAAAGTCAAAGTTGAAACATCTTACACTCCACAATATAGAGATAGAAACATCAGAGCTCAGAATGAGACACAGAGTTCTAAAAGTCACCCATCTACGGGGAGTAACTGAAATCATGAGAAGTAAGACTGGCAAACCATGAGCCTTCCTAGGAAGTTCAAGTAAGGTAGAGAGAGAGGAAATGAGAAATGCTGAGGATGCATCAGCAAGATCTGGAAACATCGTTAATGAGCTGGGGAAAGAGAAGAGAGAAAAAGACTCATAAAGAAGACAGGAAGAAAGACAGGTGATCTGTAAATCCAAGGACAGAGACGACGAAGAGGGAAGTGTCAAAGCAGCACGCGGGCCAACGAGACAAACACTTAGAGAAGACGGCACGTGACCAGAAGCATCTGAGGAAAAGACGGACTGCACGGGGCTGGGGTGAAAGTTTGGCCGTAACAGAGACAAAAGATAGACAATGACTTTGAAGAGCTGGAACAGAGAAAAGGATCGAGAAAGAGCATTATCACAGCCCACTGATCTCAGTGAAATACCGACGATCAATCAGGAGACAGCCTCTTGGGACGTACTAAAATTTGAGCTCTTCAAGTATGTCCATTTTCCCCCCACTTGGCACTAATGAAAAAAACATATGGGATTAGATCAAATTTCACATCGTAGGCTAACTAAATGATGTTGCATTATGAACTTTAAAATGTCAGTTTGGCTCATCAACAGTGACCTAGTCATGATAAAAAAGACAAGCATGTTGGGGCGCCTGGGTGGCTCAGTTGGTTGAGCGTCCGACTTCAGCCAGGTCACGATCTCGCGGTTCGTGAGTTCGAGCCCCGCATCAGGCTCTGGGCTGATGGCTCAGAGCCTGGAGCCTGCTTCTGATTCTGTGTCTCCCTCTCTCTCTGCCCCTCCCCCGTTCATGCTCTGTCTCTCTCTGTCTCAAAAATAAATAAACGTTAAAAAAATTAAAAAAAAAAGACAAGCATGTTAACCTAGATAAAAATATGTCAAACTGCAAGAAAGGGTCTAACTTTTGAATTTAAAAAACATCGTTTTCCTTACCCAATAGAACTGAAAAGCTGAAGCATCGTGGATTTTACCACCGCAGAAAGAGACCACAGCTGTATTTTCTAAGAACCACCACTGAGGTCCTCGCCTGCACGGACAAAGCTGCGGGCACACACAGACAGGAGATTTTTCCCACTGCGTTTCTGAAGCGAGTGTGCCTCACCCACTACAATCTCCAGCTGCCTCCCCGAGGCCAGCAGGCAGGTGCAATCCACACGGGAGACACCCCCTGAGCACCTTGCCCTGGTGGCCTAAAGGCTGGTGTTCCAGAGCTCCACAGGAATGTAACAAATAGATGGACAGCTCCTGGCAAGGGCACCACCTCCAGGGTGCTACTACACAGACAACAGAAGGAAACACAACCCCAATCTTCCGGGGGGGGGGGGGGGAGGCCTATTTAGGTAGCCTGGAGCTTCAGCTTCAGGGACAGGCTTCAGGTCTCCCACACATCTAGAGGCTAAGGAAAGAAGGTCAGAGAACGTAAGCAGGCAGATACCGTCCTCACGCGCCTCTCTGGCCCTACTACAGGTATGGTTGTGGCCCCACAGGACAGTACGTACTTGCATACTTCAAACGCTGCTGCCTGAGGGTCTGGCTTCCCATCAGCCTGAAACTAGGCGCTAGATAAGATTCCTCCCCTTGGATCACCAACAGGTCTTGGCACATCCATATCAATGAGGGCAATTAGGCAGTTTAGACAGTCACGAAGGTTTGAGAGACAAGCAGGAGCTAGGGCAGGCTTGAACAAGAAGGATCACACCCACAGAACACAACTGCTTCAAGACCAAGAGAGGCAGGGGCGCCTGGGTGGCTCAGTCGGTTAAGCTTCCGACTTCGGCTCAGGTCTGGATCTCACAGTTCGTGAGTTCGAGCCCCGCATCGGGCTCTCTGTGCCGACAGCTCAGAGCCTGGAGCCTGTTTCCGATTCTGTGTCTCCCTCTTTCTCTGCCCCTCCCCCACTCACACTCTCTTTCCCTCAAGAATGAATAAACAAACAAACAAACAAAAGACTGAGAGGGGTAGTTGTTTCACCTAATACATAGAAACAAACACAGAGTCAAGCAAAATGAGCAAATATATGTTCCAAACTAAAAAAAAACAAGACAAAACCTCAGAAAAAGACCTTCATGATACAGGGATAAGTAATCTACCTGATAATCCAAAATGATGGTCATAAAGATACTCACTGGACTTGGGAGAAGAATGGACGAACACAATGAGAACTTCAACAAAAAACATGTGAAAGTATCAAACCGAAGTCACAGAGCTGAGGAATATGCTACCTAAACTGGAGAATACACCAGAAGGGTACAAGAGCAGGCTGGGAAAGCAGAAAAATGGATCAGTGAGCTGGAGGATGAAACAGTGGAACTCACCCAGACAGAGCGAAAGGAGCTCATCGCTACTAAACCAGCCTTACGCGAAACATTAAAGGGACTTCACGCTGAGAAGAAAGGACACTGATTAGTAACGAGAAAACATACAAAGGTAAAAATCTCACTGGAAAAGGTACATATATAAGAAAGGTAGTAGATCCATCACTAATAACACTACTATAAAGGTTAAGAGGCAAAAGCAGCAAAATTAGCTAAAACTACAATAATGAGTTAAGGGGTACATAAAACAAAAAGATGTACAAAATGACATCAAAAGCATAAAATGTGGTGGAGAGAGTAAAATGTAGAGTTGGAGGACGTGTTCCAATTTTAGTTGCTATCAACTCAAAACACACTATTATATACATAGGAAGTTACATGTGAACTTTATGGTAAACCACAAAACAAAAAAATAGTAAATACACAAAAGAAAAAATGAGAAAGAAATCTAAACATAACACTAAAGGAAGTCATCAAACCACAAGGGAAGAAAGAGTAGAAAAAAGGAACAAAGAGGAACTACAAAAGCAGTCAGAAAACAATTACGAAAATGGCAATAAATATATACCTATCAATAGTTACTTTAAATGAAAATGGACTAAATACTCCAATCAAAAAACAAAGTGGCTAAACGAACAATAAAACTAGATCCATCTATATTCTGCTTATAGGAGACACGCTTCAGAAGTAAGGACACATGGAGACTAAAAGTAAAGGCATAAAAAAATATATCCCATACAAACGGGAATGAAAAGAAACCTGGTATAGCTATACTCGTATCAGACAAAATAAACTTTAAAACAAAGACTGTAATAAAAGACAAAGAAGGGCATTATATAATGATAAAAGGGTCAATCCAGCAAGAAGATATAATATTTACAAATATACATGCGCCCAATATAGAAGCACCAAAACATATAAAATATACAAAGTAGGGGCGCCCGGGTGGCTCAGTCAGTTAAGCGTCTGACTTCGGCTCAGGTCACGATCTCACAGTCCGTGAGTTCGAGCCCCACGTCGGGCTCTGGGCTGATGGCTCAGAGCCTGGAGCCTGCTTCCGATTCTGTGTCTTCCTCTCTCTCTGCCCCTCCCCCGTTCATGCTCTGTCTCTGTCTCAAAAATAAATAAACGTTAAAAAAAATTAAAAAATATATATATACAAAGTAAATATTAACAGGCAATACAGCAATAGTAGGAAATTTTAACACTGTACTTACATCAAAGGTTGGATCATCCAGACAGAAAATCTATAAGGAAACTATGGCTTTGAATGACACATTAGACCAGATGGACCCAACAGATATATAAAGAACATTCATCCAAAAGCAGAAGAATACACATTCTTCTCAAGTGCACATGGGATATTCTGCAGGATAGCTACACATTAGGACACATAACAAATCTCAATAAATTCAAGAAGATTGAAATCAGATCAAGCATCTTTTCCAATCACAATGGTATGAACCTAGAAATCAATTATAAGAAAACTTGAAAACTTGGAAAAACTACAAATATGTAGAGATTAAACAACATGTTACGAAACAACTACTGGGCCACAGAAGAAATCAAAGGGGAGATCAAAAAATAACTAGAGACAAATGAAAAAGAAACAGGACATACCTAAATTGATAGGATACAGCAAAAGTGGTTCTCAGGGGGAAATTCATAGCAATACAGGCTTACCTCAAGAAACAAAAGAAATCGTAAACAATTTACTTTTACACCTAAAATATACCTTAAAAAAGAAGAAAAAATAAAGCCCAGAGTTAGTAAAGGGAGGAAATAAATAAATAAATAAATAAATAAATAAATAAATAAATAAATATCTGAACAGAAATAGATTAGAAACTAAAATAACAATGGAAAAGGTCAATGAAGCTAAGAACCGGTTCTTTGAAAAGATTAACAAAATTAAGAAACCTTTAGCTACACTCACCAAGAGAAAAAGAGGGTTCAAATACAATCAGAAATGAAAAAGATGTTACAACTAATACCACAGAAATATAAAGGATCATAAGAGACCTGTGAACAATTGTATGCGAGCAAATTGAACAGCCTTGACTAGATAAATTCCTAGAAATTTACAATTTCCCAAGACTAACTCATGAAGAAACAGAAAATCTGAATAGACTGATTGCTAATAAGGAGACTGAATCAGTAATCAACCCTAAAACAAAGGTCCAGGGCCAGATGGCTTCACTAGCGAATTCCACCACACATTCAGATTTAATACCTATCCTTTTCAAACTCTTCCAAAAACCTGATGAGGAGGGAAAGCTTCCAAACTCATTTTATGAGGTCAGCATACCAAAATCAGATAAGGACACCACACACACACACACACACACACACACACACACACACACAAATTATAAACCAACATCCCTGATACTGCATACGTCAAAAATGCTCAACAAAATACTAGCAAACTGAATTTAACAATACATTAATAGGATCATACACCATAATCAAGTGGGCTTTTCCCAGCAATGCAAGGATGGTTCAACATCTGCAAATCAATCAACATGATATGCCGCATTAAGAAGGTTAAATATCATTTGATCATCTCAGTAGATATGGAACAAGCACTTGACAAAATTCAACACTGAATTACGATAAAAACTCTCAACAAAGTGGGTATAGAAGGAACATACGTAAGGCCGTATATGACAAACCCACAACTAACATCACACTCAACCATGAAAAGCTGAAAGCTTTGACTCTAAGGTTATGAAAAGACAAGGATACCCACTATCCTCAGCCTTACTCACCATGGCGTTGGAAGTCCTAGCTACAACAGTTAGACAAGAAAAGAAATAATAGGCATGCAGATTGTAAAGGAAGAAGTAAAAGTGTCATTATTTGTAGATGACATGATACTATATGTAGAAAAATTTACAGGCTCCACCAAAAAACTGTTAGAATAAATGAATTCAGTAAAATTGCAGGTTTCAAAATGAATATACGAAAATCAGTTGTATTTCTACACGCTAATCGTGAACTATCAGAAAAAGAAATCAAGAAAATGTTCCCATTTGCAATCACATCAAAAAGAATAAAATACCTAGGAATAAACTTAACCTAGGAGGTGAAAGACTGAAAGACTTATACTGAAAACTGTAAGAAACTGAGGCAGAAATAAATAGAAATATAATCCATGCTCATGGATTGAAAGAAGTCATATTTTTTAACTTTTTTAAAATATTTATTTATTTATTTTGAGAGAGACTGAGACAGTGCAAGCAGGGGAGGGGCAGAGAGAAAGGGAGAATCCCAAGCAGGAATACGAGGCTTTAACTCACGAAACTGTGAGATCATGACAAGAGCCAGACGCTTAATTAACAGAGCCACCCAGGTGTCCCTGAAAGCGGTAATATTGTTAAAATGTTCATACTGCCCAAAGCAATCTACAGATTCAAGGCAATCTGTACCAAAATTCCAATGACGAACTAGAACAAAGAATCCTAAAACCTGTATGGAACCGTAAAGACTCCAAATAGCCAAAACAATCTTGAGAAAGAATAACAAAGCTGGAGATATCACAGTCCCTGATTTCAAACTATACCACAAAGCTCTACTGTCTAAACAATATGGCATTGGCATGAAAACAGACACACTGGTCACTTGAACAGAATAGAGAGTCCATAAATAAACCCATGCTTATATGGACAATTAAGTTATGACAAAAGAGGCAAGAATATACAACATTTAAGGGACCATCTCTTTAATAAATGTCGGGAAAAACAGACAGCTACAGGCAAAAGAATAAAACCAGGCCACTGTGTTATACCATATATAAAAATCAACTCAAAATGGACTAAAGACTTGAATGTGAAGCCAGAAACCATAAAATCCCTAGAAGAAAATCTAGGCAGCAAGTTCCTTGACATTAGTCCTATGATTGTTTTTAAAGATCTGACTCCAAAGGCAAGAAAAAGGCAAGCAAACATAAATGGGATTACATCAAACTAAAAATCTTCTGCACAGGGAAGGAAACACACACATCAACACAATGAGGGGCGCCTGGGTGGCTTGGTCGGTTAAGCGTCCGACTTCGGCTCTGGTCATGATCTCACGGTCCGTGAGTTCGAGCCCCGCTGAGCTGTGAGCACAGAGCCCGGAGCCTGTTTCAGATTCTGTATCTCCCTCTCTCTCTGCCCCTCCCCCGTTCATGCTCTGTCTCTCTCTGTCTCAAAAATAAACGTTTAAAAAAAATTTATAAAAAATAAACACAATGAAAAGGCAGCCTACTGAATGGGAGAAGATATTTGCAAATTATGTATCTGAGAAGGGGTTAATATCCAAAATATATTTTACAAACTCATATGACCCAATAATAAACACAAAACAAAACATAGTCCAAAGAATCCAATTTAAAAATGGGCAGAAAATCTAGATAGACATTTTTCCAAAGACATAGAGACAGATAACAGGCACATGAAAAAGATGCTCAATATCCCCAATCATGAAGGAAATGCAAACGAAAACCACAATCAGGTATCACCTCACACCTGTCAGAATGGCTAGAATGAAAAAGACAAGAAATACCAAGTTGGTGGTGAGGATGGGGAGAAAATGGAATCCTTGTGCCCTGTTGGTGGAAACGTAAACGAGGGCAGCCCCTCTGGAACACAGTATGGAGGATCTCTGAAAAATTAAAAATCGAGCTACCACATGATCCAGCAATTCCTCTACTGAGTATCTATCTGAACAAAAATGAAAACACTGATTCGAAAAGATACATGCACCCCTATGTTCACTGTAGCATCATTTAGAAGAGCTAAGATATGGCAACAACCTACGTGTCTATCCACGGATGAACGAATAAAGAATATGTGTGTGTACGTGTGTGTGCGTGTGTGTATTTGCACACATACAATGGAATACTACTCAGCCATAAAAAAGAATGAAATGGTACCATTCGTGACAATGCGACGGATCTTAAGGGAATTATGCTAAGTGAAATAAGACAAATACCACGTGACTTCACTTACATTGAAATCTAAAAAAAATAAACAAACAAAACAAAACCCAGACTCACAGATACAAAGATAGGTGGCTGCCAGAGGGGAAAGGTGTTGGGGATGGGAGTGAAATGGGTGAAGGGGATTAAGTACAAACTTTCATTTATAAAGTAAATAAGTCGCGGGGATGTAATGGGCAGCATGGGGAATATAGTCGATAACCTTGTGTTAACTTTGTAAGGTGACAGATGGTGACAAGACTCATTGCAGTGACCATTTTTGCAACGTATAGAAATGTCAAATCACTATGTTGTACACCTGAAACTAATATAATAATATTAGTTAGTAGTTAATCATTAATAGTTAATTAATACTCTTTACTAAACTAAATATGATGGTTAATATAATAACTAAATAATACAATTTTTGCCAATTGTACCTCAATTTTAAAAAAAACTACAACTGAGACATTCCGCCAGGGAGCTCTCAGGGCCTCAGAAGTACCACACGGCTGCACTGTGACTCCTAACAGACATCAGCCATAGGGTTCTCCTGTGTATCTACAGGGCCTCAGTCTAGGAAGACTGAAATATCAAATATGTTTAATATCCATAATTTCATGATGACACTTAAAAGAACGAACCGATCACCTTTGGAAGATGCTAAGAATCAACTGTTCTGAAAATAGATAATAAATAAAGGGAAAGACCCGTGCATTTATCTTCCCTTTCCTTTGCAAACAGCTCCTTAATAATTGATGAGGCAAAATTCCTCTTTCTAGAAGCACTTCAATTAATAAACAGAGAATGATAGAATTATTATATTATTTTGCACACCCCTAATGAAATAACTGATGTAGGTCAGAAGAGTTGGCAAGTAAGTTTGGCTAGCAGGCCAAAACGAATCTGGTAAATAAAGTTTTATAGGAACACAGCCACGCCCATCATTTACATATTGCCTACAGTCGCTGTAGAATGACAGTGACCATATGGTCTGCAAAGCTGAAAATACTCACTATTCAGCCCTTACGGAAAAAGTTTGCTAACCCCTGATAATCTTGACGATAATGATCAATGGTTGCTAACACCACTCGGGAAAAAGCAGATGAGAAAGCTTATAATGACAACACCTGTGCTCACTGGTGAAGCTTTAAGTCACAAAGGCGGGGGACAAGGTATTATGTGCCCGGGAGGCGATGCATTAGAAAGTACATATACCCCACCTCTGAAGTCTTCTTGCCAAAAAATTAAAACTCTGATCAAACCTCTGGTTCTAATTAGCAGTTTACAGGAAAGACGGCAGATAGAAAAACAAATTAAACTACGCCATGGGGATACAATCAGTAAAAATCCACACTGTGGGAAATCCTACAGACAGAGGATCTGGCCTCTTCAATACATAAAATGCAAGGAAAAGGGAAAGGTGAATCTATAGATGAAAAAGTCCTAAGAGATTTGAACCCACAACCATATGGTCAATTAATCTTCGGCAAAGTAGGAAAGAATACCAACAAATAGTGCTGGGAAAACATGCAGAAGAGCGAACCTGGACCCCTTTCTTATACCGTAGACAAAAATAAATTCAAAATGGATGAAAGACCTAAATGTGAGACAAGGTTCTCCAGAGGAGAACACAGGCAGAAAGCTCTTTGACATCAGCCATAGCAACTTATTTCTAGATGTGTCTCCTGAGGCAAGGGAAACAAAAGCAAAAATAAACTATTGGGACTTCATCAAAATAAAAAGTATTTGCACAGTGAAGGAAACAGTCAACAAAACTCAAAGGTACCCTACAGAATGCGAGGAGATATCTGTCAACGACATATCTGATAAAGGGTTAGCACCCAAAATCTGTAAAGAACCTATAAAATTCGACACCCAAAAAACAAGTAATCCAATTAAAATGGGGAGAAGAGATGAATAGACATTTTTCCAAAGAAGACATACAGGTGGTCAACAGACCCATGAAAAGATGCTCAACATGACTGATCATCAGAGAAATACAAATCTACAATGAGATATCACCTCACATCTGTCAGAACGGCTAAAATCAACGCAAGAAACAAGAGGTGTTGGCAAGGATATGGAGGAAGGGGAACCCTCTTGCACTGTTGGTGGGAATATATATACATGTATATATATACATGTATATATATATATATATATATATATATAATGTATATATATATATATATATAGGAATATTGTGAAGCCATTAAAAAAGTGAAATCTTGCCATTTACATCAACATGGACAGAGCTGGAGAGTACTAAGTGAAATCAGTCAGCCAGAGAAAGATACCATATGATTTCACTCATATGTAGATTTTAAGAAACAAAACAAACAAGCAAAGGGGAAAAAAGAGAGTGAGAGAGAGGGAAACCAAGAAACAGACTCTTTAACTCTAGAGAACAAACCGATGGTTACCAGAGGCGAGGTGGGGGGAGGGGGGATCAGTTAAATAGATGATGGGGATTAAGGAGAGCACTTGTGATGAGCACCAATGATGTATGGAAGTGTTGAATCACTATATTGTACACCTGAAACTAATATTACACTGTATATTAACTAATGGGAAGTTAAATAAAAAATGTACAAGAAGAAAGGTCCTAAGAGATTTGTCAACTGAACGCATGTATAGTCCTTATGTGGATTCTGATTCTAACATACCATCTGGACAAAAAATCTACAAGACAAATCAGGCAAATCTGAATACGAATCGAATATTTAACAGCAGTAAGGAATTACTGCACTGTTTCCTGGTGTATTAATAGTGTTGTGATTAGACTTTTTAAAAAGGCAAGTCTCTTGGGGCGCTTGGGGGGCTCAGTTGGTTGAGTGTCCAACTCTTGATTGTGGCTCAGGTCATTACCTTGCGGTGCACGAGATCGAGCCCCGCGTCAGACTCCATGCTGACGGTGTGGAGCCTGCTTGGGATTCTCTCTCTCCCTCTGTCTCTGCCCCTTCCCCATAATCTCGGTTTTGTGTAGAATAATCCAATGGGGAAGGGGCAGATAAATGAAGCAAGATTGGCCATCTGTTTTTTTTAATGTTGGCCATCAACATTTTTTAATGTTTTTATTTATTATTTTTGAGAGACAGAGAGACAGAGCATGAGCGGGGGAGGGGCAGAAAGAGAAGGAAACACAGAATGGAAAGCAGGCTCCGGGCTCTGAGCTGTCAGCACAGAGCCAACGTGGGGCTCAAACTCTTGAACAGTGAGGTCATGACCTGAGCCCAAGTCAGATGTTTAACCAACTGAGCCACCCAGGCACCCCAAGATTGGCCATGTGTTGATCACTGTCAAAAGCTGAGTAGTAATAAAGGGATTCATTCTGCCATTTTCTCTACTTTTGACTATGTTTAAACCTTTTCATAATAAAAAGATAAAAATTCATACAATTAACAAAGCTTTTTGTCTCCACTTCCAACGTATGTGTTCATGATTGTTTTGTTTCTCTTCTGTCCATCCACCACATGTATCTGTTCATAAACCATATATGTATTGAATGCTTACTATAACATGGCCCATGTGCTAGGTGCTGGCAATGATCTTACCTTCAGGTGATCTATAATCTAGACGTGGAGCCCAGTAAGTAACTCAGCTATTACAGTACGGAGGGTAAACGCCACAGGACAAAGGCCCAAAGGATGCTCAGGGAACAATGCAAAGAAGGGGGAGCTGCACGTTTCTGTGTTCCTCATTCCTACCCCTTAATATTATTTGTGGTAGTTAGAGCATCCTGATTTTGCACTTTTCTCTCCTAGGTGAACTTGCTCAAGTGGCCCTGACTTCCACCATCTTTGGGGGGTTCCTATTGTGCAATCTATACCATGACTCCATGAAAGCAAAAGACTGGAATCTGCCTCCACCCCGGTCCCCACAGGCCCTTTACTTCTCTTGCGACCGACTCTCACAACCCCAAACTCCCGTATCAGTTCAGTGCTCTCCTACTCACTCATGCTCACTGGTTATTAACAACCACACACACACTCACACCCAGTGCAGTGCTAACCCCTCTTTCCACATCTTCACTAGTAACTCACCTGTACGCTGTGTGACTAAATGGTATGAAGAGTCACCCAAGGTTTCCATACCCAGGGATCCACTGGTATCACCAGAATGAAAGGGACACCAAAAAGGCAGAGGACAAAGTGGGACTACACACACTGAAAAGCTTCTGCACAGCAAAGGGAACAATGAACAGAGTGAAAGGCAACCTACAGAATTGGAGAAAATGGCAAATCAGGTTTCTGATAAGGAGTTAATATCCAAAATATATTAGGAAATCCTACAACTCAACTGCAAAAAACTAACAATCTGATTAAAAAATAGGCTAACAGGGGCACCTAGGTGGCTCAATTGGTTAAGCACCTGACTCTTGGTTACGTCGATGTCTGCACTGGGGGTGGAGCCTGCTTAAGATTCTCTCTCCCTCTCCCTCTGGCCCTCCCCTGCCCAGATGTGTGCTCTCTCTCTCAAAAAAAAAAAAAAAAAAGGCTGAGGACTTGAATGGACACATTCCCAAAGAAGACATGCAAACAGCCAACAGGTATATAAGAAAATATTCAATGCTACTAATCAAGGAAAAGCAAATCAAAACCCCAATGAGATATCACTTCATACCTGTCAGCATGGCTCGTATCAAAAAATCAGAAAATATCAACTGTTGGGGCGCCTGGGTGGCGCAGTCGGTTAAGCATCCGACTTCAGCCAGGTCACGATCTCGCGGTCCGTGAGTTCGAGCCCCGCGTCAGGCTCTGGGCTGATGGCTCAGAGCCTGGAGCCTGTTTCCGATTCTGTGTCTCCCTCTCTCTCTGCCCCTCCCCCGTTCATGCTCTGTCTCTCTCTGTCCCAAAAATAAAGAAAAACGTTGGAAAAAAAATTAAAAAAAAAAAAAAATATCAACTGTTAAAAAAGAAAAAAACAACAAAATATCAAGCATTGACAAGGATGTAAAGAAATTGGAACCCCTTGCACACTGTTGGGAGGAATGCAAAATGGCGTGGCCACCATGAAAAACATCATGGAGGTCCCTCAGAGAATTAAAAATAGAACTACCACATGATCCAGCAATCCCACTTCCGGGAATTCATCCAGAAGAACTGAAATCAAGATCTTGAAGAGATATGAGCACCCTATGTTCACCACGGTACTATTCACAACAGCCAACATGTGGAAACAACCTGTCTATCGATGGATGAATGGATAAAGAAGTGGTATATATACATATACATGTACATATACGTATACATATACACACACAATGGAATACTATTCAGCCACAAAAAGAAGGAAATTCTACCATTTTCAGCAACATGGATTAAAGTGAAATAAACCAATCACAGAAAGGCAAATTCTGCATGATTTCACTTATAGGAAGTATCTACAGCAGTCAAATTCATAGAATCAGAGTGGAATAGTAGGGAGAGGGAAATCAGGAGTTACTGATCAACAGTCGCAAGTTAGTTAAGCAAGGTGAGTAAGTTCTAGAAAACAACACTGAACCTAGAGTCAACAAATGTGGTGCTACACACTTAAAAAGTCGTAAAAAGGGTGATCTCATGTTAAGCATTCTTACTACAGTTTTTTTTAATGGCTATTTTAGCGTGCACGCACGCACGCACGTATGCACGCACACACACACACACAAGCTAAGGAAAACTGTCGAGATGAAATTCAGGCATGGCAATAATGGAAAAGAATAAGGGGAAAAAACCCGATTTACTATTTCACACCCAAAACAGCATCAATTAATGTTTCGACAGAAGAGACGTGGTATTATTTCAATCTTTAAAATTTTTAAAACACTGTAATGGACGTATTTAGGCAAAAAGAAAAAAAATCAATGTCTGCTTTTTTAGCTCTGAGTTGGTTGTTTTGTTATCGTTATCCCTATTACTGTTACTTTATTTTTGCCTAAACTATATGTTGCGGGGCGGGGGGGGTGGTGTCACTCAAAAGAGATTTAACAGATTCAGGCAGAAGTGTCTGACACAGAGATCTGCTAAGTCACCTGCTGGGGCTCCCCAGGACACGGCTGAGTCACTGTCACCTCCACCTACAGGCAATTTCACCTCTTAAGGTTATTTTCCAGAAGAATGCAGGGGCAACACTGTGGCAGTTTGCCATTGGATAAATACATTCAGTGATAATGACCTCTTAGGGTAAATCCCCAAATTGGGCCACGATAATTTTTGGTTAAACCAATTCCAGTTTTCTGAAGCAAGCTCTGGGATCCTGAGTAAATCACTTGGGGGAAATCACTTAACCTTTCTGGCTCATGGCTTTTTCATCTAAGAAGTTAAGAGTCTGGGCTTGATGGCTAGAGACCTTCCTGTTTCAAGCACTACTGGGAACTGAGAGCATTTATATCCCGACAAGAAACTATTAACACTCTTACTTTCTCGCTGAATGTTTATTAAGCCTTGCTAAACTTTCTTCTTAGGATTTGGCACACAGTAAACAGCTTGTCGATGCTGTTATTAATGTAAATTATTTCTAAGAAAAGCATGTTGCCATATAATAAGATTAAAACACATGTTGAAAAGCATGTATTACGATGTATTGGCACTTTGAAGTCAAATGAATCTGGGTCTGAACTCCCAACTCCTGCAATCACTAACTAGATGACCTTGATCACGTTACCTAAAGTGTCTGAGCCTCATGATTTAACATGGAGACAGTACGGACCTCACAGGGTTATTAGAAGGATTAAGTAAAAATGACAGATGTCATGTGCCTGGTTAAACAAACATTAGTTCCTTCTCCCCTAGCTAGAACTGGATATTAAACTCTAGGTATCCCTGATTTCTACCCCATTTTCGCTTTCACCTTCGATTTCCATTCATAAAGTACGCTGGTTGCCCTGTGTGTGATGGGACTCTCTCTTTGACCAAGCTTTGTTCAGGCTCCTCTGAGCCCTCTCCTCAACCAGGCCTCAACCTTGGCCTATGAGAACCGCACCTTTCAGCACAAATGATTTCATCCCCCGCCCTAAGAGACTTAATCACTAGAATAGTTTCTATTAGCTCCAGGCCTTGTTCCTAGAATGAGGACCCCAGGTCCCTAAACCATCTGCCTGAGAAAGCTCCCGTCGCCAGAAGAATGGACCGTGTGCTCCAGCCAAAGCCTGGCAATGGGCTACGGATCTCCCTTCTCTTAGAGCGCTTACTTTAAAAGGCTTACAATCTCATCAGTCCTTGTGCTGCCCCCTATGAGAGGTTCATCTGCTACCACCCAGAAATGTCTCCTTAAGGACCTGGAAGCCAGCTCTTTGAAATGCAAATATCCGGGGAGGTAGCTCTCCTGACCCCCAGCTCCAGTGGGAGGGCAACAGCCTAACTGGGGTGGGCACCTCTCTCCCATCTGCAAAACTACCTCCTGTCCTAAAGATATGAGAAGGTGATTTCTCCTCCAGAGGATTGCCAGGCGATCCAGATAGCCTAACCATACAGACCGACTCCTCTTAAAGACTTTTGAAACCTTTCCTTTGGCATATCCCGGGCTGGAAAAGGCCTCCTGCCTTTTGTTACAGTGCTATTGGTTTACATTGAAGTCTTTCTCCTCTACTGCAGTAGTACTGACTAAAATCTGCTTTGGGGTACCTGGGTGGCTCAGTCAGTTAGGAGTCCAACTTCAGCTCAGCTCATGATCTCGCGGTCTGTGAGTTCGAGCCCCACGTCGGGCCCCGTGCTGACAGCTCACAGCTTGGAGCCTGCTTTGGATTCTGTGTCTCCCTCTGTCTCTGCCCCTGCCCCTGCCCAACAACAAAAACAACAAAATTTATTTTAAAATGTTTTAGCCTCAACTTTTGAGTCTCTGTTCGTTCAACATCAATGCCTATCAAAAACATGTACTTAAGATCATTACAGTTCATGGCAATATTGATTGTTTACTACAGGGGTTCATAGGAAAATGGCACCTAACATATTTAGGTTGTTAATTTACACTTAATAATTCAAACGTTTATCCAGCACTGTATCTGGTATATCAGAGTAGGGGAATGTAATTTCTGGGGATCCAGTAATTTTCCTGAAAACTTTACTTTTTGTAATATTTATTTATTTTGGGGAGAGCACAAGCAGGGGAGGGGTAGAGAGGGGGGACAGAGGATGTGAAGCTGGCTCTGCATCGACAGGCTGACAGCAGCGAGCCTGATGCGGGGCTTGACTCACAGACCATGAGATCATAACCTGAGCCGAAGTCAGACGCTCAACCGACTGAGCCATGCAGGCGCCCCAAAACCTATTTTTTAGGGCAGTTTAAGGTTCATCGTGAAATTGAATGGAAGGTACATTCAGATTTCCCATATACTCCCCGCCCCCACACAAGCACAGCCCCCACATCATCAACATCCCCCCATCAGAGTGGTATATTTGATACAATTAATCACACCTAATCACTTTTAAAAGCTATTACCAAGACTGATTTTCATTTTTACAATATAAAGTATTAAATCCTAAAGATACCAGCATTAAAAATTAAGCATTCCATGTCATTTCACTAAAAACTAGAAAAAAATAATAATAATTTGACATTAATGAGTCAGGATAAACATGTGTGTTTTCCTAACAATAAATTCAAATAAAATTGATCTTAATATTCCACAAATTGCAAATAAAGATCTACCCCAAAGTCATTATCAAATTTTTGTAAAACTGATTTATATATTTCATTGATTTTACTGCAAGAAGTAATAAAGAATTAATTGGTTCAAGAGCAAGTATTCAAAAGACCAGTATTATAACAACATTGCAGGTCAGTTTGTCCTTTTATGCAAAACCGGGTAGTCTCTTAGCTATTGATTAAGATTGAATAGAAGTTCCCTGGTTCAAATTTTGCAAAATAAGTTTTTTAACTTTCCCACCTAGTCTTTAGCTTGGAGAGACACTCTGACGATTCTAAGAAAAGACTGATCTAGAGAGAAAAATTACAACTCAACTTAGGTCAAGTAAAGCAATGATGCCGAAGAATGCTTTTGGAGATCCGCTTCCATAAAGAGGGAACTAGTTCATATCAGGTCAACCCTCCAGGAAGAAAAGCTGAATAAAACTTACAGAAGCAAAAAACTGTTCAAATTCTCAGAGAGCAACCAAAGCAACCAGGACTCGAAAGAGGGAGACCCCGGAGAGAAGAGAAATTCTGAAGTGAGTCTGACACTCCCTGCTGCTGTGGATGATCAAGGCATTTGCCAATTTCTTTGCACACTCAGGGGCCAGGAAGCCAAAGAGACAGCAGTGACTCAAAAATTCTAGCTTACTGAGCTATGCTCAAAAATTAGAGTTCAAGTTTACCAAGGCAGATGGGACTGGAAGAGCCAAGATCCACCAAAAAAGAAAAGTACAGAGAAGCAAGATCAACAGTCTACACAACGTCTCCCTTCAAGTTTCCAAAGCTGTGTGATATGAGAAGCCAGAAAAGCAAAGAAAAAGTGGCATGTGTGAAGCTAAAATACCAAGCAGGGTTTCTGGGAGATTTGTAGGGTCCAGGAAAAAGAAAGTAGAGCCCAGGGTTAGCAAAGAAGAAGGTCCCAGTAAACACCTCGCGTTTGCACTTGGAATCTAAAGGGCTATGTCCTAGGAATAGAGGAAAACCAAGAGCCAAATATACTTCAAAGAGAATAAAACTGAGAATCAGATTCTTTCTTCAAGTCCTGACTAAATAAAAATAGGTTACCCCTACCCTGTCTTCCAAAGGAAAAACAACATCAAACAGGGCTTCCACAATTTCTTCAAATACACTGTCCTGACATTCTATCACAAAGATCATGCAGGCTAGGGGATGAGACCAAATGCCTAAAACCCGGGGAGAGAGGGGACAAGAGAAAATGACCCACTGGTGATTCAAATACTGAAGTTATCAGATATGGACACTAGAAGCACAATGATTAATATGTTCAAGAAAATAGAGGACAATTGAAGAGTTTCACCAGAGAACTGCAAATCTGTGTCCAAAAGGAAAAAAAAGCGGGGTGCCTGGGTGCTTCACTCGGTTACGTGTCTGACTCTTGATTTCAGCTCAGGTCATGATCTCATGACCGTGGGCCTGAATCCCACGTCAGACTCTACACTCAGCATGGGATTCTCTGTCTCCTTCTCTCTCTCTCTCTCTCTCTCTCTCTGCCCCTACCCCGCTCACATGCACATGTGCCATCACTCTCAAATAAATAAAAACTTTAAAAAGGAAAAAGAATCAAGTAAATCTCACGTGCGTGCATCTCTAAATAAATAAATAAATAAATACTTTAAAAAGGAAAAAGAATCAAGTAAATCTCACGTGTGTGCATCTCTAAATAAATAAATAAATAAATAAAAACTTTGAAAAGGAAAAAGAAAGAATCAAGTAAATCTCACGTGTGTGCATCTCTAAATAAATAAATAAATAAAAACTTTAATTTTTTTTTTTAACGTTTATTTATTTTTGAGACAGAGAGAGACAGAGCATGAACGGGGGAGGGTCAGAGAGAGAGGGAGACGCAGAATCTGAAACAGGCTCCAGGCTCTGAGCGGTCAGCACAGCGCCCGACGCGGGGCTCGAACTCACGGACCGGACCGCGAGATCGTGACCTGAGCCGAAGTCGGACGCTTAACCGACTGAGCCACCCAGGCGCCCCAATAAATAAAAAACTTTAAAAAGGAAAAAGAAAGAATCAAGTAAATCTCACGTGCGTGCATCTCTAAATAAATAAATAAAT
The DNA here is from genome assembly GCF_018350175.1 of Felis catus. Lineage (NCBI taxonomy): Eukaryota > Metazoa > Chordata > Mammalia > Carnivora > Felidae > Felis > Felis catus. The sequence continues at coordinate 14,941,593 of NC_058372.1, forward strand.
AAATAAATAAATAAATGAATAAAAACTTTAAAAAGGAAAAAGAATCAAGTAAATCTCACGTGCGTGCATCTCTAAATAAATAAATAAAAACTTTAAAAAGGAAAAAGAAAGAATCAAGTAAATCTCATGTGCGTGCATCTCTAAATAAATAAATAAATAAATAAATAAATAAAAACTTTAAAAAGGAAAAAGAATCAAGTAAATCTCACGTGCGTGCATCTCTAATAAATAAATAAAAACTTTAAAAAGGAAAAAGAATCAAGTAAATCTCACGTGCGTGCATCTCTAATAAATAAATAAAAACTTTAAAAAGGAAAAAGAATCAAGTAAATCTCACGTGCGTGCATCTCTAAATAAATAAATAAATAAACAAATAAATAAATAAAAACTTTAAAAAGGAAAAAGAAAGTAAAGATCAAATAGAGATTGTGAATCTCAAAGATACAGTAACCAGAACAGAATCACATGGGCATGATGGAGTGAGAAGGCTGGTAAACCCTCTCCCCACCAAGCCACCATAAAGCGGCTCAAAACTGTCAAAAACAATCATTTCAGCGCTCTGGAAATCTCCGCATACAACCAAATGAGAAGCGTTTTATCCATGAAAACGAGCGACCTAAGGTGAAATTACCATACATGCTGTAGTGCTCTTGTCTGGGGCTGCTCCCTTCAACCTGTACCCCCCCCCCAGCATGTCAAAGGCCTACCCAACTAAGAGAAACAGTGGCTTCACCGCTCCTGTCAAGGAGGCTCACATGATATGAAGTTGCTGTTGAAAGTGGTCATTTCGGTCACAAGCCAAGAGGGAGCAGCTTCACTACCCTAAAGTAACAATTCTGCTTAGGGCAAGCCATACTCCGGCAGACTAGCCAGATACGGTGTTCAAGAGGCCAAAGGGAGGCGTGAAAAGCACTCCACGTGGCCTGGGTTGACCAGAGGCTGAGTACATCCATAGTAGAGACTAGAGTTTAACACGCTAAAACGTTCATGGTCGACAGGGCCTAGATACACGCATACAGAAGACCTCAGAGCGCCCAGTGGGAGTAGCAGTGAGGGAAAACTTGAAAGCAGTCTGAACTGTGAACGGAGCCCCCCAGTCCACCTGCAGATTCACCTGGGCAGAGTGGCAGCCTTCCAGACTGGAGATATTTGAGCACAACCTCTGACTAATCTTTGGCGGTAGCCCCAGCGAGGCAGACTCCGGAAAGGTCCCCAGGGAGCCAGGCTTTCAAAAATAGAAGATGAGAAAAAGAACTGACTGGAGACATCAGCCACAGATCACGGGGAGACAGATTTCACAAATTTAGGCCAGTTAAGTTACTAATCACAAACAAAATAAAACCACCACCACCACCCTCAGGGAGAAATAAGTCACAATCCATAGTGGCTATGGTATGTTATTCAAAATGTCTAGTGTTCAAACAAAAATGTTTAAGATATGCAAAAAAAAAAAAAAAAAGAAAAAAAACAAGAAAGTGTGACCTATAGTCAGGAGGGGAAAAAAAGGCAATCAATAAAAACTGTCTCTGAGTGAGCCCAAGTATTAGATTTAGCAAAGACCTCATGCTGCTATTACAAACACATGTATAGAACTTTTTCTTAAAAGTTCAAAGAATCAAAGAAAAATATGACAACAGCAGCTAAACAAATGGAGACTCTCAACAAAGAGATATTACTTTAAAAGAGCCGAACAGAAACTCAGGAGTTGACAATTATAATAACTGAAAGGAAAAATTCAGCTGAGGAGATCAAGGGGTACATTTGAGATAGCCACAAAACAAACAAAAAATCAGTAATACTAAGATAAAGAAATATTACCCAATATCAGACAACATCAAGTATGCCAATATACATGTAATGGGGGAGTCCAATGGTAAGCAGAGAGGGAAAGGAACAAAAGAATATATTTGAAGATATACCGGCCCCCCCAATTTTCCAAATCTGATGTAAAAAAATTAACCTACAAATCTAAAAGCTCAATGAATCCCAACTAAGATAAACACAGAGATCCACACAAGGGCACGTCTCAGTCAAATTGTTGAAAGACAAAGAAAATGATAAAATCTTGAAAACGGCAGGGAAAAAAACATCCATCATGTACAAAGGAACAATGAGATTAACAATTGACTTCCCAAGGCGCCTGGGTGGCTCAGTCAGGTAAGCAGTTGACTCTTGATTTCTGCTCAGGTCATGACCTCATGGTTGTGAGACTTGAGTCCCAGGTCTGGCTCTGCACTAGGCAGGGAGCATGAAAGGGCATCTGGATGGTTCAGTCGGAGGAGCGTGCGACTCCTGATCTTGGAGTCGTGAGTTTAAGCCCCACAGTGAGTGCAGAGATTACTTAATAAATAAATAAAAACTTTTAATATAAAAAAAGAAGATGAGGGGCGCCTGGGTGGCGCAGTCGGTTAAGCGTCCTACTTCAGCCAGGTCACGATCTCGCGGTCCGGGAGTTCGAGCCCCGCGTCAGGCTCTGGGCTGATGGCTCAGAGCCTGGAGCCTGTTTCCGATTCTGTGTCTCCCTCTCTCTCTGCCCCTCCCCCATTCATGCTCTGTCTCTCTCTGTCCCAAAAATAAATAAACGTTGAAAAAAAAAAAAATTTAAAAAAAAAAAAAAAAGAAGATGAAAAATTTCTCAGAAAAAAAGTCTGAATTTGTTCCTAGCAGAGACCTGTCTTACAAGAAATACTGAAGCAAATCCTTCAAGCTGGAAGAGAATGACATCAGACATCGACTTGAACTGGCAAGAAAAAATGAGAAGTGTTCCAAATGCTAAGTATGTAGGTAACACAAAACGTATAAAAACTATTTTTCCCATTTTTTTCTCTTATTTTCTTTAAAATACATAAAATGGTATAAAGCAATAATTATAACATTGTTGAGTTTGAAATATTTAGAAATATAATTATTTAGTTCTTAATATATGTAGACATAATATATATGACAATAAGAACCCCAAGGAAGGAGAGGAAAAAGAGAACTATTGGAACAAGGCTTCTATATTTTAATGGAATTAAGTTACTATTAATCTGAAGTACACATAAATTAAATTAGGACACATATTGCAATCCCACTAAGGTCATAATAACAGGAAAAAAAACAAGCATAATTTAAAAATCAACAGACAAACGGCCAACTAAAAAGCAACTAATGCAAAAGGAAGTCAGGGGGAAGAGAGATATGAAACAGGAGATATATGGAACATAAGTAGAATGGCAGACATTAAACCGTAGCAATAATTACATTAAATATAAATGGACTAGACATTTCACTCAAAAAGTAGAGACTGACTAAATGGAAAAGCACAACTGAACTAGATGCTAGCTACAAGGGATACACCTCAGGTTCTAATGTACAAATAGACTGGAAATCAAAGCACAGAAAGATATACCATGTTAAAACCAAACACAAGTGAGCTGAAATGGCTATATTAATATAAAATAAAACAAACAGTAATGTAAGAAATATTACTAGAGACAAAGAGGGGCATCTTAAAATAATAAACCTGCTAGTACGTCAGGGAGACATAACAATTACAAATGTACATACAAAGACATAATAACGATAAATGTATATACAACTAATAATAAAACCCCAAAACTCAGCACAATCTGACAGTCATGAGAGGAAAAATAGACAATTCAACAGTAACAGTTGGAGATTTCAAAACCACAGTCTCACTAATTGATAGAACAGCTGAACCAAAAATCAGCAATGTTAGTCAACATATAAATAAAACTATCAACCAACTTAACCTAACTGATATTAGTAGAAAACTCTACTCTGTGAGTACAGAATACACATTCTTTTCAAACACACATGGAACACTCTCCAGGATAAAACACAGGCTGGCCACAAAACAAGTCTCAAGAAATTAAAAATTAAAATCATCAAAGTATATGCCCTGATCACAATGGAACTATATTTGAGATCTACAAAAAAAAAAAAAGGGGGAAATCCCAAAAATCTGAAAATTAAACAAGACACTTGGATCAAAGAAATCAAAAGAGAACTTTAAAAATATTTTGAGCTACATGAAAATGAAAGCACAACATATGAAACTGGGTGGGACCTACTGAAAGGAACACTTAGACTTATAGCTATAAATGTCTGTATCAGAGAAGAAGAAAGGTCTTAAAAACCTAAGCTTCTACCTTAAGAAACTAGATAAAAATAAACAACCCAAAGCAACTGGAAAGAAGGAAATAATAAAGATTAAAAATAAAATCAATGAACCAGAAAACAGAAAATAATAGTGAAAGCCACTGAAACTAAATGTTGGTTTGTAACAAATAAAATTGGCAAGCCAACTAAGTTAATTAAACTACTCCTAGTAAAACAGAAGATATAAATTATCAAATTATCAAAATAAATAGAGAGAGAACATCACTACTGTATATAATTAAAAGACTTGTAAGGAATATTATAAACAACTATATGTTCGTAGACTTATACAAGGAAAAAAAATTGGGTAAATAAAAATCCTCCCACAAAGAAAAGTCCAAGTCCAGATGGCTTCACTGGTGAATGATGTCAAAAATTTAAAGAAACAAAATCCACTCTTCACAAACTCATTCAAAAAATAAAGGAGAGGGGCGCCTGGGTGGCGCAGTCGGTTAAGCGTCCGACTTCAGCCAGGTCACGATCTCGCGGTCCGGGAGTTCGAGCCCCGCGTCAGGCTCTGGGCTGATGGCTCAGAGCCTGGAGCCTGTTTCCGATTCTGTCTCCCTCTCTCTCTGCCCCTCCCCCATTCATGCTCTGTCTCTCTCTGTCCCAAAAATAAATAAACGTTGAAAAAAAATTTTAAAAAATAATAATAAAAAAAATAAAGGAGAGAACACTTTCCAACTCATTCTATGAGGCCAGTATTGCCTTGATCCCAAGGCCAGATAAGGATATCACAAGAAAGCTATAGCCATAACACTCCTTATTAATATAGACACAAAAATCCTCTTAAAAAGTACTAGCAGGCTGAATTGAGCAATACCAGAAAAGACAGCTGAGACAAGTGAGATTTAACCATGGAAGCAAAGTTCATTTAAAATTCAAAAACCAACTGATGTAATAAACTAGATTTGTAAATATAATATTAGTAAGAGGAAAATTAATAAATATTAATGAAGGGGAAAAACACACGATCGTCTCAATACATGCAGCAAAATATTTAATAAAATCAAACACTCATTTATAATTTTTTAAAACTCTCAAACTAAGTATAGAAAGGGTCTTCCTCTGGGGCCCCTGGGTGGCTCAGTTGGTTAAGCGCCCGACTCGACGTCAGCTCCAGTCTTGATCTCGTGGTTCATGAAATGGAGCCCTGCGTGAGACCAAGCCCTGCATCAGGCTCTGCACTGACAGCTTGGAGCCTACGTGGGATATTCTCTTTCCTCTCTCTCTGCCCCTCCCCCGACTCATGCACGCTCTCTCTCTCAAAACAAGAAAGAAAGGGTCTTCCTCAACCTAACAAAAGGGTGTCTGTGAAAAAACCACAGCTAACATCATATATACTATTGAAAGAATGATTGCTTTTACCCCTAAGTTTAAGAACAAAGTAAGGATGTCTGCTTTTACCACTAAATAAGGCAAGGTTGTCCGTTTTTGCCATTTGTATTCAACACTGTAGTGGTAGTTCTGGCTCCTACAATAAGAAAGGAAGTAGAGAAGGAAGGAAGGAAGGAAGGAAGGAAGGAAGGAAGGAAGGAAGGAAGGAAGGAAGGAAGGAAGGAAGGAAGGAGGGAAGGAATCAGGGACAAGGAGGAACTAGGGAGTAAGAGGATGAGGAAAGAAAGGCATTCTGATTTGAAAAGAAAAAAAAACAGAACTTTTTTATTTGCAGATTATGTGGTCCTATATGTAGAATATGGAATCCACAAACAATTCCTAGAATAAATGAATTTGGCAAGATTGCAATACGAAGGAACAAACACAAGAATCAATTACACTTCTTCCTATCAGCTATAAACCAGCTAATATGCTACATCCTAGCAATAAACAATCTGAAAATGAAATCAACAAAACAATTTCATTCATAATAGCATCAAAAGGAATAAAATGCTTGGGAATAATTTTAACAAAAGACATGCAAGACTTACCCACTGACAACCACATAAACATTACTGAAGGAAATTAGACATCTGAGTAAATGGAGACATTCCATATTCATGAATTGAAAGACTCACTGCTGTTAAGATGGAAATCCTCCCCCAAAGTGAGCTATAGAGGCAACACAATCTCTAACAAAATTCCAGTAGGCTTTTTGTGTGTGTGTGTGTGTGTGTGTGTGTGTGTGTGTGTGTGTGTGGTAGAAAATGACAACCGTATCTTAAAATGTGTATAATAGGAATGCACAGGACTTCAAATAACCAAAACAATATTGCAAAAAAAAAAAAAAAAGCGCAAAGTTGGAAGATGACTATTTAATTTCAAAGTTCAATATACGTCTACAGTGTAATACGGGATAGGCATAGAAGACAAATAGATGATAGATAAATGGATCAGAATTAACAGTCCAGAAACAGGGGTGCCTGGGTGGCTCAGTCGGTTAAGCGTCTGACTTCGGTTCAGGTCATGATCTCACAGTTTGTGAGTTCGAGCCCCGCGTTCTGAGTGCCTTCTCTCTCTGCCCCTCCTCACTTGTGCTCTCGCTGTCTCTCAAAAATAAATAAATGAAAAAAAAATTTTTTTAAAGTCCAGAAATAAACCTTTACATTTACTATCAGTTGACTTTTGACAAAGATGCAAATTCAGTGAGGAAATTATAGTCTTTCAACAAATGGTGCTGGCGAAAGATTGGACACCTACATGCAAACAAATCAATAAACAGATAAATAGACCTCTACCTCACACAAAATACAAAAAAAAATCATAATTCAAAATGGATCATAAACCTAAATGTAATAGAATCACAAATCTTCTGGGAAAAAAATATAGAAAAATCACTATCTCACAAAAATCTAGAGAATCTCAGATTAGCCAAAAAGTTCTTAGGTACAACAAAAGCGTGCCATAGAGGACAATATTAATAAACTGGACTTCATCAAAATTCAAATCTTTTTGCGCTTCAAAAGTAGGCACTTTGGGGGGAAAATATTTGCAGATCATATATCTGATAATGGGCCTGTACCTAGAATATATAAAATACTCTTACAAATCGATAAAACAACCCAATGTAAAAAATGGGCAAGAAAACTAAATAGACACTTCACTGAACAACTCTTACAAGTGGCTAAGAAGCCCATAAAAAGTGTTCAATATCATTAATCCTTAAGAAAATGCAAATTAAATCACAAATTAAATTCAACACACATACTCTAATGGCTATAATCAATAACCATTGGACAATGATGTGAAGAAACTGAAACCATCATACACTACTGGTGGGAATATAAAATGTTACAGTTACTTTGGAAAACAGCTCAGGAGTTTCCTAAAAAGTTAAACATACATGCACCATATGACCCAGAAATTCTACTCCACTTCTCTTACTCAAGAGAAATGAAAACATAGTCTACGCAAAGACTTATATGAATTTTCATAGCAGCATTCCCCAAAATTTGGGAAACAACCCAAATTTTCATTAACTGATGAATGGATAAACAAACCAAAGTGTATCCCTTCAACATAATACTAATCAGCAATAAAAAGGAATAAAATACCAATCAATGCATGTTACGATATGGACAAGACTTGTAAGTTTTTTCAAAAACATTATGCTAAGTGAAAGAAGCCAGATACAAAGACTACATTTGTATGATTCGGTTTATATTAAATTAGTAGAAGAGGGAAATTTATAGAATTTGCCTGGGGTTAGGGCTGGGAGCAGAGACTGCAAACGGGCTCAAGAGAATTTGGGGGGTGGCTGCAGAACCCTATAAAACTCAATTTTGGTAATGTTTGCAGAACCCTATAAATTTAACTATCATCACTGAATTGTACACTTACAAAGAGTGAGTTTTATGGCATGTAAATTACACCTCAATAAAGCTGTAACAAAAACTCAATACACGGGGTTTTTTTTTTTTTAAGAGCAGACTGAACATTAAGAAGAAAGCATTAGTGTATTGGAAGATAGATCACTAGAAAATCTCCAAATTAAGGCAAAGAAGGAAAAATATACAATGGAAAATACAGAAAAGAGTTTGAGTCAAACAGGACGTAGTGAAAAAGTCTACTATATGGAAAACTGTACTTTCAGGAATGGAGGAGAGAGATTGGACCAGAAGAAGTTAATATATAATGAGATAATTGTCAAAAATATTTCAAAACTGATTTAAGAGACTCTATGATCTCCAAGTAGGATAAACAGTAAGAAAAAACTGCCTGGGCAGATTATAGTAAACCCCTCAATATCAAAGAAATAGAAAACAAAATTTAAAACGGAGGAAAAAGCACATCATCTTCAAAAGACCAACAATGAGACTGACAGCTCATTTCGTAAACAAAATAGAAGACAGAAGATGATTAAATTATGTATTTAAAGCACTGAAAAACAGTTGACAACCCAGAATTCTACATGCAACGAGAAGTTGGACAGATTTTTTAAGTTTCAAATAAAAATACAAAGAAATACTAAAAAGAGGTCTTCAAGCAGAAAAGAAATAATCCCAGAGGGAAACAGACTTACACGAAGGAATGAAGAGAAATAGTAAATACAAACAGACATTAACAGCACAAAACATCAATAACAGTATATTGTGTGGTTCTATTCATACGTGAAATTAAAATAAATGACAGCAACAGTACAAAAGGGAGCAGGGGCTTTTACAGAGGTAAAGTAGTCTTAGAATTGTGCATGATGAGGAAAGTGATTAAGCGCTGAGAGTAAATTCAAGTGAAGGACGGGTGATTCTACAGATAAACTATTAAGACTAGGAAGCCAATGTAGCAAAATCCTTGGAATCTAGGTCAATACACCAAAATCTACTGTAGTCTATATTCACAGGCAACCTAAAGTTAGAAGGTGAAACTTTAAAGATGTCATCTGCAACAACAACAAAAAGAATCAACCTCATGAAAGATGTACAAGAATGCCACAGAGAGAACTTGAAAACATTACTTTGAGAAATTAAAGACAACCTAATTGGACACAGAGCTATACTGTGTTCACGGACTCAATTATTATAAAGAGTCAACTCTCCCAAACTGATCTACAGATTCAATGCAATTCCAATCAAAAGCTCAGCCAGTGTTTTTGTGAAAATTGACAGGGTGATTCTAGAATTTATATGTAAATGCCAAACACCAAGAAAAGGCCAAAAGGAAATCAAGAAGAAAAACGAAATTGAAAGACTTATACTACCTGGTACCAGGTCTACAATAATTTAAGGTATTTTATTAAACAAACAGCCCAATAGGACAGAATACAGAGGGTCCAGAAAGAGGTTTACAAACACAATTTCTTGATTTAGGATAAATGTGCTACTGTAATTCAGTAGAGAAAGGATGATCTTTATCACAAGTAATGCTGGGTTAACAGGTTAATAACACAGATAAAAATCATCATGACCCCTACCTCACACCACACACAAAATTCAATTCCAAGAGGGTAAAAAATCTAAATGTGAAAAGTAAAACAGTAACACTTGTTAAGAGTACAAGTAAATATCTTTATGACCTTGAGGCAAGCAAAGGTTTCTTAAACAAGACACAAAAAGCACTAACATAAAGGAAAGATTTATAAGTCAAAATTCATTCCAATTAGAATCTTTGGTTCATCAAAGACACAACATTACGAGATTAAAAAGCAAGCCCATAGTGGGGCTCCTGGGCGGCTCAGTCAGTAAAGCGTCTGACTCTTGCTTTCGGCTCAGGTCATGATCTCACAGTTTCACGAGTTCGAGCCCTCATCGGGCTCTGCACTGACAGTGTGGAGCCTGCTTGGGATTCTCTCTCTCCTCTCTCTGCCCCTCCCCCACTCATGCTGTCTCTGTCTCTCTCAGTAATAAATAAATAACCTTTGGGCAAAAAAATCATTAAATAAAGAAAAAAGCAAGACCATTGTATCGGAGAACATCACTTATTGGCGAAGTACAAGTAAAAACCACAATGAGATATTACTTTTTGCCCACTACTATGATTTACAATACCAAGTGTGAGCGAAAATGAGAAACAGCTGGAACTTTGAGACATTCGTGCTGGGAATGTCAACTGGTACAACCTCTTCAGGCAAATGTTTGGCCATATCAGTGGTAACTCATACATGTAACCTATGATCCATTCCAATCCTACGTATATACTCAACAGAAATGCCCACGTATACATACATGCATGAGACTGTTCATGACAGCACCATTTGTAACAGAGAAAAATTAGAAATGACCCAACTATCTATGAACAACAAATGGATAAGAAAAAAAAATGTGGAATCTACAGTAACAAAATACCAAAGTGTGGGAGAAGAAAAACCAAATCGGGGCGCCTGGGTGGCGAAGTCGGTTAAGCGTCCGACTTCAGCCAGGTCACGATCTCGCGGTCCGGGAGTTCGAGCCCCGCGTCGGGCTCTGGGCCGATGGCTCAGAGCCTGGAGCCTGTTTCCGATTCTGTGTCTCCCTCTCTCTCTGCCCCTCCCCCGTTCATGCTCTGTCTCTCTCTGTCCCAAAAATAAATAAACATTGAAAAAAAAAAAGAAAAACCAAATATGATTACATCCAGCAGCTTGGGTGAATGTCACAAATATAACAAAGAAATGCTTAATGACAAAAAAAAAAAAAAGGACACATTGCATGATTTCACTTGTAGAACAATTTAAAATAGTTTGCAAAACTGATCCGTAGTAATAGCACTCAGACCAATGGTCACTTTCTGGGTGCAGGTAAGGTCTGAAAGAAAGCGGTGAATGGATTCTAGGGTAACGATAATATTTTATGTTATGTTTTGATGTAAGTTGGGGTTTCGAAAGCAGCTTGCTTTTGGAAAATACAAACCGCTATAACCCTCTGACCTGTGCACTTTTCTGTATGCATGTTAACCTTCAATGACAATGCTTACTTAAAAATAAAAATGACGCTTCCTTATCTCTTTACATGATACATAGAACACAAAACAGGTAAAAGGATGCTATGATTTTGAAAAGTCTGCACGCAGTCCCAGAAAGACTTTCTAGAACTCAAATTTCATCATTTACTTCCCTGCTGAAAGGAATTTAAGGTCCTCCCAATCTGGCCTTGCTGGGGCCACCCGTCATTCAGCATAGGTACTAATTATTCCCAAATCTTACTTGGATGCCTCTCGCACCCCCTTCCACAAGCATCATAGGCCTTTCGCATCACACTCTAGTGTAACGACCAAACACGACACTGTCAGTTCCAGCAAGGTATGAGCTTTTGGGTCATCAGTGCCCAGCACAGCGCCTTACACACAGTGGACATTCAATAAGTACTTACTGGAAAAATTAAGTAGTAAAGTCGGCAAAAAGTCCTCCTTTCTACCATGAGAGAGTTTAACAAGGGCTGTCTAAATTTTCTCTTTTTTTTAAGCTGACTTTCTCTGGCAGAAAAGTCTATCATTTATAGACCAATCGACCATGACCCAGAGGTTAATAATCAAATCATTTAAATTTACTGCAGACCAAAGAATAATTGAATTTCAGTCCAGATATAAAATTGAACTCTAAAATGCTTTAAGCTCTTCCTAATTACGTGCCCCACTGTTTGAATAAAATTGTTTAAAGGTTTCAAACTCTTCCATCATTGTCTATAAAGGCAGGAGAAGGGAAAACATTAAATCTGCTAGGTTGCTAGTTCCATACCCAAACTACGTGAATCAGTATCACGGTCCATTTCAAATGCCCCATTATAGTAAGTGAGGTCTGGCTTAAACGAATCCTACTGATAGGTGTTATTGTTTTCATTAAAAGGTTTGAAGCAACTTACGTATACACTCAATGTAAGATGCACGTTGTAACTTTTCTACCCGTAAATTACCATGACTAAGTGAGGAAGACAACCTCAATAGTTTCAACAACATCGTGTGGTTATAACCAATGTGGCTATCATTTTTGACTACCTTCCACTTGTGAAAATACCTTCCACTCTCCAATACGTGGCTTGTGGCATTTCTACCATCAGAGTAAGAGTGAAGGACAGGCGACTCTAATCTGAAGATTTGAATAAAGACCTTGATATCAACGACTCTACGAATTTTTTTCCTGCTGGCTATAATAATTCCTTTGGCCATGATGCATACGTCCATTTTCTACGTGTAATATCAGAAATACACTCACTTGATAGTTAAATCAACATATATGGACGAAATCTTATTCACAGTATCTCACAATCGTTATCTAGTCACTCGAGTACTAGGTCACCAAGAACCCACATGCTGCCAGGCTCTGGACTGCGCACTGGGGATACAGCTTTAAGGAGAAAAAAATCGCCTCTTCCCTCGTGGGGCTTACAGTCCAGTGCGGGCAATATCAAATAAGCACAAAAAGTAGTATGAAGTTACAGTTGTAATAGGTACACCACATCTCACCTGGACGACTGCAAGAGGCTCCCGATAACCCGGCCTGCTACCACTCTTGCTTGCCCAAGACCCAACCTCTACGTGGAAGAACATTTCCAAAATGTAAACCAAAGTATTCCCATTTTCCCAACCACTACTTCTGCAACAAGCCCTCCAACGGTTTTCCCACTGCACACAGAATAAAACCCAAGTCCCTGCCACGGACAAAACCTTGAGGAACGTGGCCATTCCTTCCTTCTCTGACATCATCTCTCGGCATTCTCCTGCCTTCTCTCTGCCTCAGGGCCTTTGCACTTACTCCTTCAGTCTGAAATTGCTTTGCTCCTGATAAAGGCTCACCCTGGTCACTGAGATCTCAGCTTAAATGTGATCTTGCTTCCTAATCTAAGGTAGCATCTACTCACTTGCCATAGTTTAATTATCTGTGTGGGGTTTTTTTTTTTCCTTCAAATCGGTCAGTGTGAGTCACACAACTTTATTCTTTTCCACATTTGTTTTGGCTCTTCTGGGTTTTTTTTGCATATTATCTGTGTTTCATTTGTCCCTGCTAGTTTTCTTTTTTATTTGGATCTCTGTGTGTGTGTGTGTGTGTGTGTCCACACATGTGCACATGTGTGCTTATCTCCTCACCCAAATGCAAGCACCACCGCAAGGGAACCTTGTCTGTTGATATTCCCAGAGTTGAGAGTCTTTCGGCACTCAGTCACATTTGCTGAATGTCTGACCCCATCAAGAACGCCAGGGAAAATTTCCCTAAGGAAGTAACAAATGAACTGAAATCTGCAAAATGAGCAGGAGTTACTGAGTGAAGAGAGAAGGGAAGAACATCTTCACAGAGGAATGACCAGTGCAAAGGCCCAGGGGCAGGAGAAAGCACCGCACAAGTGAGGGATTCCCAGAAGCCCCACGAGCTGAGTTCAGAGTACACGAAGAAAGAGAAGAGCGATGTCAGAACTGTTAGCTAATACAAAGAATACAAAGACAAGTATTGCACAGTGAAATTAATACGCTTGTCAGCTTGAGCAAAACAAGAGCCAAATGTAAAAAAAAAGAAAAATCACTGAAGAATTATTTCATCATAATGAAACCAAATACGATCTACAAAACAAGATAATGTATTAAATTACCCATAATTTTAGAAAAGGAGCTACTACAACATATGTAACTACATTTCACAACCTAATCACTATCTGTTCTTCTTTCTGTCCTAATTGTATCTAAAAACAGAAAAAAAAATTGTATCTGCTGCATGAAAAATGTTTTGTAATGCTCATCAACCGATGAAAATTTATTTGTAGATTTAGTTTACAAAGAAATCCTCATTCTCCTCATTCAGACATTATTGCTGCTGTATTGAGTGTGGTCTTCCCCCCTCATATGTTACACTACTAAATATCTTAAGTAGATTCGCAACGTCGTTGTAAAGTTACATAGGACTCTCTGTTGGAACACAGGCGTGCAGAACTTTGTGGCCACAAACTAAACAGAGACCCTCGAGAAAAGAAAAAGGTAAAATGCCAGAATTATTTTTTTTTTAAAGAAATGATTTCAAATGATCTTCAAGTATTAGGGTTCATCTCGTAAGGGGAAGAGGCTGAGAGGAGAGGGCATGTGATGGAGGGAAAGATGCCAAAGAGCTTTGGGCTGCCTTCATTAAGCGCTTTTCATCGGTCGGATGCGTGGTGCACACTTTACGTGCGTCCAGCCAGCCATCACGTGTCCTCACAACAGCCCTCCGCGGTGACGTACCGCACCCAGGTCACAGCTCAGCGCCCCCCAGCTCCTGGCGTCTTCTTGTACCTGTGTCATTTATCTGACTTGTGCCAACGGACGGTGCAAATGAACACGTTCTCTCACTAAAACCGAAAGCTCAGGGGCTGAGTACAAGATTGACAGCTTCAGAATTGTGCGTACAGAAGCTTTAACACAAGTTATTCACCCTGCTCTGTAAATTTCATTTCCTACCATCACCATCTGTCAGTAGGAAGAACTTCTTCCTGCCTTATCCCAACAAATTTATTTGTTGCCCACACCCGCCAAGTTATTCAATCGCAGCCCTCTCTTTCAGAGGGAGAGTTAAATCTCATTACTTCCCACCCACAGACCAAAAGCAGTTGCAAGACCCTTAGTGCAAAGCCAGGATTCCGGCCCAGATCTGACTACCAGGAAGCCCGGATTCTTCGTATGAGCCAGCAAGTGACATCACACGCCAATGAATGCCTCTTGATTTCACTCCCATCTTTTAGAACCTGAGAGCTGACTTAATAATCTTCAATGAGTCTGTTCGCTTTCTCAGAGACGAGAGAAGCTCTGAAAAGAAAACGTTCCTAAGTGACAAAGACACATCGCAGGCAACAAGTAGCAGAATTTTCTAAACCCCGGGGAATGGGGCTGTGTTTCGTTGTTTCTATAGTCCTGCTCCTATGGCACTGATGAAGAGATCACGAAAAGCTTTGCTTAGGCACAACTTTCCAACCTCCCCCCCTCCCAAGTGTAACACAGGTTTTTTTAAAAAATAGATAAATCAGCAAACTCTTAGGCTGATGCATTTTACAGCCTCTAGCTCTTGGGATGCAATGCTTTTTAAAATGCTTTTTATTAATTCTTGAACATCTAACAAGCAAATAGCTAATTCAAGCTCATAGAGAAGAGGGCTGTATTGTTCTTTTATGTCTTAGCCCCACAATCGTACAATTGAAGAAATTCTAGTTCGTATTAACATTAGCAAGAGTTCAAAAATTATCTCTGAATGGTTTATATCCAGTTTTACAAAAGCCTTGAGAAGAGGAGGGCACTACATAGTACTTTTTTTTTTTTTAAGACTTGGACAGAACAGTTAGAATACAAAGGTATTATCAAAAGCTCTCCATGCATTTGAAAAAGTCTCTGCATGGAAATGTTCACATCTCAGTGATTACAGATGTCTCAAGTTTCACCAAATCACTAATTCTGACCTGTTTACCAGAACAGAGGATGGCATTTTTCTATACTCTTCTCTGGGACCACTTAATAAGCTGTAGGGACGGGGTGCCTAGGTGGCTCAGTTGGGTGAGCATCCAACTTCGGCTCAGGTCACGATCTCATAGCTCATGAGTTCAAGCCCCACGTCGGGCTCTGTGCTGACAGCTCAGAGCCTGGAGCCTGCTTCGGATTCTGTGTCTCCTTCTCTCTCTGCCCTCCCCCACTAACGCTCTGTCTCTCTCAAAAATAAACATTGAAAAAATAATAAGTAAAAAAAAAAAGCTATGGGGAGCCATCTGAGAACACCAGAGCAGACACAGACTTGACTACAGAAATCTAAAACTCTCCTATGACGGGCTCTGGGCTGATGGCTCGGAGCCTGGAGCCTGTTTCCGATTCTGTGTCTCCCTCTCTCTCTGCCCCTCCCCCGTTCATGCTCTGTCTCTCTCTGTCCCAAAAATAAATAAACGTTGAAAAAAAAAATTTTAAAACTCTCCTATGATATTCCAGTGGTTTCCTAAGACTGGTCCCCTTTGCTGGAAATGGACATCATAAAAAATTATTCATTCAAGAAGTATTTATTGAGCACTTACTATGTTCCAGGCATTGTTCTAGAAGCCAAGAACACAGTAGCAAAAAGAAAAAACGAAACGAAACAGATCCACTGTCTTTATGGAATTGTACACAATAGCTGAGTAAGACAATTATATGTTTTTCGTCTGTTTACTTGATGTACCATGTGGTGACAGCACTGTGGAAAAGAACAGATGTGGAAGACAGTACGGGAGACAGAAAGATCACAATTTTTAACTTTTTTTTAACGTTTTAGTTTTTGAGAGACAGAATGCGAGCGAGGGAGGAGAAGAGAGAAAGAGGGAGGCACAGAATCCAAAGTGGGATCCAGTCTCTGGGCTGTCAGCCCAGAGCCAGACACGGGGCTTGAACCCACAGACTGTGAGATCGTTACCTGAGCCGAAGTTGGACACTCAACTGACTGAGCCACCCCGGCACTCCAAAAGATCACGATTTTGTACAGAGAGCTTAGGAAGGCCACTCTGATAATATCAGAGTACAGACCTGAAAGAAACGAGGGGGTAAAGTCACACAAATGTTTAGAGAGAAAGCAGCCCCAGCAAAGTGGACGGAAGTGCTAAGGTCTAAAAACCGTAGGAGGCTTGGCATGTTCAAAGAACAAGGCTTCTCAACTTCATCCAGACCTCTAGCATCCTAGACAAGGACCTCCCCCCACGTAACAAAGAACACGCTGCTCTGACCCTCTGAGAAGCCTACCCAGAGGTATATGACATGACACATGCTGAGTTTTCATTTCTTTTCATCTAGATCATCTCACATGGCCCTTTCCTATGTTACATTCCCAATCCAGGGCACAGTGTAAAATAAAACGAAATAAATTCAGGAGACAGAAGACAGCTCGATTAATTTTGGTTTTAATTCTAAAAATAGATCGAGAGCAAACATTCTCCCCTCCTTCTACCCCAAAACCCCCACCGGTGTCTGCAGTGGTGAGCATAAACAAGGATGTATTCTTCTTGGTTTCCTCAACGGCCTCTCTTCCCAAAGTACTCAACAACAAAAGCATCTTCGATGCTGTAGGAAGCACTCTTTGCCAGGAATTAGCAGAGCAACCCCAGGCAACTTCACATTGTGACTTACCCACACAAATCACGGTTTTACATTTACCAACTCTGCGCAACCCTGGATAAGCTATTTATTAGTATTTTATTGAAGGGGAAACAAGGGTTACTGTGAAGATCAAAAGAGACTGCTTGTGTAGCATACTAATAAATTACCTGGCACCAAAGAAGTACTGAATAAATGGCAGCTATTAGAATATTTGTTAAAAGAACCCACAGAACTCTGCCTCATTACTTGCTTTCATGGACACTTGTCCCTTACTTCATCTTATTTTTCACGTAGCTTAAATAAGAAAGGATCACTGAAGTTAATATGCTTAATCACTCTTCATCACTTTACATGGGGTGGAGGAGGGGCGATCGGAGGTAAAATACTGGAAGTATTGTAAAAACAAATGTAAATGATTTTCAAAGATTCATTTTTTTTTTGCTCTTTGACTAGAATAATCAAAAGCTTGCTCATAATTGCTAGTATAAAATTCTGCTAGCTACTTTTTTAATGTTTATTCATTTTTGAGAGAGAGAGAGAGAGAGAAAGCGCAGGAGCGTGCAAACGGGGGAGGGGCAGAGAGAGGGGGAGACACAGAATCCAAAGCAGGCTCCAGGCTCTGAGCTGTCAGCACAGAGCCCCATACACGCCTCGAACCAAGGACTGTGAGATCATGACCTGAGCTGAAGTCAGATGCTTAACCGACTGAGCCACCCAGGTGCCCCTGCTAGCTATTTTTTTAAGTCTGCATTTAAATTCCAGTTAACATACAGTGTAAGATCAATTTCAGGTGTACAATTTAGTGCTCCAACACTCACATACACCACCCAGTGCTCATCACAACAAGCTAGCTACTATTTTTTTAAGCTTTTTATATATAACCTTTTAAGGCATGAATATCAGAAATCCAAATAAGTTGAAACAGAATTGTGATGTGATTTCTAATGTTCTATTTCAAGTAACTAAAAGCTCAAATTAATTTTATAGTGCCCAAATGATACATTAAACTTGAGTCCGTTTCCTAAGGCCCTAAAATTGATTTTTTTTTAAGCTCTCACTACTGACTTCAGAACTAGAGTAAAATGTAATAATTTTATATCACATAAAAAATCGTTTAAGTATTCAATTAAGAAAAGCATCCTTGTACCTACCTGATCTTTGGAAATGAGTTAAGACATAGTTGTTGTTCTTGAGAAGCTTACAGTCTAGCACAAAAAAAAAAAAAAAAAAAAAAAAAAAAAAAACCAGACCTATGTATCTTTCAACACAACGTGCCAATTTTTTTTTAAGGTATACACAGAATTATCTTGGAAGAGAGTAAAAAAGGAGTATCACTTAGTCCTTGGGGCAGGAAGTCAGCTAAGGACAAAACAGGTGAGCCCAGATTGAGGACAGCGCACAAAAGGCAACGCAAAATAGACCAACACTCAAAAGATATATTTACAGGTATATTCCATGCCAACACCATAGAAAATATGTATTCTTTTAGTACAGAATACAAACCATAATGAAAGGACAACTACCTTCAGAAAGTATCTTTTCTGCAAATCAATCTCTGCCAGTTTCTATACACAGAAAAGAATCCTGGTACATGTCACAATATACTACGAACAAAAGCTTCTTGTGACTTTAGGCTTTGTTTCTTTTCATTGAAAAGAAAGAAAAAAAGCCGGAGAGCCACAACGATTAGTGCCATCATTTCTACACTTTACACACACACACACACACACACACACACACACACACACACACCAGTGAACTGAAAAAAAAAAAAAAAAAAAAAACAGCAAAGCTGCCTGCACTCCTTCCCATCAAAACACTGGGATTGGGGCACCTGGGTGGCTCAGTCAGTTGAGCGTCCAACTTCGGCTCAGGTCACGATCTCACGGTCCGTGAGTTCGAGCCCCGCGTCGGGCTCTGTGCTGACAGCTCAGAGCCTGGAGCCTGTTTCAGGTTCTGTGTCTCCCTCTCTCTCTGCCCCTCCCCTGTTCATGCTGTGTCTCTCTCTGTCTCAAAAATAAATAAGCGTTAAAAAAATAATAAAAATTTTTTTTTAAATGCTGGGATTCTGGTGTATTTTGTGTACCTTTAGGTGAATACATCAGAGAGTGGTCACATCAGTTTTCTCCATCTTAAACTGGGGACCACAAAAGTACCTATCGCATAGGGCTCCTGTGAGCATTAAAAATAAGCTAAGAGTTGTGCAGTGCTTCGCACAGGATCTGCCCCATCAGAAGCCCTAGTGAGGATGTGACTGATGGACAGAAAAAAGATGAAACGTCAATCATACTGAACGTGGTCTGAGAAAAACCGGATGCGACAGGATGAAATGCCAGACAAGACCACACAGAAACCTTTTATTGCAGATTTACAATTCCAGAGTTTGAGTAAGCATCTATTCGTCAATATAACCATGCCTGACATGTCACAGAGTGATAAAATTGTGTAAAATGCCATGTCTTCATTGAAGGACTGTGGTTGTAAGAAAGGGAAGAAGGTTCCTAATGGACTGATACTCAGAAACACAGTTTCCCACTTAAATACATCAAATGTGTTAGACAAACGCATAGTTTTATACTTCCAGTACTGTCTTGATTAATCTAACTGGTCTACTGGAACAATCAGATTACATAATACTCTCACACACACACACACACGCACACACACACACACAAACCCTCTACTCTTGTACCTTTATTGGAGGCTTATAATATTCAAAGTGCACTTAGTCACAATTCATGGGAGTCGCTTTTTGGTTAGTCAGAGGAAAAGGTGGGGATCGGTGACCAGGACCCACATCTCTGGTGTAGAAGTGGCCAGCCTCTGAAAACCATGGAAACAGCCCTTCGGTGACTGCTTCAGGAGTTTGGACCATAAGGTGATAAAGAGATTATTAATGCCATCAAAGTCTTTTTTTCTTCCCATCCCCTTGACCATCATGCCCTGCAGGCTTTCAGTGTGTATTACACTCCCTTTAAACATCTTTTAATTCATTGAAGACTCTACCTCATGGCCCTTTGGCTTTTACTTCTACTCATCATAAGGTAAAAATCTAACGTGAGACACTTAGGGAAATGCACAATTCATCACCCTACAGGATGCCAAATTTTCCTATTCACCACACAGCTCTGTAAACGTCCAATATGTCAGATTATAATATGGGTTGGGCTTTTTTTTTTAATGTTTATTTATTTTTGAGACAGAGAAAGACAGAGCACGAACGGGGGAGGGGCAGAGAGAGAGGGAGACACAGAACCGGAAGCAGGCTCCAGGCTCCGAGCCATCAGCCCAGAGCCCGACGCGGGGCTCGAACTCCCAGACCGCGAGATCGTGACCTGAGCCGAAGTCGGACGCTTAACCAACTGAGCCACCCAGGCGCCCCTGGGCTTTTTTTTTTTTTTTTTAGTACGCACTACTATAAACTAAGCCTCTAAATATTCTTCTGGTTGAATAACAAATTAGCCAAATCATGTTTTTAAAGCTCTGGGGATATAAAATTATTTAAAAATCATCAAGGCATTAACTTGTGACTTTTCCCCATAAGACAAAGAAGGCTCGGGATGCCTGGGTGGTTCAGTCAGTTAAGAGTCTGGCTCTTGATTTCTGCTCGGGTTATCATCTCGCGGTCGTGGGATCAAGCCCCACAGCAGGTTCCGCACTGAGCGTGGAGCCTGCTTAGGAGTCTCTCTCTCCCTCTCTCTCTGCTCCTCGTGCTTGTGCGTGTGCTCTCTCTCTCAAAATAAATAAATATGCATTTTTTTTAATTTAAAAGAAAAAGGAGGCTGAAAACTAGGCCAAAGGAGACCATTTGGTTATTGCACATAATGAGTTCGGAAATGAAAGAAATAATCATAATAGTTGGAAACAAGTAATTCCTCATCCATAAGGGTTCGGATGCCTTTGATCAAGCAACACAGAATATATAGAAGGAAACACCTGATAACCATTTGTTGACTGATGTCCAAAACTGTACTGTGTAATCGCTACCAATAACTGGCAGGTAAGGAAATCAATCATTGACCTAGAGCTGTATTTGTAACACTCCAAGTGGCAGACAGTAGAAACGTATATATTATCCCCAAGTTCTGTGGTTTAGAAAGTGGTTTAACGAAGACGTGGGATCTTCATTTTAACGGGGAACACGAAAAGAGAGACCTACGCCCAACAAACATTTCTCAATCTCCATCAATCACCAGTGACAATCCATGCTACACTTCCACGGATTCCAGAACATTCCATAACCCAGAACGCCACTTCCTGTCGCCACCACCATGTGTCTCCCATGCCGCTTCTCAGCACCACAGTTCCGATCAATACCCACCATGCACAGCAGGTCAGTGAATATTTATAAATATTCATATTTATATGAATTCATTAAATATGAGTAAAGTTCATATTTATATTCATTACTGAATATTGAAATTATATTCATTAAATATGAATATTTATAAAAATTCACTCTTCCTCGAGCTAGTCTCAGGGACTACATTACTCACCCCCAGGCACAGATCTGGGCCTGAGTGTTTTGGTAACGAAGACACCATTGAAAACCTATCGGCCTTCACAAATGCGCTTTTATAAATGCTACATCACTTTGTACTAGATGCCAAATTACGAACCCGTCAGCACACTGCTACTAGAAACTGCAAGAGAACGTTGACCCAGAAACAGGCAATAAAGGCTTCCGTGGCCTTCTGCTGCCCATGCAGGCTCACGTGGTTACAAAACAACGGACTTTCAATGTTACGAGTGTGTTCATCCTAACTTGAACAAGACCATTCTGCGGTTTGTCTCATAGCTGCGGACACGCTTGGTAAGTTAAGGTACAGAATCCCTCTTGTAGGACAAGGGCTGTGATTACAATGATCAGACCCTATTTTGCAACTTATACCAAAAATTAGGACCAGCTGTACTCCCTAAAAAACAGTCTTCGGGCTAGAAATGCGCAAGAGTCACACCCCTGTGAATAAGCGGGAGGGACAAGTAGGGTTTTTTACACCTGAGGACGCGCTGGGCTGTTTTCTACGTCCACCAGGTGGCTAAGCTAAACCAAGGACATAAAGCACACTTTTCCCCGTGCATTTATTTCCTAAGGAGATCCTGAGGATCTCACAACTACTTCTTTCTTTCATCACCTGGGGACGCACATACCTCGGAATGCCAGCAACATACATGAACACGCCAAGTTCTTTTTCACCGCCCCGACAACAGCTCCATTTCACGCTTCAGACACTGGTGGAAACAAACCACTACAAAGCGGTGCCTGCAGTCCGTGACTGTTTATTCCTGATGTCTACGGACTTTACTTTTTGGCAGAAAGACAGACAGCTTTAGAAATGCCAAACTCCGTTGAATCTTGTGCCTTGTGTGAGTTAGCAGCAAAGGCAAACCATGAGTCCTCGTGGTGCTGAGCCAACAGTGGGTTGTATCTCCGTTCTTGAGAATACAAGCTAAGGGCCACCACGTCAACTATTGAGGCTAGGACCCACCGTGAGGGCTCCATCTGGCTGAAAAGCAGGTCCAGAGGCCTTGCACTGGAATGCTGGATTTGCTAACAAATATCTGGATAAAGCTATAATCTTGGTACCCCCGAACACGCAAGAGAAATCATTATTTTTACTACAAAGCAAGAAACTCCCTCCCGTGTCTATATCCTGTGTCTAGGCTTCAATATTCTGTTTGCCTTTCACGCCTCAATGAGAAAATACTGATTTTCTCTCCTGGTTACCTTCTCAAAACAGGCCTAACATCTCACTACCGTCTCTTTTTGCCACCATCGGTGAGCGTTAAGCACGGCAGCTGTGAATCACTCTACAGGTAAAATCAGTTTCAAAAACCACCCCCGGTTGTGAAGGAACCTGCAAATTGTTGTGGCAACTTCGTCTTTCAGTCTTCAATACAATCTTCTAATGAAGTCACATCACTTACAAGTGCTGACAAACACAAACCGACTTGGAAACCTGGTAATCAGCAGGCTAACAGGTATTGAAATCCCACGAGGAGGAAGAGGGGATATTATTAATCACTTCACGCCTCAAAGCTCAACTAGCTTTAATAGCCATAATTCTAATCTACTTAACTGCAATGCAAAATGATCCGTGCCACTGGTTTCTTTTCACCAACTACCTTTTAAAAGAGCAAAGACACAATTTCCTGCATTCCGCAGAATGTTCTCTAACTCATCTACTCCAACTTGTGTATTATTTTACTAAGTTGGGAGCAACAACTTAAGTTGAAACATTTCCCAGGTCTCAGTCGACGTCGCTCCCCAATGAAGACAAACAATGTTAATATATTATTGCCTTCCGAATGGATCGGCGAGGTTGCTTTCCCAGTATCACACGTGTTGCCTAAGTAGCCCCAACGCCGTCTTTACAATCGTATCTTGAATTCCTTCCCTGTGTCTGCCACAAAGTATCACGAAATGATGGCAAGGCTTGGGGCCCTTGAGAAAGGACGCATGCACCCAGCACCTGAGCAATTCCCCCGAGCGGTACCCTCACGCCCTTGGCAACCGCATCTTCACTCTCTCCCCGCCCTTAACGCCCGGGTGCGAACACCGGCCGCTACACCTGCCTCCGGGCTGCTCCCTCACGCAGAGAAACGCGAGGCATTTTGCAGTCCCTTAAAGCGCGAACACAATACTTTCCAGAAACAGTAACAATGCCCCCCGCCCCCCGGGGGGGACCAAGGATCTAACCCGCAAAGTACTGGTCCCGCCAGGAACTCTGGTACCGCCGGATGGGAAACCCGGGCTGCCCTTCCCGTTCGGTTGCAGGTTTAGCGACTACACCTTGCAAAGATAAAGGTCGTTATGTTCAAAACCCAAAGGAACTTCGGAAGCACCAAACCGGGCAGGCGCACCTAAGCACGGGCTCGCTTTCCAGAGACTGTTCCACAACAACACCACCACCGCCGCCGCCTGGCTTGCTCGCCCCTGCGAGCCTCCCATCCCGTCCTCGGAGAGGATCGGTTAGGAAGTCCACCGGGCGAGTCCAAAGGGAAACGGCGTCCCATCTTTTTTCCCCCAAAGCCTCGCAAACACGCCAAACCAGCAAAACTGGAGGGCGCCCGCCCCACGCCCCGTCGCTCGGGAAGCCCCGCGCCGCGCACCCCGTCGGAGCCCCGGCGGCGCGCCCACCCGCGGAGGCTCTGCCCGCCTTGCCGGCCGCCGTCCAGGGCCGCGGGCGGCCGGTCTGGAGGCGCCGGCGCGGGGCGCGGGGCGCTGGGCGGGAGGCCGCGGCGTCGGGGGCGCAGCCGGCCGGAGCCCGGCGGGGGACGCGCCCCTCGGGGACCCGGGCGCGGCCGGGCCCGAGCCCGCTCCCCTCGGCGGGCGCCCCCCCTCCCACCCGCGGGCGCCCCGCCCCAGCCTCCCCTCCCCCACCGGCCGCGGGCGCGCTCGCTCGCTTACCTGGCCCGCGGCGACGGCGGCGGCGGGGCCGGGAGCCGCTCCGGCGGCGGCGGCGGCGGCGGCGGCGGCGGGGCCAGAGGCGGGGGGCGGGGGGGAGGGAGGCGCCCGCGGAGGAGGAGCTCGGGCGAGGAGCGGGCGGGCCGCTTTGTTTCCACTGCGCCGAGCCGCCGACCCTGCGTCACCATGGCAACCGCCAGGGGGCCCCCGGGCCCAGTGGGGACCCCAGGGCAGCCGGGGTCCCGGGCGCGCGGGGCCGCCGCCTGGACCCCCGCCCTCCTCTTCCTCCTCCTCCTCCGCAGTCTGGGTGCTCCGAGGGGGCAAGGACCCCCCCCCCTCCCGCCTGGAACGGCCGCCACCACAAACACGCCCCTCTCTCGTCTCCCTCGCCAAACCGTGTGTCTCGCCCGGGCCACAGGGGAAGGGGACCGAGGGGAGCGAGTCCACAGCCAATTCTTGTTTCCGTCCTAGCGGGCGGGCACCCCCCCACACACACCTTGATTTCCCGCACTGGACATCCCGAGCCACCCCCACCACCACCACCACCACCACACCTTTCCTCTATGGAGCTGTACCCTCAAAATGGAAAATCACTGAAGAGAGAAGGAGCAATGCAAACTGATAAAGTGTTGAGCAACTGGTACCCGAGCTCCTGTTGCCACTGCCGCAGCCTGCGTGGAGCTGCCAAGGGACACCCAACGTCCTCCTCCCCCTCCTCCTCCTCCTCCTCCTCCTCCTCCTCCTCCTCCTCCTCCCCCCCCCCCCCTTTCCCCGACATCGCCCCACCTGGGTCTGCTTTCACTCCCTGCAAACCGCGCCTCAGTCCCGTGGAGGGCTCCAGCAGGAGAGGCGGGAGGGGGGCCTTGTGTTTCATTGTAAACACAGGATACACTTGTAACCTCGCACGAGCCAAAACTCAACTTTCAGGCTGCAGCGTGAATCCCCGGCTGCTGCCACTGCTGGGCTGCTGGCTGTGACTGCTGAGCATCTGCCATGAGCGCCGGCTTACTCTGCGCCAACCACCGGCCATGCACTACGGACCGTGGCATGGTGCTCCGGGGAAGGGAACGGCGGCGAGGCTGACCTTGGCACCTGCTGGGCGTCCCTTCTTAAGGAAATTCTTGAAGAGGGAGGAAAAGTACTAGCAGACCCACAGTAAGGCTTCCTCTAAAGGACAGAGCTAGAGGACAGCTACGTGGGGTGAGTGAGTCATCACCCCATACAATGTTTTCTTAAAAGATCATTTACTGAATCCAAAACCCACAGTATCTTCATTTAGGCCCCAGGGAGCATGGCATTTATTTTCTGGCATTTGTGAATCACCAAAGGAATGTCAATAACTTAAAAAAAAAAAATCCAGGGTGGATGATGTTTTCTGGGTTTGCTACCTGTCTGAGAAGCTGTAAAGCAGAACAATGTTATTATCAATTGAAACCACACATATTAATTAATGGAAATATAAGATCCATTTTATGGTGGAGAGTAGAAACAGCTTGTTCCTCGGGAAGGCTGGCCACTTTCCTGCAACAGAAACATTGGTATTTCCAGATGAAGTCAGGAGACAAGGGCTTGTGATAGGCTGTCAGGCAGTTTCCCAGTATTCGTCAAAATTTAAGCTACCTTTAAATTTAATTTAAATTTAAGATACCTTTCACCCTGCTATCTCGATTCTTGGAAATCTGTCGTGCACAGATACACAAGCGTGCAATTGTAGAGGTACAGGGATGTGCCATGAAGCAGTTTTGTAATAGCAGAAATTTGAAGTAACTTGTACATCCATTGACAGTCATGTGGCTAAAGAAATTTGGCACATTCATAGCATATAATACTATGCAGTCATTGCAAATAATAAAATATATAAGATACACGGAAAGATATTGATTTCTTATTTTAAAATCGGGGCACCTGGATGGCTCAGTCGGTTAAGCAGCCGACTCTTGGTTTCAGCTCAGGTCATGATCTCACAGTTCATGAGATTGAGCCCTGTGTCCAGCTCTGTGCTGACAGCACAGAACCTGCTTAGGACTCTCTCTCTCTCTCTTCCTCTCTCTCTTTCTCTCTCTGCTCCTCCCCTGCTCACGAGAGCTATCACGTGCTCTTTCAAAATAAATAAACATAAAAAAAGAGGGACTACAGAACATGTGTGTGGGGTGATCCCATTTCTGCGCAAAAGAATTTCTAGATAGATAGATAGATAGATAGATAGATAGATAGATAGATAATAGACAGACAGACACATAGACACAGTGTCATAAAGGTCTGGAAGAATACATACCAGTAGTTGTCTTTGAAACTATGGTAAGAACTGAAGGAACTCTCAGTTGTTACTACATACAACTCAGTATCGTTTGGTCTGTTTGATTTTTTTTTTTAATCTCATTTTCAATGAAGAATTTTTCAAAAAGTCCCTTACTAATATATGTTAACATATACATTACTGCCTGGTTGAGAACTGAATACAGTGAAAGGCCAGTAAGTTGGCCAGCCCTGCTCTCAGATGCTAAAAGCCTGGAAAAGTCCACTTTTGGGTCCACACTCAGTGAATTCCTTAGTGACCTGATCCTGCCTTATTCTGTGAGGTATTCTTACAGACATTCACTTTCCCCAAGGAGATTTCGTTTTACCTTCAGGTCAGCTCCATTCTAGCTTTTAGACCAAATGACAAACTTGCAAGGAAACTGTCCTTCTAGAATATTCCACCGTACCGGCCAGGGGATGCCATTTGAACAGGTTAAGTGGTGGCCGTTAATCCAATTAGTTAAGTTGGAAATGAAGGTGCTGAAGCTGAGAAATTTTTGTGTGGATGCATGACTAAGCCTTTCTTATCCTCACCGTTTTTGAGATACCTAAAATAGTGAATTTGCTTTCCTAAAAAGATTTTCCTGAGCTGCACTGTCCAATTTAGTAGCCACGACCAGCCACGTGAGACTGGTGAATCCTTGAAACGGGGCCAGTCCAAATTGGCATGTTCAGGAAGTGCAAAATACACACCAGATTTCAAAGACTGGGAACAATAACCCCCAAATACCTCATTAAGAATATTTATGTGTCGGAATGCTTTTAATATGTTCCGTTAAACAAAACATTAAAATTATTACATGTGTTTCTTTTCACTATAACGTGGCTACTAGAATGTTAAAAAGTACATATGCGGCGTATTGGATAGCCTTGTTTTAGAAGGAGTGTCTTCCTAAAGTATCATCAAGAAATCCAAAGTTATCTATTCTTCTTAATTTTTAGTTAAAATATAATTAATGCTTGGGGCGCCTGAGTGGCTCAGTCGGTTAAGCATCCGACTTCAGCTCAGGTCATGATCTCACAGTTCGTGAGTTCAAGCCCCGCATCAGGCTCTGCGCTGACAGCTCGGAGCCTGGAGCTGGCTTCAGATTCTGTGTCTTCCTCTCTCTCTGCTTCTCCCCTGCTCATACTCTGTCTCTTTCCCTCAAAATAAATAAACATTAAATATATATATATATATATATATATAATTAATGCTTCCCAATTCATAGATGTGCCATCATATAGCAACTTATGTTAAATAATGTCAACCGATTAGAAAAGATGTTATATACAAACATTAGCTCATTTGCTTATATTTTAGAAAGATTTTACCACAGACGCTAAAGCGGGAGAGGGGCAGAGAGAGGGAGATGCAGAATCCAAAGCAGGCTGCAGGCTCTCAGACCCAGGCCTGAATCCCAGCTTTCCTGTTTATTAGTTCCACGACATGGACAAACAGTTTAATGCAACTGGTCCTCAGTTTCCACATCTGTAAAATGGATGTAATAATGGTACTTGCCTCGCTGAGTTGTAAGAATGAGACAAACAAATGAGTGAAAAACTCTGTAATACCTTGTCATATAAATGCTGAGTAAATTGTAGGCTTTTTTTTTTCCCTTATACTTTGTCAGCTCTGTCACTTAGTCTATTAACCTTCAGTTCAGGTGAGTCTATATTTATAAGAAATCTTTCACCTTCCTTTAAATAAGCTGATTGCAACTGTGGCTGAGCCATCAAAATTTAATTCTGCTCAACTCTGAACTGGTTATAAAATTACTATCAAAATCAAAGAGATATTTTGGTCTATTTTAAGTTAGCAAAATAGATAAGAAGTTTCAAATTACCAGATCAGCGTTCATGATAATTTCGATAAATATTAAAATTTCCAGGTTTAACACAATGCAACAAGTATCCTTAAGTGGTTTATATTCTGCTTATTATCATCAGATCTCTACTATACAAAATAAATAAGATATTGCTCCGAAAGCCTTTGTATAAAAATGTTTCTGTTCTAATAGTTTGGAATATATCTCCCCAAATCCTTATTCTTTTCTCAATTATAAACTATAATAATAGCTAATATTCGTTTCATATTGGGTACAAGGTCATGTAGGTATTTATTAGCAGAATTACTAGACTCTTAACCGCACACTAAGAAATATCTTTAAATCATTTGAGAGCTTGAACTCACATATGTTTCATCCCATTAAGCCATGAGTTTTGGAATAGGCGGAGAAAAAAAAGCAAACTTCAGTGTTTCCTCACTACAGGCTCATTAAGCAATAACTCCTCAAACCCTGCCTTCTGGTCATGTTCTGACATTGTTTAATAAGGTGATATGAACACATTCAAAACAAATGAAAAACATACTTCTGTTGTCTATGTCTTAAAATCTGTTTTCTTCCTGGATGTCTATCTATCTATCTATGTATTTATTTATTGAGAGAGAGAGAGAGAGCATGAGCAGGGGGTGGGGGGGAGAGAATCTTAAGCAGGCTCCACGCTTAGTGTGGAGCCTGATACGGGGCTCGATCCCATGACCTCGGGATCATGACCTCAGCTGAAATCAAGAGTCAGACGCTCAATCCACTGAGCCACCCAGGCACCCCTTTCTTGGATAGTTTCGAAACTTGATTAGGAAAACTCAGCTCCAGCCATTCAGAAGGCTTGAAAAAGTGAAACAAACATGCTGCTGAATCGATAGAAGCTGAAAACTCAGAACTCACAAATTCCTCTCCTCCAATAGCCCCAGGAGGGCACCAGGCAAATCTGCTCTAAAAAGGCAAATATTGATGATCATATCCCCACAAGGAGAGAAAAATCACTCCTGTATACACGACTTCTTTAAATTTTTTTTTTCAACGTTTATTTATTTTTGGGACAGAGAGAGACTGAGCATGAACGGGGGAGGGGCAGAGAGAGAGGGAGACAGAATCGGAAACAGGCTCCAGGCTCTGAGCCATCAGCCCAGAGCCTGACGCGGGGCTCGAACTCCCGGACCGCGAGATCGTGACCTGGCTGAAGTCGGACGCTTAACCGACTGCGCCACCCAGGCGCCCCCTGTATACATGACTTCTAAGCAATATGGACATCCTTGCTCAAAGAAGGTATATATGTGTGTGTGTGTGTGTGTGTGTGTGTGTGTGTGTGTGTGTATACTGGTGCCTTGAACTAAAAAAACCTGTGGCCATAGAGGAGTGTCTAAGTCATATTTATTTCAAAGGCTCCAAGACATGCCCAATTAACATCTTCAATTCCTTCATCACATTGACTCTCTTAGGGAAACGAAAGATCCAACGAAATCACAAGAATTTCACCTAACTGGAAATGAGGTCTCTGTATGATGTGCTGGTTGACAAAAGGCTACAGATTACCCTAATGGCTTTAGCAAGAAACAAAAAGACATCCAGCTTTCTTATCAATGCCAAACAGTTCCATAACTGCTTATATAACTGGAGGAGAGAAATTCTCACTGCAGTACATTCCATAAAGATAAGACAAATTTTGAAATTACATTGCTACCTAACCAGGTATTGTGAAAAATGTCAATATCGGTAGTGGCGATATATTTAACCACTGAGCTGATGGCTTCTCGGCCTTTTGGCTAAGATCGAGTGTAGTGTTTAACCACTGAGCTATCTGACGTATCAACATCAGCATGAGAAAAGTTGCTGCTGATTAGAGAAATGTATCCTTTAAGAATCTGGGAGAACACAGCCAAAAGTAGATGGGATTGAGAAGCATTTAGACATCATTTGTGATCCCCTTGGGTTTATTGTGCAGCCCACTCAAAAAAAAAAAAAAAAATATATATATATATATATATATATATATATTATCTGCCAATGGGGAAAATGGCAGGTAAACAGAGAATTAGAGACACAAATACATCACAGTTCTTTGCCAAGAGCTCCCTATGGAAACGCCCAGCATAACATCTCAGCCAAAAGTATAACTTGATATTGGTCAAATCATATCACAGTAAACTTTTGATGTGCTTTAATCTGCTTTCAATAAATTTTGGCGGAAATAAATTAACTTTCGGCTTTGTTCAAAAACGTATTCAATGGAAAGATGCTGCTTCCTCTCCTTAGGTCCTTAGATAGAGGTTCACATCTCTCTTCAGGGGTCTCTGGCATCAGACCTTCTCCACATTCACAGCTTACCTCATTTCGGTGGCACAAATGTGTCAGCATAAAAACCAAATTCAATATTATCTGTTTTAAATTCATAGTTCATTTACTTATTGATCCGTGACACCGCTGCAAAGCAGCTCTTAGCAGAATGGAAATGATTTGTTTCTAGTTTCCTCACCTATAAAACGTGGGTATTGAAGCCTGCCCTTATCCCCGGTAATGGATTTCATAAGTCTGAATTAGATCGTTTCGTAAAACTCATTGATCAAAGGTTCTGTGTGACGCTCATGCCATAATGCTATTGGAGCGAGAGCCTAGAAGAGGTATCAAAGGGAAAATGCGTGCTGCACACATCATTCTAATAGTAAAATTATTTTAAAGGCCCTCTTTGTGACTGGACCTTTTGAGCATTATAAATGAAGAATTTGACCCCATCAAAGGCAAGCCAAGGGTGTTACAACCAGACAGGCTCTTCGTGGATGAGGTATGTCAAAGGAAGGATACGTGACACCATTTCCACTGACGCCTCACCACCGATTTGAGAGCGTACCTTGGCTAGATGGGCAGAGATCACGGAAAATGACCAGATGCAGGCTTGTTAACTGCAGCCAGATGTGGCAGACGAGGCAGCGAAAGAGAGATCTGGAACGAGCTCTGCTCAGCGGGGTGGGGAGGACTGTTGGCAAAGGGCAGGTTAGAGTTGCCAGATAAAATACACATGTGCAGTGTTTGGGACGTGCAGATACTAAAACACGTATTCGTTGTGTTTTTTCTGAAAGTCAGAGTGGACTGGACATCTTCTGGTTTGGGGTTGTTTGTTTTCTGGGTTTTGTTTGTTTTTTCTTGTTTTCGTTTGTTTGCTCTTGTCTTTGTTTTTGTGATATCAGGCCACCCTATAGGCAAAGAGCACCGGGAGGGTTTCAGCAGGGGCAGATACAGCTCCTGGGAGGAACCTATTGTCGTGGGGGAACTTTCCAAACCACCTAATCCAAACTAGCACTCAGTTTCTCATGATCACATTGCCCTCTTCTATTGTCTTCCAAATACCATCTTCTGAAATGGTCCCTGGTTAACATGTATACTGGCCACCACCTCACCTTCTAGAACGCCAGCTCCCAGATCTCAGGGACTTGCTGTCCCTTTCATGCTGACTCCCCAGCTTCTAGAATAGCACCTGGCGTGGTAGGAACTCGGCAAACACTTAGTGAAAGGTCCCTCAGCCCATGGCTTCCCAGTGCCGGGTTCTAGTTCACAGGCAGCCGGCCGTAGTCTGTTGTCTACTCTTGGATGTTGCAGAACAGCCTTGTCCTTACAATAACCCTTTCTCTTCCTCACCAACAAAAGGGCTGTACCGGGACACACGCAGAAGTCTAAATCAGGAGAGAGGCTGGAGGAAGGTTAGGGGATGAGCCAAATATGTCAACCTCTAATAAGGAGAAAAGTTACAGATTTTTAAAGATTAGAACAGATAAGACAAGAGAAGAATAACCCACTAAGATATTAACCTACTACCTGTGGAGGAACAGTAGCGAACTCCAAGACTTTATTCTCTTGTGTTGTCTCCCTTCCATATGCAATCTCTGGGCAAGGCCAGAGATCTAGAGGTAAAGAAGGGGGCAGCCTAGCCAAGAGGGAAAGCAGGTACAGGGCAGATAAGTGTGACAGTCAGTGGCAGCACAGGTGGCGAGCCCTCTGTGACAATCTACAGATCAGGCTTTGGGCCACCAAGGAGGTAATTTTGCCACTGGCTCTTGAGGCAACAAAGGAAGGGAGGTCATTCCAGGTGGAGGAAACCACAGACGCAAGGCTCCGAGATGCTAGCCAGCATATCGCGTTCCAAGACCTCGATTCGGTGTGGCCAGAACTCAGGGTGTTTGTGGGCTCGTGGCAGGAAATGATATTGGGACAGTAGCAAAGAGCAGAGTGTATGGAGCTGTGTAAGGAAAAGTCGTTTTCTTTAGTAACACTAAGACCCAGGCTGGTAAAATCTAGCTCTGGAAAAATCCTTTCCTGATGAACAGGACCTCCCAGAGCCTAACTCTGCATCCTTCTGGATTTTCCTGCCCCCTCCACAATTTTTAACTCTCAATATTAACAGTCCTGGGGGACCTTTCTCCTTCCAGCTGAGGAGCTGGGACTTTATCCCCTAGGTGACCACCCACCCACCCCCCACCACACACACACACACACACACACACACACACACCCTTAAATGCTTTCTGACGTTCTCTATGAGACTGCCTTCCAAAGACCTTAGCAAATATTACAGCTGAATGCGATTAATAATGAAGTGTATTAGAAGTTAAGAGGCCTGCTGGTCCCAGGCCAGGTTCCCATGGATGGATATCCAGTGTCGCCAAGGCCCGGCGCCATTGTTAGCCTCATCAATGACAGCTTGCTGGAGAAAGACAGGGAGCCAGGAATCCTCTGAGGCGGCCTGCTGTGTGGGCTGTTGGAGACTGTGGAATCACAGGGGGCTTCAGTTAACTCATCTAACGGGAAAGACATTCATTAGAACAGTTTGATTTTAATAAAAACAAAACCCGTAGGCCGGGAGGGGTACTCGGTCCTTTCAGAAACTCACACTATAGAGCAAAGCCTGGGTGGACTTTTTTCTCTCCCATTTGTTCTGGCCACTTGCCACGTTCCATCAACTCAATCTTTAAAATATTTACATTACGGGGCGTCTGGGTGGCGCAGTCGGTTAAGCGTCCGACTTCAGCCAGGTCACCATCTCGCGGTCCGGGAGTTCGAGCCCCGCGTCGGGCTCTGGGCTGATGGCTCAGAGCCTGGAGCCTGTTTCCGATTCTGTGTCTCCCTCTCTCTCTGCCCCTCCCCCGTTCATGCTTTGTCTCTCTCTGTCCCAAAAATAAATAAACGTTGAAAAAAAAAAATTTTTTTTTAAATAAAATATTTACATTTCAACTCCCCCCCACCCACCCACCCCGGTCCTGCTCACTTTCCTTTCTATAACCCTAGTAAGGACTTTAGTATATAGTATCTGAAATATCCCGATAGCGTCTTAACTGGTCACGTGACCTCAGCCTCCCCCACCTTTCGTCGTCTCCCCCAGTGTCACTGGCCTGAGCTTCCCGACGCACTGCCGTGCTTTGCTCCTGAACATTCTGTAACTCCCGCTTGCCTGTAGAATGACAGCCTTTCCCAACTCTTTTGCTCCCTCTAAGCTGGCGCTAACTTATTTTTCCCATGGTGATGCCTAACTACATTGTTTTCATGCCACGGCTAAACTAAAATACAGTGTCTCTCCGCAGTGACGAGTTTATTCTGCTCGGCGTGCCCTTTTGTCCCAAACTCCCCAGGTTCAAGGATTACCCACCCTTCAAAGCCCACTTCAAATGCCCCCATCCCCATGAGGCAATCTCCCATCCTGTGGGTGGGATAGACTCTCCTGCCCGGGACCCCTCATAGCACGTGACCTTGTATCTCTCTTGTAGAACTTACTACCTTGCCTTTTGTGCTAGAGCGGTGTCTGCATTATGTCAGGAATAAAAACTCCCAAACCACAAAGTTTGGGGGTCTCATCTTCGAATCCCATGGACCCCCTCGCGTGGCACCCTCCCTCCTGACATGGTGTCGTGCCCACCATTGAGAGTTTGTTGAATTCGCCAAGTACGTCACCAGGGGTCCAATCTCCTGGCCCAGGTGGAACATCCACTGGGGTCATGGCTGAGGCATCACACTTAGCTGCCAAGTGACGGTGCACGGGAAGGGTGTGTCTACCCATTCTGCTTTATATGGGAGGTGGTGGTTGCTTGTTTGGGGGCTGGGGGTGCAGGCAAACTGCAGAGCTGGCAATGTGTAAACTGTGGCCTGGAAATTAACTCATCCCATTGCTCTGACGGGGCCCTCGTTGGCACAAAAGCCCAGCTCTGGAGTTGCGATCTGAACCTCCTTTCCTGTGTCCCTAATTACTCACGCAGGCTTCTTTTGTTGGAGGTTTTTTTTCCTCTCTTGGACTTTTGCCCTGTTTAACGGCCCTGAGCACCCTTGCGCTAGAAACACGTTTGTTTCAGCAGCTTTTACGCCAAAAGGGTTTTATAGGATCACTTTGTTGAAGCACGCTTCTAATTTGGTTTTGTTTTCTCTTCAGGGGATTTATTTGTAACACCGGGATGCGTGGGCACAAAATCGGATGATTAAAATGATGGCAGTCCCGGGGCGCCTGGGTGGCTCAGTCAGTTAAACGTCAGACTTCGGCTCAGGTCATGATCTCGTGGTCCGTGAGTTCGAGCCCCGCGTCGGGCTCTGTGCTGACAGCTCAGAGCCTGGAGCCTGTTTCAGATTCTGTGTTTCCCTCTCTCTCTGCCCCTCCCCTGTTCCTGCTCTGTCTCTCTCTGTCTCAAAAATAAACATTAAAAAAAATTTTTTTTTTAAAATGATGGCAGTCCCGGGGAGCAGAAAGCTAACTCTCCCTCGGGGGACACTGGGACACATTCACTGCATGTACCCCAGATGGTTGTCTTGACTGTTCTCACACGGGTGGCAGCAAAACATTACATTATTCAAGCACCTGCGTCTTCGGCCATTTGGACAGCTATGACGGAAGGACCATAGACTGGATGGCACAAACAATAAATGTTCACTCCTCACTTCCTCACTCCTCTGGGAAGTCCAAGGTAGAGGTGGTAATGACTGCATCTTGGGGAGGGCCCGCTTCCTAGTGCATAGACGGCCGTCCTTTGGCTGTAACCTCAGATGGCAGAAGGGGAGATGTCTGCAGGGTCTCTTTTGTAAGAGCACTAAATCCCATTCGGGCACCTGGGTGGCTCAGTCGGTTAAACATCTGACTTCAGCTCAGGCCATCCTCTCACGGTCCGTGGGTTCGAGCCCCTTCAGGGGAGCTCTGCTTCTCTCTCTCTCAGCCCCTCATGGGATTCTCCCTCTCTCTCTCAAAAAAAAAAAAAAAAAAGAGAGAGAGAGAGAGAGAGCACTAAATGCCATTCATCAAGGTTCCACTGTCATGACCTCACCACCTCCCAAAGGCCCCACCTCCCAACACCATCATACTGGGGATTAGGCTCCAATATATGAATTTTAGCGGGACACAAACGTTCAGACCAAAATACCTTATATCAGGTAGGCCGCTTTCCACTGCAAGGAAAGATATAACTAAGCGTACTCCAAATAACAGGTGTTTGTTTCATACGAGACATCTGCAGGAGGGCAGTTCTCCTAATATCAACAAGGGACGGGCTCTTGTCGTCTTTCTGCTCTCCCCTCCCAGTAAGCCGGCAATAGCCCCTCTAAGAGCCACAGAAGCCACAGAAAGGCTGCCGTGGCTGCAAACTTCGTATCTTCACACAACTGCCTGCAAACAGGAAGAAGGGGGATGGGACAAAAGGCCTTTCTCATCATCTTTCCCAGAACTCCTTAGCAGCTCAAGTCTTCGTGCGCTGAACTCCGTCACATGCTCATCCCTGGGCCAATCACGGTTAGAGGGAAATTCTAAAGCCATCATTGATGAAGGCCAATGACCTCATGCCCTGCAGCCGGGCACATTGACAGGTGTACAAAGAAAGGGGGCTCCGAGAGGAAGAAAAGGGAGAGGTGGTGGTTAGGCTGACAAGCCACGGTCCCCGCCACAAGCTGCAGAATGCTGTCCATCTGGCTCCATGCCCCTAAGATGCTTTATAGACGGAAATCAGTACCGATGGACGTGCATGAAGGCCTTTCCGCATAGATTAATCCAAACGCAATCAAATAATAGTGATAACCTACTGTTACTGCTATTTTCGCCATCATCATCGTCGCCGTCGTCATCAAAGGGACGAGGAAGGATAGCTGAATTGAAAAGAGCCCAGACGGTCTCCCTGATTTAAGCTGTGGCTCGCTTTATTATCCTGGACGCTCTGATTACGCAGTTACTGAAAACATTTATCTTGTGTTGACTTCAATTAAGCTGAAAGGCTCTCACTGTGCATTCTTTTCGCGTGGTTCGTTAAGTCAATAGTGGCTTATGTATAATGACCTAGAGGCTTATCCTGAGTTGCGGGGAAATGCCTCTCCATCTGTCCATCGCGGCGCGAGCTTTCATTCAAACGGAGTCACCCAACCTCTGTCACTTCCTGCTAGCCCGACGGCGGCCGCCCTATATCTTTTATCACCGCTTCCTAGGACGCTTCCTTGCGTCCTTACTTTTGTTGTTGTTCTTTCTCACCCCAAAGTCACCTCATCTACTTTTCCATGAATTGCTCTTCCTCTCATGTCTGGCATTCACACGTTCGCTGCCGTGTTCCTTTGAACATGCTGCGCTCTACCCCTGCCCGTGGATATATAAGCTCCCCCCCGGGGGGCGGCGCGGTGGGTGACCTTCAGGGTCACGAATCGAATGTAGGGCTACAAATACCAGAGTGCTCTTTGAAACCGTGCTCCATTTTGACCCATTCAAGAGACAGCGGTGGGGATGAACGGAGCACCTGAGCACTGGAGTGCCAGGGAACAGACAAGACAGCTCAGGCTCAAAGTAAACTCAGAAGAGCATGGGCCCAACTGGCCACCAGCACGGTAAAGAGGCAGGAGGGGCACAAAAGCTGTTGTAGGTCTGTTACAGGCGGCGGACTTAGGGAAATAAGAGGGTGACGCCCGCAAGATAGCTACGAAGAGGAACCACGGTGGGGAATTGGATTATCCACGAGTACAGAAAGCATTCTTTCATACGCTAGGACTCTCAGTCACTTTAATAGAATGTCCGAGTTTGTCCCTGGTCCCCGTTGCCAGCCGCTAACGGCCCACTGCCTCCCTAGATTTAACAGAGAGGCAGAAGTGGAATCTGGAATACCTAATAGTTTCTCATATAAGAATCACTCTGACTTCGGGCAAGATCTTTCTGTAGATGTAGTCCCCCTGAAATCTTGTAATACATAATGAAAAACGAAACAGGCACTATTTCGCGGGCACGCTGGCATATTATTTCGCTTTGCTTCTCATAAATTCCCAAATCCCCAACCAATTTCATCGCCTGTGCCTTCATTTCCTTCTTTCTAACACCCCTCCCCCGCCGTCTATGTGTTCTGACCTACCTTTCCTTCCAGATCCCAAAACAATAAAGCTCGGGGAAAACTGTCCTCCTGTGTTAGGGCCATGGCTCGGATACTGTGCTTGCTAACCCTTTTGCACCTGGATGAGGCCATGGAAAGTCCCAGACAGGGAGCAGTAGGCGGAGCTTCCAGGCCAGGTCCACTCTAAGTGTGCCCTTTTTCCCCCAAAATATAATACGGGGCAGGGTTTAACGAGGTGATCACACAAAAAGAGTGCCTCTCTCAAAGGCAGAATTCTCATAATTAAGAGCAGATTTGGGTCCCTCTTAGTTCTACCCTAGAGATTCTAGTGCTGCCTCCCAAGAGCTAAGCAACCTTGGCCAAGACCCTTGATCCCCGGTATCTACAGTTAGGTGTCCCTAACTCTAAGATAGGGCAGATTAAAGTACCTACTTCACGAGGGTGTTGTGAGAATTAAAAGAATTAACACGTGCACAGTGCTTAGGAAAGTACCTGGCAAATACATTCTGCGTCATGAGAGGTAGCAGACTATGGGTTCTCTCTCTCTCTCGCTTTTTTTTTTAATAGCTGTATTGAGATAGAATTCGTATACATACGATTCACCCATTCCAACTATATAATTCCACACAGTATTTACAGAGTTGTGCAACCTTCGCCACAATCAACTGTAGAACTTTTTTATCACTCCATCCTCTTTAGCTATGACCTTTCTACCCCCCACATTCCACCCCAGCCCTAGGCAACCCCTAATCGACTTTCTGCGTCTATAGATTTGCCGTTTCTGTGCAGCTCACATACACGCAATCATACAACATGGCGAGGGGGGGTGGTTTGTGACTAGCTCCTTTCACTTGGCATAGTGTCCCCAAGATTTATCTACGTTGTAACATGTATCAGTACTTCATTCCTTATAATTGTTGAATAATATTCCATGGTATGAATAGATCTACTCATCAGTTGGTGGACATTTGGGTTGTTCCCACACCAGGGCCATTATGAACACCGCTGCTCTAAACGCCCATGTACAACTTGTTGTGTGAACAAACATTGTCATTTCCCGTGGACGTAAATCTAGGACCCATCATCACTCTGTGGCTAATTATTCAAGGAACCACCAGACTGTTTTCCAAAGCAGCTGCACATTTTTCACTCCCACCGGTGGTGTGAATGAAGCACAACCTCACCAACGTGTGTTGGTTTCTGCCTTTTTGATTCTAGCCATCCTTCCGGGTGTGAAGCATCATCCCGTTGTGCTTTATGATCCGTATCTCCCTAAGAGCTAATGACGTTGAGCATCGTTGCCATTGATTCTTACAAAATATCTCGTGTTGGGGTTTCAGGAGACCTCACGCCACCAGAGATGTTCTGAGAGCAGATCTGTATCGTAGGTTCCCGTGAGAGTTTGAGAAGATCCAGGTCATCCAACTTGGCCCTTGCAAGATGACGGCACTGTCATGTTCTTAATGTTTTACGAATCAAGGGAAACTAGGAAAATAAGACAGTACATCTTGAGTTCACCAGGTTCCTATTTAGGTCCCGTTTTCGACCCAGCTCTCTTATATGTCTTCTTTCTTTCTTTTTTTTTTTAATGTTTATTTACTTATTTTGAGAGAAAGACAGAGGTGGGGGGAGAGACAGAGAGAGAGAGAGAATCCCAAGCAGGCTCCACGTGGAGCTCAACTCGGGGCTCGATTGCACAACCGTAGCATCGTGACCTGAGCCAAAATCAAGAGGCGGCAGCTTAACTGACTAAACCGCCCAGGCGCCCCAGGCCTCTTTTATTTCTATGAAGACTTTTATTTCAGTGTCTTCCAAAGGCCCCAGTTACCATAATTTGGGCTGTCTCTAATTCTGCTACCTTGGTGTCTTTTTCCTGTGTCTAAGCCTTCCCATTTTATAAAGTCTTCAAGGATATGGAACAATTATATCTTTCATAACGCACATGGAAGTAACCTATACACACTGAGCAAGGTCAAAGTCTTACCACTCCTCAAGAAGGAGTCTTCTTAGGGGCACCGCTGTGGCTCACTCGGTCGAGCATCCGACTCTTAGTTTCTGCTCAAGTCATAATCTCACAGTTCATGGGTTCAAGCCCTCCAGTGGGCTTTGTGCTGGCCGCCAGCACAGGGCCTACTTAGGATGAGGAGCAGAGAGAGAATCTCAAGCAAGCTCCATGCTGTCAGCACGGAGCCCAATGCAGGGCTTGAACTCAGGAATGGTGAGATCATGACCTGAGCCAAAACCAAGAGTCAGACGCCCCTCATAATCTCTAATTTATGGAGTGCTTGTGAGTATTACATGAGATATTGTAGGTAAAGTATTTGTGCTAGACAGATAAATAAGCACAGAATAGAAGAAAAAGTGTATATATACATACCTATCAATCAGTTTATGCCTATTTAAGTTATTCTGTCTAAAATCATCTGCAGGTAGGGGCACCTGGGTGGCTCAGTCGATTGGGCGACTGACTTCACTCAGGTCATGATGTCACAGATTGTGAGTTCGAGCCCCATGTCAGGCTCTGGGCTGACAGCTCAGAGCCTGGAGCCTGCTTCGGATTCTTCGTCTCCCTCTCTCTGCCCCTCTCCCGCTCGCGTTCTGTCTCTCTCCTTCAAAAATAAACGTTTAAAAAAAAATTCTTTTTTTAATCATTTGCAGGCTGACTCTCCAACCTCGCGGGGCCGCTGGCGTATATCAGAACTTGCGGGCTGCCCCGGAATACAATTTGCAGGGAGGTTGGGAAAGAAGAGAGAGAGAGAGAGAGAGAGAGAGAGAGAGATGCCAGACCCATAGAGACCAAATGAACAAGATTGAATTGCCAGAGGAACTTCTGTTTCACGACACTTGAGTTGAAAGAGCTGAGTTGAAGAAGGCAGGATCAGGGAAACCCCGACTACTGCCCTCCCCGCGTGGCCTTGACAGTTCCTTCAGGGCTACTGGGATTCTTCCCTGAAGCCTCAGAAGAAGAATCAAAGCGGAACAAAGTTCTCTAGGTCTGAAGGGATGGGCCGCATCTCAGACAAGTAAATGAAGCGTCCTCCAGAGATGTGATCTGGAATGGGCTTCCACGTTTCTCCCTTCACTGTGGTTTGACAACACGTGGGCCTACCGGGGACTGGCTGGGGCTGGCGCGTTAGCAAAGTGATCACTTGCTGCCATCTATGGGTAGGACATTAAAAGTGACCGAAAGTGGGGGGGCGCCTGGGTGACTCTGTTAAGCATCCGACTTCAGCTCAGCTCATGATCTCCTAGTTCCTGGGTTTGAGCCCCACATCGGGCTCTGTGCCGACAGCTCAGAGCCCGGAGCCTGCTTCGGATTCTGTGTCTCCTTCTCTCTCTGCCCCTCCCCCACTCATTCTCTCTCTCTCTCTCTCTCTCTCTCTCTCTCTCTCTCAAAAATAAACATTAAAAAAAAGAGTATGCATTCAAATGTCATTCTACAGAAAGTAGCAAAGAAGGGTTTTTTTTGCTTATTCACTGATTTTCCTAAATGCAGAAATATAAGAGAAAAAAAAAAAAAGATGTAGGATTTCTAACAACCCTACCACAAATATCTGCAAATCTGCCTAAGAACAGTGACTCACAGATGATGCTATTGGTTTGAAAACTGAATTGATTCTGATTTGTCTGGCCCACCCCAGCCTTTAACTGGGAGCAAATTAAAAAAAAAAAAAAAACAGAGATCAAGTTAGGTTAAGGGAATTTTTTTTAAGAGCAAAAACTGTCTCTGTTCTAACTAAAAAGAAGCCCATCAAAACCTATCATAGCAAAGGTCTATTTGTCATGGTAACCACGCAATTAGGCTTTTGGCAACCATTTTAAAATAGTACTTTCCCTCTGGAGCTGGAAACTTCTGCATACAGAGAAATGAAAACAGGTTTTAATGAGAAAAACTCAACTGTGTCCTGAAATATTTATACCAGCTTTGCCATTAGGTATAAAACATTTACCAGTTCTGCCTCCAAACACATCCTTGAAAAAGATAGACACTGTCATCTCTGATTCACCCAAAAAAACAGAAACAAAAAAAATAAGTTGTTTGGACTTACTTACCTGGTCTGCTAATTTTAGGCAAACTAAAAGTCCAGGGTAGGTGAACAGAACAGGCGAATAAGAAATGGCAACTTTCGTCGAAGAGATTGAGGCAGACACACTGAGCACACCGTTCTTTTTTATTTTTTTATTTTTTTAACATTTATTTATTTTTGAAAGACAGAGCACGAGTTGAGGAAGGGCAGGGAGAGAGAGGGAG
The DNA here is from genome assembly GCF_018350175.1 of Felis catus. NCBI lineage: Eukaryota > Metazoa > Chordata > Mammalia > Carnivora > Felidae > Felis > Felis catus. The sequence continues at coordinate 14,983,755 of NC_058372.1, forward strand.
ACACAGAATCGAAAGCAGGCTCCAGGCTCTGAACTGTCAGCATAAAGCCCGACACGGGGCTCGAACTCATGAGCCGTGAGATCATGACCTGAGCCAAAGTTGGAGGCTTAACCCACTGAGCCACCCAGGTGCCCCGCTGTGCACACTATTCTTAAAGCACAGTCATATTTCTGGTTGATATTCCTATCTCCTAACTAGATGTGAGATCTTTTGAAGCAGAAATAGTATTTTATTTGTCCTTGCATATTCCAAAGCTATTCCTAGTGCCTGGAGTTAAGACAAAAAATATTTATGGATATCTAGTCAACAAAAGTTCATTTTGCAACTACCATGTACCAATCCCTGTTCTAGATACTTATTAGATACTGGGTGTCTGGATGGCTCGGTCAGTGAAGCGTCCGACTTCGGCTCAGTTCATGATCTTACGGTTCCTGAGTTCGAGCCACATCGAGCTCTGTGCTGACAGCTCGGAGCCTGGAGCCTGCTTCGGATTCTGTGTCTCCCTCTCTCTGCTCCTCCCCTGCTCGCACTCTGTCTCTATCTCTCTCAAGAATAAATAAACATTTAAAAATATTTGAAAAAAAAGAGAGAGAGAGGAATAGATACTTATTAGATACTTACTCGAGGCACTATCACAGGTAAAAGGAAACAAGGATGGATGGATTGTAGTGTGTGTTAAAAACTGGATGTTGGGGCGCCTGGGTGGCGCAGTCGGTTAAGCGTCCGACTTTAGCCAGGTCACGATCTCGCGGTCCGTGAGTTCGAGCCCCGCGTCGGGCTCTGGGCTGATGGCTCAGAGCCTGGAGCCTGTTTCCAATTCTGTGTCTCCCTCTCTCTCTGCCCCTCCCCCGTTCATGCTCTGTCTCTCTCTGTCCCGAAAATAAATAAACGTTGAAAAAAAAAATTTAAAAACTGGATGTTAACTTTAGCAATGCAAACAGTAGCTAAGGCAGGAGAAATAGTATCTTGCTGAATGAGTAAGTTCAGACAAGATCGTTTAATTTGTTAATATGTTTACCATAGTGTAGCATGCATTACTAAGATGTAACGCATAAAGGGTAAATTTTGGTAGGGTGTATCGACTGCATTTGAGTAGATCAAGTGATTGCTTCCAGCTGAGGAAGGTAACATCGCCTTCGGAGGAATGGGAATCAATTCTCATCTATTTTGTTTACAGCTGTATCTCTAGCACTTGGAACATTTCTCAGCACAGAAGTCTCAATAAATATCTATGAATGAATATTATTATCGTACCCTTCTACTAGAGGCATTGTGTGGCGTACTTGTGAAAACGAGAGATGGAATGATCCTCCCGAGGTTATTTAACAGGAAACTATTTGAATTCCAACTGGGATCCAAATGCTTGATTTGGATCCCAAGATCTGTCTTTAGACCAGACTGTGTTATGTGCACAGATCTCAGATTCCAGCCTTCTTGACACTAACAAATAAATACACACAAAGAAGCAAATATAGTGAACCCTCAGCCTCTTCACCTCTGAGACCATCTGAAGGGTTCTGCGATAATCGCTGAATTGCATAACCATCCAAACGAGATTGCTCTTCCGTCTGCAAAGGGCCATCAGAGCCCCCCCCCCCCCCGTGCAATGAATTTCAATTTAAGAAGCTTTATGTCCCGTCTGGAGCAAGAGGATTCACTCCTATATAAGAGAAAAAGATCATTGTGATTTTAACCTGGTTTTAATGGGAATGACTCAATCCAAATTTTAAAATGTAAATGATGGTTAAATACTGCAAGTCTCAGCACACTGAGAGAGTAGGATCTTGGCAACAATTATTTTCCAAGTCACATTTTCCCAGCAGTCAATGCTCATTAAAAAGAAACCATGTATACGAGAGCTCTCACTGCAGCATTGTTTGCAAGTGGAGACAACTTGAAACTAACCCAAATGTCTATCAAAGGAGATGACATAAAGAGATTGTGCTGTGTTCAGACCACGCAGCTATTAGAAAGAATGAAGGAAATGTGCATGTGTCAATGGCACGATATTTAACATCTATGAATAAATGAAGAAAAGCAAGTTGCAAAATGTCATGCATGTTTCCAATACTAACGGTAATAGCACCGGCTCAGCACAGAGTCCGACTCGGGGCTCGATCTCCCAGCTGGGAGATCAGGACCTGAGCTGGAATCAGGAGTTGGATGCTTAACCCACTGAGCCACCCAGGCACCTTGGTATTCAGTTATTTGTGGCCCAAACTATTCCTAACAGTTTTGTGCCCCCCCAAAAGGGACCCATTATTATCAAAAGGAGCAATTCTGAATCTCTGTAAATTGATAAAAAAAAAAAAAAAAAAAAAAAAAGACTCCAATGGTCCTGAACTGTACCTAAATCCTTTTGCCTTCAAAATATAAACGGATTAATGATTTTGGTATACACATACCCAAAAAATCTGGAAGTATATGGAACAAAACATAGACAGTAATTATCCTAGGAAATAACATGATAGGATAATTTCATGTTCAACCTGATTTATTTCTGCATCGTGTAAAGTGTTTACAATCATCACATATTACTTCTCCAATTTACAAGGACTTCTGTGTCATTTTAAATATGAGCCCGTATAATAAATAAATTGCACATTAATAACCTGAAAGTTTCAAATGAAAGTTTGTGTGTCAACTGAATGTCTTTAAGACAGTTCCTGTGTGCTATAAGCATTGTGTCATTTATATTCTTTAATCCACTAATAGTTAATATAGAAAGTCTTTATTCATAAAGAGGATTCTATTGTAATAGCAGAAAAGTGGAAACACCCCAGTGGTTAACAGGAGTAGTTAAATAAACCGCCACTCTCAATAACATATTACGCAGCCATTTAATAAGAAGCATTAAGACCACGAAATAACATGAAATGCTCACGGTAATGATAATGGTGCTAATATTAAGGGTAAGTGGCAAGACACAGAAGTATATATTCAAATGTGTGCAACAGAGCTCTGAATGAATGGAAAATAAAACAGAAATTTACCACAGCTAAGAATAACGTCATTTGGATCGTGGCAGTCTCATTTATGTTTCTTCCTTATACCTTTTCGTATTTTCCAATTTTCTAGTTAACCACTTACATTTTTAAAAAAAATTTTTTAAGCTTATTTATTTATTTTGAGAGAGAGCAGACGAGCACAAGTAGGGGAGGGGCAGAGAGGGGGGAGAGAATCCCAAGCAGGCCCTGAACCATCAGCACAGAGCCCAATGTGGGCTCTAACCCATGAACCGTGAGATCATGACCTGAGCCAAGATCAACAGTCAGACGCTTAACTGACTGAGCCACCCAGCTCACCCCCCCAACAACCACTTACATTTATAATGGAAAATCATGCAATCTCTCCCGTCGATGGAATGTAGTAGAGAGCAACATTCTCATTACCGACCCGGTGTAAAAATTTATTCACATTTTTCTTTCACTCCACCCTCGGGTTCATTTTAAGGAAAAGAGAGTTCTAATCCTGCAGCTGCCCCTAACTTTCCCTGTGCTGTGGAGCGAACCACCAACCTCTTCACTCAACAGCTGTAAAATTAGTCTACTTCCCTAGGCTAAATGAGAAATCAAACAATTGATGAAAAATGAAATACCCACAAAAGGAGGTCTGTTCTTCTCATGGTTAAGCTTGGCATCACAAGTGATCACCAGGGATTGATACAGGGATCCACAGGTCCACATCAGAAGAGTTGAGTTCGTCACGATTCAGACGCTTACGCAGTGAATATTCTTTCTGCCAGTGACTTCATTTCTCCATTTTGCAACGTTCTCACTTGTCAAACTAGTGTGTTGAACTAGAGTCTAGATTTCAGTCTTACAATTTTCCTAAAATAAAGGGAATAGAAAGTGCCTACTGTGCGCCAGGAACGTATTAGATAGTTACTATTACCTTTATCGGACATGTAAAGAAACAACGGACAAAGGGGGTGAGAAAGTTGACCAAGGTGGTGACTGGGCTAAGGTTCAGTCCAGGTTGTTTGAATCTTTCTCTCGAAGATTTCGTAGGGCAGGGAAAAGCGAGGCTCCAGAGGGCTGAATGATTTGCCCAAGGTACTCGGCAGTTTAGCAAGGCAGACCCAGATCTCTTGACGCCGATTAAGAAATCTGTCTGCCCATCTACCTTGCAGCCAAGGTAGCTTGACAAACCAATTCTGGCCAAAGCTTTGTAAGAGACATCTCTCTGGGGGAGTAGGGATTATAAACCCAACGATGGGCGATCCGTAAGAATGCCCTTCCCCCGCTTCCCCTTGTTTCCTGCCTTCAGAGGTAGTCACATCTGGAGCCGTTGTATTATCTGGCAAGCAGCAAGAAAAAGTAACAGGCTAGGGAGAGCAGAGCAGAATGATAGTACCAAGTGTCCTTGAAGACACGCTTGAGCCGTTTCACCAAACTTGGAAATGCTTGCCCCACAAACTTCTTGTTAAGTAAGATAATTACGTGTATCACAGCTTGAGCAACTATTTGTTAGTATTACATTATATTTTTTTTGAGAGAGGGAGAGAGAGAGAGAGAGAGAGAGAGAGAGCGCATGAACTGAGGAGGGGCAGAGGGAGAGAGAGAATCTTAAGCAGGTTCCAGGCTCAGAGCAGAGCCCCAGTCGGGGCTCGATCTCGCAACTGGGAGATCAGGACCTGAGCCGGAATCAGGAGTTGGACGCTTGACCCACTGAGCCACCCAGGCACCTCAGTCTTATGTTATGTGTGGCCCAAACTATTCCTAACAGTTTTGTGCCCCCCAAAAGGGACCCGTTATTATCAAAAGGAGCACTTCTGAATCTCTGTAAATTGATAAAAAGGAGTCCAACGGTCCTGAACTGTACCTAAGTCCTTTCGCCTTGAAACATAAAGGGACTAATGATTTGGACTTTTCCAGGGTCAACAAGCCAGGTACTGTGCTAGACCCTTCATGTGGATTACCTACCTACAGTTTCCTTTTGTTGCTCACACAGCAACACTGAAGAGCCTCTCATGCGGAGAGCGACAAAAGCCTAGTGAGAAGAAATTTGCTCTGCGAAGCAATATATTTTAATAGTGCCTCTAGTGAAATATAATGTGAAGAGAGAACAGCCAAGAGTCTATGTAGTATAGTGACTAAGAATGCAACGGGCTATTCAAGTCTTTTCCTGTTGACCCTGCATTGACAATCAGCACCCAAAGGTAGGACAAAGAGCTGTCAGCACAGAGACTGAGGTGGGGCCTGAACCCACGAACCACGAGATCGTGACCTGAGCCGCAGCCGGACGCTCAACTGACTGAGCCGGGACTTCCACTTTCTAAAGAGACCTGCCCACAATTACATGTCTCTCTGACCTACTGAGGACACAGAACTGGTCCCTGCCACTCTCCACCACCCACTGCCCCTCCCAAGAGGACAGGGAATCTCTGAGTAGTCAGAAAGCAGTTTCATGGGAAGGAAGCTTTCTTCTTCACCATCATCCTGAAGCAAAGGGAGAGGATCCTCAAAAGACTCACTGGGATTGAGGGGACCTGCGAGAAAGGGTAGTAAAGAGCATCCCACTTTGGGGTCCAACATCTACATGGAGAAAGAATTTGTTGGTTAAAAATAATTGGGGAGGGGAGGGCACCTGGGTGGCCCAGTCGGTTAAGTGTCCCACTCTTGATTTCAGCTCGGGTCACGATCTCGCCATTCGCGAGATCGAGCCCCAAGTCTGGCTCTGTGCTGACAGCATGTAGCCTGCTTGGGATTCTCTCTCTCCTTCTCCCTCTGCCCTTCCCCCACTCGTGCTCGCTCTCATGCTCTCTCTCTCTCAAAATAAACAAAACTTTAAACATAAATTTTATTTTTTTAAAACAAATAAAACAAAAATAAACTTTAAAAAAAATCATTGGAATCCATAGGGGCAACAGAAAGGATTTTTCAATATCAAACCTTCTTAAGACAGTTATTAAATGATGCACACTATGAGATGAGGACCATATCCAATCTACTATATGGTTAATTTAACAGTTGTTATATATCACGAGTGTGAGTAACAGAGCAGTGCCTGACTGTAAGCACAGATCCCTCCCTTTAGCAATTGGTAAAATGCACAGGAAGGCATTTCTTTGTTTATCCTCAACCCCTTTTTATTGGCACACTGGTTCCTACACTGTCCTCAGTGGTCTTAGATCATGGCCCTTATTACAAGTGGCAGAAAATTATCAAACTCCTGATAAAATTGGTAGCTATTCAGACAGGATTGAAAATTTTCCCTCGCTTATAAAAGCACATATATTTATTACAGATAATTGGAGGAAATAAAAACAAACCAAAAAAAAAAAAAACCTATAATACGGAATATGACAGGGAGCTTGGGTGGCTCAGTCCATTAAGCATCTGACTTCAGCTCAGGTCATGACTTCATGGTTCGTGAGCTGGAGTGCCCAATCAGGTGACATGAGCCCCACTTCAGGTGAGCCCCACTTCTCTCTCTCTCTCCCTCTCTCTCTCTCTGCCCCTTGCTCACTTGTGCCCTCTCTCTCTCTTAAAAAAAAAAGAAAGAAAGAAAAAGAATATGAGGTCACGTATAATCCTGCCACCCAGGTGAGACCATTATTAACATTGTCTTATATTTCCTGCAGGATTGCTTAGTGTGAGTGTTAGTGTGTGTGTGTGTGTGTGTGTGTGTGTGTGTGTGCATGCACACGTGTGTGTCTTAAGTAAAATTGGGATTTACTGTAAACAATTAACTATTTTTTCTGTTACTGTTATATTATGAACATTTTCTCATGCAATGAACTATTCCTTAAAAATGTGACTCTTGGGGCGCCTGGGTGGCGCAGTCGGTTAAGCGTCCGACTTCAGCCAGGTCACGATCTCGCGGTCCGGGAGTTCGAGCCCCGCGTCAGGCTCTGGGCTGATGGCTCAGAGCCTGGAGCCTGTTTCCGATTCTGTGTCTCCCTCTCTCTCTGCCCCTCCCCCGTTCATGCTCTGTCTCTCTCTGTCCCAAAAATAAATAAACGTTGAAAAAAAAATAATAAATAAAATCCTTGAAGCCCAAGACAGCCAGCATTTGGACACAGCTATTCAGCTGGCCTCAAAGGCCAGTCCATGGGAGTCAGAAAAGCAGGGACCATGTTCTTTTGGTGCAATCTTTAGGATTTTTCTATATACAAGATCATGTCATTTTCAAACAGAGACACTTTTACTTCTTCCTTTCTGATCTGAACGACTTTTACCTCTTTTTCTTGCCTGATTGCCCTGGCTAGGACTTCCAGAACTACGTTGAATAGGAGCAGTGAGAGTGGACATCCTTGTCTTGTTTTTTTGTTTGTTTTTTTATTTATTTTTTATTTTTTTTCAACGTTTATTCATTTTGGGGACAGAGAGAGACAGAGCATGAACGGGGGAGGGGCAGAGAGAGAGGGAGACACAGAATCGGAAACAGGCTCCAGGCTCTGAGCCATCAGCCCAGAGCCTGACTCGGGGCTCGAACTCCCGGACCGTGAGATCGTGACCTGGCTGAAGTCAGACGCTTAACCGACTGCACCACCCAGGTGCCCCTCTTGTTTTTTATCTTAGAGTAAGAGTTCCGAACCTTTCACCATTAAATGCCATGTTGGCTTTGAGCTTTTCATATACAGCCTTTATTATGTTGAGGTATATTTCTTCTATATCCAATTTGTTGAGATTTTTTTTTATTTGTGAAAGAATATTGAATACTGTCAAAGGTTTTTTATGTATCTGTTGAGATAACTATATGATTTTTATTGTTCGTTCTCTTAAGTTGATGAATCATAATTATTGATTTGCATATGTTAAACCATCCTTGAATTGTAGGGATGAATCCCACTGGATAATGACGCATGATCCTTTTCATATGCTATTGGATTTAGTTTGCTACTATTTTGTTGAGAATCCTTGCATCTGTTTTCTTCAGGGATATGGCCTATAGTTTTCTTTTCTTGTAGTGTCCTTATCTGGCTTTGTTATCATCATAATACTGGCCCCATAAGAAGAGTTTGAGAGTATTCCCTCCTTTTCAATATTTTGGGAGAGTTTGAGAAGGATTGCTGTTCATTTTTCTTTAAATGTTTGGTAGAATTCACCAATGAAACAAGCTGGCCTGAGATCTTTTCCACTGGGAGGAGGATAGCTCTATCATTTAGGTGCTAGGTGATTAAGTGATCCAGGGTACTTTAGCTCGAACAATTGCTAAGCTTCACAATTTTTACTTCAATGAGTACACTTTGGCTAAAGTCTTATTTAGCACAGTTTGTCAATCCAAAATTGAATTCAGAATTTAAATGTCTACAGGGCTACACAAATCCTGGCACAGCGCATACAGGACCAGCTGTGACTGGCTAACAATTCATCACAAAATAGCTAACAGCCCTCCAAAATCCAAATATTCACCCGCAAGGCAAGCAGGAGGGCAGGTGCTAGAGATGCTAGAAGCTTCCGTGACGACCCAAACACACACTGGATCCAGGGTCCTCCTGGGCACGTAGTAAGAATTGTAATGTTTTCAAAGTTATGGATCGCTATGTTCTTCCAGGAACACTTGTCAGAAAAGTCCTCAAAGAGGGCATCAATGTCGGTTTTGAATTCACAAAGCCACTTCCGAAGCACTCTGAGCTTTTATGCCATCTACCATGCAAGTGCTAGTCAGAGACGATCCCTCTTGTCATGAAAGAGTTGCCAAATTACCTGGGATTTCACACTCTGAGACCTAAAGACATACCAGCGGAAACATACATGTGCTGGGGCATCTGGGTGGCTCAGCTAGTGAACTGTCCGACTCGATTTTGGCTCAGGTCGTGATCTCATGGTTTGTGAGTGCAGCGCAGAGCCTGCTTGGGAAGCTCTCTCTCCCTCTCTGCCCTTCCCTGCTTGTATTTTCTCTCAAAAATAAATAAACTTTATTTAAAAAAAAAGAAATATACACATGCAATGGTAGGTACAGTAAAACCTTGGTTTGGGAGCATAATTCGTTCTGGAAACATGCTTGTAATCCAAAGCGCTCATATATCAAAATGAATTTCAAGAACCATTGGCTTAGTTGTGACCATGTGACGTTCAGCATCATGTACGACTTGTATGGCAAGACATGGCTCGTTTATCAAGTTAACATTTATTAGAAATGTTTGTTTGTCTTGTGGAACACTCGCAGAACAAGTTCCTCGCAGTCTAAGGTTTTCCTGTATTTGTATTTTCATTGGGTGAACAGGTCGGTAGTTAAAAAGCCAATAAAATAGGTGGTCTGTCGGAAAGGAAGCTCAAAAGTTAAAATGGGTCCCACATATTGTGAGCAACGTTATAACTCGAAAATGAACCTAAAGAAATAGAAAGTGTGTGTTTGTAAAATAGGTCAGAGCGGTTGAAGCATCATCTTATATTCTTTGTTCTACAGTTTTTCTAAGGATTACACAAGTATTATTCTTCAGACTGGTAATACTATCACATCTTTTTTTTTTTTTAATGTTTATTTTTGAAGAAGAGAGACAGAGTGTGAGTGGGGGAGGGGCAGAGAGAGAGGGAGACACAGAATCCGAAGCAGGCTCCAGGCTCCGAGCCGTCAGCCCAGAGCCCGACGCGGGGCTCGAACTCACAAACTGCGAGATCATGACCTGAGCCGAAGTCGGACGCGTAACCGACTGAGCCACCCAGGCGCCTCGTTTTTTGTTTTTTCGTTTCTTTTGTTTTTTTTACATCTTTCTTTATCAGTGGTGCGTATCATCAGGAGATAAGTTTTGCAAGCGTACTTAGTTTGAGCAATGCCTAAGCAGAGATGTGAATTTGCGGTATATGCGGGCGGAATAAGTGGATAGGTGTCCTGTAACTTGAGGGTCACAGAAATTAGTATGTTGAAGTCCTAACTGCCAGTACCTTAGAATGTGACTGTGATTGGAGATGGGGCTTTAAAGAGGTGTTTAGCGTTAAATGAGGTCAGATATGAATGGGTTCTAATCCAAAAGGCCTGGTGTCCTTATCAGAAGAGGCAGAGATACCAGGAATGCACACACACACAGAAGAAAGGCCGGGTGAGGACACAGCTCTGAGAAGGCAATCATCAACAAGCCAAGAAAAGAGACTTGGAAGAAACCGAACCTTCTAACACCTTGATCTTGGACTTTGAGCTTAAAGAACTGCGAGCAAATAAATTTCTGCTGTTTAAGATACCCAGTCTGTAGTATTTTCTTAGGGCAGCCCAAGCTAGCCAATACAGAAAGCCAGACTTCTTTCTGCCAAACATCATCTCCATTCTGCCTGAAATTCCATCATCATAAATTCCTTTATATGAGCAGCAACTTATTTCATTTATTCACCAATCGTCATCACCATCATCACCATCATCATCATCACCATCATCACCATCATTATCATCACCATCACCTTGTCTCTGTCAGGCACAATACTATGCACTAACAATACGATGGGCAGCACGTAAGACACGGCTCCTGCCCTCTTGAAGGATAATAGACAAAAGGGTGATTATAATAACGTGGTAAGTGCAATGATATAGGATGAACACGATCACGGAAGTGCAGATGTGGGGCACTTCATTAGACTGGGGTGGTCCGGGAAGGCTTCTAGAGGAGTAAGAGACATCAGGCTGAGTGGGGGAAGAAATAATCCAGGAATAAAGGTCAGGAAATGAGAATTGAGGGTGTATCATTGCACAGCGAAAGGGTGGGAGGGGACACAGTGATAAGAGAGGAAGCTGAGGGGTGGGGGTAGAGAGTGATTGGGTCATCCAAGGAGTTTTCTGTGTGTGTGTTTTAAAATGCTTATTTATTTATTTATTTATTTATTTTGAGAGAGAGAGCAGGGGAGGGGCAGAGCAAGAGGAAGAGAGAGAATCCGAAGCAGGCTCTGAGCTGTCAGCACAGAGCCCATCACCCGGCTCCGTCTCACGAATCCTGAGATCATCTCAGATCAGATCGTATCAATCCTGAGCCAAAATCAGATCTCATGAATCATGGGATCGTGACCTGAGCCAAAATCAAGAGTCAGATGCTTACCCGACTGAGCCACCCAGGCGCTCCATCCCAGGAGTTTTGACCTTCTACAAAGAGCAATGGGGAGCCATTGCAGGATCTAAAGCAAATGCATTAAAAAAACAAAAAACAAACAAACAAAAAAAAACCCACAAATTTGTTTTGCACAGAACTATCTGGCTGTAGAGTGGATTCGATGGAAGATGGGTTGCAGATGGAGAATCAGTTCGTGATGATGTGGTGACGTGAGGAGACCAAACCCAGGGCGCTTTCGGGAAATAGGGTGCAGAACCACGGTGGCCTCTCAGAGGGAAACCATTGTGAGGACATAGAGGACCTTCCCAGCGTGAGCCACAGTTGACGGGCGGAAAGCAAGAAGACTTTGCCGTCAATGGTGAAGTAAATGGAAGAGTCATTTGGGAGACTGGGTGGAGGGTGGTCCCCTTCCCAGAGAAAGGAGTAAAGCCCTGAGCGGCTGGATTCAGAACAAGGTAAGCACTTGCTCAGTGATGAGGCCAGTTAGCGTAGCTCCAAGCTAGGGAAAGAAATACGGCTGTGTTTTTGGCACCTTTTAATTGGAGATAAATGTTAACATTTTGGAGAAGATTCAGAGAACCATTAAGAAGAGAACTAGCAACATTATAAAACCAGTAAGTATTGTTTCCAGAAGCTGAAACAATACTCTGCTCCATAATGACAGGGAGGAAAAACAAAGTGTCCAAGGGGAGATTTACAAAGGCCAAAAGAAACGCTCCAGAGAGGAGAAAGGCATTTCTTTCGGTCACCAAGTATAAGCGTCTGGTTTTAATCAGCTAAAGTCTGAAGTTACAAGAGAGGGAAATATTGATATCAGTCATGAAAATACAATAATCTGTAAAGTGGAAACATAACTATTGTGTTTAAGGAGACTACTTGTACATTATTCTGTGGAATAGGTGTGTCTTTGGAAAGATATTGTGCCAAACTCCAAAACAGAGAGGAAGAGACCGAAAGTGAGGGCACAGAACACCTTTCTAAAGAGGCAGAAACTGAAGGAAACAACAGAGGGAAGAGAAGGAGGAGGAGAAGGAGGAGGAGGGGGTAGGAAGTAGGAGGGGGAAGGGGAGGAGGGCAGGCGGGAGAGGAGGAGGGGGATCCACACACTCACACACATACGCAGACTCCTACACAAACTCCCCATAGGTGCACACAGACACCTCACATGCACACACAGCCGCTCTCACACACACATCCTCCCTGCTCACGAACAGACATGCTCATACACACACACGCGCACACACACACACATGCTCAGACGTCCACACGAGTATCTTCACATGCACACTCAGCCAGAAGGAGGAATTTCAAGGGCTTGCTAGCCAGAAGTAGCTGGACCGCTCAGAGCCTCAAAATCAGTTTGTTACTGTTTTCCATAACTACTATGAATTCAAGTGGGAAGCCAAGGAAACACCTGTTACTATATAAACTATACTTGGAGAGAAAAAAAATTAGTGACCCAATCAGAATGCACCGTCTCAATTTTTTTGAAAGAGAGAGAGAGAGAGAGAGAGAGAGAGCACACAAGTGGGGAAGGGTCAGAGAGAGAGAATCTCAAGCAGGCTTCACAATGAGCACAGAGCCTGACACGGGGCTGGATCCTGTGACCCTGGGATCATGACGTGAGCTGAAATCAGGAGTCGGACACACAATGGACTGAGCCACCCAGGCGCCCTGCATCATCTTAATTTTAATTTCCAACTAGCAAGGGTCCTGAACCTTTCTCTTTAAAAGTCTCTCCCACGACTAGCCAAACCACCGGCTCTCCCTAGCGGAGAATACATGATAATGCTATTTGTGCGGGAGTGGGGGGGGGGGGGGGGGGGAGAGGGCGGGGGGGGGAGGGGGGGGGTGGATCCTTCTGGGGCTCTGCTTAAAGGAGCAGTGAGCCAGAGCAATGAGCCAGCATTGCCCAGGAATCTGACCCAGTCTGCTCACTAGGGAGCTGATCCTGTAATACCTTTGGATAACAGAAAAAGTTTTTGAAAAGAACATATTTATCACTGTAAATTTCTTCTTTGAAGTTAAGATCCTTTTTATGGTACAAATAACTCTGTCACCCCCAGAAATATTTATTGAGGGACTCTACATGTTGTTCCCTGGGACTTTCTTCCATTCTGGAGCTTATATCCCATTGGAGGGGAGAAGGGGGAGGAGACAAAAATCAAATGAATATGAAAAATATGCAGTAGGTCAGATGGTGGTAAGTCCATGATAAAAACTTAGAAGAAAGGGTACAGATAAGCATCTCAGTTCTTCCTTCTGGGGTGGTTCTCCATCTTCTTGAGGTATATCTTTTAGAAATTCCCTTAACAAGGATCTGTTGGTGATAAATTCTCAGTGTTTATCAGAATTGTCTATATTTCAGCCTTCTTATTAAAGAATGTCTTTGCAGAATCTGTAGCCCTAGGTTGATAATTATTTTCCTCTAACACTTTCTTTATATTGTTTCCTTCTCCTCTGGCTAAACGCCTCCCCCCCTTCCCTCTTCCCCCCTCCCCCCCTCCCCACTCTTGGTTCCTCCCCTACCAGTCTAAATTTGTTCTTTGTTGTGTAATCCATGGTTTCTCTCTGGCTACTTGAAGAATTTTGTGTTGTCTTGGATGCTTTACAACTTTATTACCATATGTCTAGTTGCAGATTTCCTTTTATTTACCATTCCCAGAAATGTGTCTTTTCAATGATCCCGTTTTCAACTTTGTTAATGTATTCCTTTATTGTTTCTTCATTTTCCGTGTCATTATTTGCCTCTTCTGAGTTTTGCTTCCTGAATTTTCAGCTTTTCTTTTTAAGACTAAAAATCTCTCATGAAATACCTCTTTAGTTATAGGCTTTCAGCTTAGTATTATTATTATCATTCCATGGTTAATATTTTTAGAATTTCCACTGTGCTTTCTTCATTAATTCATGAGGTGTTTAGAAATGTATTATTTAACTTTCTAAATGTATGGAGTTTTTAGTTGTTCTTGTTGATTTCTAACTTAATTTCACTGTCGTCAGAAAACGTGACCTTTAGGCACCTGGGTGGCTCAGTCGGTTAAACTCTGACTTTGGCTCAGGTCATGATCTCACTGTTTGTGGGTTTGAGCCCCATGTCGGGCTCTGTGCTGACAGCTCAGAGCCTGGAGCCTGTTTCAGATTCTGTGTCTCCCTCTCTCTGACCCTCCCCCGTTCATGCCCTGTCTCTCTGTGTCTCAAAAATAAATAAACATTAAAAAAGAAAACAAGAAAATGTGATCTTTGAAATTTGTCAAGATGGCCTTTATGGCCCCTTCATGGCCAATTTCTGTGTAAGTGTTCTTGTAAAAAATATTTCTATTCTCCAATTCATGGATGCAAGACTTTATAATGTGTCATAATATTGTTAGTAGTATTTTTGAAATCTTCCGTCCCTATTGATTTACTCTCTTTTGGTCTCCCAGAAGTGAAAAGGGTACATTAATATAGCTCCGTAGGCAGGCGGATTTGTCCATTTCTCCTAATGGCTTTTTCCTTTGTGTATCAAAGGAAATGAAGCGCACACAACACGAGTATTGTTATTTCTTTCCGGTAAATGTTTTATCATGATGAAGAGACCCTCTTTCGGTCTCGTAACCCTTTCTGCCTTAAAGTCTGGTTTTTGGACCAGCTGGCTACGGCAGCTTTCCTTGCGTGAGTCCTGGAACCCAGCCTCTCCAAGTGCTGATTATACAATAGTTACTGTCCAACGGGGGTCCTTGAACTGACTCTTTAAGGATTCTCGGGACGCAGGGTTCTTGGCGGAGTGTTTCTTCTCGGTAACTGATCATGACTTTGCTCCCAGGAGCTCCGCCCAATTCCCGCCCCCCCCACCTCCCAGCCCTAGGGGCGGGCGGGAAAACAATTGAAAGCTAATGGTTGTTGACAATGTTTCAGACCCTTCCGGGGATTTCAGATGCGTAAATCGTAGTTTCATCTAGCCGTGAAAGTGTGCCGCTTGGGCCTCCCGCCGTCCAGGTGTCCGCGCCCCGCCCCCACCCCCACGCCGCGGCACCTGCTCCTGTCCTCACCTGGTCCCGCCACCGTGAGCTGTGAGCCGCTGCGGCCATGGCCCTGGGAGCCGTGGGTGGGCCTCCAGTGCTCAGTGGCCTGTGCTCCGGGGACCACCAAGGGGTGGGACTCCGCAGGGCAGTGCGGGGGACCTCCGTTGCCTCGGCACTCAGAGCTCCTGCTCCAGGAGAGCAGTGCGGAGAATTCCTCCGTGGTGGTCGCTTCTCCTCGACAGTCCTTGCCCTTCCCGGTCGTTGGTGGTCCAGCCACCTACTTCACAGCCTCTTCATTCTCCTGGGACCCCAGAGCCTGGGGGGGGGGGGGGGGGGTAGATAATTAACCCTTGCCTGAGATGTGGCAGGCAGGTGAGCGCCCCCCTCCTCACCAGAAGGGCAGGGCAGGGGGAAGAGATTATTGCCATCATCAACTCTGATCCCCCGGAAGAAAAGCCACCTGCCCTCTCCTCCACCTCTTTATCTCTCTCTCTCTCTCTCTCTCTCTCTCTCTCTCTCTCTCACACACACACACACACACACACACATACCCAAGAAAAGAAGGTGAACCAGTTTTCCTCTTTTTTCTCGACTTCGCCCCATCAGGACAAAGTCTCTGCCCACAGCTCTAGAGGCTGGAAGTCCCAGATCAAGGGGTCAATGGGTTCTTCTCCTTGCCGGTAAGTGGCCGCTTTCTCCCTGTGTCCTCTCAACGTCTGTCCTCTGTACACAAGCACCCCTTAGGCTGTGGCCACACTAAATACGTGCCAACCATCTGTTGCCCATATTTAAGCCCCCTTCTCCCCCCCCCCAAATATTGGTGTGAAGTTCCTTAACTGCTTCAAATGGGTTCCATAAACCCATTTCCAGTGGATGAGCGCTGGTAAATAACATGTGGGAGTTGGGGCTGGGGGGAGGGAGGTAAACCCTTCTCTTACAACAGGAGTAGCTCCACTCATGCAAAGAGACTGAGCCACAAGTAGACACCCGAGACTAAAATGTCCCTGGAATCACCCTCACCGGAAGTAAAGGGAAACAATGAAAGCAGGAGCCAGGGTGCCGGAGTTGGCTGAGCCCCAAGACCTCACCTTGGATTACGCGGGCTCACTGCACATTTTTCTGCCTGATAAGCATTAATGAGAGTTATCTCAGGAAGCATTCCACCAAAGTAAAACTCATAGCAGTTTGGCCCCCAGCGCGATTCCTCCTGGATATTTCTTCCCTACTTTTTGCTTCTTGCTGAACTTCGGGAGCAAAACAGAAGCTTGCCTGTCACACCCATCCCAACACCGCAGCTGAATAGGGTTTGTTTTCCGTGTATCCTCGTGGAGTCTCGTAAAGCACAATGAACGGCTGTGATGCCAGTTCACTTCTGCACGGCGATGCATTTTCTAGCTCAATCCGTCTCGTGCCGTTTCTTTCACCACTGCCCAGAGCTACTGGCTTCTTTTACGCAGAGCCTCTCTCAGGCAACCGATCCCAAGTTGATTGGAATCCACACACCCTCGTGCCAGTTAAAGGGGAAGGGATGCCTCACATCTATTAGGATGGCTACCACCAAAAAAACTTGGAAAACAACTGGTGTTGGCGAGGCTGTGGAGCGGTTCGTGAGTTCGAGCCCCGCGTCAGGCTCTGGGCTGATGGCTCAGAGCCTGGAGCCTGTTTCCGATTCTGTGTCTCCCTCTCTCTCTGACCCTCCCCCGTTCATGCTCTGTCTCTCTCTGTCTCAAAAATAAATAGACGTTAAAAAAAATTTTTAAAAAAAAGAAGAAAGGAGAAAATGGGGAGTTATTGTTCAATGGTTACAGAGGGTCAATTTTGCAAGATGGGTAAGAGTGCTGGAAAGGGATGGTCGTGATGGCTGCAGGACAACGTTAATGTACTTAATGTCACCGAATCGCACACTGAAACATGGTCACGGTGGCAGATTTTATGTTGTGTGTGTTTTTATCATAATGTTTCCACTGAGGAAAAAAAAATCAATAATCGAAGATATACATTTTCAAATGGAATATCTTTTAAAAGAGAAGGAATGAAGTCAAGGATGGGATGGGGGCCGGGAGAGGCAGCAGTATCTGTCAAGCTTTGTTATGTGGCTACAGTTAGAGGTTGCAAGTCAAATGACTTTTTTAGCCTGCAACAAATTACCGTTGTCGAAAGGGTTGTATCAAAACATCAATCACCCCTTTCACAGTTCCAAGGACGATACATCACCCAAGTTTGTCTCTCCTTTTCCTTTGCCTCTTTAAGCACACACATCGGCATAAATCTTACCTTATCCAAACCCATTCACATTCCAATTCTCTTACATCCCACTGGATGGCAGGTGCATGTAGACTGGTCAGAACAGGCCATTGTAACACGGAGAGTGAGAGGAAGATGTTTGACCAGCCATTTGTCAGTTGGGTCAAAACATTGCCTTAGAATTAAGAAACATGGTTTTTATGGCTTAGGAATATTTTCTTTTATTTTTTTAAATTTTTTTAAGGTTTATTTATTTTTGAGAGAGAGAGTGTGTGTGATCAGGGGAGGAGCAGAGAGAGGGAGACACAGAATCCGAAGCAGGCTCCAGGCTCTGAGCTGTCAGCACAGAGCCCGACGCGGGGCTCAGACTCACAAACCGTGAGATCGTGACCTGAGCTTGAAGACAACTTTCTGAGAAACTCATTAAACTCATTCTAAAGTCATCCAAAAATTCATGGGCTATAAGAATGGTATAATACACAGCAATGAAAAGTAATAAATTAGGACAATATATATTGATCTGAAGGTCTGTCCAAGGTATAATGCTAAGTGGGAAAAGAAAATCAAACTACAGAGTAATAAGACTAGTATGATGCCATTTTTGGAAAAGTCTCAATGAGTATGGTATATAAATTATAATATTTGACCATAGACAACATAGGGAATCTCAAACCTGAATTATAAACCCCTCTATAGCTAACTTCATTAAAGTAATTAATATTGTCATAACTTTTTTAACCAACAAGAATTTTTTTTTAAGTTTTAATGTGGAAAAGTTTTCCGTGGAATATAATGTAAGCATCAAGCAACTTTTGGACTTATGACATAATATTAAGATGCAAAATTAAGTTACTAAATGCTTGAGCCACTTAGGAAAATAATTAAGTAGATAAATTAAAGAGCCTCTATATTTTCCTTGCCTTGCTGATACAACTCAAAATATTTTCAAAGAGTTCAACTAAATTTAGTGTGTAAATACAGCCAAATTTTCCAAAGATCTATTTTTTGGAGAGGGAAAAAAAAAAAAAAAACAGATACCAAGGAACCATTTCTTGATTTTGTTGTTTTGGAGGATGGTTCAACTTGCTAGAATTATATTAATTTTGGATACTGTGAGTTTCAACGATCTGGAGCATTCAAAATGTCCTACCATAGGCAGGACTATGGTAGAATGAATACAATTAATGAAGTATATTAATAAATGAATAAAATAATTGAAGTAGAAGCAGACATAAGAGAATCTCAATTTCTTTACTAACAAGACAGTAAGCAAGGATCAGAAGTATATAATTATTTTGGAATTATTCAAAATGCACGTGTTTTTTACCCACTTTGTCAATTCTTGAGATTTGCCTCAAATTTTTTAAAAGTTTTTATTTATTTATTTTTAAGAGAGAGCTGGCATGCACAATGGGGGGAGGGGCAGAGTGAGGGGGAGAGAGGATCTGAAGCAGGCTGAGTGCGGGACAACAGAGAGCCCCATGTGGGGCTTGAACTCACAAACCGTGAGATCGTGACCTGAGCTGAAGGCAGACATTTAACCAACTGAGCCACCCAGATGCCCTGAGATTTGCCTCAAATTTTGAGCAAATTAGACTCTGTACTAAAAAAAATTAAATTCTGAACAAATTGGTGGTCCCATTACATCTGTAATTGCTATATAATCATTTTTTTTAAAAATCTCTGAATCAATAAAAGACTAAAAGTTCTCATGTTGTTTGGATTAACAGTAATACTTAAATTTTTTTTATTATATTGGCACAAGAACAGACACTCAGATCAATGGAACAGAATAGAGAACCCAGAAATGGACCCACAAACGTATGGCCAACTAATCTTGGACAAAGTAGGAAAGAATATCCGATGGAATAAAGACAGTCTCTTCAGCAAGTGGTGCTGGGAAAACTGAACAGGGACATGCAGAAGAATGAACCTGGACCACTTTCTTACACCAGACACAAAAATAAACTCAAAATGGATGAAAGACCTCAATGTAAGACAGGAAGCCATCAAAGTCCTCGAGGAGAAAGCAGGCAAAACCTCTTTGATCTTGGCCACAGCAATTTCTTACTCAACACATCTCTGGAGGTAAGGGAAACAAAAGCAAAAATGGAACTACTGGGACCTCATCAAAATAAAAAGCTTCTGCATAGCAAAGGAAACAAGCAGCAAAACTAAAAGGCAACTGACAGAATGGGAGAAGATATTTGCAAATGACATACCAGGTAAAGGGTTAGTATCCAAAATCTACAAAGAACTTATCAAACTCAACACCCAAAAAACAAATAATCCAGTGATGAAATGGGCAAAAGACATGAATAGACACTTCTCCAAAGAAGACATCCAGATGGCCAACCGACACATGAAAAAATGCTCCACATCACTCATCATCAGGGAAATACAAATCAAAACCACAATGAGATACCACCTTACACCTGTCAGAATGGCTCACATGAACAACTCAGGCAACGACAGATGTTGGCGAGGATGCGGAGAGAGAGGATCTCTTTTGCTTTGCTGGTGGGAATGCAAGCTGGTGCGGCCACTCTGGAAAACAGTATGGAGGTTCCTCAAAAAACTAAAAATAGAACTACCCTACAACCCAGCAATTGCACTACTAGGCATTTATCCAAGGGATACAGGTGTGCTGTTTCAAAGGGACACATACACCCCCATGTTTATAGCAGCACTATCGACAATAGCCAAAGTCTGGAAAGAGCCCAAATGTCCATCAATGGATGAACAGATGAAGAAGAAGATGTGTATATATATATATATATATATATATATATATACACACACACAATGGAGTATTACTCAGCAATCAAAAAGAATGAAAGCTTGCCATTTGCAACTACCTGGATGGAACTGGAGGGTATTATGCTAAGTGAAATTAGTCAATCAGAGAAAGACAAAAATCATATGACTTCACTCATATGAGGACTTTAAGAGACAAAACAGATGAACATAAGAGAAGGGCAACAAAAATAATATAAAAACAGGGAGGGGGACAAAACAAAAGAGACTCATAAATATGGAGAACAAACTGAAGGTTGCTGGAGGGGTTGTGGGAGGGGGGAATGGGTTAAATGGGTAAGAGTCATTAAGGATTCTGCTGAAATCATTGCTTCACTATATGCTAACTAATTTGGATGTAAATTTTAAAAAATAAAAAATAAAGTTAAATTTAAAAAAATTTATTATTTATTTTATAAATTATTTCTTATTACTTACAATACTAATGGGAAAATCTTACTGAGCATTAATGTAATAGCAATAATTTTGCCTCAAAAATTATAATTAGTGGGGTTTTTTTAATGTTTATTTATTTATTTTGAGAGAGAGAGAGATAGACCATGTGTGGGAGAGGGACAGAAAAAGAGAGGGAGAGACAGAATCTCACCTGACAACACAGAGCCCTGACACAGGACCTAATCTCACAAACCATGAGATCAAGAGCTGAGCCAAAATCAAGAGTTGGACACTTAATCAACCGAGCCACCCAGGCACCCCGATAACTGATGCTTAACAAACTTTATGCTACCTAGAGCTATCATATAATCAATTTTTTAAAATAAGAAATAAATTTTATAATAACTATTAAGAAAGCAACATCTCCTGCCTAGAAATGGGGCATAAAATGTCAGTTTTTAAATAAACAAGGAACAGTTCTAAATCCTCCTTTGACAAGCTAATGGTGCAGAAATGTATATTAAAGTTAACATTATCCATAATTCCCTAAACCATACTCAAGATAGTGCTGATGACATATATATATGTCTACTCCAAGAAAATGGGTGGCAAGTCCAATGTGAGGAATTTAGATCAATACAAATGAAAAATCTTATAACTTAATAATTACCAATATAATTACACCTTCATGTAGCATTAATCAAAAGCAATATTTTCAGGGGCGCCTGGCTGGTCAGTCAAAAGAACATGTGACTCTCAGGGCGCCTGGGTGGCTCAGTTGGTTAAGCGTCTGACTTGGGCTCAGGTAATGATTTCATGGTTTGTGAGTCCAAGCCCCACGTCAGGCTCTGTGCTGACAGCCTGGAGCCTGCTTCAGGTTTTGTCTCCCTCTCTCTCTGCTCCTCCCCCCCCCCTCCCTCCCTCTCAAAAATTAACATAAGAGCATGTGACTCTTGATCTCGGAGTCATGAGTTTGAGCCCCACGTTGGAAATGGCGATTACGTAAACATTTTTTTTAAGAATATAAAATACTGTGCTGTTAAGCTCTCCCAATTGCTTCAGTTTTAGATAAAATGTTATCAAAACCCATCTACAAGTAAAGAAAACAGAATGCACTAGAGCAGCAGTTCTCACTCGGGAACTTGTTAAAAACACAAGTTCCTACCCACCCCATCCCTTGACCTGCCGAATCAGAGGGGAGTCGGGTCTGGCGATCTGTTTTTTTAACAAGCTCTCCAGTGATTCAGATGCATGCTACAATTGGGGAATCACTGGGATAAACAAAGGCAATCCAAAATTATTTATAAAAAACTATCCCATAGGACAATAGCCAAAAACAGCACTTCTCAGCATAGAAACCCGATGGTTGAAAAAAAAATGAATAAATTGAATAAATTGTTGGTATTTTCCTAACGCCACACAATACCAAAAGCCGTTGTTGCGTTAGCAGAATACTGGCTTTAATTTGTTGTTTTCAGATTTGAAATTTCAGAATTTGATCATGTAATGATGTATTCCATCAAATAATGCTATTTGTTTATTAGTAAAGTGATGTGCATATATTCAGTCAACCTAAGCTTGCTCAGCTGTGCAAGGGGTTGTGGGAGAATATTACTCAGCAATTGGAAATTACTTTGACTGAGGACCCATTTAGCTAATCATGCTACTGACCAACTCTTCACCTCCTTTAAACCAATGGTCACAACTCTCATACCCCAAGTGGAGGGATACCTCTTTTATGATTAATTGTAACAGCTAGCTAATGACCTCCTACAGCCAGGATTCTTTCATTCTCCCCAAATTTACCCTCGTTTTTTCAAGTTAGAGGTCCCTTCATGTGTTTTCTTTTTTTAATGTTTATTTATTTTTGAGAGAGAGAGAGGTCGAGCGTGAGCGGGGGGTGGGGCAGAGAGAGAGGGAGACACAGAATCCGCAGCAGGCTCCAGGCTCCGAGCTGTCAGCACAGAGCCCGACGAGGGGCTCGAACTCACAGACCGTGAGATCATGACCTGAGCCGAAGTCGGACGCTTAACGGACTGAGCCACCCAGGCACCCCTACAGATCTCTTGATTTGGACCAGAAAGACACCAGTAAAGTAGTGTCTCCAAAGTTGGAAGCAAATACTAGAACGTGAATAATTGTAAAGAATACAAACTGAAACCTTACTAATGTGTAGCATATGGCTTTGCTCTGCCCCAACTGGGCCCACAGGCAGTAAGATCACGTGCTGTACGTAGTAGGTAAGGGATCATGAAGGAAAAGTAGGATTTCTACCACAACAAGGATTTGTAGTAGCCTCGTTCACTTTCAGAGAATTGCTGTGATTTGCAGTTTACCCGTGCTAGGTAAGTCAAGTCAAGAATTATCTTATTCGAGGCGCCTGAGTGGCTCGGTCACTTAAGCCTCCGACTCTTGGTGTCGGCTTGGGTCGTGCCATCGCAGTTCGTGAGTTCAAGCCCTGCATTGGGTTCTGCACTGACAGCGTGGAGCCTACTTGGAATTCGCCCTCTCTCCCTCTTTCTCTGCTCCTCCCCTGCTCTCGTTCTCTCAAAATAAATCAACCTAAGAAAATTATAGTAAGTAAACTGATCATTACTTAAGAAGACATCTTTTGTTATGGATAGAATTTGTCATTCCTAAAACCCATGTGTGGGAAGTCCTAACCCCCCATCTCTCAGGATGTCACCTGACTTGGAGATAGGGTCTTTACAGAGGTAGCCAAGTCGAAGCGAGGCTATTGGTGTGGGCTGTAATCCAACATGACTGCCATTTGTATTACAAGAACTCTGGACATAGCCAAACTCGGAGGGAAGACCATGTAAAGAAGGAGAAGGGAGAAACAGTCCTCTGCCAGCCAAGAAGAAAGGCATAGAACGGATTCTCCCTTACAGCCCCCAGAAGGAACCAACCCTACTGACATCTTGGCTTTACCTCCAGCCTCCAGACTGTGAGACAACCAATTTCTTTTTATTTAAGCCACTCTGTCTGTGGTATTTTGCTACAGAAGCTTTAGCGAGCTGAAACACCCGCCCACGAGTAAACTTCAGATGAAAGATGCTACTCATGGGGCGCCTGGGGGGCTCAGTCGGTTAACGTGTTGGACTCTTGATTTCAGCTCAGGTCATGATCCCACTGCTCATGAGTTCGAGCCCCGAGTCAGGCTCTGCGCTGACAGCACGGAGCTTGCTTGGGATTCTCTCTCTCCCTCTCTCTCTGCCCTTCCTCTACTCACTCATGCGTGCACGCACACGTGCCCGTGCACTCTCTCTCTCTCTTTCTCTCAAAATAAATAAATAAACTTTAAAAATTAAAAGACATTAGACCGGGGGCATAACAAGAAAATGACAGAGCTGTTGCTTCCCTTGCACACGGTCTTTATTAGTCATAATGTAAGGTAAAAATAATAATCTTCTAATCAGATATGACCCCAAAAATGGCCCCTCAAGAAATCAGAATTACCAAAACAATAACAAGAAAGACTTAAAATATGGTTGTTGAAAATGTGGATGATGCTGAGTACTTAAACCTCCAAAACTTCTGAGTCTCCCTCTCCAGGGGAAACAACCATCCTCCCCGCGTAATGAGGCTGACCCTACCTTGCCTGCTTTTCTGGCAACTGCCCTCCTGCCCCACTCCTCTATCGCACCCCCAAACCCACATGGAGTCGGGGCCCCCCGTGCCCCTCGGGAGCCAATTAAGAAGACAGCTCCAGGAAAAACTGAGTCTCACAGCAAAAGGAAAGCCTGGTTTGTGGAGGTTCTGAACCCTTGGGGAGTGAGTGTGGACACAGATCCCCAAGAGACTTATCCCGAAAGGGAAGAGCTCAGCGCTGACGTCATCTATATGGTGACAATCCTTACCTGCGATTCCTACGCATGGTGCCTACAGTCTCTGCCGCTAGGAGGGACTCTCACTGCCTGCCCACTGGCCTGACTAAAACCTGAAGCCAGGGGCAGACTTGACCCAATGAAGCTGAGATGCCAGAAATTCCTCCCTATCACACTGAGGAAGGAACCCGAGGACCCAAGGAGATAGGAATGTGCAATGGATTTGTGCTCACCCGTCCCTGCTGGTGGCCCTCAGTGGGCCCAGAGGATGTGACTTTCATCAGAGCTTTGAGACATAGAAGAGTGAAAGATTGAGAGAGAGAGAGAGAGAGAGAGAGAGAGAGAGAGAGAGGGCCTATCTCTGTGGGAACCTTGATGGAGGCTGTCCTCTGTGTAACACGCATAAATTGAGAGAAGGGTCTGGATTTGGATTCCAGTTCCACACCTCACCAGCTTAGCAGACACTAAACGGCTCCAAGTCTCGGTTTGCTCATCTTTGTTTTTTTTATTTTTTATTTTCTTGAGAGAGACGGAGAGAGAAAGCAGGGGAGGTGCAGAGAGAGAGGGAGAGAGAGACAAAATCCCAAGCAGGCTCTACGCCCAGCACAAAGCCCCATCTCAGGACCCCAGGATCATGACTGAGCCCGAATCAAGAGTCTGACGCTCAACTGACTGAGTCACACAGGCTTACTCATCTTTCAACGGGGATAGTGAAACCCTTTGAGGGGGGTGTGTTGACAAATACTCTCATTTGTTTTCATCAGATACGGTAAGAGATGCAGACACAGAGATTATTGTAATGAAGAAAGAAGTTTATACTCACAGAGCCCTAGGAACAGGAGGTATGCCACGCAGGGACACATGGAGAAGCACCAGGGACAGTCAGGGGACAGAAGAGGGGCGAGAAGGGAGAGCATAGCTTAGGGCCTCTGTTGGGGTTTTCACAGGAAGGAGTGGGCAAGGCAGGGTACATATGCTGAGTAAGTTTGGGGCTGGGTAGTTTTTAGTTTTTTCCAAGTAAAACCAATACAATATTTTTAATTTATTTTTTAATATGATTTGTTGTCAAGTTGGTTTCCATACAACACCCAGTGCTCATCCCAACAGGTGCCCTCCTCCATGCCCATCACCCGCTTTCCCCTCTCCCCCATCCCCCATCCGCCCTCAGTTTATTCTCAGTATCCAAGAGTTTCTCGTGGTTTGCCTCCCTCCATCTTTGTAACTTTTCTTTTTCCCCCTTCCCTTCCTGCATGGTGGGACTGGATAGTTTGAATAACTTCAGCGGGCTCTGGGCTTTAGGAGTGGTCCTTAGTTGTCCCATATCTAGCCCTGGAGTGATTCAGGGCAGGGGAAAATTGGCTTGGTGTTTGAGAATTTGATGAAGGAGATGGTTAGAGTGTTGTGGTACCGGTTGGTTTTTATATCCAAGGCAAGCTCGCAGGGGACTTATTTGCTACCTCTAGGAATTAGCTAGCCCTGGGAGGCCCAGGTTGGAGGCCCCACACGCCAGAGCATCAAGAACACGAAAACATAAAAACAAAAAAACATGTAGTCAATACACAGGGCTACCATGAGATGGAAATGATGCAATGTTTGTAATGTCAAAGAAGAATGTATTTTCTTTAAGACAACTAGAGACCAAAGCCTGAGCTCAGAAGAGTCCCGTGTTTCCGTCTGGTCTCTGATCCTTGAACCACACAGGTTACTCTTACACTCAGAGGACGTGGCCTCCCTGCAGGCCCTTCTCAGCTCTTTCTTGGCTCTCTGAGGGGGACTTGGGACATTTCCCCATGCCTCTCACTCAGAAAGTCTTCCCTGGCCCTGTGCCGCATCCACTCCGTCCCTGTCACAGCTCATTGTCAGGAGAACCGGCAAGGCCGGCGTGCGGAGGGCACACAGGTGTCCTTCCTGCCCTTTAGAGACTGAATAGACAACCAGACAATGACCAGACCATTCAGAAAAGTCAGACTCTGACCCACAACCTGCAGCACCTGCCCAGGAAACCAAGCCCTTATCTACAGTGACCAGCCCCGGAAGTCGGCCTGCTCAAAAGCAGACCTTCCGGAAGTCGGACCGCAACCTGGGGCAACAATCCGGGAAACCTAACAGTTAGCCCCAAATGGCCAGGACTCGTCTGATAACTGACGGCTTCGTGAAGGTTTGTCCCTGCTTCCAACTCAGGACCAATCAGAATTAACCAAATAGGTATCCCTTTCCAGTCACACAGGAAGCCCCCCCTTGTAGTTACCCTGCCTCTGGCCTCCCGGGGCCAACAGCTTCTGATGAGGACGCACCTGAAGGGGATCCTTTTTCTTACTCTCAAACTTTCTCATGTCCCTGCCTGCCTTTGAGTGTCTTTCAAAATGCAAGTCAGCAAGGCCGACTCTTTCGCTACAGCAAGCTCTGAATAAATCACCTCTGATTTCCTCATGAGGTTGGTCTTTTCCGTACCTCTGATCCCTAAACACATTCAGCTGTATTTCCACACAGCCTCCACCGGCAGGCACGGCAGAGCGGACCAGGAACAGGCTCGGAGCCCGCTCATCCACCTTTGGCCCTTCTTCCAGCTTCCAGACATCTTCAGTTCCTCTGGGGAGGGAAAAACAACATGGCACAGCCAACATTCCTCCACGTCTGCTGTTTTTAGGGTGAATACTATGCTCTGAATGCTTAAAAGACAGGGCATTTCAACGACTAACTCTGAGGCAATACTTAAAGGCTACTGTGAAACTCATAAAGCTGAAACTTGACTCTTGTCTTTATATCGCGACTGTAACACCCCGAAGGAAGACAATTTAGAATTAACAGACTTAAGTGATAGAGCAATCAAGGGCGACGTTTGAGCCTTAACTGTATCCTAACGTGAGCCAACCAACTTTGAAAAATGTGGTCAGGTAACTGAGGACATATAAATGCTAACTGGATAATTGATGATAGCAAAGTATTCATGCTATTTTTATCACGTATGGTAAGAGTGTTATGTGTGGGTTTTTAAAAAAGAATTATCTTCTTTTAGAAAACAGTGAAATAGGGGCGCCTGGGTGGCTCGGTTAGTCAAGTGTCCCACTTGGGCTCAGGTCACGATCTCACAGTTGGTGAGTTTGAGCCCCACGTCGGGCTCTGTGCTGACAGCTCAAAGCCTAGAGCCTGCTTCAGATCCTGTGTCTCCTTCTCTCTGTCCCTCCCCTTTCCCACTCTGTTTCTCTCTTTCAAAAATAAACAAACATTAAAAAAATTTACATGTTAATCAGGCTGTTTTAACCTTGGGGCCTTGCTTATGCAGAAGGACTGCCCCTCCCAGGATAAGCCAAAACCTAGAGACAGTAAATGACTTGCCTGGGAGAGTGCCTTTCAAGTGCAAAGCAGCAATCCAGAGCTCACACTTCCCACTACCTTCTTTATCAGACTCACTCCCTCAGGACCAATATTCCCCTGTGGTAATCGCCCCAGGGCAGGTGCAGACAACGCAGGACAACCCTACCCCCAAAGCCCACTGAAATGATTCCAGGGAGCCAACCCTAAGCCTGCTTACCCTGCCTTCCTGTTCCTCCCCCCTAGAAACCATCATAAAGGCTCTGGCCTACATCTTCCCCTCATTCCCTGCTTCCCCTGAATGGCATACCCTACTCTCTTGGAATCTGTGAATAGAACAAATTATCTTTTCAATGGCAGGCATCTCCTTATCAGGATGAACTCACCGTACTTGAATTATAATAAAACCTCCATTTTAAAACAGAAGCCTATTTTGAAACTCAAAAGCTAAGATCTACTTTTATTTTTCTTTATATTGCCACTGTAACAAGTCTTCCTTAAGGGACTGAATTCGGAATGTCCTGTAGCCCAAGCTGGGTGACGCAAGTTGGGTAGAGAAAAAAAAACCCATATCAGCAATTATCCCATGATAATGATAATAATGATAATTATCTTTTTTTTTTAGTTTTTTTTTTAATTTTTTTTTTTAACGTTTATTTATTTTTGAGACAGAGAGAGATAGAGCATGAACGGGGGAGGGGCAGAGAGAGAGGGAGACACAGAATCCGAAACAGGCTCCAGGCTCTGAGCCGTCAGCACAGAGCCTGACGCGGGGCTTGAAATCACGGACCGCGAGATCGTGACCTGGCTGAAGTCGGACGCTTAACCGACTGCGCCACCCAGGGGCGCCAATGATAATTATCTTAAGTGCAGAGTAAGCATCCAGGAAATATTGTTGATTAACCAATTTTGTTTATTACCCAAGTACCTTAAGTAAGCTTTTCTTCGTTAATAGATAAAAATAAATACGCTTTTATTTTCCTCTCCCCCCTGCCACTGATCAAGTGCCCCTAAGTATTTTTGACAGATTGGAATCCATTTTGATCTACTTACTGTTATATTTGTGGGATTCTTCTTCTGCCCTCTATACATGGCTTCACTGATGTCTCAGAAGAGAAAATATTTATACTACGCTTTTGTGAAAATATATTTATCGAATTTGTATCGTGCCATTTCTTCCAAAGGAGAAATATTCAAATAAGGAATATTTAAGTTCAAAACAGCTATACAGATAGATTCATGCAAGATTAGTGGTTTTGGTAAATTTTTTTAGCTCCAAAGCTGGCTGAAGAAAGCCATCTAGACATGTTCATTTAGAAATAAGACTTGTATGCTGGAATAAAGGCCTATGTTTACAGATTTAAATATGTACATTTATGTATAATTATGTGAAGTTATAAAGACAAAATATAAAAGTTGTACTGCTGTGACTAAGGAATCTTGCCAATTCCCTAGAAGTGAAAAAGAAAAAAAGGAACGTAAGCATCTTCACTACATAAAATTTAAAGGGTGTATTAGTTTTCTAGGGCTGTTATAACAAGTACCGCTGAAGCCACAGAAATTAATTCTCTCACAGGTCCAGAGGCTAGAAGTTCAAAATCAAGGTGTTGGCAATGTTGGTAGCCCCCAGAAGCCTTGAGTAGGATCTGTTGCGTGCATCTCTCCTAACTTCTAGTGGTTGCCCACAATCCTAAGTGTTCCTTGACTTACAGATATGTCGCTTCAATCTCTGACTTCCCTCCCTCGATGTGTCTTTATTAACATCACCTTCTCTGTGTCTCTCTGTGTCTCTGTGCATTGTTTTTTATAAAGACCCCAGTGATTAGATAAGGACCCACCCTAATCCAGTATGATCCCCTCTTAACCAATTATACCTGCAACGACCTTATTTCCAAATAAGGTCACATGCCAAGGTTCTGGGAAAACATGAATTTTGGGGAGACGCTATTCAACCCAACATCAGGCAGAAATATAGATAAGTGAAAATACCTAGAATCACATTCCATAGCATGGAGATAGGGGCTAGGTCTATACCTGGAATACAATATAAGATGTGGCATTTATCTGTATGATCTAAAATGAAATCAAATTTGGACTCAGACCCATAGCGTCCACTTTTCCACAATTCACCTGCTAAGGACCTCTTCCTCCCACCCTGTTTATCCTAATTTCCAGAAAAAGTAATGAATCATCATTTATGTGGTAGGAATGATACCCAAGCGCCAAAGATAGAATGACGAACACAACATGGCCCCTGACCTCATGGATCTTGCCCTCTAATGCAAGGATGGATGTTAAATTGTTACATATATGGTGGAGGTAACAAAATTGTTGATAAATTGTTATCACTCTGCATAGAGGAGATCCCCAAGACCATCGTCACTAGGAAGACTCATAGAACTCATCACATGGTTGTATTCATGCCTGATTTATTACAACAAAATGAATAGCAAGTGCAATCAGCAGAGGAAAAAGGCACACGGGGTGAAGTACAGAGGAAACCAGGCACAGGCTTCCAAGGAATCCCTTTGGAATGACAGAGGATACGCTTCATTCCCCTAGCGACAGGCTGTGACCACAGATGTGAAGTCTTGTCTACTGGGGAAGCTCATTAGAGACTGTGCCCAGGGTCTTTTTTTTTTTTTTTTTTTAATGTGTATTTATTTATTTGGGGGAGAGAGTGCGTGAGCGAGGCAGGGACTGAGAGAGGAAGAGAGAGAATCCCAAACAGACTCCGAGCCATTAAGCGCACGGCCTGATGTGGGGCTCGATCCCACAAACCGTGAGATCATGATCTGAGCCGAGATCAAGAGTGAGTTACTCAACCAACTGAGCCACCCAGGAGCCTCGCCCAGGTCTTTTTAGGGACTGATCATGTAGACAGACTCTGCTTGACATGTGCCAAAATTCCAGACACCCAGAAAGAAAGCAGGTGTTCAGCATAAGCCATATTGTTTATACAAACAGCTTAGGCACAGTGAGCTAGTCTTGTCACTTAGCAGTGAGACCCCTCCTGAGATCTAAGTTCCCAGACACCACCCAAGTACCAACCTAGTAAGCAGGACTTTCCGGGGACTATGGTTTAAGCTTGCTCTATTAACTCTTTTCTGCATACCCTGAGACACAGTGGGTCGTGTCCCGGGTCAGCCAAGCTCCCTAAAAGATCCGGATGCCACAGCCCATGGGATCTAAGAGGTCGTTGCCCTGGAGTCCCATCTATCCCACTACGCAGTCACCTTTATCCCTGACAGATTCCCTATTCTTACCTGGAAAAGGCAGCAATGAAAAAGGACAAAATGGAGTAGAAATAGGGAGCAAGGGACTCCTTGTTCTGAGTCCAGCCCAGTTTAGAGGAGCTAATGAATTAAGCAGAAAAGGTAATTGGGAGTGGGGTTGGGGGTGCTCTGGTAAGCCTGCTGGGTCTCTCCTGGGCCTTGCCATGGAGTTGATTTAGTGCACATGTCTCAGACAGGTAATCACGAGCTAGATGAGATGTATTGGTGGTTGTGTGATGATTGATTGTTTTCCTAATATATCGTCTTTGAAACAACGTAGCAAAATGGTGCCAATGGCATTATGAGAAATTACACCTGGGACCTAACTATTAGATCCAAATGGGGTTTGCCATCCTTGAATGTTATTTTGCCTGAGTTTCCAGATGGCAGTTGGGGCTATAGAAGAATTGGTAAATCCCTATGATTTAAAGGACTTGGCCCTGGTTAGGCAGGATTGTATGACCATCAGCCTAGGGCATCTCTGATGAGAAAACTGGGCACTGGGAAAGGCCATGCTCACAAAATACGGTCCATCCTGATGGCTTCTGACCTCTTCACTCATATGGATTTTGTGCTTGCCACACTCACCTTAACATTTATACAGCGTATTGCTGGGTCTCATTCTTTCCAGAACTCAAACCCCATAGGTGGTGACACCAGGGAAGTCAGGATCTAGGTAAGCTCCTGGTTACAACTGGCGGAACCTGGAAGTGAATCAATACGCAGAGGCATTGGAATGACATTGATAAGCACTTGGAGGCAGCAGCGAGATTTCCAAGCTTGGTTTTTGTCAATTATCAGAATGAAAAGAAGTAGATTGTAGTATTATTCACTAAGGAATCAAATGTGTGTGTGTGTGTATTTTCTTCCTCTGGCAATGTAAAGAAATCTCTCTTCCACTTGTAGAAGAACTGTGAGTTTCCTTCCAGCATTCACTCTCCCTTTCTTTCTGATAGTACTATAACCCCCAGGTTGTAGTGAGGTTAAGGCCACTCTAAATAAAGACTATATTTCCCAGACTCTCTTTCAGCTAAGGTGGGCGCTTTAACGATGGTTTGGCCAATGGGATGTAAGCAGAAGTAATGTGTCCAACTTCCAGATCACATCCTTAAACGGAAGAGGCACACTCTCTCCTTCTTTTTCTGCCTACTTAGAATGCCAGAATGTTGGTCGTTTATCTTGGCAGATGAGAGCAATGCTCTAGGAGGAGTCAACCAGTTCACCAACATCACAGAGACACAGAACCCTATACTATTCAATCCCGTTTGTGGGTTTCTGTTTTACATTTATTTATTTTTGAGGGTGGGGGGCAGAGAGAGAAGGAGACACAGAATGCAAAGCAGGCTCCAGGCTCCGAGCTGTCAGCACAGAGCCCGATGTGGAGCTCGAACTCAAGAACTGTGAGATCATGACCTGAGCCAAAGTCGGACGCCTAAGTGACTGAGCCACTCGGGCGCCCCATGCGGGTTTCTGTTTTAGATATGGAACCTATACCCTAATAAGCCAATATAGCTAGTGTATGGGGCTTCTCAAGATGCCTTAACAAAATGCCATCAATGGAGTGGCTTAAAGAACAGAAAAACGATTGCTTATACACGTGTTTTATATTTTGTTGGTAAGAAAGTATATTTGTCAAGTGTAAGGGAGGAAAAACTATTTTCCCTTCACCCATCTTCTTTTTTTAAGTCTATTTATTTTGAGAGAGAGACAGTGCGTGTGAGCACACACACACACACACACACACACACGGATGAGGGGAAGAGAGAATGGGGAGAGAGAAACCCAAGCAGGCTCCACACCATCAGCACAGAACCTGATGTGGGGCTTGAACTCAAACCATGAGATCATGACCTGAATCAAAGTGGTATGCTTAACCGACTGAGCCACCCAGGCACCCCTAAATTAATACATTAAATTAAATTAAATTAAATTAAATTAAATTAAATTAAATTAAATTAAAATAAATTAAATTAAATTAATTTTAATTAATTTTAATTAATTTAATTTTAATTAATTTTAATTAATTTAATTTAATTTAATTTAATTTAATGTTCATTTATTTTTGAGAGAGAGACAGCACACAAGTGGGGGAGGGACAAAGAGAGAGATGAGGGGACACAGAATCCAAAGCAGGTTCCAGATTCCGAGCTGTCAGCACAGAATCCCACAGTGGGGCTCAAACTCACAAACCACGAGGTCATGACCTGAGCTGAAGTCGGACACTTGGTCAACTGAGCCACCCAGGTGCCCCCATCGTAAGTTCTTTGGTTGGAGTCCATCAGTTCAACTGCTAAAAGAAAAGATCTACAAGCGAAAACAGACAAGTTTATTCACAAGTACAGAGGGCACACACAGGAGTGGTTAGAGATGAGGAACACATAGGAGTGGTAGAACTTGGGCTTGTACCGCATCTTAGCAAAGAACAATTATTTTGGGGAGAAGTGGTAAGACAAGCAAAAAGTGCTTTGAGCTTCTAGGGATAGCAAATTGTGAGAAGGCAAATCTAAGGGGCAGTAATGATTGATAAGGGTAGAAAAGGTTTATTAGGTAGGTTCCTCTGATTCTACTTCTTGGCTGCTACTGATCTAGAGTTCCCTCTGGGGATTAACTTCTTTCTGGTAGAGAAAGGGGAGGGGACACCTTTACAGATCTATGTCCTATGTGTAGGCAAATAGGGGAAAAGCAGAGAACTTTTCTCGTATCGACTTCCTCTCAACTGCCTTCAGTTCGAAACAGTCCTTATGCCGAAGTGGCATATTTTGGCGTGGCATTTATTCTACTAGCCCTCACAAAAAAGGAGGTTGGAACATGTTTTATTTAACAGGGTCTTGGCTTGATTTATAACTTCTAAATATCTGGGTATAGGGGTAATGGGTCTTCATTTGTTCTGTTGCTCTGGTCTCTACAAATGTCAGAGGCAGACTACTTATAAAAGTAAGGAAGAGGGGCGCCTGGGTTGCGCAGTCGTTTAAGCGTCCGACTTCAGCCAGGTCACGATCTCGCGGTCCGTGAGTTCGAGCCCCGCGTCGGGCTCTGGGCTGATGGGTCGGAGCCTGGAGCCTGTTTCCGATTCTGTGTCTCCCTCTCTGTCTGCCCCTCCCCCGTTCATGCTCTGTCTCTCTCTGTCCCAAAAATAAATAAACATTGAAAAAAAAAAATTAAAAGTAAGGAAGAGAATGGGTATAGCAAAGACTTAAATGATTCCCAAAGAAGAAGGCTTGAGGTCATACAAGTAAATGCAGGAGGAGTAAAAACAGTAACAGTTATTCAAAAGAACAAAATAGATATGAAAAACAAAAGTGATTCAAAATATGGATAGTTGTCCCTGAAATAGAAACTCAGCCGGGCACCTGGGTGGCTCAGTCAGTTGAGTGCCTGACTTTGGCTCAGGTCGTGATCTTGCGGTCTGTGGGTTCAAGCCCCGAGTTGGGATCTGTGCTGTCAGCTCAGAGCCTCGAACTTCCTTCAGATTCTGTGTCTCCTTCTCTCTCTGCCCCCACCCCTCCACTCCCTGTCTTTCTTTCTCTCAAAAATAAACATTAAAAAAAATTTTTTTTTAAATAGAAACTCAGCCAAAGGATAGGAAAATTATCAAAAATATAGGGGAAAAAAAAAAGAGAAACTGGTTATGTCTCAACCTTTCCTTCAGTCCTCTAAGTTATCATTATATTGTTCAATGGCAATTGTACTGTCACGTACCTTTCTTTTTTTTTAAGGTTTTATTTTATTTTATCAAAAAAAATTTTTTTAACATTTATTTATTTTTGAGAGACAGAGCGAGACAGAGTGCTAGCCGGGGAGAGGCAGAGAGGGTGGACACAGAATCCAAAGCAGGCTCCGGGCTGTGGGCCTTCAGCACAGAACCTGACGTGGGGCTCGAACTCACGAACTGCCAAATTAAGATCTGAGCCAAAGTGGGACGCTCAACCGACTGAGCCACCCAGGGGCCCCTAAGGTCTTATTTGATTAGTAATCTCTACAGCCAGTGTGAGCCTCGAACCTACAACCTCAAGATGGAGAGTCATATGGTCTACCCTCTCAGCCACCCAGGCCCCCCTGTCATATACCTTTCTTACGCTACCTTACACATTAGTTTCTTATTGCTCCTCCCTCTTAACTTACTGTTTCCTACCTGATAATATTGTGAGAAGGGCTAATGTAGTTAATATTCTATGTAAAATAGGAACAAATGGGCACAGAATGAGTTTCCCAAGGCCTCCGCGTGGCATAAAGGACTCAGGTTTGGTGGGGGTAACTGACGATACTCAGAGTCACCCTCTGCTTTCGGTTTCAGGGCTATATGCTTCCACTCCGAAATGGCCAGAAATCTGGCTTCCCTAGAAGGGAAGAGGAAGGAAATAGCGAGGAGAACCCCTCTATTTCTGTCAAGTCCCTATCTCAGCACACATTAGAAGCTTCTTTCACTGGGGTTTTTGCCTCTTAGGGAAGCACTAAGGAGAAGCATCTCCCCCTCTCCCCACCCCTGCAACCTACCCACACCCTTCTAACTGAAATGAGTTTCTTGTTAACTATGTAAAGTTAGGTCATTGTTTCGGGGCACCTGGGTGGCTCATTCAGTTAAGCGTCCGACTCTTGATCTCAGCTCAGGTGGTGACCTCACAGCTTGTGTCAACAAGCCCTGTGTTGGACTCTGCACTAACAGCACAAAGTCTGCTTGGGATTCTCTCGCTCCCACTCTCTCTCTCTCTGCCCCTCCCCCCCCCCACATTCTCCCTCTCTCTCTCTCAAAAAAATTTTTTTTGTTTATTTAAAAATAAAAGAGGGCAATTAGGTGGCACCATCAGTGAAGCATCCAACTCTTGATATCAGTTCAGGTCATGATCTCACTGTTCATGAGATCAAGACCCACACGGGGCTCTGCACTGACAGTGAGGAGCCTGCTTGAGATTCTCTCTCTCTGCCTCTCTCTCTCTCTCTCTCAAAATAAATAAACATTTAAAAAAATAGTTAGGTCATCATTTTTTTCTTTTACTTTTTAATCCATCCAAAAATGTCTGTCCTTTAATAGGTGTGCTTAGGCCACAGGCTGGCAAACTATGGCCCCTGGACCACGTCCAGCCCAGCACCTGTTTTTGAAGAAGAAGAATATGTGATAGAGATTGTATGTGGCCCATAAAGTAAAAAATATTTACTATCTGGCGGGCCTGCGGGTGGCTCAGTTGGTTAAGTGTCCGACTTCGGCTCAGGTCACGATCTCGCAGTTCGTGAGTTCGAGCCCCACGTAGGACTGCACTGACAGCTCAGAGCCTGGAGCCTGCTTCGGATTCTGTGTCTCCCTCTCTCTCTGCTCCTCCCCCACTCACACCCTGTCTCTGTCTCTGTCTCAAAAATAAATAAACATTAAAAAAAAATTTTTTTTTAACTGAATAGAAAAAAACTTTGTTGACCCCTGGTTTAGATCACTTACATTCAATGTGATTATTGATATGTTTAGACTTAGGTCTACCATTGTATTATTTGTGTTTAGTTTGTTCCCTTTGTTTTTTTTTTTAAATCTTCTCTTTCCCCTTTCCTGTCTCTTTTTGAGTTATTTGAACACTTTTTATTATGGCATTTTATCTATCGTGTATTTTAACTCTATCTCTTTGGATAATATATTTATGGGTTGCACTAGGCATTATAATATACATATTAACTTTTCTAAGTCTGTTTAGAATCTATTTAGAATTAATATCTAGCACTTGAACTGCAATGTAGAAACCTTACCATCATATAAATACATCATACATTACATATATTATATACATTACATCATACATGTATAATAATGTACATATACGATATATAATGGATATCCATACCCATAACCATTAATCATAAACACTGAAAACCCCACCAGACACTCATAATTTTTGCTTTCAACCATTAAACATATGTTAAAGAATAGAGGAGAAGAATAGTCGATTACATTTATCTAAATATTTACTATTTCTGGGGCGCCTGGGTGGCACAGTCAGTTAAGCGTCAGACTTCAGCCAGGTCACGATCTCGCGGTCCGTGAGTTCGAACCCCGCGTCTGGCTCTGGGCTGATGGCTCGGAGCCTGGAGCCTGTTTCCGATTCTGTGTCTCCCTCTCTCTCTGTCCCTCCCCCGTTCATGCTCTGTCTCTCTCTGTCCCAAAAATAAATAAAAAATGTTGAAAAAAAATTAAAAAAAAATATTTACTATTTCTATTGCCTTTCTTTCATTCCTGATGTTACAAGCTTCCTTTTGGTATCATTTCCCTTCTACCTAATGAACTTCCTTTAGCAATTCTTTTAGAACAAATCTGCTGGCTAAAAAAAAAAGAAAGAAAAGAAAAGAAAGAAAAAAATTGTCTTCGTTCTCTTTCATCTAAGAAGAGGTTTATTTCAATTTCATTCCTGATGGAATTTTTGCTGGATATAGAATTCTGGGTTGACAGGATAGGCTGGAAGGATGCCAAAGGGGGAAAAAATATCCGTGAACTCAGCATCGGCTTGGTGGCACTTTGAATTTTTGCCTTCACTGACCCGTTTGCTACTATTTATTTTTCAGAGTCCTCAAATACCTGCTCTGTGCTTTGTGTCCAGATTTTATAGCTGCACTGAGTTGAAGAGATAGGGTGGGGTGTGCTAACTACATCTCCCCTGGAACCAGAATCCTCTCCTCGCCCTTTGTTATTCTTCCATGAGGGAGAAGAGCTAATCTGAGCAGCGGACGCTGATCTCCCCTGGTCAATGTTTACTGGTAAATGAGGTCATTACGGTAAAGGTCACACTTACAGGCTCGGCATCTTTGTTTTCTCTTTGACCTGCCATTCATGAGGCTCCTATTATTAGTCGGGATAGGAGGCACAAACCCCGCCGTAGCTGGTTTAAACAAAAGCAGTTTGTCGCTTTTTAGAAATAAAAATTTCGGTTTCAGGTTAAGCTAGAACAAGACATTTCTCTTCATCTTGCCGGGCTGTTTTCTCCAGAAAGGCTTCAGTCACAGGCCACGTGGTAACCCCAAGAGCTCAAGGCTTAAAACATCCTACACCTAGATATCGACAGAAAATAAGACCTTCTCCTTCCCAATAACTCTTAGAGAAATTCTAGTATCGAAGCTCATTGACTCTTAACCGATGACATGGCCACGCCTATGGCCTGGAGA
Source organism: Felis catus (assembly GCF_018350175.1). Classification (NCBI taxonomy): domain Eukaryota; kingdom Metazoa; phylum Chordata; class Mammalia; order Carnivora; family Felidae; genus Felis; species Felis catus. The sequence goes on from NC_058372.1 coordinate 15,021,721, forward strand.
GAGGTTGGCCTACCCAAACCACATGGACTGAGCAGGGACCAGCGTCACCCCATGGAAAGCTGAGGTGCTGACACCAAACACAAGAAGGTGCTTTGGAAAGCAAGTAACATGTGTCCCTGCTTTATCTAAGGAAAAGTCGCATCCAACCTGTAATTGGTACTGACATTTGCTAGGCTTCAACCCTATACCAGGCACTGTGCTAGGCACTTTACATATACCACTGCATTTAATACTGACAATAACGGTCTTTAAAACAACATGGAAAGGTACTCTCAGGGGCGCCTGGGTGGTTCAGTGGGTTAAGCGTCAGACTCTTGCTTTCCAGCTCAGGTCATGATGTCATAGTCATGAGATCGAGCCCTGTGTCAGGCTCAGCACTGAGTGTGGAGCCTGCTTGGGATTCTCTCCCTCCCTCTCCCTTTGCTTTTCTCCCCCTACTCACTTGCATTTTCTCTCTCTCTCTCTCTCTGTCTCTCTCTCACTCAAATAATTTTTTTTAATTTTTTTTAACGTTTATTTATTTTTGAGACAGAGAGAGACAGAGCATGAACAGGGGAGGGGCAGAGAGAGAGGGAGACACAGAATCCGAAGCAGGCTCCGGGCTCTGAGCCATCACCCCAGAGCCCGACGCGGGGCTCGAACTCACAGACCACGAGATCATGACCTGAGCTGAAGTCGGACGCTTAACTGACTGAGCCACCCAGGCGCCCCGCAAATAATTTTTTTTTAAAGGTACTCTGGATATCATTTTTCATCAGGAAAATGCACATTAAAATCACAATAAGATAGCATTCCATTAAGGACTGAAAACATGAAAAGTTGGCAAGGATATGGAACAACTGAAACTCATTTATTGCTGGTGAGAGTGTAAAGGGGTCTGATTACTCTGGAAAACATTTTGGCATTTTTTGTACAGTTAAATTACACTGAACATATGAATCATCGGTTTGACTCCTAGGTTCTTTCCCAAGAGGATGACGAAGATTTTGTCATTAACCAAACCCTACTCAGGTTCCACAGAACTGCTTTCCAACTAGGCCTGACTTTCAGACTTCCCTGTTCCTCTCTGTATGATCCAATTTTAGCAAAACTCCCGATAAATCCATTCAACCAGGACCTTCCATCCTCCATGCCTGATCACCCTGATGGGCTGTCGGCAAGAATCCTGTTAGGTTGGTTTCCCCAGAATCCATCTTAATTCTGATGTTTCCTATCCCCACCCTGCTCTGTGGCTATGAATTCCCACCTGTCCCTGCTGTGTTTGAAGTTGACCCCAATCTCTCTCCCCCACTGCAAAATTCCACAGTAGTGCTCCCTAGACCTATCAAGATAGCCCCCCACCCTTGAATAAAGTTTTCCTTACTGTGCATTAACAAGTGTCATTGAATAACTTTTTTCCTTTAACAAGGGATAAATGCACATATCCACACAAAGATGTATATAAGAATGTTTATAACAGCCGTATTCATAATAGCCAAAAACTGGAAACAAACCACCACATGCTGTCAATTTATGAACATAAAGGCTGTTGATACACTTTGCTAAATTGCTTTCCCTACGAGTTCTACAAATGTGTAACTCCTACTGACTTCTTATGGAAGTGTCAACTTGCACCTTAACATTTTTAGTTATTTGTATTTTGGTAGCTACTTAAACCTTCCTTCCACCCCTTTCAACGCCATATGCACTCTCTTCTCTCTTACCAGCACTTTATAGCTCTTAAGGCTCATAAAACACGCTTTCCTTCCATCATGTATGTGGACATATGTAAGTGTGTAAGAAAACTCCTGGAGGACAAGGACAACTCATTTTTCTTTCTCTCTCCAAGCCTTGAGCTTTGTGCGTTTCATTCCTTCACTCAGGAAACACCGAGTTCACACAACAGACCGACCTGTAACCGAGACAGGTGCGCTAGACATTCAAAAAGTTCACTGAACTGAACACCACTAGTGTCAGATATCCTACGCCAGTAGCTCTCCGTTACCATACAAGCCCCACGTTTTAAATTCCCCAGATTGTGTACTAATCCGAAAACAAAAGCTCTGAAGTTTATGCTTTAAAATGTATTGACTAAGTAAGCGCCGCTCCCTCGGCCCTGTTAATTCCTTAACGTGCACACCACACGCTGGGGGACTTTGGCCAGAAAAATGACCAGGGCAGCCTGGTGGTGCGGGGACTTTTCAAGGGATTCTGAAGGGCGCCACGGTCATTAATTTCTTTGTAAGGACACCAGAACACTGAATATGCAAATCGTGGCAGCCCGGCAGGCAACCCAGATCCGGGAGCGCCCGCCGCCTCCACCCTACTGAGCTGGTCCGGGGCAAGTCACTCTCGCGGTGCCTGGGACCGTGCCCCGCCCCCGGCCCCGCCCCCGGCCCCGCCCCGCCTCCGCGCGCGTCCGGAGCCCGGCAGCCCGGCAGCCCGGCAGGAAAGGGCGGGTCGAGGCCGCCGCCCACGCTCGCTCCTGCCGTCTGACACGGGCCGGCGCCGCGCGAGGGGCGGCATGAGTGCGCGCCCAGGCCGGTGACCGCCGTGGCGATGGAGTGCGGCTTCGCCGCGGGCGGGAGGCCGAAGCGCCCTACGGGCCGCCGGCGGCTTCTGCTCTTCCTGCCCTCCGGCCGCTGCGGAAGCCCGGGCGGCCGCGGCGTCCCGGCGCGCCACTGCCTGTCCGCGCTGCCGGGGGCTTTGGGGGCGCTGCGGCCCCGCGCCCCGGCGGCCCGCGGCGGAGCGTCACGTGCCTCCCCGCTGCTCCTCCTCCTGCTCGTGCCCTCCCCGCGCCTGGCCGCCGCCGCCTCCCCGCGCCGGCCCCTCGCGGAGCGGGAGCGCTCGCGCCCGGGGCCCTCCGTGCCCCCCGCCGGTCGCGGCGGCGCTGGGAGGTGCCTGCGGGGCCTCCCCCCGGGCGTCGCCTCGGCCGCGGGCCTCCTCCACCTGTGCCGCGGCCGGGTGGCCCCCGTCGCTTCCTCCAGGAGAGGTGAGGGCCGCGCGGCCGCGGGATGCGGGGGCAGCTCTGGCTTTAACCTCCCGAGCTGGGGCAGGGGGGAGGCTCGGCCACCCACAGGTCGGGTCTGCCGAGGTCGCCGGGCTCCTCTGCTGGGGCGTGGGGACGAAGGTCTGTGTGGTGCCCTGCCCTGGTGACCCGCGGTCGCCTGGCCTTGGCCAGCCGGGAAGAGCCGAATGACGCGGAGTCCCGGGCACCAGGTGTGTGGCGCGCTGTTGGCTCGGGCTGCGGGGAGGACCGCGCGCTGGGCGGGGAGCCGGTGCTCCGGGATGCGGGGAGCCGCCGCGTGGGCGCCGCTCACTCGTGCGTCCTGTCGCGCCTGGGGTGCGGGCGGCTGCGGGGGTCTGCGAGCTTATTACCATTTTATTTCCGACTCTCATGGATTTTTTTTTTTTAGGTTTATTTATTTTTAAGAGAGACAGTGGGCGGGGGAGGGGCAGGGAGCGAGGGAGACAGAGAATCGGACGCAGGCTCCAGGCTCTGAGCTGTCAGCACAGAGCCCGATTCCCAAGGAACTCACGAACGGTGAGATCTGACCTGAGCCACCCAGGCGCCCCCCCCCCCCCGTGCCCCCCTACTCTAACGGGTTTATTAACTCCTTAACCACTAGTTGCCTGTTCTGTGTTTCGCACTTTTCTGGGTCCTTGGGATGTATCAATTGACAAAATCTCGGATCTTCACTCTAGCAGAGGAGATGATACGGCTTGATAGCTTTAACTTACACATACACATATAATTTACATATACGTACGTAAATACTGTAGGGGAAAAAAAAACAGAGGTGGTAAGGGTTAGAAGTGAGGGGGGCCTCCAGCTCTGGATTTAAATGGGGTTATCAGAATAGGTTTCATTCAGAAGGTGGCATTTGATTAAATTCTGGAAGGTGAGGGCAGTCACTGCCCTGCATAAAGATTAGGGAAGTCCAAAAACAGGCTCAGTTTACTAGACAGCAAATGGTTGCTTACTAGATCCATCATTTGTGGTCATCTTTATTAATTAGCAAAGGGCAAAAATATCACTTTGGGTGGCCTATACGTATGAGTTGGTAGCCATCAGTAACTACACTGATGGGTATTTATTTATTTATTTATTTATTACGTTTTTCTCAGTAGAAATGCCCTGTGAATGTTGACCGCGTCTAAAATTTGAGAATGCCTGTGGCTGGGGGAGAAACTGATTGGGAGAGGAAGAAAGTGAAGGGAGGAAGCTTTATGTATAAAGGGTGGAGAAAGAGTCGTGAACTCTGTCAGTGTCCTGCAGTAATTCTGAGTTAGAGATGGCCTTGGTCTTTATTTCAGTGCTTTTGCTGCTTTCTTTCTTTCTTTTTTTCTTTCTTTCTTTCTTTTTTTTTTTTTTTTTTGACAGGCTGGTAACTTGTGATTTATTTTCATTTCATAATTCAAGATGCTGGGGCAAAGGGGAAGAGCCTTTTCTCATCAGCTTTCTGAGAGTGTGTCAAGAAGGAGGTCCTATTGGGTTAGTCTCAAAGGATCTCATTCTTCACAGTGAGAACGGATGCCTAACTATGGGGAAACAGACAACACACACTTAAGGAGTGTGTGTGCCCATTAACTAGCAGCATAAGTTTTGGTCCTTTGCCTCCAGCCTCATGCTGTGTTCAGTACCAGAGCTACTGAGACTTGAGGATGTTACGAATAGGAAGTTTGTGCCTGGCTTCCTCCTCTGTTCAAAGCCAACTTTGGGCTGCTTTTGTATGTATTCTTAATATCCTTTTGATAGCCTGATGGTCCCTCCAAAGGAGAATTCCACATGACACTTTAGCATAGCTCCCTTTACTTGCTTCCTGGTTATTGGTAGGAGTTCCCAGTTCTTGGGCCTCACTGTGTTGTCACCATAAAGGAGAAAAAATGAGTCAGAGGTATTCCACATGCCAGAATATTGGTCGTCCTCAGGCTCTGCCCTTTGACAGAAGGCAGGACATGCAGCTTCTGTCAGCAGAGGTTGGCCTGCCAAGTGACAAGTGGCCAGTCCTTTTCTCCACTTTTCAGATGGCAGTACATATTTTGCGACCGAAATAAGTTGTTTTTGGACGAGAAAAAAAAAATCTGTGGTATCGAAGTTTGGAATTAGCTCTTGCTTCGAAAGTAGTTGTGATTGTGTGTGTGTGTGTGTGTGTGTGTGTGTGTGTGAGAGAGAGAGAGAGAGAGATTTTAAATCACACAAGTGATTATTTTTGTTGGTTAAACAAGAAATTTGATACTAGAAAACTCCATCACTCTTCACAAGCCCCCTCTAGACTCCTGTGTTTTCAACTCGCGACCCATGGGACAGTTCAGCACAGTTGAAAGATGGGTGGGGTAACCTCTAGGGAGCCCCGTAAGAGATTCGGTCATTCATTTGTCCACCCCCACTGTTTCTCGAGCTAGGTCTGTTCTGTGTCAGGCAGACATTCGGGGTCTCTTCTCACGGAGGCCACTTTTATCTCAGGACTGGACAGAAAGGATGAAAAAAGACCAGATCTAACTGAGCAACTTAATGTAAAAAAGAAAGATCATTGGTGAAGAGGTGAAAGAAGTTGATTTCAAATTTTCTTTCTAGACAGTCTCATAATCCAGATCATAGAGTTCCCTTAAAAAATTTCTGGCGGTACCTGGGTGGCTCAGTCGGTTAAAGCATCCAACTCTTAATTTCCATTCAGGTTATGATCTCATGGTTCAGGAGATCCAGCCCCACGTCGGGCTCTGTGCTGACAGTGCAGAGCCTGCTTGGGATTCTTTCTCTCCCTCTCTCTCTGCCCCTCCCCTGCTCACACTCTCTGTCTGTCTCAAATAAATAAACATTAAAAGAAAAAAATTATTTCTGGCCTGCAGCATGCCAGGCCTTCTGCTAGATGCTAACAACGCGAACGTGACTAAGACTGGCTGCTCTTGGGATGTTTGGACTAATGGATGATACAGATGTGGGAATAATACAGGGAGTGCTGTGATCGAGCTGTCTGAACTGGGCTGAGAACGCAGATAAGGAGCAATCAAGGCTGCCCCCTGCCCTGGGTGGAACTAGCAGACAGAACCATACAGAGGAGTGTAATGCTCTGCCCGGAACTTAGTATGTGCTTAGCAGATTGTAAAATTAAATGAAAAAGCGTAAAAAGGTTTCGTAAAATTTACCAGTTGAAAAAGGGGGGCAGAGCAGACTTAAGGTTGGTGTACCAAGGTTATGTAAGTGCAGGAAACGGAATAGCTTAAGTGGCTGGAAAGAAAGCTGAAAGGGCAAGTGTGGGCTAAATTAGGACAGGCTCTGTATTTGTATGCTTTGCCAACGCCTTTTTTTTTTTAATTTATTTTGAGAGAGAAAAAAATATAAGTGGGGGAGGGGCAGAGAGAGAGGGGAATACAGCAGGCCCTGTGCTGACAGCAAAGAGCCCAATGCTCATGGGGCTCACACTCATGAACCATGAGATCATGACCTGGGCCGAAGTCGGACACTTAACCAACTGCGCCATCCGGTTGCCCCTTGCCAAGGACCTTATACTGTAGGCTAACAGTTCTCTGAAAGTAAGGACCTTTTTTTGTTTGTTTAACCCTTAAATTCACACAGACATATGATAGCTGTTGCATTTTGTATTTCATCAGTCTGCAAACCGCGCTTGGTACAAAATGATTATTGGATTTCTTGTACCTGATCCCGACTGAGCCTCTTTCCAAGGTGGGAACCACTGCTGTAGCTTACAGACAAGCATCAGATCTGTAGGGTCCTGTCCACACCACACTTTTGCTTATGTGCAGTTTCCTTTAAAATGTTTGGAGGTGAAGGACTGACTATAGGAGCTGATTAGCTGAACTATCTTTCTAGTCACTTAGGGATCTTACTGAGAAAACCTTTGAACTCTGAGTAGTGACTGTTCTTTCTTCTACCACCCTTCTCCAAACCTGGCATCGTAGAAAAGTAAGGACAAATATGAGGCAATATTTTCATACAGCTATGTTTATTACATTTAAGTGAAAGGGTTTTTTTTTTTTTAACTTTTTTTAACATTTATTTATTTTTAAGAGACAGAGAGAGACAGAGCATGAGCAGGGGAGGGGTAGAAAGAGAGGGAGACACAGAATCCGAAGCAGGCTCCAGGCTCCAAACTATCAGCACAGAGCCCGACACGGGGCTCGAACTCCAACCGTGAGATTATGACCTGAGCCGAAGTTGGATGCTCAACCGACTGAATCACCCAGGCGCCCCTGAAAGGTTTTTTTTTATATTGTTCATCTCTTTTTTTTTTTTCTTTTGCTGTCAAAGTGTCTTTTATAGTATGATTGTAATAGTAAGGAGCTATTATGTTTAAATGTCCTTTTTGACAGAATTACTCATTGGCATTGCAATTGTTACATATTTTTGAAAACTATTTTTAGGGTTCATGAAATACAAAAGCCAGGGAACCTCAAAACAAGTTTACAAAATGCGTTGGATCTGTGGCTAAATGCACAGAAATTCATAGAAAAGATAATATACAAATTGTTAGGACACCTCTCTCTAAAGAGGCTTTTACAGAGACATCACAAAGAATGAAAACTATAGACCAATACCTCTTATGGATAAAGACACAAAACTCCTCAGCAAAATACGCAGCAAATCAAATCCAGCACTATGTAAGAAAGGAGTATATACATCGTGACAAAAGGGGATTCTGTCCCAGGAACAGCAGGTTCATTTAAGATCTGAAAATCAATTCACGTACTGCACCGTATTAAAAAAATAAAGAAGAGAAACCACATGATCATCTCAAAAGACAAAGAGTTTGACAACATTCAGCACCCCTTCAGATAAAAAGGTGAAAGGCATCTGTGAAAAACCCACAGCTAACATCATACTTAATAGTGAAAGACGAATACTTTCCCACCAAAGATCAGGAGCAAATCACCATCCATCCAACATTGTACTAGAAGTTCTGACCCGGTCAAGACAAAAGGCATCCAGATAAAAAGTAAAACTATCACTCTTCATAGATGACATAATCTTGTAAATAGAAAACTCTAAGGAATTTGCTAAAAGAACCATTAGAGCTAATTAACCAGTTCAGCAAGATTGCAGGATACAAGATCAAAATTAAAAATGTGTAAAAAAAAAAAAAAAAAAAATCAGTTGCATTACTCTACACTAGAATGAACAATCTGAAAAAAATCTAAAAAACAATACCCTTTATAGTAGCATCAGAAAGAATAAAATACTTAGGGATAAATTTAACATAAAAACCCACAAAACTTATATTCCACATGGTTGAAAATCTGTGTTTAACTTCTGACTTCCTAAAACTTTAACTGGTAATAGCTTGGCCAGAAGCTTTACCTAATAGACAGTTGTGTGTAATATAATATTTTGTCTATGACGTGTTCTATTCCATATAATAGTGTAAGCTAGAGAAAAGAAAATGTTGTTAAGGAAGTCATAAAGATGGGGAAATACATTTACAGTACCGTACTATAAAAAATCTGTGTATAAGCGGACCCATGTGGTTAAAACCTGTGTTCAAGTGTCAGCTTTTTTGTGAAACCTACATAACATTATTAAAAAATTAAAGACATAGGGGCGCCTGGGTGGCTCAGTTGGTTAAGCATCTGACTTTGGCTTAGGTCATGATCTCACAGTGCGTGAGTCCGAGCCCTGAGTTGGGCTCTATGCTGACAACTCAAAGCCTAGAGCCTGCTTCAGATTCTATGTCTCCCTCTCTCTGCCCCTCTCCCACTCGCACTCTGTCTCTGTCTCTGTCTCTCAAAAATAAATAAACAGTAAAACCAAAAAAAAAAAAAAAAAAAAACGAAATGGAAAGACATCCTATGTTCATGGATTGAATTTGTACTCCTCCAATTAATATACAGATTTAAAACAATCTCTCTCAAAGTTTCACGTGTCTTCTTTGCAGAAATTGGTAAACTGATCCTAAAATTCATATGGAAATACAAGGGACTCAGAATAGCCAAAGCAATCTGGAAAAAGAACAAAACTAGACGACTCTTCCCTGATATAGAAACTTATACTACAGAGCTACAAGTAGTCAAGAAAATGTGGCATTGGTATAAGGACAAATATAAATCAGTGATATATAATGGAGAACCCAGAGATAAGCCGTTATATTTTCAGCCAATTGATTTTTGACAAATTCCAAGATAATGCTGAAACAACTGGACATCCACACTCAAAAGAAGTTGAACCCTCATCTCACACCACATAAAAGTTAGATGGATCAAAGACTTAAATATGAGAGCTGAAATTATAAAACTTTTAGGAAAAAAATATAGGTGTAAATTTTTGTGTCCTGGAATTAGCTAGTGGTTTCTGAGATATGACACCAAAAACACAAGGAACAAAAAATAAATAAATTGGATTTCATTAAAATAAAAACCTATTGTGCTTCAAAAGTCACCGTCGATAAAGTGAAAGCCAGCCCACAGAATGGGAGAGAATATTTCCAAATCATATAAATGATAAGGAACTTTTATCTAAAGTGTATAAAGAGCTCTTAACAACCAACTCAATAATAAAAAGATAACCCAATTTTTTTTTAAATGGACATAGATATTTCTCCAAGGAAGATATACAAATGGCCACTAAGCACATGAAAAGATGCTCAACATCAGGCATCAGGGAAGTGCAAATGAAAACTACAATGGACTATCCCTATGTTTATTTCAGCATTAGTTACAATAGCCGAATTACGGAAGCAGCCCAAGGGTCCATCGGCTGATGAATGGACAGAGAAGATGTGGTATAGATATACATTGGAATATTATTTAGTCATATAAAGGATAAAATCTTGCCATTTGCAAAGACATGGATAGAGCTAGAGAGTACAATGCTAAGTGAAATAAGTCCTATGATTTCACTCATATTTGGAATTTAAGAAACAAACAGAGGGGAAAAAAGGTGAGAGAGAGATAAGCCAAGAAACAGACTCTTAATCGTAGAGAACAAATAAGTAAATACCATAGTTGAAGAGACATCTAAAGAAAATAATAATAAAATTGCAATGGGATACCACTTTATACCCCCTAGGATGATTGTAATAATAATAAATAAAACAATTTCACATATTGAGGATGTAGAGAAATTGTATCCGTCAGACACTGCTGTTGGGAATGAAAAATGGCATAGCCACTTTGGAAAATAGCCTGTCATAACCTCATAAGGTTAAACACAGTCACTATATGATGCAACAGTTTGAATCCTGGATATATACCCACGAGAACTGAAAACTGGTTCACACAAAATCTCATACACTAATGTTCCCAGCAGCATCATTCCTAATAGCCAGGAAGTAGAAACAACTCAAACGTCCTTCAACTGATGAGTAGATAAGAAAAAAATTGGTATATTCGTGAAACACAATGTGATTCAGCAATAAAAAAGGTATAAAAAGTGCACATAATTACAAGGTGGGTGAACCTTGAAAACCTCACCTAAGTGAAGGAAACCAGTCACAAATACCACATCCCTTATGATCTCTTCCTATGAAATGCCCAGAGCAGGCAAATGCGTAGAGACAGAAAGTAGATAAGGGATTGCGTGGGGGTCAGGGAGTAGGGAGATTGGGGCGTGATAGCTAAAGGGTGTAGGGTTTCTTTTTCGGATGATGGAAATGTTCTAGAGTTAACTGTGGAGAAGGTTGCAGAACTCTATAGTAAAAATCGCATTGAACACTTGAAATGGGTGAATTGCATAGTATGTGAATTACATCTCAATAAAGCTGTTTAAAAAAAAGAGGGGTGCCTGGCTGGCTCATTCAGAAGAGTGCGCGACTCTTGATCTTGGGGTTGTGGGTTTGAGCCCCACTTTAGGTGTAAAGATTACTTTTAAAAAATAAATGTAAAAAAAACCGGGTAGGCTTTTGAGGTATGCCATGTTCTTTCATGGCTTTCCTTTACCACCAGGTCCTGTTTTGAGCTTTATTGTGCTGTCCTTTCTAGAACTAAGCCTGTCTGCTGGAAGCCTGCAGCTGGAACACAGGAGAGATGTGGAGCACAAAAGGAGGGAGTTCACCTCTTGTGGGAACAGGAAGCTCTACTTCGACACCCATGCCTTAGTGTGTTTACTCGAAGAAAATGGTAATCCTTTTGTGCCAAGCTCAATGCCACAGAAAAAAAAACGCTGTAAAATATGACTTCTCATGATCTTATCTAATTTCTCATATTATTCTTTGACTTGTAAGTCTACAGGTAATCTTTTGGTCACTCTGTTTTTTAAGTTCTTATTTTTTGCTTAAGGACATTTTCGCTTCATTGGTACAGTTGAGACTTTTCCCACCCATTTTTTCTCTGTCTGAGAGAAGTGTATTTAAAAAAAATTATTTTAATGTTTATTTATTTTTGAGAGAGAGAGAGAGAGTATGTGAGCAGGGGAGGGACAGAGAGAAAGGGAGACCCAGAATCCGAAGCAGGCTCCAGGCTCTGAGCTGTCAGCACAGAGCCCGACACAGGGCTCAAACTCACAAACTGCGAGATCGTGACCTGAGCCGAAGTCGGACGCTTAACTGACCGAGCCACCCAGGCGCCCCAAGAAGTGTATTTTTTATAACATCATTCTAGAAGTACAGCGTTCTAGATAAAAATTTAGACACAACTTAGCAAAAGTCAGGAATGGTTCCTGTGACAGCTGTCTGTAGCATAGAAGGGGTAGCTTTATTACTATGCATGATGTGTGCTTTGAAGACTTTTATGAAATTAAAATTTTCCTGAGCAGCAATTGCTAATAATTCTAACTTGTGGCATTTTTAAATAGTCTAATATTTTCCCTTATTGCTGTTCATTAACATGAAAGGTAGCTCTAACATATATGACATTTACTGAAAGTGCCTTCAGTACATAGGTAACATTCTCTTTTATTTATGTTTTATTATTATTTTTTAAATGTTTATTTTTGAGAGAGAGAGAGAGAGTGAGAGTGAGAGTGTAAGTGTAAGTGGAGGAGGGTCAGAGAGAGAGTGGGGACAGAGGATCTGAAGCGGGCTCCAGGCCCTGTGCTGACAGCTGTGAGCCCGACGTGGGGTTCGAACTCACAAACCATGAGATCGTGACCTGGGCCGCAGTCTGACACTTAACTAACTGAGCCACACAGGCGCCCCACATTCTCTTTTTGTCTCATCTAGACCGACACACCAATTCTCATTCTCTGTACTGTGACCCTTTACTACACTGTGTGGCTGTTTCTCCGGGCTACCCTGTGCTTCACTTGCCCAGGACACGCGATGGTGTGAGTTCTGCTGTGCTTGGGCAGGGGAGTTAGAAGTTCTGGGTTCAAGCTCTGCCCGGGGCCCCGCTGCACAGCCAGGCAGCTCTGTCATTCTTCCCAGTTTCCATCTCTTCATCTCATCGGTAGCGTCAGCACAATAAGAATTCCGAAGATCTTTTTGAGAATTAAAGGAAATACCGTGTACTTGAACGCACTTTGGAGAAACGGTCAAGCACTGTATCATAATTTTCACCACTTTGCTTCTCAGAGTTGAAACGTTAGGCCTTTCTTTCACCAAAGTGTCTTTCAGCTCAGAATTTGGAAAAGAAGAGCATAAGTGAGAAGAGGGGCATAAGAATTGTCTTGATAAGCAGAAGCCTTCCTACTTTTTCCTTTTTTGGATGGACCTCGTGTTCTTGCATTGAAAGTAACCCAACGTAAAAAGACGCGTTCAAGATAATGGGGAGGTTTCGCTCCACGCAGGTGCGTGGGGTTGGTGAGGAAGCGTCACACATTTTGCTAAGTGGCAGGGTAGCTGCAGTGGCCTCGAGATGGCCTCAGAGCTACGTCCCGCTAACAGGTGCGGTTTATTTCCCCTCCCCCCCCCATACAAGTCGATTTAGTTAGTTTTGATAAATAGAAATTGTTCATGTTTAAAGTGTCTTATTCCGATGGATGTACTTCCTGCTTTTCTTGTTTTCAAACCTTGACCCCTGAGTGTTTGCATCTCTCAAGACCGGTGTTGGGAGGAACCCACTGCAGTGTAGGGCTCGAAGCCTGTTAGAGGAGCGATATGGGTCCGCCATGCCGTAGGGTGAGGCCCAGAAGGACCCGTCCAGGAACGCCCCACCCTCTGTCCTCTTCTCCGCGGCTGTGTCTCCTGCTTGAGAGAAGTTCCGTCCGTCTTGCAGCTTCCCTGACCCGATCGTGTATTGGTCTGTCCTCCTCACAAAACATTGATTTGTACCTGGTAACCCGGCAGGTTTTTAGGCCTAACTTCTGCTTTTTCTTATCCCTTTCTCCTCCCACAGCTGGCTATAAATTATAAGGTTGTGCAGTTGATCATCAGCATAAGTTCTCCGGTTTCTCTTTCTCTTTTACTCATCGCTGCCAAACTAATTATATTTAACTGGGAACCTGTCATAAAGTTTCAAAACTTGCGAGACGCATTTTCATTTTCAAAAAATGGGGAAGGCAGAAAAGAAACAACAAAAAAACTGTCTTGAATCCCAATACCCCAGAGCTAAACAGCATTAACATTTTGGTGGGTAACCTTTTAGATGATTTTTCTAAATGTGCATGACCCACGTGTTGAAAATTTAAGGATTTCGAGTAAAGTGAAGGGAGTAGGTCTTTGGAGGTCCTTTTTTGTTTCTTTCAAGTCTTTGCCTTTGGTTTTTAAAAATTTTACTCCCATGCTTCGTCTGATCCAAATTGTATCAGTTGTAACTTTATTCAGAGTGCCTTTAATTACAATAATCAGTAGATTCTTCCGTAGTTCTTATGGCTGAAAGTGTTTAATAGAAAAAAAATTACTTTCCAGGGACTTGGTTTTAAGCATTTTTATTAGGATTTCCAATGTGAAATGTAAATTACCGTCTACAGTTATTGGAAACAGTAACACTGCTGAGTTGGATGTTTATATAATTTAATTCAGTATCATTTGCTGAGTAGCACCTGGCCCCCTCTCCACAAGTAACCCAAGAGACTTGTAGAGGAAACATAAAAGAATGATTTTGTCTTTTTAACCTCAAATAAATTAACAGCTGAATTACTAGTTATCTTTATATGGTCAGTGATTTGACGGATTTATGCAGGTTATAAAACAGTTGAACTTTCCTACTTAGGTAAATTATTCTTTACTAACATGTACATTTTAAAATTCGGGAAGACATGTCATTCTAGAAAATGTGGACCACACAGAGAAAAAGAAAAATTACCTAGGGTCTTTGTTGAATTACAAAAGCAGTAAACTGCATCTGTAATTTTGAGTCTTGCTTTCCTTCCCTTGACCCCACACTTCAGGCTTCCTCTTTGTCATGAGACATTCTCTGGAAACATGATTTTTGACAGCTGGGTGGGATGTTAGAGGACACCAGCCCAACCCTTTATCTTACTTGGGGAAATAGACTCCGATGTGTCATGCTTGTCCAGAGTGACAGACACATCACAGACTCTGGTCTCTTCACCTCCTGCCACACTGGGCTTTCTGAATTCACTTTCTCCCTTTCTTTGCATTGTCTCCCTTTCTGTGAAGGGTTTTTTTCTGGGTTTTATTTTGTTTTGTGACGAACGGAGTCTCCAGAGTGTGACTGTCTGTGTGTGTTCGCTTAGGGTTTACCACCCAGCAAGCAGAAATCACTGTCTCTGCCTTGGTCAAGATCACCGATGCCAATATGGATATCGTCTACAAGGATATGGTCACCAAGATGCAGCAGGTTAGTTGGGGCACTGTAGCAATTTTAAAGTCTGAAGCTGGGATGTTATTTGTGATATATATTTTTGGATAATATTCTATTGAAAAGCATATGGTACTTTTTTTTTAATTTCTTTTTTTAATGTTTATTATTTTGAGAGAGAGAGACAGAGCACGAGCAGGGGAAGGGCAGAGAGAGAGGGAGACACAGAATCGGAAGCAGGCTCCAGGCTTCGAGCCGTCAGCACAGAGCCCGATGCGGGGCTCGAACTCACGAACCGTGAGATCGTGACCCGAGCCGAAGTCAGTCACCCAACCCACTGAGCCACCCAGGCACCTCTGAAAAGCATATGGTACTTTTAACCAGTAGTTGAGAGGCGAATGATTCCAGTGGCATAAAAGATATTTATTTGAAGCTCTTTCGTCCACTGTTGTAGAATCGTGCTGGAAAACTCACTATGCTTGAAAACAGACTGTTGCAGTCCACCAGCCATACGCAACAAATGGCGATCTGGCCAGCACTGTGGCGGCGTGTTCGTGAGCCGCTGGCCCTCAGACTGCCACCCTTCTAACCGTGGCACGCTTGATGATGATACTGGACTTGGTCTTTACCGTTTTCCTTTCCCCATTAACAGAGCATGGCCTCGCTGCGCTACTTTTCTCACGTCCGCGTTCTTCCGGTTTCTCACAAAGATGATACCAGGTAGGAGGCGGACGTCCTAGGCCCGCCCAGGTTATTGATGTGTTTTGTTTCTCTCTTCCTAGGAGATCACTGTTCAGCAAATCATGTCTCAGATTGCTAATGTGAAAAAAGATATGGTTATTTTGGAGAAGAGTGAATTTTCAGCCCTCAGAGCAGAAAATGAGGTAACACTGAAGAGCCCCTCATCCTTACAAAATAGTATCGAGACGTTGAGACCCAACACGCAGAGACAAAGTGCACGATAGACGTGTCTTCACCAGGTGCCCGCTACCAGTCAGGTCGAGAAGTAGAATGTTACTGGGACCCCAGAAATCTGCTGACCCCCCACCCTGCTAGGAAACCACTAGCCTGGCCTGTGGCACCGTTGGCCAGTTTTGCCTTTTCCAGAACCTCATCCGGGGGAAGCATCCATTGTGGCTTGCAGCAGCAGGTTTTGCTCTTGTCCACTGTCTGTAGGGTCATGTGAATGTGCCACATTATTTTCCTGTGACGTACAGGAGATTGACCCCTGAACAACGTGGGTTGGAACTGAAGAGGTCCACTTACACAGTTCAGTGAATGTGTATCCTCTTCCTTAGGATTTTCTTTACAACATTTCCTGTTCTGGGGCACCTGGGGGGCTCAGTCTGTTCAACTTCCGACTTCAGCTCAGGTCATGATCTCACGGCTTGTGAGTGTGAGCCCCATGTCGGGCTCTGTGCTGACGGCTCAGAGCCTGGAGCCTGCTTCAGATTCTGTGTCTCCCTCTCTCTCTGCCCCTCCCCCTGCTCACACTGTTTCTCCCTCTCTCTCTCTCTTTCTCTCTTTCTCTCTCTCTCAAAAATAAACATTAAAAGATTTTTAATAACATTACCTTTTCAGTGGCTTACTTTATTGTAAGAAGATAGTATACAATACATATAACATGCAAAATATGTGTCATGTTATTGGTAAGGCTTCCAGTCAACAGTAGGCTATTAGTTAAGTTTTGGGGGAGTCAGAAGTTATATGCAGATTTTTAACTGTGTGTGGGTCAGCGCCCCTAACACCTGCGTTGTTCAAGGGTCAAGTGCATATTAAAATTGTTTCCAAATTTGGGTTCTCTTGACCAAGTGGTGCTGTTAAGAATCCCGTGGTTTGTAAAGTGCGGCCCGTGCTGTGTTTGCATCCTTCCTTTTGTTTTCAGTCCTCGTTAGAGTTCCGTAGAGGAGTCCATTTATTACCGGTTCATCCTAGTCTTGTAAGAAGCCTTCTAGCAAAAGATTCCTTCTTTTGCTAGAAAATGGTAAAGTTTGAAACTCTCACACTTGTCCTTGAAATCAGCTTGTTTGAAGGCAGAATTCGTTCAAAGTTGAAGGAGGTATTAAAGAAAGCAGGGCCTCTGGAGGCAGACGTGTATGTTGAAAACAATTGCATTATTGATTTTATGTAACTTTCGAAATGAATTAAAACTGATCTCAAGATAGGCACACGCATGGTCTCACCCTCCTGGCCTGACAGATTTCTGCTGCGGGGGCTGTGCGGGTCACATTTCATTCTGAATGCGGCGAGGTTCGTGTTCAATGAGAAAAGAATCAGGAAAACTCATGCACATACTTGTCCTGATGTGTGTATTACCAAGTTTTGTGTATTTTTTTTCTAACCTTCTAAACGTACCCTTGACTTTTTTTTTTTAATGTGTTTTTAGAAAATAAACCTCGAACTACATCGGTTAAAACAACAAGTAATGGTAAGATCCTTGCTCCTGCTTGCTTGTTTGTGCTTACATAAACGTAGTAATAAATATAATGTCAGAAGCCCTTTAATTCTATGTTAATTATTTGTGTAATATGTCTCAGAAGTACACATTGGAAGATTTAGCTAAGAACATAGTCACGGAATAAGTTAGCGATGTCTGTAACCAAATTCGTTAAGAAAATTGTGTTCTAGGATGAATCGGATGAATTAAGTCATTTTTAGGTTAAAAAATTCTTAGGTAGCCACTTGGAACCTCTAGATTCTCTTAGACTGGCCTTGGAGAATTACCTGTGGTTTTAAATGCTTACTGTGCCAGCTGTTTGATTTTTTTTCTTTTTTAAGTGGAAAGGACATGGATGTTAAGGAAGAAAAGGTTCTGGTGAGTGTCAGAAAGAAGGCTTTATTTAAACCAGAATTTAGTATTTTCCTTCTTTGAGCCCAACTCTGCTTTCCAGAGTGGTCCGGGGAATGACTTTTGCCACGAATTCTGTAGAGATTACACTGGGAATCTTGAGGTTAAAGGCGACAGTAACCCCCCCGGACTGACTTGAGCATAAAAGGGGATTGTTTGTGTATACGACTGGGGACTCCCAAGACAGGGCTGAGTGCAGCCATGGCTTGGCCAGGGACGGTCCTCCTGTCTCCGTATCTCTGAGAGCCCCTGGCCCCGCCCCGTGCCTCAGCCGTTGGCTCAGGAGAGAACCAGCAGGGTCACCATTCTAGGCTTCGCACCCCAAGGTTCCCCTTTCTCACTGTGGACTTCTTTCTTTCTTTCTTTGCCCTCCTCCTAGGATGAAGTGGTCAAGGTCCGGACAGATACCAAACTAGAGTTCAATCTAGAAAAGAGCAGAGTGAAGGAACTGGTATGTCCTTTCTTTAAAAACCGAGTGCGAATTCATTTCTCCGCAGGATGCGTACTTGGTCAGGTCTGAGCTTATTTACAGCTCAGCAGTGGTGGCACACACTTACCCAGGTATTGTTGGTAGGCAGTTTTCGCTTTAATTCTGTTTTTGGCTTACAGCTTAAATTTGATGCTTTCCAAAATGGCATTAAAATGCAAATTTTGGAGGGATGCCTGGCTAGCTCAGTCCGTAGAGCCTGTGACTCTTGATCTCAGGGACACGAGTCCAGGCCCCACATTGTGTGTAGAGATTACTCAAAATCTTTAAAAAATCTTAAAAAAAAATTTTTTTTTAATTAAAATCTTGGTCAAATCAAGTTTGAATCTTATTTCAGAGAGACTAAATTATGTGTTACTTGGATGTTACCAAAGAAACCAAACTCAATCTCGCTCTATTTAATCTGACTTAAACCTCCACGGGTCCTGATTTCTCAAAAGTTAAGTTGATGATCTGTCTTGAATATTAAATTATTAATATCAAATTCTACACTGAAATTCAGGATTAAAAAAATATTTCCATGTAAGCTTTTTTTTTTTAAGTTTATTTATTTTTGAGAGAGACAGAGAGGGAGATGCAGAATCCAAAGCATAGTCTTTTTTTTTTAATAAAGACATCTTAATGACTTTATTGCATTGTTTTGAAATGCAAACTCTAAATGATTCTTTAAGTTACATTAAATTGAAACTTTTAATTAGGAAAAGTAGTTGTATACATTTGTTACAAAAAAGATACTAGAGTAAGTAAGCCGACTAGCACTCATACAGCAATTTGTGGGATCACATACGGGGACCCAAGAAAACTGGAAATACAGTTCTGCTGCCCTTGCTTTTTTCAAACACGATGCAGATAAGTACTTTTCCCCCCCTCAGAACTTTCACAGTAATACTTTTTGAAAAGTTTATTATATTGTTATAATCGACATATACAGCATTATATTCATTTCAGGCATACAACATAATGATTTCATATTTGTATACATTGCAAAACCATCACCACTGTGAATCTAGTCACCATCTCTCACCATACATTGTTACAAAATTTTTTTCTTGCCATGAGAACTTTTACGATCTGTTCTCTTAGCGACTTTGAAATATACAATATAGTACAATTACCTGTAGTCACCATGCCTTACGTTACATCCCAGGACTTACAGTGTTTACGACTGTAAGTCTGTACCTTTTGACCCATTTCACCCACCCTGCAGCTCCCACCTGTGGCAGCCACTAATCTGGTCTCTGTATCTGTTAGCTCAGGTTTTGAGGGGTTTCTTTTTGGTTTGGGGGCAGTTTTTTAGATTCCACATGTAAGAGAGATCATACGGTATTTGTCTTTCTCTTATTTAATCACCCGAGGTCCATCCATGTTGTTCCCAATGGCAGGATTTCCTTCTTTTTATGGCTGAGTAATATTTCATACACACACATATATACGTACACACACACACCACATTTTCTTTTTTTCTTTTTTTTGACATTTATTTTTGAGAGAGAGAGATTGCACAGGTGGGGGAGAAGCAGAGAGAAAAAGAAGAAGACAGAATCTGAAGCAGGCTCCAGGCTCCAAGCTGTCAACACAGAGCCTGACGTGGGGCTTGAACCCGCGAACTGTGAGATTATGACCTGAGCCAAAGTCAGATGTTCAACCAACTGAGCCACCCAGGCGCCCCATATACACATTTTCTTCATTCACCCATCAGCGGACACTTACCTCTTCCACGTCTCAGTGATTGTACATAATGCTTCAGTGAATATGTTCTAATAAAGATACATGTTGAGTTGCCTCTGGCGATTTTTAAGCCATCCATCTTCTTCAGGCTTTATTTCAATTTGATAGCAGTAGTTAGATAGCGTCTTTATTCTTAGGATAATGAGAAATACGGGGTGCAAAGCATCTTTCACAAACGGAACTGGATACACCTGTAGAAACTGAGTATGCACATTTGTCCATTGACTTCGTGTTTTTCACAGTCTGTAACCAAAATGTGCTGCGATGATAAATGAAGCCAGTACTGAAATGCAAATAGGTACTTAACTTTATTTTAGAACTGTGTCTGGATTTCAGGAGTTGAGCCGAGCCTTGTTGTCCAAAGTAATTATTAGGCCCATGTCACCTGTCTTTCTTGTCTTAAAAAACACGTCTCAACCATGAAGATTAAATCACCTCCTCCCGCTAAAATAGTTGACAATCATTAGCATACAATTAGTCTCTAGAAGAAGAGAAACTCTTTTAATTACATTTGTCCCTATGGGTTATGTACCTAGCAGAAAATCTGAATGCACTTGATTTAGCCCATAGCTAACCAGGTGGGGAAGAAATACATCTAGGAGATGGGAAGGTATGGGATTGATAAACATGGGCTAAAGCCAGTGAATTTATGTGATTTATTAGCCCAGCTGAGAAATGGTTCTCAGTAATCCTTAACATAGAAGACTCTGAAATGCAGGACAACCGTATATACTGTTTCACAGCTGGCGTGGATTCAGTGTGCGTTGGGGAAGATGAGTTATTTGACCCTCCCTTTCCTCGTTTAATAAAGTTATCATTCTGGGCTGCCTGGCTGACTCAGTAGAGCATGCGACCCTTAATCTCAAGGTCTTGAGTTTAAGCCCCACATTGGGCGTGGAGCCTACTTAAAAAATAATAGTAATAAAATTAAAGTTATAATGCTGATTCAAAGATATAACTGGTGGCACTTCCAGCCAGTTTCAAAAGCAGTACAGCCTATAAACTGCTTTGGGGTGCAGGAAGATGGAATCCCATAGAAGTTATTCTAAAATCCATGGCCATGTCAAGATTTAGGCTTTTCTTTTCTGTTTAGTCAAGACTGACTTAGGGAAGACTGGAGCCCAAGGTTTGCAGAAAGATCCAGTCCACCCTGCCCTCTTGTGGTGATTTGATGCATAGCTCTTTCCTTTTCTGAAACCTTGACATACAAAGAGGCGATGAGCAGTCTTTGGTCCTAGGCTATTCCTTGATTTGGGGTTTTGGGTTTTGTTGGTTTTGTTTTGTTTTGTTTTGTTTTGTCTTCTTTTTCTTTTCTTTATCTTTTTTTTTTTTCATTTCTGGGCATCACTGGTTTTATACTCTATCCGTGTGGTATTGCCAGGGGAACATTTTATAGCTAGAACGTTTCTAGATACTAGAGCATTGATTTTCTCTCCTATAACAATGTTAATTTAGTGACGAATTAAAAGCTAATTTTTCACTTAAATTATAGGTTTTCATTAACTCAGTTAAATCCTAATGCCCATTGCTAAGGTGGTATGTCTGAATTTGGTCTCAATGACAACAAAATTGCACTAAATCTTTGCATAAGCATTAATAGCCAAAGGCAAGATACCATTTTGATTCTGGGTAGTGCTAGTCTGTTCCTTTATTAACACTGGATTGTGACAACACCCAAGTGGGTTGTTGTTGTGTAATTAAAACCAACATGTGATGGTTTGTGCATTTCTTGTATCGATGTACTTAAATTGTATCTTTAGGCAACATGTGCGTCACAGAATAATATTCTTTGAAACTACTTTTCCCCCAACTTTATAAAACTCCTATCTTTGTCTAAGCCTCAGCTAGTGACCAATTTTGTAATTGTGAAGGGATAGCTCCCAAACTACATCCTTCCCCACTTTTTTCAACCCTCTCACAACCAAAAGGCATCTGACTCAGCAGCCATTCAGATTGGTCCCCTGGTGGGAGGGGCCTAATGACATCACAGCGAAGCGAGCACAGGAGCAGGGGAGAGAGGTAGGGGGTGACAGGGTGATGAAAGGAATGCAGATACTGGAGCAGTGAGTGGCTAGAAATCAGAAAGTTGAGCAAACGCATCTACAGGAGAGGGGCTAGCAGCAGAGGTGATCTCTAGTGTTCTGTGTTCTTGGAAGTACGGAGAATGCAGAAGGAGGAAAGGGAGAAAGGAATAAATCAGAATCTGACCTGGGTTACATGTTTGTTTCAGTATTCGTTGAATGAAAGGAAGCTGCTGGAAATGAGGACAGAAATGGTGGCATTGGTAAGACATGAGACTGACTTTCCTTGATGGTTGTGTCCACCTTTGCTTCATCCCACGCATGGTTACTGTCATTCGTGATGTGTCATAGGGAGGATGCACGCGGGCTCAGCGTCCTAGGGGTTTTCTTTTCAGTACACATGAAATCACCACCTGAACCGCTTCTAAGTGAACAGTTCGATGGCATTAGGTACATCCACATCATGACACAACCATCACTGCCGTCCATCTGCAGAACTCTTGACCACCTGTAGAACTGAAACCACCTGCTACACGCTAGGTCGCCATTCCCTTGTCCCCTGTTCCACTCTCTGTCTCTATGGGTTTGACTACTCTGGGGACCTCATGGAAGTGGAGTCATACGGTGTTTGTCCTTTTGTGACTGGCTGGCTGATTTCACTCAGCACAATGCCCTTAAGTTCATCCGTGTTGCAGCACGTGTCAGAATTGCCCTCCTTTGTAAGGCTGAATAATATCCCATTATATGGACGTGCCACATTTGGATTATCCGGTCAGTGGACACTTGGGTTGCTGCCGTCTTTTGGCCGTCGTGAATAATGCCGCTATGAACGTGGTTGGACACGTACCTGTTGGAGTCCCTGCTTTCAGTTTTTGGGGTATGCACCCAGAAGTGTGGAGCATCCTGGGGATTTTTTTTTTTTTTTTTGCAGTTAATAGAACATTTGGTTATCTTAATGAAAGTTTAAATCTCAGTGACTGAAGAATAAGGAATGGAGATTTTTTATTTTTTATTTTGTTTTTGAACTTAGGGCATGCATTACTTTTTTTCCCTCCTATGTTACTTGGGACCTCTGAAACCCACAAGACACTTCCATCAGAGAATAGAATATTCCTCCAGAATATTTTCTACTCATCCAGGCATTTATTTCCTTACTCATTCCCTGAATTGTTAGCCATAAGGAACTACAAGTGATCCTTGAACGATAGGGAGATTAGGGACCCTCCCATGCATCAGAACTCTGCATATAACTTGTGACTCCCCGAGCACTTCACCACCAATAGCCTCCTGTTGACCGGAAGCCTTCCCAGTAACATCAGTAGTCAGTACGTATTCTGTGTGTTGTATGTATTGTATACTGTATTCTTACAATAAAGTAATAGGAATATTAAAGGCCCTGATCAGTGCACATAGTGTGAAGATAGAATAACAGAGACCAAAGCCCAGGTCTCCTCAATCTTACCCCAGCTTTCTCTCCGACTGCACCCTGCTGGGGAGGGTCCCTAGGAGGGAGCCATGGGGACAGAGGTATCCCAGCTGGTTTAATGCTGTGACTCTCTCTGTTTTAAAAGCATGCCCAGCAAGATCGGGCTGTCACCCAGACCGACAGGAAGATAGACACTGAGGTCGCTGGCCTCAAAACCATGCTGGAGTCGCACAAGCTTGATAACATTAAATATTTAGCAGGTAAGCTATTTTGTGTCGAAGTCGTTCAGAACAGCTGAAAATACATAGAATTTAGAAAATAAGTCAAAGATGTGCACTTTGTTGATTCTAACACATTTCTTTTCACATTTTAACGTCTCTGAAATTAGAAGGCACCTTACAATTTCTAATAGATGGATCATCATACCGTAATTCGCCTTTTTTTCCCCTTAGTAGCATAGCGACGTGCTTTACGATGGTCAGAATCTTAAGTTTTGTAAGTTACTCTCATTGAACAGTCGTTACTTACTTGAAAACTTTTTTAGTGAAATTCAAGATAGAACATTTTATGGATGGGGTAAAAGGCTTTTGAACTGTGATCTCTCTGCTTCAGTTGGTCCCACTCCCTGTGAGGAGCTGTTTTGCTTTTGTAATTTTTGAGCCCGAAGAGGAAATCAAGACTCACGTGTGAATATAATTAGCCATCCGTTGCAACTCCTATTTAACATTTTGGATTAATCAGTATTTCAAGTTTCTAGAGCATTTAGAAGTGGAATTTTGTTCATGAAGGTTTAAAGGGTGTGTCCCTGTAATATACATGTATTTTGTGACCACAGAATTTCTGTGATTCTCAGCTTTCATTAAAAAGTTTTGTTGAATACTGGATAATTTGTACTTTGAAGACGATGATTTGAAGGAGTGGAGGGTTTTTTTTTGTTTTTTGTTTAACGTTTTTATATTTATTTTTTTGAGAGCGTGCAAGGAGGGGAGAGGCAGAGAAAGGGGGGGGGGGGGGCACAGAGGAGCCAAAGCAGGGTCCACACTGACAGGAGCGATCCCAATATGGGGCTCAAACTCACGAACCATGAGATCCTGACCCGAGCCAAAGGCAGACACTCAAGTGCCTGAGCCACCCTGGTGCCCCAAGTAGTGGAGTGTTGTCGTGAGCAGGTGTCTCGTGGAATGTGGCACATTAGCAGACGATCTGAGTTTCTTGCGTTTGTTCATTGTTTTGCTTGGTGGGTAGGTGGATAAACAGTTGTGTTTTCTTAATGAAAAGTTGTTCCTTAAGTAACTGTTAACTAATACTATGCTCGATTTTTTTTTTTTTCTTACAGGGTCTGTATTTACGTGCCTAACAGTAGCTCTGGGATTTTATCGCCTGTGGATGTAATAAAGTGTCTGTTTAAAGAAATCCTTATCGTTCTGCCTTAAGAAACCCAGATTGCTGTCCTTCCCCACCCCCTCCCCCATTTCCAGATTTTAACCCTGGTTTCGGTTTAACATGTATTATTTATTTTATGCAGAGTATGGACATATGACCAAGGAAAGGAGTCAAGAATTTCATAATTGTTCCTTTCGTCTTTTCTGTCTAGTTGGCTTTGTAACGCTGAGCAGTGGTGGACAAAGCGTGGGAGACCCCGCTCAGCTGGACCAGTGAACTTGGTCTAACCTGTGGGACATATCGACAGTAAATATTTGCATAATTCTCCACAATTTTAAATCTTTTGTCAGAGGACGTGGGGGTCTCAGCGTCTTCACTAAGTGCTGAAGAATCACCGAAACTGAACCAAGAGCACCAAATCCTCTTTACCTGAGGACCCGGTCCTTCCCATCAGCCAGTCCCCACATTAGGGTAACTGTGTTTCAGGCCCAGTTGTTTGGGGTGTTAATGATGCCCCTCTCCTGTCCACCCAAAGCAGATTTTTTTCCTCTTCCTTTCCATTGTCTTTGTTATTGTCATGGTTATTTTTTACGTGCCTTCCAGCTAGAAAATCTTGCTGCCTAACGAAGTTTTGTAATGGTACTGGGGACTCTCTTTTACCTCCCAGAGTGCTAGGTTTCTCTCCCACCCTCTCACTTAAGTCTCCGTGATGTGAGAACCGTAAGGTAACTCCCATTTGTGGCATTGCCTACCTAGAAAACGCGCTAATTCTCGGCATGGAAGTCTAGTTTGTGCAACACGGTCTCCTTCCTTCTGGTCTTCATCTGCTTTGCATGCAAGAGAACCACTCAGTTTTCCTTCCGCAGCAGTATCTAGATCTTTGGATAGCGGATGCACTTTTTACACAAGTCTTTCTTTAATGAATATGCTTGGAAGTTAGAGAACCGTCGTGCCGGCTCATCGTCCAAACCTGGGTCTATGCGTTTGGTTGTTCAAGACTTTCTTATACCTACCTTACCTCTGGTTTTTAAAACAAATAAATGCCTAGATACCGACAGGGTCCTTTTAGAGAAGCACGTTCTCATGTTATTTGAATGACTGATGTGGGAGAGGAGAAGCATTTTTAAAAGGAGGACACGGAGACCATGTTTTCCATCTCTCTCCACACGCGTGTGCACACGACCTGGTACGGTGGAGAAGACAAGTGTCGCTCAAACGGGTGGAATAAATCACCCACCGTCACTGTTGGCAGACAAATTACCTTTGTCCTTTGGATGTCATTTTGAAACTTCCGGAAGTGTAAATCATTGTCTTTTTTCAAAACATAGGTTTAGCACAGAGATTCTGAACTCCAAATAAGCATGAAAATCAAGTACTTTGGCATTGGTGGTATCAGTTTCAAAGTGAATGTAATGTAATCGTTTTCAACTTGATCCAGAATTCTCTCAACTGCTCCATAAACTACTGTGGCAGTTTGTTCTTCCCCTTTCAGAGACGGAGCCCCAGAAAATACTGCACATTTAGCAATCGCCTTAATTATTAAAGATTTAAGTAAATGGCATCCCATTAAGACCACGTTTGCCACTACTTAATGTAGATACAACTTTCATTAATAAGAACTTGGAGAGAGGGCCTGGAGCGCAGACACTCCTCCAAAATTAAAAGAATCCCCAAGAGGCACAAGCACTGTAGGCAATTACGTTTCAGAGCAAACAGTAACTCGTGTAGGTTAAAAACAAGTGAGGTGACCTTACTTCCCGGTAAAATATGTTTGTAAGTGACATTCAGTGGGGTGGCACTCTTTCATCTGCCAGAAAGTACTCCAAGTGCCATCCCCACTGTTTGCAGTAGTGGGCTGCGTCAGGCCCTGGATCCGGGGCCTTGGATTTTGCTCTGCCGTCGTTTGCAGCACAGGACAGCCTCTCCATCCCCGCAACCTTGGGAACAACCAACTTCGCCTTTGGGTGGCTCAGGTTGCGTGCGTCCGTGGAGGTTACAAGGGTTCGGGACCGTGTTCTCTTTGTTTGGTCAGAGGTCTTCTATGGGAAAAGCATATGGGCCAGAAATACGAGCATGTCCTCCCCGCTGCTGGCCGGCCCAGGCTTCTGAGAGCAGCGTGACCGTTCCCTGAACTAGCCTGGCTCAGAGGGATTCAGATCACTTGGGGATAGGCCTTCGCCTAATTTCTAATCTCAGGAAGGGGGAGGATGCCCGGCCCAACTCGCAGGGAGCCCGTGTCCGGGCCCTGGGGAGTTAACCAGAGCTGAGAGCTGCCAACACGCCCCTGTGGGTACAGGTGCCTGAGCTACGCATGCCCAAGGCAGGGCATCGAACGGACAGGCTCCGTCTCCTTCGAGGCTGCCTCTGCATTCCTGCCTCCTCCCGCCTGCCCTGGTTTTTTGTTTTTTGTTTTTTTTTTAAAGAACCTAAACCAAATGGACTCCTTTCCTGCTCCATTAGTAAGCAAAACCTGCCTGTCTCTACGGTTCTTTCCAGGAAACAGCAGTTTGGTCTCGGGGCCGTTCTTACCCCTTCGGCCGGTTTTCCAGCTTCGTCTCTAACAGAACCAAATCCGAATGTATTCATTTTTTCCCTCAAGTACGCCAAGGACCTCAGTTGAGAAGTCAAGTTCGAGAAGAAAGGCTTGACTCAAACCAGACATCTCGCTGGAATTTGTCTCGGGAACACTCTAAAAATAAACACCCTGAGCCACAGCGAGCATGTCCCTGCCTGGGTTGGCCCCGGCTCAGCTCGTGCCCTTCCCTTTGTAGCTGCCCTTAGTGACAGGAGCCTCGCTTCTGTGTCTCTCGGCCTCCTCCCCGTCCCCGCCTCTGCCTGTGCATTAACCATGTCAGCACCGGCCCAGCATTTCTCTTCCACCCCACCATGCTCCGTTGAACCTGTCGCCGTCCTTTGCGAACGAATCTAGAACCCCCGTTAGGAAACTTCGGCCTTAACGTACGTGTATCAGATTTGCAGCTTTTCTGACACTAGAGCAAGAACGTGTTAAGCGGAAGCTATTCCTTCTGTATTCTCTGTGTTTGGGAATGTCGAGCCTTTTGTTGCGCTTCTGTTTTGAAAATACCTGTCCTGCTGAAGATTTACACTCCCGTTCCTCTGATTATAACCCAAATCATTTATTAACCTTTTCACTACTTAAGCAAACATTCAATTCCATTTTATTGTAGAGTGGGTATAATATCTTTATTGTCGAAAGTAAAATACGTGATTGTTTCTGTGTGACTACTTCTCATTCAGATTTTTCAATGAATGGAGAACTAGAGCAACCTGTGTCTGCACTGTATTTTAACCGCTACTCCCTCCAGTTGTATAGGGTAACGGTGTATTACAAGAAAATCTAATACCCCCAAGATTGGGTTTGTATAGACGACAACCTGGAAAGTGCTTATTTGATTTACAAAATAAATTTTTTTATTATTCAAAAGAATCAGCATGCTTGTGTAAAACCCTTTACTTGTTTGAGGGGAAATGAGGTTTTCAAGCTCAAGTTTGAGAAGTATGAGTGTTAGGAATCCAAATCAGGCTAGCCTGAGCAAGAAGGAATCTGCCCTTTTAGCTCACAGGATCCAAGCTCAGGAGGGGCAAGACTCCAACGCCATCAGACCTCCTCTCTGCACCTCTTGCCTCCCCTTTCTCTCCAGGTGGGCAAAACTCTCTCAGACCAGCTTCCTGGTGAAGAACCGGAAAGGCCCAGCACACGCCCCGAGGCTTGGTGATTGGGGAGCTCATTCCGCTGGGACAAAGCCTGGAAGAACGTATCCAAAGCCTGCGGCCAAGGTGGCAGCCGAGCAGGAGGGTGCAGGGAGGGGTGCTGTGGTTCCTCGGGGCAGCTCCCTGCCTGGAGACCCGCTGGACAAGCGTCCCAGCTCTGGAAGAGGGAGCTCTTCGCGAGTCACCGTGCAGGCGACCTTCAGCGTAACCGTGTCTGCATGCGAGGAAAGCAGACACCTTGGGAAAGCGGACCAGTGAAATAGCTGAGAAATTAATGTTAGGTACCTTTCATGGTCTCCAACCCGAAATCTACCAACGGTAGAGAGTCAAATAAACTGGACTTGAGGAGGAGCCTTAAAGTTGCTAAAGAGCCTCCAATGATTTGCAGACTCGGCCTCCGTGTTTACAGAGCGGGTGGGGGGCGTCCATCCACCTGGTCCTGCTCTCACATGCACGCGGTGCGGCAAAACGAAAGCCTTGGCTTTGCCTCCGGCCTTTGATGTCCTCCAAAATAAGAACGTTGCCTCGAAGGATGGCATTTTCCAGAAACAGCTTTCTTTCTGGAATCGAAGACTCCGCCTTTCCCCAGCCGAGCTCTGCCACGCATCGTACAGCCAGTGGCGTCTACCTTAATTCCGCAGCTTCCACGCGAGGGTCACAGACTGCGGGAGGCTGGGGAGCTTTCGCGGGGGCCGCCACCACCCACAAGGATGTGGGCATCTGCACCTTAACGTCAACAGCTTTGGGTCGCCTCTTACTTACATGTTACAAGTACGCGCACAACTATTTCTAGGCCAGCACTCTCAGGAGGAAGGAGTTGAGGCTGGGTTGGGTTTTTTTTTTAATGTTTATTCATTTTTGAGAGACAGAGACAGAGCATGAGTGGGGAGGGGGCAGAGAGAGGGAGACACAATCCGAAGCAGGCTCCAGGCTCCGAGCTGTCAGCACAGAGCCCGACACGGGGCTCAAACTCACCGCAAGATCATGACCTGACCGGAAGTCAGACGCTCAACCGACTGAGCCACCCAGTTGCCCCGAGGCCTGGGTACTTTATAAGGTCCTAATTTATATTTTTCTCTCCGTTTCATCCTCCCCGTCCCCTATCAGTTCATGATTTGGAAGCTTAAGATCGGCCCAGGGAGCTGCACTCCCAGTTGTAGCTCGGGCACTTAACTGTCTCTGGAAGATATTACGGTTCTTCCATGGCCACTTGAGATCCCACGACGTCCGTCCTCCCAGGAGAGAAGAAACGGCTGCTGAGTGGCACCGTGTCCCTTACTGCACGAAAGCCAGCGTCTGTGCCTAACACAGAAGCATTTTTTTATTATTTCTTTTTTTATAGAAATATAAAAAATATAGTTTGTGGTGTGTGAGCCTCATATCATTCTGAGAGGCGGTGTCCCTGTGGTATCTGTGAAAAAGGGTGATGAGACTTCACGGAGAAAGGATGGAAACCTGCGGGACCAAGGTATTCAGCGAACCCATGAGAGCACTTACGAGTATTTTTTTTTTTTTTTTTTACGTCGTAGCGATCAGGTGCTTTCAACGGCAAGTAACATAAAACAAACAGTGGCTTATGCCAGATGACTTTTATAGCTTAATTGAGTCTAGAAATACAGGTGATCCTCAGGGTTGGGTTGGCATGTCAGTGTTGCCTTTGAGGATCCAGCTGTTCTCATCTTTGCATTCTTCCCTTCCTCTGTATGTTAGGCCTTCAGCTTCAGCCTTGGGGTTACGTGGTCACAATATGGCTGCCACAGCTCTGGGCCTCACATCCACAGGTGGCAGCATGCAGAACAAGAGAGAGAGCTCCAAAAGGGCTCTTCTCATAGGTGTCTCACCTTTTAGTCAAGGCGAAAAGTGTTTCGCCTTTGCAGCCCTTCCGGTGGGAGGCGGACAAGGAAGAAGGAAGCTGGCAGTGGTTGTCGGGTTGGCATTCACAGCGTTGGTTAAGCGTGCGAGTGACACGGCCTGCACGCTTAAAGAGGAGGAGATAATCGCTTCAAATGGACAAATTCACACGCAGACGTATTTCTCAAAGCTCTTCCCCAATCTGCAGGGTTATAGATCCTCAGCTTTGCGGTATTATTTAGCAAAGCATGGCGTAACCCAGATGCCGCTCCCTTCCCCTTAAAAAGAGCAGGGTAGGGGGGCCTGGGTGGCTCAGTCAGTTGAGCGTCAGACTTTTGATTTCGGCTCGGGTCATGACCCCTGGGTCATGGGATCAAGCCCCACATCAGGCTCTGTGCCGAGCATGGGGCCTGCCGAAGGTTCTCTCTCTCCTCCGGCCCCTCTCCCTCACTGCTGTCTCTCTCTCTCTCTCTCAAAATTAGAGGGGCGCTTGAGTGGCTCAGTCAGTTGGACATCCAACTTCATTCAGCTCAAGGCATGGTCTTGCGGCTCACGAGTTCCAGCCCCACGTCAGGCTCGTTGCTGTCAGCACGGAACCCACGTCAGGTCCTATCTCCCTCTCTCTCTGTCCCTCCCCAGCTCCTGCTTTCTCTCTGTTTCAAAAATAAATAAAAGCATTAAAAAAAAAAAACTTTTTTTTTAAGAAAGAAAAGTCCCTTGCATGTTAAAAAAAAATTTAAATTAAAATTAGAAACAGAAAGATCAGGGTAGACTTCCAACAGGCATTGGACCCCTGGCGTCCTGAGTATTACTTTTGCCTCGGTTGCCTTACGCTGCATGGCGAAGGCATGTGTCCCCCACTCCATTTGTCCTCCTCTGTTCCCAGCTTTCTGGCTCCTTCTTTTCTGACTCCTCTAAGAATAACTCAAAACACATATACTTGATCTGCAATTCGCAGGTTTGAGGGAAACGTGTAAAAAAAATCAGTTGACACCCAGTAGAAGTCAGGGTCGGCTATGGCACGCTTGGTGGCCATCAGGCTTGTTAAGGGGGTGGTGGACCCAGAAGGCATCGCCTTCTCCGCTGAACGTGGTGTCCTCTGTGGGATGCTGCAAGTCACTGGCGTATCCAGTCCCTTCACTCGGACCCTGGACAGGTGCCCCTGCAGAAAGTCTGCTTCCGAGGTGCGAGCGCAATTAAGAAACAAGGTCAGCGTGCGTGAGAACCAAACAGCGGTTGAATGGAGCACGGCCGGTAACTTCCGAGTCTTCACCATTAATATTTACGCGAATGCCTCCCGTTGGTTATGAGCACTGCGCGTGCTAATAGACCAAAGAGTAGCAAGCCCTCAAAGGGTAAGAAAACTCGAAGGGAAAAAGTTTAAGGTTGAGAGAAGTCCATTAACTTCTTCCTGCCAATGAATAAAACCATGATTGGTTTGTTTTGTTTTAGCGGCAGAGGATCACGGTGTGGTTGCTCAACCCCCGTTTTTCTAAGCAGATAATTTCAAAACCACTAATGCGATGAGTCAGGAGCCCTGGGTTCAGCTCCCCAGCTTGCTACTTGCCATGCTCCTGGGAAAACCATCTAAGCTTGCCAAGCCACGGTTCCCACATTTCTACAGTAACAGCAGGAACAGTAACGAGAATGGGAATGATTATGGAGCATTTGTTTACCATACTCCAGGCACATTTCGAACGTCTTTGCGTGCCCGTTTAATCTTCATCACGTCCCTGTGAAGTAAGCGCTGAAATAATCTCTTTACAGATGAGGAAATCAAGGCAGAGACCGTCCAAGTAATGTGCCCACCAGCGCCCAGCTAAGACGTGGTGACTCCAGGTTCAGACCCAAGCGTTCTGACTCAAAGGAATACCTTTCCCTCGCCATCTCCCCAGAGTGCCAAGACACCAACACATACCAGGACAGGTTTATTTTTTAATGTTTTATTCTTGTTTTTAAATTTTTTAGTTTCTATTTGAGAGACGGAGAGAGAGCGACGGAGCAGCAGCAGGGGAGGGGCAGAGAGCTGGAGACAGAATCCAAAGCAGGCTCCAAGCTGCGAGCCGTCAGCACAGAGCCCGACGTGGGGCTCGAACTCACGAGCGGTCAGATCATGACCTGAGCCAAAGTCGGACGCATAACCGACTGAGCCACCCAGGTGCCCCCCAATGTCTTATTTATTTTTGAGAGAGAGCACACGTGAACGGGGGAAGGGCAGAGAGAGAAGGGGACAGAGGATCTGAAGCAGGTTCCACGCTGACAGCACAGAGCCCGATGTAGGGCTCAGACCCACGAACCGTGAGATCGTGACCTGAGCCGAAGTCGGACGCTCAACACACTGAGCCACTCAGGCACCTGAGTCAGATGAATTTATTGAGAAAGATGCGGGGTCTTAGCAAAAAACAATAATCGCTTGAACAGCTAGGGTATAGATTGTAGCAGGTACGTACATAGATCATAGCAGGAATCCAGAAACTTCAAGGAAATGAACATAAGCTGTGAAGGATTCTACTCTGCCAGCCCCTCGCATAAATCCCAGAGTGACTGTGAACGTTCCTCACTTTATTTGGGGGTTTTTGTATTAAAGGATTGGTGTTGACATGAAGGCCGCTGTCTAAGCCTTAGATTTGTTCAAAGTTTAGGCCTTAAATAATTACTATTTAGTTTAATGCCCTTTTTTTTTGGTGGATCATTAAGTAGGGTATTTCATTTTTTTTTTTAAGTTTATTTATTTTGAGAGAGATGGCGGGGTGTGGGGGGCAGAGAGACAAGGAAAGAGAGAGTCCCAAGCAGGCTTTGCACCTGCAAAACCGACCTGGGGCTCAGACTCCTAAATTGTGAGATCATGACCTGAGTCGAAATCAAGAGTCAGACGCTCAACCGCTCCTGAGCCACTCAGGAGCCCCATTTTAAGATTTTATTTTTAAGTAATCTCTACGCCCAGTGTGCAGCTCGAAACCACAGCCCCAAGATCAAGAGTCGCACGCTCCCCTGACTGAGCCAGCCAGGCACCCTGACAGTATTTCGTTCTTAATCAACCAAGTCAACCATCTATCTATAGCACTACGTGAGAAAATATATATATATTATATAAAATATATAATACATACCATATATGTGTGTGTGTGTGTGTGTGTGTGTGTGTGTGTATATATATATATATATATATATATATATATATATATTCAGCCACTTTTCAAAAGTTTTCCAGAAAGCCGGGCTACCCAAATACTGACAGGGCCCTTGGAAGCATTCGCCTCTTTTCCAAATTCTGTTTCATTTGCATAAAACCCCTCTTGCCTGCTCTCAGCTTTCCATGGAAACTATGTATCTCCTGCTCTTCTCAAAGCGGGGTCTCAGATCTCAGATCTCAGAGAGATGAGAGGGAGAAGGGGCACGCAGGAAGGGCGCACTGGCTTTTCATCCCACCTTCTTGTGGGTTAAAAAAGTTACATTAAGAATAGGGGCGCCTGGGTGGCTCCATTTGTTAAGCAAAAGGACTTCGGCTCAGGTCATGATCTCAGGGCTGGTGAGTTCCAGCCTCGCCTGGAGCTCTGTGCTGACAGCTCAGAGCCTGGAGCCTGCTTCGGATTCTGCACCCCCCCCCCCCCCCCCGCCCGCCCCTTCCCAGCTCACACTGTGTCTCTGTCTCTCTCGAAAATAAATAAACATTTTTTTAAAGTTATTTAAGCATAAAAGGTGTGCACGCACACAGACATTTCACCAGAATAAGCAAATCCATAGAGACAGAACCTAGACTGGGAGTTGCCTAAGGCTGAGGGGTGGGGGTGGGGTGGAAAGGGTGAGTGCAAAGGGTACAAGGTTTCTTTTTGGGGTGATGCAAATGTTCTAAACATGGATTATGGTGATGGCTGCACAACTCTGTGAATATAGGGAGGACACACTTTAAATCTGTAAATTGTATGTCGAACTCATTGAAACTGGTTTTTATTTTTTTAATTTTTTTTTTTAACATTTATTTATTTTTGAGACAGAGAGAGACAGAGCGTGAGCAGGGGGAGGGGCAGAGAGAGAGGGAGACACAGAATCCGAAACAGGCTCCAGGCTCCGAGCTGTCAGCACAGAGCCCGACGCAGGGCTCGAACTCACGGACAGTGAGATCATGACCTAAGCCGAAGTCGGACGCCTAACCGACCAAGCCACCCAGGCGCCCCGAAACTGGTTTTGAAAAAAAAACATGTCCGTTCTACCCCTTCAACTTCCGAATGAAGAACCAAAGCCAGAAAATTGTGCAGTCTGCCACGTGGGTCACACGGCTGGTTACTGGAGCTCCTCCCACTCTCCCCCCCCACCCCCCACCGCCACCCAGGGACCCCGCGGGGCCAAGTCCTCCTGCGGTGCCCTCCCTGTGTGCCACATGACTCCTGATCAGTCTCCCAAGAAGATGCTTTGGTTACCGATAAATCCTAAATTAGGTTTTTTATTAAGGTTCAGTGATAACTAAAACGAACTAACCTCGGGCACCCCTCTACTTCAAGTGTTTTACAAGGGCAGAGCCGCCTCCTGGTCTGCACAGGGAGAGAAACCGAGCTTGTCCGTGGTGAGTGCGTTGGTCTCCCCGGGGCCGCACAGCAGGCACCCCCAGGGAGGGGTCGGGCCTTCTGGCCTCTCATCATCCCCAGGGGCCAGCGCCGTGCCTGGGGCAGCCCAGGCGGGCGGAGGCCACCCATCCTGAGCACAGGCCTCTCTTCTAGGGAGTGAGTCAGCCTGGGGCCTGAAGGGGGCGCTACGAATGGCCGGAAGGCCCAGCGGGTTAGCCATCCAAGGAGCCTAGACCCCCGCGCTCCGCAGAAAACTCCTCCCCCGGGACCTCCGCGGTGCTCTACCCACACCCCCGACTCTGAACTCATGTGGACCTAGGTAGGCAAGTCAAGATTCCCCAGCCGTGACCCGTCTTCTCAGACTTCCGGTATCTTCTGAGACGGGACGTCCGGTTCTGCTCCTCCTGTCCCTTGTCTGTAACACAAGGAAGGGAAACTAGGAGACTCTCTTCCTCCCCAGACCACAGCCCTGAGGCTACAACACGTGAGTCCTGGGGCTCAGGGCACACAGGGCCCCAGTACCTGATGCTTGCGGAATGATAAAGGTTAGGGAAGAGGCCGCCCCCTGAAGGAGGCCTTAAAACTAAGGAGTCATTAAAACTAAGAGGGTTAGAGGCGCCTGGGTGGTTCAGTCCGTTGAGTATCCGGCTTCGGCTCCGGTCATGATCTTGCAGTTTGTGAGTTCGGGGCCACATCGGGCTCTCTGCTGTCACTGCAGAGTCAGCTTTGGATCCTCTCCGCTTCTCTCTCTCAAAATAAATAAATAAACATTTTTTAAAAAAGTAAGACGGGTTAGCAAGAAGGGGAACCAACTGTCTTTTTTTTTTTTTTAATCTTGCTCATTCTCATTCACCACCAACGTGGCCCCGAATCTCCATCATTCTTTGTGACAACTTACCTCCTCCAGGAAGCCACCTGGATCGACCCCATTCTTCTTTCTCTGTGTTCCTCGCCATTCGCGTCCTGTGTCAAGGTTGGAAGCACAGCCTCCAGAGCCAGGCTGCTTCCGTTTGAACCCCTTGACCTTGGGGAAATGACCCCAGCTCTCAGTGCCTCAGGTTCCTTATCAGTAAAATAGGCATAATAATAGTACGCAAGTCATAGGGTCATTACGAGGATTAAATCGGTTGACGGGCGTCGCCACCCAATGCCTAGAAACCGTTTTGTGAGTCGGTGCATTTTCTCATCTGCATTTCCTGCTTAGTGGACATGTGGACTTACAGTTGTTTCTAAGCGCTCCTGGAAGGACTGTCCCCTAACCGATGTCCTTTCCCAGTGATGAAACGACGCCGTGCACGCAGCGGAGTGTTCACTAAACGCTTGCTCTCTGCTTCCCGGCGCAATCTGTTGCAAACGTAGAGAACATTCGCTGGAAATTTTGTCAAGGCGGATCTGCCCGTATTTTAAACCCCGGGTAATCGTTGGAGGCAGGAATCGTCACCTTTTGTGTTCTCCCTCGGAAGTGTCCTTTGCAAGCTGCAGCCACCCTGGTACCTCGGAAGGGCCCCGAACTGGGCTTCAGGGTTACAGGTTAAAATTAGCCACCTCGCTCTCGCAGGGGGTGCCCGGAGATGCAGGGATGGGGCGGGAGTGGATGAAGCTGGCCTGCGATTGGGGACCACCGTGGAGGGGAATAGAGGCAACAACCTCCCCCCCACCCCCCGCCCCGCCCCCGCCATCAAATGTTGGCATCTCCCAAGGGGGCACAGAGCCTGGGGTTCCCCGAGATTGTAAAAATCCCAAATCCGTGTCACGGCGTATGTCTTCTCTGCGAGGTCTGCTGCTGCTACATTTGAGCTGTGTTGACAACTGGAATCTTCCAGATTGTTCCTTTTGTGATTATAAACTGTCTTTGGAGTAGCGTGATGTGGGCGGATGCAGTTTATAGAACTACTTGGACCAATCAGCCTGCTCCCCAAAGGAACGCTTGTCTTACCCTCTCCCAGCGTCTTCCTGGCAAAACAACATAGCCTGCTGATCTGTTTTGGGGGAAAGGAGAGGAGAAAGGACATCATTCAATTTAAGGACATGAGGAAATAGCCGAGCACAGACCAGACCTGAGTCGAATTGGGCAGGAATTCTCTTTTATGCGACCTCCCCCGCCGCCCTGGACCTTTCCCCCATTCCATGGTATCTCTTCTTCTGTGAGACGCCCACTGCCTTCGTGTATTCTCAGTGCCCCAACCCACCAAAAATAAACCCAGAAACCTCTCCCCTCGGGAAGAGAGCAAATCTCAGCCCTTCGTTATGAGGGTGGGCTTTGACAGCACAGAGACCTGGGTTCAAACCCCAGCCTTTTCTGCTTCCTAGGGGTCTGAGCTCCTGCAAATCAGCCTGCCTGTCCCACATAAACCACAGATCATAACACTCACGGTGCTTTTAGCCACAAGTAGCCAGAAAGCCAACTCAAATGGGTTTAACCAGTGAGGAAATCGATTGACCCCCCATCCCACCCTGATAATGGAAAGTTCAAAGGTGCAACAGGCTGGCTGAACCCCGCTATCAGGGACCCAAGGTTCTGCTCCTCTGCGTTCCATCCTCGGGATCAGCCGCATCTTAAACCTGGCTCCCTTCACAGAGTGGCAGCCAGGGCAGAGGAAACCACCCCCGTGACCACGGGCTAATGACTGGCAGGGAGGGAATGCTGTGCACTGAGTGCCTCAGGCCTGGCTCCGTAAACCAGTTACTAGCAAGGCATGGACAGGATTACCATGGTTGGTGTGCAGTGGTTGTCAAACTTGAGCGTACATCGGGGTGGCGGGAAGGACTTACAAAAGCACAGATAACCGGGCCTCAGTGTCAGCGTTTCTGATTCTGTAGGTCAAGAGAAGAGCCTGAGACTTTGCCTTTCTAACAAGTTCTGGGGTGCCACGGAAGCCTCCAGATCACGCTCTGAAAACCACTAACGTAGTCAGAGCAGCGGGACCCCTAGACTCGGGCCAAATGCCCCAGATCGCACGGTAAGGAAGGGGTGACATGGACGTTGGAGAATTAGCTGTGCTACTCAGGATCTTGGAGAGTCAGTGTTTCAGTCATCTGTCGCTGAATAACAGACATCCCAAAACTTAGCAGCGTAAAACACCAACTTATTATTATTTTCAATGGTTCTGTGGGTTGAGCGGTCTCGTCCGGGCAATTTTCACTTAGGGTCTCACATGCATTTGTAATCAGATGTCAGTTGGGGGCCGAATCCTCTGAAAACTATGTTGAGCTGGCATGGAAATGGCTTCTTGGTTCACATGTCTGGAATGTATATGGCTGGGATCGCTGAGGGCTGGCCAGCACCTGTGTCCCCTCCGCCACTCCACGTGACTTGCTTGGGCTTCCTTACAACATGGCTTCCGGAGACTTGGATTGCTCATATGGCAATTGACTTTCCCCAGAACGACCATTCCAAGAGACCAAGGCAGGAGCTGTGAGGCTCCTCCCGATCTAGCCTCCGAGACCACACAGCCCCACCAAGCCCCCCCACCCCCCAATTCTACGGGTTACATGGGAGACACAGAGCCAGCCCAGATTCAAAGGAAGGGCACCACACAAGGGCATGTATATATAGAGGCAGGATCACTGAGGGCTCATCCTGGGGACCAGCTACCACGGGGATTAAAGGAGATCATTCATGGAAAGTCTTGAGTATGAATATAAGCATTTACCATCAATAAGAGATCAGGAAATGAGCATTATAATAATTGCTGTTCCATGCAGGGGGTTCTGCTTACTACACTTTCTATATTGTTGAGGAATTTAAGGCTTTCTCAACTAGGAAAGGGTTTTCAGGCAGTAGCCAGCAGGTGAAGCAGTATTTTCTTGGAGTGTGATCCTGCCAGGCCCCCCGAACCAGACGTACAAAGTCACTATTTCCTTAACCAGGAGAAAGACTACACTCCCAAGTGTATCTGCTATATGATGGAAATGTTCCTTTTCTGTTGGCTTCCATGTGGTTTCTATTTTATTGAAGTTTATTTATTTATTTCGAGAGAGAGAGAGTGGGGGAGGAGCGGAGAGAGAGCGGGGGGGAGAGAGAGAATCCCAGGCAGGCTCCATGCGGCCAGCACGGAGCCTAACTCAGGGCTCGAACTCACGAACCGTGAGATCACAGCCTGAGCTGAAACCAAGAGTCGGACGCTTAACTGGCTGAGCCACCCAGGTGCCCCAGGTTCCTATTTTTAAATT
This sequence comes from Felis catus, assembly GCF_018350175.1. Taxonomy (NCBI): domain Eukaryota; kingdom Metazoa; phylum Chordata; class Mammalia; order Carnivora; family Felidae; genus Felis; species Felis catus. The sequence goes on from NC_058372.1 coordinate 15,060,503, forward strand.
TTTTTTTAATGTTTATTTATTTTGGAGACAGAGACAGAGCATGAATGGGGGAGCATCAGAGAGAGAGGGAGACACAGAATCTGAAACAGGCTCCAGGCTCCGAGCTGTCAGCACAGAGCCCGACGTGGGGGTCGAACTCACGGACCGCGAGATCATGACCTGAGCCGAAGTCGGACGCTTAACCGACTGGGCCACCCAGGCGCCCCTCCAGGCTCCTATTTTAGAATGCTGGCTTTCGATGAGAGATTTTTACCCAGGCTCCTGTAGATTGGCTGACTTGACTAAAAATTATGACAGCTCTTGTGTTCTGTATCGGTACTTAGGTAAAACCTAGTCCTCCAGTGTCCCCGTTCCCATGTCACTTATGGAAAGTCACTAGAATGACAACGACTCAAGTCACTCTGTATCACTCCCACCCAGCCACCTCTATTCCGAAGCCAAACACGCCTTGCCAATTTGAGCGCTTCCGAGCACGACTGAGTTTCAGAATGGCCTCAGAGAGAGGATGGGTTTTCTTATTTCTACCAAAGATGCACACATACGTCTTAGCTTTATACTTGCTGGTGCTTTTTTTCCTTTCCTTTGGAGTGAGAGCGAGTTGGGGCTTTACTCAACCGCATGATGGAGAGAAACTTGAGGGGCTTTTGGCTTGTGTGTGTTGGGGGTGGGGAGGAGCTGGTGCATCCCAATCTGGACGAATCTACTGCTGCTGCGGAGGGAGACGCACGGAGAGCTTCTAGAGTGTCTGTCTGTCGGCCAATGTACCCGAGCAGCCCTGCCAAGGTCTGATGTGTTTGGACTTGAGCTTGACGGGGAAGGTTGCACAAAGGCAAGTTCCTGGGATTTGTTCTGCCATCTGAGTGGGCTGGGTGTTCTCACGGGGCTATTTCTGTACAAAAAGCTGTCTGGAACCATCTGAGGATCCACTCACCGCCGCGGTTTACTGGAATATACCTTCTAGTCACTCTGTGGCATCATTTCCCCTCCATTTTGTGCTTAAGAGGACGACTGCGTGCGTACATGTGGATGTCCGTGTGAGTGTGTGTGTTCCAAAGTTATGTTACCATGGAGAGTTATTTGGAAAAGCTATCTTACCAACCGTTTCAGCCGAACGTATGAAAGTGCCTTTCAAAAATCAAAGCTCCTCTTAATGTGCACAGACTCTGTTGGGAAGGACACGCAAAAAAAGTGGTAATCTTTGTGGCCTCTGGAGAAGGGAACTGGGGGGTCAGTGTGCTGAGGGAGGCTTAGTCTTCATTGTGTGCTAGTTAATTTTGTTTTACCATGAGCGTGTAATATTTTTTAAAAATGAACACTGGAGTTGTCGGGTTATTTTTTTTCTAATGTTTATTTTATTTTTGAGGGAGAGACAGAGCTTGCGCGAGCAGGGGAGGGGCAGAGAGAGAGAGGGCGAGAGAGAATCCCAAGCTGGCTCCTCACTGCCAGCACAGAGCCCGACTCAGGGCCCGACCCCACGCACCGTGAGATCATGACCTGAGCCAAAGTCAACAGTCCGACGCTTACCTGACTGAGCCACCGAGGCGCCCCGAACACAAGAGTTAAATGCCAAAGCTTCTCCTGGGAACCATTCGCTGGACTCGATCGTCCCTCTTGACTCCTGCACTCAGCTCCCCAAGAGGAAACTGGGAATCCTTGAACCATCGTGGGGTGAATATGAAGAAGGAATCTGCCTTCTGGGACGCACACTGCACATTCTCCAGGACACCCTTCGCCTCTTTAGCCGTTGGAATGGATAAAGTATGTGGAGAGGGCACAATGTCTGTCAGATTCAATAATGACCTCGGACACATTCCGCCTGGCGGTATCCCAGAGAAAACACAGCGGGTGGTGAGTGGGGCAGCCCGCTGAGTGCAGGGTGCTAGGCATACCTGGAGTGACCTGCCAGGCCAGCACGAAACAGCTCGTCCAAGTTGTGCAGGGAAGCTCTGTACCTGGTCACATAGAGGAACACGGAACACCTTCATGACGTGTCTCCCCACGTTTTGATTCCCTCACAGACGATGGCTCAGGCTTCAGAAGTTATGGCGACCTTACTGTGTATTTTAAAAATTTTTTTTTTCAACGTTTATTTATTTTTGGGAGAGAGAGAGACAGAGCTTGAACGGGGGAGGGGCAGAGAGAGAGGGAGACACAGAATCGGAAACAGGCTCCAGGCTCCGAGCCATCAGCCCAGAGCCTGACGCGGGGCTCGAACTCCCGGACCGCGAGATCGTGACCTGGCTGAAGTCGGACGCTTAACCGACTGCGCCACCCAGGCGCCCCCTTACTGTGTATTTTTATATCCTCTTTGCTGAGCTAACGGCCTGCTTCCAAGCCAAGAGTACAAATGGCAAGTGGACAGCCCAATATTTCCTCTCCCGTCCTCTCCCTACTGGCAGTCCATTAACATAACGCGTGTCCACACGGCCCCTCTCGTTGGCACCGTGCGTGCGGCTCGGGCTAGCCGAGTTGCACCAGACAGAGCCTGCTCGTTGGAAAGCATTAGCCAACTCAAGAGGGAGGAAAAAAGAATAAACAAGAAAAACACTGCCCATCATAAAAATAACTTGAGAATTGCGCAACCCGCCAGCATGGGTCACTTGGGTTGAACTTGATTTCAGCGCTCTGTTAAAGGTACCACACCCTACCAGCGAAGAGATTACTCCCTTCCGTTCGAGCAGCAAAATAATGGGAACTAGAAAAGCTTCTGTGAATTTGGCAAGGCTTCGTATATACAGGTTTCCATGCGGTCGGGCAAGAGCCAGGATGGTGTTCGGTATATGTTCGTGCTCCCCGTTCGTGAAAGGCTGCCTTTCGGAGCTAAGGCCACGCTTTCCTAGACGTGGGATTCTGCCCCGACCCGGTGCACTCGGCTGACGGTGTGGATTTTGCAGCGCAGGTTATTGTTGCCTTGTTTCAATATGCTTGAAATCATCACGGCGCTTCACGGAGCGCTAATGTTTTCCCAAGGGAAATACTATGTTTTTGCACGCAGAGCTACCCAGACTCAGAGTTTCCTCCCGAGGACATTGCGCTATTCCACGGAACACAATAGGGCAGATGTTTCAGAGGATTTCAGCGCGGTCGGGAGAGGTTTGCTGACTGCCAGCTGCGTGCCAGACATTTTCATACGTCTTCACGTGTTGTTGACAGCCACCAAGCGAGGCTGATGTCACTGTGCTTTCCCGGGTGGGGAAGCTAAGGCACAGAGGAATGAAGGACCAGCACAAGGGTGTCCCGCTGTAAGCGACAGCTGGGATGTACCCCCAGAGCCTCCTGGCCCCAATGCAAACACCCTTTCCTACGGCAGTGACACTGCCTTTCAATGCCCCCTTTGACGCTGAAGATCAAGGCCAGTTTGGACATGGCTTTCAGGGAGGCTCTGCCAGACCACGGGTGGGACGTTGATGAGAATGGGGACTTGGGTTTCCAGGGGGAGGTTCCAGTATTGAACAGCACGAGGGCATCCAGAGAGCGAGAGGCGGGATTCCTGCTAATCGAATAGCAGATATCTAGGGACTAGACTGTAAGGGCAGGATCATATCTCCAGAAGGACTGACGAGGAGATAATGAGGCAGACCCTACATCGTGGAGGAGACAATGGGAGCCACGACAACATCGACTCAGAATCAAAGAGGGGTCAAGATGGAGACCCACCACGCTGGACTTCAGTCCCAGAGGATGTAACAATGGCCAATGACTAGCATCAGACGGTCAGAGCCCGACCAGCACCAGCCTGACTGGGTGCCGAGGCTCTACTACGCGGCAGGGGCCGTGGGAGTAATAGTGGACAAAGTAGGTGGAGTCCCTGCCCTCGTGAGCTGGTGATGGGTGCCCGGGGTCTGTGTTAGGGAGTACTCTTGGGTTCAACTTGTGGAAGGGAAGTGGGGGGGGGGGAGCAAGACGGGGCAGAAGACGAGCTGTCTCCGGCAGGGAGTTTTGAAGATAGGACGACCCTCCAGAGCCACGCACCCTGGGGGAGGCGGCTGGGCCCTGGCACCCCCCGCCCCCAGGTCATTGAGCCGTGGCTGCCCCTGGAAAGGGCTGGGGTGGGCAGCTCTCCTTCCCAGGGCGCCTGAAGGCTATCGACCGGCAGCACTACCTGCCATGAGCCCATGATGGGAGCAAAGTGAGTAAGAGGGCGGTGGCAGAAAACGAGTTCGGAGAGGCGTCGGGGGGGCAGCTTGTGCGGACCTCGGGGACCTTCGTGAAGACGGGCTTTCGTTCCACCATTGGCCGAGCTCTGATTCACATTTTAACCTCATCGCTCCTGTAGCTAAGGGGAACTGACTGTGGAGAAGCAAAGAGGAAGGAGGAAGACTTGTGTGAGTCTGGAATTCAAAGGAAAGGTCCCAACTGAAACATGAATTTGGTAGCTTTCGTGATGCATTTATTTATTTATGTATTTATTTATTTGAGAGAGAGAGAGAGAGAGAGAGCACGCACACAAGCAGGGGAAGGGGGCAGACAGGGAGAGAGAGAAAGAGAGGCTCCACACGCAACACAGAACCTGATGTGGGGCTCGGTCCCACGACCCTGGGATCATGACCTGAGCCGAAATCAAGACTCCAACGCTCAACCGACCGAGCCACCCAGGTGCCCCTTTCGTGATGCTTTTAAAGCCACGTGACCCCAGCTACCCCTTAGGGAGTGAATGCAGAGAGTGGAGAGAAGAAGTCTGAGGATTGAGTTCCAGAAGATTCTGCTGGCTGGGGGCCGGAGATAGGAGGAGGACTCAGCAAAGAGAGACAAGCGAGGCTGCAGGAACTGCGTGAGGGAGCAGCGGTCCCGAGGCCAAGTAAAGAAAAGGTTCCGCCTCGGAGAATAACCAGCTGCTGAGAGGTCGAATAGGAGAGAAGGAGCAGGACCCGTTAGACCCGGCGGGCGCCCTGGACAAGAACAGTTTCAGATGCTCTTGGTGGTGGTGGGGTGAAAGCCTGATTGAACTGCCTTCAAGAGATGACAGGCGGAGGGGAACTGGACACAACCAGTACAAACAACTTTCTGAAGAGTTCTGTTAGAGGAGCGGAGAGGGACGCATGGGGGGCTCAGTCCTGGTTTCCGCTCGGGTCGTGATCTCGTGGTTCGTGGGTTCCCTGCTGACAGCATGGAGCCTGCTCAGGATTCGCTCTCCCTTTCCCTCTGCCCTTCCCCTGCTCATGCTCTCTCTCTTTACCTCTCAAAAAAAATAAAAATAAATTTAAAAAGGAAAGAAAGAGAAAATGGAGCAGTGGCATGGATGCCTTCAGGGTCAGGAGAAGGCCAGTGAGCCTCGGGTCCCCCGAAAACAGTTCCGGAGTCTGGGCCGGGTGGAATCCGTGGGTGAGCACCCAGAGGCCCACCTGAAGGCTGGAGATTACAAGGTTTGGGGCTGAGGAGGCCGTGCAAATCCTGATGTGATGAGTAGAGGGAAGGAGAACAGAGCATTTCAGATGTGCCTTTTTCTACACTGTCCTCCTATGGGCGCTGAGAAGTTGGATATGGATTGAACTTTTGGAAAACTTGGTCCTGTTTTAACTACTTGGGGGAAATTACTTAGAGGAAACCAGTGGTGATTTTTTAAAAATGCTGAAAAAATGTTTAGTATTTTTGAGAGAGAGACAGAGTGTAAGCGGGGGAGGGGCAGAGAGAGAGAGACCCAGAATCTGAAGCAGGCTCCAGGCTCTGAGCTGTCAGCACAGAGCCTGACACAGGGCTTGAACCCATGATCCGTGAGATCGTGTCCCGAGCCGAAGTTGGATGCTTAACCGAATGAGCCACCCAGGCACCCCAGCGGTGATTTCTTCATGTGAGAAATCCTCTCCGAGTATAACCGTGTTATGAGAATTTCCATGTATCAGTTTTTCCAAAAACTGGGTACACCCATAATCGCACTTTGGGTTCTTGGCTACATCGAGGATGAAACTGAATGTAATTATGTCACATTTTCTTCAAAGGCTCTTAAAAAAAAAAACAACTGAGGCTATCACAATACGACTGTGAGATTATAGAATAGCATGCAGTTTTTAAAAACTAAAACAGGGAGCAAGAAAGTTATTTTCCAGATGCCACAGAGTAAGCCTGGCCAAGCCTGGCAGGGGGACAAGAAAACAGCAATTCTGGGCCAGGCCAGTTGTCCTCGGGACCCAAGGGAGATCGGTAGGCATCAGGAGCCACAAGGCTTTAGGGAGGGCTTTGAAAGTTAAAGGACCAGCATCTAATACGAACAGGACCCTGGAGAGCAGCACGGGGCAGGGGGACAGAAATTCCCGCCTTGGAAAGGCTGCAGGGCAGGGAAGGGGTAACAGCTCGGGCTCACGCTGAGGAGGTGCCCAGCCTGTGTTTGGAGATTCAAGGCTGCAAGGTGTCCCCATGAAGACGCCTCGAAGACGGGCAGGCCCCCTCGGGGCCTTTGCTGTGTGGTCTCTCTGCTTGGACGACTCGGCCCTCTCCGCCATCCCCAGCCGACTCTTACACAACCTTGAGATCTATCTCATCTGAAACCTGTCGAAGTTTCCTGACTCCCTTCCCCCAACTTTCTTTTGTTTCTTTTCTCGTGCAGCTGTGGTCCCCTGGCTTCCCCTTCGTTGCTAGGTGTTGGTGCACCTGCTGCCCTGCCTCTCTCACTCCCCACCCCCTACCCGGGCTCTGATTTCCTGGTTCTCCTTGGATTAAAAGCAAGCCCAACCCGCCCCCCCCCCCCCAAGCAGTCTGTTCACACAGTGCGTTCTGCAGCTGCTCTCCTCTGGTTCAGGCTGCCCACGTGAGGTCAGTCCCGCCTGTTTTATGGGACAGGGCTTTTCAGCAAGAGCCACATCCAGTTCTTGAAGAGACGCCCTCCTGCTCGCTAGTCATGCTGGAGGAAATGTTCCCCTCTCCTGACCAAATAGCGACTACCAAAGGTTTTCCTGCAGATAAATATTCTGGATAATCACCGAGCACCACTTTGATTCCCGTAGAATTCGCCGAGACTTCCCATGGCTGCATGGAGATCTTCCTGTGGAGGATTTCAGGAACCCTGTTTTTGTTTTTTGGTTTTTTAATGTTTTATTTATTCTTGAGAGAGAGAGAGAGGCAGAGCATGAGAGGGGGAGGGGCAGAGAGAGAGGGAGACACAGAATCCGAAGCAGGCTCCAGGCTCCGAGCCATCAGCACAGAGCCCGACGCGGGGCTCGAACTCACGGACCGTGAGATCGTGACCTGAGCCCAAGTCGGATGCTCAACCGACTGAGCCACCCAGGCGCCCCTCAGGAACCCAGTTTTGATGAGGTTCTTTCTAAAGCACCGGCAGAGAACGAATATAGGAGAGGACTCCATAGTCACACGTCATTCACTATTTCAGATATTCAGATGGAAAGGGGAGGACCCCGGATGCTAAGGTGTCCCCATTCTGAGGCTTCATGCTTTCCCTGTGTGTGGTCAGGACAAGATAACAGGCTGTGTACCTTCGTGAGTGTGCCCTTCGTGAGACACCAAGCAAGGGCCCCCAGCTTCCCCTGGGCTCTACACTTCTGTCACGTTTTCCTTCTCCCAAAGACAAATGTGGCTTAGACACTTCAGACCCTACTCACCCAAGACTTTCTGTGGCTTTGGGTTATGGTCCTGAGGCTGCTTCCTGGAAGGCCAAGGAACCCTAGATTGCCCTTACCCACCAAGCCCTCAAGCCCCTGTTTGCTCCCGGGCTCAGAAATGCCAGCTTCCCTCAAGCCATCCTTCGTTTCCTCTTCGAGAACAATACCAGCCACAGGTATAAAAACTGGTGAGGATGCCCTTGCTGTTCCTGGGGAATTAAGACGTCTGACCCTTGCCTCTGTGGATGCAAACTAGACAAATCTTAACCTCTGGTATTCATATACATCTGACAAAGGACTGCGATCCAGATATATTTCTTTAAAAACTCCTACAAATCGATAAGAAGACAGACATCCAATTTTTTTTTTAATGGGCAAAAGATTTAAGCAAACATCTCAGAAAAGGAGATACACAATTAGCACATGAAAAATGCCCAACGTTTCTATTTACCGGAGAAAGAAAATTAAAGCCACAATAAGATACCACTACACACCCCCCCCTGAAATGGCTACAGTTTTAAAAACTGACACCACCAAATGTCGGCAAGGACGTAGAGCGACCGAACTCTCACACAAGCGCTGGTGGAAAACAAAACAGCACATCCGAGTTGGAAGACCGTTTGGCCATTTTTCACAAAGCTGCCCTGACCACACGACCCAGCAATTCTACTCCTGCTTGGTTTTTCTTACCCAAGAGAATTGAAAATATATGTCCGCCCAAGGGCTTGTGCCTGAGCGTTTATAGAAGCTTGGTGCATAATAGCCAGGCAAGACGAAGTCGTGCATAACCAAAATGTCTATGCCAGCAAGTGAATAGATAAACAAATTTTGGTCAAGTCTCATAACAGAACACCTCTCAGCAATGAAAGGGAACAAATTGGTCGTGTCCATGACGTGGGTGAATTTCAGAAACACGACACTCGGGGAAAGAAACCAAATACCCAAGAACGTATACTGTGTGATGCCATTTTTATGAAATTCTAGAAACGCGGAAAAAACCTATAATGGCAGAAACGTTCTCAACCTCATACACAATAAAAAAAAAAAGCAAAACCACAATGAGGTGTGGTTTTGTTTTTTTTTTTTTTAATCTGCAGGGCTGCAAAAATATGTGCTTTGAGCAAAGTACAAATCTAGATTAAAGGTCAGTAACAGAGTTTGGGGACTGACTGCAAAGGACCACGAGAGAACATTTTGCGGCGACAGAAATGTTCTACGTTTTGATTAAGGAGTGACTACCCAAGAGGACACGTTTGTCAATATCCCACAAAATGTGCACTTAAAATGGGGATTTTTATTGTATATAAATTATACCTCATCCAAGGGGATAGGGGGTTACCACTTAATAGGTACAGAGTTCCAGTTGGGGATAACAGGGAAGTTCTGCTTTTTCATGGCGGTGATGGATGTCATTTTTTTTTTAATTTTTTTTTCAACGTTTATTTATTTTTGGGACAGAGAGAGACACAGCATGAACGGGGGAGGGGCAGAGAGAGAGGGAGACACAGAATCGGAAACAGGCTCCAGGCTCTGAGCCATCAGCCCAGAGCCCGACGCGGGGCTCGAACTCACGGACTGCGAGATCGTGACCTGGCTGAAGTCCGGCGCTTAACCGACTGCGCCACCCAGGCGTCCCCCGAATGTCATTTTTAATGTAAATTTTATTTTATTATTTAAAAATTTGTCTTAATGTTTATTTATTTTTGAGAGAGAGAGAGTCAGAGTGTGAGTAGGGAGCGGCAGAGAGAGAGGGAGACACAGGATCCGAAGCAGGCTCCAGGCTGTGAGCTGTGGGCACAGAGCCCGACGCGGGGTTCGAACCCACGCCCCGTGAGATTATGCCCTGAGCCCAGGTCAGACGCTCGACCGCCTGAGCCACCCAGGCGCCCCTCTTCATGTAAACTTTTAAACAACAGTGTGAACATACGTAATGCCATAGGACCATACACTTGAAAATGGTTGCAATGGTGATTTTTTGCATTGTGTGTCTTTCACCGCAATAAAAGAATTCTGCCTCGTTAATGTCAATTGTACAAAAACGGAAGAGGGTGTTTCAAAGAGCGGCCTGGAAGTGCACTGTCTGGAAATGGATATGTAAAATTTGGAAGAGTCTTACAGGAACTACTGGGTGCTAGCCAGATGTGGGATGCCCCTGGGCCGTCAGAGAAGATGGTCGAGGCGGCCATGGGGCAGAAAAAGAACTGAGATGCAAAGCCAGACCTGTAGCTCCTGCGGGGCTCCCTGTGTGGCCGGAGAGTGTCACTTGTCCTTCTTCAGCTTGGGCCACCTCCCCGATTAAGGCGTGGGGGCTGGACTGGCTTGTGCCCGACGTCCGGCCTGGGGCTGACGCTGTTTTTATAGCCACTAGGGATTTCCTCCCCTACAGAAGGGGAGATCCATAGCTTAAGTCAGACAGACCTAACGTGTGCTTTAAAGAAGTCAGCAGTATTCACATTCATAATCGTAATTACGATTACATAACATTATACAACAATTATTATTTGTCTTAAAGAAGTCGTGCCAGCTTTTTTTTTTTTCCAATTAACTTTTACTAAGCACTCGTGTTTTGTGTCCAGGCCTCTCCCTCCGCGCCCTCCCTCCTTTTCGTTCTCTCTCTCTCTCTCTTTCCCTCCCTCCCCCACCCCACCCCTCAGGGCCCTCCCTCCCTCTCTGTCTTTTTCCTTCTTGTGACTCAAAAACCTGCCTGTCAACACTCCCCCAAACCTGTTCCACAAAGGTCACGGTGACCTACTTCCTCATTGCTCATTCCAAAACTCTCTTACACCTTCATCCTTCCTGAGCTCTTGGCCAAACTTGACACTGTGGGTCCCTCCCAGCTGAGAGAACTCGGGACCTGTCAGAGCTGCCCCATCCTGCCGCGTCCCCAACCTCCTCTTTTTTTCTCTTTACCCCTTCCGGGACCGGCAGACGTTTTTCTTTTCCGCCGAGGGCCAGATAGCAAATACTTCAGGCCTAGCGGGCCATAAGCTCTCTATGGCACATTTTCTGGTTTTGGATTGTTAATTGGTGTCTTAAAACCCTTTAGAATGTCAAAGCCATGCACCTGTCGCATGGGGTGCCCGCCACCCTGCGTGGGTTTCTGCCCACTGCCCCCACTCCAGCACCCACCTGTAACCCCACGGCCTCACGTGACGGCCTAGGAGTTCCATCTTTCCCCAAGACGGGGAAGGGGGTTAAGGATGCCCCATTTTCTGCACTCCAAGAAAGCTGGTGGCCCCCGGAGAAAGGACAAGGTCAAAGGGCCTGCACAGGTGATTGACAAAATAACAACTGTTGGTGGCTTTGAAGCATATTAACGTTCTCAACCTCAGACACGATGAAAGAAAGGCAAAGTGAAACCACGACGAGATGTGCTTTTTTTTTTTTTTTGATCCTGTACAACACAAATGAAAGAGTAATCACGAACTGTAAGATCATGACCTGAGCTGAAGTCGGACACTCAAGTGACTGAGCCACCCAGGGGCCCCAAGCATCATCCTTTCGGGTGGGTGATTTAGCCACGCATCGATCAAAATACAAAACGCACTTATCTTTTGACCCAAGGGGTCCATTTATAGATAGTTGCGTGCAAAGGCAGGCTGGAGGGTGTGCTTGTGGTATGTCACTGCCTGTATAAACGGGGCAGGGGTAACGCATGCGTATACAATATGTTGTTGAGATGTTAGAGCTCAGCAGAAAGTAGAAAGCTGGGAGTCAAGGGTGGAGGAGGAACAAACCTTTGCACTGTGTATCTTTTTGTATCATTAGAGTATTTTTATCTTATGCATACAGTATTTTCACCAAAATGAGCCATAATTGCATGACGGATGGATGGATGGATGGACAGATAGGAAGGGAATATCTTATAAACAAAGACAGAGGAATCGTTGAGGTAGAAGGGACCTTAAGGTCATCTACACCAATGCCATCATCTGTTGATGAAGACGCTGAGTGCCGAGCAGGTCTGTGACTATTCTGCGAGCTCACTGTTGCTGACTGAACTAGAACTTGAGCCCAGGCTGCTAGTTCTCGGTCCAGCACTGGTCCCTCTAGCTACAACACGCTGCATCCCATCTCTTAGATGACGCTTTGATGCAGGAAATCTAGCTACATAATTTGAACTTGAGGAAGAAATAAAGATATTTATAAAATTGATCATTTGCAACGTATCTCCATGGGGAAAAAAGGGCCCATTCTTGTATTTTAAAACTGCCAAAGTATTAGACGCTTTGGCATCTATAGAACTGGTAGAAAATGTAGGGGCGCCTGGGTGGCTCAGTCGGTTAAGCGTCTGACTTCAGCTCAGGTCACGATCTCGCAGTCCGCGAGTTCGAGCCCCGCGTCGGGCTCTGGGCTGATGGCTCAGAGCCTGGAGCTTGCTTCCGATTCTGTGTCTCCCTCTCTCTCTGCCCCTCCCCCGTTCATGCTGTGTCTCTCTCTGTCTCAAAAATAAATAAACGTCAAAAAAATTTAAAAAAAAAAAAAAGAAAATTTAAATAATGCACACGTGTCGTAGGGTTGTTTCCACAACAAACATTCCACCCCTCCCCTGTCATGTGGCAGCCACAGGTGATTTGCATGGGATCAACCCCACTCTCAGCTGCAGGGGACACCCTCATTGATCTAAGCAGGATTCTTTGCCATAGTGGTTTATTTAGAGAATATAGGCCCAAGCCAATTAGCACTTGCCATTCCTCTGGCCCCAGGGGTTCATTCAGGGTTGATCCAACTGGTATTGAACCTGGAGACTTTTGCTGAGAACTAGGAGACAAGAACACATCTCTGCTTCCAGGTACTGTGGGGATGCATATGTGACGTTTGGACCTGCTGCAGCCTTTTTGCCACCACGAGGGAATCTTGTTTATGAATGCAGCAGACACAACTGAAAGCAGAGTACAAAGATGGAAAGAAACCAACTCCTTGAAGACGTTATTAAGTTACCAAATCACACCAATCCTGGCCTTGTTAAGCCGTCAAACCACACCAGACCTCCGAATTTTCCAGAGGCCCGAGTAAATACTCCCCTGTAGTATTTAAGTTAATTTGAGTTAGGCTTTCTGTTACTTATGAAGTGAAGAGACCTGAATGATACATGTTTAAAGGAGTCCCCCTACTTCCACATTTAAGGAATAACTAGCATAAACAACCTGTTGTATGTCCTTTTTCTCACACTGCTCTGCGGGGGCGGCTTGTCACAGCAGGATATGTCCCTTCCCCCCCCCCCCCACACACACATACAGTTGGTTTAAAAAAAATCCATTTTGTTGCTCATGCTATTTTACAACTTGCTTTTTTTCTACTCAATAAAATGACGCGAGAAGTTTCCCTACCCGTACAAACCAAACTACCCGTTTGCTGCAGGGTATCCCGTGGTATGGCTGTAACTTACGTATCAAGCCGTCTTTCTAATCTTAGAACCTTAGGTTTAGACTCTATAGCACAATAACGCATCCTCATGCAGGTGTGAGGCACGTTAAAGAGAGTGACATGTATGGGCTCTGGAATCAGATTGCCTGGATTTAAATCCTGGTTTCGCTAGTTACTCACTGTGAAAACTTACTTTCCCTCAGCCTCAGTTTCTCAGAAAATGGAGGCGATTATAGGTCATCTTGTGAAGCAAAGGAAGTTGTTCATGTAACGCGCTTGGCATGGGATCTGGCACGCAGTAGGTGCTCACGTAAGGCTAGCTGTTGTCATTATCACCGGAATGAATCTCTACATTTGCGCTTTCTGGACACAAGCTTAGTTACCTTTTAAATCGTGATAGATGCTGCCAGTTGCACTCCAGAAATAAATCAAGTTCTGCTTTCTCTCACAGTGCCTTTCACCCCCACCTTTACCAACACTAAATCTTTTTCTTCTTTTTCTTTTTTAATTTTTGTTTTTACATGTATTTATTTTTGAAAGACAGAGAGAGACAGAGCACGAGCAGGGTGGGGGGGGGGGGGACAGAGAGAGAAGGAGACACAGGATCCGAGGCAGGCTCCAGGCTCCGAGCTGTCGGCACAGAGCGCAAGGCTGGGCTCGAATTCACTAACTGTGAGATCATGACCTGAGTGCAAGTCAGATGCTTAACCAACTGAGCCACCCAGGCGGCCCCGCACTGGGTATTTTTCATTTTTGTCAATCCAGTGAGCAAAAAAGTTATTCATTGCTGTTTTAATTTGCACGTCTTGATCAGTAGCAAGCCCTTTCATTGTTTATCAGCCATTTGCATTAATACATGAATTGCTTGCATATTTAGGATACTAAACCTTAGTCTACTATGCACGATATAAATATTTTATTCTGGTTTGTCCTATGTCTTTTAATATCTTTGGTTTCTTAGAAGTTTATTGTTTTTAAGTTTATTCGGAGAGACAGAGAGACACACACACACACAGCATGAGTAGGGGAGAGGCAGAGAGAGAGGGAGAGGCAGAGAGAGAGAGAGAGAGAGAGAGAGAGAGAGAGAGAGAATCCCAAGCAGGCTCCACACTGCCAGTGCAGAGCCTGATGCAGGGCTCGAACTCACCAAACAGTGAGATCATGACCTGAGCTGAAACCAAGAGTTGGACCCTCAACTGACTGAGCCACCCAGGCGCCCCAGAAGTTTATATTTTTTATGTAGTCAAATCTGTCCTTTTTTTTTTTCTTATGGCTTGTGGATTGTGTCTTTTTAGGATGGTTTTTACTTAGAATTTTTGATACGCATTTGGCTTTTCTATTTAGAGCAGGATAGCATTAGCTTTGGGATTTTTTTTTTTTCCTGGAGAAGATTGGGCCTCTTGGACATTATTATAAACTATTAATTCCTTGGTCTGAGAGAGGCCATTCAGGACACCCAACCTACAGCAGGCTTTCTGAGCTGAGCAAGGGGGTCTCTGGCCTTCAGTTAGTTTAATATTTACTGAGCACGGTGGTTAGCGGTGAGATCCAGGAATGGTACAGGATATAGAAATGATATAGTTCCTGCCCTGGAGGTGCCTCCAGGGTGATGGAGGAAAGGGGCATAGAAGCAGATCACTTCAGTCTTTCTCCCATGCTGATCAACAGTCCTCACCACCCTCACAAAACATTTAAATACAAGCAGTGATACTGACGATATTGCTTCACTTAGTGTTACGGAATTCTTCAAAAAAAAAATGGGGGGCACCTGGGTGGCTCAGTCGGTTGAGCATCCGACTTCGGCTCAGGGCATGATCTCACGGTCCGTGAGTTCGAGCCCCACCTCAGGCTCTGTGCTGACAGCTCAGAGCCTGGAGCCTGTTTCTGATTCTGTGTCTCCCTCTCTCTCTGCCCCTCCCCCGTTCATGCTCTGTCTCTCTCTGTCTCAAAAATAAATAAAAACATTACAAAAAAATTAAAAAAAAATGGTTCCAAGAAATTATGATCTAAGATTCCACAACGAGCAAAGCATCACCTTGTACGAGACCCAAATGCAAAAGGCGGGGGTAGGGGAGGCCACGTGAACAAGGATCAGGTCCTCGGATTCTCAGCTGGGCTGTGCAGGGAACATGCCACGTGACTCAGAGTACTCCCTACACCTTTGGGCTTGGTTCTTTCCCGGTTGGCTTTTAGGATCTTGGGGTGAGAGGCGTTTGGGGAAAAGGAGGGCGAGGAAAGGCAGAGGTGCGTAAGGGCTGTTTTGCTGTTGTTTCATTTTGATTTTAAAATCAAACCTTTAGATGAAAACCCTTCAGATGAAACTTACACTTGGTTTTGACAAAGCGCTTTGCAATCCACTCCAGCCTCATCGTGACTCTCTTCCGCATATGGCCCTGTGCTCTCTAGTCTCTGCAGGGCCTTTGGACATGCCTCGCTGGCCTTCCTCCCATTTCTACTTCGCTCACTGGGATGATTTGTGTCGTAACTTCCAGTACCTCGGAAGGGGACCTTATCTGGAGATAGGGCACTGCCCGTGTCATTAGTTAAATTAGGATGAGGTCATACTGGAGTGGGGTGGCCCCTAAGCCACGAGGACTCAGTCCTTATGGAAAGGGAGAAGTTAAGACACAGAGCCGTGAGGAGAGGGCCACGGGAAGACTGAAGTCACAAGCCGAGAAAACAACCAGAGATTGCCTGTAAACCCCCTGAAGCTAGGAGAGAGGCAGTGCAAAGTGAAAAAACCTGGCTTACAAACTGTCTTCACATGTAATCACTTGAATTAACTTGGATGCCGTTGACATAACGGTAATTTTGTAGACATTCAATTATATATGCATTTGATGTTGATATTGTCGCCCCCTTTTGATATTTTGGTCATGATGCCTTTTTTTCCCCAGAACTCAAACATTTTCATCGCTCCCGAGAAAGCTTGCAGGCCCGAAGCTCCTGCTTGTGGAACCCAACGAACACCCCTTAACATCTGGAGCTTGTTTTGGCCACAGAACCTGGCACCTGCTGGGTAACTGTTATTCCCTTGTGTTTTTCTTTTTATTTTCTTTTATGTTTATTTGTTTTTGAGAGAGAAAGAGAGAGCGTGAGCAGGGGAGGGGCAGAGAGAGAGGGAGGCACAGAATCCGAAGCCGGCTCCAGGCTCCGAGCTGTCAGCACAGAGCCCGACGCGGGGCCCGAACCCACGAACCGCGAGATCGTGACTTGAGCCGAAATCAAGAGTCAAGATGCTCAACCAACTGAGCCACCCAGACGCCTCTCGTGTTTCCATCTGAAAGCTCAAATGCAAGGAATAGCTAAACATGAAACAAAGAAAAACCCAGGACTTTTTTTTTTTTTATAGTTGAGGATATTTACATACGAGGACATTATGAGGACAAAGTCACATTTTATATCGTGAGGACAAAACCATTGTCATTTTGTTATTTCTAAGGGTTAGGAGCGGAGGCTAACTGTTGGTAAGTAATCTAAGTGTAGTTGCAACTCTCTTGGCCTTTCTTGGTTCCAGGAGAGGAGTCTTGTCTTGGGTTCAACTCAAGGGTTTAGAGCAGGTGCTAGAGAGAAAATTCCAGGCAGAAAACAATGGGCCGACATCATAGGGGTGGGAATGAGTGCCCTCTGGCAAGAAGCGGGCATGTGGGGAAGAGGAAGGCAAAGAAGAAAACGCGGACAGTTGTCTCTGGAATAATAATGATGCTGCTACCGAGACCATAGGCAGGCAGGCAAGCAGGTGTTTGCTGGGCGTTTTCTAGTGCCCAAAACAGTGGGGAGTGCTTGCGGGCCTGGGTCCTTCTACCCTCCTGACCGCTATCATTCTGCCCACTACACTGATAAAGAAACTGAGGTTTAAAGGGGTTAATCTGAGGTGAGGGGGAAGGTCCTACAGTTGGTGATGGCAGAACCGGGATTGAGAGCCCCTGTGGCCCCAGGACCTGACTCCTCCGAACGACCCCGCCTCTGTGTCCATCCATATGTTGTGTGCCCCTGGAGGGCAGAAGTTTTGTTTCCTTCTTGTATGATGGGTGGGTTTTCTGGATTTTCTTAATGGGAGAATGTATTAATCACTTACCAAGCCAGGGATTTTGATTGAGGAAAGCACGTTATACTCTCCAAGCTCATGTCTCCTGTCATTCCATGCAATATTTATTTGAGGGCAATAATCCCTTGAATCAAGACCTATTCTGGGGGTACCTGGGTGACTCAGTCGGTTAAGCGTCTGACTCTTGATTTCGGCTCAGGTCATGATCTCACGGTTCATGAGTTCAAGCCCCGCATAGGGCTCCATGCCGACAGAGTGGAGCCTGCTGGGGATTCTCATTTTCCCTCTCTCTGCCCCTCCCCTGCTCTCTCTCTTTCTCTCTCTGTCTCTCTCTCTCAAAATAAAGAAACATTTAAAAAAAGACCTATTCTATTAAAATCATCGAATACTTAAACAGTGTTTCTTCGGCACTTGGCACAATTTCACCTGACCCGTGTCTGTCAGCTCATGTAATCCTCTCCGGAACCCTCCAAGCAGGTCGGCAGCCCACAACCATGCGGGCTGTGACCGGTGCCCCCAACCCTACACAGCTCTCAGCCTGCACAACCTGTGGTGACCCTGCCTATAACCCTTCATATACCCATTTTACAGGTGAAGAAACTGAGGCATGGAGATGTTCAGAGAAACTTTCTTAGTTCAGGGTTTAATCAAACTCACGCTAATTACAGAATACTCTATTCAAAGCTTGATAAGATAAAAATGCATTGATCAACCCAATTGCGAGGTGGGGGGAGTGTGGAATGGGGGTAGAATTTACATGACGTGGTAAGTGTATAAGAGAATCATTTCTAAGAAATTAGATCTCGTGCATTAAATTACATCAAACCAACTAAAGTACTACCAGAACGTCGAGCCAGAAAGCAATCATGTCCCCCTAACGAATCCTGACGTCTCATTTGCAGTCAAGAACCGTTACGGTACTAAAATTCTTAAAATTGAAAAAGAGGCTGGGCTGGCTTTATTTAGTCAATTAAGCATGCCCCCTTACAAGCCTATTAACTAGCTAGACAATTTATTTACTAAACAATTTCTTAAATTTCTCCAAGACTTCACCATATTCCAAAAAGAACACATTGCCACTCAGAATAGAGTGCAACTCAATAGTAAGGTTTTACTATACTTTTACTTTACTCAGTTAAAGACTGAGTTTGGAAGGTCACAGGCAAGAGTTTCAAGAGAAAAACGTTTCTAAACTGACAAAATAACTCTTAAGCCAATAAGATAGGATGGAACCTGGTTTGTGGCCAATTTAATACAGATTTTTGTGTGTGCCTAGTTTCTAGAATCAACTGCTCCGTTAAAAAAAAAACAACAATAAAGTCCACAGAATTCTCAGTAAAGTTTACGTATGCATATATTAACATTTATTATTGTTATCAAACAGGCACTAAGTGTTGCCTGTAAGTGGTTAGACGTCAGTCCCCTGAGGCTCCGACGTGCCCAAGAACCCTTCCTGGATGGTGCCTTGCAGATCTGATCCATTAGGTCTGGGGTGGGTTCTGTGAACCCGCATATTTAAAATCTCCCAGGTGAAGACGATGCTGAAGAGTCTAGAACTCAGACTTTGGGAGCCAGATAGTTGGAGCTGGGTCCAGATTCTAACTCTGCCACTTCTTAGATCTGTGTCCTGGGGCGAGGCACCTCACCTCTCTGTGCCTTAGTTTCCTCATCTGCAAAATGGGGCGATGACAACCGTATATACATCACAGGGGTGTGGCAAAAGTAAGATGATCCAGTAAGAGTAAAGCAGAAAAACACGACTGGCATTATGCTACATGTGGGGTTTACAACTTGCTTTTTGTACTGGGCATCTTTTTACGTCAGTAGAATAATAATAGGCTCATCTTTTTACATCTTTTTACCCCATTCTTCCTAACAGTTATATGGTATTCCATGATTGGTTCTATCTTGATTTGCTTCATTCCAATGGATTTTTTCCGCCTATTTTTAAAGTTGTGGTCAAATACACCTGACAAAATCGACCATTTTAACCATTTTTCAGTGGACATTTCAGGGGTATGAGGTGCAGTCACACGATTGTGCAGCCATCACCACCATCCATCTCCAGAACATTCCATCATCCTACGCCGAAATCCCATATCCATTATCTCCATGATCTCTGGCACCTGACGATGTCTATTCTGCTTTCTTTCTCTATGAAGTTGCCTAATCTAGGCTCCTCACTTAAGTGGAATCATACAATATCTGTCCTTTTGTGTCTCCCGTGGATTTTGAGGGGCAAAAATCTTGCAGTTTGTCCTCTGAATCCTGACATCTCTGAGCTTCAGGTCATCCCCCTCCACAGCCCAAGCAGGAATTAGGTCAGAGCCGCTGAACTTCTGTGACGTGCAGCCAGCCTCTGGAGGCTTCTGGCTCGGCAACGAACAAAACTCATCGTCACCTTTCTTCTCTCAGGGTCTACCTTGGGCCAGAAAGGTACTGAAGACCGCAGAGTGTCCCGTGGGGTTGGGAACATGCCCCCCGTTTTGCAGATGCAGAAACGGAAGGTCAGAGAGGCTCCCCGACCCGTCTGTTGCAAGTCGGGGCTGTTTAGGGACAGAAGTGGGTTATAGGTAGGTCTGACTCCACAGTTCGAGCCCTTTCCCACCACCTACCCAGCCCGGCAAATGAAAAAGCAATTGTTGGTGGTGGTGTTCAACAACCGTCTGATGAAACGCAGGTGGAACTTAAACGAAGCAAGCCCGATAGCTGAACACGCAGATGTTTAGCCAAAATAACTGGGGGTAGTGGCTCACCGAAAGAATTCGACGCAGAACGTCTCTTGAGCATAAATAAGCTGCTCAGCTTCCCGGGTGGGGAGCGTTTCCAGCAGGTGTTGAGTTGGCCAGTCGATTTACACCCTCTGCTGCTGTCCACCTCCCTTTCCGTGGGGTCTCTTCCTAATCATGAGAGTATGTCGATTTCGAATGGTAGTCTAGTCGCTCAAAGGGCAAGGGCAGGGGCAACCTCAACGGGCCGTTCCTTACAGGGCTAACCCGGGTCCTCAGACGCTGCCGCCTTTCCCTTCAGTGTTTCAGGAGAACTAAGAAGCCTCAGAGGCAACCGCTGTGGTCCCTGCCACACATAAGGACCTCAAAATGCTCCTTTGATCTCCTCAGCTAGCCCCCTGGCCAACGAAATGGGCCAGCGGTGCAGGCGTGTGTATCCGATTGCTTTCTAGAACGAGACTCAAATGTTGTTCCGCCTAAGAAAAGAAAAACACACCTAATTTTAAGTTTGGTGGGAAAGCCCTCTACCAGTGGCCAGAACCACGGCATCTAAAAATAGCATCTCTATCTCCTCCGAGGTGTCTCTTGTCCCTTGTTTTTGCCAAGAAGAAAGAGCGCTGTTTACGTGTGGCCTCACCCTCTTCACGTGCTCCCAGCTGGGGATCCTCTTCACCAGGCTCACATGTTGTTCTGGCAGCCTGCACGCATTCTTTCATGCTTCCACCCCTTAAAGGAGCCGTGCCCAGCCGAGCGGATCTGGGACTGTCAGCCCAGCGGCGGCGGTGAGGGGCGGACCGCGTGTTGGGATCACAGGAGCTTCCGCTTTGGGGCTGTGTCGCCTCGCTGGGTCTTAGATCAGGGCGATTAGCGGAGGCTTGATGATGCACCACCCCACGATGCACACCCCAAAGCCAGCCCCTGGGGTGTCTTTCACTGTGCACCCCAGCACGCAAAAAATAAAAAATAAATAAAAACCCACAAATAGGTAACAGTAATACCCACGAGGACTCTTGGAAGGGGTACTGGTCAGAAGGCCAAGATGTGCCAGGTCTGGTGCTTTTTAGTGACTTTGGTCAAGCTAGTGAACCTTCTGTGATGATGGCTAACATCTACTCCCTCCGCAGTTACTAGGGGTTTTATTATCGGACAGACCCTCTGAGTTATTTGATAAATAAGCTTGAAATTTCAGTCACCTGTAGCTGCATCCACGGAGTAGCTCCGAAGGATCTACAAGAAGCAACCCCCTTAAACAACGGGGCCGTGACACAACAGACTGAGGGTACACGTCCCACTCGGAAATTGATCTTACTGCTTTCTTTTGCAGCCGAGGAAGCCGCCTTTCTTAACTCAGACTCTGTATCCGAAGAACATCTCACCCTTTGCTCCCTCTCTTCAACTGGTTCGTGAATATAACTGGGCATCCGCGTTCAGGGAGACTCCTCTAAACTGTGGGGCTTGTGTTCCGTACAGGATCCAGAAAAACAGGGGTATAAATAAGCAATGCCTCAGCCTTTATATGGATGTCACTGGCCATCCATTTGGAGTCGGGGAGATACAACGCACATGGCTTCTGGGGCCCGCGTATTCTGCAGAATTGTGGTTACTGTATGCGCTAAGTTATAATTCAGTCCATATTTATTGAACGTTTCAACGCTGAGCGTGCCTTCTACTCAAGACACTGAACTAAACAAGAGGATAAGAGATGAACCACCTAGTGGCTGCTTTTCGAGGTAAGTTCCCATCTGTCCCTTTCCAGCTTGGTTTCTTTTTCTTTTTCTTTTTTTTTTTTTTTAATTTTCGTAATGTCGATTTTTTAGAGAAAGAGAGACAGAGAGACGCAGAGCTAGCATGGAAGGAACAGAGAGAGAGAGGGAGACACAGAATCTGAAGCAGGTTCCAGGCTTTGAACTGCCAGCACAGAGCCCGTTGTGGGGCTTGAACCCACGAACCGCGAGATCATGACCTGAGCCGAAGTCGGACACTCAACCGACCGAGCCACCCAGGCGCCCCTCCAGCCTGATTTCATGTGCCTACACAGAGTGGCTGCTTTCAATCACTCACCAAGCATGTGCTAGGCACAGTGAAGTACATCTTTAAGGAACTCACTCTCTAGTTCGGGAGAAAAGACACGTGTACATAAACGAACTAGCGATCAATACGAGGTCATATAGAATCAAGCGTTAGAATGTGGTGACAAAGACGTGAGTATGGGTTGGAATTTTAAAAGGGGATAAAATGGCTGGAATCCAGTTAGTGAGGATCTTTGTGGAAGAAGGAAGCCTGGGAGTTGGCCCTCGAGTGAAGAATTGAACTAATGCAAAGGACAGAAAAGTGAGCCTTGCAGACTGGAAACCAGATGAGCTTGGACAAAGCACAGAAGTAGAATGAGAGAGCTGCGCCTGCTTGTTTCTCTTTGTCCTTCCTTTATAGTTTCTTGCTGCCGCTTTGCCCATTAGAGCTCCTTCCACTCCAGCTAATAGGCTGCAAATTTATAGAAGAGTCACTTGCGTCTTACGCTATCTGTTCAGGGAATGTTTTGTACCTACTCTCCCAACTTTGGAAGGAGGGGAGGATGAATTGCATTTCACGAGGCAAAAAATGGAATCATGAAAGGGAAATGTGCTCTTTTCCTTCCTTTCCCTTCCCTTTCATCCCAAACGATTCAGACCTGAAGCGTTGGATGGGGCGGGACATCCGTGGTGCGGGGAGAGAGGGTTAGCGGTGGTGTGTCAGGTCGTAAGCAAGGTGAAGAGGGCCACCATGCAAAGGGGAGGTAGGGCCTCTGAGGGTGGGAGGGCATCCACATACAGGGTGGCTCCATGTGTGCGTCAGGGTGTGAGCACGATGACCGAGGCATCCTCATGTGAGGGCAGCTGGACACAGGATATCGGAGCCCGAGTAGAGGGGAAAGCATCTGTAATGGAGAAGGAGTGGCAGAAGAGGTAAGGAACGGATCAAATAAATGTATAATATATATATTATATATTATATATATTATATATATATTATATTATATTATATTATATTATATTATATTATATTATATATATTACATATATAATATATATTATATATATTATATATATTATATGTATAATATATTATATATAATATAATATTATATATAATATATATAATATATTCTCACCGTCGGGAAAAGAGAGTTACAGATACGGAAAGGAAGAAAACGAAAATGAACGGTGTGATGTTACATTGGAAGTAGGTGAAATAGTATGAAGCATGGTTTGCAAGACAGAATAGGTGGATGGATAGACTAGATGGATGGATGGATGGATAGAGAGATAGAAATATAAACCAAGACGTACATATGCATATACGTACTGTGGCAGATGGACTGCAAGATAGCCCCCTTGCCTCTATCACTTAATAAGGTGATCGTAGTAGCAAGCTCTTAAGATAATCCCCAGTGATCCACACTTCCTGGTATTCATGCCTTTGTGTAATTCCCTCCCCTTAAGTGTGGCAGGACCTATGACCTGCTTCTAACCAATTCAATACGGCAAATAGGATGCCGTTTCTGTGCTTATGTTACGTAAGATCGTAATGCCCGTCTTGCTTGGAGACTCTCTCTCCCTTGCTGGCTTTGATGAGGCAAGCGGCTGTGTTTTCAGTGGTTCTGTAGAGAAGCCCACAGGGCAAGGAACTGAGGGCAACCTCCAGCCAACAGCCACTGAGAAACTGGGGCTCTCTGCCACCACATGAGCTGAGAAGGGGGTCCTTCCCCAACCGAACCTGCAGATAAGATCACAACCCCAAACAGCCATTTTGTGACACCCTAAGGCAAAGGAGCCGGCTAATCCATGCCAGGATTCCTGACCTCAGAAACTGTGAGATAATAACTGGGTGTTGGTTTAAGTTGCTAAGTTTGTGAAATTTGTTATGCAGCAATAGATAACTAGTTATGTGTAGTGCATGTACCTTAGCTTTCACTGAGAAGGCTTAATTAAGGACAACAGCACTCCAATAGCAATACATATACCTAGTGCCCAGATTTTCTTCCAACGTCATTTCCAACTACAAGGAACCATGGCTTCTTGGAGAAATGGCTCATTCCAAGGCTGTAGTGTGGAAGGTACAAGACGAGTCTGGAGTACCATCTTGTGCCGGAGAGTAAGAAAATGCTCAAAGAATGACAGAGATGTGTCAAAAGGACCCACTAGCCAAACCACGGGTACTTTGAGCATCAAAATAAATGATAATAGGGGTGATTTATGAACCGATTGAATAAATAGGAAGTCATGTGTTGATAGATACATAAATAACTTTGTGAATTAAAAGTTTGATAAGGAATGAGACATTTAGTTCATTTCTTTCTTTTTTTTTTTTTTTTTATTGCTAAGTGATGTTCCATGGTATGGATATACTACCTTTGATTTATCTGTTCATCCACTGATGGGCATCTGGGTTGTTTCTACCTTCTGGCTATATTATGCATAATGCTGCTATGCATATCTGTGTACAGACTTTTGTGTGGACATGTTTTCATTCCTCTTGGGTGTATACATAGCAGTAGAATCGCTGGGTCATATGGTAACTCTATGCGTAACTAACCTTTTGGGGAGCCACCATACTGTTTTTCACAGGGGCCGCCCCATTTTACGTTCCCGCCAGCAGGGTGTGAGGGTTCTGACTTCTCCGCGTTCTTGCCAACACTGGCTGTTAGTACATGTCATCTGGGCATCGTAATCAAGCTGTGAAAAACTTCCTTCTGAGAATGAAAGCCACGAGGTGCTCGTAAAGACCTGGAATCGAAGAGTTTGAAACTAGCCCGTGTGTAGCACTGGGAAGTACTTAAGGAGAACATGCTGGATGTGGGGCATTATAACCGGAAGTGGGCTCTTTGAAGGGGTTTCTCCTGCTTGTGTTAAGTAAATGGGGCACCTGTGACCCAGATTTCCCTGGCAAGCCGGGAAGTGTATCAGGCTCTTTAGATCTGGTTCTACGGGCAGGGTAGCGTGACTGAGAAACTAGTGTCCCCAATCACCGATGGTAGGTAGGTGGAGGCAAATAACAACGCTTTTTGGCTTCTCAGTGAACCAGGCAGATGGGAGACGGCAGAGCACATCCAGGACATCTGTAATTGGCCCCGAATGTCCGGCTCTGAGCTCAGGGTTGCCTCTAGGCCACTAACTGGTGACCCACTAACCAGATCTGACCCACAGAGAGATGTTTTGCCTGGCCCGCGTACTGTTTCAAACATTACGATTCGAATTTCTTTACACTCTCCATCTGTGACAGTCCCCACGGCTCCGTATGGTTTTAAACCTAACCTGGGTGACTCTTCTACGTGAGCCGTCTGGCTCCTGGAGGTATCTGGATGTGCACATCCTGTTTAGATGGTGCCTGAGTCATATGGTTAAAGCCTGGGTAAGTCATTGAGTAAAACATCACTGCCGTCATCACAAAGCAAACAGTCACGTCTCTACAGTGCATCATCAGCAAGAAGTAGTTATTAAGCAGAAAATTGTGCAACACGCAACATAGAGAACAAAAAATAGATGTGACCTGTGTCTACCAGGACCTTACAGACTAAAATAAACCCCTCGGACACAGACGGACATTCATGCGGCCAACAGAGAGTGGAAAAAGGCATGCAGGCCACGAAAATAAACACGGTGTGAGGTCGGCACTGAGCGTGGCAGCAGAAACTCACAACTGTGCAGTTGCTCCCACAGGCATCCCAAAAACAGATTTCTCTACAAAAGACACTCTTCCTAGATCATTCCTACTGAAAGTTGAAAGTGTTTGCTGATGAGGTCTTCCTCTAGGATTTGCAAGACGTGAATTTCCAGCCTTTCGGGAATGCAAACATGCTTGTTTGTTTGCTTTCTTTCAGCCGAGTTCTCTTCTGGCAGGTGTATTCGTTGCAATGATCACCCGTGGGGCGCCTGGAAGACTCAGCTGGTGAAGTGTCTGACTCTTGATTTTGGCCCAGGTCATGATCTCACGGTCCGTGAGTTCGAGTCCCGTGTCGGGCTCTGCACTGACAGTGCAGAGCCTGCTTGGGATTCTCTCCTTCCCTCTCTCTCTCTGCCCCTTCCCTAGTCATGCATGCGCTCTCTCTCTCTATCTCTCCCTCTCTCTCTCTCTCTCTCTCAATAAATAAATTAACATTAAAAAAATGTGGGGTGCCTGGGTGGCTCAGTAGGTTAAGTGTCTGACTTTGGCTCAGCTCACGATGTCACGGTTCATGGGTTCGAGCCCCATGTCGGGCTCTGTGCTGACAGCTCGGAGCCTGGAGCCTGCTTCCGATTCTGTGTCTCCCTCTCTCTCTCTGTCCCTCCCTGGCTCATGCTCTGTCTCTCTCTTTCAGAAATAAAATAAACATTAAAAAAAAAAAAAGAAATGATCAGTCGTGTGATTAGAAATGTAGCTTGGATGGGGCGCCTGGGTGGCTCAGTCGGTTGAGCGTCCGACTTCAGCTCAGGTCACGATCTCACAGACCGTGAGTTCGAGCCCCGCGTCGGGCTCTGGGCTGACGGCTCAGAGCCTGGAGCCTGCTTCCGATTCTGTGTCTCCCTCTCTCTCTGCCCCTCCCCCGTTCATGCTCTGTCTCTCTCTGTCTCAAAAATAAATAAACGTTAAAAAAAAAAAAAAAAAAAGAAATGTAGCTTGGAGCAGAGCACACACATCCCTAAATGCGATTACTACCCTGACCAGTATCTGTCACCAGCCGGTTCACCCATCTCAGGCTGCTGGGAGCACTAGCTGCCAGTGGTTCACGTTACATCCTTCTCCAGAGAACTGCCCTTGCCTGAAGGGAGTCTCGGAGCCCAGAGATGCCAGGCTGTTATGCTCCCCCAGGGAGGGAGGTGGTCAGCTAATGAGGGCTGAATACAAGTTATAAAAGTCCGTCCTGGACTCTTGCCCGAGATGGGGCAATCCTGCAGCATCGCACACACTTCAGAGCTCCGTGTGGGGTCGGGCAGAAGCCAGCCTTCGCTGGACACTCATCTTTGCCTGGCTTCTTCCCCTACCCTCTCCCGCTCCCCTTATTCTCTCACAGATGTCACTTGAGAGCACTGTCTCAAAAACCACGTGCATCAGAAATCCCATGTCAACGAACAGAGAAAAAAGAGACGAACATAAGAATAGACTCTTAGATATAAAGAACAGACTGGTGGTTACCAGAGGGGAGGTGGGGGGACCATCGGTGAAATAAAGGGGATTAAGAATACACTTATCATGGGGCGCCTGGGTGGCTCGGTCAGTTGGGCATCTGACTTCAGCTCAGGTCATGATCCCACAGTTCGTGAGTTCGAGCCCCACATCGGGCTCTGTGCTGACGGCTCAGAGCCTGGAGCCTGCTTCGGATTCTGTGTCCCCCTCTCTCTCTGCCCCTCCCCTGTTCGCTCTCTGTCTCTCAACAATGCATAAATGTTAAAAAAAATTTAAAAAAAAAAGAATACACTTATCATGATGAGCAGTGAGTAATATATAGAATCGTTGAATCACTACATTGCACATACACCTGAACTAATAGAACACTGTACGTTAATTATACTGGGATTAAAAAAATAAATAAAAAACAAAGAAACCCCATCTCAGGTTCAGCTTCTAGGAAACGTGAAATAGGACAACTGACCTGTCCTACAAAGTTATCCTTATGGGGTCAGATTTTTCAAGAGTCGTTAAAGCATGATACACATGGCATTAGGCATCTCATGGTTAAAAAGTAACAGCTCTGAGCTGGGGCAGCCAAGGTGACCCTCTAATAGTGTCCTCAAGGCCGTTTTATGGCATTTATGCTTCTGACCCATGGAAGAGCCATTTCAGTTCATACCCCAGTCATAAAATTACTTTTCCATCAAACCAAAGTGCTTATAACCCCTTCCTTTACTGGAACTCAGAACCCGGAGAGAGAGGAGAGAGACAGAGAGAGAGAGAAATGAGGCTAAGCTATAAAATTATGAAGACAAGTAGTGAGCTTAGATTTGCCTTCTGGAGATAGACAATTAACATGACACGTGAGCTCTGAATCGTATGGCAAAGTACATTCCAGTAAGAAGCACTGCAATTTTGATGGGGAAATGTGTTAATGGATCACTCTGGCTTCCACAGCACCCGGTATACTTAATCTTCTTAACGACTTGGTACAACTTTTCCCCCCAGAACCTAATAAGTTTGAAGTATATGTGTGCCTGAGTTTCCTAGGCTGCCGTAACAAATGACTGCAAACTTGGCGTCTTAAAGCAAAAGAAGTTTATGGGGCGCCTGGGTGTCTCAGTTGGTTAAGTGTCTGACTGTTGATCTCAGCTCAGATCAGGATCTCACAGTTCGTGCTTTCGAGTCCCGCGTGGGGCTCTACGCGGGCAGCACGGAGCCTGCTTGGGGTTCTCTCTCCCTCTGTCTCTGCCCCTCCCCTACTCGTGCCGTCTCTCTCTCTGTCTCGCAAAATAAATAAAAATTAAAAAAAAACAACAACCCAGAGTTTATTCTTTTATAGTTCTGGAGGCCAGAAGTCCAGAGATCAAGGCACGGACAGGGCTGTACTCTGTCCATCTCTGTAAGGGAAGATCCAGGCTTTGCCTGGTGGATGTTGGCGTTCCCTTTCCCCTCCTCCGTCTTCACATGGCCTTCTGACTGTGTGCGTCTTCTCCTCGTGGGTCTGTCTGAAATCTCCCTCTGCCTCTCTCACAAGGACATTTGCCATTGGATTTAGGGCCCTCCATAATAATCCAGGCATTACTTCATTGTGTCCTTAATCATATCTGCAAAGAGCCTCTTTCCAAATAAGGTCACGTTCACAGGTTCACAGATGGACATCTTTTGGAGTGCTTATGTTGGGGTCAACTACAGTGTGTGTGTATGTGTGTGCACAGCCACACCAAGATAGAGAGGGCCGTGCACCGTTGAGGAAACTAACCAGGGCAGCACTTACGCACCATACTCAACTCTGAACGCCCACAGTCTCGGCTCTTTAGAGGCAGCCTGGAAGACTCTTGACGAAATTCAGGTTCATAATTTTGCCCGAGCACAGATTGCATCACATGTGCGGTGAGGTGAGAGCACTACATGGAAATAGGAACTTGGTCATTGAGTAGTCACCCAACACCCACATGTTAGTGCAGCTTCTCTGTGCTCTAACCATGTCGATGATTCTCATTATGCTTAGCGTGTTTTATAGGGTGGCATGCTATGCTACGGTGGGATTTGGAGTGTCAGGATTTAGAAAGGTCTTTGATCTTTTAAGAATGCCGAAGGTCATGGCGCGCCCGGGGGGGTTCAGTTGGTGAAGCGTCTGACTTCCGCTCAGGTCATGATCTCACAGTTTGTGGGTTCGAGCCCCGCGTCGGGCTCTGTGTTGACGGCTCGGAGCCTGGAGCCTGCTTCGGATTCTGCGTCTCCCTCTCTCTCTGCCCCTCCCCTGCTCACACTCTGTTTCTCTGTCTCTCTCTCTCAAAAAAAACAAAAAAACAAAAAACCCAAAAAACAAAAAACCAAGCATTTAAAAAAAATGCTGAAGATCAATTGTCTGTGGGAAATTTTCGGATAGTGGCACAAAGCACATGTCAGGGGCTGAGACAGTTGGTGACAGCAGGAGACAGGCCAGTAATTCCCAGCTAAGGCCACTCCTTTAAATAACTGCTATCTATTTATATAAGTTAAATATTTGTAAAGTAAACTGATTTCAGCTGAGGCAGAAAACTACTAAAGAAGTATTTGAAACAGTTTACGCTGCTTTTTAAAATACAGATGTTCTATAAAATATTTTAAAAAACGAAAAAGGAAAAAGGGGGCTCCTGGTTGGCTCAGTTGGTAGAGGGTGCAACTCTTGATCTCAGGGTTGTAAGCTCGAGCCCCACAATGGGTGTAGAGATTACTTAAAAATAAAACCCTTAGGGGTGCCTGGGTGGCTCGGTAGGTTGAGTGTCTGACTTTGGCTCAGGCCATGATCTCACGGTTCCTGAGTTCGAGCCCCACACTGGGTCTCTGCCATCAGCCTGTCAGTGCAGAGCCTACTTCGGATCCTCTGTCTCCCCCTGTCTCTCTGCCCCTCCCCTGCTTGTGCTCTCTCTCTCTCTCTCTCTCAAAAAATAAATACAAGATTAAAAAAAAAATCTTTTGAGAAAATACAGATGTTCTGACATCTTTGAAATATTATGATTTTAAAAAGCCTCACATATTGCCTGGCATATTTTTCCTCGCATATCATTAAAGGCACTTCAGGAAAACAAACAAAAAAGTTTAAGAAATTAATTACTGA
This sequence comes from Felis catus, assembly GCF_018350175.1. Classification (NCBI taxonomy): domain Eukaryota; kingdom Metazoa; phylum Chordata; class Mammalia; order Carnivora; family Felidae; genus Felis; species Felis catus. Next base: position 15,090,425 of record NC_058372.1, read on the forward strand.
GCATAAAGTGATATACAGCCGTGATGAAGGAAACAGTGAATTGCAAAATAAATTGCCTCACTAAATTACTTTCTTCTTGTATTTAGATTGCAAATTACACCTTGCACCTTCTTTGAGGGCCATTACAATAAAAAAAAATATGTGCATTAATTATGTCTGTGTGGTAACCTAGGTACAAAGAAACTTGGATCGAAGAATTCATTCATTTTACTGACAACAATGGGTTGGCTGGAGAATTACTTTTCCTGGGATATTAGAAAAATAGCCATAGTGCTTTCCGTCTCTATCACAGCACTTTTCCTACTCAACCTGAAAAATTGGTTATGTAAAAGCAATGTTCTTTCGCACACAACGACAAACCCCTCGAAGTCAAGGACTTTAAGATTTCTCCCCCACACCTCCCCTCTCCTTTGCTAGAAATGCCCATGTGCTGCTTAGCGCTGTATATTGTATGTAATAGATACCCAATAAATGATGGCTGCAATGCAGCCCATATCCCAGGAAGATAGGGGGCTAACCCACAGTTGTAGGCAAGTTATAGACCTCAGGGATGTTTGGCACTTTGGGGAACTATCTACCATTGCCCTTTGAGGACCCATCTTTCTTTCTTTCTTTGAGGACCCATCTTTCTTTCTTTCTTTCTTTCTTTCTTTCTTTCTTTCTTTCTTCTTTCTTTTTTTCTCGCCTATTTTTTCTGTTTTTGTCTTTTGTCTTCCTTTCACCTGTCTCTTCCCTCCTAACTATTTGCCAAACTCCAGATGTTGAGATTTAAACCCCCAATGTGATGGAATTTGGAGGTGGGGCATTCGGGACATCATTATGTCACGAGGGTGGAGCCCACGTGAATGGGACCGGGTGCCCTTATAAAAAAGATCCCAGAGCACTCCCTAGACCTTTCGGCCAGGTGAGGACGCACAGAGAAGATAGCCGTCTATGAACCAGGAAGAGGACCCTGGCCAGACACTAAATCTGCAGGTGCTTTGATCTTGGACTTCCCCGTCTCCAGAACTGTGATCAGTAGACGTTGGGTGTTTATAGGCCACCTGGTCTGTGGTATTTTATTCTAGGAGCCCAAATGGACCAAACCAGCATGCCTTGGGCTGCCTGCATGATCTAGCATCCAATAGGCTTTTCCTAGGCTCGCAGGTGCATTGTCTGGACCTCAGGGAAATTCTGGGGCAGGCTTCTCATTTTATGATTCCATCAAGAACCTGATCGCCCCTACTCAATAGCACTGAGGGAGACGGTGCAGAGGAAGTAAGTTCCAGATCAGAGCTTTACAGCAAGTTTTGCTCCCTGCTGATATGCCACCTTGCATGTGCTTTTGTGGCACTACCAGGAGATAGAGGGGACGCAGAAATCAACACGGAGGGAAGAGATGCGAGTTTTGACAAAGGAAGGAGGAGCTCCAGGAGACTAGAAAAAGTAGAAGGAAAAATTAAGAGGGAACTCAGATTGATAATAGATTAACTTCTTAGCTCAGCTTCTCTAAGCCAAAATTGCAATTTTTGTTCAAATCCTTCTAGAACCGATTAATAAAACATGTAGTTTCCTCTACATTTAATAACTTTTGGGTTTTCACATTTGTGTTATTAATGAACACTGAATTGTAACTGTTCTAGTCATGCATGAATATGAAATGGTGCATTTGTGTTATTCCAAGTGATTTTGCGGACCCTTTTCACCCCGAACCCTCAGCCGTAGGAATCCTACCTCTGGGTTTGCGATCATAGCCAGCACCACCTTCCTGGCCTGGCCAAGACAGCACACAAATCCTCCTCATATGAGGTTTTGTCTACCTCGCCTTGGACTCTGAAGTCTCTGTTCATCCCCTAGAATCATCCCCTCCCCTTGAATGCGGGCTGCACCTAGTGACCTATAGTGACTTATGTACTTAGCGACTTACTTTGAAAAAATAGATCATGGCAAAAATGATGGGATGGAACTTCTGTGATTAGGTAGGTTACAAAAGACTGACTTCTGTCTCGCTGCTATCTGCTTTCTTGGCTTGCACACTTTGATGACACAAGCTGTTTTATTGGAGAGGCCCATGGGCCAAGTTACTGAGGGCCACTTCTGGCCAATAGCCAACAGGGAACTGAGGCTCTTTAGTCCAATGGCCTCAAGGAACTGAATCCTGCCTTCAACCAGGTGGGTGAGCTTAGGAGTAGAGCCTTTCCCAGTCAAGCCTTGGGATGAGGGTCGCCCAGCTGACACCTTGACTGCCCCTGAGAGACTCTCACACAGAGGGCTCTGTTAAGTTGGGCCAGATTCCTGACCCACTGAAACTATGTTATATGTTGTTACTTTAAGCCGCTAACTTTGTGGATAATTTGCCAAGCAGCAGTAGATAACTAATACAGACCCTGAAGCCATACTCTGGATCTCGGCATACTTGGCCCTCACATTTTCCAGTACCTAGAAGGATACTGTCACGGATATTTCCTGAAACTGCCTGGCCAGTGTCTGACCCTCTTTCCTAGTCCTCGGAAATCTTCAACTCTGGGCATCAGTGGCCCTTTTTCCACTAGGGCAGTGTGTTCTAACGTTTTTCATGTCATGCCAGGCATAGAAAATGAATACGAGAGGTGCCTGGGTGGCTCAGGCGGTTGAGCGTCCGACTTTGGCTCAGGTCACGATCTCACAGCTCGTGAGTTCGAGCCCCGTGACGGCTCAGAGCCTAGAGCCTGCTTCCGATTCTGCGTCTCCCTCTCTCCATCCCTTGCTTGCTCACACTCTGTCTCTGTCTCAATAATAAACATTAAAAAAATTTTTTTTAAAAAAAGAAAATGAATATGAGGTGTAAAGTACTCCATGAATGCATGAGGCTGCTCAAGGCCAGGAAAGACCAGCTCTGTGGGCTCCAGGCGTTCAAGGGCTACCCTCTATAACCCACCCATAGAATAAGCTGGGAATCTCTGCTCACAGGGAGCCCCTGGCATGATCATGCCACCTAGGCTTTGCCAACTTTGAAATTTGAGTGAGTGATGAGAAGATTGGAGGTCAGAGAGATGAGAGTCCAGGCAGTGGAGGTGGCATCTGATTGATGGTGGCTGCTGTGACCAGTGGTGGGGCCCTGGCCTGACTACCTTTGGCCTTTGTTTTCAGGCTTGTGTCAATTCTGAGAACCATCCTATATCTTTCCAGTAAATTCTTTCTGCTTAAGAGAGCCGAACTGGCTCCTATTGTTTGCAACCAAGAACCTCAGCAGAAAGACCCGCATCAATATTATCGCCATACATGGCAAAGGCTGAAAACAGGGGCCAAACGTGGTGGACAAGTTCAAGGCTAATGGATTTTTACCACATATACCTCTATGTACAAGCCGAATGTTTTCATAATTAAAATTTACTTTTAATCATGTATGATAATTACCCATTACAGAAACATCTTGTGATTTTTTTTTTTTCCTTCAACTCTTTTTGGTAACAATTGGGTCCGGGTATGATTATTGGGTAGTCATTTCCCACGTAGCACATCATAATCTCTTTTCCAGGTCTTCAAAACCATATTTTTAAGGGGCCATGTATTTATTTCACACCATGCCCGTGCAAGAGGCCTGGAGGGAGGTCTGAAATTGGGCCCAATATCCACTGACTAAATCAAGAGAAAGGAGTGTCTGTTTCTAATTGGTTGGCCTCCTTCTCCTGGCAATTCCGCTGCCCAGCGGGATACGTTAAAAAAAAAAAAAAATTCAAACCAACGTGCTAAACACTCTCCTGCAGTCCTACTTCTACTGAGTGGCTTGGAGCGCATTTATTCTACCTTGATTAGCCAACATTTAAATAGAGTGTGGCTTACATTGGACTCCTTTGTTACTGTAATGTAAATGAAAGTTTTAGAACAATTTAAATACAATGACATCCTGTAATTTAAAGTGCATTGGCTTGGAAAAAGTCATCAAACAATAGGTTACAATGATCAGAAATTTTTATTAAAGAACAAGAGGGCATCAAGTTGTCTGGGTAATTGAGGGAGAAATTAGACTTGAATGACTTTATTCGTTCTGGCCAGACATTAGGGGCCTTCAATTAAATCACCATTTACCTACCCTCTTCAAGACAAAATAAATACTTCTCTATTCAGCAAACTATTCGTTCCTTGCGTATTTGGACAAACAATTACCACCACAATATCTTTGCAAGCAAACAAAATACCAGAATTTACATCATGTCGTTTACACGTGTTGAGATCGATTTTGCCAGCTAAGGAAAGGATAACCCAAACAAAGGGAAGCGAGGAAAACAAAATAGTAATGCTAGGATGGGTCAGAGAGCAACACTTGGCAAGTTGTGCCAAATTAGTCGACCAAGCAAAGCACTCTATTGGGAATTGCAAAGTAGGAAGTCCTCTATTTTTGACTCTGCTGACCTCGGTGAATATTTCCTTGTTTTAAAAATGTGCATAATTCTTTGCTACCTAACAAAGAGGCCTGTTATGAAAATTAACGAGTCTATAAAATGTTTTGACGTCTCTAGAAGCCCTTTCTAAATCCACACTATAATCTTGTATTCATATAGTTCGTGTTCCTGCTCTTTGAAGATATGCCAGTCTTTATTAGTATTCCTGTGCCACCTTCCACCACTCCAAGTTCACTTTAAGTCCTCATAAAATTAATTAATCAAATGACCACTATTTTAAGTGGGAGACTTTGCCTTCAGAAATGGTTTCCAGTCCCCACATGCTAAACGCTGAGGTATTAAGTCCCGTGCAGAATAAAGAGCAAGTAGGTTCACGGAGAGGGAGGCGGCGGACAGGGACCTCGCCCCGTCCGGGGCAAGCTCGGCCGGCAGAGCCCGGGTAGCCCGTGGGCAGTCTCGGGACTGCTCACCTCGGGGACCCAGCGGGGCCGCCGGAGCCCGAGCCTCTCCGTTCGTCCCGGGAGCCCACGGGCCGGGCTCGCGGCGGCCCCAGCCGGGCTCGATTACTTTCGCCTGGGCGAGAAGCAGCACCGCCGCTCCAGCGGGAACCTTACGGGGGGGGGGGGGGAGGTGGGGCGACGACAACAAAAAGAAGTAAAGTAGGAGGAGATTCTCCCGGGAGGGCCCGGGCGGAGGAGGGGGGGAAGGCGGCGGGCTCGTGGGAGGAGGCAGGGACCGGCAGAGGGACCCCGCGCCGGTAGCCCCGCGCCCCGCCGGGGAGAAGCGCTCCGCCGCCCCCGCCGCGCGCCTCGCCGCCCCCCGCCCCGCCTCCCACTCCCGAGGCCCGCGCGCCGGGACCCCCGCGAGCCCGCCCCTCGCCGCCCGCGCTCCCTCCGCCCCTCGCGCCTCCGTCCCCGCCCCCTCGCCCAGCGCCGCCCGCGCGCAGCGTCTCGCGCCGGCCCGGCCCGCCCGCCGGGAAACAGCCGCGAGAGCAGCGGCCGCGGCGGCCGCCACCGCGCCTTCTGCGCCCGCGCTCACGCTTCGCCCCCGCCCTCGGCGCCGCGTCCCGGGCCCGCGCCCCGGCCAACGTTCTCTCGGGGCCTCCCCCGGCCCGCCGCCCGCTCCCCCGTCTCCGAGCCCCCCAACCGCCGAGCTCTTCCCTCGGCGCGCGGCCCGCCGCCTGCTTCCGGGGCGGGCGGACTGGGCGCCTGGTGCCGGCGGCCGCAGCGACAGCGCCCCCGGGAAGCAGAGGAGGAAGGAGAGAAGAGGTGGAGGTGGCCGCAGGCTGAGTCGCGGCCGGGATGTCCGGGCAGCCGCCGCCGCCACCGCCGCCGCCGCAACAACAACAGCAGCAGCAGCTGCCGCCGCCACCGCCGGCGGCCGTGGCCCCCGTCTCCGGAGTCGTCCTGCCGGCGCCCCCGGCCGTCAGCGCCGGCTCCTCTCCGGCCGGCTCGCCCGGCGGCGGCGCGGGCGGCGGCGGCGGCTTGGGGGCCGCGGCGGCCGCCCTGCTCCTCCACCCGCCGCCGCCGCCGCCGCCCCCCGCCACCGCGGCCCCGCCGCCGCCGCCGCCGCCCCCGCCGCCCGCCTCGGCGGCCGCCCCCGCCAGCGCGCCCCCCGCGCCCCCGGGCCTCGCCGCGGGCCCCGGCCCGGCCGGAGGCGGCCCGGCCGCAGCCCTGGCGGCGGGCAGCAGCGCCGCGGCCCCCTTCCCGCACGGGGACTCGGCCCTGAACGAGCAGGAGAAGGAGCTGCAGCGGCGGCTGAAGCGCCTCTACCCGGCGGTGGACGAGCAGGAGACGCCGCTGCCGCGATCCTGGAGCCCGAAGGACAAGTTCAGCTACATCGGCCTCTCTCAGAACAACCTGCGGGTGCACTACAAAGGTACTGGGCGTGTGTCGTCGTGCGGTGGGAGTGGGGCCGCTGACCCGACGTGTCCTGCCGCCGCCGCAGCCGACTCTCGACCCGCCCCCGACCCCCTCCCGCCCGGGGCCCTCCGAGGTGACTCGCCGCCCGTTCGCGGCTGCGAGGGTGGGACCGGGGTCGCGGGGAACGGGCGAGATTGTTGGGCAAGGCAGGTGAGTAGCGTGTCCCTAGGTGTAATGGAGCCGGTGATCCTAGGCCAGGAGTGGGACACCTTGAGGGAATCCAGGATGACAGGACATAACTCGCTTTCCGATTTCCCTTGAAGATAAATCTTAGGGCTTGGGTGGAGGAATCCACGGACCCGGAGTTGGGTTACATTGTTCTCCAAGTGGTGGTGATGGGGTCAGGCGTTCTCTTCTTACGGGGGGGGGGGGGGTGGACAGGCACGATCCTGAGGTATGATTTCTAATTAAGGGAGATCAGGGATATATAGGGGGAGGGGTAATCAGTGGAGGATTTTGTCCAAAATTAGGCCAGAGATTGTCTACGGGGACAAAAGGGCAAGGGCCCCAAGTTTGCCATCAGTGTTTCTTACTCAGAGCAACTGGGAGGGGAAGAGGTGAAGCTCAAAAGTAGGTGTTTTCTTAGGGGAGCAGAAACCTACCACTAGTGATTGGAAATGCCCTATATTTATGTGCTCGTGTTATATGAAGTCTAATTGAAAGCGGATATTTAAAAATGTTATATAGCATTTTAAAGAAAACGGCTTTACGTTTTACACCTGCAGTTAAAAAAAAAAACAAAACACAACAGCAGCCTTAGGCTTGTCCCCTCCTCCCTCACCTATCTGTTAAAACAAAGCTTTAACCAGATCAGTTTTATGTGAAATTATCAATTGCTCTGACGATTCTTGAAACGTAGCAGCCTAAATGAATAGCATGCGTCAAGTTTACTTGTCGGGAGAAAACAAAATCTAACGTCTGTCTGTCTGGAAGCAAATCCAGGTTTTAGGCCCCAAACCTGAAGCGAGAGCTTTTACATTTCAAAGCAGCCTCGTTTTGATTGGCTACAAAGGAAGGGGCTTCATCAGATCCTAGTGACAGGGGACGTAGAGGGTATAAACAGTTTTTGTGGCTAAATTCCTGAAGTACACAGGACTAAAATGGGAGAGGAACCTTGATAAATAAGTTACTGTTTGATCAGAAAGGAGAATGGCGGCAGAAATCTAGCAAATGGTTTGGCTGGAAAGAATCACGCACAAAAATAGGCCTTGTTGCACATTCCTTCTTTTTCTCCATAGATCCACAGAAGTACTTTCCGTTTTAAATATTATGTTCCTTATTCTCAATGGCTGAAAATGACCTTTGCTTTCTTTTTAAGTTAGGACATTTCGTTAATGCTCTGTGAAGGCTGTTATTTAATTTTGCGTTTTAATTCGTGTGAGCTGTGCTGTGCTGTGAAGTGTTTACTTCTGATCTGGCTACCAGAAAGCTTTTTGTTAGACTTGACAAAACTTTATCTTAAATTTATGGTTGATGGTTAATAGTTAGCTTATAAAATCAGAGGCAAGCGATATGGAAAATTATTGAACAAAGAATCCTACCTTTCTTGAGTCCCGCAGTCATTTGTGATTTTAGGCATGTTCCAGGACAGGGCCTCAGTTTCTTCCTCTGAGAGTTGAGTGAGTTGAGCTGGATGGGAAGGAAATTTCCAGCTCCGAATTTCCATGAGATCTAGGATTTCTGATTAGAGTCTCTTTAGCACTGTAACATGCCTCGATTAGTTTTACTGACTCCTTTTACGTAAAATTGACGATTTGGGTCAGAGAAAAGTGCATGCTTGTGTGAAATTGGTTGGAGTTTGGAATATTTATGATACTGCTGTCTCCCATTATTTTTCCTGTTGGCCTCTTACTACTTTTTTGTTGTGTAATACTAAGATTCACTTTCTGGAAACTTCACTCTTTTATAAACACAAGGCATTATTTCTGGAAGAACAGATTTTGGTGTTTGTCATCTTTTTTCTTTTCTGTCTCTCTCTCTCTCCCCTTTGTCTCTCCCTTCCCCCTTGTCACAATCTCCCCCCCCCCCCACCCCTTCTACTGCCTCTTCCTCTTGTCTTGTTATTTTAATGTGTGTGAGGTTTTGTGTTTTTTTTTTTTTTTTTTTCCTGTTGTTTTTCTGTGTGCCTTCTGAGTGGACCACACCAAAGTACTGGGCAACTCTGTCCCAGTAAGAAGGCAAGGGAGCAAAGGGGGAGTGTCATAGGTATGGAGGATAAAATATTGAAGTCCCCAAATTGGAAGAGTGAGTTTTATTTGACGTATCATTGGGCTGCTTTGATTTGGACCGAAGCATTTTTCGCACCCTTTTAGCATGAAAACCACTGTTGATAAAATATTTTTGCATATAATGGAATTTGAAAAGATGGGTGTTATTTTCCAGAAGGATAAGGATTTTTCTTACCTTTGAAATAGAAATACGTTGGCTTCTTTTGCTCTGAACCATGCTCAGTTTTTAAGATGTTATTCTTCTGAGTCGGAATTACTGTTTTGGAAGCCATATGGTTCCTTAAATGATTTGAAGGGATTCATGTTAAACAATGCCAGACATGCAGACAGAGTTGATCGGATTGCAGTGGAATAGCAGGGTGTGTGTATGTGTGGTAAAATTTTAAAAAAGACCCTTTGCTTAGCAGTCACACACCAACTGGCGAAACACTCAGGCATAGCCCCTTTTATTTTTAAAACTTTCGTCAGCCTTGAATAAGTACGAATGTGACAAGCTTAGACTCCGTTATAATGAGAACTTTATTCCAACTTAAAGCATTTTAATGCATATGACAATTGGATTCAATTAGTCCTAAATGCTTCAGTTACAGATTGCATTTTTATATTTGTGAAGTTATCCCATTTGGATACTTTACAAAGCTTTTTAATACACACACGTGTCTTAGTGGACTTGGACAAGGTAGTGGAATTCTCAATTTCAGGTCTGAGAGAGTGGCAGCACCTGGAGGCTAGGTGTTCCCAGTCACAAGTAAGCCAGGCCTGGAAACTAATTTTCACCAGCTCTAAATTTAGTGCTCTTTCCAACCCTCCAGTATTGCCTCTTTCAATTTGTATGAGTTTTAGTTATCTCTAGTAGATATAATCCAGTGATCACATTTAGAACTTTTTGAGGACTAGTTGACGTTAAAAGTACTTCCTCCAGGGGAAAAAAAAAAAAACGTGGTCTGGAACACACTAATGCCTTGGAAAAGTCCAGATGCTTTGATTATAGCAATTTATGGCAGCTTAGAAGAAACGCAGGATAAGTGAAAGTTGGAAATGATAAGTAGCTATGAACTAGTGAATTGCTCTTTTTGATTGAGGCATTATTAACAGCATCTAATGAAATAGCTTGACTTTCTGGTGTGCCTCACTCCCATCCCTCTCAGTATCCCCGGTCATCAGGCCTTTGACACTTCTGAAATTTAATTACTCACTGAATTCTTTTGCGCTTCTTCAGGTTGAAGAAATATCTTTATGATATTTGCTTGCCTACCAATACGAATGTCTTTCAGGACTTATGGGGATGATAGAAAAATGTTCCCTAATATCAAAGAATTTAAAAACCAAGCTGAGCTTTTCCCAGGGATCTCTTTGCCAGTATTAGGGAAATTGAGCTTTAAAAATGGTAGTTGAGGGGCGCTTGGGTGTCTCAGTCAGTTAAGCGTCCGACTTTGGCTCAGGTCATGATCTCACGGTTCCTAAGTTCAAGCCCCACGTCGGGCTCTGTGCTGACAGCTCGGAGCCTGGAGCCTGCTTCAGATTCTGTGTCTTCCTCTCTCTCTGCTCCTCCCCTGCTCTCTCTCTGTCTTTCTCTCTCTCTCTCAAAAATAAACATTAAAACAATTTTTTAAAAATGGTAGTTTATAACTACAACAATTAAGTGAACCTAATAATCACACTCATAGAAAAGTAGTAGTAATGGCATTCATTGAGCAGTTGCTATGGTGCAGATATTCTGCTAGACAGTTTGTGTTTATGCCCTGCTCTCTGTTCATTCATTTATTCAACAAGCTTTTATTTATTTATTAAAAAAATTTTTTTTTAACATTTATTTATTATTGAGAGACAGAGAGAGACAGAGCACGAGCAGGGGAGGGGCAGAGAGAGAGGGAGACACAGAATCCCAAGCAGGCTCCAGGCTCTGAATGGTCAGCACAGAGCCCAACCCAGGGCTCGAACTCACATTGTGAGATCATGACCTGAGCCGAAGTAGGATGCCCAACCAGCAAGCTTTTAAGTGAATGTTTACTTTGTACCAAGTTCTAGGCACTCCAAGGTGATAAGATAATGTCTTTGAAAGCACGTGTAAAACACTCAAGGGTAGTAAGGGAAGTGTTAGAGTCCTGTGGAAGAGTGGAGGGGCATCGACCCCTGGCTGATACTGGAAGTGATAAAGTTGGTGAGTCAGGGACAGCTTTTGGGAGGGATGAGGCCAGTGGTCAGACTGGAAAGATGAGGAAATAGGAGAAGGGGCGTGAGGAGTGAAAATGCATAACTAAGAGCCCAGAGGAGAGAGTTACCCTGTATGTTCCGATTGACCAGCAGGTTTGGTTTGTTGGAATTTAAGAGTGTGTGACAAGTAGCAGCTGGGAAAAGATCATGAGAGGCCTTTGGAATATTTTACCAAGCTTAGATCTTCTTCTCTAGGACATGAGGAATCTTCAAAGGATTTTTTTTTTTTTAATTTTTTCTTTTAATATCTTTGAGAGAGAGAGAGAAAGAAAGAGAGAAAATGAAAGTGTGGGGGAGGAGGGGCAGAGAGGGAGACACAGAATGCGAAGCAGGCTCCAGGCCCCGAGCTGTCAGCACAGAGCCTGATGCGGGGCTCAAACACACGAACTGTGAGATCCAGACCTGGGCTGAAGTCAGACCTTTACCCGACTGAGCCACCCAGGTGCCCTTCAAAGGACTTTATTTATTTTTTTATGTTTTATTTATTTTTGAGACAGAGCATGAGCATGGGAGGGGCAGAGAGAGAGGGAGACACAGAATCGGAAGCAGACTCCAGGCTCCGAGCTGTCAGCACAGAGCCCGACGCGGGGCTCGAAATCATGAACCATGAGATCGTGACCCGAGCCGAAGTCGGATGCTTAACCGAATGAGCCACCCAAGCGCCCCAAGGTGCCCTTCAAAGGACTTTAACTAGGAAGTGACTGGCTTATATTTTCATTTTTGTCATATAACCAATTGGAAGATAGATTTAAGGAGTACAGGGCTGAAAAGAGCAAATTCATTTAGATGATTGTTTGGCAGACAGACCATAAGAAAGGCCTAGAACTTGGTCAGTGGTGGGATGGAGGAAAACCAGATTGGTGATATGTTTTAGAGTAACACTGATAGGAAGTGATGGAATGATGGAGACAGAAATCAAGGGTGACACTTGGGTTTCTAGCTCTGTTAGGTTCTTGCAAAGAACCAGGAATCAAATAATGATTGCAAGGAAGTATTGCAGTGTATTTGGAGATGAGTAGGACTGGGAATCTTAGTCATATGATCTGACTTCATGGCAACCAGCAGAACCCAGAGACACCTTACAGAAAGAGCAGGAACAGATCTTCTGGAGTTAAGGTGGCTCCAAGTCACTGCAGTGGCTGGAGTTCATGACTTTTCGTCTTATTCCAGTGCCAAAGAGACTCAGCTACAGTTTCTAGTTTCTGGTTGTTTTCTTCTCTTTTCCCTGCTGACTGGTTTATCCTTTCCTTCCTATTTCAGATTCCTGAGGGACTTAGCAGGTTGGCTTAGCTCATTGCCATCATTCTTAGTTGGGCGCAGCTTTTCGTGGCGTGCTGTGGTGTGAATGGGTGGCCTTCACGTCAGGTGCTAACCTGTGTTGAGTCAGCTGTAGGGGTGAGAGGGTACTGATGAAATACAGAACACCCTCCGGGCGTAAGGAGAGTCGGGGCCCCACTTGCAGTAGGGATGGTGTCTGAGGCCCTTTCTCCTAGGAAGGGTGGACACACACGGTAACTGACCTGAGCTTGGGAGAGAGGTCTACGTCGTGACTGATCTGGGAGTCACCTCTAGGTGGTGGTTGAAACCCAGAGAGGGAGCAGATAAAGTGAAAACAGTGGGCTAAAGATGGAACCCTGAGCAACACCAACATTAAAAGACCGGGTGGAGTCCAAGAAGGAATAGGTGAGAGGTACCTGAACAGGGCAGAGTGTGGTGTCCCAGAAGCCGAGCAGAGGACTATGAGAAATGAGGAAGTGACCTCAAGTGTCAGGTGCAACAGACAGGCTCAGTGAGACAGGCAGAGTTTTCCACTGGATTTGGAAATTAGATCATCGTGACCTGAGGAGAGCAGTTTGAATTTAGTGTTGGGGGGCGACGATCAGAGTAAATAGTAGGGACCAAGCAGAGGGGATAGTGAATATAGATTACTCTTGAGAAAATAAGTGAAGAAACCTGGAGGAGGATGGAGGTTAAGGCAGGATTTTTTGTTGTTGTTGTTGTTTAAATGGTGGACGGTGGAGTTACATCGCGCCTGGTGATTAGCGTCTAACACCAGCATAGAAGATGAAAATCCACATAATCAAAATTATCCCTGAACACTCCATTGGAAGGTACTGTGTTCGAGACTATTGTATCATTTCCAAGTAAGTCTCGTTTTTGCTTGGCGGTGTGGGTAAAACTGAAGTGACGTGAAGTTGGATGAGAGCGTGGCGTTAGTCGAATGTACGGAGTCCCAGTAAATGTCATGTCCAAATTTAATGGACCTTTTGACAAAGTTACTGTCAACGGTACTTGCTTTTATTACCTTAAAAAAAAAAAGTTCACTATACTTACTACCAACCCCAGTGCATTACTGACCATGATGTGGCACCGAAGCACGGGGGATTCTGGGGACACTGCCCTTACAGATTGAGAGGAAGGAGAGAGACGAGTGGAAGGGGGAAGAAGAGCTTGGGAGGCTGACGCCGCTGGCCTGCGGGGAGGAGGGCGGTTCCGGAGCACAGCGCAGTCCCGAAGAAGAGAGGACATCCCACTCCCCTGAGACTCCCCCGATCGGGGGGAGAGGTGAGGATTGCTGTGGACGCCAAGCAGTTTGTAATAGGAGAGTGGGGACGAGAACATGACCATGCACTTAGCGGAGTCCCAGTGTACAATAAAGGAGGCGAGGCGGTTTGCTCGCCTCGGTAAAGTGGGTGGTGACCTTAAAGTGGGTGATGAGAATGTGGACCGGCCATCGAGGGGAAGGGGGCACAGGCCAACTAAAGCTTTCTCAGTACACCGTAAACAGCGGTGGGAGAGCCCAGCCGACGTCATTCCTTCATAGTGGTGGCTGTGTGCGAGGTTGTCGGACTTGACTTGGTAGAGGCCAACTGCCCCCGGCAGGAGGAGGGAAGTGGATTATAATATTGATCTAAGGCTGTGGTTTTGCTGTTTGCGTGTGGCGGAAGGATAGGCGTGGGAAAGAAATCAACGATATTTGAGAGCTTTTGAGTGATTACCACGTAGCCCGTCCCGGAAGAGGAGAGATGGGGCGGAGCGGAGCGCAGTCGGGGGAGCAGGGCTCAGGGAACGGGAGTTGGGAGTTCCCGTTGATCCCTTGATGTTGAAGAGGAGTGTGGACCAGGAATGTTTAGGAAGGGGAGAGCAGAGGGAGTTGTGTCCTAGAGGAAGATACAGGCGTTGCAGCTCCTGTGCCAAAAATGTGTTCCTGGAAAAACCTTAGGTTTTCCACAAAATTGGGCACTGAAGGTAACGGGGCTTATGGGAAAAATAGGGCTGGGGCAGACTACTTGAAACCTATGGAACTTTGTAACCAGAGCCCCACAAAAATAACGGCCTAGTAAAACAGGAGCCCGGTTAAATTTCTGCTGGCGTTTGTGTCCGGCATCACAGGCTGCAGCCTGGAGCCCTGGGGTTTGGGCTTCCTTCTTAGAGAGGTAAGGGCTTGACAGCCGTCCGATCAAAAATAAAAATCTGATTCAGGGTTTAGCTCTTTTCAAATCCCCCCTCCCCCCCCCCCCCCCAAACAAAGGAAGAACATACAAACTCGAGCTGTTAGGATGGCTGAAGTCCAAAGAAAACCTGACAATGCCAGTTGCTGGTGAGGACGCGAGAGCGACGGGGGCTTGCGTCCTGCCGGCGGGAAGCGCGAAGTGATGCGGCTGCTCTGCACAGCGTTGGGTGGTGTCTAACAAAGCTAAACGTAGCTTCACCAGCAGTTGAGCTCCTACCCAGCTGACTTGAAAACTTGGCCCACACGACTTCTCCCATAATTGCCCCAAAGGGGAAGCAGCCAAGAGGTCTTTGAGGAGGTGAATGGGTGAACTGTGGTACATCCATACAATAGAATATTATTCAGTGATAAAAAGAAATGAGCTGTCCTTCCGAGCAAAGGCACACATGGATCTGAAATTCGTATTGCTAAGTGAAAGAGGCCAGTCTGAAAAGATTACGTGCTGTATGATTTCACTTACCTGACCTTCTGGAAAAGGCAGAAGTAAAGAGATAGTAAAAAGATAAGTAAGTGGTTGTCAGGGGCGTGAGGGGAGGGGAGTGGGGGGATGGGCAAAGCACAGGGGGTTTCTAGGGCGGTGAAAGCACGTTACTGTAACGGTGGACACATCACGCTGTGCATTTATCAAACCCACAGAACTTTACGGTCATAAAGAGTGCACTTTAACGTCTGTACATTTCAAAAAAAAATGTATTAGGAGAGGGGGGAAATCCCAGGATAAAACGCAGAATGTGACAAACCGGTCTAACTGTATTACAAACCCATGGAATAGCCTTGGAGAAGAGGGGGAAAGGAGCTGCCCCAGGTAACTTTCGAAACCGATAGTCTGTAAACGTAAAGGTAAAAGAAACTACAAAAGCACTGAACTTTTACTGATCAAGTTGTGTCCCGTGGGGAGATGGGTTAACAATTCAGACGCTATTATACATGTACTGGAACTGCACAGTTAAATGGATGGCGGACGGTGGGAGCTAAGTTTCTTAGTGTTGGGGTGGAATTTTACAGATGAGCAGAGAGAGAAGGTTAGAATGATCTGTGTGGTAATAAACGTGGAGACCTCAGCGTGACCTCATGTTTGGTTTAATACAAACACAGATGATTACATATAGAAACGTAGATACATGCTGGGTGTGTGTGTGTATGTGTGCATATGTATACATGTACGCATGTATGTGTAAGGGTTTAGTATACATCCATATATTTCCCTGCTCTTGTCAATGAGCAAGCCTAAAAGCAGTGACACCCCAGTAACAAGGAGCACACCTGGTAGCTCGATCTTGGGTTCTGATGCTATTTGCCAGTAAAAGGAGTGAGCCCCAGGGCTCCTCGGAGAATGGCTGATTCTAGGACTAGGGTGGGAAATACACAAGATGAGCCGCCAGAGTCTTCTAGGGCCAGAAAATAGCAAACAGCAAGAAGCGACATAATGGAGGTATGTCAGGGGAGCCTAATGAAAAAGCTCCCAGAGGCTGGGCAGTTTGAGCAGCAAAACAAAGTAGTAGTGAATTATAACACAGAGTATAAAGTAAATATGCAAGAGACGCATGAGTCCATACCGATATAAACAAAGAGGGAGTATCTTCGTACTTTTTGATCAGTGTCGCGCTTGAATTTTTCCCCAGATGGCTTAATGCCGTGGCAGGTGTAGCTGTTCCTGAGGCCACTGAACACTGGACACCGTAGGAATGCACTTGTAGAGGGCCCCAGGTTTTTTGACTTAAGAGTTTTTTTTGCATGTTGCTAGGCTTTGCTCTTTAATTCATTAATGTACTGGGAAAAGCTGTGTTATGAACTAAATGACTTCTTTATTGTGCTGACATCATTCCTGTATTTATCAAGTACGTGTGAGCTAATTTGTATTCAAGAAACGTGTTTTGTAGCAGAACACACGTCGTTAGAATTTACTGTTTCTGAGGCGGAATAGTTTCAGGTGCTGTCAGAATCCAGAGTGTGGCTCCAGGAAGGAATGATTGGAGTTAGAGTAGGAGGAGGTCAGTGGAAGTAAAGAGGCCCGGGAATTAAAATGTGAGAACAATAAGATAATCACGAGTAAGTGTGGAGCGTGTAAGTGTATGGGACAAACACGTGTTGCTAGGAGGGCACAGAAGAAGGAGGTTAGACCCAGTCAGGCTAGAGGAAGAGTAATTGAGGAAGAAAAAGTTGAGCGGAGAGCTAAGGGGCGAGCTGCTGTAACTAAGTGAGGAGGAAGGGGAGAGCTTTCCAGTTAGGGGGAATGGTTTGGGTGAAGACTGGTCAGGCCAGTGTGGCCGGTGCTGGAAGGTGGTGGAAAGTGCTGGGGGCGGGCCAGATCGACAGAGTTTTCAGGCAGTGGTGTATCTTTTTCCTGGCTGAACGGGAGGCTGGTGAGAGGGAGTGTTAGCGGTGTGAGGGGATAGTGGCACTAGGAAGACTGATTGATATTTCCAGAAAGGCAGTTGACTGCACGTTGGGAGAGCGGAGGGGGGTGAGAGGTGGGCTTAATTCAAAACCTTGTCCTTGCAGTTAAAAGGAATCGACAGGTTGTGAAATGAGAGAGCTAACCTTACGGTTTTGAAGCAGTAAGTGTACTT
The DNA here is from genome assembly GCF_018350175.1 of Felis catus. Lineage (NCBI taxonomy): Eukaryota > Metazoa > Chordata > Mammalia > Carnivora > Felidae > Felis > Felis catus. Next base: position 15,107,234 of record NC_058372.1, read on the forward strand.
TGTCTCTGAATCCTATAGAAAACACGTGACGCTGAAGACTTTGTGGGTTTAAAAGTTTATCCTTTGGTAGTGTGAAGTAGTGTTGTCTAGTCACGACAGAATTTAAGGTAACAAGCTTCCTGCCGATGAGCAATTACTAGAAATAGGCCCTTCGCTATTGATATTACGAGTCTTACCTAGGAGACAGTACGACTCCTTTAGTCTGACATCGCAACTTTTTCCTAGGTCTGTCCATTTAAGTTTAATTTAATTTAAAAAATGAGACCAATCCTTTTAACATTTACGGAATTTTTCTACAGCGTCTAAATAGAACGTAATATAATAGAACCTGATGATTGTGTAGTTTACAGTTATTTTTGTATAAGAGGAAAATGTAGGGCATTTAAAAAAAATTTTTTTTAACGTTTATTTATTTTTGAGAGAGAGAGAGACAGAGCATGAACGGGGGAGGGGCAGAGAGAGAGGGAGACACAGAAATGGAAGCGGGGCTCGAACTCACGGACCACAAGATCGTGACCTGAGCCGAAGTCGGACGTTTAACCGACTGAGCCACCTGGGCGCCCCGGGGCATTTTAATTCATATATGGATTTAACACATGACTCTACTAATTAGGGGCAAGTTATACCACCTCTGTAAGAGTTTCTCTATTTTTACTTTATGTATGTATATATGTATGTATGTACGTATGTATGTATGTATGTATGTTTTCGGGGTGGGGGCTGAGAGGGGAGAGAGAGAATCCCAAGCAGGCTTCGTGCTATCAGCATGTGACAGTGTGGGGCTGGGTCTCACGAACCGTGAGGCCATGACCTGAGCTGAAATCAGGAGTCAGGTGCTCAACTGACTGAGCCACCCAGGTGCCCCACAGTTTCTCCATTTTTAAAGTGAGGTTAAATGATACCTGTTTCACAGATGTTGAAGGAGAAAATCTATACCAAAGCACCTAATTCTTTGGGAGGTTGTTCACCCTCAAATACTAATTTTCTTTTTCTTTTCCCATAGAAGTAGCAAGAATAGGAGGTAGGAATACAAGTGAAGTGATCCCAGGATGCTCATTGAACCCTTCCTGTGGGTTCGGAGCTCACACTGGATCAGACCTCTTGAAGTTAAATCCCAGCACAAATCCTGGTTTGGAATTCTCACACAGCAGTATGATCTTGGGCGAGTTTCTTCATCTTCCCTTAATTTCCTCAACTGTGAAATGATAATAAATAGTACCTACTTCAGAAGTTGTTTTGAACACTAAACGAGTGAACAAATATGGTACTCTTTGAGAAGTGCCTGTCACATAACACTAAATGTATGTTGACTATTGTCATTTATTATCATCATCATCATCATTATTTTTTTTTAAGTTTATTGTGAGACACACACAGCAGAAGCAGGGGAGGGGCAGAGAGAGAGAGGGAGAGAGAGGATCCCAAGCAGCCTCCACAGTGTCAGCACAGAGCCGGATATGGAGCTCAAACTCCAGGACCGTGAGATCATGACCTGAGCCGCAACCAAGAGTGTGATTGCTTAACGGACTGAGTCCCCTGGCACCCTGATTATTATTATTAAATATATACCTTGCGACTACTTTATCCCTCAAAGTTTTGGTCACTTCTCTTCCAGAAAACCAAAACTAAAAGTAAAAGTTGATTCAGGACTCCAGGGTTAATCAGGGTAGGGTTTCTTTAGATTTTTTTTTTTTAACTGTCTGAATTTTAAAAGTTCATTTAGTTCACCCTACCATTTCCCAGGCAACTCAATTATTTGAACACATTCTTACTGAAAAACAAGTTTTGCTGAAACCATAATTTATTAAATGTCTCTTTAAGAATTGACTGGTATCATTCTACAGATTGATGTGTTTTGTTTTGTTTTGTTTTCCTTCTGCCTAGCTCGATGTAAATCTACTAGCTAACATATGTTAAAGCAGTTTTAGGGGCATCAGTATATTGCTGCTTCCATTTTTATCTTCCTCACCAATTTTATCACCTCTCAGTGGTCACCACTTTTGCCCATGTGTGGACACAGGTTTTCATGGTAACAGAAAGGAGTGTCTGAGATCACTCAGTTTCTTTTGGGCCATGTGAACACATGCTAGTTTGCTTTGCTAGTGTAAGCTTACCTGTTTAATGATGTAATTTGATTAAGGTGTATGCATGGTAAGGGAAGCTGTCTCATTGGTGCGTGAGGGTTATTGTATAGCTAAGAGAGAATTTTCTATTTGAAGAAGACATTTAGTTTTGAAACATGGTACATTTGAGAACGGGAAGTTTGCAACCCATGAAGGTCATATTATAGTGTGACTAAAGGGTAATGACCTAAGTTTGTACTGGGGGAAACATATTTAACACCAAAAAAGAATTTAGAGTGTTGTTTCTCAGTCCTTTTGGGGATTGTGGAGAGTTGTCTCACTCTTGAGTACTTTCTGCCATCAACTTATGTTTTTCTTCTTTTGTGATTTTTTTGGGCATATCTTGCTCAGTTGATTTTGTTCACTTGCTAGCTTTAGGCTAATTTGTGTCTTGGGCAAGGGACAGGGGAGGCGATTGTGAGGGAAGGAAATCCTCCTGGATTAGAATTGAGGAATTGCTATTTTAAAAAGTTTAAAAGCCATTAGCTAACAGATTCCCTAAAGATTTCAGCAGTGGTATGGTGTTAGATTCCTTTCTTTAAAAAGAGAGAAAGAAAATACAACTAGAGTTTAGATATACTTCTCAGTAGCCTGTAACTGACCAAAAAAATTTTATGGATCAGCCTTTGTATATAGAATGAATGATAAGAGTATGTCAAAGAACAGACTTGTAAATTCTTTTTTTTTTTTTAATGTTTATTTAGAGAGAGAGGACGCATGTGTGCACACATGAAGTGGGGAGCCAGGTAGCGGCAGAGAGAAAATCCCAAGCAGGCTCTCTACGCTCAGTGTGGAGCCCCACACAGGGCTTCATCTCATGACCCATGAGATCATGACCTGAGCTGAAATCAGGAGATCACCCAGGTGCCCAAAACTTGTAAATTCTTCAAATAAGAAAGCTGCTCTGCCAAGTCCAATCTAATTATATAAAACTTCACTTGAAACTAATACTCTGTGAGGGGCTCCTGGGTGGCGCAGTCGGTTAAGTGTCCGACTTCGGCTCAGGTCACGATCTCGCAGTCCATGAGTGTGAGCCCTGCATCGAGCTCTGTGCTGACAGCTCAGAGCATGGAACCTGCTTCCGATTGTGTCTCCCTCTCTCTCTGCCCCTCCCCTGCTCATGTTCTGTGTGTCTCTCTCTCAATCTGTCTCTCTCTCGTCTCTCAAAAATAAATAAACATTAAAAAAAAAAGAAAATGTAAATAAAATAATACTCTATGATATAGATGCTTCTGGTTTAAAAAATAGACCACTTGACAAAAGAGTGGGAATAGTATAAATTATATGCAATTTGGATCTAATAAAATTTCATCTTTTTCAAATGCAGCCTTTTTTTTCTCTTAAAATATAGTCTACCCTAAAATATTTAGTTTGGTAGGTTCTATGTATTCAGATTCTTAAAGTGTATTAAATCTAGTAATAGTGTGAAAAGTCCCGGGGCTAACTTGGGCTGTTTTGCATATTGATTTGCAATAATAAATGTTTCACTAAGTCTTTATATGTACTGATGGGAGCAAAAACGTATATATCGTTCTAAAAACTGTATTTTTCCTGAATTGCTTAAGATTTTTGTGGACTATCTCATTTGAGGTGTTTTCTCCCCCCTTCCTGTGTCCTATGCAGGTCATGGTAAAACCCCCAAAGATGCAGCGTCCGTTCGTGCCACGCACCCAATACCAGCAGCCTGTGGGATCTATTATTTTGAAGTAAAAATTGTCAGTAAGGGAAGAGATGGGTAAGTGTAAATGTTGGTGGGATGAACTGTTGGCTGTTCTTGCATAATTATTTTGCCTTGATTTATAATAATTGTGATGTAACTGGGAAACGGGGATCTTGGAAGTTTTGGTAATCGGTCAAGTAGGATCCGAGCGTTCCACCGTAGCAGGTTGGATGTAGTTCTAGTTCTGTTTAAATACTGGTTGAAGCTAATACCTGAGTTGGTGAAATAACAGAGTTTCTCTGGTGGGTTTGTCATTAAGTTGGAGAATTGGAATTAAACGACAGAGAGACAGTGACTCATGTTCCATGCCTTGCCTTACACTGCCTTTGTCTGAATTCTGTTGAGAATTTAAACCTTCCCAGAGCTAGTTAACCAAGGCCAAACGGTGATTCATAGGTATTTTATGGGGGTTAGGAGTTTAACTTTTGGGTTTAGATCAGGGAAGTGTATGTTTATATGTTCTCAGCTGGAGGTGATTGGCAGGGATTAGGATGTGGTGGGACGGCCTCCAAATGAGAACTCCACGCAGATCCTGGAGGCAACTTTGATGGCATTGCTTTTCAACTTGGGATCAGTGTGTTCTGTGTGTGTATACATTAGAGTCACTTACGGCACTATTGGAAACGTAGTAGCTTGGGCCTTATCCTAAAAGTTCCTAAATCACTATTTTCAGAAGCAGAGCTTAGGCAAGATGGGCATTCTGAGTAAGCTTTGCAGGAAATTTTGGTGCCTATCTCTGATTAAGAACTAATTACCTTGAATTATTGGATCTATCCTCTGGTATTTCCGGATAACTTCATTGTGGTACCAGAGGTCTCTTTTTAAAAAAAAAAAAGAATTTTTTTTTTTAATGTTTATTTTTGAGAGAGAGAGAGTAGGGAAGGGGCAGAGAGAGAGGGAGACACAGAATCGGAAGCAGGCTCCAGGCTCTGAGCTGTCAGCACAGAGCCCGATGCTGGGCTTGAACTCAGGAACTGTGAGATCCTGACCTGAGCTGAAGTCAGACGCTCAACCTATTTAGCCACCCAGGCACCGCCCCCCCCCCCCAATTTTTTTAAGTGTATTTATTTATTTTGAGAGAGAGAGAGAAAGCACATGCGGGGGAGGGGCCCAGAAATCCTTTAAAGCATCCAGAGTCATTTGTCCGACTACCAAGATAAACTTGCTAAGTTGACCTGTATTTGAAGTGAATCATTTAACCTCTTAGTGCTTCTTCTGTGTTTAACTGACAAAATAAGTATGTTTAATAGATTATTCCTCTTTATTTGTGGAATAATTTCATTGTCAACAATATGGGAAGTAGAAAGTGAAACTTCGGAATTCATGATAACTTCTTATTTAACTGCCTCAGTTTCCCCAGGGTGATCAGGGCAAAGATAAAATCAGAGAAGCCACAGATAAAGTGGTTGAGAGACCCCAGATCGAAATAGGCACATGATTATAATCATTTTTTACTTGGCTGCTGCATACTCAGTAAGCCAATTCTGTTTTTACTTCAGATTATACCATCAACCTCATTAATGCTGGTGTCGCTCACAGTGATTCCCAGGATTCTCTTTACCTTTTCTTTTTCTTTTTTTTTTATAAATTTTTTTTAACATTTATTTATTATTGAGAGACAGACACAGAATGGGAGCAGGGGAGGGGCAGAGAAAGGGGGAGACGCAGAATCCCAAGCAGGCTCCAGGCTCTGAGCTGTCAGCACAGGGCCCAACACGGGGCTCAAACTCATGAGCTGTGAGGTCGTGACCTGAGCTGAAGTCGGTCGCCTAACCGACTGACCCACCCAGGCGCCCTTCTCTTTACCTTTTCATTCTCCATATTCTGTTTTTGCATGATCTTGACCTTATATTTTCATGGCTGCAAGTGCCCTGACGAGTCTCAACTTTAAAGCTGCCCCTCATGGTTTTTTTTCCCTCGAGCCCCAGCCCCATACATCTGACCCAGTGTTTGCATGTGAGCGTCCCACACACGTTCCAGGTTAGCTTGGTCAGTGGTGTCACTTGTGCTGGAAACTTGAGAACTTCCTGACTCTTAACTGACTCTGTGCATCTCTACGGCCTCTGCCTTAAGTCAGCTTCCCTCGTTTGTCCCCTAAATTGCCGAGGTGGTTGGTTCACCGGTCTTACTTCAGTCGGTGACTGTTGTCAGTGTTCTTTCAGACACAGTTGTGCCTGTCCCCTTTGGGAGATTGTTTGGTGCGCTTGTTGCTTGGAGGATAAAGTCTAAAACTTCTTAGCAGGGTCCTTTGTGGTGTGACTTAACTCCTTTTGTAGTTTTTCAGTCTCATCTCTTTGTTGCCGGGATCCTCATTCATTTTTTTTCTTCTCTTTTTAAAATTAGGTGATTTTTACATGTAGTAAAATTGATCATTTTTAGTGTGCAGGTCTGTGAATTTTGACAGGTGTGGATAGTCGTGTACCCACCACCACAGTCAATATACAAGTGGCCTTTGAATGACACAGGTTTGACTCGCATGGGTGTACTTTATGCGCGGACATTTTTTATAACTGCATTATAGTACTGTAAATATACTTTCTCTTAATGATTTTTTTTTTAAGATTATATAAGAGAGAGAAAGCATGAGCGGGGGAGGGGCAGAAGGAAAAGAGAGATTCCCAAGCAGGCTGCGCACCACCAGCGCAGAGCCCGATGTGCGGCTCAAACTCGCAAACCGTGAGATCGTGACCTGAGCTAAAGTCAGACATTTTACCGACTGAGCCACCCAGGCTCCCTCTTATGATTTTCTTTTTCTTCCCTCTTAGGATTTTCTTGATAACATTTTCTTTCCTCTAGTGTACTTTATTGTAAGAATACAGTACATATACAACATACAAAATTTGTGTTAACCGTTTATGTAATTGGTAAGGCTTTCAGGCTACAGCAGGCCGTTAATAGTTAAGTTTTGGACATGTCAAAAGTTACACAGGATTTTCAACTGTGTGGCGGCAAGGGGGGTGGAGGGGGTGGGAGGTTGGTGTTCCAAGGCCACCATAGTTCAAGGATCAGTGATAAAACCATTCCTCCCCCCCACCCCGATTCCTTCCTACCCCTTTGTAGACAATTTTTCCCCATCGCCAGCCCCCCGGCAACCACTGATTGATCTTCTGTCTCTCTCGTTTTGCTTTTTCTAGAATGGCATATAAATGGAATCGTCGTATGTAGCCTTCTAATTCTGGCATCTTTCACTTAGTATGGTGCATTTGAGATTCATCCCTGTTGTTGCATATACTGGTAGAGCGGTCCTTTTATTGCTGATTGTATGGTTGAGCCAACCACAGTTTGCTTATCCACTTCTCAGTTGAAGGACATCTGGGTTGCCGCCGTTTTTGGCAATTAGGAATATAGCCGCTGTCAACATTTATGTATAGGTTTTTGTGCAAACTTGAGTTTTCATTTCAGTTGGGTAAATATGTAGGAGTGAGATTGCCGGACCGTGTGTTAGGTGCACGTTTAACTTTATGAGAAACTGCCGAGTTGTTTTTGCAAGGCGGCTGTACTAGTTGGTGTTCCCAGCGGCAGTGTATGAGAGTTCCTGGTGCCTTGCGCCCTCAGGAGCACTCGGTATTGTCAGGGTTTTTTTTTTATTTCAAATTTGTAGCCGTTGTAATAGGTATCTGGTAGTTTCTTGCTGTGGTTTTGATTGGCACTTCCCTAATGACTAATGTTGTTAAAGGATCTTGAGTTCTTATCTGACCCCCCCTTTAACAAACTCCAAAATTACTTGATTTTGATTTTAATCATCTGCCAACCACTGTGGAAGTGGTTAAGAAACGACTTACAAACACACTTAAAAATCCTGAATGACGGCGAAACTGAGTGGAAAGCTTCATAGGGCAGTTCTCATTTTGTCATTCACGCCAGTTAAATTCAAGGTCCTTCTACCTCGTCTCTTTTCTGAGCACCGTAAGCTGTACCTGGGGCATCCAGTTAATCTCCATTTCCACCTAATGCAAGCTTAGGTGTGGAGAAATTAGCCCCAGAAAGTAGAAAGTAGGATACGAAACAGAGTGGAGTCAATGTGAAATGACCCCAAAGAGGGACAAACAAAACTGTTTGTTTTTTTTTAATGTTTATTTACTTTTGAGAGACAGAGGGAGTGTGAGTGGGAGAGGGCGGGGGGGGGGGGGGGGACAGAGGATCCGCAGTGGGCTCCACGCTGTCAGCACAGAGCCCTACGTGGGGCTTGAACTCATGAACCGTGAGATCATGACCTGACCCAAAGTCCGGACACTTAACTGACTGGGCCACCCAGTTGCCCGACAAGGACCTGTTTGTCATCAGAATCAGCATCTGTGAAAAATGCATTGGGTAGATAGCAGTGTAGTACTATAGTTTGCTGTGCATGTGGCAAAATATTTCTAGTTCTGTCTGCAGACTCTTCCTTTCTTTTTTTTTTTCATAATTTTTTTTTTAATGTTTGCTTAATTTTGAGAGAGAGAGACAGAGCATGAGCAGGGGAGGGGCAGAGAGGGAGACAGAAATCGAAGCAACTCCAGGCCCTGAGCTGTCAGCACAGAGCCTGACGCGGGGCTCAAACTCAGGAACTATGAGATCGTGATCTCAGCTGAAGCCAGACGCTTAACCCACTGAGCCCCCCAGGGGCCCCTCTTTCCTTCCTTCTTACATTCACCTTCTCTTGTCTCTTTACCATTTGCCCGGCTTAACTAATTACTCTTCAACCCTAGTTTAAAGATTCCTTTTTCGTGGTACTTTCTCCTCCCCCAAATAGGATTATGCCTTTAATAATCTTCATTTACCTTTTGGCCAGACTGTAATTATAATATCTATACTGTTTCACTTCCTACCAGTGGTATAAACTGCAGAATCAAGGGTAAGGGACTATTTTATGTTTGTCACTCTAGTGCTAGTAACTAATTTATAGCCAGCATTCATATGAATGAATGAGAAACAGTACTTACCTCCTCTTCTTGGACAGATCTGTTGTATCTTTGGGCAGATCTTAGTTATCTTTCTGGTGCACTTTTTGAACAAAATTCTAGGTCTAACTCCATGTTTTTGGCAGGGAAGCATGATTCCTTTATGAAGGAAAGCAAGTCGTATTGCTAACTGGGCAAGTAGTGTCTTTCTGGAGATGTATTTAACTGTATCAAGAGAACTAAAAATTCCTAAAATCCCAGCATCTTTGTAAAGATGGACCAGAAAGAGCAGCTGTTACTTTTCATTTGCAGCGATATGTGCTCATCTGAGAGTTTATTATATTTGAAATTTAATTTTCTTTTAAACTGTGTTTATCCAGGATTAGAGCAGGCAAATAAATATTTAGTTCCAAGACCTTGTCTTAAGATAAATTGATAAATGCAGCATGTTTTCTCATGACATAGCATGAGTTGAGTATGAATTACCTCTTAATTTATATGTAATATGCATCATTTCTGGGTCTGCCTTGGAAAATTAGGAATATGACTGTGATAATTGTTACTTGTACTTTATTGCCTAAGGAATAAGGCTTGAAGGAAGCCTTTTATTGAGTGAAAGAAATAATATATTTTGGTTTTTGCCTTAGATTTTCATTTAAACATTTTGTGTATGTCCAGGAAAATAAGCTTATTTATTGGGACACAAGAGCCTAAGTTTTGTAGTTAATTTAAAAATAAATTTTGAAAAAAAAATAAAAATAAATTTTGAATACATTTTGTAACAAGATTAAATCACCTGTCACCTGCATAGCTTTTTTTAGGAGTTATATAACTTGAATATATTTAAATAAACTTTAAACATATTTAAGGCTATATATTTACTTTGTGGTGTTGTTAATGACTGTTGACTCTCGAGATGAATTTCTCAAAGCTGTGTCTCATAAATGTACATTCAGTGCAGGAATTTCATTCAAGGTTTAGATTATCCATACTAATACAGGCAGTGAACATCTAGTCAGTTTTAAATGTGAGAAGTGATCCATTTTTTATTTGAGTATTTGTAGAATTATAATTTATTATGAGTGGTATTTTTAGCTTTTCAAACGAAATATCGATGCCATTCCGCCAGTGGTTCAAGAGAAGCCAGCAGGTAATCCAGTCTCTGTTCTGTTCCTAAATTCTTCTGCTGATAAGAAAGTGCAGTCCTTAGAGTGTTCCTTCTATGCTCGCTGACTTTCTGGATTATTTCTTGGGAGTGAGGAAAAGAAATAAGTCCTCTCTTCCCATTGAGTTTTAAACAGCTTTAAAAAGTCTTCCCTTCTGTTTTCGATGGGTGATAAGCAGCAAATGGAAACACAGATGGAAAAAGTGAACAAAGGCATCAAGTGACATATTTATTAACTTAGCAAATATATATTGACCACATGTGACATGTGATGTGTCAGGCATTGTCAGCGGCTGAATATAAAGATGAAATTATTTTATTCATCTCTGTCTTGTCCATAGTTTCTAGAGGACGCTGAGTGAACTAAATGTGGGTCCTTGTCCTCAAAGAATAGTAAATTCATTGGAGAGTACAGTGGGGCAGGGGAAGCGGCAGACATATACAGATCACCCTAAATTAAGATACACTACTCACTTGAAGAGCAAGAGAGTATATGGGGGAACTGAGGAGAGAGTGATTAATTCTAGCTCAAGGAGACAGATTTGTAAAGAAGGTAGTGTGGATAGGCTTTACAAAATGAGTAAGAATTGAAGACGCTCTTTTGGGGAAAAATACTCCCGACTGTGATAGTGGCGGGACTAGTTTCATGGGAGGAGTGGAGCCGTATGGTATCTTTGGCCAAGGTATGTGGCTCAGTATTGCTGGAGACTTAAGGGATTATAGGGAAGAGTTCCCAGAAGTGAAAATGGCAATAGAGAGCACTGCTCTAGAGAGCACTGGGGACAGTTCTCACGTGGAAGGTAGTAGGGAGCCTGGAGTCTTTTTAGTAGGGCAGTGATAGCGATACTGTTTCGAAAGGCAGTGCTAACTGGGTGGGGTACGTTGGATATGGTGTGCGGTGGCAGCGTGAAAGGTGGCTACGGTTGGAGTTCGGTTATGAGGCTGGTGCCTTGGGATGGATTATGTTAGCGCTTTAAAAAAAACAATGGAGGGGGGCGCCTGGGTGGCTCAGATAGCTGAGCATCCCACTTCAGCTCAGGTCGTGATCTCGCGGTTCGTGAGTTTGAGCCCTGTATCAGGCTTGCTGCTATCAGGGCACAGCCCGCTTTGGATCCTCTGTCCCCCGCCCCCCCCATCTCTCTCCCACGCACCCGCTCGCGATCTCTCTCAAAAATAAACATGGAAAAAAATAGAGGGACAGGTGGTGGTTTAATTTTTGGCGTACTTATGTGCTAGGAACCTGGGGTTTATAAAGACGAACGGGGTCCCTGCCCTCCAGAGGTTCGCAGGTAAGAAGGGACACGGACAGGTCAGTGAGTTGTTAAATATAGTATAAAATATATGTAGTAATGGAGGAAGCGACCAACTCTATCAGAGGATAGGGTGGGGAGCCGCTATAGAAAGCTTGCTTATAGTTACGGAAGAGGAAGGTTAAATCTAAGTCTCTCACTGTCCCTTAACCCTCATTTACCCTCCTTAGACTAATTGCCTGGAGATTCCCCCCATCCCCCCCCCCCAAGTCTATGAGCAGAGCTTTTAAAGACATAGCTGTTTTATGGGGGGCTTGGGTGGCTTAGTCGGTTGAACGTCTGACTTTGGCTCAGGTCATGATCTCACAGTTCCTGAGTTTGAGCCCCACTCGGGTTCTCCGTTGTCTGCACAGAGCCTCCTTCAGATCCTCTGTCCGCCTCTCTCTTTGCCCCTCCCCACTTACTCTCTTTCTCTCTCAAAAATAAATAATATTAAAAAAAAAAGATGAATAGCTGTTTTAGAAGCTGATAAGTGACTTTTGCCAAGAAGTACAGTGTACTTTGGGATCGGACAGACGGAGATTCGAACGTTGGGTCTGCGCATGTACTTTTGGATGAACTCTGTTGCCTCATCTGTAAAATGGAAATAAGAGTGCCAGCCTCAGAGGATTAGTGATTCGTTGAAAACACTTACTAGAGTGCCTGGTGCACATCCTCGATGCTGCTGTCGCTGGTGGAGAAAGAGCAGCCCCAGGTTTTGTGGGAGGATTGTGTGCAGAGGTGACCTCACATGGACTTCCAGTGCTTATGTGCGTGGCCCTTGGTCATTTAGTGCTAGTTTTAAGCAAGGGAATGATAGCGCTTGGCTTTGCATTTTACGGAGGTTACTCTGATGGTGATACAGAGAGGAGATCTGAGACTGATAGGGACAGGACCATTTGGGCTATTGTGATTTTAAATCGAGGGCTTAATCTGTCCTGGAATCTGTCCTGGAGTTGGTGAGAACCTAGACAGATGTGGTTAGCTATTAGGACACGGAAAAAACAAAAACAACCTTAGCTGAGAGAAGGAGGTGGCAAGGGTGGGTTTTGAGAGAGAGAGAGAGAGAGAGAGAGAGAGAGAGAGAGAGAGAGAGTGAGTTAGTTAGTTAGTTGAGGACACCTTCCAGGTTTCTGGTGACTAAACAAAATAAATACCGGAGGGAAGCTGAGCTTTCAGGTTGCAGATTGGAGCAGCGTCTGAACTGCTGTGGGCCAGCCAGATGACTAACGGTAAAGCGGTGGGTTTTTCCGAGGGAGAGCAGAGCTACAGGTGGATTCTGGAGTCCTCAGAATGTACGTTGTTAAAGCCGTAGGGATCGATGTGATCACCCACGTACGTGGCGTAAAGAAAAGCTGGCGATGGACACTTGAAACGCCATGTTTCTTGGATATGTATATGTTTATATATATATATATCTCCTGTATATACGGGAGGAAAGAGTCTAGGAAGGAATGGTCAGAGAGAAGGGAGATGGGAGACCGTATTGTGTCAGAAGCCAAGAAAGTCCGTAAAAAGGAGAACTGAAGTGTCCACTGGCTTGAAACAGTTTCCTTGAAGTCAGGACAGAGGCAGGCGCAGTAGGTCAGAGCTCCGAGTTCCGGAGGTGGGGAACGGAAACCACGGAGCCTGCAGACTCCAGGGCTGTGTCGCTGTCGTGGGAAACCATCCTGTCTCCATTCAGCAAAGTAATACGCAGCTAATTGAAAGATTCAGACAGCACAGAAGAAAAATGAGGAAGAAAATTATAATCTTGTATAATTGCTATTAACAATCCAACTTGTTTCCTTCTAGTTTTTTTTTAGATAATGCTCTCTCATATTTTAAATACGATTATTCTCTACTTACAGATTTTTGCGTCCTGTTTTATTGGCTTACTTGTTTGTATTTATTATTACATATTTTTTACACAGTGACAAGCATTTTCCTATAAGATTAAAAGCCCTGAACATCTTTTTTCTTTTTCCTTTACTTTTTGGCTGCAATGTAGTTTGTCATACCTATGTTAAGGCACATCTGTAGCCGTTCTCTTGTTATTTTAGTGAACTCCTTTGACTGTTATAAATAATTTTTAAGCATGAAATCTATCTCTGTTTCCTAGGGAAAGATTTCTTGAAGTAGAATTATTGGACCAAAGGAAAAGATACACACATTTTTGAGACTTGTGATACAGTAGCCAAATGACTTTCCGGGAAGAGGAGTCCAGCTCCCTTTTAGGTGGGAGAGACTTAGTTATAGAAATCAGTTGATGAGGAGGAGTCCCTGCTGAGTCCAAAGAAGGATCGAGGGAGTGAATTCCTTTGCTAAGTGGATGGAGTTGGGGGTTTTAAATAAATTAGGAGCATGGGATGGAATTTGAAATTGATTGGAACGTATCTATCTCTACTTCGGGAAGCCTTTGTTGACAGCCTTTCTTCCTCCCCACTAGGTTAGGCTCCTGTTGCCTGTTCTCATGGCACTTTGTGCTGCCCCTTCCTAGCATTTTGTCTTGTTTGTAATTGTTTTTTTAAGGTCTGTCTTCCCTGTGAGAGTGTCTGCTCCATGAGAGCACAGACTTTTTGTCTATGTGTTGTCCCCCCACATACTTATCAGTAAACAGTCACTGATCAGAGAAGTAAACGTATTGAGGAACTCTTGAGATTTAAAACCAGGAATTTGTGGGGCGCCTGGGTTGCTCTGTTGGTTAAGCATCTGACTTTGGCTCATTTCATTTCACAGTTCTGTGGATTCGAGCCCTGCGTTGGGCTCTGTGCTGACAGCTCAGAGCCTAGAGCCTGCTTTGAATTCTGTATCTCCCTCTCTCTGCGCCTCCCCTGCTTGTGTGCACACGCTCTCTCTCTCACAAATAAACATTAAAAAATAATAATAAAACCAGGAATTTGTTGTGACAGCAGTTTACATACTCACTACCGTTTTCCTCTATGTTCTTAGCTGATTAGGGAGGAAAGTTGAGTTGCATGATTGATGCAGGTTGGGAAATGATTAGGTGAATTGGAAGAATAGTTGCAGTAGATTGTGGTTACTGGTGAGGGAATAATTAAACAGCCAGTTTTAGGGGTACCTGACTGGCTCAGTTGGAGCATGTGACTCTTGATCTCAGAGTTGAGAGTTCAGGCCCCACTTTGGGCATCAAGCCTACCTAAACTAAACTAAAATAAGCCAGTTTTAGTTCATGCTGGGTAGTGAAGAAATGAAATGAGTAAGGAACTGATAAACTCCAACAAAATTAAAGAGATGTATAGATTGCTGTCTATAGTGAGGTTTAAGAAGAAATTTGGTAGGATTTCTGAGCTGGAATTGCTAAAGAGGCAGGTTGGATGTAGCAGTGAAGAACAACTTCCATGAAGAGAAAGCAGAAGGGATTTGGGGTCCGTTCTGCTCACTCCTGTATTCTCCACAAAATCGGTGCTCGAGGAGTATGTTGACCAAGTGGAGGTAGATAGGGATGTCTTTTCTTCCATATCCCCCCAGCTCTGCCTTGTGCAGAGGGTAGGTATGTATTTAGAATGGATGGAGTGATTTTACCTGCCTTGTGAAAGGATCAGAGATTTTGGGAGCTGTGTTTGTGGTGGGGAGGACAGTGTTTAACAAAGGACCTGGGGAATATGGGAAAAGTGACCTAGAGATACAGCACCATTGTGTTTCTCAAATTACTCGTGTTTTTTTTTTTTTAATTTTGGTTTATATATTTGGTTTATATATTTTATATTTATATATTTGGTTTATATATATTTATAAATATATATATATATTTATATATATATTTGGTTTATAAATTTGGTTTATATATTTTAGAGAGAGAGACAGAATGCAAGCAGGGGAGGGGCAGAGAGAGAGGGAGACACAGAATCCGAAGCAGGCTGCAGGTCCTGAGTTGTTAGCACAGAGCCTGATGCGGGGCTTGAACCCATGAACCATGAGATCATGACCTGAGCCGAAGTCAGACGCCTAACCGACTGAGTCACCCAGGGGCCCCATCTCAAGTTATTCTTGAGTTACTATCTTCAGTGTAATGAATCTCAAATCGTCCTTACCCTCTACTCCCATCAGTTATTTTATACCCAGCAAATGCATATGGATTTTTTCAAGAGTCTTTTTTCTTTTTTTTGAGGTATAAGGTAACACATTCTTAATGTAAAAGAAGTCAGACAAATTCTGTGAAGTAGAAAACAGCATAACTATTTTAAAAAGTATCTGCAGTCCCACCACCCATACGTACTAAAGTGCAGTTGACATTTTGTGGTGTTCTCCAGGACTTTTTGTCTCTATTCAAACAAATTTTAACATTACTCTAAAAAAAAGACTTAGGGTGTATTTGAATAATGAAATACATTATTCTTGGGTGTACCACTACTTACATTTTCACATTAGGATGAGTTTAATGAAAAATTCAGAGAGAAAACCTCTCTCTAAGAATGTCTTGAAAATACCCATAATCTTTCAATATAACTGTAAGGTTGCATAGCTTTGTCGTAATGAAGATCTTACTTGAGGTCGTACTTCACTTTTTCAGAATGAGAAAACCGGTTTGTAACCAGTTTGTTTATGGTGACCTCAGATAGCGTGCTTGCTGTTCGCTGACAGCAACATTTAGGTGAATCATTTAGGTGAACTTAAACGAATTTCAAAATAAGGAGAAAGTGGTCTGTTGGTCCTAGACCTTTTGCCTCTTTGTGGCTGACCTGGCGGTTCGGATGGGTTGTTGAGGAGGAGCGGTCGAAGTGTTTGAAGTGATTACAGAGCAGTCCTTGTTCTCGGATGGAAGCCTGGGCTGGTTAAAAGTTGAGCTTCATCCCAGTCTTGGTGATTCAGACAGCACGCGTTCTAAGCGTTTTCTTCCCCAACGTTTTCACACACACGCGAGAGTTCAGGGAATACCCGTGTACACAGCACCGAGATTTTAGGGTTGGGACTGATGGCATTTGCTTTATCACAGGTCTGTCTAGCCATCATCAGTCTGTCTTATTTAGTGCATTTCAAAGTAAATTGCAGTTTTCAGATCAGTTTTACTTGCATTTTCTAATTTTATACTTGTATCTCTTTTTTCTTAATCTGAAAATCTTTGCTTCCTACGTTACTGACATTTTTTTCATTTGTTTCATACTACAACACAGCTATATATTTCTTTTTAATTTTTTTTAATGTTTATTTTTGAGAGAGAGTGCACGCGGGCGAGGAGCAGAGGGAGAGGGATACACAGAATCTGAAGCAGGCTCCAGGATCTGAGTGAACAGAACAGAGCAGAGCCAGACATGGGGCTCAAACTCACGAACCGTGAGATCGTGACCTGACCTGAAGTGGGACACTTAACCGACTGAACCACCCAGGCGCCCCCATAGCTATATATTTCTCAATTAAAATACCAGTATCGTTACTAAAAAGAATATTACTCTATGATGTGTTTTTAGTTGTTTGTTTGTTTTTTAGAATATATCCTACTAGGGATAGATATTCAAAATACTGCGCTCTAAAGTCCCTTGAAGTAACTCTTTTCTTTGTGTTACTACAACTAACTTGACATTATTAGTTTCATTTATTTAAGTTTTTTAGGTTTTTAGGGGTTTCTTTCTTTTTGTTTTCTGTAATTATGTAAAACATTTAAACATTTGCATTGTTCCAAAATTAAAACTGTACAGGAAGGTACATCACAGAAGTTTCATTTTAATGGGTCATCTTCCCCATGCCTGCAAGTAATCATTTTTATTAGTTCTTGGTTTACCTTTCCATTATTTCTTTTGAAAATACATTTGACCCTTGAACAGTACAGGGCACTGGGGCTGCTAACTCTCCATGCAGTTGCAAATACATAATTTTGGGGTTTTTTGTTTGTTTTTTACCTGATCAAAAGTTACTTTTTGCCTGGAATGTTTGATACATTTGGAGATGACATCTTTTTTTTTTTTTTTTTTTTTTTTCTTGGATGTATACTTGACTCCTGTTATGTTAGATTCAGGTGTAGACTCTGTACCTTTGGTTGTGCCCCCACAAGCCTAGCTACCATCTTTCACCCAGCTATGCTATTGCAACATTGACTCTATTCCCTATTTCTTACCTTTCATCCCGGTGACTTATGTAACTGGAAGGCTGTAACTCCCAATCTTCTTCACTCATTTTGCCCATCCCTCTGCCCCTCTGCCCTCTGGCACCCATCAGTTTTTTCCTCTGTATTTATGGGTCTGTTTCTGCTTTTTGTTTGTGTGTTCATTTGCTTTTTTTTGTCTGTTTTGTTTTTTTTTTTTAGATTCTACATATAAATGAAAGGGTATTTGTCTTTGGCTTATTTCACTTAGCACAATACCTGCTAGGTTCACCCATGTTGCCAAACGGCAAGGTCTCATTTTTTTTTAAATGGCTGAGTAATATTCCACTGTTGTATCCATTCCGTGTGTGTGTATCATATTTTCTTTGCCCGTTCATCTGCCAGTGGACATTTAGGTTGCTTCGGTATCTTGGTCCATGTGAATAATGCTGCAGTTAACATACGGGTGCATGCATCTTTTTGAATTAGTGTTTTTGTTTTCTTTGGTAAATATCCATCCATAACTGGGATTATTGGATCACATGGTATTTCTGTTTTTACTTTTTTGAAGAACCTCCATACTGTTTTCCACAGTGTCTGTACCAATTTGCATTCCCACCAGCAGTGTATGAGGGTTCCATTTTATCTGCATCCTCACCAGTACCTGTTACGTCTTTTTGGTTTTAGCCATTTGGACAGGTGTAAAATGATATCTTATTGTGGTTTTGGTGTGCGTTTCCCTGATGATGAGTGTTGTTGAGCGTCTTTTCTTGTGTCTGTTGGGACCTCTGTAGGTCTTCTTTGGAAAAATGGCTGTTTAGGTCCTCTGCCCAGTTTTTAATTGGATTGTTACCCCCACCCCCACCGTTGAGTTGTATAAGTTCCTTATATATATTTTTTGAATATTAACCTCTTATCAGATACATTATTTACAGATATCTTCTCCCACTCAGTAGATTGCCCTTTGATTCTGTTGGTTTTCTTTACTACGCAAAAGCCTTTTAGTTTAGTCCCAACAGTTTAATTTTGCTTTTGTTTCCCTTGTCTGAGGAGACCTGTCTAGAAAATGTTGCTAAGGCCAATGTCAGAGATTTTTGCCTCTGTTTTCTTCTAGGAGTGTTAAGGTTTCAGGTCTTGCATTTAGGTCTTAACCCATTTTGAATTTATTTTACTTCTTGGTATTAGAAAGTGGTCCACTTTCATTCTTTTGCATGTAGGTGTCCAGTTTTCCCAGCACCATTTAATGGAGAAACTATTTTTCCCCATCGTATATTCTTGCCTCTTTTGTCATAGATTAATTGACAATATAAACATGAGTTTGTTTCTGAACCCTGTATTCTGTTTCATTATCTTGTGTCTGTTTTTGTGCCACCATACTGTTTTGATTACTATCTTTTGTAGTATGTCTTGAAATCTGGGATTACGATAACCTCTAGCTTTGTCCTTCTTTCTCAACATTGCTTTGACTATTTAGGGTCTTTTGTAGTTCCATACAAATTTTAGTACTCTTTTACTTGTGTGAAATTGCAGTTGGTATTTTGATAGAGATTACATTGAATCTACAGATTGCTTTGGGTAGTGTGGACATTTTAACAATATTCTTTGAATCCATGAGCATGAGCTGTCTTTCCATTTGTTTGTATCATCTTTCTTTCATCAGTGTTTTAGAGTTTTCAAGAGTATAGGTCTTTCACTTCTTTGGTTAAGTTTATTCCTAGATATTTTATTTTTTGATACACTTGTAATTTGAATTTTCTTATTTCTCTGTTACTTTTTTATTAGTGTCTAGAGACAACTGATTGCTGTGTGTTAATTTTGTATCCTTCAACTTTACTCAGTTCTTAGAGTTTTTCTATGTATTAGTGTCATGTCATCTGCAAATTGTGACAGTATAACTTCTTTCTTGCTAATTTGGATGCCTTCTATTTTTTATTTTTTTGTGTGTGATTGCTTTGACCAGGTCTTCCAGGACTGTGTTGAATAAGCATGGCTACACTGGCCATCTTTGTCTTGTTCTTGTTCTTGATCTTACAGAAAAGTAAGATTTTTTTTTGTTTGTTTCTTAAGGTCGGCCAGTATCACTATAAATTTCCCTCTTTGAATTGCTTTTGCTGTGTCCCAGAGATTTTGGTCTGTTGGGTTCCCATTTTTGTTTCACGTGTCTCCATGTATGTTTTTTATTGCTTCTCTGGTTTCTTTGTTGACCCATTTGTTGTTTAGTAGCATGTTATTTAGCCCCCATGTGTTTTTGTATTTTCCAGTGTTTTTCTTGTGATTGATTTCTGGTTTCATACTGCCATGGTTGGAAAAGATGCATAATATGATTTCAGTATTCTTAAATTTATAGAGACTGTTTTGTGGCCTACCATGGGCTTTATCCTGGAGAATGTTCGATGTGTACTTGAAAAGAATGTGTATTCTGTTTTGTTTGGATGGAAGGTTCTGTATATATCTAAGTCCATCCTAGTCAGTGTGTTACTCAAAGACACTGTTTTCTTACTGATTTTTTGTCTGGATGATCTTTTAGTGTAAGTGGAGTGTTAAAGTGGACTATTGTCCATTTCACCCTTTTTATTCTGTTAACATTTGCTTTATGTATTTAGGTGCTTCAATGTTGGGTGCATAGATATTTACAATTGTTAACATCCTCTTATTGGATTGATACCATTTTTAATAAGTAGTATCCTTCTTTGTCACTTATCACAGTCTTCGTTTTATTTTTTTATTATTTTTTTTTAATGTTTATTGATTTTTGAGAGACAGAGACAGAGCATGAGTAGGGGAGGGACAGACAGAGAGGGAGACACAGAATCTGAAGAGGCTTCAGCCTCTGAGCTGTCAGCACAGAGCCTGACATGGGGCTTGAACCCACGAACTGGGAGATCATGACCTGAGCCGAAGTCAGTTGCTTAACTGACTGAGCCACCCAGGCGCCCCCACAGTCTTCGTTTTAAAGTCTGTTTTGTCTGATAGAAGTATTGTTACCCCTGCTTTTCTGTGTATAACTTTTGACTCCCCAGAAACTTAACTACTAATAGCCTACTGTTGACCAGATATGTTACTAGTAACATAAACAGTTGATTGACATATATTTTGTATCTCTATTATATGTTGTATTCATGCACTAAAGGATGCTAGAGAAAAGGAAATGTTATTAAGAAAATCGTAAGGAAGAGAAAATACATTTACAGTATTGTAATATAAAAAATCCACGTATAAGTGGATCCATGCAGTTCAAACACGTGTTGTTCAAGGGTCAGCTGTATAACCGAATATGCCTTAGAACACTCTGAACAAATACCACAAATAAATGGTGACAGCAGTTGCTTCTAGATAGAGGAAGTGGTTAGCTGGAGATAGGAGTGAAAGGAAGCTTGAAACATTTTTGTCACTTCTGAATTTTGTTTTTTATGATACCTATTTTCATTGCTCTCTTTTGGGGGAAGATTATGTAGTTTTACATTTAGAAAGTTACTTTTATACTAATACCTCTAGTCCCTTCCTTTTAAGAGACTCTCTTTTGTGAGCAATAATGAAATCAGCCAGTAACCTCTTCTTCACTTTACCTCTCTCTTCCCTACTATCTTTTGTTGTTGTTTTCTGGCGTTTAAAAATTTATTACTGATTTGCATGCAGTAAAATCCACTTTTTGGAAAGGGTATATATGGTTCTGTGAGTTTTGACAAATTCATAAAATCATGTAACAACCATTATAATCAAGATACAGAACTCTTCCTCACCTCCCTAAATTCCATCTTACTGCCCCTTTATAATCAAATCTTCCTCCCACCCCTAATTTTTGGCAACCACTGATCTGTTTTCTATGCCTATATTTTTTTTTTATTTGAAACCAGAATGTCTTATAAATGTTACCCTTTGAGTATGACTTTGTTTTCGGTTAGCATGATGCATTTGAGATTCATGTAGGTAGTCCAATGTATATCAATAGTTCATTCTTTTTTTTTTTTTTGGCAGACTCCTCCATTTTGTTAGTTTCATTATATCTACATGTTGTAAAAGCACATAATATGTTTGCATCCACAGCTGTGTTACCTCATCTTTTAGTGTTAGTTAAAAATTCAGTGTTTAGTATTTCAGTACCAGACCTTATGCCGAAGCTTCTCTTAGGGTTTTTTGGTTTTTGGTTTTTGGTTTTGTTTTTTTTTTTTTTTCCCCGGTTGTCTGAAGATCATTCTTTACTAGAGAACTCAGGAAGAGCTCGTGGGAACAATATTATTTTTAAGTCCTTTTTGGTTCAAAACTGTGACCATTACACTCATTTTATTTGAAGATTTGACTGGATATAAAATCGCTGGCTTATATTTTCTTGAGCTCCATAGTCTTGGATGTGCAGCATCATTGTCACAGTCTTAGGCCATCTTTTTTTCCTTATGAGAAAATTGGTCTTTCACTCGGATGGCCAAAAGATTTTTCTTTGAAGAGCCAGTACTGAATATATCTTGGTGTTAACCTTCCTGTATGGCCTTAAATAATAATTTCAAGCCCTCTCTCATTTCGGAAAGGTTTAGTGTATGATGATTTTCATTCAGTACTTGTCCTGTTCCATTACATAAGTTTCTTTTTTAAGGACACCAGTCAAGAGGGTGTGTTGGATCTTCTTTGCCTGACTTCTATATCATTTGCTCACAAAACCTTTTACTTTCCTTCTTTGTTTATTTAGAAAATTTCTCTGTTCCATCTTTTTCTTTTTTTTCTTTTTCAAAGATGTTTTGTTTATTGTTGAGAGAGAGAGAGAGAGAGAGAGAGCACAAGCTGGGGAAGGGCAGAGAGAGGGGGAGACACAGCATCTGAAGCAGGCTCCAGGCTCCAAGCTGTCAGCACGGAACTCAGTGCAGGGCTTCAACCCACAAATTGCGAGATCGTGACCTGAGCCGAAGTTGGACGGTTAACCGACTGAGCCACCCAGGTTCTCTTGTTCCATCTTTATCTATGGGGACTGTTCACTCTTATGTTCTGTTTAGTTTGTCTTCATTTCTGATGTAATTTTTTTCTTCTAATTCTTACATGACGCAGGTAAAAACACTATTCTACTTATGTTTATTAAAAATTGGGGACTTCCTATTAAAAAGTCTTAAAGATCCAATGTAAATTTTAAGTTCTAACACGTGTGAAGAGAAATGTTATTGCTGAAAAACCGTAAAATACACCACAGTCTGTGTAGTTTTGTAGGTATACCTCGCTTGGTACGATGGATAGTACCTGTAAAGTTCATAAGATTGAAATGTGAAGCCATTTCTTTTTCTTTAAAGATTTTAAGTAATCTCTACAGCCAACATGGGGCTCGAACTCACAACCGCTGAGGTCAGGTGTTGCATGCTCTACTGACTGAGCCAACCAAGCGCCCCAGATGTGAAGCAATTTCTTATTAACTTATTGGCTTGATTTGGAATTGCTGCTATTTGTTTATTTACTGTTTATCTATCAATTTTGTAGGGACATGCTGAAAAATAAGAATTTTATGTATGGAGTACAATAGAAAGAATTGATTTTGTTAGCCAAAGATTTC
The DNA here is from genome assembly GCF_018350175.1 of Felis catus. Lineage (NCBI taxonomy): Eukaryota > Metazoa > Chordata > Mammalia > Carnivora > Felidae > Felis > Felis catus. The sequence continues at coordinate 15,129,957 of NC_058372.1, forward strand.
ACTTTATTAGAGTCATAATTTAGTGTCTATGAGGGGAAAAGATCTCTTTTATACCTAAAATGTGATAAATTATTTTCCTTACTCTCTGTTTAACACTATGACAGGCTACTTTCAAAAGTCAGGAAACCAAGCTATGTGTCGTTGCTGTAATTAACTAACTACAGATGAGATTCTTTGACAAAGAATTATTAGAGGAACTCTGAAACTAGTATTCTGCTTTTGTGGGTCATTGAGTTGGATTGTCTTAATTATTACTTAAAAGGCAGGATCGGTGAATACTTGAAGGCCACTCTTTAATTTAAGGTATTGTTTATATAGCTCTTTTAGAGGTAATGGGAGAAATCTGCATCTCGAAGTTTGATGTATATTATGGTGGACTTTCCAGAGGCAAGTAGTAGAGCCTGTTAAGTTTGTTTTTCATGACCCTTCTGCTTTAGGAGGAATGGGGGAAGGGCAGTGCAGTGTAGAGAGAGAGCGGTAGCTGCTTTGCTGTCAGTGGAGAATCAGAATTGGAACAACATTTTGAGTCACAGGGTGTGCTAGGTTTGAATAGTAATATTAAGGATAATTATTTCCATTTTCTTCAGTTAAATTTCTTACCTCAGTCCTATTCTCTCAGATAGTCATCTGGTGATTAGTACTTAATTTGTAATATTTTAGATACGCATGATCTTGAATTACCTTCGTATAGTAGCAGTGGCTGTTCTAAGAACGCACATGTTGGGTACGATGGTAAAGGTGTCACAGCTGCAGGAGGAGCCCAGAACAAGGCTTGCGAGGAAGTTTATGACACTCACAGGTCCTAGAGAGGGGAGGTCCCACATGCCACGAGGGGCCCCAGGAGAAGTACCGGGTTGTGGTCAGGGGGCAGAAGACAGGAGTAAGGGGAAGGCCTAGGCCAGAGCCTTTTTTGGGGTTTCCAAGGGAAACGATGCAACAGTTTAGGAGAGGCTCGTTTGAATGATTTTGGTGGGCTTTGGGCCGTTTTGGTGGTCTCCAGTTTTCTGGTGCCTGACGCTGGGGGGATTTAGGTCAGGGGACGGATTGAGGTGAAAATGAGATAACAGGATGGGCCGCAGACCGGGTGTTGGCTGGTTTGTGTGTGGGAGACGTGCCCCGGGCCAATTCCTTTGCCGTCTTCTCCTTGGCCAGCAAGCTCCTTAAGATGTTCAAGACCTCATATAGAATACGGTGAAAAGCATGACTATTTTAGTGGCCAAGTGAAGTTTCATATGTTTTTCCTCATTATTTCTGATGTGTTTATAATCTTTCAGGACTGGAGCTCCCTAGACAGTTGCTTTATTTTTCTTTGTTTGCTTTCTTATAAGTTTTTAACTGATTTGGTTAGTAATTGTTTTTGTTTGTCTGGTTTTGGTTTTGGTTTTGGTTTTTTTAACCCTGAAGCATGCATTTCTTAAAAACCTGATTGAAATATTTTCACGGGAGCATGTGCAACTTTTGATGAAATCTTGTGGTTTAATTTTACAGCACTATATGAGTCACCAGTTGGGTATATGTGTGCAGTTTACTTTTAACAGTTGAAAGTAGTTAGATGTTTTCTTTCACATAAAGAAGAAATGGATGTTATATTCATATCTTTTACACATGTTTTAGATTGGTACTTGTGAGTTGCAGATAAGTGTCCTGAGTTTCTGTATAGAAGGAGATATACATATACCAGTATATCTTGAAGCAGTAATTACTCTCTTTTGGTGTTCTTAAAGTAAGAGTTTTTTCTTTTTTTAAGTTTCTTTGTTTTGAGAGAGAAAAAGCGTGAGCATAAGTGGAGGAGGGGCAGAGAGAGAATCCCAAGTAGGATCCATGCTGTCAACGTGGAGCCCAACGTGGGGCTTGATCCCACAAACTGTAAGATCATGACCTGAGCCGAAATCAAGTGTTGGATGCTTAACCAACTCAGCCACCCAGGTGCCCTTAAGAGTCTTATTTTACTATATTCATTATGCCTTCAGACAGATATAAGACATTCTAGTTCAAAAGATATTAAGTAATTTTCAAGTCTTGTGAGGCCAAAAGATCCCTTTTGTACCTAGAGTAACATGAAAAATCTATTCAGAATTTGAAATTTTAAAATTCAGCATCAAACAAGGAATTTGCTTGGTTACCATTATACCCACTAGATGAATGCTTAATGAAGAGCTAACATTTAGTGTAATTTGAAATTTTCTTTATTCCTGAGATTTATGAACACTTTTGTTAAGAAATCACAGTGATTTTTTTTTTTTAATTTTTTTTTTCAACGTTTATTTATTTTTGGGACAGAGAGAGACAGAGCATGAACGGGGGAGGGGCAGAGAGAGAGGGAGACACAGAATCGGAAACAGGCTCCAGGCTCCGAGCCATCAGCCCAGAGCCCGACGCGGGGCTCGAACTCACGGACCGCGAGATTGTGACCTGGCTGAAGTCGGATGCTTAACCGACTGTGCCACCCAGGCGCCCCGAAATCACAGTGATTTTTGTTAAGAATCACATTGATAAGATTGCTGTTGGTTTCGAACAAGGTGGTGGTTACATGAATTATTGTAATTAAATTAATATTAAATCTTAATTAAGATTAAATTAAAAGCTAACTCCAGTCCACATGACAGAAACATCCAGTTCACCAGTCTTTTTGAGAACTGCCAAAAGTTGAATTGTTTCACTCAAAAGGGCCATAGTTGCCCTTTTGGAAAACACTATCCCTGTACAGTTCCAGCAGATGTGCACACTGGTTCACAACAGGCTTTCCTCCTCCATTATTGTCTGATATCTTTACATTTTATTACATTTTTTTTATAGCAGCATTTGCAGTAATCACATGGATTTGTTTCTTTGTAAGGTGTTGGGGAGTCTGGCAGGGCCTGGCTGCAGTTTGCTGACTTGTCAGGTACAGGGCCGTCTCTTCCTCCAGCCATCACGTTGCAGCGTGCAGGGTCCTGGGGGGACCTGCGTGAGATGGGGACTTATGTGCCGCCTATTTGGAATGTATGCATGTAAAATGATTTATTACTTGTCCTTTATTGTTACCATGGAGGAGAACGCTGGCTTTCAAATTACCCATTTTTTTGTTACAGTACTTCCTTTTTTAAAATTTATTTTTAATTAATGTACAGTAAAACTTTTTTTTGTTTGTACAGTTCTCTGAGTTGTGACAAATTCATGGAGTCCTGCAGCCACTACCACAGCCAAGATATAAAACAATTCCATCACTCCCTGAACTTCTTCCCTAAAAGGGAATGATCACTAATCTTCTCTACACTGGTAACTCCTAAGAGCCACTGAACCATTCTCCTCCCTTCATGGTTTTCTTTTTGAAAAATATGGATGGAATTGTGTCATATGTAATCTTTGAGACTGACTGATTTCATTTAGCATAGTGCCTTCAAGATTAATCCACACTGATGCCTGTACCAATTCTTTGTTGCTTTTTCTTACTGAGTAGTGTTCCACTGTAAGGGTGCCCCACAATGTATTCATCTGTTCACAGTATGAAGGACTTTGTTAGGAGTATAGCTGCAGAGAGTATCTGCAAATAGGTTTCTTCTTTCACAATATTTTTAAGCACATTCTGTGTTAAGCATAATTCTATATTATGTATGTCGGAATATCACTCCTAACTTGTTTGCCCTTTGTATTGGGTTATGGTGTTTTTCTCCCTAAATGTACCTTCGGGTTTTTGGCCAGTTTTAGGAAATTTTTAGAAATTTAGAAAATTTGTACAGAAAAATTAAGCAGATACTACAAAGAATTCCTGTTTATACCCCTCACTCCCCTGGTTTCTCCCATTAACATCTTGCATGAGTGTGGTACTTTTGTTCTAGTTGACAAACTAGGATTGATAGGTTATTGCTAACTACAGTCCATAGATTACATTGGGGTTTACTCTTTGTTGTACAGTTCTGTGCGGTTTGGCAAACGCATAATGTCTTGTATCCACCTTTACGGTATCCTACAGAATAGTTTCACTGCCCTAAAAATCCCCTCTGGTTCCACCTGTTTGTCCCTCCCCTCTCTGCCCCCCATCTCCAAACTTCCCGGCAACTGCTGATCTTTTTACTGTCTCCATAATTTTACCTTTTCTCGAGGGTTATAATTGGAATCATACAGTATGTAGCCGTTTCATACTGACTTCTTTCACTTAGCACGCATTTAAGATTCTTCCATGTCTTTTCATGGCTTGATAGGTTATTTCTTTCTATCACTAAATGATACTCCATTGTACGGATGTATCACCGTTTGTTTACCTGTTTACCTAATGAGGGACATCTTGGTTACTTCCAGTTTTTGACAGTTATGAACAAAGCTGCCGACATGTGCAGGTTTTTGCTTGGACATAAATTTTCAGCTTATTTGGGTAAAAATACCTAGGAGCACGATTGCTGGAGCAGAAGGTGGTCTGTCTTGGTGAATGTTCTTGCGAGCGTGAGAAGAGTGGGTATTCTGCTGTTAATGGATGAAGTGTTGTGTATAAATGTCAATGAAAACCAGTCGATGGATGATGTTTTTGAGCTTGACTACATGCTTGCTTCTTTTCTGTGTCTGCCGGTTACTAATGCATGTTTGTTGACGTCTCTAGTTGTAATAGTGGATTTAACTATTTTTCCTTGGAGTTCCATCAGTTTTTGCCATACATCTTGTGACGTTTTGTTACTGGTGCCTAAACATTAAGGATTATTATATCTTCAAGAATTGGTTCTTTATTGTTATGAAATGCTCTTTAGTTCTGATAGTTTTCCTTCTTAAATCTGCTTTGAAATTAATATAGCTAGTCCTGCTTTCTTTTGATTGGTATTAGCACGGTATGCCTTTCTCTGTCCCTTTACTTTCCATCTATGTGTGTACCTACATTTAATGTGGGTTTCTTGTAGATGCTATATACTTTGGCCTTGTTTTCTTATCCAAACTGGCAGTTTTCTTAATTGATATATTTCGACCTCTCACATTGAAACTGACTGTTGTAGCTGGATTAGTGTCAGTGCTATTTGTACTTGTCTTCTGTTCATTGCGTTTGTTCCTTGTTGCCTTTATTCAAAAGAAAAATCTGCTTTCTTCCTCCTCCGGTTTTAATTGAGCATTTTTTTATGATTGCATTTTCTCTCCTAGTTGCCTCAGAGTTGGCAGTAGTCATTTTCATGAGTATAAGTCCATTTTCGAAAAACACTTTACCATTTTACAGGTAGTACAGGTTCTTTATTACATTACAACCGCTTCCTCCCTCCCATCTCATATAATACTGCTCTCACTCATTTCACTTGTCCATAAACTGTAATTACCCAATTTATTGTCGCTGTTTTTACTTCCAACAGTTAAAATCAATTCAGAATGAGAAGAATGCAAGGTTTTATCGTATCTTCATTTATTTCTTGCCTGATTCTTTCTTTATGTGGATCTGAGTTTCTCCCCAATACTTTTTCCTTCTCTCCGAAGAACTTTTAATATTTTTTGCAAGGCAAGTCTGTTGGCAGTTCTTGGGAGTTTTTGATTGTCTAATAAAGTATTTGTCCTTAACCTTTTAAGGATAATTTTGCTGGACACCGAATTTTAGGGGAATAGTTTTTTTCTTTCAGCGTTCAGGTATGTCACTACAGTCTCTTCTTGCTTGCGTGCTTTCTGAGAATAAGTCATCATGTAATTCTTAATCCTTTTTCCTTATAGGTGAGGTTTTGTTTTGTTGTGCCCTTAGTTTATTTCAAGATTTTCTTTTTTGACTTTCTGAAATTTGAATATAAGCCTGGGTGTTGATGTTTTGGTATTTATCTTGTTTAGTGTTCTGTAACCTTTCTGGAATTTTGGTTTCATGCTGGTCATGAATTTTGGAAAAATTCCCAGCCATTATCACTTAAAATACTCGTTTCTTTCCTCTTCTTTTGGTATCCCCATTATGTGTGTGTTACACCTTTTATATTGGTCCTGCAGTTCTTGTATGTTCTGTTCTGATCTTTCTATTCCTTTTTTTTCTCTTGGCATTTCAGTTTGGGAAGTTCTTAAGAACATATCCTTAAGCTCACTGCTGGCTTTCTCAGTTGTGTTTGGTCGAATGATGAACGCATCAAGAGCACTGTTTGTAATAATGTTTTTAACTTCTAGCATTAAAAAAAAAATATTTCTTATAGCCTACAGCCTATTAATCACAGTTACCTTAAATTCTTAGTTTGAAAATTCCCAAATCTCTGCCTTGCTGCCTGAGTTTGATTGTGATACTTGCTTTATTTCTCCAGATTGTATTTTTCTTGCTATTTAACATGCAGTGTGATTTTTTTGTTGTTGTTGAGAATGTTACATGATTTATTGGGTAATAGAAATTTAGGTAAATAGATCTTTATGTGATGTTTTATACCGTGGCTAGGAGTCAAGTTGTGTTTAATGTTTCCTTGGTGTATGTATTGTTTGACTGTGTCAGGGGCTTCATTTTTCTCTGGTTTCCTTGTTTTTGTTGTCACTCTTATTTGGGGTTTCCCTAGAAACTCCTTAAATAGAGTCTGTGTCTTGCACCTCTGTCAGTTGTAATTGACTGTTACACTGTTACACTAGAGCCTTGCTGATGTGGTGATAAGGTACCAGGGAAAGGCAGCGGTCTGTGATTTAATGACTAAATCTCAGTTGTTATAGTGGACTAGTGTCCCTTTCCTGTGAATTTCAGAAGAATTTTAGTCTTTTTTTTTTTTTTTTAACCCCTTCTCTTCAGTCAGGAAGGCTAACAAGAACTGGCGTTGTCTAAATGCTCTTTTTCTAATTCAAATAAGGTTCTGATAAAGTAGTTTCTCTTGAAGGCAGGTCTTTGTTAAAGGGGACACACTGCTCTGGGTGTTATCTCTGAACGGTTACTTTTCCCCTTCCCGTGGACAGAACTGAAGAGCTCTTCTTGCTCCTGGGTGATAACCTGGTGACAAGGTAAAACTCATCCAAGTGTGGAGGCTTCTGGAAGACTGGGCCATCAGCAGTTTTAAAGCTTCAAGCTAGTTTATACTCTGCCTTCAGGAATTCATGGTTACCTTTTAGTTTTTGAAAATTTGTTTGTTTTGAGAGAGAGAGAGAGAGAGTGAGAGAGAGAGAGAGAGAGAGAGAGAGAGAGAGTGAGTGTTGAGGAGGGGAGAGAGGGAATCCCGAGCAGGCTCTGCGCTGTCAGTGAAGAGCCGGACGTGGGGCTCAATCTCAGAAACCATGAGATCATGACCTGAGCTGAAATCAGGAGTCAGACAAACTTAACCAACTGAGCCACCCGGGTGGTATTCGTACCAGTTACCGTCTTCAGAGACTCCTGCTCATGGTAAGCTCTGATTCTCTGCAATCACACAGCGTCGTAGCCTTTTTATTTGTTCACCTTTTTTTCTTGTTGTGCGGAAGGGAGTGACAAGTTCCAAGCTCTTTACATATTCGCGCTGCAAACAAAAGTCCTCTCGTTTATGTTTTAATGAGAATCTTACTGAGACATTATTCATAGTTATAAAAATTCACCCTTAAAAGCATGAAGTTAGGTAGTTTTTAGCATATTCACGGAATTGTGCAATCCTCACCACTGTTTAATTTTAGAACATTTTCATGGCGTGAGAAGAAATCCTGTACTCCTCAGCAGTCCCTTCTCCTGATCATAGGCAACCACTTGCCTATTTTGTTTCCACGGATTTACCTACACCCTGGGCGTTTCATATAAATGGAATCCTACAACACGTGACCTTTGTTTCTGGCTTATATTTATCTTAACATAATGTTTTCAGAGTTGATTTCTGCTGCGGCATTTGTCAGTATTCCATTCCTTTTTCTTGCCAAATAATATTCCATTATAAGGATATGTCACATTGTGTTTATTCATCAGTAGGTGGAAACACATTTCTGGCTATTTGGAATGATGCTGTTATGAACATTTGTGTCATGTTTCTGTGTGGATATGTTTTTGTTTCTCCTGGGTAGATAACCAGGAGTTGAATTGCTGGGTCAGAAAGAAGCTCAATGATACCCATTTCAAGAAACTTCCAGACAGTTTTCCAAAGTGACTGCACTGTTTTACCTCGTCACCAACTGTGAAAGTTCTAAACGCTCATTCATGATTCTAGTGTATTCTTGATTCTCGTCCTCGTGGGGTGTGTGAAGTGAGATCTCATAATGATTTCGATTTGCATTTCCTTAATGACTAGTGATATGGAGCATCACTTCATGTACTTATTGGCTATTTGTATATTTTCATTGGAGAAATGTCTGTTCAGGTCCTCTGGCCATATTTTAGTTGGGTTTTCTTTTTATTGCTAAGTTGTAAGAGTTGTTTGTGTGTTCTGAATACAAGTCCCTGACAGCTTATTTGCATATATCTTATCCTGGGTAACAATATTCTTCAAAGCACAAAAGTTTTATATTTTTATGAAGTCCAGTTTATCTTTTTGTGGTTGTTACTTGTGTTTTTGGTATAATATCTAAGAAACTATTGCCTAATCCGAGGTTATGAAGATTTACTCTGGTGTTTTTGTCTAAGAGTTTTTATGTTCTCTAATTCATTTTGAGTTACATTTTATATATGGTGTCGAGGTATGGCTTTGTTTTCATTCTTTTGCCTAGATGCATCTAGTCCCTGCATCAGTTGTGGAAAGACTATTGTCTTTTCCATCCAATTTCCATTAAATCAAAGACTTGTTTTTTTCCATGAAATTGTCTTCTCTCTCTTATCCTAATCACTTGGCCGTAAACATAAGGGTTAATTCCTAAACTCTCAGTTCTGTTGCATTAATACATGTGTCTGTTCTTAAGCCAGTAATACTACACTGTCCTAAGTACTGTAACTTTATAGGGAGTTCTAACACTGAAGTGTGAGTCCACCAAGTTTTTTTGTTTTGTTTTGTTTTTCCAGATAGATCAGTTCTCCTGGGCCCTGTTGCATTTCCATATGAATTTCAGGATCAGTTTCTCCATTTCTGCTGAAAAGCAAGTTAGAATTTTGATAAGGATTGCCTTGAATCTCTAGATTAATTAGGACAGCATTGCCATCTTACCAGTATTTACACTATTCTTTCAATCCGTGAATGTGGGTGTCTTTCCATTTATTTAGATGTTCTTTAATTTCTTTCAATAACGTTTTGTAGTTTTTGGCGTTCAGGTCGTGCACTTTTTTGTTAATTTTATTTCTAGATATTCTTTGATTCTGTTGTAAATGAAATTGTTTTCTTAAATTTATTTTCAAATTGTTGCTAGAGAGTAGAAATAAAACTGATTTTTGCATATCGAACTTGTATCCTGTAGTATTACTGAACTTGTTTAATAGTTTTTTGGTAAGGATTCTGAGGATTTTTTATGTATAAAATTGTGTTGTATGTGACTAGGGTATGTTTCTTCCTAACTTTTCTTGCCTTATTGCCCAAGCTAGAACCTCCAGTCCTGTGTTGAATAGAAAGGGTAAAAGGGGTTATCCTTTTCTTGTTCCTGATTTTAAGGGGAAAGCATTTAGCCTTTTACCATTAAGTATGATGTTAGCTGTGGATTTTTTGTAATAGATACTTTTTACCGGGTTAGGAGGTTCCCTTTTATTCCTGACTTGTTGAGTGTTTTTGTAAAGAAGGGATGTTGGATTTTGTCTAATTCTTTTTCTGTGTCAGGGATCAAGTTGTTTTTATTCTCTATTCTGCAAGTATGGTGTATTACATTGATTATGTTTCGAAACCAACCTGCATTTCTAGGATAAATTTCTCTTGTTCATGATGTACAGTCCTTTTCTGTGTGTTGCCAAATTTGGTTTCCTAGTCGAAGATTTGAGCATCTATATTTGTAAAGGATATTTTCTCTTGTTTTCTTGTGGTATCTGCTTGATTTTGACAACAGGGTAACATTGGCCCTGTAGGATTAGTTAGAAACTGTTACAAATTTGCAGGGAGGAGTCTGAGGATTGGTGATAAGTTTTCTTTATGTTTGGTAGAATTCACCAGTGAGGCCATCTGAGCATGGGCTTTTCTTTGTGGCAAGTTTTAAGATTGCTATTTGGTTTTGGTAGTTTATGACTTTTTAGGGATTTGTCCATTTTAAATAGTTTTCGTAGTATGTTGCTATATAGGTTTTCACAGTATTTTCTTATAATTCTTTTTATTTCCTTAAAATCTTTTGTTACTTTGGTAGTAATTACCACTCTTTTGTTGCTGCTTTTGTGGAGTCTTTTTCTTTCGTAGTAGAACCACCTTTTGGATTCAGTGATTCTGTTGCTTTTCTGGTCTTTTTTGTATTTATTTCTGCTCTAATCTTTTAATCCCATTGCTTGCTTGGGTTTGTTAGTTTTGGGGGGGGGGGGTTTGTTTTGTTTTAATTTTCTAGTTTCTCAGTGTAGAAAGTTGGATTATTCATTAGATCTATTTCTTTTCTTTTTTTTTTTCAAGATTTTATTTTTAAGTAAACTACACCCAACAAGGAGCTTGAACTTACAACCCCAAGATAAGAGTCGTGCACTCTATCAACTGAGCCAGCCAGGTGCCCTGAGATATTTCTTTTTTTTAAATATAGGAAACTGCAGCTATAAATTTCCTTCCAAGTACTACGTTAGATGCATCCCCTAAGTTTTGGTGTATTATGTTTTCATTTTCCTTCATTTCTAAGTATTTTCTAATTTCCATTGTGGTTTCTTTGTGAATTTTTAGAAATGTGTTTAGCTTCCACATATTTGTGTACATTCCAATTTTTGTTGTATTTATGAGTTCTTTAAATTTTTTTAGTGTTCATTTATTTATCGAGAGAGAGAGAGAGAGAGAGCGAGCGTGCGCGCGTGTGTGCACTGGGGAGGAACAGAGGGAGAGAGAATCCCAAGCAGCCTCGGTGCTGTCGGTGCAGAGCCGACGCGGGGCTCGATCTCATGAAAGGTGAGATCGTAACCTGAGCCGAAATCAAGAGTCAGACACTTAACCAACTGAGCTACCTAGTACCCCATGTTTGTGATTTCTAATTTAATTTCTTTGTGGTTGGAGAATATGCTGTGTATGATTTCAATTATTTTAAATTTACAGGGGCTTGTTTTAGGGCCTGGAGATTCTTCTGTGTGCTCTTGAGAAGCATGTCCCACCATGGTTGGTGGAGAGTTCTATAGATGTCTGTTGGTTCTGGTTGGTTTACAGTTGTGTTCAAGTTTGCATTTCCTTGTTGATCCTCTGATTGTTCCATCCATCATTCAAAGTGAGTTATTGAAATTTTCAGCCATTATTGTGACTTGTGTATTTCTTTTAATTCTTGGAGTCTTCACTTTAAATAGGGCTCTCTTGGTAGGTTTGTATTTGTGTATAATTGTTATGTTTTCTTGATGTATTGACCCTTTTATCATGATAAAATGTATCCTTTTGTTCCTAGTAGCAGCTTTTGTCTTAAGGTCTATTTTGTCTGGTATTAGTAATAGATTACTTAATTTCTTGTTTGATTACTATTTAATATGTCTTTTTTCCTTCCTTTTATTTTCATCTTGTGTGTTCAAATCTAAAGTGTTCCCTGTAGACAATATGTCATTGTTTGTTTGTTTTTTTAATGAAAAACACTGTTCTATGAGTCTCTACGTCTTAATTGGATGACTTTATCCATTTGTGTTTCTTATCATTGCTGATAACGTCGGACTTAAGTCTGCCATTTTGATATTTATTACATGTGTTGTATCTTTTTGTTTCTGTGCTCTTCCATTATTGCTTTTGTGTGAATTAGATGTTTTCTAGTGTACCTCTCAATTTCATTGTGGTTTCTTTTCTGTAGTTTCTGAGTTATTTTCTTAGTGGTTGCTCTGGAGGATTACTCAGATAATACCTTAACATAAAAATATAATTTGGATTAATACCAACTTAATTCCCATAGTATGTTAAATTTTGCTTCCTAATATATCTAATTTCTTCCTTCTTTTCACTGTTATTGTCTTAAAATTTTATCTATATGCAATTTAAAGCTAAAGAGTTATAGTTATTGCTTTTATGTTTTTTATGTAGGAGAAGAGAGTTAGAAACAACCATTCATACCTTCTTTTGTATTTACCTATGTGGTTATCTGTATTGATGTCCTTGCTTTGTATGGATTTGAGTTAGTCTCTAGTTTCCTTTCTTTTATCCCTTATCATTTCTTATGCAGGTTTGTTAGTGACAAGCTTCCAGTTTTTGTTTATTTTGGAATATCTCAGTTTCTCTGTTTTTGAAAAATAGTTTTGCCCTATATAGAATTCTTGCTTTACAGAGTTTGCTTTTTCAGCATTGCCAAACGTCATCCCACTGCCTCTGGCTTCCATGGTCTCTGATGAGAAGTCTGTTGTGTGTCTAATGAGTTAAGTAGCATTAACTAAACAAAGCAAGAATGGTGCCATTCTTGTGGAGTGAGTGACAAAAATGTGGGAAGAGGTAAACGGGCTTTAAAAGTTTTGTGTTACATTGTCATCATGTAATAAATATACTAATTCAGTCAAGAATATGTGTGTTAAAGATGCATTTCTTAACACATGGTGTTCATTGATACACTATCAAAACATACAGCAGAAAGCTAATAACAAAGGGTAAATATAGAAAAATACAAAGAACGTAGAAAAGGATGAATGGAGAGAACAGATGGGAAATTAACAAGCTAATTGACGTAAACCTTAAACCTATAGTAGGAATATAAACTAATCTTCTTAGTCTCTGTTATTTGATATTTGGTGCAACCATTATTTTTAAAATGTTAATAACTGTATAATTTGAAATTGATATATTGATCTGAAAAATTTTTATAGCCATTTCCTTTGCTAAACACAGAGTATCACAATAATAAATTTCTTATTCATTGGAGCTCCTGGGTGGCTCAGGCAGTTAAACATCTGACTTTGGCTCAGGTCATGATCTCACAATTTGTGAGTTTGAGCCCCACATGGGGCTCTGTGCTGACTGACAGCTCAGAGCGTGGAGTCTGCTTCAGATTCTGTGTCTCCCTCTCTCTCTCTCTCTCTCTGCCCCTCCCCCCTCATGTTCTGTCTCTCTCAAAAATAAATATTATTAAAAAATAATAAAAAATAAATTTCTTGGGGCGCCTGGGTGGCGCAGTCGGTTAAGCATCCGACTTCAGCCAGGTCACGATCTCGCGGTCCGGGAGTTCGAGCCCCGCGTCGGGCTCTGGGCCGATGGCTCGGAGCCTGGAGCCTGTTTCCGATTCTGTGTCTCCCTCTCTCTCTGCCCCTCCCCCGTTCATGCTCTGTCTCTCTCTGTCCCAAAAATAAATAAACGTTGAAAAAAAAATTAAAAAAAAATAAATTTCTTGTTCATGTACTTTAAAAATCTTGACACTCCCTCATTGCTGTGTAATTCGAACTTGCTTTTGTATGTCCTGCCACACCTCAAACATCTACCAACTCTGTTGGTTCACTGCCTGTTACAAGCCACACCCATCCACATCTGCTGTTACAGATTTGCCCGTCAAAGAACTTTCCTTCCACCACTTCACAATAAACCACAAGCTGCAGTCCTGTGCCACCCACTTCCCCAAGTGAACTTCAAGTCTTTTTCAGTGCAGGATGCTATATTTATTGTTGTGTTCATGTATTTTAATCAATTTAGCTTGTGTAAAAATTTTTTTTTGAAAAAATTTTTAATTGGGTTCTTCTCTGTCTTTTTTAAATGTGTAACTGCTAGAGTTTTGGAATGCCACGCTCTTACCCCATTTTTTCCCATAAGCCCTGTGGTTTGTATTGCATGATTTTGTATAGTGCAGTGAATTTAAGGAACTTAAATGTGATAATATAATGAGATCCCCTCCCCCAGTTTCTGCATTTATAGATATTTTACTGTGAAATAAAATTTTCTTATTTTCATGTGAGAAATGCACGAGTATGCAGCTCAGTGTTCCTGTGACAGTAATAGGTTTTGTTTTGTTTTTTTTTTCTGGCTGCTTTCACTATTTCACTTTATTCTTAGTTTTCAGCAGTTTGGCTTGTGACTTGTGCATAGGTGTGCTTTTCTTTGTGTTTAACCTGTATTTAACCTGTTGATTATTGAATCTATAAATGCTTTTCCCAGATTTGGGAGATTTTTCTCAGATTTTTTAACCCATTTTCTCTTTCTCCTTGTGGGACTCGGGTTACATGTATGTTAGACCTTTGGATACTGCCTTAGGCAACTCTTTTTTCCCCTCATTTTTCCTCTCTGTTCTTCAGATCGCTGTGTCTTCATGTTTACTTAACTCATTTTGCCATTTCCAGTGTGCCGTTAAGTATGTAAGTGCTTATTTCAGGTATTTTTCAGCTCTAGAATTTTTGGTTTTTTTTTTTTATTGTTTCTTCTTCTTTGTTGAAATGATTACAAGCATATTTCCCTTTACGTCCTTGAGCATTGTAACAAGAGTTGCTTTAAATTCTTTATATTTCAATTTCAACCACTCCATCGTCTCAGGGTCATTCTGTTTTTTGTTTCTTTTCTCTTGAATATGGGTCATGTTTTCCTGTGTCTTTATATGTAAAGTACCGTTAATTGCATTCTAGCGTGTTAGGTATGGATTATAGAATTTTAAAATAATAGTATTTTGAGGAATTATTTTTAGTTACATATGTCATCATTTTTTGTGCTAATTATTGTTTCTTTGACCCTTGCATTTCTTCTGTTGTTTGTTGTTTGTTGTTGTTTTTTTTGTTTTTTGTTTTTTGTTTTTTACTTTTTCACTTTCTGATAAAGCATATCTTGAAGTAGTTCTTTTGTGAGGGTCTGTGGATAGTAAAACTGTTAGCTTTTTAGTGTCTTTAAATACCTTATGTTGCCCTCATTTTCAGTGCAACTTGATCTGGTCATTAAGTTCTAGGTTCTTTACCTTAAGTTCTAGACTGTTCTTTAGTGCTTTGTGCCATTGTTTATTGCCATCAACTGCCGCTGGGGCAAAATCTGCTGTCAGTCTAATGGTCTTTTCTTGGAGGGACATAAGCTGCATCTTCCCTTTGGAAGCTTTTAGGATTAAGTGTTACCGATATTCTGTAGTGTGTCCGTGTGCGGGTTTATTTTTATCTTCTTCAGTGTGTATGCGCTTTCAATTCAACAATAATAGTTTTCAGTTGTGGAAAATCAGCTACCTATCTTAATAAACACTGATGTTCTGCTTTAATTTTCCGTGCTAATGGCTCCTTTTTCCTTTTACGTATCCTAAATGTCCTTTTTAAATTGTTCCCTCTGTCTTAATTGTCCACTTATTTGTGTCATCTAGAATGACTTCTTGTTGCAGTTGTATTTATTTCCTTGGCCTATGTTTGGTATATCCTGTAGAGTTTTGCTTTTGTAGTCTCATTTTGATTAGAAAATTTAAAGTTTCTCTTCATTTTGTGCATCTTTTTCTATCCTGATTTTCTCCTTATGACAGTTTGTACTTTCTAACCCCTGGGCCCCCAAACAAAAGCAGGGAGAAGAGTCTTCCAGGTCTCTCTTCAGGGGGATTGGCAGCCTGGCAGATTCAGTCCCTGATCATTCAACAGCTTTGTTCAGGTTTAGTCAGGAGGCTACTGCTAGCCTTATCTAGGCCACAGTGTCCAGTAGGCTTAAGCCAAGGCAACAGGTGGTATCAGTATTTTCTTCTCTTCCTTTCAGGAGCGGAAGCCTGTTCCAGTCTTTGGTCTTAAGCAGTGAGCACGCTGATGTGCCTCCTGGGGAGCACTTTTAGTCGTCGTTTTCCCAGAAGGGGAAACTCGTAGCCATTAAGGGGTGCTCCTAGACCCAGAACCTTGCAGGTCTGCCGTCGTGTCCCTGCTCCCAGCTTCGTGTTTCTTCTCAAACACTTAAGTCTTGTACTTTATTAAGTCTTTTATTTCTCCCAATACTTACATTGCATGTAAAATACGTGCAATACTCTCAAAATCATTCTAGTTTTGAAAATCCATTGGGAATCTTTCTTAAATCTTATTACATGTATATATTAATTTTAGAAAGATAGTCTTTTTTTGTGCTGTCAGGCTATCCAAATACATAGCATATCCATGTATTTATAGCTTTTATTTTAATATATTGTTTTCATGCCGTGGGACTCCTGTTTTACGATTTCTGTAGTTTTGTGACTGTATATTTACACGCACCACTTTTTTTTCTCTGGTTACTACTAAAAGAGAAATGTAAATGTTGGTCTCATATCTAGTCACTTTGCCAAAATAATTATAGTTGACCTCTGAACCACACGGGTTTGAACTGCATGGGTACACTTATATGCAGATATTTTTCAATAAATGCAGCACGGTAGATGTATTTTTTCTTCCTTATGATTTCCTTGACATTTTCTTTCTTTAGACACTTACAACTGTATTGTAAGAGTACGGTGTGTAAAGCACATAGCATACAAAATATGTGTCAGCTGACCGTCATGTTATTGATAAGGCTTCTCTGGTCCATAGCAGACAATTAGTTAGGGAGAATCAAGTTATACTTGGATATTTGACTGCATGGGGGTCAGTATTGCAACCCCCTGCATTGTTCAAGGGTCAACTGTAACTCTAAAAGCTTTTAGTAGATTCTGTGGTTTTCTATGTATATAATCATAGCGACTACAAAGATTATATCTTTTAATATTATACTGGTTATTTTTATTATTTTTATTAAATTATCTGAAAACTTCAAAACAGTGTTTAACACTTGTAGACAACTCCGTGTCCTGGTTTTAATGGAAATGGCTTCAGGGTTTACTGTTGAATATCTTCCTGTATTAGAGTTGGGCAGGGGGTGGGGTGGGGGGTAAGTGTGTCATATTTTAGTTTCCTTTTACTCTTATTTTGCTTGAGTTTTTATTAGAAATGTAGCTGAAATTGGCCAAATGACATTTTATTTTAATGTTTATTTTTGAGAGAGAGAGGGAGAGAGAGCAGGAGGCGGTGAGGTGCAGAGAATGAGGGCGTGGTGGGGGGAGGGGTGGGACATACAGATTTTGAAGCAGGCTCCAGGCTCTGAGCTGTCAGCACAGAGCCCAACGCGGGGCTTGAACTTACAAACCGTGAGATCATGACCTGAGCCGAAGTCGGATGCTTAACCGACTGAGCCACCCAAGGCATCCTGTCAAATGCCATTTTAAATCCTGGTGCAATCATAGTCAATTAGCCTTTTAACAAACTGGATTCAGTTTACTGTTTTATTTAGTTGTTGGGTTTTTTTGTGTCCGTATTTACAGGTGTATTGCTTTATACTTTTCCACTTTTCTCCTGTCTTTATAGGTTTTATTAATATTTCATAAGCTTTTAAAAATACTTTTAAGTGTAATTTTATTAAATATTTCAGATGTTTTTATATGAATTTGACATCCTTTTTTTTCTAAATCTGTATCTGTGTTCCTTTTTTTGTGGTCTAGATCTTTACTGTGTCTTTTTAGAAATATATTTGCTTCCTAATTATTGTTTTCTTTTTCTTCCACAATCCCCCTACACTTTTTATTAGAAATCTTAATCCTAAATATTTGTGTGGATAAGTTGAAAGGTTTTTCTAGTTGTTAGTAGAGTGCATAATTATTTCTAATAGTTGGGGTGTCTTTATGAATGAGTACTGTAGGAATTTACTGTGAATCTGGGTTTTATTGTGCTTAATATTGTCCTTTTTGCCATTTAATGAATTGTAATAACTGTTTTGTAGCTGTCCTAGGAGTTTCAACTTGGGCTGGGTTCTGATGTTTCAGGGTGTTGGGTAATTTTTTTACATATATGGTTATAATAACATGTTTTTCTCCCCCCTCCCCCTCTTTTTTAACAGTTACATGGGAATTGGTCTTTCTGCTCAAGGTGTGAACATGAATAGACTACCAGGTACTTGTGATTGAATTATAGTACTGTCTTACAACTACTTCTTTCTGGTTAAATTTGAAGTAATAATTTGAAATCGTTAAATACTGATTTTTCTGTGTTTTTAATCACATGTATTACGAGTTCAAAGTGGAAGCCGAGAGGCTTTAAAAAATTCAAGTTTTATGTTAGCAAAACTTACGTGTACTATGCATGTTTTTGGTTTTTTGGTTTTTTTGCTTGTTTTGTTTTGGTATTTTAACTTCCAGTATATAGCCATATCAACTACTTTAACTATTTTCATGTGATTGGTTGGTTCTCTTTGCTACCCAGCACATTCCTGGCTTTTAACCTGTTGTCATTTGTTTAATGTTCTGGGAATGTAGGCTAATAGGAAAAGTAAACTAAGGCAGGTGTGAAAGTGATTCTTGGATTATATTTTCTGGTATCCCACTTACCAATGTTAAAAAATTAATTTGGAGGGAAACTTTTTGAAAATAAAAAAATCTTATATTTTATACTAAATGCTGTGTGTGTGTGTGTGTGTGTGTGTGTGTGTGTGTGTGTGTGTGTCTCTCTCTAAGCCAAATCAAAGCAAAATTCCTTTGGTCTGTTAGCAAAGGAAATATGCATGGAAAATGTGACTTTTTTTTTTTTAATGGTAGGAGTCTTGTTTAATGCATGTTTTAGTCTTCTGTGTGGCATATTTTCCTTAGTGTTGTGAGCAGTATTTTAATGTAGAAATCATGTGGTGTAATTGTTGGGGATTTAAATGTACATTTGGGAATTTATCTTTGTGCTCTTGTTTGTTGTACCATTCTTGCTTGTCGTAATCTTAGTGAATAGCTCTCGTGCAGAGGAACCTGACTTTTCATTGTAAATATACTGGAACTTTCTCTTTAGGCTGGGATAAACATTCGTATGGTTATCATGGGGATGATGGACATTCATTTTGTTCTTCTGGAACGGGACAACCTTATGGACCAACTTTTACGACTGGTGATGTCATTGGCTGTTGTGTTAACCTTATCAACAATACCTGCTTCTACACCAAGAATGGACATAGTTTAGGTACTAAGATAATGTATTGCATGTAAAATAACCGAATATTGTGATTATTGTACTTACAGCATGGTAGTCACATTTATTATGTAGTTCTCTATTATAAATAGTTGCCCGTGGACATTATTTCTTTGTTCCTTCCAGGTGGAGGTTGAGGAAACGGTGAAAATTTGTATTCTGTGAAGGCCACATTGTATCACATGTACGGGAATAACTGTGAAAATAATCCCCGGGGCTCACGTGTTTATTCTAGTAATAGAAGTAAATGCTAAGTGTTCTCTGCTTTGCTTTGAGTAAAACACTTCGTAGCATGACTGAAGTCTCTAGGTAACAGGTGCTAAGGGGAAGAGAAGGGCTGTCCGTTGGTAGTGTAGTATGGGGGAATAACGAAGGAAAAGATTGGTACTATCAAGCAAACCAAAGGCCGTGACCTACTGAAAGGCCAAGCCTGCTAACAGTGTGATGACTGCCGGATGATGGCTACAAGTTAGTTCTTCAGAAAGGAGCAGAACTGAAAGGCAAAAAATAACAGCAGGATTTCTACGGATAAAAGACAGATGGCAAATACACAGTAAACAGGTTAATGGAAACACGAAGAAGCCTGTCCATTGTAAGACGAGTAGGAAATTAGGCTTTTTTAGTTGCGTATGCACCCACAGCACTTCAAATTCCGAATCGTATGCGGTCGTTACACTCGCTTTTCTTAGAAGTCTTTTTGCTTTCGTTTTTATACAGAAAGTATAAAGAGAGAATGGTAAGACTGATGCTTTTACAAATAAAATGGTTTCACATTATTTGAAAAATCCTTGGCTCAAAGCAAATTATTTCTGATGAGGTAAAGCGTAAGGAAGCAAAAAGTAATAAGTAGCTTCAGAAGGCAGAAATTTCAGTTGGCTCATAAACAGTATTGAAAAATTAGACTGCAAATAGTGTCCTTAGGCAAGTAAGAGATGTTCTTTGATAGAACACAAAAGCTGTTGTGTCTTTCGTTTCATCGTGGGAAATTCTAAGTGTTTTGCTACATTGGTAATAGCTATTCCTTTCTAGTGTCTCAGCATCTTCGTGGTATGCAGTTAATGTCTTCACATTTATATATGGCTTCAATCTTTTCCTTCCAATTTTTAATATTGATCCTGAAGCCCTGTGTTACCTGACTAAAAGGTCATTCCAAGTCCATACTAGACCCTTATATGGTCCTTGGTACAGGAACGTTGATTCAGGACGCCAGGCAAAATGTGCGTGTTTAAGGTTGGGTTGCTGTGGCCAGCCAGTTTCCAGAAGGATGCAGCCTCTTCAGCTTCTTTGTTAATAACTGCTTTGGCTCTGACTTACCGAAGCAGTTAACTGGGATGGTCTCAGTGGCCTTGCTCGCGTCAGATATTTGGTCTTAGGTTAGGAGAAATCTGCTTCGAGGTATGACTTTCGATTCAAAAATGCAAAGGAAGACGTGTTTCTAAAACTTTATTCCAGAGAAAAAAATTCTATTTTGGGCAGTGGAAAGATCATAGGTGATGTGCCAGTTTCCTGTTCGAGTTTCACAAACATTTATGTTGAGGTTTTCTCTTGAATAAGAAACAGTTTTTAAAATGTGAGATGCTTTTTAGGAAAAGGGTACTTTAGTGATGGGATCACATTCTAATTTTAAGTAAATTTGAGACATTTGTCATGATTCGTTTCTAAAAGTAATGGTTATTAGACCCACAGAGAGGCAGTATAAAGAGCGATTGAAATGGGTTCTTTCGTTGCCTGCGTTTGTCTCCTGGCTTAGGCCTTGTGACCTTAGCAGGTTAGTATTTGTGTGCCTCAATTTGTAAAACAGGATTACTGTAATACCCACCTTATTTTGGTTGTTCATGTCGACTGAAATGACGCATGCGAAGTTCTGAGGTGATTGCCTGGCACATAGTGAGGATGCACTAAATGTTTGCCAGGGTCTGGGCTAGATGCTGGAAGTCCAGTGGTAAAAAATGACTCCTCTAGGACAGAGGTCAGCAGACCATGGCTCATGGTCCAGATTGGTCTCCTGTCCTTTTTTTTTTTTTTTAAGTAAAGTTCCATTGGAACATAGCCACACCCATTCATTTGTGGAATGTCTATGGTTGCTTTCCCTGTTTCGGTGGCAGAATTGAGCAGTTGTGACAGAGGCCATACGGCCTGGAGAGCAGAACATACGTACTGTCTTTACAGAAGTGTGCTTACGTAACTTTGATCCGAATACTGGCATCTAGAAAATAAAATGTTATTTCCACAGTGTCGTTGTGTACTTCCTGGAGTGGATAATTTCTACCCAAAAGCTGATACGTCTTTAGTTTCTGTTTCGTGAAGGTTTTCAAAACTGGATATTTACTGATCATAGAAATAGAAATGGAGAAGTTTTTATTTGAGGAAATAGGTAAAGGAGAAACAGTTCGGTATGCAGGTTAACTTAATTGGGAAAGTTTTTTACTTGTTTTATTGAATATTATCAACTGAAGATCACTTTTTGGAAAACCTCTTGCCAAGTCACAAAATGAGAAATATTAAAAAAGTGTCTTCTGTGTGAAATTTCAATAATTACACTAGTTACAGTGGCATCTTCCTGTGGTCTGGATGTGTACAGGTTGTGGTAGCTGGGTTTGGCCACGTTCAAAATGTTCATGTGTGGAATTGGGTTTTTCCATTAGAGTTTTTGGTAAAGACTGAAGATTTCGGTAATAACAAAAAGGAACTTTTGCTGAAACTATAAAAGTAGACAGTCTTTGCTATAATAGACATCTTTGAGGAAAATAATTTATCAGGCTGCTAATTTATGGCAAATGGTAAAGATATGAATGGCAACTAAAATATTCTCTGTTGTTTTCCGTATCCTGTTTAGTTTTCTGAAAATTTTAGAATAAATTTTCATATTTGGCCTGTAGTCCCTTTGCTTCCCATTTATTAATGAAGCCAAAAATGATCAGGATGTTTTACAGGGGACTTGGGGGAACCTCCAGCTTTGTTTGCCTTTTGACAAGCCAACATGAATTTACTAGTTTTTAAAAGTCATAAAAATAAGACTTTGACTACAAAACTCTATTTCTACACACTTACTAAAAACCATCGAGTAGAGATGTATATAGTCTTTGCGTTTTATTACTTTAATATCAGATAATTGTGTTTTCTGATGGTATAGCACAATTACAGAGCCATAAAACCTCACGTGGGGAGAGACCATAAGGATAATTTAACAGAAACGCCCTCAATTTTTAGATGATGATCAGTCCCAGAGGGGTCATGGTATTGGTGTGGGTTTTTGTTTTGTTTTGTTTTCGTTTGAGGTTTTTTTTTTTTTTTTGCTTTGTTTTAATGTGTATTTAGACTGGAAGAACTGAGATTAACTGACTAGCCAACAACATCTCCCCCTCTTTTTCTAGAGCTCATTTTTTTAAACCTATCGATGAGACCCTACAGAAATGTTTGGTTTATTTATTATTTTATTGTCCGCTAAGTAACGTGTTTAAATACTTGAAGAGAGATTATTAAGTCATCACTTTGGGATGCCAGTACACTTACTCCAATGACTTCACGTTATTCAAGTATATTTGGAACATGACTATGTTCAAATTACTGTCAGGACATTCATGAGAAGTTCTCAACCGTGTAAATCTTGATTCTTTGAATGAGGAATTGACTTTTGTCACAGAATAGTCAAGTTATTTAAGAATGTACTTTCATGGGAAACATTTTTTTTTTTAAGGAAACACAAATACTGTATTTTGCATTGTTCACTTTTCTTTTTCTTGGTAACAAAAGAAATCTCCGCGCCCCTCCCCTCCCCCCTCGAATTACTGAAAAACTAAACCCAGGTGAGGAAGATTAAGTGATAAGACTGGATAGAGCAGCTTGGGTGTTGGTCAAAAATCAGATGTCACTGTCATGCAACCAGTATTCTTGCAAGGGTCCTCACATAGCCTAGGAGATATATCTAAAACCATTTTTCAAAATGGTACCCCATAAACAAACTTGGTGTGTGACTAAGAAGGATGTGGACTTTGAGAGGAGATATAGCATTCACTCCAACCTCTGTTGGTGTTATTGAGAAAAATGCTGGTCTCATTATTTTATATTTAGCCTTTAAATTTTTCCTTTCCTTCCTTTGCCATTCCTTCCCTTGTTTTCAGTTATAAATTCAGTTCAGCTTTGTCACTGTTGTCTGCCTTTGAAAAACCATTTCTAATGCCACTTTTTTTGGTTTTTGTTTGTTTGTTTTTTAGGTATTGCTTTCACCGACCTACCGGTAAGACATAATTTCTTTTACAAGCAGTCTTGCACTTTTAATTAAAAGAATTTAAACTAGTATTAAGCATGTGTGGAATTCAGTCTTACTGATAATTATTAATTTTAGATGCCATGCGTAGAATAGAGATCCTTTCTGTAGCCACCGCTGTTGTGCACTTTAGAAATTAAACTCCCAAGTTGTTCTGGGTGCCACGGCACAAGGGAACTTTGTTGTAGCTAAAAAAATAAATCAGGATTGATTCTTAGACTACACCTTATAATGTCACTGCATTCACCTGGTATCCCTGAACTTTTCAGCAGGTGGCTGTGCCACAGTTCTGGTCGTTTATTAATGCAGTTGTATATCGAGTGCCTGCTGGTGACAGGTTCTGTGCTCGGGATACGTCATCCATCAAAACAGGTGCAGGTCTCTCTCCTCTTGAAACATCCACGCTGGGGAATAGAGAATAAACAAGTCATTAAAAACAAGTAAATGATAACCTATTTTAAGTACTTTTTAAAGAAAGAAAACGTGGGCGTAGCAAAAACAGAAGAGGAGCTGTACGGTTCGCTCACCTTTGCTCAGGGTAAGTCTCGAGCAGAGACTTGTGGCCAAGTGAGGAAGTCAACTGAATGGGTGTGTAGAGAAGGGCACAGGCAGAGGGCACAGTCAGGGGAGCCGTACTGAGGCAGGATCACAGAGAGTGCTAGGTGAGTCAGAGGTCATGGTGGGAGAGGACGAGCTAGATCACAGAGGCCTTGAGGGCCATTGTAGGGACTCAGCATTTACTATGAGTGAAAGGCAGAGACCCTGCAGAGTTTGAGGTATAACTTAAGTTTTAAAGGGTCACTGACTGCTGGTTGAGACCTAGACAGGGACAGGGAGGAAGGGTAGAAGCAAGCAGACCTGTGAGGAGGCCGTTGAGAAATTGAGGCAGGAGATGATGGTGACTCCCCTCATTAGAGATGTGAGAACTGGTGTGATTCTAGATACATTGTCGAGTCAGAGGCTGTCCATTGTCATGTGCATCATGTATATATAACACTACAGTAAGGGAAAAAACCCAACAAACAACGACACCATGCTTTCTTGTCACTTAGAATTTTTATTTTGTATTTATTGAATTATCTCTTAGCGTATTTAAATAGAGGCTTTTAATCCATATCACTTGTTGCACACTTAAAAACAATAAGATGTGCAATATAGATTGATTGAGGTATGCCCCAAACTTAATGTCAAGAGTCCAACCTTTGAAATCACTTTTTTAGAGTTGACATCTGGTTGTCTACATGATGGGGGCTTCTGGGCCATCAAGAACATTTCTTAAGAGCTGTCCATTACGTCTCTGGCATTTTCTTCTAAGCTCCTGGTGCCATTGTGCAGGCTCTGATGACAGCCCTTTTTAATATTACCAAAAGGTACTAACCAGAGGTTTTCTGACAACAGTCAGGACTCTGATACTTCTTTCTTTGTTGGTCCATTCATGACTTGTTGACTAAAATTACAGTTATCTATGTTTCACCAGGAAAAACATTGTCTTAACAAATTCACACTCTTGCGGGCACAGCGACAGCTGCCTGACCAGACACATGTAAGGTGCCACTGATGATAAGACACGTTCCAGTTTCCGAGAAGTTTTGAGAAAAGTGGCAGGAGACTCAGAGGCAGAGAATAGTCATCTGACCTGTAGATTATCAATATTCCTGAAGAAAATTTTAGGGGAGGGAAAAAAACCCAGAAAGAAATCGAAGTTATAATAGAAAACAACTCTGCTAAGCCAAGGAGAATTTGGAGTCTAAAATCAACATGCTCACCAGGAAGCATTATTTAATAATAAACAGTGATGGAACAGGTGTTTCTTTTCTTTTTTAATTTTTTTTAACGTTTTATTTATTTTTGAGACAGGGAGAGACAGAGAATGAACAGGGGAGGGTCAGAAAGAGGGAGACACAGAATCTGAAACAGGCTCCAGGCTCTGAGCTGTCAGCACAGAGTCCGACGCGGGGCTCGAACTCACGGACCGCGAGATCGTGACCTGAGCCGAAGTCGGCCGCTTAACCGACTGAGCCACCCAGGCGCCCCAAGGTGTTTCTTTTTTTGAAAAAATATGTCATCTTGGGGTTTTGTCCTGTGTTTGTTCCAAAGTAAGTTCCAGGTAAAGAGTTAAATTAAAAAACAGAAATCAATATGATTGAACAAAACCCCAACTGAGAGCCAGAGGCAAGAGAATTTTCTGATGGATTGGATCTGAACGTATGAGAAAGAGGATAGGACTTGGAGATTCTTGGCCCGAGGAACGGAAAGGATGGCGATGTGACTTACTGATAGAGGGCTGCGTGTAAGGGAAGCAGGCTTTGAGTGGGGGTAGATCTGGCGTTCAGTTTTGGAAAAGTGAAGTGGACTTGCCAGGTATACAGCATTCAAGAGCATGATCTGAGCTGGAGACGAAAACTTGGGAGTCTTTGGCATTTCAGTATGTAAATTTAAAGTCACGAGTCTGTGACGTCAACAAGGGAGTGTGTGTAGGCAGAGAAGAAGGGGCATGCACGTTTGGGAGAAGAGATGGGAGCAGCAAAGGGAGATTGAGACGGAGCAATGGGTGAGGTAGGAGGAAGACTTAGAAGCGAGTGTGTCCACAAAGCCACGTGAAGAAAACCTCTCTAGAAGGAAGGAGTTAGCAGCTGTGTCAGATGTCCGTGCGATAGATCCCGTAAGCTAAGGACTGAGAATTGACCGGTGGATTTAAGCAGAGTGGAGGTCGCTGGTGACTTTGACAAAGTTTCAGCCCGACTGAGTGACGGGGAAATCCTCACTGGAAAGGGTTTAAGAGAGAATAGGAGGAGGGGAATCACAGAGTACGGACAACCTGGTGGAGAATTTGACTGCACTAGGGAGGAAACAAGTAGGCTTTCGTGGCTGGTGGCAGAAGTGGGAGCAGTGACAGATTTTTTGATTTACTAGGATGTTTATTTGCTGGTGAGAATGATTCAGGAACAGCCAAACAAGTTAACATAAAGGGAGAGGTACACCGTGAGTGGACAAGTTGGGGATCACATGACTCGTGGAGGGGAGGCTTCAGAGAAGAGCATCTGTGGAGGGGCCAGGGGTGGGGTGCAGCTGTGGATGCTGGCACGTAGGTCAGTGTGGCTCAGAACCATCGCAGAGGCTTCGGGCAACACTTGAGTTTCATTTGCAGTTGGCCAAAGGGTTTAGCTGGTTGGGTGTTTGGGGGCGTTTTTTTCCTCTTTTTGTGACCCAAAGTAAGTAGAACCAACTTGTCGGAACAAGCAGTGTTTTATGAGCTCTTGTTCCTCACTTTCATGAGTGGTGACAACTTGGAAAAGACTCGCCGGTTGTAGACGTGTTGACTATTTTTGTGTTGCCTTCTGGTTATTTTTGTCCCATTTTAGAATCACTGGTTATGTTTCTTGCCTTGTCTATAATTAGCTGGTGGTAACTTTTTACCAACAGCGGATAAAGTGGTAGTTAGGGTAGTGTTACAAGTTTTGTTTTGTTTTGTTTTGTTTTGTTTCAATATAGTGGTTCTGAGAGCTTTTTATTCTTAGGATTCTGAGATCTGCTGGGACTTCCACATGCAGCACAGCATTCCGCTCCTTGAAAAGGAAAGGAAAAGTGAATCTTTCCCCTAAGGGCCCCACCAAAGAAGTGTTTCTGTGTTCTCTACCTGTGATCTCTTACTGGCCAGCTGTAGCATTAAATCCTGGTAGAGAGTGTATTTACAGAAAAAAAAAAGTTTAGACTATATTCCATTTATCATGGAACCTAGGGTGTTTACATGGCTCTGAAAACCCTACATTACATCTTTTCCAGAATAATCTTTCTTCCCCAGCTCACCTCACCAGTTGGAGAAATATCCATCTATAAACTAATTCACTTTGGGATTACATAAATTCTTTCTTTTTTGTTATAGAAGCTGTCCTCATTTAAAATGATGCTATGTTCCAGCTCTTTAGGCTGATTTGAAATCTACTTTTTGTAGATAACATTATTCTTTTCATTTCTTTTCATTTCATTTCTTTTCATTAGAAAACATCTTTAGAACAAGATTATGCTACTGAATTTGATTTTGTGTGTATTTAGTTTTTGAATATTATTTTTAATATCTTTATCTTTAATAGGTTAATAGAAATTATGAGATCTATGTTTCTCTTCATAGAGACTTATTTTCATTTTTGTCTGATTCTACATGAGAAGGGGTGATCTTTTTTTTTTTAATTTATTAAGTTTCCTAGAAAACACTGTTTTACGTAAATCCACAACCTAGATTCATGCCGTATCACGGAAGAACGTTGAAAGCGTTTTGCTAAATGAGCGAAGACAGTCACAAAAGGTCACATATTGTATGAATCCTGTTTGTGTGAAACGTCCAGAATAGGCAGCTGCATAGGGTCAGAAAGTAGATGAGTGGCGGTCAGGGGTTACAGGATGGGGAGCAGGAGGCGACTGCTAGTGATAAAAATGTCATAAAATTAAATAGTGGTGATGGTTGCACAGCTCAGTGACCATACTGAAAACTGTTGTGTTGCTATATTCTGTTTTTAGAAACCTGTAGTCCAGCAAGTTAGTCTATTAGATTTTTTTTTTTATAATGTATAGTTTAGCCACTTAAGCCATTCCTTTCTCCTCAATTCTTCAGGTTTGAAGTTGAGCAAGTGGTATAAAAAATACTGTTACTTTTCATTGAATCCAACTGACTCTATCACTTCTAGTTTTTTATCATGTCCTGATTACAGAAGTAATACACAGTGTTAAGTATTTGAATAATAAATGTTTGTAAATACAGAAAGGTACAAAAGAGAAGTGTCTCGAAATTCCAGCCTGTTTAGACATGATGGCTGCATTAAATATATATCCTTCCAGGTCTGCTTCTGAATTTAGGTTAGCCAGTATGTCCATTATTTAAATGTTTACAGCAGAGGTGAGGTCATAGTTTATGTACTAGTCTGTAGCTTGCTTTTCTGCATTTAGGAATATAACATCTTTCTGTGTCAGCATACAAATTTTTTACTCTTGTTTTTTGCTTGCTTTTGATATATTATTGTATGATGTGCTACCACAATTTCTGAGATGCACATTTTTTCATATTTTGACACTTATTTCTTTAAGTTTGTTTCTTTTTGAGAGGGAGAATGAGTAGGGGAGGGGCAGAGAGAGAGGAAGAGAGAGAGAATCCCAAGTAGGCTCCACACGTCAACGCAGAGCCCAGTGTGGGGCTCGAGCTCACGAACCTGTGAGATCATGACCTGAGCCGAAGTCAGATGCTTAACCGACTGAGCCACCCGGGCACCCTTCTATTTTGACTTTTATAAAATGGGGGTGCATCTTAGAATCTGTGGCCTGCCACATTTAATTGGAAGTGTTTTTTCTTAGACATAAAATGATGGTATGTCTTACAATTATTGGAGTCTGAGTTTCGATGAACTTGGTATGTAATACCACTTGTGAATGGACATTCTTTTTAATATTTTTCCATTAAAATAATGCTTCAGGGCGTTATGTTTGTTTCTCTGTAGGATTTCTTACAAGTGAAATTGCTCTGTCAGTTTTAACAGATTTTGCCAAATTCCTTTCTTAAAAGATGATACCCTTTTACATTGCTGTGCACAGTGGATGAGAGGGTTTACTGTCTCAACCTTCATCAACATTGGGTATTCTTAGCTTTTAAAATCTTAATCTAATGTGCAAAAAATTCTTCTTGTTTTAATTTGTATCTTAGGAAGGCCAGTGAGGTTAAGTGTCTCTTCATATTTTCATTGTTATTTTACATTTCTTCTGCAAATTGCGCGTATAGCTGTCACCACTTTAAAACAATTGAGTTGGCCTCTTAATCTTTGTCCTGTATCTTGAGAATATTGTTTACATTGGGAATGTTGATTCTTACATGTGTAGCAGATTTTTTTTCCCATAAAGTCTATTGTCTTGACGTTTATGGCATGTTTTGTCATAGGGAAGTCTTAATCTGTGTTATGGCACAATTTTATCAGAGTATTTCTGAATGTTGATTTTCTTTTCTAGTGTTGATATGATTATTTTCCCGAGTTCGCCAGGAAAATTTAGATTAGCACACCCTTTTTAAAGCGTCTCTGGGCAGTGCTGAATGTCAGAATCACATTCTGCTTGACAAATGGGATTGCCTTTCACTCTGTTGTTGCCTGTATGAACAGTCTTTGGCTTTATATACTTTTGTTTTCAGGTATGTCAAAGTTTGGTTCTGGAGTTCAGTGGAAAGAATCGTGTGCCAAAAGTGGAGAGGCTTGCGTCCCTTCTTTTATGTGTCTCATTCAGAGATGTGTGCTGCCACTCCCTGGGTCTCAGTTTTCCGGGGGGTGAAATGAGAGGGCCGGAACAAGTATCTCCCTTATCTCCGGCTTAAAATTGTAAACACTTGCTAGTTTGGTTGATCTGGAATCCGGGCATTTGCATACATCGCATCACCATTTATTTGCCGAATCCAGTGCAATTCTGTTCCTCAGTATTTTGACACAGTATTCCCTTTGTTTCTGATTTTGGTTGCTTGATCATCGATGAGTTGTTGTTAAATACATCCTCTCAGCTTTTTGCTGTGAAATATATCTAAGCATCTTATATTCACATCCAATTATCCGCTCTTGATCTTTACCCAATTTTGTAGTGAAAATATTTGTGATAACCATTAAAGCAAAGAAATGAGGCATAAATACAGAGAATAAAGATGAAGTAAGCCTTGGAGTTAAAACTAAAGTAAAACTAAACGTGGATTTGTTGTCAGATTAATCTGTGTTCCAGTCCCTCCTGTGTCGTGATGCTTACCATGAGCAAGTTAATTTACCCCAAACCTCACTTTCTTTATCTTTGTAATGCAAATAATAATTATTTCACAGGATTATTATTGCGCTTAAACCCTGCTATTTAGTAGACATTCAGTAATTCATCCGTCCTTTAGGTATAACAACTAGTGATAGACCCAAAAGGATTCCTGTATTTTTTGCATACTCGAAGCTATTAAACTTGATTGTTTAGCTTCAGAATCTTGGAATAGATCTAAATGCATTTCTCTGTGAATTTGATTATTGAAATCCCTTTCCGCTCCCGAAACGTGTGCATTTGAGTCTTTTACTTTTATACAGAGAACCCCACTCTTAATGGCACCGTGTGTTTTGCTTATAATTAAGTTCTTACCACCGTCCCTTTATCATGGCATGCCAAATGCACAGAGAAATGAAATCGGTAAACTTAAAGTGGCGCCTGCCCAGATAGAGTGGTACAGTAACTAGTCTTCTCATGAAGTCTCTAGAAAATGCATCAGACATATCATATATGAAAGCATAAATCCGAATTAATGTGTTTACACTTGAATTAACGTGTAACTAGTATGTGACATGTTCTTAAGAGCAAGACTTATGTTTTTGCTTATTAGAAGTATAATGCTACACAGTCTCTGAATAAAACAGGTGGTTTAGGTGGCTTTAGACTTTTTCTTGATGACTAGATTATAGGAAGTGCTACTTTTTGTCGAGCATATGGTCTCACCTAGATTATTTGCTTACTTTTATTTGTCTTTAGCTAATTTTCTTTCTCTGCTGGTTTTGATTGAGATTTTAAACTATTCAAGAAGTAAAATTCTGAAAGGTAGCATTTGAAAGAATGACTGAGTCTTTAAAACAGTTAGATAGATGCTAGTGAAATGTGTTGTCTTACAGCCAAATTTATATCCCACCGTGGGGCTCCAAACACCAGGAGAAGTCGTGGATGCCAATTTCGGGCAGCATCCTTTCGTGTTTGATATAGAAGACTATATGCGAGAGTGGAGAACCAAAATCCAGGCACAGATAGACCGGTTTCCTATTGGAGATCGGGAAGGCGAATGGCAGACCATGATACAAAAGTAAGTGAGGAAGTTTGAATGGACGTTATTCAAAAATATATATATATTTTTATGAAACATTCTTCTAGTATGAAAGAATATTTATTGAAGCATTTTAATCTAATTTCTATCCTAATAATTTTAGTGTATCATTGATTACATTTAAGTCTCTATAAAAAGTAATTTACTTTTCTTAAACAATTAAAAATAATTTTTATATATCCTAATAATTTTAATGTAGTGATGATATTTTAATCTCTATAAAAAGTAATTCACTCTGCTTAAGCGATTAAAAATAATTTCGTATCTGGTCTTACTGATTTGGAGGACAAAATAAAGTGACACTAGATAGCTTGGGTTCATTCATTTGCTATCCTTAGTAATAGGATTTAACGATTTCCATAGGCTACTTGATTCTGTTGTTAATAGTGCCAACGCAAAAGACAAATTCAGGAAGATAATTTAGGTTGTATAATTCATGGTTTTGGACATGAACTCGGCTGTGTCCAATTCGCATATTTATGGGGCTAAAAAAAATAATCCAGTTAAAATAATGGTATAGTTAATGTACTGGAATACACATTTGGGATGTACATTTTGTGTTTCAAGTTTTGACTAAATTTTTCCAGTGTGTGGGTTACTCTGTCAGAATAATACCAGCTACTTTTGCTTACTAGGATTCCTGTTGTGCTAAATATTTACTATTTTTCGTGGAGATTCAGGGAGGCTATAATTGCCTCTGTTCTAAATAGGAAAATCTGACCAAAAGCATTCTATGGCAGGAATTCTTAAGAATTCCTTTTAATGTAATTTGCTTTTATATGTTCTCATTAGACATTTAAGAGGAAGCAAAAAGAATGAAGATCAAAGAGTTAAGAATATGGAGTGAGGATTCCTAAATGCAGGATTAATACTTAGGATTTAGGATGATACAGAATGGGTAGCAGCAAACAATGGGTGTCAGTAAAAGTACTCTAAACTGAACAACCTTTATCTTAACTCCTTTATGAAAAAATAGAATTTCATTATGGAAGTCAGCAGGAAAATGCAGGTCCTGTGACAGTCAACTTTGTAGACTATACCTTTGCGAAAAGGCTAGAGATGACACCTGGGTGTCAGTAGCACTAAACAGTAGCTCTGAAAGCTTGAAATGGTACAGACTTAAAAACTAAGTACCAGTGAATTTAAATAGTCATTTTCACTGCTGTCATCTCACCCAAGAAAATAGCAAAGGCTTGGAGATACCATCTATCCGACAGTGTGTCTTAAATGTCTGTGTAATTGCTTTGAACAGTTGTAAACTTAAAGATACAATAAAATTTTGTGTGTGTGTTTTTTGGAGGAGATAGTGATTGGAAGACATGATGGTAATTTGGAAAACACGCTTCTTCCTTGGAGCCGTTATCATCTGGTATCACAGAAGCTCTCCACCGGTAGTCTTTGCCGGCACACTTGACCCAGCAGTGAAGTCTGGCTGAACGTCTCGTGGTCACCATGAGTTAGAGCTCAGATAGGTTGCTGTCCCGGGGTCACCTCCCTTTCATGCTTTAAAAATGGGTGCCGCTGAGCATCCTTGCAGGGGAGTAGTAGAGGAAACCTTGTTTATCTTAATTCTGTGGTCAGAGTCCGGGCAGGACCCTCACCGCCACCACATCCTTTACAAAAGTGACACTCACCATGACCTCCTAGGGGGTCCATTTAAAACAGTTCTTCCCTACCCTTTTAAATTAATTTGACCAATTAGATGAAATAAAATGAAAAATCTTGTTTCTTGGAGATTTGCCCCTCTGCCCCCCAGTCCCTCCTTCCGGAACCACAGCTTCCTTCCCCATTTTGATAGGGCCTCAGTAGTGCCAGATGGAGGCAGGTTTAGGAGTTGAATACTTGGATACATTGGTTATTTGGGTTAATATTGTTGAGTCGAGTTTTTGTAACCTTTTGTGATTAGATGTAAATGTGTTTTGACCGCTTGATGGCCTTTTAAAAAGTACACTTGTTCTTTGGAAGTATGGCACTTCCATGTAAATCACAGCTGAGTCAGTTTTTTGTGTTAGAAGGGCAATTTCTCATTGATTAGTAGAATCGCCCTCAGAGACTTTGTTCTGGGAGATTCTCAGGTTCACCTTAGCGTTTCTTGTGTTCACCTCCTGTGACCCCATCTCTTGTAACTGAGGAGCAGAGAAAGGAGTCGAGCTCCACACAACACAAAGAGTTAATCTGTTATTTAAAAATTACTGTATTTTATAAAATGCTGACACTTCACTGGGATAAGCCATGCAGTAAAGATGAAACCGAAATTACGGTTAGTGGGATTGAATATAAGGATGGGAATAGTAGGAAAGGCCCCGGGGATAACGGGGAGCCAAGAATCAAGAGCTGTATAATGTCCTTACCTCTCTAGTGGTAGTTACTCCTAGGGAGAGCACTCTTCACCTGGGATTTGCAGCTGCCTTGTTGGAAATATGACATGAATAGAACAAAATGATTTTTTTTTTTTAACTTTAAAGTTGAGGTTCTTAAAGCCTGGTTTCAAGGGAATAGGTTGGTTTTGTAACATCAGAGTAGATCTTGTTTTATATAACTTGTAGTATGAAGCCTGTATTCTCTTGACTAAAAGATGTGTGTTTCTTCTTTTTATTTTAAGAATGGTTTCATCTTATTTAGTCCACCATGGGTACTGTGCCACAGCAGAGGCCTTTGCCAGATCTACAGACCAGACCGTTCTAGAAGAATTAGCTTCCATTAAGAATAGACAAAGTAAGGACCCTGTGGTGCATGGATAACAATTGTTTTCAGATTATAGGTTTGGTTATATCAATTTTTAGAAATTTTATTTTTTAAACTAAGATCTTTTCAAATATATTAACTTAAAATGGATGCCTCTGAAATTTATTTTCACTGACATTTTTGAAGACCACCTTAAAAAACACTCACGTAAGACTGGGTTAGCGTTCCGGATGTAGAAAGAATTTTGGAGAAAGTTTTATAAGGAATGTTTACCATTTTTTCTTAAAAAATGTTTGCTTTAGCTTTTAGGAAGTAAACATTAAACAAAAAAAAAATTTTTTTTTTTTTTTTTGTTGTTGGTAAAGTAATCCCATGATTAGAGACTAGCAGAGATAATACGTACAAAGCAATGTGAACCTTTGCATTCAAATCACTCGCTAACCTTAAGGTAGTATTGGTCTTCCGTTGTACTGCCCGGGTCCCGGTGCTGTGGCCAGAGCTGTCGGCCCGGGCTACCAGGGGCACGTCAGTGTGTCGCTCCCACAGTTAGCCTCCTAAGTGACAGTGGTGCAGCTAAGTCCACCAGGGAGGGGGTGGCTTGATGAGACCCTAGGCATCGAAACAACGTGATGGGTGAAAGCGATGTTTTTATAGGTCGCGCTGCTATAAGAACACTTACTCCATTGTGTTGTCACCAACTGTAGGCTTGTCTGTCTTTCTCGCTGTGTTTAAGCTCTGGCAAACCGGAGACGATCACTTTTTTGTGTGCCCATCATGTAATTGAACAGCTTACCTGACAGCGGGGAACACTCAGTGAATGTTGAATTCAGACTTTACTCCAAGGCTACCCATTCTCTCAGTACTGGATTCAAAAGGTTATCATGTTTGATAAGGCATTTTGAATATTACCTCTTTAATGTTTGCTATGGTCTTTTAAAAAAAAAAAAAACACAACACTCTACTGAGATATGATTGGCATATTAGATAGAAGCTGACGTATTTAGTGTGTAAGTTGAAGAGTTGGGGCTTAAGGATTCCGTGAAGCCAGCACCACACTGTATGCCGTAAACACGTCCCTGCTTTTAATCTTCGTGTTTAAAACTTCAGTAATGCTTCACAGATGTTTTTCTGTATTACTTGTATATTAATTCATGATTTTTAGAAATAGTTTATGAAAGTACTTGTTTTTCTAATTTTTTAATGTGTCTGAAATTGTTCCTTGATTGCCTGATAGAAACTATGATTTAAAACAAAAAAAGAAATGGAAGTTAATCACCGTAATTTAAATACTTTTTTTGACTAACTCTTTTTTTGACGGTCCACTAAGTTTATGTTTCTACTCTTAAAAAATTAATCTTTTGCCTTCTTTTTCTAAATAGGAATTCAGAAATTGGTGTTAGCAGGAAGAATGGGAGAAGCCATTGAAACAACACAACAGTTATACCCAAGTTTACTTGAAAGAAATCCTAATCTCCTTTTCACGTTAAAGTGAGTTTGTTTAACAAAACGTTATTGTGTGTGTGTGTGTGTGTGTGTGTGTGTGTGTGTGTGTGTGTGTGTTATGTATAATCAGAATTGTTTTCATGTTTTAATAGTTTTTGTTTCACCTCGTGTCAGGTATTTACATATAATTCTGTGATACAGCACGTCTCCATAACAGTTTGTAAAAAACACTTTTGTGGTAGGATTATAAGCAGATGGCATCTCTTGCTATGTTTCTGCTCTTCTATGGTGCTAGCTATATGTTTAAAAATGTTAAAATTGTAGTTAGAAGGTGGATATCTGTTTTTCTTCCTGCAGAGTACCTTATTGTAAGTCTGTGTCATTTTGAAAGCTGTGGTAAAATATACGTAACGTCTGCCATTTTTGCATGTGCAATTCTGTAGTATTTTTGTTTTAAGTTTGAGAGAGCACGCACGTGCACCAGTGGGGGTGGGGGGCAGAAGGAGTGGGGGAGAGAGAATCAATCCCAAGCAGGCTCCGCCCTGTCAGTGCAGAGCCCGACGCAGGGCTCGTGTTCACGAACTGTGAGATCATGACCTGAGCCAGAATCGAAAGCCCGACGCTCAACCGTCCGTCGGAGCCACCCAGGCACCCCGTGCACTTGCGTAGTATTAAGTGGAGTCACATTGTTCTGATCGTCACCCATCATCCACCTCCAGAACTTTTTTCATTCTCCCAATTGGAAACTTGAAGTCCCCATTTCTCCCTTCCCTGCCTCCCAGCAACCACCATTTTACTTTCTGTTTCTGTGAATTTAAATTCGGCTGCTCTGGGCGCCTCAGATAAAAGAAAGCGTAACAGTGTCTGTTCCTGTAACTGGCTCATTTCTCCCAGCGTATTGTCCTCAAAACCCATCCATGTGATATCGCATGTGTCAGTTTCCCTCCTTTTGAAGCTGAACAATCGATAGACATTTGGGTCGCTTCCACTTTGGTTCTTGTGAATAACGCCGCTGTGAACAGGGGTGGTGTATGAATATCTGTGCGAGGTCCCTGCTTCCAGCTCTTTGGGGTATATACCCAGAAGTGGGATTGTTGAACCTGTGGTAAATCTGTTTCACTTTTGGAGGAGGTTAATCCTTAGAGCTCTGTAGCCCTGCACCATTTTACAGCCTCAGCCAGTGGTATGCAAGAGTCCTGGTGTCCCCACATCCTGCCGACACTTTGTTTCTGCAGCTTTTGTTTCAATAGCCATCATAATTTGGCGTTTCTTTTTTATTGGTGTTATGAATCTTTGTTATTTTAAAATTCAGGTGTTATGAAGCCTAAAATTTAGACTCTCTAAGTACCAGACGCCCTTTGTGTTTGTTTTTCTTTTTTTTGAGAGAGAGAGTGAGCCGGGGGCGGGGGCGGGGGGCAGAGGGAGAGAGAGAATTCCAAGCAGGCTCCGTGCCCAGTACAGAGCCCGACCTTTGCAGGCTTCGATCCCATGACCCTGAGATCATGACCTGAGCCAAAATCAGGAGTCGAACATTTAACCGACTGAGCCACCCAGGCGCCCCACCAGAAACCCTTCCTTTGTAAGCCAGTGTCAGAATGGTTTTGCTTAAGAGTAAAATTTTAAGTGTGGCACATTTTGGTTAAGAGGTTGCAGATGGGAGTTGCAGTGAGGAAGAGCGTGGAGCAAGGCGCTTCGTCTACGTGATGTGTACACGAAAGCTGTACACGAAAGCGTATCGTGTTCTTGCACGCCATCGGACTTGCCGCCAAATGCAAATATTATTTGATTAAACTATTTGTAGCTTCAGAAATGAAGTCTTCTGATTTTAAGCTATGGATTCCTTCATTTTCTTAGTGAATCTTTTTTTTAAAAAAATTTTTTTTTAATGTTTGTTTATTTTTGAGAGAGTGCAAGCAGGAGAGGGGCAGACAAAGAGGGAGACACAGAATCGGAAGCAGGCTCCAGGCTCCGAGCTGTCAGCACAGAGCCTGACTCGGGGCTCGAACTCACTGACTGCGAGATCATGACCTGAGCCGGAGTTGGATGCTTAACCGACCGAACCACCCAGGCATCCCTCTTAGTAAATCTTAATTAAAGGAGAGATAGTGTGTTTTGCTTTATACTCTGGTTTTTCCGGAAATTTTAAATTATTCTAAGCAGTACAGTGTATGAAACTACATGTAGTGTTTTTAGCACACTATCTAAAGGCCACACTTACTGATAGATACAAGTCCATAAGGTATTTCCTTTCAGAGATCTGTTGTCGCTACTAAATAAACTGCTCTTTGAAAATGACCTAAGTAGGGGCGCCTGGGTGACTCAGTCAGTTGAGCGTCCGGCTTCGGCTCAGGTCATGATCTCGTGGTCTGTGAGTTCAAGCCCTGTGTCGGGCTCTGTGCTGACAGCTCGGAGCCTGGAGCCTGCTGCAGATTCTGTGTCTCCCTCTCCCTCTGCCCCTCCCCTGCTTGTGCTCTGTCTCTCTCTGTCTTTCAAAAATGAATAAACATAAAAAAAAAAAAATTTGAAAATGACCTAAGTAAATTTGTCTCTTATCTTTCTAGAGTGCGTCAGTTTATAGAAATGGTGAATGGTACAGATAGTGAAGTACGATGTCTGGGAGGCCGGAGTCCAAAATCTCAGGACAGTTACCCTGTCAGCCCTCGACCTTTCAGTAGCCCGAGCATGAGCCCCAGTCACGGATCGAGCATCCACAGCTTAGCACCAGGCAAAGGAAGCAGCGCACATTTTTCTGGTGAGACTCAGTCTTACGACGTTACTTTGAAGTGTTCGCCCTTCTTTGTAGTTTTGAACCAAAATGAAAAGTTTTTGAAACGTGGATGTTTCCACATAGCTGTTTTGCACACGCACATACTTGACCTCAGCGCTGCTCTGGAAGGAAAATTGTAAGTGGATCGGACTCGTGTGTTTTTAGTACCAGAAGGTAACTTGAAGCAGAGCTGTTTCTGAGAATGGATTATTAGCAGATCTTCATAAGCAAAAGTCGACATTCGAGCTGTCTCTAGAAAGTACATCAGTAGATATTTGGTAAAGGTAAAAGGTAACCCGTGTGTTCTAATCCCATGCAAATGTGAAGGCGGTGCCGTGGCCGTGGCGGCTTCGGCCACCGACCCCCACGCTAGCTGGGCCGGCTGCTTTCTCTTTCTTTCCCCACCGGCCTCTGCTCTGCCCGCTTCATTTTCTCATGTCCCTCTCTGGGCTCACCGGTCATAGTCTCTCAGGCTTTTGGAGTTCTAGGAACTAAAATTCTCTCCTTTCCTGCCTTTGAGGACATCACTTCTACAGGTTTATTTCCAGCCTTCCTTAAGTCTTCCTCTGCTGGTCTCTCTCATTCTGTTCTTCCCAACGTGTTCTCTTTCCTCTGTACATTTAACCTTCTAAAGCAAAAGTCACATCCTCTTTCCTTTCATAGAGTAACACCTTTGCTCTTCCTCAGTCGGCATGCACCTTTCTACATTACCACCTCTCGGTTTATTTACATTGCCATCCTGTGCGCTGCATGTGATTCTCATGTTTGTACCCTTCGCCACCTCCCCTCTTGAATTTCATACATTCACTCGGGCCCAGACGACTTCTTGGCCTCAGTGTATTCGTGCGTTAAATGGGAGCGATGAGAACACAGGCCTCATGGGGGAGCTTGGGGGATTAAATAAGATCCATAATTAAGCCTTCAGTAAATGTTAGAGGAGATGATAATTACAGCCCACAATTAATATCCGTCTGTCCTTTCAAAGAAGTTATGTTTCCTGTTTAAGCAATGCATGGACTCTGCCACGTTATAAAAGTTTTAAATGCAAGATCAGAATATGGGCATATAGTCGTTACAACTGACCAGTAAGTTGGTGTTTGTTTCTGTTTTCATGCCTCTTTTTCTTGTTTTTCCCCAGGTTTTGAAAGTTGTAGTAATGGTGTGATCTCAAATAAAGCACATCAATCCTATTGCCATAGTAAACACCAGTCATCCAACTTGAATGTACCAGAACTGAACAGTATAAACATGTCACGATCACAGCAAGTTAATAACTTCACCAGGTGTGTGGTCTCCCTAGCTTTTACATTACTATAAACAGCCTAATTATTAGCGTCATTTTTAATCATTTGGAGAACTTGAATTAGATCGTCCATAGGGGGTCTGGGCGCTCCCAGGTCCTCAGAGAACAAAAGGGTGAGGAGTGAGTCCCAAACTCTCCGGGCTCCCGGGGGCCGGCAGCCTCTTTGATCCTCTGCTCCTTCGTCGTGCTCCACATCGCCTTTTCCCTCTGCCGGGCTGTAAGCATACACACCAGACTCCTTGCCTCTGGGCTTCCTGTGGGCAGCGGCCTGTACACGTGGTCACGTAATG
Organism: Felis catus; assembly: GCF_018350175.1. NCBI lineage: Eukaryota > Metazoa > Chordata > Mammalia > Carnivora > Felidae > Felis > Felis catus. The sequence goes on from NC_058372.1 coordinate 15,169,324, forward strand.
CTGTGCCTGTATTTCCAGGTTAAGTCCCAGTCGTTCATTTACTCTCTAGAAGTAACGTGGGGTACGTTTACAACCGTCTTTTTCTCTCTGTGTGGGTTTTTTGGTGTAGATGTGCATCAGGTTTTCTGAATTCCAGGTAACTAACTCGACCAAGAATCTTTTTTGAAAGCCTGACTTTAGGGGGCGGGGCTTGCTCGTTGCAGCAGAGGGGCCTTCGGCCATTTAGTAAGCGTACCATGAGCCCAATGCGAGGACCCGTCGGATGTCAGACATTCTGCCGGGCCTGGTCTCCGGCTTCAGAGAGCTGGGAGAGAAGAGATGTGTGTGTCACCGTCCTGTCACATATATTCGGGTTGAATATTCACGAACCTCGAGGTTCACGAAATGTAATCGTTTGAATACGAGTTCTTACGAAATCAGCCTGCCCAGATCATCCAGCATCTGAATTCACTTTGGTTCAGGACTAGTGGCATGATAAAAAAATAATACACATGAAAAATGATGTGTAGATTTTATCAACTTGAGGTTGGTTTGGTCTTACAACATGAATTGTTTGGTCACATCCCATCTGGGGGGGAATAATGTTCATCAGTGCAAAACTTTCTCACTGAAGGAGAAAGGATGGGATCTGACTTTTGACATGGGAAATAGGATTCTGGAGAAAGGCGTATGTGTGAGAATGAGTATTGCAAATCAGGAGAGTAATGAGAGTATCAAGATGATCTGTCCCAAGCACCAGCCTGCCGAAGTAATGGCTTGTGATGTATACAGGTCATAATGGCGGTCCACAAAAGTGGTGGGAGAAGAGTAGGAAAAAACGCCGTCTTGTACGGAGGAGATTCGGGTTGTCTTTCACGGTAGAAGTGACATAGTGGAAAGTAGGTTAGAGGACTGTGTCGTGCTGAAAATTCTATATGGAATATGGGTGTGTGCGTGCGTATGTGCTTTATATATAGCACGTTAGCACTTTGTTCTTGGTAGAGGCTTCTGCCATTGTTTGTGGCAGGACTGGGGGCAATTCGGGCAGTTTGTGGGTTTTTGTCTGAATTACCTCCTCATGGCAAAGAAGTTGCTAAAGAGACCTGTTGTTACCTGCGTTCAGGGAAGTAAGCTCACCAGAAGGGTTTGGCGACAGCATCTTCTGTGTGCCGCCCGGACGAAGAAAGTGAGCTTGTGAAGTGCCCGGAACCGTTACACGGTAGCAGTTACTTTGTAGTTGCTGAAGGCTTTCCTTACAGCCCTATTGCGAAGTAGCGAGGGTGGTACTAACTATTAAAACATTGTACCAAAACTAGAAAAGTAAATGATATTTTGTTGTCAACAGTACACGTCAATAATTTGTGGCTAGTAAGTTGCAGAACAGTGACTGCGTCCCAGGATTCCTGACTTCCAGTCGTGTGCTTTTTCTATTATACAGCGCCCCCCTCCCCTGCTGCCCCATCTGCAACACTGCTCCCTCCGCCCTCCCTCCTCCCCTCCTCTCAGCCGGCTGTAAAACTGAGTTCACTTGTCACTTTACAGGATGATTTCCTTGTTACATCCCCACCAAAGGTGGTGGCTCCCTCCCAGTGGGTCCTCTGTTGGCCCCTGGAGGGCGGAGGCCATCTCATTGTAACCTTAGCCCACAACACACAATGTGGGCTCAGAGGCTCTTAAGTGTGTGTTGAATGAAAGAATCCCTCCCAAATACCGAATTGAATTGTCAAAAAAAAAAAAAAAAAAAAAGAAAGAAAGAAACAAGTGTTAGTATATTAAGATCACTAAGAGCTATGATCTCAACAATTTCCATTACATTAAACATTATTTTTTAAAGTTTGATTTTTCTTCTCATTGTCAAAGCTCATCAAGATGCAGTCAGCGAGCTTTTCTGCCTGATGGAGTCATCCTGGGGCCCTTGCCCCCTCCTTCCTAGATCTGTGTCTTTTTGCCTTACACGTCTCACCGATGGAAGCAGTGCTCTCACACGCACACACTTAAACTCACGCACTCACCCCGAGGTGCTACCAGCGGTTACCTCTGGTGGTGTGTGTGCAGAGCGCGTTTTGCTTGTCTGCGTTCGGTGTTGGTTTTTTCCTACGAATGAATATAGGTTGCTTTTTTAATGAGAAAAGTGCATTTTCATTTAAATATTTCCTACACTGTCGTCACGCGTTCCTTCTGGGCCATATAATCCCTGCCTGGATCTTCACTGGAGAAGTCTTCAAGAGGAGGCGTTTGTCATTTGTAGAGCGAGTGCGCGCGCCCACAAGTTCAGTGTGTGTCCAGACACAGTTACTGGCACGGGGCTGTTCTTCAGTAAATGTGACCTGAGGGAAAATGAGGAGCAACCCAAATACCCAAAATCACATTTTTAAAATGAGGATTTAGCAGTGCTTTTTAGATTCTGTAGCCAGCGAGAAAGCCTGCGAGAGAAAAATCGCGGTGGGGGCTGGCCGGGGTGTGAGAGGGCGAGCCAGAGTGGTCTTCCAGATCACCGTTCACCTTGGTGGGAGGCTGTGTTTCTGAGTGGTGAGGACAGATGCCACCCCGTCCAGGCCATTTAAAGAAAACCTCATTCTAGAAGGGATGAAGATGAGGGCACGAGAAAGGTGAAGTGGGATCGGGGAATGGTTTGTTTCGATGGGGTAGTTTTCCCCTTTTTTGCCCTGACTGCTCGAAATGCGTGCGGTGTGAGGCTGGGGCACCCGGGGGCAAGAGCTGATGAACACAGAACCAAGTGCAGATCTGACCTGGAAACACGGTGAGACGTATGTGAAAAGGAGTTTGTCCATACGGATATAGAGTCAGGAAACCGCTGCATTTTAGGCCGTACGCTGCTTTCCTCCTTCCAGGAGTACGACTTTGTTGCGAGTCGGCTACCTACTGGCTTTGAAGACATTCAGGATAGAACCAAATACCTTGTTTTTGCAGGCTGCTGTTGCCCTATGAAGTCAGTCTATGAGGAGGCTAGGAGTAGGAATTTATTTTAAACTACGCTGCGAGGATGTGATTTCTAAAGTTAGGTGTTTCTTCTTTATTTCCAGTAATGATGTGGATATGGAGACAGAGCACTACTCCAATGGGGTTGGAGAGACTTCATCCAACGGCTTCCTAAATGGTAGCTCTAAACATGACCACGAAATGGAAGACTGTGACACCGAAATGGGTCTGCAGTGATATTTCTTACGTTTTTAATAAAAAATGGTGACTACAAGGTTATGCTTTTACTTGTATTGATTCACAGCTGATGAGCATAAATCACGTTTAGCGATGTATGTGCCATGGGATTTGACCAGAGCACATATCCCGTAAACTGCCTCGTGAGCGCGGGCTGCTGCAGGGCGCCGTGCTTTCCAGTGCCTTCTGAAGTTAAGTTCCAGCCAGTTTTCTGTGCCGGACTGTCTTCGGCTCAACTTGGTGCTGGCGTTGATGCAGCCGTACTCTTCCTAGCGTTAACTGTCTTTTAGGACACTTGGGGTTGGGGAAATGAACGTTTTTACACTGGCTTCAGTATAGCCAGTGAAGGCCAAATGGGTACAGCTGATTTTATAAATTCAAATCAATTTCTTAAGTTCATTTAATATGAATATCTGTGACTACGCATAGTTCAGTGCCTGGCACATAGTAGGTGCTTCAGTATGACCCCCCCTTCCCTCTCCCTCCCCCAGGCCCCCCCAAAATTATGTGGCTGAAAGGTACATTAGCACGCATAGTTTTGTTTTGTTGGTAACTTGCATAGTAAATTGTACCATAATGTTAAACCATCAGCAAACTTTCCCATCGATTGGAGAATGAAAATGATTGGAGCTTAAAAATTCTTTTTTGCCTGAATTCGATGGCAACATTAGATTTCTGAGTATTTGGGAGTTAAAGGGTCCTTATTGAAGACTGTTGTTGAGGATTATGTGTTCAGTGTAAAATCCATTTTTCCAGCAAGGGGTATAGTTGAGAAGGCAGCCTAGTTTTCTTCTATCAGATACCAGCACCCTCAACATTCAGAGTATAATCAGAGCATGGTGATTGAGAGTTCTGGAGCCAGATGACCTGGATTTGAATTCTGCAACTGCCATTTACAAGCTGTGTGACCTTGCTCAAGTTACTTAAGAGCACAGTGCCTCAGTTTCTTCATCTGTAAAATGGGTGTGGTAATAATAGCGACCGCCTCATAGGCCACTGTGAAGCTTAAAAGGGCTAATTTGTGAAAAGCTAGTAGGCATAAAGGAAGTGCTTAGTAAATGTTAAGGATCGTCATCGTTAGGAATTTATATGTTATTAGGGATTCATACAGTTACATTATTGATCAGCGGTTATTGTCAGCCAAGATATATACTAAACAATTATTTTCTCAAAGTGTGTAATTAATCCTGCGATTCCCTGGTGTCTTCTGTGTTTTTATTGGAGTCATTTAGCTTTTCACCTGGAGGAGTCCTTTTTTTCCATCTCTGCTCTGTGTCAGTCAGAGTAGCTGGAGTGGCAGTGCTGTTTTCTCCTTAATGCTGCTTAAGGTAGTTTTAGAGAACTGTGCTTAACTTCTTCTACGCTTTTCCCTGAGATACCAGGGGCATCCTAAATGGAGACGATTTCGACGGACTTTGACCTGCGTGCTGGAGAGTAGAGCCTAGATTCTTGAGACCTAGATAAAGTATACCTGTTAGCTGCGATGTTTCCTATTAAGTGAAAAAGAAAACCGCATATTTAAATAAACTATTAGGTAGTAATTACTAAATGAAACGTACAAAATGTTGTAAGCAACTGATGTTCATTTCTCCCTGGCACTCCATGTAATAAGAAAGTAAAATACTCGTTTGTTTTGCTTACAGAAGTTGATTCGAGTCAGTTAAGACGCCAGTTGTGTGGAGGAAGTCAAGCCGCCATAGAAAGAATGATTCACTTTGGAAGAGAGCTACAAGCCATGAGTGAACAGCTGAGGAGAGAATGTGGCAAGAACACAGCAAATAAAAAAATGTTGAAGGTAGATTTGTTTGTCCTTGAAAAATTATCGATGTGTCAGAGGAACTAAAATTTAATTTTGTAAAGCACTGAGCGCTAGGAATTCTTGTTGGGCTTCAGGTAAAAAGAATGGATTCCGGGCACCTGGGTGGCTCAGCTAAGCATCCGACTCTTTATCTCAGCTCAGCTCTTGATCTCAGGGTCGTGAGTTCAAGCCCCGCGTTGGACTCTGTGCTGGGCATGAAGGCTAGTTAAAAAAATGAATCAGTAAAGGTAGGGATTCAATCCCGGTTCTGCCGCCTGTCAGCGTTTTATGCCCTTTGTCGACTTACTGTAATTTTCTTAGCTGTAAAATTGGCAGACTTATTAGGAGACATGCGAGTTTGCTGATAAAACTGTAAGTTTGCAATATTTTTATTTCCATAAACATTGCTCAGGGCTGCAGCAGATTGAACGTGTACTACGTGGCTTTTATTTTGACAGTGATTGCTGAGGCACTTTCACAACCCCAGATAGATAAAATACATTTTCAGATCTCTTCTGGATTGATGCGCATGACAGATGGCAAGATGGCTAGGACTTCAGCGGTTTAGTACGGTGGTCACAAGTTTGCGTGTCAGTTGCGGATGGAGTTCTTCCCTCCCTTAAGTCGCCGTTGCTGTTAGTTGTAGAGATGTTAAGACTCCAAGAGGGTTTTTTTTTCGTACTCGCGTAAGTCCCAACAGCCCTGTGAGTCTATGACACGTTAACCTAGCTGTTGCATTTTTTTTGTAATCCTGCATCAGCTTGGGCTCAAAGGTGATTCATTAGCAACATTTTCTCCTGCGTGTTTAAAAGGAGAGACGCGTGTGCTGTGGCCCTGAGACCGATGCTGGGGTGCAGTGGCAGGAGCAAAGCTTCTGCCAGCCCTTCCTGACCCAAACTGAGCCTCAGCGCCACAGTCAGCACCACCTAGCAGCACCAAACGCGGCCTAAAAGCGGCCAAAACTCAAACAGCTACCTGCACCGGAGCCTCCGTACTACGGTGCCTGTGTAGACGGAACACCACCTGCTCAGCCTAGGATGGTGGGTGAAGGAGCCACCCACGTACATCGCCAGTTACGCTGTGCGGTCTTGTAGCGTCGGGGGCTGCGACGGGAGCAGCGGTGTATTTGCTCTACGCGGTACTTCACCCGCTGGATCGCACAACTGCGGTTTCTGGTGGCGACCCTGAGCTATCCAAAAAAAAAAAAAAAAGGAAGTTAATTATGATTTTTATGCTAAATAAAATTGGTGGAATATGTAATTTAAACAGTTTTTCATTTAAAATGTCAAATCGCTTGGTGGGACCGCAAACTGGTGCAGCCACTGTGAAAACGGTTTGGAGATCTCCCAAAAAATTAAAAATAGAATTACCATATGATTCAGTAATTCCACTCCTGGGTATTTACCCAAAGAATATGAAAACAGTAATTCTAAAAGATCCATGCACCCCTGTGTTTATAGCAGCAGCATTGTCTACAACAGCCAAATTAGGGAAGCAGCCCGTGTCCACCGACCGGTGAATGGATAAAGAAGTGGGAGAGACACACACACACACACACACACACACACACACACACACACACACACGTTACTCAGCCATAAAAAAGAACGAAATCTTGCCATTTGTGACAACATGGATGGACTTCGTATTCTGCTAAGTGAAGTAAGTTGGAGAAAGACAAATACCACACGATTTCACACATATGTGGAATTTAAGAAATAAAGAAAACTGACCAGAAAAAGACTCTTAACTCTAGAGAACACCCTGCTGGTTGCCAGAGGGGAGGTGGCTGGGGAATGGGTGAAACAGGTGATGGGGATCAAGGAGCGCACTTGTGAGGAGCACTGGGTAATGTGTAGAATTGTTGAATCACCATTTTGTGCACCTGAAACTATTCTAATGCCGTGTGTTAATTATACTGAAGTTTAAAAAAAAACAATAAATTAAAGCCAGACACTGACATATTAGAAATATGGCTGCCCACGTTTGCCCTATAAGGTGAAGAATTCCTTGAGGTCAGACTAGGTCTTTACTTAACTCCGCCTCCTTTAAATATATCCAGTGCGCATGGCACCTCACTATTCATGAATTTCATTAGAGTTTTGTTTATATGGGTTCTGTTTATTGATATTTACCATACTAGAAATTAAAACAAATGATTAATCTCCTGACCAATAATCCTGGATCCGTTGAATATTTTTACGAAAAATAACTTCCAGAAACTTTGGAAGAATGGCATCGCTTTACATTTGCCAGGCTTAATGGAGGGGAAGTTGGATTCTCGTCCCTACCTGTGCACTCGATGTGCTGTGCTGTCACTGTCACCGGCCCCGTGGCCCCTGGAAACCCCGCTGTGTGGCCGGGACAGAATGAGGGTGAGGGTGAGGCGAGAGAGGGTTTTCTCAGTTTTATTACGAAAACAGTGTTGACGTTCCGGGACCTCCTGCAAGGATCTTAGATTGAACCCCGTGTTTCTGGACTGTACTTTGAGAACTGCTGTTTTAGGGGATATTTGGGGATACGGAATGTTTCTAAGAATTCACGTGCTTTTTTACGCTAGGTCATCTTGACTGTTTTCTTGTTAAAACTTTATGCTAATTGTGCATGATGAAGGAATGTGATTTATGTAGTGCCTTTCAGAATGTAAGATTTCACTTAATCAGCTTACTGTCTTTGATGCTGATGTGCATAAGCTGAGAAAATGGCATTGATGTGGCCTCTTCTCAAAGATAGTCCTTGATTATATATTGAATTATGTGAAGAGGTAATTCATCTTCCTCATCTAAAGAGTGTGGATGGCTTTGATTTTGCACTTCTGACTTCTAAGCACATGCCAACTACTACTTTAAGAGACTTTCTTAATATTCTGAACTCCTTCCTTCCCATTCCCCAAACTTATCTTGATCCACGTGGGGACAAAGTGACTGACTGATCCAAGTTACAAGTCCCCGAAGAACAGCTGGAGGATTTGAGGACAACATGAAGAGGTGGTTTTTTTTGTCATCGTTGAGAAGGTTTAGAAATCATCCCCTTTCATTTTTCATTTCAGGGCACGTGTGATTGTAGTGGGTAATTTTTATCTTTAATTTTGTGTGGATCCGCGTAAGCATCTGAATCACACAGGCATCTGTAGAGAGAAAGATTCCTTTAAATGTGAAGCTAAGAGTTCCCTAAATGCTTTACTGTATTCTGCGTCCCAGGGTCCTGGGGAGCAGGCCTCGTGCAGAGCCTGGGGGGGCCCGTGTGCGGTAAAAATGGGTGGGAGGGGCAGGGCGTCCTGCAGCGCCCGTTTCCCTTGACCTTTCCCAGTTCTCTGTCTTCCTTTCCTCTTCTCCTGTTCTCTGTTCCTCACCTCCCTACGCCTGCCAGTGGCTTGTCAGACAGCTACCTGAGTTTGTTCAGGAGCTGCGTCCTGAGGCTCTGGCCGGAGGGACCGTGGGGTCGCACACGAAGGAGCAGCCCCGGCTGGCGATTGAAGCCAAAACAGAACCACTTAAGACCAGCCCTGTTTAGAAACTGCTGCAGACTTTAAGCCAACTCCAAGTACAGTTTGAGAATCCTACCTAAATGGTGTCACGTTTGCCTCAGAAGTTATTCCCACTGAGATCTGTTTTTAGGTGACAAGTAACCCACGATCCCACGCCTCAGAGTTTCAGTTTTGTGCCTTAAATCCCCTGTATGTATATTTTACATAGTAAGTATACCATTTTGTGGTGGTGTCATTGTCCTAAAAATGTACTCCCAGTTTCTGTGCATTAGTTCTTTTTAAATGGCTACATGCTACTCTCTTGAGTTGCTGTGTCAGTTCATTTAAGCGTTGCTTTATTCAATTTTTTGCTTTTATTCAGATGCTTTAGTGAATGCCTTTATACATGCGTCTTTGTTCCTTAAAATTACAACACGGGATAGAGTCCTGGAAAGAGAATGATTGAGTCAAAGCTTGGGATTATTGTGGCTTTTCCTGTATATTGCTATCCTGGTTTCCAGAAACCTTCCCCCAGCTTACAGCAGTAGTAAAGGAAAGTGCCGGAAGTACTCCTGTGTTAGTCTGCTTGAGTGACTTCAAGCTCAGACCTTAAAATCGCTTGTTTGCATTTCTTTGGTCACCACCATCAGTTAGGTTTTACTGCAGGATTTAAAACATTAATGTTGCTGCCCTGATTTCACTCCCTTTGGAAAGGAAAATTGTAGATATTCAGGGAACCTGGTGGCATAAGCCTTTTTTTTTCTTCTTCTTCTTCTTCTTTTAAGGTTTTATTAGTTTTCTTGCTATAGCTTCACCTGACTTCAAAGCCTGTTCCATTGTGCTGCGATGGGATCCTGCTGAAGTCAAGTCTTCCCCACATCAGTCCTCCATTTAAAAGGCCGTTGTCGTATTGGAAAAGAAAACATTTAAGCCTTTGGGGACATTTGAGGATCTAACCCCCCTTACCTCTGGCTCCGTCCGTGCCTTTCTTTCTCTCAGTCTGTTTCCACGTACTTTGGGTCTCTCTGGGACTGTGACACGTGACACAAAATACTGCATGTTCATAAGCAGTACCCCGTCCATTGTTTATTTACATGTCTGACTTCGCCGTAAGACCGCGTGGGTTCTTGGCACGATGACTAGGTCCTGGTGATTGCTCTCTGTGTCCTCAGGGTCTGGCAGCTGTGTGCAATAATACTCCATTGTTTTGAAAATATTAGAGCTAAATTTTAGCCTTTCTTCATCTTGATATTTAGATTTGCAGTTAAAAGAAGCTGCATCTTACTAAAAGAGGTTCTGTACTAACTGTGCCCTTAAGCTCTCACTGCCTCAGTTTGCTTCTCTGTAAGATGGGCATAACAGTATCCGTCTCCTAAGGTTATTGTGAGGATAAAATGAGATTCTCCACGTTAGGGCTCGAAACATTGCTTCACCCGGTATTAGTGCACGATAAATTATTACCATCATTATCTTTTTTTCCATGAGGTTTTGGTGAAATACTAGAAGAAGGTGTTAACAGAAGAACGGTCTGCCTTGAGATCTGGGACCGCAACCTTTCTCGTTTTTGGTTGCGTGTCCGGATGTATAGACCCAAGAGGACGGTTTTGTGCTTAGAGGTTTTTAGGTACCAGTTGTTCCTTGAACACTTCTTCGGTATACTTCAGGTAGCTTTCTGTAGCACGGGGATGGTACCTCACTAGGTGGCTGTGGGGTCAATTAAGTCTTGAGCGAAGATCAGTGACTAGAGTTAGCTTCCCAGGATACAGGACGTTAATACTCTTTCCATCAGTAAATTCGGATGGCGGGCGTGGGGGAGCCAGGAAATAGAACGGGGTGGCTCTGTGCGACGCACTGGAAGAAGCAGGTCCTGTGACGGGCGGGTGTGTGAAGCTGCTTCCCTGTTCCCAGCGTCTGTGAGTAGCTGCAGGGGGCTCCAAATAGTGTAAGAAAGAAATTTTCCTTTCAGAGACCTTTCATTATAAAAACTGGGGCGAGCCGTCTGCCACCCATGAAATATTCAGCAGCGGAAGGAAGACCGTGGACCAGCCGCACGCGTTTTCTTTGAGAGGCGCGTGTATTCCCCGCCCGGTGGCCTCAGGCCGCGCGGCTCCGGCTGTGTGGACAGCCCTCCTCCGGGCTCCCCGGTGTGCAGGCCGCGTGGGGTGAGAAAGGGCCAGAGCACAGCTGACCGGCAAGCCCGGCCTCCGCGGCCGCTCTGAGCAGCGGTGAGTTGAGCGGAGGGACGTCCGGGCAGCTGGACCTGGGATCCTTTCCTTCAGAAAGTCCGGTCTCCCACGTGTCCGTAATCCGCATTTTGAAAGTGGCACTGACCGAATTCGTTGACGCTTCCTAAGCACTGTCCTGCGTAGGCCTTCTGAATCGGGAAGGCGTCCTGTCGTTCGCCTCTCTCGGGAACACCGCCCCGGATTAGGGCATGGATTTTGGGCCAAAGAGGTCGACCTCCTGTACCGAGAGGTTAGAACGAACGGACGCCGCCAGTGTCCCGGAGAGGTTAGTGCTTACTGACTGGGAGTCACTGAGAAGACCGCGTGTCCGTCCCTTTAGGAAGGGTGGCTCGAGGATGGTTGGAACCACTGAATGTTCCTGAAGGGCAGCCAGTTTACCTTGTTGGTCCTGAGTTTGAGAAAATGACATCCAGGGAGATGGATCTCGGCCCCACATCTGTTTAAGAAAATAAATAGGCTCTGTCCTTTTAATGTCAGATTCATACCAGTGGCGATAAATTATAGAGCATCTGAATGTTTTTGTCTTCCTCTTTAATTAGCCCGTTCCACCAGAATTTAATTTTGCCATTGTGTATGTGTTGTAGGGATGGGGGAAGATTCAGATTGGCTGTTTACAGTAAAGAAGGAAGACCCATTAGGCTTTGTTGTATAATCTTGTTAAAAATATATATATAGCCTCATCATCATTGGGGTAAATGGGTTTGAGTGTTACCGTAGTCTTGTGCCGGAAAGCTGTGTATTTTACTCATCTCTCAACTTTGTAGCCGTGGGGAGGACGGTAGCTGAAGCGTTTGAATTAAAAACGAAACTGCTGTGTTTTCAACAGGATGCATTCAGTTTACTCGCTTACTCGGATCCTTGGAACAGCCCGGTTGGAAATCAGCTTGACCCAATTCAGAGAGAACCTGTGTGCTCAGCCCTTAACAGTGCAATACTAGGTGAGTGAAGCGTCACTGTGGCCAGAGTGTCTGCATATTTGAGACGGGATTCGTATTTTGGTAATATCTTCATGTAGAAACCATTTCTACATTTTAAAAAAGGTAAACTTATTTCAAAATATAGAAACCTTCCCCTCCACCATCTGAATTCCAAAGTTAAATGGATTCAAATAGAATAATAAAAAAAACCCACAATGGCATATTGGGATCATACCCCGGGAAGTCTGGAAAATGGAAGTCTTTGTGTGCATGTTGTGTAAGCGTTTTTGGGCTGAGCCACACATACCGCAGCTTCCGCTGTGCTTAAGATATGGACACGAGGGACTTCCGGGTGATGTGTGACTGCCCTGCCAGCACCAGCCCTTGGAGTAGCACTGTATTTGCAGGAAAGTTCAGCATATTCAGCCGTATTATGCCCTTACCAGGTAAAAAGCAAGGGGGGGGGGGGAGCAGCAGTTTCGGTAGTGAGACGTCGCTAGAGGGGAACACGGAGGGAGACCAGTTTTCCGTTCCCCTGGTCGGTTGCTGTCTCCGTAAGCAACTCACTACAGAGTATGCTTACAGGACTCATGTCCCGAACAAATACTTTTTCTGTGAATGCTATAACATTCCGTGCATTTATATATAAACCGTACAGGGCGGTTTACATCAAACTATGATCTTCTCTCGGAGATTCTTTTCAAAGGTAACTTAAAGAAGAGTGGCTTTTGACCTGACTTTACAGGCTAAATCCCCAGGTAAAATGAGGCTCCCACTCCTGCTCGGCCCTGTTAGGTTTGGGAGCTTTTAGCAACACGTTTCAGACCATTTCAGGTGCGTGAGAGCATTGCCACGAAGAGCAGGGAGACCTGCAGCGGGCCAGGGACCGTACGGCTAGAATGTGAAGGGAGCAAGTGTTCCTACATGAGCCTTATCTGCTCTTACAAAGTTCATTACAGTTGACGCTCGAACCGAGTGGGGGTTGGGACACCAACCCCCCAGCACAAAAATCTGCGTGTAACTTTTGACTCCCCTAAAACTTAACCGCTGCTGGCGGGAAGCCCTGCCAAGAACAGGAGCCCTTGATAGACACAGATCTGGTATGTGACGCGTGTTGTGTTCTGGATTCTTACAATAAAGCTGGAGGTGAAGAAAACCGGAAGGGAAGAGCCGTCTACATCCCTGTACCGTATCAAAAACCGCAGCTGGAAGCGGGTCTGTGTAGTTCAAACTGGTGTTTCTCAGGGGTGAACTGTGAATTCTTTGTGTTAAAATAGAACAGTGGGGGGGGGGGGTTGCAATAACGGTAAGAAAAAAAAAGCGTCTTTGGTGGGGTTTCTATAAATTTAGAATCTGTATATAATAAATCACGTGAATTTTCTCTGGTTAACGTGTTGTATTCTCTTTGGTTATATGAAATCCACTTAGCTCTATTGGTAAAAACGGAACTCAGTAGTAATGCTGAGATTGTAGGGCAAATTATGGTTTACTGGAATGGTCTTTTTGAAATTACAGCCTTCATATTTAAGGATCAGATTCGTGAAGAATTTTTGAAGTAACCAGTTTTCTTAGAATAGTTTTTTATGTCGAGTTCTTTAAGGCAATTCAGTGATTAAATATGAAATTTTGTAGGGCCATTAAAGATCTGTGTACTCTCACTGTGCTACCTGGTAGATAGGTTCAGCTGTACCTAGTGCTTAAATTTATATTCATAGGATTCCTGCAAAATTAATGACAGGCTTATTAATATAAATTGCTGTAGATGAATGTGAATATTTATACATACCATGCTATTTTATGTAGTACCATCTGTAATTAGTGCTTAAAGTTGTTACATATTAATTGTATGTTAGTTCTTGTCAGTTCCAGATCCAAAAAGAATTTAAAGATGCTTATAACCACGTGCCTCCTGATGCTTATCTTCCAGCAAGGTTACTTCCCTGTGAACCATCAGACATTTGGGAAAAAAAGCTTCCTTTTCCATTTTTTATTCCTTTTCATGTTGATTTTGCGTAAAACTGAAATTGTTCTGGACTCAAGACAGAACTATAAAGTCCGTCCTGCTTAGAGCTGGCAAAAACTGTAGCACCATCAAAGTTTAGCTAAACGGTGTCTCGCCAAAGAATAGCCAGGACTTTATTAATCCTAACCCACAGACCACTTTTCAAACCATACTTTCTCACTGATCTGTGTACCTTTTCTTACAGATTTCCATTCTTAAATTCTTGACCCTATTTTATGTTCTTCTGTACCTTTAAATCCTGAATTTGCTTCCTTTATCTTTTGGTGCCATTCTTTACGGAACTTTCTCCCACCCCATTGCAACCTTGGAATCAAAAGTAGAATTCAATTGGGGCACCTGGTGGCTCAGTCGTTTGAGCGTCCAACTCCTTGATTTCAGCTCAGGTCATGATCCCAGGGTCGTGGGGTCGTGCCCTGTGTCGGGCTCTGGGCTGAGCGTGGCGCCTGCTTCAGATCCTCTCTCTCTGTCTCTGCCCCCTCCCCCACTCACGTGCATGCGCTCTCCCTCTAAAATAATAAAAATAGTATAGTATGGAGTGTGGCCTTACCTGCCAGTATCATGGTCTTTGCCCTTTGTTGTCCGCTATGCCTACAAAGGACTGAGGAGTGATTTTATTAATTGGGAATCTAATCAACTTAAAACTTGGACATCTCCACCCAGGGAGAGATCACTAGGAACTTGGCCAGTTTCACCAGTAGTTCATTTTTTCATTTCTGGCACAGAACTTGAAGTCTTGCAGACTTCTGGTACGTAGGACACGGAGAACAAATTTATCGGCAATTTAAAAAATATTTTATCTACCAACTGTAAGTCAACTCCCTCCAACGTTGTAGGGTGGTTTTGCTTTTGTCTTGCCTCACGGCCACCGTCACCATTTGCTCCCTAGAAGCCCAAGCAACATTCACCAATATGCCTTGGAGACAATTAGCCTCTGGTGGGTTCTATCCCCAGAAGGGGAGGAGTTTATCGGTGAAACTTTTACTTTAAGCCTGAGGCCTTTTCCTGTTAGGTCAAGTGACTTAAGTCAAAGAGAAATACTAAATAGTCCTTACTCCCCACTGTAAGTATCAGGTAAGACCGGACCTCTTTTCCCATCATAGTTAATGTGGAAGTTTTTAAGTGTTGAATTCTGCAAGAATTTTCCTTCAGAGTCGAATACTCAGTACCCATAGCACCTAGTCCGAGTAGCAGGGCCAAGACGTTAATGACTGGCTTAGAAATGACCATTGCTAGTGAGGTAATTAAGAACAGTACAGGCAGGGGTACGTTTTCAAGTAATGCAGTATTTTCCCCGTTGAGAAGTTTTTGGGAAATGTCTTGCTAATTGCTGTTTCCATTTTTAACCATTTTTCCTCAGAAACCCACAATCTGCCAAAGCAACCTCCACTCGCCCTAGCAATGGGCCAGGCCACACAATGTCTAGGACTGATGGCTCGGTCAGGAATCGGATCGTGTGCATTTGCCACAGTGGAAGACTACCTACACTAGCTATGCATTTAAGGAGCTCACGTGTACATTGTGGCATATAGTCAACCTGGAAGTAGACCAGCTCTGCTGATTTGAAATTTAGATTTTTTAATTATGTACTGGGGACAGGTTTTTGTCGCTTTACATTGCTTCCTAGTTTACAGCATGATGCAAATGATTTTCTAACTTGGTGTTAGGAGAAATTATTTTCCATCTTTAACCTCTTAGTTGTCTAAGAGTTCAATATTACTGAATTTCAGACGTTCAAATTGATCATCACAAATCCTTTAAAACAATTACCTAAAAGAAACCAAAAAATCCTGCCGCCTTTGTTTGGGGGAGAGGGGGGAAGGAAACGGAACCAGTTGTGTTTGTGTTAGCATGTGGGTGATGTAAACTTCAATTTGGGAGATGCTCCGACCCCCGCTCCCATATAAGCATTCAATCAGTGTAACTTGCAAAACGCATAAACATCCGACAGTTTGAATTTATAGTGTTGATGGAAGAAATCATTTTTAATGTGTACTGTAAAACTTGAAATACTCAGGAGCTGAGTGAATATGTTTGTTGCTACTTACAATCCCGACCTGTTAGTCCCAGTAGTTTTGTTTTAACATGGTCTTTTTCAACTTTGTTTCCTGTTTAACTACAGACGACTTCTGTTGTAGACTCACAAGTTTAACTGTTGTATTATAACAGTATTACATGTCAACAGTGTGGTTATGACCTTTATTTATATAAAAACCAAATATTTAGTCAATTTACCGTGTCTTAATTTAATCTTTGTACACCTTCCATTTTTAAGTGCTTAAATGAGTACTATATTGCAATAAAAATGTAGTGATATAATTAACCAGCCATTAAAAATTTACTATTACAGATACTAGAGTGTCAATTGAATTTATATATTAGGTGCCTGCACACTTCTAATACAGAATTAGAGCAATTCTCTAAATCTGAGTTCTGCAACGCAAGACTGCCTTCAGCTTACTGGCCTCCCTAGAGTAGGGTCAGACCTGATGCTGTGGGTGCTGCCGCAAGAAAACAGGCAATTCATCTCCTGTTTCTGTAACTACAGTAGGAACGATGGCACGTGGCCTGCCACCAAAGCACACCCGCCCAACCTGGTTAAAAGTAACACTTAACCAAGATCACCAAATCCTCTGGCTAATGAACTCTGCATGGAGGCTTCCATCTTCCTCGAGAAGAAATACTTGCTGCACTGAGATACTGAGCTTTCAGCTACTTCCTTCCTGTCCCATAGCCTGGGAAGCAAATGCCCCTCCAAGCACCAAAACCTCTGCGAGACCAAGGCAGCTGAGAGCTGCAGCTGGAAACACCCCAGGGCCCACTTCTCTCGCCCTGCTGTGCACCCAACACTGCAGGTGGAAGACGCGCTTTCAATTAAATGCGCAAACGCTCATAAAAAAGGGAAGCCATTCTTTTGAACCGGTTTGTCTTCCAATGTCATTCTCAAACTACGAGGCAGGACTGTCCTGAAGGATGAGAGGTGATGGGGTACTTCCCCCAACAGACCTACGAGTTTTGCAGTAACCCTTCAAAACTCTTTATAAATCATTTATTAGATCTCTTTAAGAGCATTTTCTAAACCAAATAACTGAGTCCTATACATACAAGTTCTCATCCTTCATTTACTTCATTTGATTTACTTCTTAGAAGTTTTCATCTTTCTGACCATCCACCGTCTTTTAAACCTCTTGGCATTTTGTTTTTTCTGAGTTCCTAGAATAGAAAATTTTATACAGTAAGAATATTGGATACGAAATTCGCAAGAAACAATTCCAAAGTTTTCAAGATTCTATGAACATAAACACTAATCAAACTGCACAGTAGATATACCACGCTGATGCAACCTCAAGATATTAATACAGAAGCCATTGTAAGGAAAAAATGGGTATCTCACGATTATTTAAGTATTTACTACCTCCTTAAAAGAAAGTGTGCAATATATAAAAAGCTGAGGGAGCGGAGCTGGATCTTACCCCAAGCATTATTCAGAAACTGGGCTGCAGCCTTTTTCACTGGTAACCTCTTATTTTCAAGAGACAGGAACTTATTTACTAGAAAAGAGAATTATCTATCACTTCTTTGTTTAATTTGCAGCAAAAAGTGAGAGAGACAGTCTGTAAAGAAATTACCAGTAGTTCTGTTGGTTCCTGGACCATATAAAGAATTCTGTATAAAGGCTTTTGCTGCTTGCTGTCTTGAATCTCTCAGATCTTGATCTTTTAGCCTTAGAGCCAAGTAGCTTTTATTCTGGCTGGTGACAAACACAAAAGGTCAAAATGAGCAAATCTGATAACATGCTGAGTTTGAAAATAAAGTGTTTTGTTAGCTACTTAAAGTGAAAAGGGGCGCCTGGGTGGCTCAGTTGGTTAAGTGTCTGGCTTTGGCTCGGGTCATGATCTCACAACTCGTGAGTTCGAGCCCCACGTAGGGCTCTGTGCTGACGGCTCAGAGCCTGGAGCCTGCTTTGGATTCTGTGTCTCCCTCTCTCTCTTCCCCTAACCCACTCACATTCTGTCTCTGTCTCTCTCAAAAATAAACAAACATTAAAAAAAGAAAAAATTAAAAAAAACCCAAAATCCTAATTTTCTGTAAGTGCAGATCGTGAATAAAATGACATCACTGGGCTATTTTACTACATACAAATAGACTAACGTTTCCATTTTAGGAGGCAGAGGTCTTATTTTTATGCAAATATCAGAACTGGTTTTCCCATAGAGAAGGTAATCTGAAACTACTATAATGAAACTATTTCCCCCCACAAGCCAATACTCTCTCTCAGGTCAGCTTCACATTCTCTGAAAAGAAGAAAGACCCTCCTTACCCGACAGACTGTACTTTTTGTACTTTAGCTTTCTTAGAATCACTTCCTTTGTCACAGTCTTCATTTTCCTTCTGCAAATTCGCTAAAAAATTGAGTTTATATATGTAAAACAAAGCAGGAACATTTACTGGACTGTACTTTAAACATCCACTAGGACCAATCTGGGTGCAATCTTTATTTGTAAGAAAGAGAGACAACGGGCCAAGCTATGCTTGGCCGGGCCTATTCCCACACTCTCTCGGGGCCACACATTTGGCCGCAAATATCTGCAAATGTACCCGACACTTACAAGAGAAGTTATTTAAATGAGAATAGTTCATACCTTCTTTCAACTTTCCTGACGATTTCTTGATGCTAAGGAAGAACAATAAAAACACTGATTGGTAAGGCAGACAGCAAAGATGACCCCACTGGTTAACACAATTTCATCTGCTTTTACAAAGATCTCCCTTTTCATTACCACCACCCTCGGTTTTTACTCAGGATCCTTAATCAGTTTTGGAAGCAGAAGTCCCTCCCCAGGGCACTGCTACCAACTCCCAAACTAGTAATACGCTAGGAAGGGAGTATCTTCTCAGAAGTGAAGATCTCAAAGCCTATGAGCAAACTTCAGCAGAAGCAGATCGCTGTGGTTAACAGTAAAGTGAAAGACTTCAGGAAAAACGAGTTCTGTAATACAGTATTCAAAATACAAAGTGAAAACGTGGTAAGACCGCCTCGTTTTACTTGGAGGGATCACAAAGGGTTAATTCAGCAGTTCAGACACAAAGACAAGGATGGAGACCAGGACTAGCCTGGAAGAGCAGTGGTCTAACAAGACCAACGTGAACTGACAAAACACAACAGGAGACTCCCATGTGGAAACACCAGCACAGGAGAAAAGCTACACTAAGGAGGCAGCGATGACACCTGAGCTTGGTTTTTAAGGAGGAAAGGGGAATGTGCCCCAGGTAACAATCGTTAGTATGTTTACTGGTAGTGTTTACAGAACTTGAATAGCTCTTTGGAAAAGCCTTTTACTGAAAATTTTGAGAACCGCTGGCCTAGGCAAGAAATACAGGACTAGGGGTGTCTGGGTGGCTGTCCACTAAGCGAGCGGCTCAGGTCATGATCCCAGGGTCGTGGGATTGAGTCCCAGCTCGGGCTCCTGAGATTCTCTCTCTCCCTCTCCCTCCCCCCCCTCCCCTGTCTGCACGCTCTCTTAATAAATATTAAAAAAAGAAAAAACTACAGGACTAAACTTCTGAACTTAATAAAGCAGTCAGGAGAGGCCAGGAGAATATTAAAAAATTGCCGAATATCTGGCAGTCTAAATTTATTAAGGTTTGATTTCAAGGGCTAGAGGAGGACGAGAACTACTAAACATTCGGCACAGGGCACAGCTGCTAAATGAGAGGAATGAAACAGAAGCCGGGGAGCAGCCAAGGCAAGCTGTCGAGGGACAAGAGGAGCCTCAGAGCCTGCGATGTGCCTGCGACTCCACTAGCCGATACAGTTCAAGACATCATTTTACTCACCGCCGTCTCCCCCTGCCCTCCCCTGCCCAATGACAGGAGCTCAACCGTCCCCTGACTGAACACACTGGAATCAGTAACTCAGAGGCTAGAGTTTGCTGTGGGAATGAACACAAAGTGGTGGGGCACCTGGGTGGTTCATCCGACTTCGGCTCAGGTCACGATCTCGCGGTCCGTGGGTTCGAGCCCCGCGTCGGGCTCTGTGCTGACCGCTCGGAGCCTGGAGCCTGGAGCCTGCTTCGGATTCTGCGCCTCCCTCTCTCTCTCTGCCCCTCCCCCGCTTGCTCTCTCAAAAATAAACATCAAAATTGTTTTTAAAAAGTGGCAAAAGACTGAAAAGTGGAGTTAATTCCCTCCACCTTTCCCACCAAATCCAACCACCTACTGTGTAGCTTTCTGTCTTGTTCTCTTTATTATTATGTGGATTCAGACAAACGTGTGTACCCGCACAGCATCCAAAGACAGGTGTCTAAGCAAGGCGTATATAACAAGATCTATTACTTACTTAGTCTGTCCGGCTGCAGTTAACTTCTCTAGAATGTTATCCGGAAGGAGTTTCCTTTTCTTGGATTAAAACATTTAAAAATTAATCAGAGGTGAGATACATGACACACCCTGGGCTG
Source organism: Felis catus (assembly GCF_018350175.1). Taxonomy (NCBI): domain Eukaryota; kingdom Metazoa; phylum Chordata; class Mammalia; order Carnivora; family Felidae; genus Felis; species Felis catus. Next base: position 15,189,385 of record NC_058372.1, read on the forward strand.
CTTCTCAAGTTTCTGGCTCTAAGGACACAGCTTTACACCCAGAGCAAGAAATGAATCAGGCTGAACCCTCCCTGCCCCTGCGATCTCTACGCTGTGGAAGGAGTGGGCCCAGGAAGCTCAGAACCTGTAACACATTCTTGGGAAGACTGAGCCAAGACTGGGAAGGCCGGCCCCTGTATTCCACCCCAGAGGTCACTGTTCTGCGATGCGCGCAGTCAAGTCACGTCCCTCTGAGCGGGCTCTCTGTGGCCAATCTGCCAAACGTCAGACAGCAAAGCAAAGATACTCCAGGTACAGCCTTCGCTTTGCAAAGTACCTCAGCAACCCAATTTCGGGTAAACAAACGACCTCCGCGAGACTAAACGACCAGGCTCGTCACGGTGAGCTGGTACAAGGGGGAGAACCCCATGATCTCAAACTCCCGCCTCTTCCCACTCCCATTTTCAATCGGTGGACAGCAAAGAGCACGAGCGCCTTGGCTTTCGCCGCTGTCTCCAGAAATATTAGCGACTCTCCCTGCCAAACATGGGAATTCTGCCCCGGCCGGGGTGGCTTTGAAACGGAGACGCCTCCCCAGCCTCTAACCTTTTGTTCGATGAACAGCTCCTCGCGTCGCTTCCTCTTCTCCTTCAGGAGCGTTTTGTCCCTGAGAGAAAGAGTGACAAGTCAGTGCGGGGCGACACGCGCGGGCCGGGTGGGGGGGGGGGGGCGCGGTTTCTCCCGGCCGGCTGCGGGCTCCGAACCTGCGCACCGACTCCCGAACCCGCCGCTCCTCCTCTCGTGCCTCCGCCTGGGCGCTGGCGAAAGTCAGCTCCTCCGGGGCCTCGTCGTCAAACTCGTCGTCCCCTTCCTCGTCGTCTTCCTCCAGCGGCTCCGCGGCCGCGCCGCTGCTGGGCTGCCCGAGCAACAGGCCGTGCTCCGCCTCCTCCTCCTCCTCGGAGGCGGGCTGGCCCTCGTCCACCATCGCCGACGGCGGGACGCGGGACGCGCGCGGCCGCAGCTGCACCATGGCCCACACAGCGCCCGGCCGTCCGGCCTCTGACCCGGAAGCAACGCGCAAGCGCCGCGTGACGCAAAGAAAGAGCGACGCGAGTTAGGCCGCCCCCTGCAGGTGCAGATGCGAAGACGGCCGCGCGCCAGCAGAGGCGCAGGCGCAGAACGAGGAAGGGCGTGGCCTGAAGAGAGCCGGCCGTGTTTGTTTCCTCTCTGTATGTAGGATGTTTTCCTCGCCTGGGATCCCACCTGGATTCCTCTCCGCCCCGCAGCAGTGGCTCGCGCTCCGGCTGCGAGAGCGGGCAGGGATGGGTCTCATTTCCAGGAGGGGAAGAGCCATCGTGAGACGTCCTCCGCTGGGAGGCTGGCAGAAGGATTGGCTGGCTCCCCCCCCCCCCACCTCCGGTCCAGTGGCCAGCTATGCCAGCCAGTGCCCAGAAACCTGTGACCGCAAGCCCCGGCGGCCCTACCTACCACGGGGATCCGCTTGGTCCTGTTAATCTGAAAAAATAAAACTGCCGGTTGTTTTACCAGCGAAAAATGGGTTTATTCAGGAATCGTAGAGAGTTGCAACCCCCGGCAAACAGGCGGCACGCAAAACCACAGCAAGTACCCCCAAAGCGTGGATCGCTCTTTTTATAAAGGAAAGGGAACCTTTGGGTGGGGCTGTTACAAACTAAAAGGCCATTGGAGTAAACTGGGAGTTCAAACTATAGTGGCTTCTCATTGGGCGAGTTGTCACGCTGTCATTGGCTGGGCTGTTGCTGGGGGAAGAGGAAAGCCTCTCTCCCTCCTGTGGGTGTTAATAAGGCTGTCTACACCTGCTAGGTAAACTGTTGGATTTGCAAGTAAGGGCAAGTGGTAGAGCGTGAGACCGCCCTTGCCCAACTTCCCAGCTCCATTTTACTGAGGTTTCTCTTTACTAATTTTCACAGTCTAATTAAATCAGTATTTGTAGAGTCAGCTCCCTTCACTCCCTGCACCCCAAAGAAGTGGCATTTCGAAGGGAAGAATTGTAGCAATAGGACCTCGATGCCTTCCAGTCCTCCTGTCGCCGACAGGAACAAGTTGACAGATGCAGGTTTCAATCAATCCTCAGCACCGAACATGTGCTTGGCAACCTCAGCCACCAGGCTCCCCTGACCACCTGCCCCCTGGACTGTCCACGCCTCTGTTCATCGTTGTTCGTCAACACCACTTCTGACAGCTGATCATCGGACACCCCTATTAGGATGTAAGCGATGTGAGAATAGGGTCCTGGTCGGGTTCCCTGCTTTAACCCCAGGAGCCTTGAACAGTGGCGGGTGGTCGCAAATCCTGAATCTGGTAGAAGAATGACTTCACCGTTACTTAGTGAATGCAACCCGAGTGTTGTTTATATTCTCCGCCTCCGGGTATATTTTGTCTCTTGGCACACAGGGCCCATCCTGATCTCTGTGCTTATCTTCTTCCACCCATTGCACAGCACTAAGTGATCGGTCACTCTCTGAACAAACCAAGCTGTTTCACACTTGCTGTGCATTTGTACACGCTGTTTCCTTTTCTGATACTCCTCCACGTGGAACTATTTATACTTCAAACATTGCCACCAAGGCTGACTTCCTCTTAGATTTTTGTTTTAACGTTTATTTATTTTTGAGGCAGAGAGAGACAGAGCATCAACGGGGGAGGGTCAGAGAGAGAGGGAGACACAGAATCCGAAACAGGCTCCAGGCTCTGAGCTGTCAGCACAGAGACCCACGTGGGGCTCGAACCCACGAACCACGAGATAATGACCTGAGCCGAAGTCGGACGCTTAACCGACTGAGCCACCCAGGCACCCCAAGGCTGACTTCCTCTTAAAGTGCCTTAATATCTACCCTATCCCCTCTCCACCCATCTCTAATTGCATTCTTCCCTGAATCTTGGGCATATTACTTCACTGTAGTTGCCACACTGTAAAATAGTTTATGTAACAGTTGTCCCAACCATTCTGTGAACTCCTGGAGGGTAAGGTCCATATCTTGCCGATCATCTTATTTCCAGTGTCTATCATATGGGAGCCATTCAGTAAACATTAAATTGAATTAAATAATGCTACCTCACATACATTTTGTATCTTCAACTCTTTTTTTTCATCTTCTCTAACAAAACCAAAACGTGAACAAAAAAATGAAAAAACACGAATCAAACTAAAAACTAAAAATAAAAAAAGCCACTGGTGCCAAAGGCCCAGGATGAGAAGAGTTGCAAAGAACAGTTCCGAAATATGTGGGCTTTGGTCAGATAGAAATTACAGGTTAAAAATATAATCAGACTTGCGGGGCATGCCTGAGTGGCTCAGTCAGTTAAGTGTCTGACTTTGGCTCAGGTCACGAGCTTATGGTTCATGGGTTCGAGCCCTGCATCAGGTTCTGCGCTGGTGGCGTGGAGCCTGGTTGGGATTCTCTCTCTCTCTCTCTCTCTCTCTCTCTCTCTCTCTCTCTCTCTCTCCCCTCCCCCACTTGCACATGTGCACACTCTCTCTCTCTTGCAAATAAACTTGAAAAAATACATATAATCAGACTCACTGAGACAGTATGCTGACTTCTGACATCGCTAACCCTAGGAAAATATGCATTTAACTTTGAGAAGCCCAACAACAAAACTATTAAAAGTGAATGATGAAAAGTGGGAATCGAGCCCTCCAGATGCTTGGCCGGTTTTTCAGACTCCTTGTAGGTTATGAACACCCCTCTTGCCCAAGCAAAGAACCTCTGGGATTTATGAAAAGCTATGACTTGCAAATGCAGTACAAAGTTTTATGTGACCGTGTCTTGTCTATTTCTACGAAAGCCAACAGTGTAACATTAGATGCGGTTTTGTAAGGGGCTGAGGCAACGTGGCCCAAGTGTGTGATCACCCAGGGAACCCACCTCATCTAAGGGACCCAGGTAGGGCTGACCTCCCTCCACTGTTTCCTAAAGACCACTCTTCCCGGTCAGGCCAGACAGCAGGCATTCCGGGACCTTGGGTGTGGCGTTAGATGGTGAGGCTTGAGCAGGAGCTGTATTTTTACTATTTTACTCCAAGGTAGAATGGGCATAATTTTTTTAAAGTCCACAGGAAAAAAAAAAAAAAGCTTCAGAATTCAGTGTCTGGGAAAGCTTGGTGGACTTTTCCACCATACACAGACCATTTGCTTCTGTGTTTATGTTATTGAGAAACAGCGATCACGTCCCCCTTTCCTCCTTGGCTGCTAAGAAGGCCAGCGCTCAACTTTAGGCAGCTGTGTTTGCCCTTGGAGTCCATATATTTGCATCGTTTATTTTTTTTTAATCCGGATTTTCTATCTTTTAAAAAAATTTTTTAACATTTTTTATCTTATTTTTTTTTTGAGAGACAGAGACAAAGCGTGAGCAGGGAAGGGGTAGAGAGAGAGGAAGACACAGAATCTGAAGCAGGCTCCAGGCTCTGAGCTGTCAGCACAGAGCCCGATGCGGGGTTCGAACTCATGAATTGCGAGATCATGACCTGAGCTGAAGTCAGACGCTCAACCGACTAAGCCACCCAAGCGCCCCCTGATTTTCTGTCTTGTGCTACTTTTCTCTTCCTTCCTTGCATGACTTCTTATTGTAGGGTTATCCCACGCACTGTGAGGTAAGACAGACAAACGAGGAAAACACCGAAAAGGAAAATCCCCCAACAAAGACATCTCTTGGGGTAGCATCTTTATACAATAAATCACCTACCGTAGAGAGTGAGTTTATTTTCCACCAAAACTTGACCAAAATTAGAAATACCAAGGTTTGACCCCTCTACTCCTATCTTTGCCCAGATAGCAACAATAAAATCAGCACGACTGCTTCTTTAAAAGAAAATCTAATCACAAAAATATCCCCTTCCAATAACCAACCAAACACATCAGAGATATCTTGTGTTTAAGTTCACACAAAATAACACTGCATCAACTCCACTGTTCATTGACTTCTCCCTCTAACTACGTTTGCGATTGTTCCTTCTAAACTGCCATCACTTATCATCAGGTGGGATTCCAGCCAGGGAATCGGAGGTTATTTCTAGATCTTCTAACATTTAGCTCACCATCCCCATGATTGTTTCGCCTCTGTTTGTGGCCCGGTACTTAGATGTGCCACAATTTCTTCTTTCCCCGGGACAATTAAGACACGTTTTCAGTTTCATGAGGAGCAAGGGCTTCGGGAAGAGTGGTACCGCAAGGCCCCTGGAAGTGAAACCTGAAACAGGACAAATACAGCAGAGTTAGGAGCAAAATGAACATACGACTTCAGCCGCTCACACACTGCGTGGTTGTATCCAAAGTGAAATCCCAAATCTCACAAATACGGTATTGTGAACTTTGTCCCCACTCTCGGCAAACTAGCTTCTGACAATTCTAGATGTAGACATTTCATTACAGGCCGGCCACAGAAATCAAGGGGATGTAGTTAGGAAAGGAACAGCCTAGAATTCAGGCGCTATAAACACGAATTTTATTTTAAGGGGTAGGGGAGACATAATTGTAAAGTGCATTTTATGACCGTATTGCCAACCTCATAACTGAAACTTGAGTTTTACAAAATCTATATACTACATTAAAAGAGCATTTTCGTGCACTAAAGACAAGAGAGGGGCGCCTGGGAGGCTCAGTTGGTTAAGCTTCCAACTTCGGCTCAGGTCATGACCTCATGGTTTGTGAGTTCGAGCCCCGCTTTGGGCTCTGTGCTGATAGCTCAGAGCCTGGAGCCTGTTTCGGATTCTGTGTCTCCCTCTCTCTCTGCCCCTCCCCTGCTCACGCTCTGTCTCAAACAAACATTAAAAAAAGAAAAAGACTAAAGAAAAATAACCTCATGGACCACACAGACCATGAACATTTTCGCTGAACAGGCCTCTCAAGCGATCCACTGGGCTTCACGACTAACTGACGTATATACAGTCAGAAAGGAGAAAGAAACACACATAAAGAGCAAACAGCAGGGACAAAGAAGAAAAATTAATGATTTCGGCTTCCTTTGAGGAAAAACACAAAAAATAAACCCAACTCTGAATGCAGGATTAGGAGAATCCTGTAAAAGTAGGATTTTCTAGTATGTTAATAAGCAAGCCAACTGAGCACAATTAAAAATGGAAAAAGCACATGTTCAATGTAATTCACCATTCATGCTGTATTTTTTAAAAATTGTTTAAAATGTTTACTTATTTATTTAGAGAGAGAGGGACAGAGAGACAGACAGGAGAGGGGCAGAGAGAGAGAGAGAGAGAGAGAGAGAGAGAGAGAGAAAATCCCGAGCAGGCTCCATGCTGCCAGCGCAGAGCCCAACGCGGGGCTCGATCTCCCGAATTGTGAGATTACGACGTGAGCTGAAACCAAGAGTTGGATGCTTAGCTGACTGAGCCACCCACGCGCCCCATATCGTTTATTGTTGACACAACACAAATCGTGGACGCCTTAGGCCTCAAACAGTCTTGTCTCTGGACAGAGTGCCGCTAACGGATGTCCCCACCCAGTGACACCTCTACTCCTTCCGGCCACCTACAGTATGTTGAACACTGGCTGCCAGAAAGCTCCTCACCTGCACGGGTGAAGCCCCTTGAGGACCTTCCAAAAATGCCAGCCAGGCACGGAGAACTTACAGGGAATCCCCACAGCCTCAACATGCACACGTTTTCCTTCCTGAGAAAGTGGCCTTTCACCTGCCCCTTGCCCCGTTCAGCTTTCTCCCACTTTCCAAGAGCAAGCCGAGCCCCTCACCCGCCTGGAGCCTTCCCACGATGCCTTATCACAGAACGTGCAAACTTTCGAGGGGCCAGATAAAGGGGCGTTTGAAATGTTGGTGTGCATCTCAGAAAACAAACGGTTTCCGGAGACGGGGTGACGACACATCCTTAGGCAAGTAGGGGCCACTCCGTTCCTGTCTTCGATAAAACCGGATAGAGCATCTGGCCCGATAGGGCCGTCGGCGAGATCACTAAATGCGATTCAGTAAAAATGTGCCCTCCCAGCCCTCAGACTAGAGAGAACAAGAGACGCAGAGAAAGCCAAGTGCAAAGAGAAAACGGTATTTTTCCCAGGAGGAGCTGCAAAGGATCCTGACAACCCCCCTTCTCTGCGTGACTGCTGCTTTTTGTTGTTGTTGTTGTTGTTGTTGTTGTTACTCAGGGAGGAACTTTGTTCTCTAAAATCATAAACTGCCCGAAACTGCTGTTGGAAATGACAGCGGTAAAGGGTAAGTATGCTCAGAGGATCTAAGTCACCGTGCCACTGACCAGCAGCCTTGACTTCCAATCCCGGAGCAGACCTTCAGATAAAGGGCATCCGGACACAGCCTTCCATGTCTACCTTCACTTTGCAGGCCCCAGGGAAACAGGACCCTGTGCCCACGCTGCCCGCCAGACTGCACCTGACCCCCTTCCACACAGCCCTGCTTGCCGTTCCGTCTCCCCAAAACAGCTTTGTTTAAATTTCACCTAAGCTCCACCCTCCCTCCAAATCCTGTAGTCACGGCACCTTTTCCTTCGCATGGGGACACGCACCATGTCCCCCTGGGATGCGGTCTCCCTCATTTGCAGAGAACCAGTAAACTTGATCTGACTACAGATTTGTTTCTGGTGACTGCCGGTGGACTGGGCAGGAACAACATAAACTGTCTCCTTCTAACACTTAGCCAGGGACACGGGAACAAATCCAAAAAGTTTGTGGCCCATGCATCTATTAAGAGATGCGTTTTGGGGCACCCGGGTGGCTCAGTTAGTTAAGCATCCGACTCCGGCTCAGGTCATGAGCTCACAGTTCATGAGTTCGAGCCCCGCGTCGGGCTCTGTGCTGACAGCTCAGAGCCTGGAGCCGGCTTCAGATTCTATGTCTCCTTCTCTCTGACCCTGTCCCGCTCCTGCTCTGTCTCTCTCTGTCTCTCAAAAATAAATAAAACATTAAAAGATGCGTTTCCAATAAAATTTCACTTTTATGGAATTATTAGTCAAAATTTATTATTTATATGTTGTTTTCAACAGCTATACCACAAATTGTTGTAGCGATGATTCAATCTGGAGAAATTTTTCAATAGGACAGTCTTTAAGTTTTAAGGAAATGGAAAATAAAAGATTCATATCATATTGTGCTACAGAAATAGAGTCGTTAACAAAAAAGATTTTTTTTTCAATGTTTATTTATTTTTGGGACAGAGAGAGACAGAGCATGAACGGGGGAGGGGCAGAGAGAGAGGGAGACACAGAATCGGAAACAGGCTCCAGGCTCTGAGCCATCAGCCCAGAGCCTGATGCGGGGCTCGAACTCACGGACCGCGAGATCGTGACCTGGCTGAAGTCGGACGCTTAACCGACTGCGCCACCCAGGCGCCCCAACAAAAAAGACTTTTAAGCATAAAAATATATTACATTAATATGAATTTATACAGTGAAAGAACGGAAATAAAAGTTCATCCCTTCTCGGTCTTTTGGCCAAGATCAAGTGTGGAAATAAAAGTTCAAAGAGAAGAAGAAAAAACGTGAAGACTGTGGAAAAAGGGGGCAACCTGAGCATCTCAGTCAGCGAAGCATCTGACCTTGATTATGGCTCAGGTAGGTCATGATCTCATGGTTCATGAGATCAAGCCCCACTTCGGGTTCTATGTTGACAGAAGGGAGCCTGCCTGGGATTCTCTCTCTCGCTTTCTCTCTGCTCCCCCCGCCCCCGACCCTGCTGCTCATGCTCTCTCTTCCACTCTCTCTCTCTCTCAAGAAAAAAAAAAAATTTTAAAGGAAAGGGCTTGTACATCTATCAAGCAGTTGATATCAAGCAGTATCAAGCAGTTGTGACACTGAGACTGAATACATTTAAAATCATGAAGGGGCGCCTGGGTGGCTCAGTTGGTTAAGTGACTGACTTTGGCTCAAGTCACGGTCTCGCAGCTCGTGAGTTCCAGCCCCGCGTTGGGCTCTGGTGCTGACAGCTCGGAGCCTGGAGCCTTCTTCGGATTCCGTGTCTCCCTCTCTCTCTCTGTCCCTCCCCCGCTCTCTGTCTCTATCTCTGTCTCTCTCTCAAAAATACATAAACATTAAAAAAATAAAAAATAAAACCATGATAATGGCGGATTTGCTTATAATGCATTTTTATTATAAAATTTCAGTATTTTATTTCTAATACACCTAGAACCACATGGTTTTCAACTCCAGTAAAACCTTGGTTTGCGAGCATAATTCGTTCTGGAAACATGCTTGTAATCCAAAGCACTCGTATATCAAAGTGAATCTCAAGAACCATTGGCTCAGTTGCGATCATGTGACGTTCGGCTTCACCTACTACTCGTGTTGCGAGACATTGCTCGTTCATCAAGTTAACGTTTATTAGAAATGTTTGCTCGTCTTGCAGAACGCTGGCAGAACGAGTTACTCGCAATCCAGGGTTTTACTGCATTCCTAAACAGAATGTTAGATGTCAAGTTTAAAAAAATACAAAAGTGCTTGAAGACTCGTGTTGTAGCAGCCCCGTGCACCACCCCGCCTCCCCCCCAGCAGCGGGGCGACCAGGTCCACTGTGTTTGTTCCGGAATCTGTTCATGCCACTTCTAACAGTTACTGTGATTATCTACTTCAAGTAAAAATTGTGTAATAAATCCCCAAAATATAGTTGTGAAGAGAGGGCTATTCCTAGGAAAATTTGTTGTTAGGCTTTGGAAAGGCACGGCAGGTCACTGAAAGTAATTCTGTTAAATTAGCATAGGTGGGAAAGACTAGGGAGGAAGCTTGCTTCACAAATTTCTTTTCTGTTAGTTCTGTAATTTCTTTTCTGTTAGTTTTCCCCTTCTAAAAAGGAAAAAAAAAAAAAAGGCAGAAAAAATACCTAAACCAGAGGCTGTAATCCGGTGTCTTCTAAGACTCCCTGATGAGAACAGTCACCTGGCTGCTGGTCAAATAAACAAATAGTCCTCTCGCCCCGGAAAGTCTGATTCAGAAAGTCTAGACCAGAGCCTTGGGATCGGACTGTTTTTTTGGTGGTCTGTTTTGTTTTACAAAATAAGGGTTAGGGTGACTTAAAAAAATTTTTTTTTTGAATGTTTTTATTTATCCTTGAGAGAGAGAGAGAGAGAGAGACAGAATGTGAGCAGGGAAGGGGCAGAGAGCGAGAGGGAGACACAGAATCTGAAGCAGGCTCCAGGCTCTGAGCTGTCAGCACCAAGCCCGGCACGGGGCTCAAACTCACGAACCACAAGATCATGACCTGAGCCGAAGTCAGATGCTTAAACAACTGAGCCACCCAGGCGCCCGATTTTTTTTTTAATATTTATTTATTTTTGAGAGAGGCAGAGGCAGAATGCGAGTGGGTTAGGGGCAGCACAGAGCCCGACGTGGGGCTCGAACCCACGAGTTGTGAGATCATGACCTGAGCCGAAGTCGGACGTTCCACCGACTGAGCCACCCAGGCGCCCCAAGGGTTAGGGTGATTTTTATCTGCAGGGGCTTAGGGGGGCGGGGGACACTGGGAGGATTAAGAGCATGATTCATGCAAGAAAGGCGACTGCATGATCAGCAGGCCCCTGCTCAGAGAAATGGCCTCCAGCTCCGTCAAGCAAAGCGAAACAAACCAAATGAATGCTCAGTGTTTTGCTCTAAACGAAAATATTTTTCATTCAATAAAATTAAATCTCGTTAGGTATCTTTAAGTATACTTTATTAAGGCATATATGTGTGCCTTTTAAATTGTTCTTACTCTCAGTGACTTTTTGATGAACAGACCAACAAGGAGCCGAACTGCCTGAACCAAGATTAGGGCCCTCCCTACCCACCCTCAGTGCAGCCAGGGGGAGCACCGGACTTCCTACCCACTGTGGCCAACCGTAATTTAAAAGTATACTCTTTATACTCTGGATGAGCAAATACATAATTAAAGCAATTTAGAAAACCGGTTTCAAAAAAAACATTTTTTTTTAACATTTATTCATTTTTGAGAGTGAGAAAGACAGAGCATGAGCAGGGGAGGGGCAGAGAGAGAGGGAGACACAGAATCCATAGCAGGCTGAGCTGTCAGCATAGAGCCCGACGCAGGGCTTGATCTCACGGACCGCGAGATCGTGACCTGAGCCGAAGTCGGACGCTCCACCGACTGAGCCACCCAGGCGCCCTTATAAAACCATTTTCTAGGGGCGCCTGGGTGGCTCAGTCGGTAAAGCGTCCGACTTCGGCTCAGGTCACAATCTCGCGGTCCGTGAGTTCGAGCCCCGCGTCGGGCTCCGTGCTGACAGCTCAGAGCCTGGATCCTGCTTCGGATTCTGTGTCTCCCCCTCCCTCTCTGCCCCTCCCATGCTTGTGCTCTGTCTCTCAATATTAAATGTTAAAAAAAAAAAAATTTTCTAGCTAAGAACTCAGACTTCTAAACTCTACTGGCAGTTTGCTTTCTTTCTCCCCTCCCCTCGCCCCCCCAAAACAAGTTCCTTCCTGACCTTCCTGACCACCTCTTCGCCCTCCCTCCCCCTACTCCGGCCACACTGACCTCAGTGCTGGTCCTCACACCTCCCAGGCGTGCTTTGTCCTGGGGGGGGGGGGGGGCTCTGCTCCAGGTGGTCCCGTGTCTGGAAAGCTCTTAGCCAGACAGTCCCCTTAGCTCACTCTCTCATTGCCTCCAAGCCCGCACAGATGTCTTCTCAGTGCGGCCTGCCCCGACTACCCAGCTGAATCCTGCAACCTGTCTGCTCCATTCCAATTCGACTTTTGCTTTCTGCCACAGCCTCCGGCCCAGCTGCTCACTGGCTACAGTCTTTGCACGTTTATTCTGCTTTACTGCTTACCGTCTGCCTCCACCACGAGAGGGTCATGTTCACACAAGAGATTTTTTTGCTTGGTGTCCTGACGTATCCCGGCCTGAGCCCCTAGGGCCGTGTCTAGGGCATTATAGGTGCTCAGTAAATGAACACCTGTGGACTTCAACTAAATTCCAAAGTTTAGAGAAATTCCAAGATGAACGACATGGTGATCACAGGGCACGGGGGTGGGGGGAGAGGACCAGGGGACTTGGACGGCCCAACGCATCAGCCTCCTGTCAAGCAAACCTCTGCCTCAGCAAGTGCACAGACCCTCACGTGCCAAGGACCCCGGCGCTGAGTGAACAGCCAAGAACCCAGAAGCCGAAGCTGAAAGTGGCTCGTGTCTACACTAACCGTAATGGCTTGTCAGAAATCATCCAAGACCACCAGCAGGGATGGGACCAAGGACAAAAACAAAACCGGAACTAATGAACACCCTGAGGACATTAATACATTTCAGTGGGAGGCAAATTCCGTGACTTTGTCTCTACGTGAGAATTGGGGCAAAGAATCTAATCGACGCGTGTTTGGCCTAAGACGTCCTGTGAGATCCACGTTCAAAGTGTGACCCGCGTTCCTGCCCCGCCTATTTGGGCAATAAGGAAAATTAGGCTAAAAGGAGACATTATCCCAGCTTTTGTTTCTCTCATTCACCTACAGTAGTTGTTGGCAAAGCCTTTCTCTGTGAAGAGCCAGAGAAGGCATATTTTAGGCCAGACGGTCTCTGTTGCAACGACCCAGTTCTGTTGCTGTAAACACAGGGCCACGGCCGAGTGCCAATAAAACTTTATTTACAAACGCAGATGGCGGGTGAATTCGGCCTACGGGAGGCAGTTTGCGGAGCACCGACCCAGAGTCAAATCCAACCAAAATCTATCACGCGTGAGCTGTTAAGAGAAAATCCTGCCCTTGTCGAGCTGTGTGTTCAAACGCTCGATCGCCCCAGCCCTGGTTCCCCGTTTGAAAAGCTGAGAAGGGGTGAGAAGGTCACCTACGTCTCTCCTAAATGCCACCTTTGAGGACTCCTAGATAAAAGCACGACTGTCTTCGCCCGTCAGCTACACCCATCTGGGCAAATTCCCAGACTTGGTGGTACAGCCAGCCTCAGCTGCCAGAGGAAAGAACAAACAGAAGGCGGTTCTTGTGGCAGGTGCTGGTCACTGGGTAGCTTGTCAGACTTGGTCAAGGCTTCCAAGATTTTGGCCGAGACGGAGCAGCGGCGGAACCGGGTCTGCCGTGTTGGGAGGCCCCGCTTATGCAATGATATCATTATACGCCACGATTCTCTTCTCAACCTGCAGGGACAACTGGCAGGTTCCATTTCCTCTCACACGAAGACACACACAATGCCTGCCAGTCCCTGCCGGTCAGTCCGGGGCATGAAGGGTAGAGGCCAGCCCTTGGCTTGTGCAAACACTCTCCTTTTATTGTCTTCTTTTCTCCCCCCCAACCCCCAACTGCATTTTGTTACTTTCCTACCATGATGATTTGTTTTCAGTCTTTATACTTCTTAGAGGTGAGCTGAGGATCATAGGACTGAAAATAAACCACATTAGAAGAAAGGGACTAGGGACGGAGCTCACTTCCTCCTGCAGAAAGTTTATCCCAGGGCACCCGGCTGGCTCAGTGGGGTAAGGTCTTGATTTGGGCTCAGGTCATGATCTCGCAATTCGTGGGATCAAGCCCCGAGTCAGGCTCCTTGCTGATGGCGCAGAGCCTGCTTGGGATTCTCTCTCATTCTCTCTCTGCCCTTCCCCACCCCCACCTCAAAAAAATAAATAAATTTTTTTAAAAAAGAAGGAAACAAAGTTTGTCCTTTCCCATTCTTGGAGAATCCTAATGTTCTTTTTTTTTTTTTAATGTTTATTTATTTTTGAGAGAGAGAGAGAGAGAGAGACAGACAGACAGAATGCGAGCAGGGGAGGGGCAGAGAGCGGGGGAGACAGAGAATCCGAAGCAGGCTCCAGGCTCCGAGCTGTCGGCACAGAGCCTGACGCGGGACTTGAACTGATAAACCGTGAGGTCATGACCTGAGCCGAAGTTGGACACTTAAGCCACCGAGCCACCCTGACGTTCTTTCGAGCAGACGAGAGGACTGAGCTGCCTGCTCCGACATTTCTTAGAACGCTGCAGGCTAGTACAGCTGCTACCTGTGTATGCCACAATGCGTGTTAGAGGTCCAATGTCTACTTTTCGGGGCATACATTAGAAGATAACTTAATTCTGAGCAGGATAGCTTAACTGAGATATAACTCACGTATAAGCTGTTTAAAACATATAATTTAATGTGGTTTTTTTTTTAGTATATTCACAGAATTATATGACCATCACCACAATCCACATTAGACAACTTTTTCTCATCCCAAAAGGAAATGTGTCTCCATTTATAGTTACTTCTCGTTCCTCCCTGCCCTAACCCTAGACAACCACTCATCGACCTCCAGTCTCGGTTGATTTCTAGGTATCTCATATAAACAGAATCATGTGATGTGTGGTCTTGTGTGTCTGGCTTCTTTCACCCACTAGAATGTTTCAGAGGTCACTCATGTTGTAACACAGATCAGCATTCCATTTCTTTTCATGGCTGCATAATATTCCCTGATATGTATGTCCCAAATTATGTTTCTCCACTAATCAGTTGAGGACCGGAAGGACATTTGGATCATTCTTGCTTTTTCTTTTTTTTTTTTAATTTATTTTGGGAGAGACAGAGACAGCACGAGTGGGAGATGGGCAGAGAGAGGGGGAGACTGAGAATCCCAGGCTGGCTCTGTGCTGTCAGCTTAAGTGTCCGAAGTTGGACACTTAAGCCACCGAGCCACCCTGACGTTCTTTCGAGCAGACGAGAGGCCTGAGCTGCCTGCTCCAACATTTCTTAGAATGCTGCAGGCTAGTACAGCTGCTACCTGTGTATGCCACAATGCGTGTTAGAGGTCCAATGTCTACTTTTCGGGGCATACATTAGAAGATAACTTAATTCTTCTTGAACTTCTTAATTCTTTGAACGTAGTGTTCAAACTCATGAAAACACGAGATCATGACCTGAGCCAAAACCAAGAGCTGAACGCTTAACCGAGTGAGTCACCCAGGTGCCCCTTTTTTCCCTAATGTTTATTTACTTTTGAGAGAGAGAGCGCGAGAACAGGGGAGGGGCAGAGAGAGAGGGAGGCAGAGGATCCGAAGCAGGCTCTGCACTGACAGCACAGAGCCCAATGCAGGGCTCGAACCCACAAACTATGAGATCATGACCTGAGCCGAAGTCGGACGCTTAACCGACTGAGCCACCCAGGCACCCCAGTAGATGTATGTTTTCATTTCTCTTGGCTATCTACCTAAGAGAATTGCTGGATCATATATTCACTCTGTACATAACCTTTCGAGGAACTGCCAGACTGTTTTCCGAAGCAGGTGCACTATTGTCCATTTCTACCGGCAACAGGTGAGAGGTCCACTTTTTTCAACACCTGTTACTTTATTATATATATATATATATATATATATATATATATATATACACACACACACACACACACACACTTTGTATTATTATACCCATGCTAGTGGTTATTAAGTGGTATCTCATGGTGGTTTTAATTTGCATTTCCCTAATTTTAATAATGTTCATCATATTTCAATATGCTTATCGGCCATGTGTACATATTTGGAGAAACGTCTACTCAAATCTTTGGTCCATTTCTAAATTGGACTGTTTGTCTTTTTATTATTGAATTGTGAGAGCTCTTTATATATGCTGGATGCAAGTCCCATATCAAATATTAGACCTGCAAATATTCTCTCCCATTCTGTAGGTTGTCTTTTTCACTTTGCGGATGGGGTCCTTTGAAGTACAGAGGTTTTTAATCTTGATGGAGTCCAATTTATCCATTTTTTTTAAAGTTTATTTATTTATTCTGAGAGAGGAGAAAAAGACAGAGAGGCAAGGAGAGAGGGAAAAAGAGAATCCGAAGCGGGCTCCACACTGTCAGCACAGAGCCCAATGTGGGGCAATGCAGGGCTCAAACTCATGAACCGTGAGATCATGACCTGAGCCAAAACGAAGAGTTGGATGTTTGACTGAGCCACCCAGGCGCCCCTGATTTATCCATTTTTCTTGTGTTACTTGTGCTTTTGAAGTCGTATCACGGAGGCTTTGACTAACTCGAGGTCAAAAAGACTTACTCCTATATTTTCATTTAAGTATTTTACATTTTTAGCTTTTATGTTTAGGTCTATGACCCATTTGGGCTAATTTTTGCAGGTGGTGTGATGAAAGAGTCCCAGTCCCTTCTTTTGCAGGTGGCTCTCCAGCTGTTCCAGCACCATTTGTTAAAAAGCCTGTCCTTTCCTTGAGTTGTCTTCATACCCTTTCCAGAAATCGGTTGGCCATACGCTGACTGGACTCTCGATTCTTTTCCGTTAACCTACGTGTATTTCTGGACTCGCGATTCGGTCCCGCTAACCTACGTGTATTTCTGGACTCGCGATTCTGTCCCGCTAACCTACGTGTATTTCTGGACTCACGATTCGGTCCCGCTAACCTACGTGTATTTCTGGACTCGCGATTCGGTCCCGCTAACCTATGTGTATTTCTGGACTGGCGATTCTGTTCCGCTAACCTATGTGCCCATCTGCAGGCCAGCGCCACACGGTCTGCGTAACTGTAACTTCATGGTAACTTTCCAAACTGCAAAGTGGGAGTTTTTCAACTTCATTCTTTTTGTTTCGGCTATTCTGGGTCCCTTGCATTTCTGTATGAATTTTGGGACCAACTTGCCCATTTCAGCAAACAGGCCAGCCGCAATTTCGATAGAGACTAGCGGTATCTGTAATCAGGGTGGGGAGCACTGCCATAGTAACTATATTAACTTGTCTGGTCCATGAACATGAATGTCCTTCCACATATTCTCATCTTCTATATTTCTTCTCCTGGGGAGTTTTCAAAGAATCAGTTTTATAATCGAAGGCAGTTTTTTAAAGGGACGTCTTCCTCGTTCCTACCACTTACGCACAAATGAAGAGGTGGACTGAGGACACAAACCGTAGCCGATTAAAAAGACATGGAGGAGACTAGATTCGGCCAAGTCACCTGAAGACGGTCACAGTCTGTGGCACATTTTTATCCCAGTGAAGACTCAGAATGCTGGTTCTCACCGTGGCTGCACATTAGAATCATCTAGGAAGCTGATAAAAATCACGATGCCCAGGCTACACCTCAGGCCAATTACATCAGAACCTCCTGTGTGGTACCCACATGTTGGTATTTTTTTTTTTAACGTTTATTTATTTTTGAGACAGAGACAGAATGCAAGTGGGTTGGGGCAGAGAGAGAGGCAGGCACAGAATCTGAAGCAGGCTCCAGGCTCCGAGCTGTCAGCACAGAGCCCGACGCGGGGCTCGAACTCACGAACCGTGAGATCATGACCGGAGATGAATTCAGACGCTCAACCAACTGAGCCACCCAGGCGCCCCCGTCGGTATTTTTAAAATATGTTGTTGAGGTGAAAACTGCTGAAGTAATGGTAAGAAGTTTCAGGGGCGCCTGGGTGGCTCGGTCAGTTAAGCGTCTGACTTCGGCTCAGGTCATGATCTCGCAGTCCGTGGGTTCAAGCCCCGCGCCGGGCTCTTTGCTGATGGAGCCTGCTTCAGATTCTGTCTCCCTCTCTCTCTGCCCCTTCCCCATTCATTCTCTCTCTCTCAAAATAAATAAACATTGACAACTTTAAAAAAAAGAGAAGTTTCGGTGAAGTTTTCCATTTGTTCATATTTCTTTAAGAGTTTTTCATGTTCTACCTTATTCTAGAAAGGAATTAAGCAGACTGATAAAAATGTATAAACTAAGGGAAGACACAACAGCCAGGGTGAAAAAAGAAAGCAAAAGGAAGGTGGGGACAAAACAGAACCCCCAAAACGCATACTCTGATGGTCTCCACTTTCCACAGTGTGGAAGAAGGGATCAGTATCGTGGCATGGCCCCAAGTACTGATCTTGAGGGTATGTGGCAACTGGGCAATTATTTGGCAATGAGACCAAAGAGGAGCTCACCCAGGACGCCGCGCAGTGAGAACAGAGTGATGAGGGTGTACGGGCGTCTCCCCGGCTGTGCTGGGTATTCAACTCGCCTACACCGAAATGCCATTACTAAATCTCACATAAACACACGAATGACAGCAAAGCCTAGGGAATCAAAGAACTTTCAAAACGCTAATCAAAGCAGAACTTTCAAAATGTGAACCCCAAAAGCCCGAAGGCAAATTCCCTGTAAAAAGACATAGCTACCTTGGTCTACAGTGAAGATTTTGTTCTTCCGTCAAAGCAACGACCGACCAAATTAGGAAACATATACTCTGTGTGTCTCCATCTCTCTCTCTCTCTCTCTCTTTTTTTTCTAATTAGACCCATAGGTGACATCTGTTTCGATAACGTGTCTAAACGTGCTCAGCACCGTCCATCTCCCACCTGGTCCCTGTACCTGAATCTGTTCGTGGCTGGGGTGGTTTCCATGTTGAATTCGGCCACTGGCACTCCGCGGGCAGACACCTGGGGGGCAAACATGGCGGCAGGATAAACCACGGAGGAAGTTCCCACCTACAAAGCAAACAAATGGAAACGGACAAATGACCACGCTACGGGGAGAGGAACCATTCTTCCAGAAAACCTTACACAAACTCAGGCCAGCTTAGGGTTGCAAGATGTGAGGAAAGCTAGCTGAATGAAACAGATGGAGAGATTCCAAGGGACAGATGGGGAGTTAAGAGGCATCCTGTCGGCTGATCACTAGAAGAATGTGCTAGGGAAAAAGGGAGCCCAAACGGAGAGAACGGCAGGTCAAGGGCTCGCTTTTGTCTCTGCTCTGGGAAGTAATGCCGATACTCCATGTTCGTTTTTTTTTCTTTTCTTTTTTAACATTAGAAAACGCAAAGAAAAAATATACTCACGTTATTCATATTCCCGCTACCCTGTGATAACCACTGTTATACATCCTTTCAGGTTTTTCCCCATAGATACATATGTGTAAGTGTGCTTTACAAGAATGGAAAGGCCAGAATATGTTGTACAAACCAGGTTTTCTCATTTAAGCACTGGTGATGAACAGACACGGAAACACTGGGGTGCACTCAATAAATACTGGCTGAATGAATGTGTACCCATGAGAAAGCGCTTCTGCTTTTAAAGATGTGTTAAGGAAACTCTGAAATATGCACAGCCTCGGTCTATTTCATTCCATTTCTAGGAAATATGTCCCAAGGAAATGATTTGAAGAGTATGCGAGGAGTTATGTCTAAGAACAGTCACTACAGGGGCGCCTGGGTGGCTCAGTCGGTTGAGTGTCTGACTTCAGCTCAGGTCATGATCTCGCAGTTCGTGAGTTCGAGCCCTGCATCGGGCTCCGTGCTGACAGCTCGGAGTCTGGGGCCTGCTTCAGATCCTGCCCCTCCCCCACTCACGCTCTCTCTGTCTCTCAAAAATGAGTAAGCGTTAAAAAAAAAATTAACAACAGGGGCGCCTGGGTGGCTCAGTCGGCTGAGCGTCTGAGTTCGGCTCAGGTCATGATCTCACAGTTCGTGGGTTCTAGCCCCGCATCAGGCTCTGTGCTGATGGCTCAGAGCCTGGAGCCTGCTTCGGATTCTGTGTCTCCCTCTCTCCCTGCCCCTTCCCCACTCATGCTCTGCCTCTCTCTGTCTCTCAAAAATGAATAAACGTTAAAAAAAAAATTAACAACAAAAAAAGAATATTCACTACAGCATTATTTAAAATATCAAAATGTGAAATGGCCTAAATGTCCAACAATGGAGGATTGGTTAAATACATCATTGTATATCCACGCAACAGAATACCATGCCGCCAATGAAAAGATGATACAGATTTGTGGATGTACTGACACAGAATATGCCCAGTGAATCGCTACATGAATAAAGTTGTTTCAAAGCAGAACATACAGTATGAACCCACTTTTGCATTTTTAACCATATGTATACATCTGCACAATAAAAGGTCTAGACCAGGAGTAGGGAAATGTTTTCCTGGAAAGGGCCATATAGTAATATTTTGAGGATTTATAAGCCATACAGTCTCCATCACAAATAGTCAACTCTGCCATTGGAGTGTGAGAGCAGCCATACACGATACATAGAAGAATGGGCAGGGTTGTGTTCCAATAAAACTTTATTTACAAAAACAAGTGGCAGCCTAGATCTGGCCCACCGACCACAGTTTCTCCCCTCTGATCTAGGAAAAAATACACTAAAATGAACAGTGGCTATTTTTGGATGGTAGAATCATTGGTGATTTCTAATTTCCTCCTTATAATTTTACACTTTTTTGTGTTTTCTCAAATGTAATAATGAACATGTATTACTTTCAAAATCAGAACCAATAACATGCTCTTTTCATCATTTTTGGCAGGAGGGGAGTGTCTTTGCAAAGCCCAAGACATGGTCTCCCGCAGTTTCACATTTACGATCAATTCGTATTCGTTGTCTCTTAATTCTTCTGTAGGGTACAAAACCTCTCAACACACACAGTAGGAAGAGGAGGAAGGAAGGAAACATAAAAGAACACAACAAACTCCACCCCAGTCCTGGTGTTCTGGAAAATCTCGAGGATCAGGGGAGGGCATGACTTACCACTAGACATAAGTCACAGAGGGTCAGCTCTCTGTCAACCTCCTCCAGAATGGCAGGATCCAGGTTTTCGCCAAACCACACCACGTGGGGTCGCAGCAGGCCCTCGCACCCCGCCTCTTCACACCTGTGGGAACATTATCCTTCACCCAACCCCGACACCTGCCCTGCCAGAACATCTGCCCCACTGGATCAGGGGAAGGCTAGGGGCTACCCCAAATCAAGTCTGTCGCCCTCTTCCTTGTTATCCTCTCTCCCTCCCCTTCCAGACCATGTGAGCTTATTCTGAATATTCAGGCCCTTCTAAAGCTTTCATTTTGTCCGGATGCACTGGGCTGATATGTTGACAGCTGTGTTTCAGCCAATCTTACCATTCTCTTTCTAAACCGTGTTAAAAAAGAGAGACCACAGGCCCAAAATGGAGTCCCATGGGCTAAGCCCCATATCGGCAAACCAAGACTTAGTACCTAACCTAGCTGTATATCCAGCCTCTCCAGGGCCTGTGGTCTTTAACCAGTCAGTCTGGAGCCACTTGGTCAGCACTAGTGGGGTAACCCGCCTGAAACACCCCTTGGATCCCCAGAAGGAAGGTGACCTTGCCCGAAACAATTCCCTCTTTGCCCGAAGAACTTCCTCGCCCTGCCTCTTCCACCTATAAACGTCTTCCATTGTGCACAGCTCCTTGGAGCTTCTGTCTGCTACGTGGGATGCTGTCCGATCCATGAATCTCGGATGAAGCCAACTGATCTTCAACATGGACTCGGCTGGATATGGGGTTTTAACCACAGCTATCCCTCTCCCAGCTACCTCATCGCACTCTTCGGCATGGCAGCCGGGAGGAACCAGGCTCAGCCCTGCCTCGAACACCCCAGCCACCTGCTAGTCGCATCTGTGTCCCCCTTTCACTTTCCCTCAGATTCACCTTGCTCTTGCCCTGGGCACGGCCAAGTTCGCCATCTTCCTCTTCTTCCACTCCCCACTGCCTGTGGGTCATCCTACGTAGACCTTCTACAACAACCTCCCAAACCTCACTTTCATCATAAATAATCTTCTCAAGAACTGCCCACGATTCCCTATTGTTTTAGATCAAACTTTAGGATTCAGTAATAAAAACCCTTATTAAGAATAATAAATAGGGTTCTGGGGCGCCTGGGTGGCTCTGTCGGTTGAGCACCCAGCTCTTGATTTCAGCTCAGGTAGGTCATCATCTCAGGGTCATGGCATCGAGCCCCGCGTCAGGCTCCACACTAAGAGCACAGAGCCTGCTTGGGATCCTCTTTCTCCCTCTCTTTCTGCCCCTCCCCCACTCGCTCTCATGCTTTCTCGGTCTTCTCAAAATAAGTAAATAAAACACTTAAATTAAAAAACGTTGAAAAGAATAACAAATAGGGTTCTGTGGTTAAATAAACTAGTGAAATATTCACAAATTATAACTATTCTTTAAAGAACAGTGTACTCTGGTGTATTAAATGCTCTGAGAAGTCCTGCAGTAAAGCAAACATACTTCAAATTTGTTTACTCTACGGTTTCCATATTTATTTGAACACATAACATCATTTCTTAAGTAACGTCCATCAACATCACATGGGTCGAGTGTTCTAAGAACACTTTGGGAAATGCCGTTGTAACGTCTGCTTTTGAAAAACCGACACAAAAATCTTTCTCTAGGGCTTTTCTTATTTTTTTTTTTTTTTTAATCTGCAAAAATCCTGTTTGGTCCTATAATTTCACTTTTGCAAGACCTTTTACTGCCTCCTTTGCCCTGGGCTAATAACACACGACAAGGAGGAGAATGAAGATGGTACCAGCTAACATTTTCACAAGACGTCCGCCTCTACGCTTCATAAGCACCAGGTAAGCAGCTGGGGCATAACAGCTCCAGAAACTTTCCAGGCCTCAAATTATCCCACCACAGTGCAAAGCAAAAAGGGACGGGAAGGGAGTGGTTCTCCTCACCCTGGGGTGGTTCACCTTCAACCTTTGGCCCCTGTCCGTCTGCATTTGTGCACTTAAGAGGCATCTCAGCAAATGAACTTAGATTTTGATTGTTTTTTTTTTTTTTTTATTTCCATCTGGAAAACCAAATACGGATCAGAGATTTTTACCCACCGGGGAAGTTTCTCCACTGGGATTCTGGCATCCTGAGCTTCCGGTTCTGGAGCCCTGGAGTAAGAGATGTTAGTAAAGAAACAATGACATTGGTATAATCAAAGAACAGAGAGAAAACATAACGTAAGTCTGTATATTCGCCTGGCGGTATACAGCTCCCAAACTCATAGTTAATACAAGCTGACTTAGAAGGGTACTGGAAGGGCAGACACCACACAGTTAACAACCAGTGATTTTATGTCAGAAAAGGGAATTTTCATGTGGAGAGGGGGCAGAGCCACCAGGATGTTAAGGGGGAGCTTCCTGATATGCACTGTATACATCATCATTGGAATCTTCTGCAAGGATACTGGATTCATATATTACCTATATAATTTATCCTGATTTAAAACGGCCAGGTAAGGGGCATCTGGGTGGCTCAGTTGGTGAAGCGTCCAACTTCAGCTCAGGTCATGATCTTAAGGCTTGTGAGTTCGAGCCCCGTATCAGGCTCTGTGCTGACAGCTCAGAGCCTGGAGCCTGCTTTGGATTCTGTGTCTCCCTCTCTCTGCCCCTCCCCTGCTCGCACCTCTGTCTCTCTCTCTCTTTCTCTCAAAAGTAAATAAACATTAAAAAAAATTTTTTTTTCATTTTTTTAAATGGCCAGGTAAATTTTTTCTCAATATTTCAAGTCTAGTCTTATTTTTTTTCCCTAGTTATAACAGTACATGCTCATCACAGAAATGTTAGAAAAACTCCAGAAAGATATAAAGAACTAATCAAAATTACCCATAACCCCACTATTCTTGACAATCACTGTTAATATTTTGTTGTCTTTTCTTCTGGTCTGTTATCTCTATATACCAGGTATACCCACATGGGGTGTGCGTGTGTTTGCATGAGTGTGTGTGTGTGTGTGTGTGTGTGTGTGCACGTGCATGTGTTTAAATATGAAGTTTGGATCGTATTAGATAAGAGTTAGGTCCTGTGGTTTTCACTTAGCATTGTAAATTTTGAGCAAAATAGTTCTTTTATCCTATGGCTGTACTGTAATCTAGTCTCATTTCTCCTAACTATCCACAGGAATCTTAGGCTACTGTTCAATTTCCTTCCGTTTATGTTCAACTTGAAAGAGAAAACAAAGTACACTCATTCCGTAGAGCAGTGTCATTACCCTTTTCCCAATAAAGCTGGACAAATGGGACTCTTGTAATTCTCCGCCACAACTCCACAAGAGGTACATCGGGTTTTAAATAAGCTACCTGAAAAACACAAGTTAAACAAGACCGAAATTTAGCATAATTAGAAGGAACTGTCTCCATGTCTAAAGGGGTACAACAGAATTTAGTTTTTATTCGTTCATTTCAACAAACGGGCCTGCCCTAGGTGTCAAGGGAAATCCAAAGGCACACAGTTCTACCGGGCCACGGACATCTGCCTCCTGGATTTTGTAATCTGGAAGGGAGAGAGACAGATAAAATGACTTACGGCATGATTAAGGAGCTCTCAAATGATCCTGATGTTGAGGCGGACTTGAAGGTGGTCAGTAGGGTACAGGAAGCCAGTGTAAACCCAAGGGCGTGGTTTACTAGGTACATGACTGACGAAGGCTCAAAACGTTGGATGTATTGGCAAAATCCTACCGTCGACTCAACAAATCTTGAGTCTTTCTACAAAAGCAGCTCAGTAAATACATAAGCAACTAACAAATGAAGCAAGTAATTGTTAAAACTAGCAACCCATTGATTGAGCTAAAGCAACGACGGTGACCACGATTCACTAAATGTTCACCACGCACCAGAGTGGACGTCCACTGCTCCATTCTGCCCAGTATTCCTTCCTCGGGGAGCCATCTCTCCTCTATCCCGAGTGGGTGGAGCTGTCAATCCCATCCCCAAATACAAGCTTAGGCTCACGGCCCCGACTGGTCCAATCACGGTACCGTAATCGTCTGGCAGTGGCCTTCGGTCACACGGAGGTATGTGACCCAAGCAAGGTGCCCAGAGCGGCCAACAGCTCCCTTCACTGGCCTGGCGCACGGAGGCAGACCGCATGCACGGGGAGAAGTGAGGTTTTATTCAAAGAGTCAACAAAGCTGGGGTGGGGGCAGAGCAAGAAGAGACTGTTGCTCACGACATCAGCTCCAACCCAGGACTCCCGGGTTCTGTGAGACAACATCCTACTTTGTCAGTTTCGGCAAGGCCATTCTCCCCCACGTTAGTATCTCTGAAATCGCATGTGTCCTATGACCGCTACCCGGCGAGAGGACAGATGTGAGGCGGCCGTCAGAGCCTGCGCTGGCACACCTGTTACAGGAGAACGATGATGGCTGAAACGTGTGGGGACATGGCTGTTATTCCCCAGGGACTGCTGGGGCAAGGGCCAGCCCTGGATGTTTCAGCCCACAAACCACCAAAGGGCCATTTGGGGGAAGAAAACGAGTTCGGGTTGTTGTCTAGAACATTCCCCCCGACACCTGTTGGTGTCGATCCAGGAAGGCCCAATATCAGACTGCCAGGATGTGTGTCAGCGGCTTGGAGGGGAACCCGGAGACGAGCGGGGAGCAGCCTTTTAGGAAATGCGTGGAAAACACGCCTGGAAAACACTGATGCCTTGGAGTCATTCAGAAGTGATTCGAAAGAGTCGGAACGTGAGAAGTATCTTAACCACTTTATTTCACTCATTTTCATATGTGCCTTTTTATATTTCACTGTTTTTTATATGTGCAAGGGTGATACAGTTTCTAAAAATCTGTGTCTATGTAAGTTTTAGTAGGCCATTTCGGTAAGTGCAAAATAACAATGCTCAGGGATAATAAAATATGATGGCTTAGGCAGACTATTTCCTTTGCGAGGGTCACACTGAAAACACGATACATGTTAAAAATTGGTGGCATCTTTAGTTTGATGAAAGAAGGGGCTTTCTTTTTTTTTTTTTTTTTACCTAAATCAGAATTTTTTTTGAATGTTTATTTTTGAGAGAGAGAGAGAGAGAGGCAGAGAGAGAGAGAAAGAGACAGAGTGTGAGCAGGGAAGGGGCAGAGAGAGAAGGGAGACCCAGAATCCGAAGCAGGCTCCGGGCTCTGAGCTGTCAGCACAGAGCCCGACGCGGGGCTCAAACTCATGAACCGTGAGATCATCACCTGAGCTGAAGTTGGCTGCTCAACCAACTGAGCCACCCAGGCACACCTGTTTTTACCTAAATTAGAAGAGAGTTCTTCTCGCTTGCAACCCCGTAAGTCCCAACTAATAATATGTACATATTGTCTTATTTAATCCTTCAAACAACCAAGACAGGTGTTAACACCCCCATCTGACACATTTATACATGGCAAGAGACACCGCCTGCATTCTGATAGTGTAAAGAAACGAGACGAGCCGCATGGACAGTGGCCCAGACCCAGCAGGAGAAGGTGCCAACAAGACACTGGGTCAGCAGGTGGCTGACTACAGCCAGGGCACAAAAGAGACCCCAGGGCACAAAAGACGGGACCCAAGTGAACAGTGCTCGGTTTCCGTTATCCCAGGCAAAAATAGGCAACTTCACTGCATACCCAAGGAAACCAGCCACATTCCCCCCTGGGTCACCACTGCTGGAAATTCCACAATTAGCAATGTGTTGCTTGGGATGGAAGTTTTATAGACTTTTAAATACAAATGCCCTTGGGATTATGCTCTTGTATGAATGAATGTGAAACTGTATGAGTTTACGAGATTTTTGGTGAGCTCAAAGGAGGGAGAGGATTAAAGAGGACGTGAGGGAGACGGTGTCATCAAGGGCAGAGGGAAGCCAGCGGGACGTAAGACAAACTCCACAGGTGTCACAAACCTGGCGGGCTTGGTCACTGATCTGTTGAGAGCTGGGCAGAGGCTCAGCCTCAGGGGACAGGCCAGCTGGGGAGGAGGGGAAAGGAAACGGCCACCCCCAGGAATGCCAGAATCTTCCCGGGCGGCTCCTGCCAAAGCCGTAAGTTGTTCGATGGCCCACACTTCCCTTTTCCCGCCAGCCTCCCTGGGCACTCGCGTCTCTGCCGTGTGACCCGCACACCAGACGCCTGGGTGTCCTGTCAAAGTGCAGACCGTGGTTCGGTGGGTCCAGGTGGGAAATGGCAGGACACGTGTTTTGAAGTCTGGTTCCCCTCCCCACGCGAGGGCGCCTCACCGTGGATTTCCAGAAGGTTCTTGGTGCCAGCCTTGCGGTGCAGCTCATCAATGTTTTGAGTGATGACCACAAGCCGGCGGCCCTGCCCACGCAGCCGGGCCTCACATTCAGCGATGGCGAGGTGCCCGGGATTCGGTTCCTTGCTCAGCATCACCTCCCGCCGGTAGTGGTAGAACTCCCACACCAGGGATGGGTTTCGCGCAAAGGCCTGAGGGGTGGCCAGGTCCTGGGGGTGAGACAGGAGACACGAGTCAGAGAAGGAAGGGTGCACTCAGGCTCTGGAACGTGGAGGCAGGCGGCTTCCGGGGGGAGAGAGCTGGAACACATCCGCCTTAGGCCCACGCGGTGTGGCGGACGGGGCACAGGGGCCTGGGCGCCAGCCTCCGTCCTAATCCTGGGACCAACAAGGGACCTTGGAGAAACTGCTTTTCATTTCCCCACTTCCAAGGCAGGGATAATGCAACCTGTCCCATTTTCCATTGCGTAAATTATGACCAGGAAGTAAAGCAATATTATGCAAGAAAGTAATTCAGGTTGAATCTACTTTTTTCATGGAGTCCCAAAACATAAGAGGTCCCTTTCATTGATGCAGGAAAAAAAGTGAAATACAAAATGCCCGATTGATCATGGCCACAGTTGACAAACTCAGTTTTTTATAACTATAATTATGGCTCTGCACACACACACACACACACACACACACAACTACACACAGAAAGAACAGGGGCGCCTCGGGGGCTCAGTTGGTCAAGCATCTGAAGCTTGGTTTCGGCTCAGGTCACCATCTCATGATCGCAGGCTCATGAGCTCGAGCCCTGCATCGGGCTCTGGGCTGGCAACGCGGGGCCTGCTTGGGATTCTCTCCTTCTCTCTCTTCCTCCCTCATTCTCCCACTCTCACTCTCCAAATAAATAAACTTCAAAAAAACCCAAAAACAAACAGTGCACATATTCACAGAATATATAAAAATATATTTTTAAAGTACAATTCCTCTTCTAGGAGAGAAAAGTCTCATCTACCGTGACAGAGAGAAGGGTAGTCGTTGTCTGGGGCCGTGAGCCTCTGAGGAAGGGGCAAAAGGGAGCCTCTGGCAATGACCGAAACATTCTAGATCTTCACTGCGGCGGGGGTGGTGTTCTGCCTTTCGTTTTACCTCCGAAGGCCACTCTTCCTTCCACCTGCTAATAGTGTCAGCCTTCACTTGGGGAGCGAATGGGGAACAAACATCTACGCCGTGGATCGTCGACATCCACCCTGGACTTCCCCACACACCCTGAGCTGTTTTGACACTTCTGACTACCCTCTCCTCTCAAAGCACCCCCCGAGACCCTCCGAGCCCCCCCCACCCCACCCCCTGCCTCTCTGCTTCAGCGGCGGCTTTCTGAGCCTCCTCTTTCTTCCGGGACCCAAATGGCCCTCTGGCCTCCTTCCCCCACTCCTTCATCCTTAGGGCAACGGTCCCCACAGCTACAGCCACAGGCTCACCTGGAGGGCAGCAGAGAGGTGACAGAACATCCTGAACATCTGCCAGCCGGGGGCATGTGATAGGGCAGGAAAGGCAGCTTCATCAGCCCTTCCTTTAACAAGAAACTACCTACGAAATGTGGAATCCGTGCACTGAAGTAACTATGCACGATGGCCTCCATTCACCCCACGGAAGTCTATCAAGCACTCACGTGTGCCAGAGTCCCGGGAGCTGGGGATAGAGCAATGCGTAAACCAGACGGGGGTGCCTGGGGGGCTCAGTCGGTTCAGCGTCTGATTTCAGCTCAGGTCATGATCTCCAGGTTCGTGAGTTTGAGCCCCCTGCGTTGGGCTCTCTGCTGTCAGCGGGGAGCCTGCTTCAGAGCCTCTGTCTCCCCCCACCACCGCCCCCCCCTTGTGTTCTCTAGCTCTCTGCCCCTCCCCCATTCACACTCTCTCCCTCTCTCTCTCTCTCTCTCAAAAAAATAAATAAATAAATAAACATTAAAAAAAAAAAAAAAAAGGGCAGACTAAACTTCCTGCACTCCAAAACTTGGGATTTCCTGAGCCAGGGGGAGAGCAGGAGGCTGACTGCAAAAGGCCTGAGGTTATAGTCCGGGCCCATGATCATGGTCATGGCTACGCTACGGGACACACTTGCCAAAACTCATTAAATGGCACACTTTCAAACTGGTGAATTTTATTGTACATACAGTTGACCCCTGAACAACGTGGGGGTAAAGGGCAGTGACCTCTGTGCAGTAAAAAATCTTGCGTATAACTTTTGATTCCCCCAAACTTAACTACTGTTGACTGGAAGCCTTACTGATAAAATAAACAGGCAATTAACACACATTCTGCATGTTACATGTATTGCATTATGTATTCTTACAAGAAGGTATGCTAGAAAAAAGAAAATGCTATTAAGAAAATCCTAAGGGAGAGCAAATACATTTACAGTACCGTACGTATCGATACCCATTCACAACGTGAATCACCTGTCAGTATCTACATCAATATTCTTATATATGATACAAAACATTGTAGATGCTCTACATATTACTAATGGTAGACATCAAAAAATAAAAGAGGGGCACTGGGGCGGCTCAGTTGGTTAAGGCATCAGACTCTTGATCTGAGCTCAGGTCATGATCTCATGGTCCTGAGATCGAGCCCTACACTGGGCTCCATGCTGGGCGTGAAGCCTGCTTGAGATTCTCTCCCCTTCCCCCGCTCATGTGCACACACACTCTCTCTCTCTCTCAAAATGAATAAACATTAAAAAACACATAAAAGGCAATGTGAAAAGTTCGTATTTATTCACGCATAACACAATTCAGTAATGAAGCAGCAGCAATGACTGAAATGGATACGATTCCTCCGCGGTAGCTAGCCCATACGCTGGGTGAGTGGTTATAACGTCTTTACGGCATACGGTATCACAATCATATTCATAACACAGTGTTAGAAACACTTAACTTTAAAAAAAAAAACCACTTGCCTGTGGCGATAGGTTGATACACGGTTTCTCAAATTGTAAGAGACGCTCACTGTAGTGTACCGTAATTCTTTGAAAGCAACGTTCGAGAACCGTGAGAAAACTAACACCTTATGAACCTCATGTTAACTATCACTCACTTTATGCCTCCGTACGGGTGGGCGATGCACTTCCATGCAGGTGAACACAGGATGCCGTACACGATGAATTCTTGGGTGATAACGGGGATGACACAAGACACCTCCTATGGTCTGAGCCCTACGGTTATGAGGTTCTCACACGAAGACACACGCATGCACGATGGGCCGGCTTATCAACTGTGTGGCGCCATGATTATTTATTATTCACTAAGTGGAAGCGGGTCATCATAAAGTCTCCATCCTCATTGCCTTCCAGAAGGCTGGGGCGGGGGAGGAGGACGGGGTGGGGGGTCTTGCTGTCCCAGCGGCATCAGGGGAGGGAGCAGTGGGGGAGGTGGAAGGGGAGGCTGGAGAGGCAGGCACACTGGGTGTGACTTCATAGAAATACATCGAAATCTCTGCCCAACTTTTTTGCCTTTTCATTTCTCTCAAAATGGTTCCATACGGAACCAATTCTTCCTCCACCATTCGCTTTAGGGACAGTGCCCAAGTCCGTCTTGTAAAAGAAGTCAAGGGGCGCCTGGGTAACTCAGCTGGTAGAGCGTCCAACTCGTGATCTCAGCTCAGGTCATGGTCTCATGGTTGGTGAGTTCAAGTCCCACATCCGGCTCGATGCTGATGGCGCTGAGCCTGCTTGGGATCCTCCCTCTCCCTCTCTCCGCCCCTCGCCAAGTTGTGTTCTCTCTCTTTCTCTCTCTCAAAACAAATAAACTTAAAGCAATTTTTTAAAAAGCAGTCTTGAATCATCAGAACGCTTTTGCCAGACTGTCTAACATCAGTTTGTCTCCTGCACTGCTTTTGCATCTTCTTCCTCATTGTCTGGCACTGGTTCCGAGGCTCTCATCTCCATCACGTCGACTCCCGTGGGTGCCTCTGGCGTGTGTCTGTTAGCGCTCGAATTTCTCCAAGATCCAGATCTTAAAACCCTTCACCACCCTCCCGCGCCTCCGCCATTTTTGCCAGACCCGTAATCTTTCTCATGGTTTCCCCGACGGGCTGCGTGATAAATCCCAAGAAGTCACACACAACGTCTGGACTTTTCTCCAACAGGAATTTATTGTTTCGGGCTTGGTGGCTCTCGCGGGCTTTTTTCTGTAACGACGATGGCACCTTCACTGGTGAAATCCTTCCAGAATTCCGTGACGCTCTCTGTTGGGGTTCCCTTCCACAGCGTTGACAATCCTTTCCATAGGACACCGTGTGTAGTGAGCATTAAAGGTCCTTCTGACCCCTGATCTAGAGGCTAAATTAGAGACGCTGTGTTTGGAGGTGAGGAGATCAGTTTGAAGCCTTCGGTGTTGGACTCACAGGGTTCTGGGACGGGGTACCGTCTGAAATCAAAGATACTTCATCAGGGACCCACCCAGAAAAAGGATTCTTGGTGTCCAGGCCTTCTTCTTGTACAAGATAAAGACAGGAAAATATTTATATTCTCCCATCAGAACTTGGGGGTTAGCGGCTCTCTAGAGAAGGGCTGTCTGATCAGAAACCCGACTGCGTTTGTACAAAACCATAGAGTTAGCTTATCCCTTCTGGCCTTAAATCCTGGCGATCACTTCTCTTTCTTACTAGTAAATGTTTTTTGTAGCATTTTTTCCCCTAGAATAGGGCACTTTCGTCTATGTTAAAAACCTGTTTGGGCAGACATCCTTTCTCCTCAATGATTCTCTTAACGGCATCCGGGAACTTGTCTGCTGCCTCTTGGTTGACAGAAGCTGCTTCCGTTAATTTATTTTTGAGAGAGAGACAGAATGTGAGTGGGGAGGGGCAGAGAGAGAGGGAGACAGAATCCAAAGCAAGCTCCAGTCTCTGAGCTGTCAGCACAGAGCCTGACGCAGGGCTCGAACTCACGAACCCTGAGATCATGACGTAGGCCCAAGGTGGATGCTCAACCGAGCCACCCAGGCACCCCGACCTTGGCATTTTTTAAAGCCAAACCTCTTTCCGAGGTTATCAAACCGTCTCCTGCACTAAAGTCTCCAGCTTTAGGTCCTTTGTTTTCTTTGTGCTCTAAGTTGTCATAGAATGATGTCACTTTCTCCCGAATCAGCTTAGTCCACAGGTATGCCTTTCTTACGGCAATCCTGAAACCGTATAGAAGCTGCGTTTTCTTTTTTTTTTTTTTTAATGTTTATGTATTTATTTTTGAGAGCGAGCAAGCACGAGCGGGTGAGGGGCAGAGAGAGGGGGAGAGAGAGAGAGAATCCAAAGCAGGCTTCGCACTGTCAGCGTGGAGCCCGATGGCGGGGCTCAAACCCACAAACGGTGAGATCATGACCTAGCGGAGATCAAGAGTCAGATGCTTAACTGACTGAGCCACCCAGGCGCCCTAAAGCTGCATTTTCAATACGAGATACAAACATATTTCATCCAAAGTGCAAGGTTTTTGCGCCTGCTGGTATAGCTACAGCAATGGCTCCATGAATTTCCTTTTATTTTTCCTTTTCTTTAAAAATTGTTTAATGTTTTATTTATTTTTGATACAGGGAGAGACAGAGCATGAGTGGGGGAGGGGCAGAGAGAGAGAGAGAGAGAGGGAGAGAGGGAGAGAGAGAGAGAGTCCCAAGCAGGCTCCGTGCCGTCGGCGCAGAGCCCAACAGGGGGCTCGAATCCACGAACCGTGAGATCGTGACCTGAGCCAAAATCAAGAGTTGATCACTTAACCAACTGGGCCACCCAGACATCCTGTGTCACACCATATTTTAAGCAGATACTCGCAACACGTGAGCTCACGGCAACAGCCACAGGAGGTGGCTACGAAATCACTACAGAGGTACCGTGTGCACTACAGTTAGTTTTACATAGTTATGATTTAACACTGTATCTTCACATGTGTTTACGTTGCTCTAGACTACGAATGGCACCATATAGGCTCAGCATTTGCGTGCCTAAGTTCTGGCAAATCTTAACTTTTTGCAATAAATTTGAATGGTAGTAAATGATAAAAGACAGACTAGAACCCACATGTATTTTATGCATTCACGACATGCCTAACTTTGTCTTCGATTTTTAGAAATTTCTAGGTTACGGGGTTCATCTGAGAGTTTTTCAAACTGTCGCAAATCTCTAAAAAGTTTTACACTACATATAAAAAAAAATCCGCACGTAGGTGGATCTGCACAATTCAAACCTGTGTGGTTTGAGGGTCATCTGTATATTATACCATAATACAAGTCTGTTTTTAAAAAGTCCGTGCCCATAGAGTTTCCATTCTAATGGCCTTCGTATAAAGTTTTTTTTTTTAATGTTTTTATTTGTTTTCGAGACAGAGAGAGACAGAGCATGAACGGTGGAGGGGCAGAGAGAGAGGGAGACACAGAATCGGAAGCAGGCTCCAGGCTCCGAGCCATCAGCCCAGAGCCCGACGCGGGGCTTGAACTCACGGACCGTGAGATCGTGACCTGAGCTGAAGTCGGACGCTTAACCGACTGAGCCACCCAGGTGCCCCCGTATAAAGTTTTTAAACGTCAAGCCCTAAGCCTTCAAAACTGCAACTTTGGTTTCAAACATGAAAGTTCACAGGAACTTTAAAAATTTGTAATACTTGGGGTGCCTGGGTGGCTCAGTCAGTTAAGCATCTGACTCTTGGTTTCAGCTCAAGTCATGATCTCACAGTTTGTGAGTTCCAGCTCCACGTCGGGTTATGAACTGACAGTGCGGAGCCTGCTTTGGATTCTCTCTCTCCCCTTCTTTCCTTGCCCCTCCCCCACTCGTGCTGCCTCTGTCTCTCTCAAAATAAATAAATACACTTAAGAACTGTGTTAATACTTAATTTCAAGATCTATAGAAAAGTAATGAGCTATGTGTAGCACGACTTTTCTGATTCCACTTTAAGTTAGGAGAAGAGATCGAAATTGTTACACGAATAAATGCGATCTGTACATATCTAGAAAGTAAGGAAAGTGGCTGCTTTGCTTATGCCTGAGACCCTAATCATACAGACTTTGTGTTGAGGCCAAAACGAATAAGGACAAGAGTCATGGTCAATTTCAAATCTTTTTTCCCTCTGGGCCAGGCATCAGGCTCTGAGTCAAACTGTGCTTCCTTCAGTAGAACCTCTTGGTATTCTGGAAACATCACTCACCTGAGCTTGCCATGTTCTCCAATAGCCCCCAGCTCCTCTGAAGGTCGGAACCCCACTCTCAGCACTAACGCCAGCCCCCGAAATGATGACTATGTGCTTTGCTTTTGCAAAGAACTTCCGAAAATCAGCCATACCTAAAGAGAGCATAAAATCTTTATAAATCCACCGTACCGTTTGGACATTTATATTCTGTATCAATCGTTCATATTTTGACTTGACCTTGCATGAAATTATATTTTAGGATACCCAAATAAAAATCATTCCGATGCCACGAAGATGCCACCCGTGTGGCCTGATGTGAGACCGTATAGTGTCTTAAGAAAGAAGCAGGAACAGGGAGCCTGGGTGGCTCAGCCGGTTGAGTGTCCGACTCTTGATTTTGGCTCAGGGCAGGATCTCACGGGTTCGTGGGTTCCAGCCCTGCATCAGGCTCTACATCGTCTGCTCGGATTCTCTCTCTCCTTCTCTCTCTCTCTGCCCCTCCCCCACAGGCATGCTCTGTCTCTCTCCAAATAGATAAACTTAAGGAAAAAAAAAAACAAAGTAGGGGCTTCAGGCACATGACACTGGCTTCCGATCTCAGCTCTGCCTCCCATCCATCCACCTGTGAGATCCGATGCAAACAAGTGGCCTCTGCGGCCCTAGCTGTTTGATGTGCACAGTACTGCCTTCCCCAGAGCAGGCTCTCGCAGGGGTTTTTAGCAGCTAACGGATGGGACTGCATCCTCCTTCCTAACAGTAAAAACAAGCTAGTGTAGGAGGGTTCACCTCAGGCCCACTGGACCCCTTCCTCCCCAAATCCCCTTCCCTTTGGGGATCTTGCTAATTGCAGCGTCCCCTGGGCATCATTACAAGCTGAGGGTGAGGCTCCCTCCCCTGTGAACAGACGCTCAGCTCCAAACCTGGACAACGTTCTTTACAACTCAAGCAACAGTTGGATCTTTCAGCAAGACATCACCAGGGACTTGGGGTCACAAAAAGCAGATGAACCCGGAGCATAACCGGAGAGCAGGTCACAGACTACGGCTGGCTCGCTGTCTGGGATGGGGGGCCTTGTTCTGCACCTCCAGGCCTTCTCCCTCTCCAGCTCTGACCAACAGAGGCAGCAGCAACCGTCCTGCAGTGAGGGCGCACCACGCCCCAGGCTCCGCACCAAGCACCGTGCGTGGACCACAAGGGAGAGTCCGCCCTTGCAATAAATGTCCTCGTCCCTGGTTAAGAGTGACTTGGTGACGCCATTGAGTGGTGCTAGGGCCCCCGGAGGCCGGGCCCAAGCGGTGCAGAGCTGAGCACAAGCTGCCAGGAGAAGAGAAACTCCCCCTTCTGCCCTCCCGCTGGAGAAGCAAAAGCTGGACCAGCACTACTTGTGGCCCCTTGACGCTGACGTCTTCTGGGAGTGGCTAACCTGGGCTCCTGCTCTGCAGATTCTCGCCAAAGAGCAAACGAGTTCTTCAGCGGATGCAGACAGAAGGTTTTCTGGTCTCCTGCCGGAGGCAGCGGTGACCAAGGTTGACCCCTGGACGGGATGAGCATCCCCTGAGAGATGGCGCCCATGACAGGAGGATGGGAGAAAGGAGAAAGGATAGCAGGATGGGGGCGGAGAGACAATGAACTTAGACATGAAAGGAATGTGACTTCATTCTGTGCCCCAGGCTGGGAAGACAGATCCTGCTGGCTTCTCATACATCCACGACGCCTCCCTCACAAGCCCAGAGTCACCTCCACGCCTGGCCCAGGGCGAGAATCTCAGTAAAGACCCAACCTGCCCTCCCCGTCCCTTCCTCTCCGGCTGCTGGTAAGAATGCACAGGGAGTGAAAACAGACTCTCAGAAGCAAAGACGCAGAGGCTCACTACTCCCTCTCCTACCACATTCCTGAAGCTTCTCCGGGACCACGTTTCTGGCAGCACAAATCTCAAAGGACTGAAGATGGTGCTGGCACACTGTTCCTGGGGTATAACCAGCCCAACCACTTGCCAACCACACCAAAGCTCAGCCCACGTTCACGTCCCTTTCGGAGATAGACCACCGTGAGAAATGAAGCCCACTAAAGCTGACCAACCAGGAGAAAAGGAACCCCGCCTGGGTAGATTCGGGTTTGCAGTCTGATCTAATCCCCTGAAAGAACAAGATGCTCCATAAGAAAACGGGCAAGTATTTTACTCAGGGCCATTTGTGCGACTCCTGGGTTCAAACCCTACAAAGATCCTCAAGGACTTCAAAGTTCGCCCATAAAACTTTCCCCAGCCCTAAGAGTCTTTTTCACCTGAAATGTAAACTCTTGTCATCCCACTGATGAAAAGATCCCAGGTCCAAGTGACTCCTTTAAAAGGTCCCACTTTAAAAGCAATGTCTAGAAACAAAAAGGGCAACGTAGGTTTGGTTCTTGGAAAACAGGATGTAAGATATAATACTGTTAATGTGGTGTGAAATCCTAAAAGAAGAAAAAGGAGGAGGAGGAGAAAAGAAAAGAAAAGAAAAGAAAAGAAAAGAAAAGAAAAGAAAAGAAAAGAAAAGAAAAGAAAAGACAAGAAAAGAACATTTCCTAACTGCTACAGGAAAACACAGCAGGACACTTTGCACTTCCAAACCCAGACGGCCCGCTCTGGGCAGAAGCCAGGCACAACCGTGGGTCTCACTACAGCCTCTAGCAGCCTGCCCTGTTCTCCACAGCCAGGAGCACCAAGGGATTGGGTTCTTTTTATTTCTGAGGATGGGCAAACAGAAGCAGGGGCCGTTATGTCTGAGCACACTTGCAGGATTAGAAAAATCCAGAAGTCGAAAATGAGGCAAAAAGAGGTCAGCTTGGCCTTTCAATGCCACCCTGAATTCAGCACTCTTGAACAGGCTCATCCAAGGTCCTTTTAGCACATAAATCTGTTAGACTCTATACTCCCTGCAGACTAAGGGCCCAGGCAGAGATACAAATCCTACCTCGGGGCGCCTGGGTGGCTCAGTCGGTTAAGCGTCCAACTCTTGATTTCAACTCAGGCCATGATCTCACAGTTCATGAGATGAGCCCCACATCGGGCTCTGTGCTGCCATCATGGAGGCTGCCTGTAACTCTCTCCCTCTCTCTCTGTCTGCCCCTCCCCAGCTTGCTCCCTCTCTCAAAATAAATAAGTAAACTTAAAAAAAAGTCGTTATCAAGGGGTGCCTGGGTGGCTGAGTCGGTTGAGTGTCCGACTTCTGCTCAGGTCATGATCTCATGGTTCATGGGTTTGAGCCCCCACATCAGCTGCCGACAGCTGGGAGCCTGGAGCCTGCTTGGGATTCTGTGTGTCTCTCTCTCTCTGCCCCTCCCCCACTCGCACTCTCCCTCTCTCTCTTTCAAAAATACACATTAAAAAAAAATTTTTTTTTAAATCTATCTCTGAAGTAGAAAATCTACTCCACATTACCCTGTAGGACAGTCTCCAGCTTTCCCCTCCTGCTGAGAGGTGAGGATTTTAAAGTACAAATCAGGGCGCCCGGGTGGCTCAGTTAGTTGAGCATATGACTTCAGCTCAAGTTACGATCTTACAGTTTGTGGGTTTGAGCCCCACGTCGGGCTTTGTGCTGACAGCTGGGAGCCTGCTTAGGATTCTGTCTCTCTGTCTCTGCCCCTCCCCTCCCCTCTCTCTCAAAAATAAACGTTTAAAAACAATTTAAATGCAAATCTTATGTGAGAAGCTTGAATGCAAACATACTGGGAGAAGCAATAAAATGTCTTCAATGGGCTTGCACTTGACCTACTAAGAGATGATCCCAGATCCTGACCTGCAGGGGGCTTGCCTGAGGGCCGCAGGGCAGTGTGGCTTTCTCCAAAATCTTGCCCAGCACCCACTCCACTACAGACATTACCCCCTCAAAGTGTAGGAACGTTCAGGTACTTTAAATTCCACCGGAGAGAAAGGAGTGGCAGGCTGAGAAAGACCTACTTGAACTTGGTCGAGCCATCGTCGGGCAAATCCGGGTTCTGGTGGAGACTGGAGACTTCAGTCCACTATACAGCCAGGAGAGTAATCGACAGGGGACAACCTGAAGAGGTTGCATCAGGTTTTCTTTGTAGTCGTAACTCCAGAGATGGGCTTCAGAAAAAAAACAGACACAAACAGAAACAGTCAACTTCTATCTCTACACGTGTATATAAAAGTAAGAAGGCCCTTGACAAAAATCATCAGTAACAGATCTTGAGGGGAATGCATCCTCTAAAGCAACGGTTTTCAGTCTGTGTTTTCAAGCTGTTCCAGGTGCCCTGGAGCAGTGGTTCTCAAAGACAGGTCCCCAGACCAGCAACAGCACCTGAGATCTTACTAGAAATTGCAAAGTCAGGGGCTCCACCGCAGATCCACTGATTCAGAAACTTTGCAGGTGGGGGGCCCCGTCTGTCTCCAGGTGATTCTGATGAATGTTCAGGTTTGAGAACCGCTGCCCTAGAGGCTTGGGAAGGGGTAAGATGTGAGAATTCATTCAGAAAACAAGTTCTTCTGCTTTTTAAAACGTATGAAAAGGTAAGAAAAAGGTGTGTCTTCTCAACTTTGGGTCAAAAGACACTTTCTACGAGAAGGTAAACTCTGAGAACAGAACGAGGCAGGGAAGACACATACTATGACAACGAATGGGATCAAGATGACATCAGGTCAAAGGAACTTGTGACTTAAAGCACAGTCAGGGGGTGCCTGGGTGGCGCAGTCGGTTAAGCGTCCGACTTCAGCCAGGTCACGATCTCGCGGTCCGTGAGTTCGAGCCCCACGTCGGGCTCTGGGCTGATGGCTCAGAGCCTGGAGCCTGTTTCCGATTCTGTGTCTCCCTCTCTCTCTGCCCCTCCCCCGTTCATGCTCTGTCTCTCTCTGTCCCAAAAATAAATAAACGTTGAAAAAAAAATTTAAAAAAAAAAAAGCACAGTTAGTAAATTCTTATCCATCCCTGAGGAAACGTATAAAAGGGAAACAGACACAGAGAAAGACAATATTTAGATCAATGACATCAAAAGGGTAGTTGGCAGGGCTGACTTCTATCTAGAGGGCAAACTGTTGGACAGACTCAGAATGAAAAAGTCTGTAGATCCAGAAAATAGAAAAAGAACACATTTACCAAAACTTCATAATCCCTTTGGAAGGCAACCTATCAAGATTACAGATGCTGGGAAGGCAAGCTGGTGCAGCCACTCTGGAAAACAGTCTGGAGGTTCCTCAAAAAACTAAAACCTTCCAACCCAGCAACTGCACTACTAGGCATTTCTGCACGGGATGCAGGTGTGCTGTTTCGAAGGGACACATGCACCCCGATGTTTATAGCAGCACTATCAACAACAGCCAAAGGATGGAAAGAGCCCGAATGTCCAATGGATGAATGGATAAAGAAGACGTGGTATATAGATACAATGAAGTATCACTCGGCGATCAGAAAGAATGAAATCTTGCCATTTGCAATGACGTGGATGGAACTGGAGGGTATTATGCTAAGCGAAATCAGTCAGTCAGAGAAAGACAAAAATCATATGACTTCACTCACATGAGGACTTTAAGAGACAAAACAGATGAACATAAGGGAAGGGAAACAAAAATAACATAAAAACAGGGAGAGGGACAAAGCATAAAAGACTCATAAATATGGAGAACCAAGAGGGTTACTGGAGGGGGTGTAGGAGGGGGGATGGGCTAAATGGGTCAGGGGCACTATGGAATCTACTCCTGAAATCATCGTTGCACTATATGCTAAGTAATTTGGATGTAAATTTTAAAAAATAAAAGATAAAAAAAAAAAAAGATTACAAGTGCATTTTTCCCTTTGCCCTAGCAATCCCAAGTGAGGAAATTTGTAAAACAGTGAGACTTGCCCGCATCCAAAATGATGAATCTGTAGGGTTGTTCTTTAGATCAGTTTGACTAACAGCAGGAGACTGGAAACAACCTAACTGTCCACCTATGGGGGATGAGTTCAGTAAACACAATGGCACAGTCACAACATGCAGCTTGACAAAAAAGAAGGTACGTACGATTCTACCAATATGACATTTTGGAAGGGACAAAACTATGGGGACAGAAAATATGTCATGGTCACCTGAGCAGGGAGGAGTGAATACACAAAGGGGCACAAGGGGATTTTGGGGGGTGATGGAATTGTCCTACAAGTTGATTATGGTGGCGGTTACGATTGTTGTCTGTCAAAACCCACAGAACACTACACGAAAAAAGGGTTCATTTTCCTGTATGTGAACTATAAAATAGTTTAAAAATAAAAGTAATGGGTATAGGGCTTCAGTTTTGTAAGATAAAGAGAGTTCTGGAGATTGGTTATGTAACGTGAATGTACTTACTTAACACTATTGAACTGTACCCTTAAAAATGGCCAAGATGCTAAATGTTATGTGTCGTTTCCTACAATTTTTTTTTAAAAACAAATGGGGGCGCCTGGGGGGCTCAGTCGGCCGAACGTCCGACTTCAGCTCAGGTCATGATCTCACAGTCTGTGAGTTCGAGCCCCACGTCAGGCTCTGTGCTGACAGCTCGGAGCCTGGAGCCTGCTTCGGATTCTGTGTCTCCCTCTCTCTCTCTGCTCCTCCCCTGCTCATGCTCGGTCTCTCTGTGTCTCAAAAATAAATTAAAACATTTAAAAAAATTTAAAAACACACAAATGAACCAAGTGATCACAGGTGATTTGCTGGCTGATTCAGTATTTAGAAGCAGACAGCTCCCTGACTTCAGAGTGAGGGCCGGTATCAGCGGAGCAGAGGATGTTCGGAGAGGTTAAAAATAAATGTCTGGAAGATGAGGCTCAAAACTCTGTTAGTGCCAAATCAGACTATTTAATTCCACAACTCAGTCCGGTATGCAGATGTCCCATGTTAAAAAAAAAAAAAAGAATAAAGACATTGTCTCTAACCTTTTTTTTTTTTTTTTTTTAACGTAAGCACTATACCCAATGTGGGGCTTGAATTCACAACCTGGGTTCAACAGTTGGATGCTCTACCGACTGACCCAACCAGATGCCCCAAGACAGCCTCTCTAACCTGGAGAGACGTCTCCAGAATATAAATACTGTTTTGTAAGAGAAAAGGGATAGGAGGTACCATAGTACTACGGGACCACAGTACTCGTTGGCATTTGCGTTAAAAACGTGGAAGAGGGGCGCCTGGGTGGCGCAGTCGGTTAAGCGTCCGACTTCAGCCAGGTCACGATCTCGCGGTCCGTGAGTTCGAGCCCCGCGTCGGGCTCTGGGCTGATGGCTCAGAGCCTGGAGCCTGTTTCCGATTCTGTGTCTCCCTCTCTCTCTGCCCCTCCCCCATTCATGCTCTGTCTCTCTCTGTCCCAAAAATAAATAAAAAACATTGAAAAAAAAATTAAAAAAAAAAAAAAAACGTGGAAGAATTCCCAACTAGTAAGTGAAAAGAGTTGGAGGTGGGGTGGGAAATAGGATGTCTGGAGACAAGAGGGGAAGCAGGGACCCGCCATACTTGCCTCTGTATGTTGTTTACGGTGCGAGTGCTCTCCTGTAGCTGGCAGGTTGCGGGGAGAGAGAAACACCATGGAGACCTACGGGGTGTCTCAGTAACAGCCTTCGAAAGGATTTATTACAGGATCGAGGCGTGTGTTAGGAAGGTCAAGCACGGTTCGTGGAAGCGGGACCGCGTTCTGGACTGGATGCGGTCAGAGAACACGATGCCTTGGTTATTTTAGTGAATCTTACCGAAAAGGGGCAATGAGGAAAAAGGGGCTGGCACCACGACTGGTCAAGAAGCTGCAGTCCCTCGTATCAGCCGGGACAGGAGAATGTTTTGTCATTTTTGTGGCTTGGGAGACGTGCTTGTTTTTGCCTGGGTTCAGACCTAATCACTCAGCTGTCTTGTTTTCGTCCTGTTTCACCGCCGGTCACAGGGTGGCCTTGTGTGATGTTGGTGTTCTAGGAAATTATTTATGTTCAACAGCAGAACACCAGGGTCCATCACACGATGCCAGGACAAAAACATGGAGGCAAACCCAACGTCCATCAGCTTACAAAGGGGGTAAAAACACTGTGGTTCGTCTATACGATGAAACACTCGCCTACTTCTTGTCAAAGACATGTAGCTAGCTTCTGAATAAACGGTCTTATTTTTTTTTCTCAGACATGAAGGTAGGATTTTAAAAGTCACTAGGAATTTGAGGCGCCTGGGGGGCTCAGTCGGTTAAACGTCCAACCGTGGGTTTCGGCTTGCTTCACGATCTCACGGTTGGTGGAACCGAGTCCTGTGTCGGGCGGGCTCTGTGCTGACCGTGGGGAGCTTGCTTGGGATTCTCTCTCTTTCTCAAAATAAATAAACATTGTTAAAAGTCATTAAGCATTGTAAAGAATTTAAGGAATTAAGATCCAAGCAACAGAGGCATCAACCTAAAGCAGCTGGGAATACTGCTTTGTCCGTAGCTCTTTTGCACAGGGGTCTCACTGATGAGTCTTCTACTAAATAGCTATGAAATGAAAACAAATCTTTTTTTTCCCCTATTTTTTCTTTAAAAAAAATGTTTATTCATTTTGAGAGAGAAAGAGAGACCCCGAGTGAGCAGGGGAGGGTCGGAAGGGGAGAATCTTGATTTCTGCTCAGGTCATGATCCCAGAGTCCTGGGATCCAGTCCCGGGTTGAGTTCCACATGGGACGTGGAGCTTGCTTGGGATTCTCTCTCTCTCTCTCTCTCTCTCTCTCTCTCTCTCTCAAATAATAATCATCATAAAGTAGAAAAAAGTTTTACTTGATCATATTTCAATATTTCCAAAAATCACTACTTTCTATTTTCTTTGCCCAGGAAATGCAATCAGCAAGTACTTCTTGGGAAGATAGCTTTAGTTCTTATGTGAATTATGCCAAATGCCCCCCCTACACACACATATATATACATGTATACATACACTCAAGGACTATAATACAATTAAAATACTTTCTAAACATCTATATTCTTTGTATTGCAAATCTTTTATCGTACTAACTTATCAATTTGTTAGTAAAGTCTAAGTTTTCCTTTTTTTAAATGTTTATTTTCAGAGAGAGAGAGAGAAAGAGAGGGAGAGAACTAGCAGGCGAGGGACAGAGAAAGTGGGAGAGAGAATCCGAAGCTGATAGTGCAGAACATGACATGGGGCTCGAGCTCACAAACCGTGAGATCATGACCTGAGCCAAAATCAAGAGTCGGACGCTTAGCCAACTGAGCCATCCAGGCGTCTCAGAATGCAAGTTTTTCATTGTCTATCTGAAGTAGTCAATCAGTGAGATAATTTCTGGTCTCACAAAACCCACTCCGCTTCCTGTTTTACTGGTGAACATCTCACATGATGTTTTTAATGAGCGTAGGAACCATTTTGCTAAGTTTTCCATTAATTTAAAAGATGTTCTGCAAATCTTTCAGTGAATGTGCAGACTAGAGATTAAATACAGCAGTGCCACCTGAAATTTACTTCCAAGATTGGAAATGCTCAGAACACAAGACTCTTTTCAAGATACTCCCACAAAGTATTTATTGGAAACATCTTCTGTGCCAACATTTATCTGCTTTTCGGGGGGGGGGGGGGCTGGTCGGAGTGGTTTACCTTCTACAAGCTTACGACCCTGTCCAAGTGTAAAAGCAAATTCCTCTAAGCAGCACAGGCCACGGCAGTGCTGAGTCGGAGGATGGAGAACTCCATTACTCTGCCTTTTATCTTCAGGGTGGGAGACAGACCACAGGGGAGAAAATAAACTAACTCATCAAACAGTCATTGGGAGCTTTCTGGGTGCAGGACGGGTTCCCCAAACACTGACATTCCTCTAGGTGAATGGCAGTTCCCTGTTTAACCAGACTTTTGAAATCACCTACTGAATTAGAAGAAAAGAACAACGTCTCTCTGTTCCCTGTGTATTTTTCAATGCTGAAAAATACTATAAATGAAAGGCTCCATCAGGAAGTCAAGAGAAAAACACTGATTTAAAACACGTAAGTCTATTGCAAAGGAACTGCAAAAACCGACACAAATAATTTCTGAAACCCTAGGAGTTAAGTGCAACGTACCAGTCCCCACTAGCACACTTATTCCCTCACCCCTCTACCAATTGCTCTTGTCAAGGCCACCAGTGACCTCCATCCACCTTGCTAAACCCAATGGTCGTCCGGATCCTCCTACTTGGCCACGTCCAGCCTCTGACCCATTTGATCACTTCTACAGGAAACATTTGCTTCTTCTGGTTTCGAGGCACCACACTTTCCAGATTTTCCTCCTACCTCTCTGGGTCTCCCATCCGCCCCTCCAATGTCCAACAGGCGCTCCCACCTCACACAGCCCCGCCTGAGCTCCAGAACCTTCCCCACACCTTCTCCGCGCAAAGCCTTAAGGCACCATCTCCTTGAACCTGACCTCTCCCTTTCACATCTCACACCCCAGTCTGGCCCAGGCCACCATCATCTGCGA
Organism: Felis catus; assembly: GCF_018350175.1. Lineage (NCBI taxonomy): Eukaryota > Metazoa > Chordata > Mammalia > Carnivora > Felidae > Felis > Felis catus. The sequence goes on from NC_058372.1 coordinate 15,233,600, forward strand.
CCCGGGCTGCTGCAGTGGCCACACTGGCTCCACTCGGAGCCCCCCTGCGGCTCCCCCTACAGAGGGGGCCCGCCAGGCCCACCTGATCCGGCCGAGTGACTTTGAACCTCGCTTCCTGCCCCCTCCCTCGTCTCTCGGGCGGCAGGTGCCCGCGAGCTGTGCCACCACCGGGCTCGGGGCTCCGCTCGGGCCGCGGCCCCGCCCGGGGAGCCTCCTGGGGTCCTCCCGCAGAAGCGAGCTCCGCTCCCCTCCCCCTCGCCCTCCCACCCGTCGTGGGCCCCGGAAGAGGGGAGCGCGCATGCGCCCGCCGGCACCGCCCCCCCCCCCCCCCCCCCGGCCCGCGTCGGCCTGCGGAGCTTCTAGTCCGCTCGGGTCGGTGCTGGGCTGGGACCCCCGGCGGGGAGCGGAGGACGGGTCGCCGAGCCCGCGGGCCGCGCGGAGACACACCTGCCGGAGGCGGGAACGGCGGCGGCGGCGGCCCTGACGCGGGGGGCGGGCCGTGGAGGCCGCGGGGCGGGCCGGCCACCTGCCCCGCTGCAGCGGCCCCTGCCGGACACCCAGCCTGGCCGCGCTCGCGAACGGCGGGGGCCACCCCCGCTCCTGTCTGTCCGCCAGCGACGGTCGCTTTGCGCGACCGCGGAGCGGAGCCGGGGGCGGTGTCTTGCCGCGTCTTTGCGCGCTTCCCCGAGGTGTCGTGAATTACTACCTGCTTTCCTCCGGACAGAGCACGTCAAACACTCGAAAACGCAATCTCCAAAGATGGTTAGTCGGGTTTCCGGGCAGCGACCCCTGAGATCGTTACCTGGGTGTCCCAAGGGAACAGTTTGAGGGTCTCTAGGGCAGGGTGTCCCAAGTGGCTCCACGTGTCTGATTGCCCTTAAAATCGCCCAGGTTTCTTCCTTTTGATTCAGGCTGACCACCAGCACTAGCCTTCCTGCGGTAGAACTGCCTACGGGTGTGCCCGTGGATCTGAACCGGAAGTGGGCTGAGAACCTGGGTGCAAAAAACGGTACCTTGACATTTGTTTTCTGGTGTCAGACCTCAACCACTTCCTAGTTTGGCTGGAAATTCAGCCCACTTGGGAAGCCTCTCTTGCTCCTGTAGGCTCTTGCAGCCCCTCAGGGGCTTAGGGAACCCAAGGATATGGGAGGAGGGCCTCACATCTAACTATTTCCCTCCCCCCGCCCCCCCTCCACGTGTATGTGGCACTTACTTTGTGACAGACACTTGTAAGCGCTTAACATACCTTAGCCAGTTTCTTTTTTTTTTTTCTTTTTTTTTTTTGAGTTTATTTATTTTGAGACAGAGAGAGAATGCATGGGAGGGGCAGAGAGAGAGGAAGAGAGAGAACTCCAAGCAGGCTCTGTGCTGCCAAATACAGAACCGGTCACCGGGCTTGAACTCACGAACTGTGAGATGGCTGACCTCAGCCAAAACCAAGAGCCAGGATGCTTAACCTACTGAGGCGCCCGGGTGCCCAGCCTTAACCAGTTTAAATCTTCCCTGTTATCCCTACTTCACTGGTGGGGAAACGGAAACCCAGGGAAGTGATGCCCGAGGCAGAAGAGCTGTTGATAGAGCTAAGATTCGAACCTAAGTGCTTTAGCTCCAGATACAAAGGTCGGGGCTTCCACACACACTTTCTCTTATTACAGTGTTGTTCCATGGTTTCGTGTGCATGTGAGATTAGCCTTTGAGTGTTCATCCTTTCCTACATTCAGATACTGGGTGCAGGGAGCTGGGGCGGGGGGGGGCGGGGTGCAGTGCCCCTCGCTGCAACCTTTCATGGTTTCAAGGCCCAACATGTAGCCCTCTGCCTTCACCCACATGTTCACCCACCTCTGGGGCGTGGCCGTCCAGCAAGGTCCAGGAGTCTCCTCCCTACAGCAACCCTCCCTACCAACCCCTCAACGCGATCCCTTCTTCCGGACTTGGATGAGCTGACTGTTCCTCCTGAAGCATCATTAGGTACCATCCTTGTCATCGTTCAAGCAACTCCCGCTGAATCTCCCGATGGCCTTGTTCTTTTCAAAACAAAGACTGTCCCCTCTTCCTGAAATGTTCTTTCCCTATTCCCTCAAGAGTAACTCCTCTCAACCTTCCCGGCTCCCCTCAATCGTAACTTCCTCAAGGAAGCCTTCTCTGACCCCAGCTCTCCCCCCCAGTGTGTGAGATCCCTTGTTCCTGATCCAGGCTCTTACAGCACTACAGCAATTATCCCAGTGAAGGTTTCAAATGCACTGCTGTTTATTGGATTCCATTGTCTCCCCTCCACCAGGCTGTAAGCATCCCTGAAGATGACCTTTTTGTCTTTCTTTGCTCACAGTGGTATTTCCAGTGCCTCACAGGGCCTGACAGCGGATACTCAATTTATTAATTCAATTAATACGTGTCACACGAGTAAATGAGCAACCTCACAGGAACAGCAGCCTAGCATTGAGAGGAGAATGGCTTGGCTGTCTTTACCAAAATGAAGAAGTAAATTACTTTTTCCTTTCACGTTGCTTATGAGTCCCGAGCAGCACAAAACAAAGCAAAAGTAAACAAGCAAAAGCAGTTTATCGATTAACTACCTATTTGCAGAGGTTTTCCTGGCATAATGAAGGAGGTGATAGAAGAGTTTAGGAGTACAGACGCTAGGAAGTAGAATCTTGCCTCCTCCCTTTAGTGAAATTCAGACATGCCAAACTTTCCCTCTGGGAAGAAAATCTCCCCCCCCCCCACTCTGACATTTTTTAAATGTTTATTTACTTTGAGAGAGAGAGAGATTATGCATGCGTGAGCAGGGGGTGGGGGGGGGCAGAGAGAGAGGGAGAAAGAATCCCAAGGAGGCTCCGCGCTGTGAGATCATAACCAGAGCCAAAATCAAGGGGCACCTGGGTGGCTCAGTTTGTGAGATTGAGCCCCAAGTTGGGCTCTGTGCTGACAGCATGAAGCCTGCTTGGGATTCTCTCTTTCTGCCCCACCCCCTGCATGTGCGAGCTCTCTCTATCTCCCCCTGCCCACCTCAAATTAAATAAATAACATTTTAGGAAAAAAAGAGAAATCAGGCCTTGGACACTTAACCAACTGAGCCACCCCAGGCACCCCATGTATATCCTCTCCGAGTCACTCGCTTTGCTGTTTGCCATGCTGCCTCTTAAGGGTGGACTGTCCTCTTTAAGCTCTGGTGCAAATGTAAACATGGATGTAAACATCTAGACTTGGTGTCCTTCATCGATTGACTGATTTTGACATGCTTAGGAGAAAGCTACAAGTTTCTAAGGGTTTTACTCAGTACTAAGGGAGAACAACAAGAAAATCGGCATCAAGACCGCAAAACTAGAAGAGATATAAACACCATCCAGAAATGGTGCAAAACCCCAGCCGCGTAGATGATACATTTCCCAGCTCTAGTCTGTTTCCACAATCACACGCCGATGTGACGCTCATCCCCCCATCTACCCCCAGGCATCTTGGGCCCTGTGTGGAGAAAGGCAAGAGAGCAAGAACGTGTCTGCACAGCCCCTCAGGTTCTTCAGGTTTGGTATGAGGCCCGAGGAGTGGTTAGCACAAAGAATGGCCTTGCCCTCGGAGGGATCCCGCACACACAGCATCCAGGGCTTCGGCTTTCACTTCAGTCAGCTGGTCGGTCCATCTGCATACAATACAGCTGCATAGGATATAGCAAGAATGCCTGCAGCTCACACTCAAGAAATAAAATGAACACACACGCACAAAAACAGCTGTGAGTGGTGGAAGGCAGGAAATGAGGGGTGCAGGTGTTTGCATGCTCTGTGGTGCGGGAAGCCAGGTTATGAGGAAATGGTTATACCAGACAGCAATCTGGAACAACGAGGGCGCAATCTTCTGGTAGTTGGATGGCGAGGTGTAGGGGAGTCAGTGCCCTTATTCCTAATGTCTGTGATAATTAATAAAGGGAAACTTCACTAAAGTCCAGAGGGCAGAAGGGGAACCCTTATCACTCAACATCAATTACAAGAATTGTCAATTTCAGGTCCCAACAAAGAATGGCCAATAGGGAAGAATCCTCAATTACAGGTGCCAACAGGGAAAAGATGTGCATTGCACCTCTACTCCTGCAACCCAGCCAATGAGAAGCCTTCATCACCCTGAACTCTTGCCTTTGTCCAGTGGACTGTCATTCAAAACAGCCCCTTCCAGGGCACCTGGATGGCTCAGTCTGTTAAGCCTCTGACTCTTGATTTCGTCTCGGATCATGATCTCGCAGTTCATGAGTTTGAGCCCCGCATTGGGCTCTGCACTGACAGTGTGGAGCCTGCTTGGGATTCACTCTCTCTCCCTCTCTTTCTGCCCCTCCCCCACTCGTGCACGTGTTCGCTCGCTCTCTCAAAGTAAATAAATAAACGTTAAAAAAAAAAACCCAACCACTTCCAACTTCCTCCTTCTTCTCCATAAAATAACATTTCTTTCCTCTCTTTTGTTGGACGTGCCTGTGGTTTGCTGCAGATTTTCCACTTTGATTCCAGAATAAGCCCATTTTTGCTGGTTTAAAATAACTTTCATTTTTAAGGTTAATGTATCCAAGAGCCCTGTTCTTTCTTTTCATGTTTAGAACATCCATGTTTTGGGGCGCCTGGGTGACTCAGTCAGTTAAGCGTCTGACTTCGGCTCAGGTAATGATCTCATGGTTCGTGAGTTCTGGCTCCAAGTCGGGCTCTGTGCTGACAGCTCAGAACCTGGAGCCTGCTTCGGATTCTGTGTCTCCCTCTCTCTCTGACCCTCCCCTGTTCATGCTCTGTCTCTCTCTATCAAAAGTAAATAAACATTAAAAACATTTTTTAAAAAACCTGCCCATTTCTGAAAGCCAAATTCTATTGGTATTTTTTAAGGGATCAAGTTAAATTTATAAACTAACATGAGGGGAATTGACAGATACTTAACGATACTGAGTTTTCCTACTCAAAAACAGTATCTACTTAATTTGAAAACATATATGCGCCCTTATGTTTATTGCAGCATTATTTACAATGGCCAAGATATGGAAGCAGCCCAAATGTCCATGGATAAATGAATTTCTATATATGGAAATATTACCTAGCCATAAAAAAAGAATGAAATGTTGCCATTTGTAACAACAAGAAGTACCTAGAGGTTGTTATGTTAAATGAAGTAAGTCAGACAGACAAAGAAAAACATGGGTACCGCCATCATGCCAGGGAGAGTGGAGCTCCGAAGTCTGGGGGATCCGAAAGGGTAGGAGGTGAAAGTCGGTGCTCAGAGCTGAGGCTCATCACTATGGAGTTCAGCGTGAAAAGCCTAACAATGAGTTCATGCTGTGCCACTGGAAAGAGAGACTCCAGGCAGTGTTTAGAGGAACGTGAGGTCATCAACAAATGTGCTCTGGACTTCTTCAAGCAGATCAAGCTTCACTGGGTAGAGCCTTTTACAGAAGCTTAAACTAGAGGCGCCTGGGTGGCTCCGTCAGCTGAACGTCTAACTTCAGCTCAGGTCATGATCTCACAGTTGATGGGTTCAAGCCCCACATCAGACTCTGTGCTGACAGCTCAGAGACTAGACCCTGCTTCAGATTCTGTGGCTCCCTCTCTCTCTGCCCCTCCCACCCCAAAAGTAAATGAACATTAAAAGAAATAAAAAGCAAATAAAAATAAGAAGGTTAAACTTGCATTGATTATTCCAGCCTGCATTTAACTCTGCTGGTGTTGCAAACAGCAGACCAAGTTTGACAAGCACGTGCTGGACAAACTGGGCTGGGTGTCACATGACCCGAAAGAGCGGTCAAAGTCGCCAAAGTGAAAACAGATCAACCTTTCCCAGAGAATCTCAAGACCAAGAGCAGAGCCCAACCCCGAGGTGGAAGGAGAACTGAAGCCTGCCAAATATGGCAGCCGCCATGTTTTCTGGACCAGGTAGAGAGGGGTCCATGGCCTGCACTCAGTCACAGGTCCAGACGACCACTGATGACACTCCCATGCTGTTTGCATCGACCAATAGAGTGTCCTTTCTGGGATTATAAACTTTAAAAAGTTAATTCATGTGACTTGGCAGTTATTCTATACCATTTCCCGGCCATTAAAAATTTTAAAGGGAAAAAAAAACCAAAAACCAGAAACAGACTCATAAATACAGAGGACAAACTGGTAGTTGCCAAGGGTGGGGTAGAAGAAGTCCGAAATGGGTGAAGGGGACAAAGATTACAAACATCCAGTTAGTTATAAAATAAGTCATGGGGATGAAAGGTGAAGTAGAGGGAATATAGTCAATAATATTGTAATAACTTTCCATGGTGACAGATGGTAAGCAGACCTATCATGGTGAGCATTTCAAAATGCATACAATTGTTGAATCTCTATGTTATCACCTGAAACTAATATAATATCGTATGTCAACTGCACTTCAACTAAAAAAAACGTATATGCCTTTTCATTTATTCAAGGCATCTTTTAAATCTCCCAAGAGCCCTTACATTTTTCTTCATATATAGGTTTCCCACATTTCTTGTTAAATTATTCCTATTTTATCTTGAAATTCTGTTATTGGAGTTAACCGTTCAAAAAGCCCTCTCACTGCAGAAAGTCCTCTTTACACGAAGAATCCAACAAAAGAAGTACCAAGACAATAGGAGGTTAAAAGCTAAGGAACGTGGGAATAAAAAGGAAGTGTCCTATATTCTCCCACTTTAAATTGACTGGGCAAGTTTGACCTCCCCGATTTAGTCTCCTCCATCCCTTCATTGGCACATCCATCCATCCATCCATCCACTTATTCATTTATCAGTCATGTGCCAACCATGGCTAGGCCTTCAATCAGAGCAGTGGATAAGAACTAACAGCACCAGCAGAGATAACTATGCACGGATCAAATAATAAAATTCTGCCATCAAACATATACTGTGTTGTATCTTTGGCCCTCGGCCTTTTTTAACACATTAAGCACTAAAATTTAGAATCTGCTTTTCTTTATTTAATTTTTTTGACCTCCAATAAATAGCTGTGCTGGGTACTTAATATAAAAGTCAACATTCTCTCAGAGCATGAAGCATTTTGTAATAACCTGCCATCAGGGTGTTTGACAAGTTGACTGTGAGATGTCAAGGCAAGTCGAGGCAAATCACCTCTAACTACCAAACTTCTAGGTTAACTAGATTGGTGGGAAGCAAAAACATCCTCAAGAAACAAAGAGAAAAGGTCTTGTGGTTTCCATGTAATCTGACATATCCCTGTCCATTTTTTGTTATGTAGTTTGCAGATATTTATTTTAAGAACCTATTTGATCACTTGTACCGCCTGGTTTGTGATCATCACTGGTGTGTGTATGTAAGTTTGTTGTAGGCAATTCTACAAGGCTTAAGAATCCAGGGTCCATAGCTTCTGTTCTAGCGTCTTGAGTCTCAGATTTTTTACCTTTTAGATGGGACTAACAATGCCCCTTCTTACTAGATTGTTGTTAGGAGCAAGTGAAATAATGTCAACAGAGGATTTAACACAGTGCCTGGTGTAGCTACACCCAATAAGCAGTTGCCCAGTTGCTATTACTTTACTACTTTCCAGAACCAGTTTATGCGATTACCTTCTAGACTGTATTTTGAAAGCATATCCACGTCATCATTACCAGCGCTTGACCCCTTTATTTGTGCTGTGTCATCAGCCTCCTTGAAAGAGATACAGCACCTCAACCCTCTTGGAAAGGTATGAACCAAACATTAATCAGATTCTGAATTTTGCTTTATGGAAAATAGGTGTGGTTCTGGGAACAGCGGCCTCAACAACACCTGGGAGCTTGTTAGAAATGCAGAAACTTGAACCCTATCCCAGACCTCTCAGTCAGAATCTGCATTGTAAGAAGATCCCTGGGTTGATTTCCAGAAACTTCAGAGTTTGAAAGGCCCTGACATTGTTTACCTACCAGTGGAGACAAAGTTATTATAAACAGCTGCTGCCCCTAGAGCAGGGGTAACGCGGTGTTATATAAGAAAGTCACAGCATCCTTGTTCCTGCCCAGTGGAAGGCTGATCTGTTTTTTTTGCTGGAACTCCAAACCAGAAATTATGTTTCTCACCAAAAAGAGCAAATGAAACACCCATCCTGTAGTTCAGCGCATGCAAGGGATACAGAATGCTAATCTACAGGAGGAGGAAAGCTGAATGCAGAGCAAACCAAGGCACTTGACCTTGGACGTTAAGGAAATCAGTGGCTGACATTGATGAGGTTTCCTTGGAAACGTAATTGATCAAACTCCAATAGAAAGAGCTCTGGATTATTTTTTTAATGTCTGCACATTCCAGCAGTATGTGAGGCGTTCATTTACTCCACGTTGTCTCTTGTGCTTAGTATTGTCAGCAGTTTCAAAGGCATCCTGTTAAGCGTAAGGTGGCATCAAATTGTGATTTCCATTTCTCTAATGAATAACCATCCTGAGCATCTCTCCACGTAGTCATTTTCTGTCCACTTTTGGTGAAGTGTCCATTCAAATATTTGCCTCTTGTAAAAAATTAGGTTGTGACATTAAATTAAAATTAAGTTTAATTCAAAATTTTAAATTAAATTATTTTTTACAAGAGGCAAAATATTTCATTAATAATTAAGTTGTGACATTCTTTAGCCAGATATTTGTTTATAAGTATTTTCTCTGCTGCTCATCTTCCATTATCTTACACGCATCTTTCAAGGAGCATTTTTCAATTTTGACGAAGTCCAATTTATCAACAAATTCCGATGGCTTATGGCTTGATTTGTGTCCCCTAAGTAATCTTTGCCTCAGCCCAAATCACAAAGATGCTTTTCTGTGCTTTCTTCTGGAAGGGCATTGGCTTCCATGGTAGCCGCTAGTCAAATGTCAAATTTAAATTTAAATTAATTAAAATCTAATTAAATAAAATGACCGATTCAGTTTCTTAGTCACATTAGCCACATTTCAAGTGCGCAAGAGCCACTTGTGGCTACTGGCTATTGTATTGAACACCACAGGATAAGAAAACATTTTCAGCCTTACAAATGTTGCTGTAGAAGACTAATAGGTTTGGGTTTTACAATCAGATCTGTGATCCATTTTGAGCCAGCAATCTCACTCCTGGGTATTTCAAGAGAAATGGAAAATATATCCACAGAAACATCTCTAGACTAATGTTTAAAGCAGCTGTATTTTTTTTGTTAATGTTTATTTTTGAGAGAGACAGAGACAGAGACAGAGCACAAGCAAGGGAAGGGCAGAGAGAGAGAGGGAGACGCAGAATCCAAAGCAGGCTCCAGGATCTGAGCTGTCAGCACAGAGCCCGGCGCGGGGCTCAAACTCATAAGCTGTGAGATCATGACCTGAGCTGAACTTGGACGCTTAACCGACTGTGCCACCCAGGTGCCCCACAGCAGCTGTATTCTTAAAAATTGGTTTTAAATGTTGATTTATTTTTGAGAGACAGAGCACGAGTGGGGGAGGGGCAGAGAGAGAGAGAGAGAGAGAGAGAGAGAGAGAGAGACAGAATCTGAAGCAGGCTTCAGGCTCCAGGCTTCAAGCTGTCAGCACAGAGCCCGATATGCAGGGCTTGGTTCAGGGTTCCATGCAGGGTTCGAACTCACGAACCGTGAGGTCATGACCTGAACTGAAGTTGAACACTCAACCGACTGAGTGTTCGACCCACTGTAGGCTCCCCTACAGCAGCTGTATTCTTAATTGCCAAAACCCGGAAACAATCCACATAACCATCAACTGTGAATGGATAAACAAATCCGTGGTGCAGCCTTGCAAGGAGATCGTAGGCAGCAATAAAGAAGAACAAATGAATAACATAGGTAACAATGGGGGTGACTCTCAAAAGCATTATGTTAAATGAAAAAAGCCAAACTCAAAAGGCTACTACTTACTCTGTGGTTCTATTCAGATCATACTCTGGAAAAGGCAAAACTCTCGGCATAAAAATTAGATCAGTTGCCAGGGGACCGGGGTGGAGTAAGAGCTTGATTATACAGAGGCACGAGAACATTTTGCATTTTGGCGACAGAGAAATATTCCAGATCTTCATTGTAGTGGGGATTATACGACCACATATGTTTGTCAAAATTCCTAAAACTGTTCACTTGAAAAGGGTCAATTTCACCGGAAGCGTTTATTATCCCACAGTTTCTAGAGGTTAGGGATTTGGGAGCAGTTTAGTTGTGTGGTTATGGCTTTGATCTCCCGGCTCAAATGTCAGCTGGGGTTGCTGGCATGTGAAGGCTTGACCAGGGCTTGTGGATCTTCATGTTAAGCTGTTCCTGTATTCTTTTTTTTTTTTTTAATTTTATTTTGTATTTTTTAAAATTGACATCCAAATTAGTTAGCATCTAGGGCAACCATGATTTCAGAAGCAGATTCCTTACTGCCCCTTCCCTGTTTAGCCCATCCCCCCTCCCACACCCCCTCCAGCAACCCTCAGTTTGTTCTCCATATTTATGAGTCTCTTCTGTCCCCCCCCCGTTTTTATTTTATTTTTGCTTCCCTTCCCTTATGCTCATCTGCTTTGTCTCTTAAAATCCTCATATGAGTGAAGTCATATGATATTTGTCTTTCTCTGACTAATTTCACTTAGCATAATACCCTCCAGTTCCATCCACGTAGTTGCAAATGGCAAGATTTCATTCTTTTTGATTGCCGAGTATACTCCATTGTATATACATATATACAATGGATATATATATATATATACATATGTATATATGTATACAATGTATATATACATATATACATGGATATACATATATACATGGATATACATATATCCATGGATGAAGGGATAAAGAAGATGTGATATATATATATATATACACCCCATATATATTTATACCACATCTTCTTTATATATATATATATATATACACATATATATATACCACATCTTCTTTATATATATTCTTCTATTATATATATATATATGGTATATATATATATATATATATATATATATATATACCACATCTTCTTTATCCATTCATCCATCGATGGACATTTGGGCTCTTTCCAAACTTTGGCTATTGTTAATAGTGCTGCTATAAACATGGGGGTGTATGTGTCCTTTCGAAACAGCACACCTGTATCCCGTGGAGAAATGCCTAGTAGTGCAATTGCTGGGTCGTAGGGTAGTTCTACTTCTAGTTTTTTGAGGAATCCCCATACTGTTTTCCAGAGTGGCTGCACCAGCTTGCATTCCCAAAGCTGTTTCTGTACTCTTGATCTACAGAGACTGTGGGATAATGAATGCTTTGTTTCTTTTTTCTTTCTTTTTTTCAAATTTTTTTTAATGTTTTTTTATTTTATTTTTGAGACAGAGAGAGACAGAGCATGCGCAGGGGAGGGTTAGAGAGAGAGAGGGAAACACAGAATCCGAAGCAGGCTCCAGGCTCTGAGCTGTCAGCACAGAGCCCGACGCGGGGTTTGAACTCACAGACAGTGAGATCGTGACCTGAGCCAAAGTCAGAAGCTCAACCAACTGAGCCACCCAGGCGCCCCGTGAATGCTTTGTTTCAAGCCACTATGTTTTGGGTTAATTTGTTACACAAAGGTAGGCAAGTAATATACCTATCAATGACAGAGAGAAAATGGGAAGGGCCCAAATCAAGAGAAATAAGGTAGTGCCACTAGGGTTTGGGTAGGAGACGCAGCCTCTGACCCTCTGAGCTCAGCTGGGTATCTCTACGGCAGGGGACAAGGTATTCAACTAGGCAGGGTTAAAGAGGAGTTCCTCTAATGTTTTGGGGAACAGGGAAGGAGAATTAGGCATAAAATAAGAAGAAAGTAATCGTCACTCTTGCCACTTTCCATGCGTCCAGGCTTGGTGCAGGTGCAGGGGTCTTTGAACTTGCCCATTTGCTCCATAATGGATGTGCATGGTAGAAGGAGGAATGTACCACCAAGAAAGTCATATCTGGTGAACTGGACGGGGACTGGGAGCTCAAAAGAAGAAAGAGCAATAAACACAAGCCTCTGAGAGTGAATTCATTCCAAGGGAAGACAAAGTCAGGCACCCTGAACCAGCCTCAGCAACAAGACTAAGGTTTGGAGGAGGGCAGAAGTTTCCCATAGAACCCAGTGACCATTACTTGAGTCTGCCTCAGCCCAGTCCTCTTGACAACCTAGGAACTCTAAAGAGGAAAAAGCTTGTGTAAAATGAAAGCACTCAGCTCATCAAACTCTGTAATGCCTGGGGGCAACAGGTCTCTCCTGGGGGCCTGGAAGGACATAAGCCAAGGACAGCGGTGTTTACAAGTCATTGCCCATTACGTGGGAGAAATGACGTGCCAACGATGAACAAGTAGGCTATTAAGTGGCGGGTGGGGCTGATCATCTTGCTGAAATGGGCAGTGGCAGGAAGGAGCTTGGAGATGTCTACAAATATAAAAAGGAAGGCAAGGGGTGCCTGAGTGGCTCAGTTGGTTGAGCGTCTACCTCTTGGTTTTGGCTCAGGTCATGATCTCATAGTCAGTGGGTTCAAGCCCCTCATTGGGATCTGTGCTGACAGCGCGGAGCCTGCTTGGGATTCTCTCTCTCTCCCTCTCTCTGCACCTCCTTTGCTCACTGGCTCTCTCTCCCAAAATAAATAAATAAACATTTTTTTTAATTATAAAAAAGAAGACAAATACTTGGGAAAAAACAAGAATACTGGGATACTATAGTTATATAAGTGTGGGCTTATAAGTGTGACTAACAAAATATGTCTAAATAGTAAAGTGACCTGATTTGTACCCTCAGTTGGTGAGGTCTAGGGACATTCCAGGTATAGAAAAACAGTGGTCTGGTTCTTCACTGCGAGCCACAGAAACCAATTCTGGCTAGTTGAATTAGAAAAAAAAATATTTTATTAGAAAAGATAATTAGATAAATGTAACTACAATAATGTGTTAACGATTAACAAGATAACGAGATGCAAGTTGTGACATCAAAAACACAAAACGTGGGAAGGAAGAGAGTAAAAATGTAGAGCTCTAGCATCCATTTGGACAAGTTGTTATTCACTTAAAATAGACTGTTATAAATATAAGTTGCTTTATGTAAGCCTCTGGCAACCACAAAGCAAAAATCTACAGCAGATACGCAAAAGATAAAGAGAAAGGAATCTAAGCATACCACTACAGAAAAGCATCAATTCACAAAGGAGGGGAGCATGACACACAGAAAGGAACAAAAGCACAAAACAGCCAGAAAACACTTAGCAAAATAGTAATAAGCCCATACTATCAACAATTACTTTCCTTTTTTTAAGTAGGCTCCAAATCCAGCATGGAGCCCAAAGTGAGGTTTGAACTCATTACCCCAAGATCAAGACCCAAGCTGAGATCAAGGGTCAGATGCTTAACCCACTGACCCATCCCGGTGCCCCTCAACAATTACTTTAAGTGTAAGTAGACTAAATTCCCCAATCAAAAGACATAGAGTGGCTGAATGGGTAAAAATTAAAAAAAATAAAAAAACAAGACTCAACTATATGCTGCCTGTAAGAGACCCACTTCAGCTTTAAGGACACACATAGACTGAAAGTGAAGGGGTGGAAAAGATATTCCATGCAAATGGAAGCCAAAAGAAAGCTGGAGCAGCTATATCTATGTTGGATGAAACAGAATTTAAACCAAAGACTGTAACAGGAGACGAAGAAGGGCATTATATAATGATAAAGGTGTTAATCTAACAAGAGGATATAACATTTGTAAATTTTTTTTTAAACGTTTATTTATTTTTGAGACAGAGAGAGACAGAGCATGAACGGGGGAGGGGCAGAGAGAGAGGGAGACACAGAATTGGAAGCAGGCTCCAGGCTCTGAGCTGTCAGCCCAGAGCCCTACACGGGGCTCGAACTCACGGACTGTGAGATCGTGACCTGAGCTGAAGTCGGACGCTTAACCGACTGAGCCACCCAGGCGCCCCCCCTTTTTTTTTTAAACGTTTATTTATTTTTGAGACAGAGAGAGACAGAGCATGAACGGGGGAGGGGCAGAGAACGTTTGTAAATATTGATGCACCCAATATAAGAGCACCTAAATATATAAATCAAATACTAACCGACCTAAAGGGAGAAATAGACAGCAAAACAATAATAACAGGGGACTTTAATACCCTGCTTTCTTCATCCAGACAGAAAATCAATAAAGAAGCATCAGACTTAAATGACAAATCGGACCAGACGGACCTAATAGGCATATACCAAACATTACATTCAAAATCAGCAAAATACACATTCTTCTCAAGTGTACATGGAACATTCTCCTGATAGATCTTACAGTAGGCCACAAAACAAGTCTTAAGAAATTTAAGAAGACTGAAATCATACTAAGCTTTTTTTCTTTTCTGACCACAGCAGTGTGAAACTAGAAATCCATTGTAAGAAGAAAACTGGAAAATTCACAAATATGTGGTGATCAAGCAACATGCTATTAAACAACAAATGGACCAAAGGGAAAATAAAAAGAGAAATAAAAAAAAAAATCTCAAGACAAAGGAAAATGGAAACACAACATACCAAAATTTATGGGATGCAGTAAATGCAGTTCTAAGGCAGGAAGTTCATAGCAATAAATGCCTATATATAGAAATAAGAAAGATCTCAAATAAACAACCTAACTTTATACCTGAAGGAATTAGAAGAACAAACTAAGCCCAAAGTTAGTAGAAGGAAGGAAATACCATAGATCAGAGTAAAAATAAATGAAATAGAGATTAATAAAAACAATAGAAAGGATCAATGAAACTAAGAGCTGTTTTGTTTTTTTTAAAGATAAACAAAATAGACAAACCTTTGGCCAGACTCACCAAGAAGAGAGGGGATGCAAATAAGATCAGAAATAAAAAAGGAGATGTTACAAATGGTACCACAGAAATACAAAGATCATGCATCTACTATGAACAGTTGTATATCAACAAATTGGACAACCTAGAAGAAACAGATAAATTCCTAAAAACATACAATGTATCAAGACTGAACCATCAAGAAATATAAAAGCTGGGGTGCCTGGCTTGCTCGGTTGGTGGAGTGTGTAACTTGGTATCTGGGTTGTAGGTTTGAGCCCCACATTGGGTGTGGAGATTACTTTAAAAATAGATAAAATCTTAAAACAAAACAAAACAAAACAAAAAGAAATACAAAATCTGAACAGACCAATTGCTGGTAAAGAGATTGAATTAGGAATTAGAAACCTCTCAACAAATGAGGCATCTGGACGGCTCAGTTGGTTAAATGTCTGACTCTCATTTTCAGCTCAAGTCATGATCTCACAGATCGTGAGTTAGAACCCCATGTCAGGCTCTGTGCTGACCGCACCTAGCCTGCTTGGGATTTCTCTCTCCCTCTCTCTCTACCTTTCTCTGCTTGCTCTCTCTTTTGCTCAATAAATAAATAAATAAACATTAAAAAAAAAACCCTCCCAACAAACAAAAGTCTAGGGCCGGATGGATACACTCACTGGTGCATTCTACCAACCATTTAAAGAATTAATACCAATCCTTCTCAAATGCTTCCAGAAAATAGAAGAGGAGAGAATACCCCCAAACTCATTTTATGAGGCCAGCATTACACTGAGACCAAAATCAGACAAGGACACTATAGGAAAAGAAAATTACTGGCCAATATCGCTAATGAATATAATTGCAAAAACTCAAAAAAAGTATTAGCACACTGAATTCAGACACATTAAAAGGATCATATACCACAATCAAGCAAGATTTATTCCAAGGATTCAGGGATGGTTCAACACCCACAAGTCAATCAATGTGACCCACCACATTAACAAAATGAAGGATGCAATCCTATGATCATCTCAATAAATGCAGAAAAGCATTTGACAAAATTCAATGTCTATTCATGATAAAACTCTCAATAAAGTGGGTACAGAGGGAACATGTCTCAACATCATAAAGGCCATATATGACAAGCCCACAGCTAATATCATACTCACCAGGGAAAAGTGAAAGCTTTTCCTCTAAGATCAGGAACAAGACAAGGATGCCCACTAATGCCACTTTTATTTAACATGGTGCTAGGAGTCGTAGCCAGAGCAATTAGGCAAGAAAAATAAAAGGCATCAAGATCAGAATGAAAGCAGCAAACCTGTCTCCATTTACAGATAAAATGATATTATATACAGAAAACCTTAATGACTCCATTAAAAAAATTGATACAAGAATTTAGTAAAGTTGTAGGATACAAAATCAATATACAAAGCTCAGCTGCATTTCTATACATTAATAATTAACTAACAAAAAGAGGGATGAGAAAACAGTACTATTTACTATCGCCTCAAAAAGAATAAAATACCTAGGAATAAATTTAACCAAAGAGGTGAAAGATCTGTACACTGATGACAGAAACTGAGGAAGACACAAGTAAAGGGAAAGATATTCTATACTCATGAATTGGAAGAACTGATAATGTTGAAAATGTCCACCTACTCAAAGCCAAAGCAATTTACAAAAACAATGCAAGCCCTATCAAAATACCAACATTTTAACAGAAATAGAACAATCCTAAAATTCACACGGAACCACAAAAGACCCCAAAATAGCCAAAGCAATCTGGAGAAAAAAGAACAAAGCTGGAGACATCACACTTCCTGATTTCAATCTATATGACAAAGCTATCATAATCAAAACAGTATGGTACTGGCATAAAAGCAGATACTAAATCAACGGAATGGAGTAGAGAGCCCACTAATAAACTCACACATATGTGGTCAATTATATGTGACAAGAGTCACAAATATACAAGGGGGAAAGAACAGTCTTTTCAATAAATGGTGCTGGGAAAACTGGATAGCCACATGCAAAAGAATGAAACTGGACCCCAATCTTACACCACACACACCAATCAACTCACACTGGATTAATGACTTGAATGTAAGGCTTGAAATCACAAAACTCCAGAAGAAAACTTAGGTGGTAGGGTTCCTGACACTGGTTTTGGTGTTGATTTTTTGGATTTGACACCAAAAGCGAAGGCAACAAAAGCACAAATAAACAAGGGAGACTACATCAAACAAAGAAGCTTCAGTGCAGCAAAGGAAACCATAAGCAAAATAGAAAGATAACCTATGGAATGGGAACAAAAGTTTGCAAATCATATAAGGAACTATATCTAAAATATACCTAAATTTAAATATCTAAATAGATATATATCTAAATTTATCTAATATCTAAAATATATAAAAACTCCAATAAATGATAGATGAAAGATGTAATATAAATGTGTGCATGTAGGGGGCGCCCGGATGGCTCAGTTGGTTAAGTGACCGACTTAGGCTCAGGTCATGATCTCACAGTCTATGAGTTTGAGCCCAGCGACGGGCTCTGTGCTGACAGCTCAGAGCCCGGGGCCTGCTTTGGATTCTGTTTCTCCTCTCTCTGCCCCTCCCCCACTCATGCTCAATCTCTCTCTGTCTCTCAAAAATAAATAAACGTTAAAAAAAATTTTTTTTCATGCGCATATGTATTTGTGCGTCTACGTACATATTTCCCCTAGTTCTGTTCGCTGAAAGACTGGGAGCAGCAATACCCAGTATCAGTTGACTCATTTGGCACAGGAAAGAGGAAGGTGATCCTGGAACATTCTGTAGTTCCAGAAAGCAAGAACATGCCCCAAGAACGATGGGGACATCAGAAGGACACTGAGCTAATAATTACAACTTATTAAATAACACCGGAAACCATGGGAACGTAGATACATGGTATGTATATTTAAATGTACACATTTATTTTATATGCATTCTGTGTGTGTGTGTGTGTGTGTGTGTGCGTGTGTGTGCACGTGTGTGCACGTGTGATACAGAACAGGGTACCAAGATAGTTTCCAAATACCACCCTACAAAATATTTGTCAAACCTGGAATTTTCCACCTAATTAAGGGACCGAAGTGGATATCATCAGTAACGAGACAAATGGAAATTATAGGATGCAATCACTTCCAACAATGATAGTATTAATCTAATCTCAAGGAAACACCAGTTAGACCAGATTGGAGGATAATCTACAGAAGAACTGCACTGTTAATCATGTAAGTGTCAAGGTCATAAAAGCCTCTGAAAGATTGAGGAAGTCTTCCAGACAGAGACTCAAGAACCATGGGAGCTAAATACTCCATGTGATCGTAACCTGGATACTTTTGCTAAACAACTCACTCTTGGGTCAACTGAACACACTTGAATGGCTCCGGGGATTAGGTGGTAGTGATGTATCAAGGCGGAATTTTTCTGACTTTGACTGTTGTACTGTGGCTATGTAGGAGAATGTTCTTGTGTGCAGAAAATACATAAGTATAATGGGAGGATAATGGGACATTAGACTATCAACTGCTCACAAGTCGTTTAGAGAAAAAACATTATGTGTATATTGTTCCCAATTTTATTAATAAGTCATGATTATTCCAAAGTAAAACAATTTTTTAAAACGTAAAAAAAGGTATTTAAAATAGAAAAAGATATTTCTCCCCCAACACCAAAAAACCTCAGAAACGACGCAAATGCCCCTCAAAAGGTGAATGGGATAAACAAACTGTGGTCCAGCTGTCAACATAATGCCACTCAGCAAAAAGGGATAGACTATTATCACATGCAACAACTTGGGTGACTCCCAAAAGCATCATGCAAAGACGCAAGAGACTACCTACTGTAGAATTCCATTTATATGACATTCTGGAAAAGAGAATTCTAGAGGTGGAGAACAGATTAGTGGTTGCTTCATCTGTATCCTGACCGTGGGGTGGTTAAACAAATCCATACCTGGGTCAGAATTCCTAGAACTACATACTAAAACAAAACAAAAATGTGACTAGATTGTGGTGGCAATTGTATAGCACTATAAATTTACAAAAGCCCATTGCATTGTCCAACCACAATGTGTGAATGTTATGGTAAATTAGTTGTACCAAGAGGAGTGGAGGGTGGGAGAGGAGAGGTTTGTGCATGTTTGTACAACAACAAACACAGATGCAAAATATGAATATTTTTCATTTTAACCAGTTACTAACAACGAAAGAGTCCTGGGTATCTCACAGTAGCCCTGGGAGCAGGGCTGGGACCTCCAGCCAGGAGCAGTGCTCAAAATCCCAGTGTAGAACTTCAGCAGAAAGAAGATGTCTGAAGCTGGGACCACATCCGAACTTGAACCACAGACTGCTAATTCTGGATCCGGTCATGGCCAACTCACAACTCCCTCTGCTGCCCGAGGAGGTGGGCTCCCGCATCCGTTGCCACGGTCACAGTCACGTAGAGCTCTTCTGGTCCTTTCTTTGTGTTACTAGTTCTGTTTTCAAAGTCCCCAACAGGTGTCTCTGTCTGGCAGGACTTTGTCCTGTGGCTGTGCCCCAGGGAAAGCAGGTAACTTGCATTTTTACCTTCTATGGTGGAAAGCAGACCCTGCCTCCCACCAATATCCCTAAAGTGAGAGAATTCCCCAATACTGGAAGGGGGTACCTGTGCTGAGCAGCCAAGGAGAAGGACAATGTCCACCCAACAGCAAGCACCGTTCTCTTTAAAGTATTGTTGGGGTGCCTGGGAGACTCAGTCGGTTAAGTGCCAGACTGCGGCTCAGGTCACAATCTCACGGTTGGTGGGTTTGAGCCCAGCATTGGGCTCTGTGCTGACAGCTCAGAGCCTGGAGCCTGCTTCTGATTCTGTGTCTACCTCTCCCTGCCCCTCCCCTGCTCATGCTTGTCTCTTTCTGTCTCTCAAAAATAAATAAATGTAAAAAAAAATTTTTTTAATTTTTAAGTACTGTCTTAAATTGGCTCCTTTTGGTCTAGCAATGCTTCACATGACAGTAAAGCACCTACACATTTTTCAAAACACTAAGATGTTTGACAAGGCTCACCTGCCACTTGCCTGTCTCTTCTTCCACATACTCCAACACGGTCTCTAGACAGACCTTTACGAACTCCAAACCTGTTAGCATTTTCCGCTAACATGTTTAGCAACACAAGCTTTGCTTTCTATTTTCTAGGTCAAAGGAGGCCAAAGGCAATGAGGACACTCCAAGCTTTTTGACCTATGAAGACAGCTTTGAATCACATCAAATTGTTACACTACGGCCACAAGAAAATAACTAGAAGGCGGGTTCGCAAGTGTTCACCTACTTTGGCAAAAACCTTCTAGTGGAAAGGGATAGCCTCCTTTGCTTAATTTCACAGAACACCAGAATGGCGCCTACGTGGTTCATTTCCACTATGGTGATTGGCTATCGCACTTCCCTTATGTTACCCGTACGTACGTTATTGCAGGAGGGATTTTTATGGAGCTTTATAGGTCTTAAGTGCTTTCAAATCATTAATAACTTATTTGTCCCTGAATCTTCAGGTCAATGTTAACATCTTCTTTTTTAAGTGCAGCCACCTGGATATAGAGGGTAAGTGGCTGGTCCAAGGTCAGGGGTGAGTCACTGTCAAACCTGGGATTGTATAATTCAGTAGAAAAAGAAAATTCCACCGGGGTAGCATGCATTGGAAGAAGGCTGCTCTTGATCAAGGCCACTTTAAAAGTCAAAGGAAAGAGAAGGATTGATTAAGTGCTGAGCTGGTTTGTTTCAAAGCTTGGCTTAGGCGAGTGCCGGCCAGGGAAGGGTCAATAACCTTGCCACAATGGGACTTCTAAATCAATCCAGGTCATCGCTTTAACCACAGACACTAAAACTGTCACTTGAGATATTTCTCCCTGTGTTTTATATATTCACACTCATGTTCTAAAAATGACCTTCTGAGGGATTAAGGGAAGAGGTGATTTAGACCCAAGGTCACTAAAATGGATATTAAAGAGAAAGAATTTTAGCTTAATGTAGTAGCCATCGCTTAAAAGCAATTGGTAGCTAATGTTCCTTTATTCTTTTCTTAATAGTAGAGTCGGTTTAAAATACAGGTGGTGTCGTAGACTCTAGGTCTGGAGTTCTCTCTTGTCCAGGACAAGAAAGTGGGACACAGGATTAAAAATGTGAGAGAGGCTAATGTCTGGGAGGAGGCAAGAGCCCCGAGTAAGGGTTCTTGCTCCGTTTTTATTAGGATCAGAAGGCTTACAAACGTGGTGATGGGCGCGCACAAAGAGAAAGAAATTGTGAGGTTTTGAAGATACGTGGTGTTAGGGGTTTGGGTTAATATAAAACAAAATCCTGGCGCCCAGGTGGAAGGTGGTTTTCAGCCAACGTGAGGCACCACCTCTGTTTACCTAGTCTAGGGGACGAGAAAGACAGAGCTGGCTACCTCAGGGTCAACAAGGCTCCTTTCTTTTGCTAATTAGATCTGCTCTGGGCAACTTCGCCCTGCAGCGGTCTATAGCCCTGTTTACCTATTCACCTAATTTGGCCCTTCCTTCCTGTGCAAGCTTTCTTGCTATTGTACTAAGTTGGGCGGTATTTCCGCCCTGAATACCTAATCTTGTGTACCTCGTCTTGGATATTTTCATCCTGAGATTCCCTATTCCTACACCTTTGTCCTATACTGGGAGCCTTCGCCCCATTTACCTGTAAGGTGGCAAAAATACCACGCCTTTTTTGTAGGACACTCAAGCGAGGAAATGTCAAAAACACTAGAAGGAACCCTGGGCACAATAGCGGCGACCTCTGGGCATTAGCATGAGAATAGTGCTTGTCTTCTAATGTCTCTTCTTAGCATCAGAAAGGCTGAAAAAAAGCTCTGGAAGGGAATTCAAAGTCAGTTTCCTTTGCCTTCCAGAGAACCCTGTAATTAAGTAATAGTGACTTAATGAGAGAATCTAGGAAAATGGATCATTCTGCGATCCAAGTAGACAAGCTCCTGACGAAAGCAAATTCTTTGCTCACTCTTGCATTCTATCCTCACGGCATCGACCGTCTAAGGTCTTCGTTGTTTGTCTCCGGGGCAGAATATCCTAGAGAAGACAAGCATTCGGTTATCTGACACAGAGCAGGTAGGAACAGAGCTTGTTAAGTGTGGAGGAACAAAACCCATCAGCTAAAGGGCTGAAAGGGCATTTTTCCTTTTTTTATTTTTTTAATCTTTATTCATTTTTGAGAGAGAGAGACAGAGCACGAGCTGGGGAGGGGCAGAGAGAGGGAGACACAGAATCTGAAGCAGGCTCCAGACTCTGAGCTGTCAGCACAGAGCCCTCCGTGGGGCTGGAACTCACGAACTGCGAGATCATGATCTGAGCGGAAAGTCGGAGGCTTAACGGTCTGAGCCACCCAGGCACCCCAGGGTGTTCCAGATTTAAAGATGTACACAAAGATGACAGAACAGAAGCCCCAGAAAGC
Organism: Felis catus; assembly: GCF_018350175.1. Classification (NCBI taxonomy): domain Eukaryota; kingdom Metazoa; phylum Chordata; class Mammalia; order Carnivora; family Felidae; genus Felis; species Felis catus. The sequence goes on from NC_058372.1 coordinate 15,255,800, forward strand.
AGTGTAAGATGGAGATTCTCTCTTCTGGGGCGACTCTATTTAGCATCCAATGAAGGTGATGGTGGAGCGTTTAATCAGGCCATTAACTCCTTCCCCAGCGACAAAAATTAAATGGGAGGTGAGGAGGGGGATGGGCAATGTATTTCTCTTTAAGCCAAATAAGTAAAACCAAAGAGAATAGTTCCTTTTTTTTACATAATGGCTTTCACCCGTAAATGAGGCTTCTGCGCAGCCTCGGAGTCCTAACATCATTCTTTGTCAATTCAATTTTAGTAACAACTAAGGTTGTGAAACACTGGAAAGAGAAACTTCTGATGATGTAAAATTCAAACCACGTACAAAGTAAGAACAAGTGTCCATCGAGGCCTCCCCCTTTTCCTGGCTGTAACTCCTTCACTCCAGAGTAATAAGGATGTCCTCTGCCGTCCGATTACCCAGATATAAGGTGGCACAGAAATAGGGCTTATAGCGCGATTGTTTTTATTAGTCTGGTTTTTTTCCTGAGGGTATTTTAAAGACTGGGGAATGTAGGCTGCTCTCAGGAAAAAAAAAAATTCTCTTAATCATTTTGAGAGTTACGTATAATACATATAAAACTATCTGTTGACTTTAATATAGCCTCTCGTGTCGATGATAAATATTTCCACTACCTATGACAACTTGTTTTGGTTGAAACCGGTTAATCTTCAATCCAACGTCAGCTTGTGAGCCCCTTAGTTATTACTAAGGTGCCCCTGGACCTGAGAGCTGGTTCTATCCCAGCCAGCTCTCACCGCTGTTATGGCTTCCTCTCATCTGTATCTATTCCAGGGAGAACACCCCTGGTAAAGGCCACCTCTGGGTAGGGGGGTTGGGGGGGACAGGCTGGGTGCTCACACCGTGGGAGAGTGGTGGGGCAGGAGTGACCGGAGGACACAGACTTCGCATCCCAACTTGGAGACTGGGCTTCAGGATGACCGACAAGTTAGAGGCACGGAGATGTTCCAAAGCGTAAACAAAACAAAAACAAAAAACAACAAACAGACAAACAACAACAAACCAAAACCCAAACCAAAAACCAAAAAAACAAAGTTGTTAGCTTATTCAACTTTGAGAAAGAAAGCCCGAGAATGGATCTAATTAGAGATTTTTCAATATCAACTTTAATCTAGAAATATTCATTGAGAGCCCACCATGCACTGGGGGAGTGTTACCCCCCCAAGAAATAATCTCCTGGGGAACAATGCCTAGCTGTTAGGTCTCTGCCCAGAATGGAACAAAGGCAAATGGCTCTGCATAGCAGAAGAGGCTCAAATTAGCTGTAATGGAGAATTTTCAACATCACAAAGTGAGGGCTGTTAAATACCAGGACGGCTTGCCAAGGGGATCTAGGGAGCCCTGGGGCTGGCTTGCACAAATCAGTTCTGGGTGGTTTCAGACCGGTAGCTTACAGCAATCAATTGTTCCAGTAAAGCTGGGGGTTGAGAAAGGGTATGCTGTTTGTGTGTTATTTTGAACCTTACTTTTTATAAATATTACTGAGAAATCTCTCAGGAGTGTTAAACACAGGTTACACCTGGAGGAAGGAGAAGGGAGTAGCTGAGCAACGCAAAATCATATTCAAACCACTTACTATAAATTTCTTTCTAAAAAAATCAACAGGTTATTTTTTCAATAGTAACTTTTATTGCTGATGAACATACAGGACTATTCGGACATCAATGATTCTCTACATATAAAACTCCTTAAAAACATTCCATTTTCTTTTCTAGTCTTTTTTTTTTATGTTTGTTTATTTTATTTTTTTTTATTTTGAGACAGAGAGAGAGACCGAGCACGAGAGGGGGAGGGGCAGAGAGAGAGGGAGACACAGAATCCGAAGCAGGCTCCGGGCTCTGAGCTATCAGTACAGAGCCTGATGCAGGGCTCGAACTCACAAACTGTGAAATCATGAGCTGAGCTGACCTGAAGCCAGATGCTTAACTGACTGAGCCACCCAGGCACCCCAAAAAACATTCCATTTTCTTAGAGGAAAAGCTCTCAGTTTTTCAACATTGAATATGATTATTAGCTGTGGGTTTTTCATATATGGCCTTTATTATGTTGAGGTATGTTCCCTGTAAACTACTCTGTTGCGAGTTTTTATTATGAACGGATGTTGTATTTTGTCAAATGCTTTTTCTGCCTCTATTGAGTTGAGATGATCATATGTTCTTTGTTTTTTTTTTTATCCCTTCTCTTATTAACATGATGTATCAGGTTGACTGATTTGTGAATATTGAACCACCCTTGCATCCCTGGAATAAATCCCACTTAATCGTGGCAAACAATTTTTTAATGTATTGTTGAATGAGGCTTACTAATATATTTTGAGGATTTTTGCATTTATGTTAGTCAGAGATGTTGTCCTGTAGTTTTCTTTTCTTGTGGCGTCTTTATCTGGTTTTGATTTTATTTATTGAATCCCCTCTCTCTCTTGCTCTCTCTCTCTCTCTCTCTTTTTTTTTTTTTTTTTTTGATGAGTCTAGCTAAAGGTTGGTTTATCAACTTTTCAAACCTTTTTTTCAAGCTCCTGGTTTCATTGATCTATTGAGGATTTTTTTTCAGTCTCTATTTCAATTTTTTCTGCTCTAATCTTTATTAGGGTTTAAGGATGTCCGCTCTTACCTCTTTTATTCAACATAGTACTGGAAGTCCTAGCCATAGCAATCAGACAAGTAAAAGAAATAAAAGGCTTCTAAATCAGTAAGGAAGAAGTCAAACTTTCACTATTGGCTGATGACATGATACTATATATAAAAAACCCTGAAATACTCCACCAAAAAACTATTAGAAGTGATAAATGAATTTGGTAAAGTTACAGGACACAAAATTAATATACAGAAACGTGTTGCATTTATGTATACTAATAACGAAGTAGTAGAAAGCGAAATTAAGGAAACAATCCCATTTACAATTGCACGCACACACACACAAATACCTAAGAATAAACTTAACCAAGGAGGTGAAAGATCTGTACTCCCAAAACCATAAAACACTGATGAAAGAAATTGAAGATGACACACATAAATGAAAGGTATTCCATGCTCATGAACTGGAGGAAACGGTGTTGTTAAAGCATCCATACTACCCAAAGCAATCTACAGATTTAAGGCAATCCCTATCAAAATAGCAACAGCATTTTTCACAGAAATAGAACAAATAATCCGAACATTTGTATGGAACCAAAAAAGACCTCAAATAGCCAAAGCAATCTTGAAAAAGAACAAAGCTAAAGATATCACAATCCCAGATTTCGAGATATATTTCAAAACTATGGTAATTAAAACAGTATGGTACTGGCACAAAAAAGAGACACATAGACCAATAGAACCAAATAGAGGGTTCAGAAATAAACCCATGATTATATAGTCCATCAATCTTTGACAAAGGAGAAAAGACTATAAAATGGAAAAAGGACTGTCTCTTGAACAAATACTGTTGGGAAAACTGGACAGATACACTATAAAAGAATGAAACTGGACCATTTTTTAACACTGAACACAAAGATAAGCTCAAAATGAATTATTAAAGACTTGTAAGTTCTGAAACCATAAAACTCTTCAAAGAAAAACACAAACGGTAATTTCTTTGACATCAGCCACAGAAACATTTTTCTAGATATGTCTCCTCAGACAAGGGAAACAAGGGCAAAATTAAATTTGTTGGGCTATACCAAAATAAAAAGCTTTTGAACAGTGAAGGAAATAATCAACAAAATAAAAAGGCAACCTACTGAATGGGAGAAGATGTTTGTAAATGATATATCCAATAAGGAGTTAATATCCAAGATATATAAAGAATTTATACAACCCAACACCAAAAACCCCCAAATAATCCACTTAAAAATTGGGGAGAGCACCTGAATATACATTTTTCCAAAGAAGACATACAGATGGCCAACAGATATATGAAAAGATGCTCACCATCCCTAATCATCAGGGAAATGCAAATGAAAACCACAATGACATATCACTTCACACCTATCAGAATGGCCATATCAAAAAGACAAGAAATAACAAGAGTTGGCAAAGACGTGGAGAAAAGGGAACCCTTGTGCATTCTTGGTGGGAATGCAAATTGGTGTGCTCTGTGCAAAACATTATGGAGGTTCCTCAAAAAATTAAAAATAGAAATACCCTATGACCCCATAATTTCACTACTAGGTCTTTACCCAAAGAAAAGGAAAACACTAACTCAAAAATATATATGCGCCCCTATGGTTATTGTGGCATTATTTACAATAGCCAAGACTTGGAACAAACCCAAGTGTCCATCAATAGATGAATGGATAAAGAAGATGTGAGATTGGGGCGCCTGGGTGGCGCAGTCGGTTGAGCGTCCGACTTCAGCCAGGTCATGATCTTGCAGTCCGTGGGTTCGAGCCCCGCGTCGGGCTCTGGGCTGATGGCTCAGAGCCTGGAGTCTGTTTCCGATTCTGTGTCTCCCTCTCTCTCTGCCCCTCCCCCGTTCATGCTCTGGCTCTCTCTGTCCCAAAAATAAATAAACGTTGAAAAAAAAATTAAAAAAAAAAAAAAAAGAAGATGTGAGATATATATACACACACACACACACACATATATATATACATATATATGTATATATATATACATATATTACATATATACATATATATACATATATTACATATATACATATATTACATACATATACATATTTTACATATATACATATATATGTAAGATATATATATCTATCATATATATGTATATATATCATTCTTTCTATAGCTGAGTAATGTTCCATATTAGTAATGTTCATATATATATATATATATATATATATATATTTCATTATATATATAATGGAACATTACTCAGCTATAGAGAGAATGAAATCTTGCCATTGGCAATAACACAGATGGAACTAGAGAGTATAATGCTAAGTGAAATAAGTCAGTCAGAGAAAGATGAACACCATACGCTTTCACTCATATGTGGAATTTAATTAACAAAACAAATGAACAAACGGAAAAAAAAGAGAGAGAGAGAGATAGAAAGAAACTAAAAAAGAGACACTGAACTATGGAGAAGAAACTAATGGTTACCAGAGGGGAGGTGGATGGGGTATGGGTGAAACAGGTGGGGAGGATTAAGAGCACACTTTTCACCGAGCACTGAGTAAGTATATAGAATTGTTGAATCACTATATTGTACACCTGAAACTAATATAACATTTTATGTTAATTATACTTCAGTAATAATAAAAAAAAAATAAAGACAATAAAAGACAACAACATTCCACTTTCACTTTTGGAAATCTATCCTTACAAATACCTAAATCCGAAAATAATTTTGCTCAGAGACGCTCATTCCGCTGTTTGTAATCATAAGTAAAGAAAGTCTAACATGGTCCACAACCATAAGAAACTGGAAGTAACCCCAGTGTCCAGTGCTAGGTAAAAAGTTGTGAGAGAGCAACTCAAAATATCGGACCATTACAATGATGTTAGAGTTACAACATGGAAAAGGTCGTGTTCAATATTAAGTGAAAAAAGTAGAATATGCCTCGTTCTCCCACTTACTAACTGTGCCAAGTAAGAAACTCCATCGCTCGTATTTAAAATGGGAAGTCACTTGGGGCGCCTGGGTGGCGCAGTCGGTTAAGCGTCCGACTTCAACCAGGTCACGATCTCGCGGTCCGGGAGTTCGAGCCCCGCGTCGGGCTCTGGGCTGATGGCTCAGAGCCTGGAGCCTGTTTCCGATTCTGTGTGTCCCTCTCTCTCTGCCCCTCCCCCGTTCATGCTCTGTCTCTCTCTGTCCCAAAAAATAAATAAACGTTGAAAAAAAAAATTAAAAAAAAAAAAATAAAATGGGAAGTCACGACAGTATCTTCCCCACATCAGGCTGTTGGGTCATTAATTGGAACTATGTACGTGCTGTGCAATGTGTTTGACAAATGGCAATTGCTATTTTTTAGAGCCAGATACAACCTGGCATTTAAAAAGTCACCCCGGGGGCGCCTGGGTGGCTTAGTCGGTTAAGCGGCTGACTTTGGCTCCGGTCCTGATCTCACCGTTTGTGAGTTCGAGCTCTGTGTGGGGCTCTCTGCTGTCATATCCTCTGCTTCATATCCTCTGTCTCCCTCTCTCTGCACCTCCCCTGCTCTCACTCTCTCTCTTTCTCTCTCAAAAATAAACATTAAAAATAAATAAATAAATAAAAAGTCACCACAACACTTCAATCCATAAACGAAGCTTAGAGAAAACCCTGGAAAGAAATAGAACAAGGACAGGGGCCATCTCTGGATATTCAACTATGGGTTCAAACAGGGTTCAATGATTATTTTCTCTGTTTTTTGTTTTTCTGTTTTTTTGGTACTTTCTGAGTTGTTGGGTTTTTTTCTTTTCCCTTGGATATCTCTACGGCCCTTACAATGCATGATAAACTCAAGGTCTTTTTCTTTTTTAATATATTGCGGTCTAGCTTACAATACTTTCCAAAAACGAGAGAAAAGGATTAAGTCACTAAAGTTGAGATGGAAATGGCAACCATTAATTAGCACTATACCCAATGACTTTACTGGACCCACAAATGACACATGGTCACGGAGAAGGGAGGGGTGGCCAATCCCCCACCTCCAGCCCCTCACCCCTCACCCACTCAGGTTTATTATCTAGCCGGTGCAAGGCTGTAGCTGAGCCTAAAAGGGACTTTTCCAGTGTTGATGAGGCTGTCCGTCCAGCCCCTCTTATGATCTATGCATTCTTTTCTCCAGCAAGCAGCAAACTGCAGCGACAGATCTCCCAGAAAAAGCGAAGCTTTTATATAACCCAAAGCCTGATTCATCTTGCTTGACTTAATGAATGCCTGAATGGATTTTTATTTTTAAATTCTCAAAAAAAAAAAAAACCCTCAAACAAACAAACCCCCCAAAAAACCCTTTAATCTCTATCCTGGAGTCAGCAGTTACTGGGTAAAAAAAAAAAAAAAAAAAAAAAGTTTTTTATTCATTATTTTAAGAATTAATACAATAAAGGGAGACAAACCTACCAGTCATTTCTTTTTTCCTTAGGGACCTCAAGGTGTACCGACTGGACGGGTAACGGTCTATGTGGGTCATTCTGTTTGCACATACACCAACATGTGTGAGACACAGGGGTCTGCGGGGGGCAGGGGGAAGGGGGGGAAGGAAATGGGGCCCGATGGTTGCAGAAAGAGGAGCGATTACCCCTGAATTCTAATGCTCTGGTATTCATTTCAAGGACAACTGTGAATAGGGCTTGGCTAAATATCCTCAAATAACCTCCCGCGAATTTATACACATCTCATAACCAGAAAACACTCAGCGCCTTCCCCACCCCTTCGCTTCCTTCCTCCCCTGTTCTCTGAAAAATTGTTTGATTAACAGTCATGTCACACTTTCCCCTTCTGCCCCCTGCTCCCCTCCCATCCCTGGGGCTGCAAAGAAAGCGTCTCTTCATGAGAAGTGCAGCTGTGTGTGGGTTGCATCCCTCCCTTCACAGCCAGGAAGGTGGAAGCCCACCCCCACCCCACTCCCCCCCACCCCTGCCTGAAAGAGCCAGCCAAGCGCCCCCCCATCACCCCCCTCTCCCCCCCCAGCTCCTCAGGGCTGCTTTGTGGGGCTGCGGCTGAACGTGGTCTTTCCCAGGAAAAGACTCCAGGGGTACCTGCAGGCTGGCCCTCGTGGTCCTGAACATAATATAGACACTTCTTCTTGGCCAGTGCTTCCTTGGGTTGCTTATTACCTATAAAAGAAAACGAAGAAGAAGACAGAACGTTTGAGTCTCTAATGCGGCCACGAAAAATAGATCATGCTAAGATTTCAAAAACGGATGAATGGGCCCCACCCTGGGCACATAATGTCAGGCAAGAGTCTGGATCCTCCGACTCTGGAGAAACTGAAAGGAAAAGGCTTTGCTTTAGAGCAATTTTTCTCGACCCCGGTGCTATTGACATTTCAGACCAGATAATTCTTTGTGGCGGGGGACTGTCCTCGGGCATGGCAGGATGCCTAACGGCATCCTTGGCCCCTACCCACTCCTGGAATTGTAACAACCAGAAAAGTCTCTAGGTGTTGCCAAATATCCCCTGGGTACCTTCAACTTGCCAGATAAAAAAATATCACATGCCCGGTTAAGTGTGCAGCTCAGATAAATGATGCGAGTTTTGGAACATACTTACACTAACAAATTATCCATTGTTTATCTGAAATTCGCATTTAACTGGGCACCCTGTCCATTTATTTGCTAGGTTTGGCAACCCTACCTGAGGAACAAAATGGCTCCCAGTTGAAAACCACCGCCTTGAAGATAATAGGAACCCGAGGATGGTCTTGAGGCTTGGGGCTGTGGTCAGGAGGATTGATTGCCTGGGAATGGACTGGTCTGACCGCCAACTACCTTCCTCTGGCACCCACCCCTAGCCACCCTGGCTCCAAGGCAGACCTCTATAGAAGGCTTCTCTCCTGGAGGAACTGAATGCGGCCACAGACTCCACCACACCATACTGGTAATCGAGGTTCTGCAAAAGAAGGTCTGAATCTCTGGCTAATCGTTCTAGCATGAGGCCTGCCCCACAATAAGCCTCCCCCCAATGTCTTGAATAGAACCCTAAATTTATTCACGTTGGTAGTAATGTGCCCAGTTCTAGATGACGAATCATCAAGTGTCCAAGCCATTGGTTGGCTCCCTCTTTGGGGAGCCAAAAGACCTGGTGTAGGGAAGTCTGTAAGGGGAGGTTTCTAGAAAAGTCTTGCTTTGTTGATGGAATCCTCGGGAATATAAGAAATGACCTATTCTATCCTTTTTTTCTTGCTGTGAAAGTAGATGTGATATTTGGATTTGGGGCCACAATCTGATGGTCATGAGGGAAAGGCCAAAAGAACTGTAAGGATGCCCGCCCTAACTAATGTCCAACATCCGCTTATCACCATATTTCTTGTTACCTGGGAAAATGAACTGCTTTTTATTTTTTTGTTGCTTGTAGCTGAAAGCATTCCTCCCCGATACAGAGACCAAAGTTAATAATTCAGGAAACAGAATAACAAACAAAAAATTCCTAAGTCACTCAAATCTACTTGATATCCTTAGAGAAATTGAACACTGGCTAATGATTCCTCCCCCCAAAAATATTTTTATTACTTTCTTATTTATATTTCCAGTGTTGTTCTCTACAATTGCAGACAAATACAACTGATATTTTTATTCCACTAAGTGTAGCATACTGTTTACATTCCGTCAAATAGTATTCTTTCTACACCGTCCTTTTCATGTTTTAATGGTGTAGCTATAGATAGATCTCTTCACTTCAGTAGGGATTTTCCACATTCCTTTTTTATAGCTGCCTGTTATTCCATTGAATTGGTGTGCCTTCGTTTTTTGAATTAGTACTTAACTGCTAAATACATTGGTTAAATTTTAAATTTATTTTTGAGAGAGAGAGAGAGAGAGAGAGAGAGAGAGAACGGGGGAGGGGCAGAGAGAGAGGAAGACACAGAATCTGAAGCAGGCTCCAGGCTCTGAGCTGTCAGCACAGAGCTCGATGCAGGGCTCGAACTCATGAACCGAGAGATCATGACCTGCGCCGAAGTCGGATACTCAACAGACTGAGCCACCGAGGTGCCCCGATACGTGGGTTAAATTTAAAAAATTACACCACAATCAATAAACTTGTACATGTGTTCTTGCATTGCTAGGTAGAAGATTGTATAGCATATATTCCCAGATGAGTGGATTGTTGTGTCCAAAGGAAAATGTGTCTGTAATTTTGGAAAACATCACCAGATTCCCCACCATAAGGGGTTGCATGGCTTTGCACCAATAAAATATGGAATTGCATATTTCTTCTGAGCCTTTCCAACAAAGTATAATAGCACATTTTTAGATTTTTGGGGGAGGGGGAATAATCTGATAGGTGAAAAATGGAATTCTGGTACAGTTTCCATTTATATTTTTCTCATTAAAGTGAAGTTGTTTCTATGTTTAAGGATTATTTATAGTTCTTTCTTCCATGAACTCCCTGTCTTCTTTGCCCTTTGTTTTGTTTTGCTTTCTAGAAATAGATAGATAGATAGATAGATAGATAGATAGATAGATGATAAAGCATGGGTCAAGTGGGTACCCAGTCACTGCGGTATCTTTTACTAAAAAGTTCATCTTTACTCCACGGATTCAAGATGCTACTTTTGTCATACATGAAACTGATCCATAATCTGTTGAATCTATTTCTGGACTTTCTGTTCTGCTCCAAGGATCCATATGTCTTAGTGTCTTTTCAGGCGTAATACCACATTGTTCTTGTTACTAAGGCTTTGTAAATGTGTTAACATCTGACAGGGCTTTGTTCCTTCACCGTGTACTTCCTCTTAGAAGTTTTATGGCCTTTTTTGTTTATTTTCCCATGCAAACGTCAAAAATCAGCTTGCGTACTTCCAGAGAAAAGGTTTTGCTATGTTTGTTGAAGTAGCGTTCAAAAGAAATTAAGTGGGTTGACTGAAGTAAGGAATTTGGTGACGAGGTTGGAGAACAGTCAAAGACATCTTCCAGGAGAAAGACAATAGAAACCATGAGAGCGAGAAAAAATTACCCGAAGGCTCAGTTCGGGAGGTCGGGTAAAGCAGTAGGAGTCCCAGAAAATGAACACAGAGAAAGTGAAGGGAAGGAAATTAGTAAGAAAATAATTTTTAAAAATGTCTGATGTGAGTCTCCTGACTAAACGGTATATTCCAACACATTCAGAGGAGAAAGTAGGTTCCCATGGAAGGACTAAGACTTAGAATAGCATGAGGCTTCTTTTTTTTTTTTTAATTTTTTTTTTCCAACGTTTTTATTTATTTTTGGGACAGAGAGAGACAGAGCATGAACGGGGGAGGGGCAGAGAGAGAGGGAGACACAGAATCGGAAGCAGGCTCCAGGCTCCGAGCCATCAGCCCAGAGCCTGACGCGGGGCGGGGCTCGAACTCACGGACCGCGAGATCGTGACCTGGCTGAAGTCGGACGCTTAACCAAGACTGCGCCACCCAGGCGCCCAGCATGAGGCTTCTTAATAGCTCCACAGGATTCTCTGAGAGTCAGAAGCGCCAGGATTCCTGAACAATGCCCACGGTTCCGAAGGGTCATTATTTTCCACATAAACTTCTCTGTGCAGGCAAACCGTGAGCTCAGTAGTTCACGTAGTGAACTCCTGGTTCATCCAATTAGTGACATTTCAAGCATTTCAAGACTCAGAAAACTTACATCTATGCACCTCTCTTAAGAGGCCACTGGAAGGTATGTCTCATCAACACGAGGAAGCCAAAGAATAGTGGACGTTGGGGTGATCGGTGGCTGCAGCAGGTCCCAGCAGGCCACACGGTTCTTGACCCTGGCTGTGCACTCAGTCTTCCCCAGGGAAACGGATTAAACAGATACTCTAGTCCCCTACCCCTTTACCTGTCTGCATCGCCCCCAATTCTGATTTAATTTTCCTGGGGTGGAGCTCAGCGAGTAGTTTTTTATTTTTAAGTTTATTTATTTTGAGAGAGAGACAGAGAGAGCGAGAGGGGGAGGGGCAGGGAGGGAAGGGGAGAGAGAACCCCAAGCAGGTTCCAGGCTGTCTGCGCGGAGCCCGACTCAGGGCTCGAATCCAGGAACTGTGAGATCATGACCCGAGCCGAGATCAAGAGTCGGACGCTTAACAGACTGAGCTACCCAGGGGCCCCTCAGTGAGTAGTTTTTTTAGAGAAGCTTCCCAGGCGATTCTATTGTGCAACAAAGGTGAGGGACACCAATTATGAAGGCAAGAACTTTTTTTTTTAAGAAAAGAACTTTTGATCATTACGGTCAGAGCAAGCATTTGCTACCTTTTACTGTGTGTGTGTGTGTGTGTGTGTGTGTGTGTGTGTGTTTTCCAGTCAGATCGGCAGGTTGAAATTTTCAACTAAGAGAGAATTCTACTCTGCAAGTGTTACAGAGTATTTGTTTTTTAGCCTCTGGCTTTAAATGGTTAAGACTCCAAGGGGAAATCGAATTTTTGAGCTCTTCAATACGCAGGGACAGGGGGAGGGGGTGGGAACCAACAGAAGAAGATGTGACAATTAGGCAGTTGCAAATTTCTAAATTATGCAAGAAAGTGGAGATGATTTTAATGCTCCTCCTTGGAAGGACAGTGGACATAGCGCGGAGCACCCCCGCCCCCTGGGCTGCAGTGGTGAAGCATCCCTGACTTCTTGCTAGGAACTGTCTCCCAAAGAAACATAGGTGCCCAACTCATGGGTTGTAGATAACTGGGATTAACTAGTTCTTCCCTGGGGAAGCTGGCACAGAGACTTCCTCTGCCCTCTCTCCCTCCATGAAGCTGTGGGTCAAGGTGTTGGCTTCTGGAACATAATTTTCAGAGAACTTGGATGACTGTACTAAAAGCAAGAATTTGGCTTTTGTTTGTTTGTTTTTGTTTTTCCAGTGAGTAGGTGTGGGGCCAGGGCCACCCAAAGCCTCGTCTCTTGTTGCATACTATGGACTTTCTGGAAAGTAGTGTGATGGGTGACATTTTGGATATCCTGGAGGAACACGGTTATTTCAGGCTGGATCTCCCAGAGGAGCCCCTCCGGCCACCCAGGCTCCAAGAACCCCTGTGGGTAGAACGGACTAGAAGAAATTGGGAAGACTGTTAATTTCTTTTAAAATTATCCTAAGGAATTGGAACTTTAGGCTTTCACACATAAGAGTGAAAATATTAGATTAATTCCTTTGCACTTGAACTTAAAAATTCAGGAATTCAACCTCTCTGGGATTTTCATCTTTGAGCTTTCAATCCGCAGTGAACATCCTGACAGGAAGGATGTGCTGTTAGCATTTGGTTACCATTATGACGCCACCTAAGATCATTGCAGAACCCCTGGTAGGCTATGCTGGACAACGTGACTGGCCTAATTTAGAATGGGACATTGCATAAGGAGCGGGTTTTTAGCTTTTTTGTACCTCAGTTCATTGGGACAGAGAATGGCTCTGGGTTATGTGAGGCCTGATGCTTATACAATATGCCGGGACGCTCTTAAGAAAAAGAACAAAAAATGGGGCGCCTGGGTGGCGCAGTCGGTTAAGCGTCCGACTTCAGCCAGGTCACGATCTCGCGGTCCGTGAGTTCGAGCCCCGCGTCGGCCTCTGGGCTGATGGCTCGGAGCCCGGAGCCTGTTTCCGATTCTGTGTCTCCCTCTCTCTCTGCCCCTCCCCCGTTCATGCTCTGTCTCTCTCTGTCCCAAAAATAAATAAACGTTGAAAAAAAAAATTAAAAAAAAAAAAAGAAAAAGAACAAAATTATGACCACAAAATTAAATATAAATTTTGTAAATATAAATATAAATATTATGACCACAATATGTAGGGGCACCTGGGTGGCTCAGTCTGTTAAGTAACCGATTCCTGATTTTGGCTCAGGCCATGATCTCGTGGTTATGGGAACGAGCCCCACGTCGGGTTCCGCGCTGAGTGTGGAACCTGCCTGAGATTCTCTCTCCCCCCTCTGCCCCTTCCCCCATCACGTGTTCTCTCTAAAATAAAAAAAAAAATTTAAATAGGTAAATATTGAGAATGAGAAAAGAAATCACAACAAATTACAATTCTATAAAGCTGACAGATACTACAAATCTAGAAAGTAACATGACTTTTTCTTTTTTCAAATAAATTTCTTTTTTTTTTCAACTTTTTTTTTTTTTTTTTTTTTCTGGGACAGAGAGAGACAGAGCATGAACGGGGGAGGGGCAGAGAGAGAGGGAGACACAGAATCGGAAACAGGCTCCAGGCTCCGAGCCGTCAGCCCAGAGGCCGACGCGGGGCTCGAACTCACGGACCGCGAGATCGTGACCTGGCTGAAGTCGGACGCTCAACCGACTGCGCCACCCAGGCGCCCCTCAAATAAATTTCTTGATACTCCTCTACATTTTTTTGGCTGCCGCCTATTCTTTGATTTCCTCTTCACAAAGCGTGGTTTTACAACATCACTTTATGTAAGAGGAAGATAAGCCAGGCTTTCTTCTCACATGGTCGGTTGGGATTTTCTTCAACTGCACAACATTTGTCCTCAGCGATGAAACTTTGCTTCACGATATAGAGCTTGAACCTAAACTGTATCTTGAAAGGACAGTGCTTTCTGCACCACTCAGTTTCCCAAAGACAAAAGTCACAAGAGGATTACTTGTCCCAAAGTCACCAACCTGACGAGTGGCTTGTTCCTCCCCCTGGGCGTGGACGAGGGTGGGTGCGGAAAGACCCTTTAGAGGAAAATCTCTCTTCCTAGAACCAGAAAGGTGGGGGATGAGCATTCTTCCCTACCTTGTCCAGCTTTTTGGTCCCATACGATATGGGGTTTAACAGTTAAATCCATAGTCAGAAAGAGTAGGGTTGCCTCCCGTGGGAAAGAAAGCCCACAGCTGATCAAGGAAATCCTACTCTCATATTCCTTCAAAATCAATCCCTCCTCCTCTGTAGCTCCTCTTGGCAATGTGGGCCCACAGCACTGATTTCGTCCTCAGCAAAATTCCCAGGTGGCTCAGAAGCCCAGAGGACAGTTTACCTTGAAGCTACTGACATTTAAGCTCCAGGGCCCATCAGGTCAGCCATCTCTAAAACTAACAAAGATCTGGGCCTCCTGTTCCTCGAAGCATCCTTCTGCCTGGAAGGGGAATGGAATTGGTAACAGAAATAATGCCGGAAGAAAAATAATACTCTGCCACTGATATGCAAAATAGGACTAGGCAGCAAAATTTCAGCCCTGAGTCAGAGGTTCGGGTCTTAAAGGGGGGTTTCCTCTTCCCTTATCTGCTACCCCTCCCCCATCCTGGGACCAAGCATGTTTTTTTCCTGATCAATTCCTGCTGCCTCCATAGCTCCTGAGGCACACTCAACCAAAGCCCAACTGTGCACCAGAACATATTATCAAGAGAAAGAAAAGATCTCACAGACTGGGAGAAAATATTTGCAAATCATACATCTGTTAAGGGATTAAGATCCAGAATGTATAAAGATCTCCCACAACACAAAACAAAACAACCCCCCTGCCCCCAAATAACCCAATTCAAAAATGGCCAAAGGACTCGAATAGACATTTCTCCAAAGAAGATCTCCCAATGGCCAAAAAGCCCATGAAAGTGTGCTCGACATCACCAGCCATTAGGGAAACACAAATCAAAAGTTCAAGACACCCATTCACACCCATCAGGATAACTATTATAAAAAACAAAATAGCGGCACCTAGGTGGCTCCCAGTCGGCTAAGCATCCGACTTCGGCTCAGGTCATGGTCTCCTAGTTCGTGAGTTCAAGCCCCGACTCAGGATCCGCGCTGATCTTCTGACTCCCTCTCTCTCTGTCCCTCCTTCTCTCTCTGCCCCCCCCACTCTCAAAAATAAGTACACATTAAAAAATATTTTTTTAAAACAAAATAATAAATGTTGATTTGGATGAGGAGAGACTGGGGCAGCCACAACGAAAAACAAGGCTGGCAGGTCCTCAAAGAGCTGAACAGGATTACCACGCGATCCAAAGATTCCACTTCTGAGTATATACCCCAAAGAATTAAAAGCAGGGACTCAAACCGGTACTCGTTCACCAGTGTCCCCTGCAGCATTCTTCACGATAGCAAAGGATGGAAACCACCCAAGCATCCATTAGTGGACGAAGAGATAAACGATACCGCGGGATATTACTCAGCCGCGGAAAGCAGTGGACTTCTGACACGGGCTACATCAGTGATGAACCCTGAAAACGTAATGCTGAGTGAAAGGAGCCAGACACAAAGGTCAAATAACCTATGAATCCACTTATAGAAGGTATCCGCAATAGGCAAACTCATGGAGATTGTTAGGGGCAGGGGAATGGGAAGTTAGTGTGTTGTTGTTGTTGTTTTTAAAATTTTTTTTAACGTTTATTTATTTTTGAGACAGAGAGAGACAGAGCATAAGTGGGGGAGGGTCAGAGAGAGGGAGACACAGAATCTGAAACAGGCTCCAGGCTCTGAGCTGTCAGCACAGAGCCCGACGCGGGGCTCGAACTCACGGACCATGAGATCATGACCTGAGCCGAAGTCGGAAGCTTAACCGACTGAGCCACCCAGGCGCCCCTGTTGTTGTTTTTTAAATGTTTATTTATTTACTTTGAGAGAGAGTGAGAGAACGGGGTGGGGGGCAGAGAGAGGGAGAGAGAGAATCCCAAGCAGGCTCCATGCTGCCAGCGCAGAGCCTGATGTGAGGCTCGGTCTCACTCATGACTGTGGAGATCGTGACCTGAGCTGAAATCAGGAGTCGGATGCTCAACCGACTGAGCCCCCCCAGCCGCTGTCCCCCGCCTCCCCAGCCAGAAGGTTATTCTTTAGCGGGTATACAGTCTCTGGGAAGATGAGAAAGTTCTAGAGAAGGATGGCAGTGATGGTTTCCCAGCCGTGCGAGTGTACTTAATGCCACAGAACCAAACGCTTAAAAACGGCTAACATGGTAAATTTAATATTGTGTATATTTTACGGGGAGGCCAGCCAAAGATAAAGAGTCCAGTCCTGTCGATTCTGCTTCTGCGTCTCTCAGATGTGCTCTCCCCGCCCGACTGACGCTACACGGCTAGTCCAGCCCCCCCAACACATTTTTCTAAGTTTACTTATTTATTTTTATTTTTTAATTTTTTTTCAATCTTTATTTGTTTTTGAGAGAGACAGAGAGACAGAGCATGAGCGGGGGAGGGGCAGAGAGAGAGAGGGAGACACAGAATCTGAAGCAGTCTCCAGGCTCCGGGCTGTCTGCACAGAGCCCGACGGGGCTGGGAGGGATGGGTCTTGAACTCACGAAAGGTGAGTTCATGACCTCAGCCGAAGCCGATGCTTCACCGAATGAGTCACCGAACCGCCCCCAATTTATTTATTTTTTAAGAGAGACAGAGAGAGAGCCCAAGTGGGGGAGGGACAGAGAGAGAGGGAGACAGAGGGTCCAAAGCAGGCTCTGGGCTGAAAGCAGGGAGGCTGATGTGGGGCTCGCACTCACGGACCTAGAGGGACCTAGAGATCGTGACCTGAGCCAAAGCCGGACACTTAACCAACTGAGCCGCCCAGGCGCCCCGAAGCCCACCCCCATCACATTTACCTGGGTCACCGCAGGGGCCCCTTCATCTGTCTGCAGGTGTTCATTCTTACTGTTCCCCATCTCTTGCTCCACAGCCCAGAGGGGACCTCCGAAAGGTTAAATCCAATCCGATCAAACCTCTGTCCACTAAGAAAGTGCACTGGGGAACATCAGAGGATTTCAGGCACCGAAGACCCACGACTGGATTTACACCGATCAAAAACCACGGGCTTCTGTAGGGAAGCCAGATTTGTAAGAAGATAAGAGAAGGAGTTCTCAAATTTCAGTGCTATCAGCTGGAGAGCTTGTTAAACTCCAAGTTGCTGGGCCCCACCCTCTGAGTTTCTGGTTCCCTCGATTAGGGGTGGGGCCTTCTGGAATGGAGTAGACAGTTTGCCTTATTTTAAAGTTCGTTTATTTATTTTGCCAGAGAGAGAGAGAGAAAGCACGCGTGAAGGGCAGAGAGGGAAGAAGGGAGAGAATACAGAGCAGGTTCCATGAGGTCAGTGCACAGCCCAATGCGGTCTTGAACCCATGAACCCTGAAATGATGACCTGAGCTGCAATCAAGAATTGGACACTTGGGGCGCCTGGGTGGCGCAGTCGGTTAAGCGTCCGACTTCAGCCAGGTCACGATCCCGCGGTCCGTGAGTTCGAGCCCCGCGTCGGGCTCTGGGCTGATGGCTCGGAGCCTGGAGCCTGCTTCCGATTCTGTGTCTCCCTCTCTCTCTGCCCCTCCCCCGTTCATGCTCTGTCTCTCTCTGTCCCAAAAATAAATAAAAAACGTTGAAAAAAAAAATTAAAAAAAAAAAAAAGAATTGGACACTCAACCAGCTGAGCCACCCAGATGCCCCCCAAATTTGTATTTCTAACATGCTCTCATCTGGGTTGCTTCTGGCTGCCTCTGATCCGGGGACCACACTGTGGGATCCGCTGGCCTAGAGCGGAAGTAGGGAGAACAACGGTCTTTGGTCTTCGCGGCCTGGCCCCACTTTTGTAATTCTCACCCCTTCCCCCTCCAGGAAAACATTTGCCAGCCACTTCAAAATTCTTTTGTTTTCTCGAATGCTTTATGTTCCCCAGACCTTCGTGCAAACAGTTCCTTCAGCCTGGGACTGTCTTCCTTTTCTCTCCTTCCCTGCTCCCTTCTTCCAGTGGCCTCCCTGCCCCCACTTTCTCCCTGGTGACCTGTCACCCACCCTCAAGGGATCTGCTTGTATGGGGTGTGTGTGTGTGTGTGTGTGTGTGTGTGTGTGTGTCCTTTTTAAAAATAGCTCTATTGAGACATAATTCACATACCACACAACTCATTGTTCAAAACACACAGTTCAGGGGGCACCTGAGTGGCTCAGGTCCAATTGGGCTCAGGTCATGATCTGAGCTCAGGTCTGTGAGTTCGAGCCCCACATCGGGCTCTGGGCCGACAGCTCGGAGCCTGGAGCCGGCTTCAGATTCTGTGTCTCCCTCTCTCTCTGTCCCTCCCCTGATCATGCTCTGTCTCTCTCTCAAAAATAAATAAACATTAGAAAAAGAGCACACAGTTCTGTGGTCTTTAGTATGGTCACAGAGACGTGCAACTATTACCACAGTCAACTGGGGACCATTTTCATAACCTCGAATAAACTCTGCACCCTTTAGCCATCACTCACTCTCTCCCCTCCTGCACTCCCACCTTCAGCCCTGACCATGCTGAGCACCTTGTCATGTGCTTCTTGGCCGTCTGCCTTATCTTCTTTCGAGAAATCTCTGTTCATTTTTACATTAGATTATCTTTTAATTTTTGAGTTGTGAGAGTTCTTTACATATTCCAGATTCAATTCCCTTACCAGAGATATGATTTTCAAATATTTTCTCCCAATCCGAGCAGAAAAGTTTTTAATTTTGATGAAATCTAATCCACTCGTTTTCCTTTTGTTGCTTGTGCTTTTGATGTTGTGTAAGAATCCTTTGCCAATTCGAAGATCATGAAGACTCATCGCTATTTTTTCATCGAAAAGTTTTATAGTTGTTATGGGGCACCTGGGTGGCTCAGTCAGTTAGGCGTCTGGCTTCGGCTCCCGTCACGATCTCGTGGTTGGTGAGTTTGAGCCCCGCATTGGACTCTCTTCTGTCAGTATAGAGCCTGCTTCAGAGCCTCTGTCGTCCGATCTCTCTCTGCCTCTCCCCCACTCTCTCTCTCTCTCTCTCTCTCAAAAACAAAGAAACGTTAAAAAAAATTTAAAATAATGGGGAGTAATTTAAAAAATAAAAATAAAGTTTTATAGTTGTTGCTCTTACACTTGGTCTTTGATCCACTTGGAGTAAATTAAAAAAAATTTTTTTTTAACGTTTATTCACTTTTTGAGAGACAGAGAGAGAGCAGAGCATGAGAAAGGGAGGGGCAGAGAGAGAAGGAGACACAGAATCCAAAGCAGGCTCCAGGCTCTGAGCTGTCAGCACAGAGCCTGATGCAGGGCTTACACCCACCAACTGTGAGATCTTGGCCTGAGCTAAAGTTGGACACTTAACTGACTGAGCCACCCAGGCGCCCTGAGACAATTTTTTATATATCGTATGGGATGGGGTCTAACTTCATTCTTTTCCATGGTTTATCCCAGCACTGTTTGTTGAAAAGACCATCCTTTCCCCCATTGAATGGTTTTAACACTCTTGTTGAAGATCAGTTGAGCACAGACGTGGATCCATTTCCGGACTCTCAATTCTAATCCATTGAACTATGTCTATCTTTGTGCCAGTATGGAATTGTCTTGATTACTGTGTCTGCTTAAATGTTGTTACAGTATTTCACGTGGGGCGCCCGGGTGGCTCTGTCCATTGAGCATCCGACTCTTGATATCAGCTGAGGTCATGATCTCACCATCGCGAGATCGAGCCCAGAGTTGGGCTCCACACCGAGTGTGGAGCCTGCTTGGAATTCTCTCTCTCTGCCCCTCTCTCCTGCCTGTGCTCTCTCTCTCCCTCTGTCTCTCTAAATAAACATTCAGAAAACAAATGTTGTCACAGTATTTCATCAAATGCATTTTGATTTTGGAGATATTAAAAGGTAGAAAATAGTCAGTGTTTACAACCTCAGAGATGTTAAGGTCCTAGTATTGACTGAATCTGCTGTGTCTGGGGAAACTTCTATCCCCATAGACTGCCTATTATAGCACTCATACTATTAGGACGCCCATTCTCTTAGAGCAGCGGTTCTCAAAGTAGGGTTCCCAGGCCAGCATCATCATCCATCAACACCATCATCTGGGAACTTAGAAATGCCAGGTATCAGGCCCAACCTTAGACCTACTGAATCAGAAACTCTGGGGGTGGGGCCCAGCAACCGTTTTTAACAAGACTTATGGGTGATTCTGATGCACACCGGGTTTGAGATTCTCTCAATGTATAAGGTCCGTGAAGGCAGGAACCATACCTGTCTTGTCACTATTGTGTCCCTAGTACCCAGGAAGGGGGTGGAAGTGGAGGGTTGGTGACCAGCATGGATTAATAATCAAGGAGATTTTGTTGAATAAATAAATAAATGAGGTTACGTGACTTACCCAAGGTCACCAGTAGGTGAATGTTGAGAGCTAAGTTACCTCTTTCTGCCTTAGTTGCCTGGTTTCTGGCATGAGGTTTGTAGGAATATCAACAAACAACTGTTGAGGAATTATAATGTGCCCATTATCTTTCAAAATTTGGCCAGATGTTCTAGCTTTGGTAATAACCGATGAGGCGTCCATGGGTAGCTTTTTAGGATGATTAAAAGCACTTAAGAGTTTGGATACTAGCCCTTTGTCTGATATGTCATTTGCAAATATCTTTTCCCATTCCGTTGGTTGCCTTTAGTTTTGTTGATTGTTTCCTTTGCAGTGCAGAAGCTTTTTATCTTCGTGAGGTCCCAATAGTTCATTTTTGCTTTTAATTCCCTTGCCTTTGGGGATGTGTCAAGTAAGAAATTGCTGCAGCTGAGGTCAAATAGGTGTTTTCCTGCTTTCTTCTCTAGGGTTTTGATGGTTTCCTGTCTCACATTCAAGTCCTTTATCCATTTTGAGCTTATTTTTGTGAATGGTATAAGAGAGTGGTCTAGTTTCACTCTTCTGCATGTTGCTGTCCAGATCTCCCAGCACCATTTGTTAAAGAGACTGTCTTTTTTCCATTGGATATTCTTCCCTGCTTTGTCAAAGATGAGTTGGACATACATTTGTGGGTCCAATTCTGGAGTCTCTATTCTATTCCATTGGTCTATGTGTCTGTTTTTGGGCCAACACCATGCTGTCTTGATGATTACAGCTTTGTAGTAGAGGCTAAAGTCTGGGATTGTGATGCCTCCTGCTTTGGTCTTCTTCTTCAATATTACTTTGGCTACTCGGGATCTTTTGTGTTTCCATACAAATATTAGGATTGCTTGTTCTAGCTTCGAGAAGAATGCTGGTGCAATTTTGATGGGGATTGCATTGAATGTGTAGATAGCTTTGGGGTAGTATTGACATTTTAACAATATTTATTCTTCCAATCCATGAGCAGGGAATGTTTTTCCATTTCTTTGTATCTTCTTCAATTTCCTTCATAAGCTTTCTATAGTTTTCAGCATACAGGTCTTTTACATCGTTGGTTAGGTTTGTTCCTAGGTATTTTATGCTTCTTGTACCACCTCACACCAGTCAGAGTGGCGAAAATGAACAAATCAGGAGACTATAGATGCTGGAGAGGATGTGGAGAAACGGGAACCCTCTTGTACTCTTGGTGGGAATGCCGACTGGTGCAGCTGCTCTGGAAAACAGTGTGGAGGCTCCTCAAAAAATTACAAATAGACCTACCTTATGGCCCAGCAATAGTACTGCTAGGAATTTACCCAAGGGATACAGGAGTGCTGATGCAGAGGGGCACTTGTACCCCAATGTTTATAGCAGCACTTTCAACAATAGCCAAATTATGGAAGGAGCCTAAATGTCCATCAACTGATGAATGGATAAAGAAATTGTGGTTTATATACCCAACGGAATACTATGTGGCAATGAGAAAGAATGAAATATGGCCTTTTGTAGCAACGTGGATGGAACCGGAGAGTGTTATGCTACGTGAAATAAGTCATACAGAGAAAGACAGATACCATATGCTTTCACTCTTAGGTGGATCCTGAGAAACTTAACAGAAGACCATGGGGGAGGGGAAGAAAAAAAAAAGAAAGGTTAGAGAGGGAGGGAGCCAAAGAGACTCTTAAAAACTGAGAATAAACTGAAGGTTGATGAGGGGTAGGAAGGAGGGGAAAGAGGGTGATGGGCATTGAAGAAGGCACCTGTTGGGATGAGCACTGGGTGTTGTATGGAAACCAATTGGACAAGAAATTTCACGTTAAAAAAAAAAGCACTTAGAAGTCCAAAAGAATTGGGTAAAGTTGAACTTTATGAAACACCAGGGGGAGCCTTGTGAAGAAGAAAGTAGCAGACTTGTAGGGCAAGCCAACCCAGCATAAGGGCACTTCCTTCCTCCCTCCCTCCTTCCATTCTTTCTTCCTTTCTTCCTTTTTCTTTCTTTCTTTCTTTCTTTCTTTCTTTCTTTCTTTCTTTCTTTCTTTCTTTCTTCCTTTCTTCCTTTCTTCCTTTCTTCCTTTCTTCCTTTTTCTTTCTTCCTTTCTTCCTTTCTTCCTTTTTCTTTCTTCCTTTCTTCCTTTTTCTTTCTTCCTCTTTCTTTCTTTCTTTCTTTCTTTCTTTCTTTCTTTCTTTCTTTCTTTCTTTCTTTCTTTCTTTCTTTCTTTCTTTCTTTCTTTCTTTCTTTCTTTCTTTCCTTCCTTCCTTCCTTCCTTCCTTCCTTCCTTCCTTCCTTAAAGGAGGCTTCATGACACCCAGGTGTCCTTTTTTTAAGAACTAATTTGTTCAGGGGCACCTGGGTGGCTCAGTCAATTAAGCATCGAACTTAATTTCAGCTCAGGTCATGATCTCACAGTTTGTGAGATTGGGCCCCACGTATGGCTTGCTCTGATGGCTCAGAGCCTGCTTGGGATTCCCTCTCTCCCTGTCTCTCTCTGCCCCTTCCTTGCATGTGCTCTTTCTCTCTCAAAATAAATAAACATTAAAAAAAATTAGTTCAAAGTTGCCCATAGAATGAATTTCTACAGATAAACCATTGTTTCCATTGGATTTCATTGCCTTGATATTTTCATTACCCAAGCATAATAAAATTACTCTTAAGATAGCATCATATTTTTAAAAAGCACATTTATGTGTAAACAACGGTCAATTTTTTTAAGTTTATTTATTTTTGAGAGAGAGAGAGCACCAGTAGGGAAGGGGCAGAGTGAGAAGGAGAGAGAGAATCTCAAACGGGCTCTGAGTTATCATCAAGGAGTCCAACGACACGGGACTCAAACTCACGAACGATGAAATCATGATCTGAGCCAAAATCAGGAGTCAGTGGCTTAACTGACTGAGCCACCCAGGAACCCCTGGATAAACAGCAGTCAATTTTTGTCTGTTTCCAAAACTCCAAACTTAAATCCTGAAAATTAAATTAGAAAAAAATTGTCTTATTTTCTGAAATAATAAACGTCAGTTAATCACAAAATAGATGCCTGACAGCTAGGGCGACTTGTGTGCTTTATGCAATGGTCTTAAGTTTTAAAGGGGGAAAGGTGAAAGGCTAATTAATCACTAAACACTAGAACGCATTGTACTTCCCGCGTTTTGAATGACTGCGCTTTCTATTTCAATGATTGTTAGAACACCGGGGCTTTCCTGGTAAATCACGGAGAGCATTTAAAGTGTATCCTAAAATGGATCAGGCACAGTAGTAGGAGACCACTCCTGTGAATTTCATTATCAGATTCCTCTAGGAAGGCAAAGGTTATCATTCCAGGGGAAAATGAGTCACGCGGGAGGCAGAACACATTGTTTATGGCCAAACTCTGCATCTACATATGGAAGCTCATTACTGAGGGCAACCTTCCGCGGTCATCTGACTCTAATTTTACAACACGGCTTTAGAAGTTCACAGGCTGCTCTGCTTTCTCAGAAGTGGGTCTAATTCTGGTAAAGTGCCAGCCCTTCGTGGGTGTTCAACAAGCAGCAAATGAATGAATTGAATCAACCATGAGTTTCCCCTTGAATTTCCTAAGACTTCTAAAGGCGCTCAGAGCGGAGAAGCTGTGGCTGTTTTCTGTGGATGGGCTGCCACTAAATTAAGACAGATAACACCAGAGAAAAGGCATATTTAAAGCTCCAAAGCCGAAACTTTCAGATCAAAGCCCCGTGCCTCCCAGTCATGCTGGAAATATTCCAGCCCTCAATAAGAAAGAAAAATTCTTCTCTAAAAAATGTCAGCTGTCAGATTTTAACTGCAACGGAGACTGAACCAAATTGAATGGACTTAGGTCATTTCAGGCATGTTACTGAATCCCTCCATGCCTCAGTTTCCTGATTTGGAGAATGGAGGTATTACTAGCACTTATCTTGCCAAGTATGCGTGTACAGAGCTTTGCCTAGTGTCTCAAGTCACTCCATATTTATCAGCCAATGAAAGTTTGTTACTACATACATACATTTCTTTCCTCTGATGTTCATCTTCACAATTTCTTTGTATTTATTTATTTTTTTGAGACAGAGAGAGAGAGAGAGAGAAGGGAAGGGGCAGAAAGAGAGGGAGAGAGAACGAATCCCAAGCGGGCTCCACGTTGTCAGCACAGAGCCAGACGTGGGGCTCAAACTCATAAACTGCGAGATCGTGACCTGAGCTGAGATCAAGGGCCATACACTCAACGGACTGAGCCACCCAGGCACCCCGATCTCAGTGACGATTTTTTTTATCTGCAACTCCCAAAACCTTAGAAGTTCAGAAAACCCTAAATTTGGTGGTATGGTTTGTACTGAATTGACGAAAGTCTGATCCGAGGCTTCTCGACCCCTTTTGTGAAAACACTAACATGATTTGCTGCAGAAATATTAATTTATATACCTTCCTAACCCCCCCCCCAAACTCTAAATTCCAGAGTACTCTTGTCCCAGAGGTTTCAAATAAACTGACTGTGGACCTATGTCAACATGATGCCAACACAAGTCAGAGAAAAATAAACCACTTTGGATTCTTGGACACCTGGCTTTGAATCCAGGCCTGGCCCTCTACTTTGTGGCCGCAGGAAAGTGACTTAAGTTCTCTACACAGCTCAGGTGGTTGATAGATCATTCCCTATACTGCCCAGGTGTGAGCGTCCTCAAATTCTGCGACCCCCTGCCCCCCCCCATGTATCTTTTCCTTCATTCATCCACCTGTCGTTTTTGGAGACTGCTTCATGCCTGAATTGTTCAGGCCACTGTACCACAGGCGGATGCAAACGGGAAGTTCTATGGAATTCTCAGAATTGACAGGCCTAGAATATATTTGGCCTATGGCATGATGGGGCATCAGGATTTTTAAGATTCCCGAGTTCAGATGAAGGAATCGGTTGATTTGAAGTTACCCTATTTGCCTTTCTCCACACTTTTTTTTTTTTAAGTTTTTAACATTTTTATTTATATTTGAGAGAGAGAGAGAGAGAGAGAGAGAGAGAGAGAGCGCATTAGCAGGGGAGGGGCAGAGAGAGAGGAAGACACAGACCGTGAAGCAGACTCCAGGCTCTGAGCTGTCAGCACAGAGCCTGATGTGGGGCTTGAACCTACGAACCGTGAGATCGTGACCTGTGCTGACGTCGGGCGCTTAACCGACTGAGCCACCCAGGCACCCCCCTTTCTCTGCACTTCTGATGGCCAGCAGCAATCCAATGAGTGAGCTTTCCAAAGGGCTGCTGCCCCAAAGGTAAGAAAGGTACAAATGCACAAAGGTATACATGACCGACAGCGTAAGATTGTGCTGATTTCCATCCACATATAAATTCAAAGGGAAAAAACTAGTTTCACCCTACCCTAACATGCTTGACTACAGAAAGCAGCAGTAAAAAGCAAGCAAACAAACAAAAAAACCTGGAGGATGTAGGGAAGATTCGAGATTGGTTCACTGGTCTGGACTGATTTAATTAAGGAAGCAGCATTAGGCCAGAGCTTCTCAATCCCGGCCGCACGGTAGACTCACCTGTGTATCTTAAAAATCCGCATGTCCTCTGTAGATCAGTTGGGTCAGAATCCTTGGGGAGGGGGCCCAGCATTAATATTTTTAAAAAAGCTCTCCAGGTGATCCTATATTTGGGGGTTGTTCCAGGTTATCTGTGGAGACACCTGGGAGCTTTAAAACTGTTGACGCCCAGGCCCCACCCCCAGAAATTCTAATTCAATTGGCCTGGAATATAATTGACTTACAGCGTGATGGAGAATCCAGATTTTTGTTTCCCGAGTCATTATAATAACGAGATCCAGGCTCTCTCCAAATGCGCAGTATCCCTTTCTCCCTAAAAAGAGGTTTTCTGGAGTTTTTGTCATGGGACCACGAACCACTTTCCAATTCCATCTCGGCTGCTCACGGCTCGAAAATCAATACTCAAGAGACAAGCGATGGTGGGAAAGGTAAGTTTGCTTTACTCAGGAAGCCAGCAACCTGGGAAGAAGGTAGACTAATGTCTCAAAGACCACCTTCCCTGTCCAGGGGGAGCCGGGGGTGGGGTGGGTAGGGGTTTCGAAGGCATGGGGAGAGGGAGAGGGGCTATGTGCACGAGAAGCAGGTGCCCGGACAGTTAGTCACCTGTCGACATGACCATGAACAGACTTGCTGGCACCTGCCGTGGCTATTTTCTAATGTAGTCAGGCCATCTCTTCTGGGAAAGTCTGGTCCTTCATTCCTCAGGGCCAGTGGTCTGCAAATCTCAAAAGAAACTTAGTTCTGCTACAGATCAAAAGGACTTAAGTCAGCCAGCAAGGCGTGCATGAGCTTGAAGCAAGTTCACCCTTAAGATCGGTTGGGGTGCTATTACATTTTTATTGAGAATTTCAGATACCCTAGCAATAATTTCCAATAATATAATTTACATGCTCACTTGGCTCTTTACTGAACGTTCATGTTTTCAGGAACTGATTCCAACTTGGAAGAGCCTAAAAGAATAGGTTGGGAGTATTTCAGTGAGAATCTCAAGCATAACTCACAGCCATTGAATCGATTACCTGGCCGGAAATTTTTCCTGTTGTTAAGCCTCACCGTTATCGGATGAATTATTACCTCGACGCTGCAAAGGAATGGAAAGAATGGGGAATAGGGAATATGTAGTACTAATGGCTTTTAAAAAATGATTAATGGTCATTTGTCATAAATCTGTGAAGGTGGTACAGATCACAGACATAATCTATTTCCACATACTGCTGCGCGGTCGATATTTAAGAAATGTGTTGTTTTTCACTAGCAGCCAAGCAGTTTCCTGGGGTCCCTGACTTCATAGCACTTTACCCCTCACCTGAGAGTCTAGAACAGGTGTGATGAACCTGGCCTCTCAGCGAGGAGCAGTGACTGAGCAGGGAGAACAGAACTCATGGCTAATGAGCCTGATGATGGCACGTGTCAGTTGTTGAACATCCGACTTTGGCTCAGGTCATGATCTCATGGTTCTTGAGTTCAAGTCCTGCATCGGGCTCTGTGCTGATAGCTCGGAGCC
Organism: Felis catus; assembly: GCF_018350175.1. Taxonomy (NCBI): domain Eukaryota; kingdom Metazoa; phylum Chordata; class Mammalia; order Carnivora; family Felidae; genus Felis; species Felis catus. The sequence continues at coordinate 15,283,417 of NC_058372.1, forward strand.
TGGAGCCTGCTTCGGATTCTGTGTCTCCCTCTCTCTCTGTTCCTCCCCCGCTCATACTCTGTCTCTCTCTCTCTCTCTCAAAAATAAGTAAAGATTAAAAAAAAAATTTTTTTTTTAATAGAGATAAGGAGGGGCACCTGGGTGGCTCAGTCAGTTAAGCGATCGATTTCAGCTCAGGTCATGATCTCCGCATTCGTGCGTTCGAGCCCCACGTCGTGGTCTGTGCTGACAGGTCAGAAACTGAAGCCTGCTTTAGATTCTGTGTCTCCCTCTCTTTCTGCCCTTCCCCCACTCATGCTCGCTCGCTCTCTCTCTCAAAAATAAACATTAAAAAATTTAAAAAAAAATAGAGATTAAAAAAAAAAAACGAAGGGACAGGAGGGGGCTACTTTACAGAGTGACATTTGAGCTAGGAGATCTGAGCAATGAGTCAGCCAACCCAAGAGCTGGGCAAAGAGAGTTCTGGAATTGATTCCCTAACATTTCTAGAGGGCTGGGTTGAAGCGACAGACACAGGCTTTCCCCCTCCCAGCCAAGTCCCTTAGTACACACCTGAGGGAGCTCTGGGCCAGTAGACGTGTCCCTTGCCTAACCGTGGCCCTCTGGAACTAGCTGGCCAGGTCACCCACTATTACTCCTCCGCAGGTGACATGAGGAAATGACATCCTGCTAACCAGAGAGGCAAGACGGTGCCCGCTTCACTCCAAACCTTCCCGTGAGCCCCGATGGGTGCGGCACCCTTGGTCGGTGGCCTGAAAACACGTGCCTCCCCTGGATCCCCTGACCGCGTGGATGCTGCCACCCGGGCTGGAAGACGCGTCCTCGCTTCTTGCTGTAGGTGTGCAAAGGAGACCAGTCAGGAGGCTTTGCTCTTCCTCTTTGAAGTTGTCACAGCACATTTAGTCATTAACTCGCCCAATCTTCAGAACAAACAGCTAGACCGGACTTGTTTAAGCCGAGTCTTGGAGCGTAGTTAAGCCTCGGAATTTCCAGGAGAGCAGGTCTGGCTCATAATCTTGGGTCCGGAACCTGCTAGCGTGTGAAAGCTGATCAATTCCTTCATCTCCTTGAAGTTGGTTTCCTTGTCGGTTCAGGGGAGGCCTCCTATCCATCGCATAGGTTGTTGGGAGGGGAAATGGGTCAAACGTTTAGGAAAGCACCTGGTGTATAGGTAGTGTCTCATGAATGTATTTGTTGCCACTGGGTGAGGGATGGGCATCACGACGTGTCCACCCACGAACTTCACAGCCAGCCTCTGCCGGTGTGGGCTGGACTTCTCAGACCTCTCTCTCTGTTACTCCTGAGAAGGCAAACACCAGTGCTGTACTTATCGGGTATCCCTTGACTTCCCCAAAATGCACTGGATTTGGTTCCCTTCTGGACTGCGGGACAATACCCAGCTGTTGCAGGTTTGGGGTAACAGGGCCTGTTAACAACAGCAATCATTGAAAAATGGTTGTCAGTATTTACAGCCAGTTTCTTAGAATAAATTATCCCCTAAAGAGATTAGTGGTTGTGTCAACATGCCCCATGAGGACCCATTAGGGACGACTCTGTCCATTTGGATCAGAAGGTACTCTTTGATAGTCTTGGTTTAGAAACAATTCTCTTCATGCTTGTAGTGTTTTCCTGCCACAGAGCAGAAGTGACAGGAGCACCTTGGCCAGGGACAGTAGTTTAGGGGGACCTGATGCCTCCCTAGAGTCGTCCAGATCACTAGTTGGGAGATCGCCCTGTACAGCAAGACAGTCAGTCCTCCCTAAGCGTTTCCAGTAACCAAGATTCGAGTGAATTCTCCTAATATCTCTGGAAGCAGCATGATTCCTGCGAGTTTCCTCTGGCCGGTCTGGGTTTCAAATAAGAATGGAACTTCCTGTTTCCTTCTTTTTTTTTTTTTTTAAGTTAAATTTATTTTTTTATTATTTTTAAATATCTTTTTAAAGTTTATTTTATTTTAATTTTGAGGGAGAGATAGAAAGCAAGTGGGGGAGGGGCAGAGAGACGGAGATGGGCTCCCAAGCAGGATCCACGCTGTCGGCACAGAGCCCGATGCGGGGCTCGAACTCACAAACCGCGAGATCGGAACTCACAAACCTCGAGATCCTGACCGGAGCGGAAGTCAAGAGTCGGATGCTTAACCGAGGGAGCCACCCAGGCGCCGCCCCCCCCCCCCTTGTCTCCTTGTGGTAGCTCTGTTGTTTCGAGTCTCTTGACCCTAGACTTGCCAATCTTCCCTCCTCCCTGCCTTTCTCCGAAGGTCGGGAGCAGAGTGCTCCTTCAGCCAGAGTGCTCTCTCCTCTTTTCTTACAGCCAAGCTTCTCAGAAGCAGCACCCCCTGAATCCACCTCCGCCTACTCACCTCCCATTCGCTCTCTAAGCCCTTAAGACTTGATTCTGCCCCCACAACAGGGTGGGGAGAGATCACCGACATCCTCCTGGTCACCCGGTCCAGTGGGATTTTCTCAGCCCTTCTCCTTCTTGCCCCCGGTAGCACCTGACTGCATTGACAGGTGCTTTGACTGTCTCCTCCCCCTTGTTTTCCGGCTCCTGGACCCTCCCAGGTTTTCCTTCCCCCTTTAGGAGCACCCCTCCCGCTGCTTACCCGCTAAAGGTTGCCATTTGTGGCCACCTCCTCCCTTGGTTTTCCTGAAGCCTGCCACACCCCTACCTCCAGCCTGGGTGTCTGCCCCACCCTCTGAGGCCTTGCGTTAGTCATGCGGGTCCCTTGCCCTAACTTCCTCACTAGATGGGCTGGATGATGTCTAAGATAGGACCCACAGTACGTCAAGGTGTTGTCATTGTGTTTTAGCAAGCCATAGCACAGTTTGTATGGACTCAGAGCTTCATATTGGCGGAAAAAGTCTAACCTTGGAAAATCGCCAATGCTTTGCCATGCTAGGGCTTTTGGCTTCTCTCGGGGATATCTTACCAGCAGGGTTAAGTGTGATGCATTCACACGTCCCTGTCAATATCTGTCAACACCTCTGCTGGGGAAGTAAGAACTAGAGCCCCGGTCCCTCTGTTATCCAACAAAGTATACACGGGTTTGCTTAGGGGAGCCCTGGTTTGTAGTGACTCATGTTGGTAGCTTTCTTACTGCAGGAGGGTTCTCTGTTTATTTAGTTCATAAAAACATCATTCAGAATATCAGGCAGGCCCTTTGAGGAACCCCTCACTGATTCAACTCATTGGTAAAAAATCACATAGTGGAAATAAATATGCCCTTCGGGGTGAGAAGTCATTCTGCCTCTTATTTATAAGACTTAATTAGCTAGAATCAGAAGCATAAAACTGCTTTACCTCTAGGTTTCCTTTCTAGCTGGTGAAAATGATAATTCTCAGTGAGCGACCACCGCGAATTTTGAGAGGGAACGTCATTGAGAAGACAAAGAATTGGCCTGATACAGGGGCGCGGGCACGGTGCTGTGCTCGGCCTTAGGAGATCTGGTTTGGAAATGATTTCTCAGCCCCTCTTCCTCCCTCTTTTCTCCTAGGCTTTCTGTGACCTGTCTGCCTGCTAGGCCAGGCTCCAAAGTCCCCAGAGATTACTTTCTTTTAAAAATGAAACACTGGTATTCGAGAGGCAGTATGGTGTGGTGGTAAGTACACAGGCCTGAACCCCGACAGTTTGAAAGCCTGGTTCTGGTACTTTCTAGGTCTGTGATGTACACATTTCTTTTTGCCCCAGTATGGGTGGGGGTGGGGGTGGGGGTGGGGAGAGTGTTCAACATAAGCTTCTAACTCTGAGCTCTAATGAACTGGATGTTCGCAAGCTAGGGAGTAGTTAAAAGTTCGTCACCCTGGGTTGCAAAATCTTTCCTTCTGTGCCTCACCCATCACAGCCCTGTCCCCGGGAGACAGGGCACAACTGTGTGCTCACTCTGTTCTAGGACCCAGCTTCGGCCCTGAAACTCACTTCCTTTCTCACTTGGAGATTTAGCTGGGAAACCAGAGCAGCCCAAGAGGGTCACTTGCCTGCCTCTTTTTCAGATCCCTCTTGGTTCTTGAAAGTATCTAAGGTGTCCCAAACCCCCAAACGTCCTCCTACCCCAAGACGGATTTCTCAGAACTACTGCCAAGAGCCCCTTTTCCTTATGTCTATTAGCTCTTATAATTATCTCTCTCCTTGCAAATACCTTACCCCCAGCTGATTCCTTTATTCAACCAACCAACCCACAAACGGATCAACCGATCAACGAGTTTTCCTGAGCTCCCTGCGCTCTATGGGAAGCCTTTCCCATTTAGAGTTACAAGTGATAACTTGGTAGTGAGCCCTGCGACATGGGCTCACAGAGCAGGGACACCTAGTTCCGCTGAAGGGTACGTCCAGGGGTAAAAGAGTAGGGTAAGAATGCCGTTGTGGAAAACTTTTCAAGAGGTCACTGTGAGCTAGGTCCTAAGGTTAAGTGGCAATTAGCCACGTGAGGGGCTGGTTATGCAAGAAAGGCCTTCCAGGTGAAAGACGCCACAAGCAGATTGGGAAGTAGGGTGTGACTCCTTCTGGGAACTCCAGAGCTTGGGTTCAAACCTTGACTCCTCTACTTCCTGGTCATCTGACCTTGGGAGTGGTAGCCAGGATACAGGCTACCTAAACACGTCCCTGTCCTAAGACCCGTATCCCGTGACAAAAGGGACTTACATGGCGAAAGAGACTTTGCCAACGTGATCAAGTTAAGGATCTTGAGATGGGGAGATTATCCTGGGTTACTCAAGTGAGCCCAAGGTAATCACAATGTCTTTGTGAGAGGAGGCAGGAGATCAAAAAGAAGGAGTCTGGAAGCATAGGTTGAGTGATATGGACACACGGCCAAAAACACAGGCCGCCTCAAGTAGGTGGAAGAGGTAAGAACATAGATTGGCCCCTGGAGTCTCCCGAAGGTATACAGCTCTCCAGACATCTTGATTTTGAAGCTGGTTTGGGACTGCTGACCTCCAGAACTATAACATAATACGTTTGTGTTGTTTTAAACCACTACGTGTGTAGTGACGTGTTACGGCGATGATAGGAAAGTACTAATGCGGGGACAAGTTATTTAACATCTCAGTTCCTGATCGTCTCATTTATACAGTGGGGTTGTGAGAGCATTTCCATCTAGCAAAGCTATAGTGCTTTGCATGGGCGAAGTACTCAGTCATCACATCATGCTAAAAGGTTCGTCTCTTTATTGCATACGAACTAAGGAGCGACAGGAACATTTTCAGCAAGAAGACAACATGAGCAGATATGTATTTTAGGCAGATCCACTGGGGCAAAATGAAAAATGGGTTTATTGAGTGGGGGAGGGAATGTTGGAGGCTGGAAGACCAATTAGGAAGCTGCTGTCATAACTCTAGGCAGTGACAGTGGGGACAAGGTCAAGAGCAGCCTTTCCTGACCCCTCTGTCTCGTTAGTCCATCATATTTTTAATGCTTTTTAAATATTTTGTCAACACTGTTGGCCGCCAAGCCAGAGCTGGTTCCCCTCCTTTTCCTTCTTAAGGAAACCCTTAAGAAGGATGGGCCGGATGTCACCCTCCCACAAACCCCGTTGGGGAAGAGTCTCCATCTTGTTTGATCCAATGGTAATCTCACACCCTCTGCTAGTTCGGGGTGCTACAATGGGCAAGTGACCCAGTTCCAGAGGGAGAGACATGAGGGGAAGGCTGGGAGGGCTACCAGGGAAAGATCCCTCTGTCCTTGGAGAGCCACAGGCAGAGAAGCCCTCTCCTCCCTCTGGCCTTGGTGTCATCTCAGCGCGATGCCTGGAATTGCGGCAGCCATCTTGTTTCGAGCTGCACGTTCATGCGAAACAAGAACAGGGCAGAGAGCTGGAAGGGACTGGGTCCTTGAGGACAGTGCTTCAGCCGCTGATCACAAACCCTTGAAGTCTTTTCCACAACTGGAATTAAGCCAGTTTCACTTACCTAGCCGACCAAAGCAACCTAACACACAAGCGGAGATGCTTTTGTTTGTCCATCTGTTTGTTGCTATCTCACCAGGTAGAATTATAAGCTCCTCAGCCACGAGGTCCTTATGCTGGTAATCTCTCTGGACCTGAACTTTGCTTGGCATATCGTAGATACACAGTCTGTATATTTAATTCCAGTTTTTGGCCAGACCCGATGACCGCTGGGATGCGGACGGTGGAGGAGGGGGAAGAGCCCAAAACAACCTCAAGACAACTTCCTGGTTCAGGGCCCCAGTGACCAGGTTGATGGGTGTGACGTGAATAGAAATACTGAAGAGCCCACATGTACGATACCACTGGGCATTTTCCTGCTAACCTTTTGGCTCCCATCTCCACTGTGTCCCCAGTTGCTACCATGGACCCTTTGCAAAAACAGAGAGTGAGGGAGAGCACGTGGGACCCCAAAGACCAGAACTAAGAGGCACTTACAATTCGTCACTCTGCCTCTCCCCCAGCCCAGTGTATTTGTGACTCGCTTGTCTCTCAGTGTGGACCTCGTCCCAGTTTGCCATCCTACATAATCGTTCTGCACTTGAGAGCAGTTCTTGTCCAAACAACATTAGGATTCTGATCTTACGGGTGTCTTGGGAGATGAAGCCGAGTGACAAGTCTAACAGGTGGGAAGAAAGCCCCCCGCCCCCGGCTCACTTTTCATTACTTAAATAAAATCCATTTTTATCACTGAAAAGAGATTCAGTATGAAAACTCCTCTTTCAATCTTCCCCCACATTCCTTGGTTACGGAGCAGTTATATCACCTGAGCTTTGAGATTCTGGGTCTTCTAAGTGGCCGTCCGGGCTGCTTCAGGCCCCAGGGTCTGGCCCCACTCAGTCCCCCCACTGTGGGTATTTTGTTTTCAGGCCTTGGAGGCTGATTTTGTTTTGAGGCTCACTTCTTTTTTATTAAAAAAATGTTTTTAATGTTTATTTATTTTTGAGAGAGAGAGAGGGAGACAGAGTGTGAGCAGGGGAGGAGCAGAGAAAAGGAGACACAGAATCTGAAGCCCAGAGCCTGATGGGGGGCTCGAACCCACAAACCATGAGATCATGACCTGAGCTGAAGTCAGATGCTTAACCTGACTGAGCCACCCAGCTGCCCCTTTTTTATTTTTTTAAAATGTTTATTTATTTTTGAAAGAGAGAGAGAGAGAGAAAGAGAGAGAGCATGAGCCAGATTGGGGCAGAGAGAGAGGGAGATGCAGAATCCGAAGCAGGCTTCCTGCTCTGAGCTGTCAGCCCAGAGCCCGACGCAGGGCTGGAACTCACGAACCGCGAGATCACGACCTGAGCCGAAGTGGAACACTCAAGCAACTAACTGTATTTGGTCCACTGAACACAGTCGCACTTTTGGAGAAAGCAGGGGGCAGGGCGCGTCGACTCTGTGACAGGCAATTGGCGCTCAAACGCTGTGGCCTGCGGCTCTCGTCGAAGCTCTTGCGTGGGCAGGGTCAGGACGGCAAGTGTCGGTCACGTGCTGGCTGTTCCCCACTTGCTCCCCTCGCCCCTTTCTTCTCTGCCCTTCTCCACCTTGACTGTGGCCCAGGAGCCGTCTCTGGACCGCCTGGCCCAGGCCCTCTGCCTGCTAACCTTGCGGTGGGGGGGGGGGGGGGGGGGGGGGAGGGCGGGTGGCACCTGCCGCAAACGGAAGGGTGACAGGGCAGTCCTGCGAGTGGCTGCGACCCACATCTCCCGGCAAGCCGTTCTTCCCCTGGGGACAGCCCCAGGGGTCACTGTGTTCTGGTGACACATTCCCTCCCTCTGCCCTGGCGGTCCCAGGTGGTAAGAGCTTCCGGCATTTGTTCTTTCTGGGGGCCTCCTGGCCCCTTGTTGCTTCCTCTCATTCTGCCCACCCTTCTGTAAACAGCGTCTTTGCTAAGCTCTCCTCCGTTAAACGCTCCGCCGTGCACGCCATCTGCTTCCTGCCCGCGCCCTGGCCGACGCTGCCACTGAACCTGCTTTTCGTTTAGGCTCCAAATAAGTCGGTGCTGTCTGCCTACCCAGATTTAGCAGCAAACGCCTCCAGGTCCACCGCTTGCGGGCTGAGCTTTCGGATGAGCGCCCCCTGTCGGGGTCCTGACTGTTGGCTCTGTATTTCGCAAACTGTCTATTTGGGTCCTTTTCTCTTTATTGCTTCGATTCCTAGCCTGGGTTCCCGATTCGTAGTGAAACAGGAACAGCAGAGTTCAAGGCAGGTGTAGAATGGCGAGGAATAGCTGTGTGTCCTCGGGCCATTACACAACATCCGCGTGCCTCAGTTTTCTTCATCCCCAAAATGGGTATAATGATAGCATTCCTTTATCTGAGAGGGCTTTCCTGAGGCTTAACTAGATTTATTTATTTTTTACTTTTTTTTAACATTTATTTAGTTTTGAGAGACAGAGCACAAGTGGGGGAGGGCAGACAGAGAAGGAGACACAGAATCCGAAGCAGGCTCCAGGCTCCGAGCTGTCGGCACAGACCCCGATGCGGGGCTCGAACTCACGAGCTGTGAGATCATGACCTGAGCTGAAGTTGGACACTCAACCAACTGAGCCACCCAGGCGCCCGAGGTTTAACTACATTTAAATGTGTAAGGCACATAGGATAGGGCATGAAGCATAGCATATCTAAATAAATGGTAGCTATTATTATTGTTTTATTGGAGAAAGGGTTTTACTTGGAATTAAATGCCCAGGCTTGAATTCTAGCTCTTAAAAAAAAAAAAGAGTGTATTTGTTCTTTTGAGAGACAGAGGGAGAGCAAGGGAGGGGACAGAGAGAGAATCCCAAGCAGACTCTCCACTGTCAGCACAGAGCCTAATGAGGGGCTTGATCCCATGAACTAGCAGATCATGACCTGAGCTGAAATTAAGAGTCGGACGCTTAACTGACTGAGCCACCCAGGTGCCCCTTGAATTCTAGTTCTGCCATCGAGCAACTGGGTGCCCTTGGAACTATCACTTCAGCTTTTCGTGTTGACGTTTCTACATTCTCAGCCTGGGATTGGTAATACTTGCCTCACTCAGCGATTGCCAGGCCAAGACGTGACGATGGGTCAGAAAGGTCGTCATAAATTCTACAGCACTCTACACGTATTAAATAGTGTGGCCCACTCTGTGGCGGAAAATTCCTTCCTGTCTTATGTGGGTCTCTGCTCTGGTTTACCGCTTACCCTCTCCCTAGGAGGGTCCCGAGGAGACATGGGACTTCGTTCCCCATCAGACACTTGTGGGGAACATACTTTTATCCAGGGAAGAGAAGAGAAAGGGAGGGTGCTGGGCTACGGAAGGAAGGCGAGGGAGGGGATGGGATTTTTTCCAGCTTTCTGGAAGTGTGATGCTCTCCAGAGGCCCCAGGCCAGCACTGCTTGGCTGGCTGAGGGTGTGCCTGGAAACCTGGGTGACAAGGAAGGGCAAAGCCCGGAGCAGACCAGGAATCCTCGTCCGTCGGGAGGGAGAGAGAGAGCACGGCCTGGTGGGACCGGATGGAGAGCCGGAGGGGGCTACAGAGACCCCTGCTGGTTACGGGAAGGGCCCAGCCCACGTGGGCCCCTGAGCCCCTGCGGGAGCCTAGGGCTGTCACCCCATAGTTGTCTTTGCATTTCTTCTACAGTGGGCCTCTCCCAACGACATTTGGGATGCCGCCTAGCCTAGCGCGCAGAGTCTCCACCCCCTCCCCAACATGGCCCTTCATCCAGGGGCGTTTCTGGTAACAAGGTGCAGAGTGATGATTGCCGGTATTTTGTCTCACATACGCTCTGAACTCTGGAGGCCCACCATCCGTAGGTAATGCACCCAGTTCTCCTCGCTCTGTGTGATTTCTGGAAAATCCTGCGGGCTCAGCATTGGCGGGGCCCATGTGGCTCCTCTGTGAACTTGCTGAGTTCTGATAGCATGGCCCGAGGCCCACGGACTCTCGGTGCTCAAAGCTGGCCTCTTTGGCCTGATGCAAAGGCCGCCCCTTGGCAATCAACCAGAGGCTGTTTACGGGCCTCTCCCAGCATCTGTCTGCTAAGGGCTATGGTGCCAGCCTTCCAGTCACCCAAATACAGATTTTCTGGGTCTCCAGGCTCTCCTCCCCTCGCCAGCTTGCCCTCTTCTTTTTTAGACGCTGACAGACGGACCCACTCCCCCTTCCCAGGAGGTTTTGCTTTTGTTTCATTCAGTTGGCAGAAACACCTGCAGACGCTGCCTTGTCCAGTCGGCCCCGCCTGTCACACGGCCGCGGTCGATCAACACGGTTCTGGACTCGGCTGCTCTCAGGCCTGGAAGACGCGGGGTGGGGGGGCGGCTCCTCCCGGAAGCCCAGGCACGGTTGACTGTCCAGCCCGCACCTCTCAGAACAGAAAAGGACAGTCAGAGGTCTGGAATCGTGCACCGAAATGTCACATCAGGGCGCCAGGACAGCAAGGCTCTCCCATTTACACTGGTCAAGATTTCCCAGCAAACAACTCCCCTGAAAACCCGATTTCCGTTTTCACTTAGACACAATTATGCTGATTATGGAAAGAGCCTCAATGTCCATCAGCTGATGAACGGATAAAGAAATTGTGGTTTATATACACAATGGAGTACTACGTGGCAATGAGAAAGAATGAAACATGGCCCTTTGTAGCAACGTGGATGGAACTGGGGAGTGTGATGCTAAGTGAAATAAGCCATACAGAGAAAGACAGATACCATATGGTTTCACTCTCATGGGGATCCTGAGAAACTTAACAGAAGACCAGGGGGCAGGGGAAGGAAAAAAAAAAAAAGAGGTTAGAGTGGGAGAGAGCCAAAGCATAAGAGACTCCTAAAAACTGAGAACAAACTGAGGGTTGATGGGGGGTGGGAGGGAGGGGAGGGTGGGTGATGGGCATTGAGGAGGGCACCTGTTGGGATGAGCACTGGGTATTGTATGGAAACCAATGTGACAATAAATCTCATATTAAAAAAAAAAAAAGAAACAATTATGCTGAGTCCCAATTTTCAAGCCCGTTTGGGCCCCACTGATGAGTTATCCAGGGCACAGAGCAGCTAGGAGGCCCTCCCTCTCCGTCCACTTCAACAGGTTCTCCGACCCAGTTCTGCTTGTGCTGGGAAATTTTAATGATATTTTCTTGAACTTGCACATTTCCATACAGAAATCTGAAAATACCTATTCTTTTTTTTTTTTTTAATTTTTTTTTTCAACGTGTATTTATTTTTGGGACAGAGAGAGACAGAGCATGAACGGGGGAGGGGCAGAGAGAGAGGGACACACAGAATCGGAAACAGGCTCCAGGCTCCGAGCCATCAGCCCAGAGCCCGACGCGGGGCTCGAACTCCCGGACCGCGAGATCGTGACCTGGCTGAAGTCGGACGCTCAACCGACTGCGCCACCCAGGCGCCCCTGAAAATACCTATTCTTAAAGTAATACAAATGCTTTAACCTTCAAGAGTGCATTTTCTTAAAAAAAATCAAAGATCCTTAATAACCACTTTGGTTCTGGTGGTTTTTCACTGATGACACCACTTAGCGTTCACCTAGCTAAAACAGAAATGTTGTCATAGGAAGCTGGATCGGGGTGTTCGCATGAATATTCAGTTTTGGAAGAAAATAGTCTAAGCTCCCTCCCCAGGCCAAGTATGAGAACCGTGGAAGTAAAGCAGTTTGCATTTTGAATCTCTGTGTAGGGGCTTGCATGATAATTCGACGCGTTTATCTCGATCTCAAACACCCTTATCAGCTCTTGTGGTTTCTGCTGTGGAAAACCCTTTCGCTCTGCCCAAGACACGGAATTTTTTTAAACCGTGTTCTTCCCTCTACGTGATACGATGATCATTTTATTTAAAAAAAAAATTTTTTTTTCAACGTTTTTTATTTATTTTTGGGACAGAGAGAGACAGAGCATGAACGGGGGAGGGGCAGAGAGAGAGGGAGACACAGAATCGGAAACAGGCTCCAGGCTCCGAGCCATCAGCCCAGAGCCCGACGCGGGGCTCGAACTCACAGACCGCGAGATCGTGACCTGGCTGAAGTCGGACGCTTAACCGACTGCGCCACCCAGGCGCCCCAACGATGATCATTTTAATGGGCTCTATGTCCTTGAGTTAAACCTTAATCAGGACTTGCTGGTTGAAAAGGAAAAGGGAAGCTCCACATCAGAGTTGAACAAAAAAAGTACTTAAAGAATTTCATTATTAAAACATTCGTCTTCGAAGTGTGAAGAGGGTGTGTGAATGCTTCCTGTCATTATTGGGTTGCAACACGAGAGTCTCATGAATATGTCTTACCCACGGTTTATGATAGAAAATTTCAGCTAAAAATGTAGTGAGACCCCATCTATCCATCATTTTTAATGATTATCAACACGTTGCCAATCATGTTTCATCTATCCTCCTTGTTTACTTTTACTTACACCTTTTTTTTTTTAGCATCTTAAAGCAAATTCTAGATAATATAAATGCTTGCATGATGGCTAATTTCATGTGTTAATTTGTCTGGGCCACTGTATTAGTCAGCCTGGGCTGTCATAACAAAATACCACAGACGGCTTGAACAGCAGAAATCTATTTCTCACAGTTCTGGAGGTTGGAAGTCAGAGATCAAGGTGCCAGGTAGGTTTCATTCTGAGCCCTTGCCTCTTGGCTTGTAGGTAGCCACCACCTTGCTCTGTGGGCCCCACCCTTATGACCTTATTTAACCTGAATTACATCCTAAAGGCTTTATCTCCAAAAACAGTCATATGGCAGGGGTGGTTAGGGTTTCAACATACAAATCTGGTGCAGGGATTTGGGGGACACAATTCAGTCCATAGCTTCCATGATGTCCAGATATTTGGTCAAGTATTATTCTGGACGTTTTTGTGAAGGTCTTTTTTCTTTCTTTCTTTTCTTTCTTTCTTTCTTTCTTTCTTTCTTTCCTTCTTTCTTTTCTTTCTTTCTCTCTCTCTCTCTTTCTTTCTCTCCCTTCCTTCCTTCCTTCCTTCCTTCCTTCCTTCCTTCCTTCCTTCCTTCCTTTCTTTCTTTCTTTCTTTCTTTCTTTCTTTCTTTCTTTCTTTCTTTCTTTCTTTCTTTCTTTCTTTCTTTCTTTCACATTTAAATCTCCAGACTCTGAGTAAAGCAGATTGCACACCATAACATGGGTGGGCCTCACCCAATCAGTTGAAGACCTTAATAGAACAAAGACTAAGAAAAAGGGAATTCTGCCAGCAGATAGAATCTGTTTAGATTCAAACTGCAGCTCTTCTTTGGATCTCTAGACTGCCAGCCTACCTTGCAGATTTTGGAGTCACCAGCCTCTATAATCATGTGACCCAATTCCTTGAAAGAAGTATCTATCTGTATCTGTATCTATATCTATATCTGGCTGTTTCTCTGGACTTCCCTAATACAGCCTATAAATGCTTCAATACCTACCTCTAACAGTAAGGACCTTACAAAATAAAAAGCTCACCATTACACACAACAAAGTTGACAATAATTTGTAATATCACCTAACACACACTTCATGGTCAATTTGCTTCAATCGTCTCAAAACGTCTTCTTAATCACTTGGTGTGTTTGAATAAGGGTTTAACAAGATCTATACATTGTGCAGGGCTGATAATGTTTCCTGAGTCTCTCTCCCTCTCTCTTTTACATTAAAAATACTTTTTCTTGGGGCGCCTGGGTGGCTCAGTCGGTTAAGCGTCCGACTTCAGCCAGGTCACGATCTCGCGGTCCGTGAGTTTGAGCCCCGCGTCGGGCTCTGAGCTGATGGCTCAGAGCCTGGAGCCTGTTTCCGATTCTGTGTCTCCCTCTCTCTCTGCTCCTCCCCCGTTCATGCTCTGTCTCTCTCTGTCTCAAAAATAAATAAACGTTAAAAAAAATACTTTTTCTTGTGGGGTGTTGGGGTGGCTCAATCAGTTAAGTGTCCAACTCTTGGTTTCAGTTCAGGTCATGATCTCACGGTTTCATGAGTTCGAGCCCTGTGTTGGGTTCTGCCCAACCAGTGAGGAGCCTGCTTGGGATCCTCTCTCTCCCTCTCTCTCTCTCTTCCACTCGTACTGTCTCTGTCTCTTTTAAAATAAATAAACTTACAAAAATATATTTTGTATTGTTATGAAAAATCTCTACACAAATGTAGAGAGAATAGTATAGTAACACCCTGAATGCCCATCACCCAGCTCCGACAGTAAAGTAATTGATATATGCACGATCTTGGGGGGTGGGGGGTAGGGGGTGGGTTAAATGGGTGATGGGCGTTAAGGAGGGCACTCTTCTGGATGAATACTGGGTGTTATATGTAAGAGATGAATCACTGGGTTCTACTCCTGAAGCCAACACTACACTCTATGTTAACTAACTTAAGAATTGAAAGAAAAAAGAAAAAACAAAGAACCATAGTTTACTGAATAGAATACCCAAATAAACTCACTTATATAACAATAACCATAAAGAAAACCCCACAACTTCTTTGTCACATGTACAAAAATTAACAATAGTTCCTTAACATCATCTGGTATCCAACAGGTGACTTTAAAACTTCTCTGTCCCATAAATGTGTTTTACAGTTGGTGAGTTGCAATCAGGATTCAAAGAAAGTCTATGCATGGTATCTAGTTGATATGAGCTATGGAATGAATTGTGTGCCCCCAGCTCTACTCCCCAGAGCAGCTATATTTGGAGGTAGGGCCTTTAGGAGGCATTTAAGGTTAAATGAGGTCCTAAAGGTGGGGTCCCCATCCAACTGATAGATTGTAAGATTTATAAGAAGAGCATCCATGGGCACTCACTAAGGAAAGGCATATGAACTCACAGCAAAAAGGCCAGGAAGAGCGTTCTCACCAGAATCCAGCCATGCTTGCACCCCTGAACTTGGACCTCCAGCCTTCAGAACCTTGAGAAAAATAGGTTTCCATCGATTATGCCACTCAGTCGATGACATTTTATTATGGCGGCCTGAGTTGGCTAATACAATATATCCCTTAAGTTTCTTATGTTCCCCCACGAGCTCCTCCTTTTTATGCCATTCGTTTGTCAAAGAAACTGGGTCAATTTGTTCCATAAAATTCTCCCATTCGAGATTTGACTGACTGTTTTCTCCTGGCATCATTGAACACATCTCTCTGCCCCCGTATTGTCTGCAAACAGGTAGTTAAGAGCAGAGTCTTGACTAGATTCATGGGAGTGCAGAGTGTATTTCTACTACATCACATCAGGAGAAATATGATGTCTGCTATTTCCATCTTTAGTGATGTTAAATCGACTGGTGGTTCTAGACATCGTCAGCCCGGTATGTCTGTAACACAGGTCCCCATGAACCTTCCGTTTAATGGTTTTCATACCCCTCGATGTCCGTGACCTAGATCCATGAACTCAACAGGGATTTGAAAATGATCATTTTCTAATCATGTCATTCCCTCTGCTTTTATTAGCTGTGCTCTTTCTACAAAGAAGGTATTTCCCATATCGACAACTCGGTTACCCTGACATACAGGTTACTCAGAAAAAGCAGGAAAAGATCCGTTCCTTTTATTTAACAGCCTGTCTGGAGTTGGTCTCCTAGCAACCTCCAAAGGAGATCACCAATTTGTTTTAAAATTATCATTATATGAGCGATGCGATTTTTATATATTGGATGTGTTTCAATCTTTTATGAGTATTGTTTTGGTATTCAACCTGACCCAACTATGGCCGGGGAGAGGGCCCCTTCAAGTTAGTTTCTGTATCCTTTTGCCATGACCCAGGAGTCTTTGATGACGGCTTTGATTTCAGGCATAGCAACATGTTGCAGCCTGATCTTGAACAATTCCTGCCCCAGATCCTGAATCAGTTGTTTTGCCAAGGAGCCCTGGTTTCTTTTAGTAAGAAATGGTATTTAGAAACTACATCTGGTGCGAGGGTTGTTCATTGCCGCTGAACTGTCATTGCTTCTTGGTCTGATGCATCATATTGAAGAACGGAAACTGTCTTACATAATGAAGGAAGCCATAAATATCGCTTAAATTACTCAGACATTTATTTCATTATTTTTAAAAAAGTTTAAACTTTTTTTATCTATTTATTGTGAGAGACAGAGAGAGCACAAGCAGGGGAGGGGCAGAGAGAGAGAGGAAGAATCCCAAGCAGGCTCCGCACTGTCAGGGCAGAGCTCGAGGTGGGGCTCGAACTCACGAACCCTGAGATCATGACCTGAGCCGGAATCAAGAGTCAGACGCTTAACCGACTGAGCCACCCTGGAGCCCCATTACTCAGACTTTTAAAAAGATTTTTCATTGCGAGAAAAAATAATAATTGAGAAAACTGAGTATTAGTTTAATTACCTGCTGATGCTTATTTTCTGCTATCAACTTGGATACATAAATGTTTTATAAAAGTGATGACACAAATATTTATATATTATATAGTTTTCTGAGTGTTGTATTTTATTTTCATGTTATTGTAGTCTTTCTAGTAATGGTGGTTTCTTCAATTTGTAACAAAATAGTATTTACATTAATTATTAAAAAAAATTTTTTTTACATTTATTTATTTTTGAGAGACAGAGAGAGACAAAGCACAAGTGGGAGAGGGGCAGAGAGAGAAGGAGACACAGAATTGGAAGCAGGCTCCAGGCTCTGAGCTGTCAGCACAGAGCCTGACGAGGGGCTCGAACCCACAAACCGTGAGATCATGACCGGAGCTGAAGTCGGAAGCCCAACCGACTGAGCCGCCCAGGTGCCCCTTATGTACATTAATTATTAAATAATAATATATTATGACGTTGATTATATAATTACTTAATTACATTATTAAAAAATTTTTAATGTGGGGCACCTGGGCGACTCAGTCGGTTAAGCCTCCGACTTCGGCTCAGGTCATAATCTCGCGGTTTGTGAGTTCAAGCCCCGCGTCGGGCTCTGTGCTGACAGCTCGGAGCCTGGAGTCTGCTTCGGATTCTGTGTCTCCCTCTCTCTCTGCCCCTCCCCCGCTCACGCTGTCTCTCTCTCTCTCAAAAATAAGTAAACATTACAATTTTAAAAATTAATTATTTCATGTTATTATTTTTTAGGAAAGAGCCATTAAAGACAGCTAAATGAACTAATGCCACAAATCAGGTTAGAGTTCCTTGTTAAGCTCTGTGTTCTGATTTGGAGCTCAGAAAATTTTCGTACCTCTAGCAGAAAATGGAGCATCAAATGGTCAAGGCTGGATTAGTTGACCGGTAGGCTTTGTTCGAGCTCCGGCTCCCCCATTAACCTTCTGACCAGCGTTTGCTTTCCTCTGTGGGCTACTTTAAAGGGAAGGAAGGGCACTGACCAAGAGACATGGGTATCTCAGTTTGCTAGGCGTTGCATTTAAAAAAATTTTTTTTAATGTTTATTTATTTTTGACAAAAAGACAGACAGCATGAACAGGGGAGGGGCAGCGAGAGGGGGAGACACAGAATTCAAAGCAGGCTGCAGGCTCCGAGCTGTCAGCACAGAGCCCAACGAGGGGCTCAAACTCACAAACCATGAGGTCATGACCTGAGCCAACATCAAGAGTCAGACGCTTAATCAACCGAGACACCCAGGTGCCTCTAGGCAGTGCATTTTTTTAATGGGAAAATTATACGTAGGCATTTTGATTTATAGATCTGTTTTCCATGACTTTGGTCAATGTGAATCAGCCCCCTGAATCTGACTGATCTGATGAACTGGAAAAACTGAATTGCAGGACATTCTCAGCTCAAACTCTGGACTGACCCCCTCCACCGAGATTCCACCACCGGGAAGGAGGCCTTGACTGCAAAGCCAGCCTGCCTCTTTTTGAGGAAGTACATCATTTTTGTCCTCTTGGGAGGCGAACCTTTCACCACTGAGAACATTGGATGGAGCATTAGATTTATTTTCTTTGTTTCTTATCACTTTGCCTATTTCAAAAAATGGTTCGGGGCGCCTGGGTGGCTCAGTCATTTAAGCCTCGGCCCCTTGATTTCTGCTCAGGTCATGATCTCACCGTTCCTGAGTTCGAGCCCTGCATCAGGCTCTGTGCTGGCGGCACTGAGCCTGCTTGGGATTCTCTCTCTCTCTCTCTCTCTCTCTCTCTCTCTCTCTCTCTTTCTCTATGCCCCTCCCCTGTGCTCACGCACACTCGCTGTCTCGAAATAAACTTAAAGGGCAAATAGGGCTCAATCGCATGATCTCCTGCGCTGCATTCCTGTTCCACCTCCTTCCGCCCCGGTTCTCCCTCAGGGTCTTTGCCCTGCAGCTCCTTCAGTCTGGAAGCGCCTACCTAGCTCCGAGCGCGCACACACGGGAACATGGTTACTTCTGGTTCACTCTCGGCGTCTTAGCTCAGGGGTCTCCTTCCCCAGCCCTCAGGTTAGCACATGTCCCCCTGTCACACGCTCTCGTGGCCCGGCGCCCCTCCCCGCTCCGCTCCTGTGACACTTCGTAATTAAACATTTATCCGTGCGAGGACGAGGTCACACGGGACCGGGACCGCCTCTGCGGGGCTCCCCGTCTCACCCCCTGTGCCCGTCCCGGGACCTGTCGTAGCAGCAGGTGCCGATAACTGACGCCAGGAACGAAACGCGTGGCTGACGTCTCCCCGCAACGCGACAGTGGACGCCGCACGCTGGACACCCGCTGGCGTGCGCCCACGCGATGGATAGACGTCCACACCCCTCCTTCCTCCACCTGCAGCTCAGCGCCCCGCAAGCCCGGGCCGAGCCAGAGGTTCATTAGCGTCCTCAGATGCGCCAGCGGCCTCGTTCACGCAAGGTGGGCTTTCCTCCGGGTTGGTCCACGCGCCGTGGGCCGGCATCGCGCGTGCTGTGGGTCCCCACCCTCAGCGCTCTTCTGGTGTCTGATCGGCCTTCCTCCTAAAACTCCAGTTTTCTCCTGCGACGGGGACTCGGCCCCCAAGGCCAGCCCCCTTGATGTCCTGCTCAGCATCTGTTCTGCCCCACCGTCGCGTGACTGGGGTTCCTGCCTGGCACTTCTTTGCTGCGTGATCTTGAACACGCCACATCAGTGCTTTGGGCCTTCATTTCCTTACTTAAGATAGAGAGGGGCGCCTGGGTGGCTCCGTCGGTTAAGCGTCCGACGTGGGCTCGGGCCACAGCTCAGGATCTGGAGCCTGGAGCCCGCTTTGGATTCTGTGTCTCCCTCTCTCTCTCAAAAATAAATACACACTAAGGAAAAATAGAGAGCTTATGGGACGCTCTTTCGCTACCACGCTAGGATGCCTGAGGAACTGATGGGAGAACACAGAGAGCAGCGCTTCGCTGAAAGTGAAAAAAAGAGAAACTGACAAGCCTAGGTTTGGAGAAACCATCCCTAAAAAGGTCATATTAGAGGTGAGATCTGAAGGACTAATAGGAGAGCGATTTCGAAAGTCGTAAGAGGACCGTGATGGCAACAGGTGTTTTATGGGGCAACCACTGTGTATCCAGATTTGGCTTGTTAAGTTGGCGGAATGCAAAAAGACATAATATATTCCTGGCCTCGTACTGCTGACAACTGAGTTCTAGAGATCACGTATGTACATGGATCAGTGGTTCTCAACCACAGGTGATTTTTCTCCCCTGGGAGGAAAATCTGGAGGCATTCTTAGTTGTCATAATTGGGAGAGAGGGGTGTGCTATTGGCATCTAGTGGGTACAGATCAAGGATGCTGCTCTCAAAAATAAACAGACATTAAAAAAATTTAAAACAGACGCCTGGGTGGCTCAGTCGGTTGAGCATCGGATTTCGGCTCAGGTTGTGATCTCGTGGTTCATGGGTTTGAGCCCCACATCGGGCTCTGTGCTGTGAGCACGGAGCCTGCTTTGGATCCTCTGACCCCTCTCTCTGCCCCTCCCCCGCTTGTGCACGCGCTCTCTCTCTCTTTCAAAAATAAACATTAAAAAAAATTAAAAAAAAGAAAAAAGGATGCTGCTACTTCTCCTCCACCGCATAGGACGGCCACCACAACGAATGTTACCAGCGTTGAGTTTGAGAAGCCCCGACCCAGCCAGACCCATTGGCCAAAACACAATCCTGGGCACTGAGTGCGAATGAAGACTGCAGATATTTCTACTCCTTAATACCCGACTTCTTTTTCAAGATTCTTCTTACATCTTTTCTCACCCTGAAGCCGTCCCCAGCCGCCCCTACCCAGGCTTACCGCGGCCAGTTGCTTAAGAGCATGGACCACGGAGGCAGGTACACCTGGGTCCACACCCCAGCTGC
Organism: Felis catus; assembly: GCF_018350175.1. NCBI lineage: Eukaryota > Metazoa > Chordata > Mammalia > Carnivora > Felidae > Felis > Felis catus. The sequence goes on from NC_058372.1 coordinate 15,303,488, forward strand.
ACAGCTGGTTGGCGGGGTGACTTTGGGCAGGTGTTCTCACCTCTCTAGGTATCTGCTTGCCCATACATAAAACCAAGGAATATGTGACAATGCTTGCCCTTTCTTTCTTTTTCTTTCTTTCTTTCTTTCTTTCTTTCTTTCTTTCTTTCTTTCTTTCTTTCTTTCCTTCCTTCCTTCCTTCCTTCCTTCCTTCCTTCTTTCTTTCTCTTCCTTCCTTCCTCTCCTTCTTTCTTTCTCATCTTTCTTTCTTTCTTTCTTTCTCTCTCTCTTTCTCTTTCTTTCTTTCTTTCTCTCTTTCTTTCTTCCTTTTTCAGTAGGATTCACGCCCAGCACGGAGCCCAACATGGGGCTTGAACTCACCACCCTGAGATCAAGTCCCGAGCTGAGATCAAAAGTCAGACATTCAGCCAACTGCGCCACCCAAGAATCCCAGGTGACAATTTTCTCCTTCGCACCCACGGTGGTTTTGTTGCTAAGCTGCCCAGCTAATTTGGCTATTTTTTCCCCTGGACTAGGTATGTCTACTTCTACAATGTACTAGGTATTACTTGAGGCGCTTAATGTATTTCAGTTCACTTAATTCTCTTAACAACTATTATGGGCTGAACGGTTGTGTCCTCCCCAAATTCATATGTTGAAGCCCGACCTCCCAATGTCGTGGTATCAGGAGGTGGGGCCGTTGGGAGGTAATTTGGTTTAGATGAGGTCATGAGTGAGGGTGGAGCCCCCACGAGGGACTGGTACCCTTAGAAGAAGAGGAGGAGGTGAGAGAGCTCCCTCTCTTTCCCCCAAGTTAGGGTAGAGCGAGAAGGTGGCCGTCTGCAAGCCTCATCAGAGGCTGAATCTGCTGGTACCTTGATTTTGGACTTCCAGCCTCTAGAACTGTGATAAATAAATGTTGCTTATGCCATCCAGTCTATGGTATTTTGTTTTTAGTAGCCTGAATGAGGGGAATAATTATGAAATGGGGCTGATTTTTATATCCTTTATTTATTTTTGAGAGAGAACATGAGCAGGGGAGGGGCGGAGAGAGAGGGAGACAAGAGGATCCAAAGCAGGTTCTGCGATGACAGCAGAGAGCCCCATGCGGGGCTCGAACTCACAAACTATGAGACCATGCCCTGAGCTGAAACCAAGAGTCCCACGCTTGACTGACTGAGCCACCTGGGGTACCCCGGTAATCTTTTTAAGTACTTATTGTTTCTTGGGCACTTTGCTGAGGACTGGGGATATCCAGCCAGGTAAACCTCTCCAAGTTTGCCTCAACCATCAAGTCCGGGGAGACAGGCAAATGAGTCAGTGATTACAGGACCGGCTGATGCATTCAAAGACCCAGCAGCACAGGGAGCTATGGGATAACAGTGCAGGGAGATTCGGGACAGAGTGTGGGACGTGGAGCAATTAGGAGGCAAAACCCGACTTCGATTCCCAGCTCTGCCATTTCTGAGCACTTTGACCTCAAGCAAACCCCTGAACCTCTTTAGGCCTTGGTTTCCTTGACTGAGAAAAGAGGATAGCACCGACTGGCCACTTTGAAGATTAAATGTAAGTGTGCATGTGGAAGAGACTCCCTAAAATGAGAGAGAGAGAGAGCCCTGTGGGCTCAGAGAGCTGGGAAGGCTTCCTGGAGGCGGTGGCGTGTGTGTTCGGTTTGGGGTGAGGAGGGAGCATTCCAAGCTGTGATAACAGCACCTGGGGAGACATGCAATTCATCAGGGTTTAGTCACTGAAGAGTAAGCCCGGGTTGAACTGACCTCTTATGAATGGACATTGTCTGATGTGGCCCATTCTGGAGCTCACAGGTAGGCAAGCCTCTACAGCACATCCGAATTTTTAAAAAATATTTTTATTTATTTTTGAGAGAGAGAGAGAGAGACAGACAGAGTGTGAGTGTGGGGGGGGGTGGGCAGAGAGAGAGGGAGACCCAGAATCCGACGCAGGCTCCAGGTTCTGAGCTGTCGGCACAGAGCCCGACGCGGGGCTCGAACTTGTGAACCTCGAGATCATGCCCTGAGCTGAAGTCGAACGCCCAACCGACCGAACCACCCGGGTGCCCCAGCATATCTGAATTTCGTTGCCTCTGCCGCGCAGCAGTGGTGAGCCAGGACAACCTCCTAAATGGCTAGGTGACAAGGACCAAGGTAGCACATCGTTGGCCTGAACCTGAGCCAGGGCCGGGAAGCCTGGACCCCACCCCTCCACCCGGGTGCCCACTCCTCAGACTGCACACTGGCCTCTGGTGCACGGTCTTCTGAGTCTGGCCCCCTTCCAGGCTGGCCTGGCTGTTTACCTTCATCCAGGCTCGCCCCAGAGGGAGATGGCGTGGGCTGACTGCCCACGGTGGAGTTTTGCCCGGATCTTCCTTCAGGAGGGAGCCTGGGCTCTGGGGCAGACCGGCTGCACCCACATGTGGCTCAGACGCCGACTAGCTGTGTGACCTGGGCAAACAGCTCAACGTCTCTGAACTTACTTTCTTACCTGTGAGCTGGGGGACAATATTACCTATTTTGAATGTTAGTTTTAAGGCCTGGAGATAATGTACCTACAGGACGTTACACAAAGCCAATGCATAGCTGTTATGCCACAAAATGGTTATTATTACGGCTAAAGTTGTAGGGAGGCTGTGTCCTTCTGACCAGGGAGTGGGCTATTCAACATCAGTGTAAGCGGCTGGACTGTTTAAAAAAAGAAAAAAATCACAATCGGAGCACCTGGGTTGCTCAGTCTGTTGAGCATCTGACCCTTGATTTTGGCTCAGGTCGCGATCTTGCGGTTTGTGAGATCGAGCCCTGTGTCCAGCTCTGTGCTGACAGCGTGGAGCCTGCTTGGGATTCTCTCTCTCCCTCTCTCTCTCTGCTCCTCCCCCACTCACACGCTCACCCTCTTTCTAAAAATAAATAAATGAAAAAATCTTCAAACCTGCCTACTTCTTTTTTTGTCTATTTATTATTTACTTATTTTTTAGGGAGATAGAGATAGTGCCATCAGGGGAGAGGTGGGGAGGGGGGGGGAGAGAATCCCAAGCAGGTTCCATGCTGTCGACACAGCATGACGTGTATACTCAAGGGGCTCACACTCAAGAACCGCGAGATCATGACCTGAGATGAAATCAAGAGTCTCTCACTTAAGTGATGAGCTACCCAGGTGCCCCACACCTGCCTATTTGTTGGCGGAGCTCTGGCTGTATTGAAAACATGTGCTTATTTGCTTAAGTTCATGGGAGTGCCATTGCTTTGATAGCGGAGACCCTAGCTTCTCTCTGTATTGTATTTATTTATTTTATTGAAAACCCCAGGACGATATCAAGTCAGGGTCTGGCTGGCCCTGCTGTGGAGTATTTGAGCTGAGTGGCTGGGATTACTTTTCAGATAGTTTGGCAACAAGGAAATGCCCCATGTCTTCTTCCCCCAGCACTTCTACACTCCTTACCAAAAAAACACACAAATGTCTATAGTTTAGAAAGAAATGAAATCTCTAATCCCTTAATTACTTTAAACTGTACTTCTTCAAATAGTGTTTATAAGACGATGTTTAGTTCCAAGACACCTGTGAGACATTAAGACTCTGATTCACTCGACTTCCCCTTGCCAGAAACAAAAAGAACAATGGCCAAGAATAAATGAAGCTTCCTGACCACTTTGTAAAACTGTTTGGCATGATTTCTCCAAATTGAGCATTCACATAACCTATGACCCAATAATTCCTTGCTGGGTAGACATCCAACAGAAAACCATGCTAAGATATATACTATAAGCCACGTAGCAGAATGTTCATACGAGCACAATTTCTAACAACCTCAAATTATAGGCAAACCCAAATATCCATGAATAGTATGGCGAATGAGTAGATTATTGTACAGTCATATAACGGAATATTATATAGAAATCAAATGAATGAACCATATCAGCAACATGCAGAAGAATGAAACCGGACTACTTTCTTACAGCATACACAACAATAAATTCAAAATGGATTAAAAACCTATGTGAGAGCTGAAACCAAAAAAAATCCTAGAAGAGAGCACAGGAAGTAAGAAGGTCTCTGACATCAGTGGCAGCAACATTTTTCTAGATCTGTCTCCTGAGGCAAGGGAAATAAAAGCAAAAATAACCTCTTGAGACTACATCAAAATAAAAAGCTTTTGCACAGTGAAGGAAACATTCAACAAAACTAAAAAGCAAACCACTGAATGGGAGAACATGTTTGCAAATGGCATACCCAATAAAAGGTTAGAATCCAAAATACATTAAGAACTCATACAAGTCAACACCCCAAGAACGAACAATCCGATTTACAAATGGGCAGAAGAATTGAATAAACGCCTCTCCAAAGAAGACGTACCCATGGCCAACATGAGAGGAGGCTCAACATTGCTTCATCAGGGAAATGAAAATCAGAGCTATCGTGGGACGTCACCTCACACCTGTCACAATGGCTAAAATCAACAACACAAGAAACATCAAGCGTTGGTGAGGATGTAGAGGAAAGGGTACCATCTTGCATCGTTGGTGGGAATGCAAACTGGTGCAGCCACTCTGGAAAGCAGTATGGAGTTTCCTCAAAAAGTTAAAAATAGAACTACCCTACGACCCTAGTAATTATGCTACTGGGTAGTTACTAAAAAAATACAAAGACACTAATTCAAAGGGGTACCTGCACCCCCATGTTTATAACCGCATTATTTACTATAGCTAAACTATAGGAGTAGCCCAAGTGTCCGTTGATAGATGAGTAGATAAAGAAGATGTGGGGGATAAATATAAATATAATGGAATATTCCTCAGCCATAAAAAAGAATGAAATCTTGCCATTTGTGATGGCATGAGGGAGCTAGAGAGTACAATGCTGAGTGAAATAAGGGAGTCAGCAAACGACAAAGACCGTAACATTTCACTCATGTATGGAATTTTTTTTTTTTTAAGCAATAGGGAGCAGCTTTTTTTTTTTTTAATTTTTTTTCAACATTTATTTATTTTTGGGACAGAGAGAGACAGAGCATGAACGGGGGAGGGGCAGAGAGAGAGGGAGTCACAGAATCGGAAACAGGCTCCAGGCTCTGAGCCATCAGCCCAGAGCCTGACGCGGGGCTCGAACTCCCGGACCGCGAGATCGTGACCTGGCTGAAGTCGGACGCTTAACCGACTGCGCCACCCAGGCGCCCCACTCATGTATGGAATTTAAGAAACAAAACAAATGAGCAAAAGAAAAAGAGAGAAGCCAGGAAACTGTTACCTACAAGGAACAAACGGATGGTTACCAGAGGGGAGCAGGGTAGGTGGGTTAAAATAGGGGATGGAGATTAAGGAGGACATTTGTTGTGACGAGCAGCGGGTGATGTATAGAATTGTAGAATTGTAGAATTGCTATACCATACATCTAAAGCTAATACAACATTATGTTAACTATACTGGAATTGAAAAAAAAATTTAATGAGTGAACGACAGCCAGGCATAACACCTTGGACGACACTCCAAAACAAGACGTTAAATTAAGGAAGTCATACAAAATAGAACGCATATCATATCATTTCATTTATATAAAAAATTTTTTTTAAACTAGCAAAACTAATCGTTGTTGTTAGAGGTGAGAACAGTGGAGAGTGGGGAGGGGACAGAGATGGAAGAGGTTGGAGGGGGCCTTCTCCAGTGCCAGAAAATCTCTGCTTATTGACGAGGAAAGTGGTTACACAGGTGTAAGCACTTGGTGATAATTCACTATCCACTTGATCGGCGAACAAGTTTTTAAAAATAAAGAAATTAATAAGTAAGTGTATTCTAAACCTCATGAGCTTTTAATATTTTAGAAGAATCTAAATCTGAAAAACTACATTCTTTTCCCCCAAATCTCATCCCTATTACTTTATCTAATTAGAAGTAGCCTCTATTATAAAGTAGATAAATGAGTATTTGAATCATTTGGAATACCCAGAATGGACATCAGTTTAACAACTTAGGTTAGAACAAAAGTAGTTAATCAATGGGTCTCCCGATTATAGAGTAGACTCTTATAATTCTCTTTACTGGTGAACTGAAGTTTTCTTTTTTTTAAATTTTTGTTTATTTTTGAGAGAGAGCAAGTGAGAGAAGGAGGGGCAGAGAGAGAGAGAAAGAGAGAGGCACAGAACCCGAAGCCGACTCCAGGCTCTGAGCTGTCAGCTCAGAGCTGGACACAGGACTCAAACCCATGAACCGTGAGATCATGACCGGAGCCAAAGTCGGATGCTTAACCTACTGACCCATCCAGGCGCCCTTCTGATAAACCGAAGTTTTCTTCAAATTCATTTAAAAATTCACTTTTCTGAAAGAATGACCTTTGAAATACAGCTTTTTATAAAGTGAAAGAAATCCTATTTTTCTGTTATTGAATTAACATTAAAAGCATGTCCCATGGCACCAAAAATTGTTATTCCATTCAAAATTCATAATATTATCTAAATAGAAAGAGCCATATAAATGTGCAGTTACATACGAAGCTTATGTTGCACATTTAGAAAGTAAAAAGGATCACAATTTTGTTTATTTCATAAAAGAAGACAAGAGATAGAGGATAATAACTAAGTAACTTTGGTAAATTTTCTCAACTGGGGAGTATTTCAAGTTGTAATTTAACTCAGCGAACCATTAAATGGCTCATCTTGAAGTAACTGGAGTTTGTTGATTAATGTGCTACTATTTGTATGGTAAGATGAAAAATTAATAGGGAAAGACAGATTGTTATATGAGCTCAACAAATCTAATCCAGTGACAAACATTAGATGAAATGATAGAATTAATCTAATAGTGAATTGTTTTACAAAAGAATTGTGTCTTTAAGATAAACCAATAAACAGTTTTTACATAACTGTAATAAAATGCTGTTTCACTAAAAAAAAATAAAAATAAAAAAATAAAAAAAATAAAAAAATTCACTTTTCTGTTAGTTGAAAAGAAAAAAAGAAAGAATTCACTTTTGAACAGCTCAACTCTTCTCTAGTTGCAATACGGATTTCCAAATCTTGACGCAATCTTGACATGGGATTGGAACTCGGGCATGCACAGAAAGTTTCCAAGTGTTCAAATGATAAATGGTCTTCTGTCTATTTCAGTTTTCTTACCGAGGAGTTACATGCTCCTGCTAAGAGTAACGATTTGTGGAGTTCTTGAAGGATTAAAACCAATCACCCAAGTTTTCCTTCCAAGTCGCTCATGTTTTCAGTTACCTCATGAACGTTAATGAGATTGGCATAATATCCAGTATGGGAATATTTAGGTAGTAAGGTTTCGACGAAGAGGATACAGTGATAAGTGTTTCCATTGTTTCCAGAAAAAAATGTGGTTATGGAATTTTGGAGCCAGTTTTCAGGGAGTGTTATGCTTCACCACACAACCTCTGCACAGGTATTATAAAGAATATTCAGGGGTTAAAGGGAGTCACAGGGAAGAAAAGACCTTGACTGGTCTGTAGTTACACCCCAGATCTCTTATTTTTGTGCACGTTAAAACACACACACACACACAAAACGTTGTTATTGGCAACGTTTTCAGTTTCTGCTTTCTTTCTCCTATCACGTAGGCCCTCCCAGAACGGTCCAGCACGGTACCTGACAGGTATTCACTGTTCCTGGGATGAATGGATGACAAGACAGTGGATGCTGGTTAATGAAAGCAGGACGGGCCCTTGCACACCTGTTAACATCCCCCTCCGTTTTCAGATAAGGAGGCTACAGACCAGAGCCGCCAACAGCAGCCAACTGTGAAGGTGGAAAGAGGCTGCGGGTTCCCTTTGGTCTTGTCCGGATCCCTCTCTGGCCCTCCGGCTGGTGGAACGGAGCGGCCAGCTAGAGGGCTACTTGGCAGAGCTTTGGGTAGAGTAGCTGATCGGAGAATCAGAGGCCACAGCAGAGGGTTTCCCAGTTCTCGTTACCCTGCGGCCCGCTCGTCCGTGGCGTAGCTGACTTTAGAAACCGGTTACCTTATCCTTCCATTCCTGGGGCTACCTTCAGCCTCTATTTCCAAAGCGTGGCTTTCACATTGCCAGATCAGATGCTTCTCATAAAAGTCCTACACTCTTCACTGAGAGTTCCAAATAAATCCTGGGATTTTCGTTTGACCTCTTGTCTCCATGTCAGTGTTCTCCCCCGAGGTGGGGGGGGGGAGGGCGCGGAGGGGGGGATAGATCCTAAGATGCTTCCGTTGCTACTCTGAACCATTCTACAGACTCTTTTTACAACACACCATAAAAATATGGCCTCGTTTATGTTTCCGTAGCATATGCAGGAATGACGGGTCACCTGCTGGGCACTTGGCCAAGTAGAATCTTTTGTAAGTTGAAAAATGACTGGAAACGGAAGTTATCCATAGAAGGAAGAAATCTTGAGCAGTTGAACAGCTAACTAAAAATCAACCTGGTGCTTCTACTTTTGGAGATCCTTAAATCACATGGCTATGCCACCTCTGGGACGAGCCCCTGCATCTAGGTGCTCAGTGGCCAGTGATCCCCAAACCTCGCAGGAGCGTGCCCTGGTAACTGATAGAGATGCCACCATTGACACCTTGCACATCCTGTGACTTCCATAAATGCAGATCTCATTTCAAAAAAGGACCAGAACCTACTTAGCAATTCTGGGTGCCTTCAAACAGTTCGAAATTAAAATACCTCTCCTCCAAGACAGGATGAGAGTCCATTAGGCTAAAGAGAAATGGGGATTTAGGGCCACTATATATATATATATATATATATATATATATATATATATATGATTTTTCAGTTTGATGTTGGCACAAACAAAAACTCTATGTTATTAGTCAAGGATTCAAAGATTGGGAATTTTTTTTTTTAATTTTTTTTTCAACGTTTATTTATTTTTGGGACAGAGAGAGACAGAGCATGAACGGGCGAGGGGCAGAGAGAGAGGGAGACACAGAATCGGAAACAGGCTCCAGGCTCTGAGCCATCAGCCCAGAGCCGGACGCGGGGCTCGAACTCACGGACCGCGAGATCGTGACCTGGCTGAAGTCGGACGCTTAACCGACTGTGCCACCCAGGCGCCCCAGAGATTTGGGAATTTTATTAAGAGTTCCAGGAAGCTCGGGGCACCTGGGTGTCTCAGTCGGCTGAGCTTCCAACTCCGGCTCAGGTCATGATCTCACAGTTTGTGAGTTCGAGCCCTGTGTTGGGCTCTGTGCTGACAGCTCAGAGCCTGGAGCCTGCTTCGGATTCTGTGTCTCCTTCTCTCTCTGCCTCTCCCCCACTCATGCTCTGTCTCTCAACAATAAATAAACATTAAAAAAAAAAAATAAAGAATTCCAGGAAACTAAAGGCTTGGAGGTAATAAATAAACCACAGAGAATATGTTGGTTAAGAGAGTCCTAGAGGGTTCAGCTTTCAGTGCTGACAAGGGCTTAGGGAAGTATAAGTTGGTTTTTTATAATTCTGGAAAGGTTGGGGAAAGTAGCCTGGTAGTATATTTCAAAAGTTATTAACATGAAAGGTGAGTTGGCACAGTGGACACTCAGGAAGAGCTGATGCCTCAGTTCAAGTCCAAAGGCAATAAAAAACCTGAAGTCCCAGTTTGAAGGCAGTCAGGCAGGAAAGCCTTTTCTCTTATTTGAGGAAAAGTCAGCCTTTTTGCTCTACTCAGGCCTCCAACTGATTGGACGAGGCCCACCCACATTTGGAAGGGCAATCTGCTTTCCTCGGTTTACCAGTTCAAACGTTAATCTCAACCGAAAATGCGCTCACAGAAACACTCAGGATCATGTTTGACCAAATATCTGGGCACCCTGTGGCCCAGTCAGGTTGATCCATAACTGAACCGTCTTAGTCTTGCCAATCTATTTTTTAAAGTCTCCCATTGAGGCTTAATTTATAGTTGAATGTACCGTTGTATGAGTTCTTGCAATTTTTTTTTTAAACACACACAAACCACAAATATATCCATGAAAACACAGAATGTTTGCGTGTGATTTAAAAATTGGTATAGGGGCGCCTGGGTGGCGCAGTCGGTTGAGCGTCCGACTTCAGCCAGGTCACGATCTCGCGGTCCGGGAGTCCGAGCCCCGCGTCGGGCTCTGGGCTGACGGCTCGGAGCCTGGAGCCTGTTTCCGATTCTGTGTCTCCCTCTCTCTCTGCCCCTCCCCCGTTCATGCTCTGTCTCTCTCTGTCCCAAAAATAAATAAAAAACGTTGAAAAAAAAATTTTAAAAATAAATAAATGTGAGGGGCGCCTGGGTGGCGCAGTCAGTTAAGCGTCCGACTTCAGCCAGGTCACGATCTCGCGGTCCGTGAGTTCGAGCCCCGCGTCGGCCTCTGGGCTGATGGCTCGGAGCCCGGAGCCTGTTTCCGATTCTGTGTCTCCCTCTCTCTCTGGCCCTCCCCCGTTCATGCTCTGTCTCTCTCTGTCCCAAAAATAAATAAACGTTGAAAAAAAAAATTAAAAATTGGTATAAAAGTATATTTTTATTTTAATCAACAGTATGTTTCTATAGGTTATTCCTTTACTCTGGTGTAGTGTTTGGTTTAAATATATGATTTAAAAAAATTTTTTTTAATGTTTATTTGTTTCTGAGACAGAGAGAGACAGAGCATGAGCAGGGGAGGGGCAGAGAGAGAGAGGGAGACACAGAATCCGAAGCAGGTTCCGGGCTCTGAGCGGTCAGCACAGAGCCCGACGCGGGGCTCGAAGTCACAAACTGTGAGACCATGACCTGAACTGAAGTCGGTCGTTCAACTGACTGAGCCGCCCAGGCGCCCCTAAATATATGATTTTTAATATTTATCCATCTAATTAATAGACATTTAGGTTGTTTGGGGTATTTCTCTACCATCATCGGTTCAGCAATAACTGTCCTTGCGTCAGTCTTCTCGTTCGATGGCACGAGAGATTCTCTCTGGAAACTCTCCGATGGCCAAAGTGAATTGTCAGTTCACAGTATGTGCACACATTCAGTTTTACTTCCGACTGCCAGATTGCTTCCACAATGGCTATAAAAATTTATACACCAGCGATGTCGGAGAATTCCGATTTGTCTACATCCCGGTACACCCTTGATATTTTTAGATTTGTTAATTTGTATCAGTCAGATGGATGAGAAATAGACTCTCACCCTGGTTTCATACACATTTCTCAGAGCACCTGGGTGGCTGAGTTGGTTAAGTGTCTGACTCTTGGTTTCCACGCAGGTCGTGATCTCATGGTTTCGTGAATTCAGGTCCCGTGTCTGGCTCGGCACTGGCAGCATGGAGTCTGCTTGGGATTTTCTCTCTCTCCTGCTCTCTCTGCCCCTCCCCCACTTGTACTGTCTCTCTCAAAATAAATAAACTTAAAAAAATTCATAATTTTCATTTCTCTGGTTATTAGTAAGATGGTTAATGGTTATTTTAGCTTGCCTCTTCCATGAATTATCTATTAATTACATTTACCTATTTTTCTATTGGGCTGTCTATCTTTACTTAGTTATTTGATGGGATTCTTTATGCCTTCTAGATACTATACATTGCAAATTACCTTTTTCTTTACCTCATGTACCTTTTCATCTTGGTTGTAGTGTCTTTTCCTTTACGGCATATGTCTGTGCGTATGTGTCCGCTTTAAGAAATCTTTCCTATAATCATAGATATTGTCCCACATTACCTTCTGGAAAGTTCTAAAGTTGTGTGTGTGAGGTGTGAGGAAGGATTCGATTAAAATTTTTTTTGAATATTTATTCATTTTTGAGAGAGAGAGACAGAGTGCGAGTGGGGAGAAGGGCAGAGAGAGAGGGAGACACAGAATCCGAAGCAGGCTCCGGGCTCTGAGCTGTCAGCCCAGAGCCCAACACGGGGCTGGAACCCACGAACTGTGAGATCATGACCTGAGCTGAAATCAGTGGCCCAACCCACTGAGCCACTGAGTGGCCCCAAGGAAGGACCCAATTTTATTTCGTTTGGGGGATGAGATATTATGTTGCTACACCACAAATTACTCCCAAACCTAGCAGCTTAAAACCACAAACATTTATATTATCTCAACAATTTCTGAGAGCTGAGAATCTGGGAGCAGTCTAGCTGGGGGGGTTCAGGTCTCTCCTGAGGCTGTGTCAGATGTTGGTCAGGGGTACAATCACGAGGAAGCTGTGCTTCCAAGATGAAGCACTTGCATGGCTATTGGCAGGAAGCGTCAGTATCTCCCCGTAGAGATGTCTCCCCACAGGCTGCCCAAGAGTCCTCAGGATGGGGTAGCTAGCTTCCCCCAGAGCGGGTGATCCATTCAAGGGAAAGGATCAGTGCCTTTTATGACATAGTCTCTAGGTCACACGCGGTCACTTCCATTTTATTTATTCACTAGAAGTGAGCCCACTTCTATTCCCTAAGTCTAGTCCAGACTCTAGGTTGGCTTTGTGACCTGCTTTTCAATCTTAGGATAAGGTAGAAGTCATACATTCCTTGTTCCTGGCCTAAGCCTTAGGCTGTAAGCTTTTGTTTTATGCTCTTAGGACCTTCAAGCCACCGTACAAATTGTCTGGCTGTCCCACTGGAGAGACCCCCCGGTGGGAGAGCATGTGGAGAGTGATGAGCCGTGAGACTCCCTAGAGACAGACAGGAGCCTAGCCATCTTAGCAAGCCAACTGTGTCCAGCCCTGAGCTGAGCGGCTGGCATCTGGCCAGGTGTCCCTGGGAGAGGGGTAGAACTTCCCAGCTGAGCGCATCCCAGGCCACAAGGTCACAATGGCTATCTTAAACCATCACGTTTGGGCGAGGTTTGTTACACATCAATAGGTAACATATAGCTCTTTCCCCCTCCTTTCTCTTCTTTTACAAAATTACTGTATATTGAACTTATAAATTCACTGGGGGAAAGAATATTGGGTCTTTCTTTTTGCCCATGTATTCAGCTTTTCTTTCTTTTCTTTTTTCTTTAAAAAATTTTAAAAAAATATTTATTTATTTTTGAGAAAGAGAGAGAGAGAGACAACACAAGCAGGAGAGGGGCAGAGAGAGAGGGGGAGATACAGAAACCAAAGCAGGCTCCAGGCTTGGAGCTGACAGCACAGAGCCCAACGCCGGGCTTGAACTCACAAAGCATGAGATCATGACCTGAGCTGAAGTAGGATGCTTAACTGACTGAGCCACCCAGGCGCCCCATCTTTTTTTTGTTGTTGTTAAGAGAAAGAGAGAGCTGGGGAGAAGGGCAGAGGTGGAGAGAGAGAATCTTAAGCAGGCCTCACACTCAGCATGGAGCCTGACCTGGGGCTTGATCCCATGACCCTGAGATTAGGACCTGAGCCGAAATCAAGAGTTTGATGCTCAAACAACTGAACCACCCAGGCACCCCTAGCTTTCCCCCGCCCCAACAGATCGCTATAGTTTCCCCGTCAAACCCTGAATATCCTTTGCTTAATTCATTCTTAGATTCAGTATAATTTCTATTACTATTGCAAGTGAGAATTTTTTCTACCTTTTCTGTTTAGTTATTGATGGCATAAAGAAATGCTATTATTTTTATGTTGACCTTGTATGCAGCAAACTCTTTTTTTTTTTTTTTCCAACGTTTATTTATTTTTGGGACAGAGAGAGACAGAGCATGAACGGGGGAGGGGCAGAGAGAGAGGGAGACACAGAATCGGAAACAGGCTCCAGGCTCCGAGCCATCAGCCCAGAGCCTGACGCGGGGCGGGGCTCGAACGCACAGACCGCGAGAGCGTGACCTGGCTGAAGTCGGACGCTTAACCGACTGCGCCACCCAGGCGCCCCAGCAAACTCTTATTCTTTCTGATTCTTTTGCCTCTTCTTGTCTTTTTTCATTGGCAAGGACTTCCAGTTCAGCGTCAGGCAGTAGGGGTGATAATGGGCACCTCGACTTGTACCTGAACTTCATAGGAATTGTTTAAAGTTTCATCACTGAGTATGATATTATTATAGGGATTTTTTTGGGGGTGGGGAGGGATATTTTCTCAAGTTAAAGAAGTTGCTGTCTATCCTTTGTTAAAAGTTTTACTATATTTTAAGACGAATAAATGTTTAATTCTATTGCCTACATTTTTCTATAGTTCTCAAGATGACCATATAGTTTTCTTCCTCTTAACATCTTCATATTTTATAGTAATTTGATATATTTTCTTAATGTTGAGTCATGTATATTTTTACAGGATGAACCCTACTTAATTATGATATTTTTATGTACTGCAGAATTAGATCTTCTTGGTTTTTTATTTAGAATTCTTGCATTTAATTTATAAAATTATATTGACCTATGTTTTCCTTTTGTTGCTTTACAAAATACTTTCTACTTGTGTTAACCTCATAAAATGAACTAGGTAGCTTTTCTTTTTCTCCCATTATGTGGAACTATTTGGCTAAAATAAGAATTATATGTTCGTATGCGGTGCCTGGGTGGCTCAGTTGGGTAAGCATCTGACTTCAGCTCAGGCCACGATCTCACGGCTTATGGGTTCGAGCCCCGCGTCGGGCTCTGTGCTGACAGCTCAGAGCCTGGAGCCTGCTTCAGATTCTGTGTCTCCCTCTCTCTCTGCCCCTCCCCAACTAGCACTCTGTCTGTCTCTGTCTCTCGAAAGATAAAATAAAAATGTTAAAAAATAATTTAAGAATCATGTGTTCCTAGAAGGTTTAGAAAAACTTGCCTGTTGAGTTGTTTGAACCTGTAGCAGAAGAGATATTTACAGCCATTCAATTATTTTCATAGTTATTGGCATATTCATATTTTCTATTTCTTCTTGGGTCACTTCTGTAATTTATATTTTTCTGTAAAGGTGTCCATTTCATGAACATTTTCAAAAATATAGGCAACAAATTTGTTTATGGCATTTTTTTTGTCCCTAATATTGTTTATCTTGCCTTTTTTGTTTTCTCAACTTAGTCTTTCCAAAGATTTGTCTATTATTCTTTTAATCAACAATCTTTTGCTTTCATTGATAATTCTTAAATTCTTGGTTTTAGATACTGTTATTCGTGTTTTGTATTAATTTCTCTTTTCTCCTAGATTCTTTACTTTATAGATCATTCAGTTGAATGCTTAGTTCATCAATTTTCAAATCTCTTTTGTTTTCTGTTTTTTTAAATGTATGCTTTAAAGTTTTGGTTTTTTTATTTTTTGAGAGAAAGAGAGAAAGAGAGTGAGTGGGGGAGGAGCAGAGAGAGCAGGAGGGAGAGGATCCCAAGCAGGCTCTGCACTGTCAGCACAGATCCTCATGTGGGGCTCGATCTCACGAACCATGAGATCAGGATCCCAGCTGAAATCAAGAGTCAGATGTTTAACTGACTGAGTCATCCAGGAGTCCCATCTCTTTTGTTTTCTTAAAAAATGCATTTAAGATTTAAATTTCCCCTTGAATACCATTTTATCTGTACCTCATATATTTTGATATCTATCCTTTCTTCATGTATCATTTCTAAACATTTTTCATTTTCATTATGGTTTCGTTTTTAACTCTGAGATTATTTGGAATGATATTTCTTTTTTTTTTTTTTCAACGTTTTTTTATTTATTTTTGGGACAGAGAGAGACAGAGCATGAACGGGGGAGGGGCAGAGAGAGAGGGAGACACAGAATCGGAAACAGGCTCCAGGCTCCGAGCCATCAGCCCAAAGCCTGATGCGGGGTTCGAACTCACAGACCGCGAGATCGTGACCTGGCTGAAGTCGGACGCTTAACCGACTGCGCCACCCAGGTGCCCCTGGAATGATATTTCTTATTGTCAAATTTATAGGATGGGAGAATAAATGTCTACTGTTGGGTTCTATTTTCAGTGCATTGTGGTGCAGGAACATGATCTGTATGACATCAGTCCTTTGGAATTTGTTGTGATTTCCTGTGTGGCTGAACAAATGGTCAAGTGTGTAAACATTCTGGGTGGGCTTACAAAGGCTATGCATTCTGTATTTGTTGGGCAAAGATTCTCTCGACATATCCATTATTATTTCTGAGTATGACTGCTGTTTTACTGATAAATAGCTTATTGTTTGGAAAAGAGGAGTGAAAAAGTGTCTATGTCTCAGAAACCTCATCTTATCAGGAAGGGAAGAGTTCGAGAAGCAGAACCTGAGTACGATCCCGGGAAATCAAACGCTACAGCAACTATGTAGTCCTGGAAAAACAAACTACCTCTCCGACCCCCAGGTGGGGGAGGGTCTAATGTAACAGTCCTGCCCTTGGAAATGCCGGAACAGCAGGACAGTATACGTGCCAGCTGTGCCACTGCCTTTGCATTCCTAGTGACCCAGTAGGTGACAGAGAAGTAGCCTCTGCTGAGACAGCAGAGTTGTGACCCACTGGTTAACTGGGCCCTTCCTATTTAAAATATTTCTCCTTTGCCAATACCTGATAGGGTTCTTTCACTAGGGATGTTATCGGGTTAGATCAGATTGGATTGTATTAAAGTGAATTGAATATTGATTTAGCTCGGCCCGAGGTTGGTATTGTACCAAAGGGTGGCTAGAGAAGGTCTTGGTTCTGCAACCAGCCTTTCCTTTAAGTTCCATGTGAGTCCTTGTGGGGGAGGTTCTTTCTTTTAGCTAGGAAAATTGTCATCAGATATATCTTGGGGCAAGAACTTTTTTTTGGACTTCTAATTTTCTTAGTTTGGATTCTCATAGACAAGGCTTTCCTCCTTAAGCATTGTTGCTCCGCTTTTTGGTAGCCAGGGACTCTGTTGCTTACCTTCCTTTTTACTCTCTGACCGTGATTTTGCACATTCATGAGCGCCACT
This sequence comes from Felis catus, assembly GCF_018350175.1. NCBI lineage: Eukaryota > Metazoa > Chordata > Mammalia > Carnivora > Felidae > Felis > Felis catus. The sequence continues at coordinate 15,320,169 of NC_058372.1, forward strand.
CTCCTGCTAGATGGCAATCTTCCAGTTGGGGCACAAGTGAGCTTATCAACCCCTGTGGAGAGGGACGGGCTAGAGGGATCTCCCAATTTACTTGAGAGATGGTCACTCCTTCCTTGGGAGACCCGATGACCCACAAGCAGATCACCCCAGCTGCATGAGGCCTTCCTTGGTTTACCCCAGTATACTGTCAAATACTATTTCTCTGCATACCATGATATGGTAAAGCCCTGTGAGGGGTTCTGAGCTGAAGATAAATATGCTTTAATTTGTAAGCCATGTTCTCAAGTTTAATGCTATTCCTGATATTATTTCTTTGCCATTAGCTCCTAGCCCTTTGCCTCCGCTCCCAGCCCTTTGTTTAAAAGTGGTAGTCATGTCGGGGCGCCTGGGTGGCTCATTCGGTTAAGTGTCTGGCTCTTGATTTCAGCTCAGGTCATGATCCTGCAGTTTGTGAGTTCAAGCCCCGCATTGGGGTGGAGCCTGCTTGAGATTCTCTCTCTCTCTCTCTCTCTCTCTCTCTCTCTCTCTCTCTCCCTCTCTCTCTCTGCCCCTCCTCCACTTGTTCTGTGTCTCTTCCTCAAAATAAATAACTAAACTTAAATGTAAAAGTTGTAGTCATGTCTTGGCTGTGTGTGGAGAGAAAAAACAAAAGATGAATGCGTGTGGCATGGGCGTGGGGGAGGGGGTGATGGGGAGGGTGAGAGTGGGGCCATGGGGCATGACAGCTGGATCCCTGTGGCGGTAGCAATAGCTGGTGAGACACTCCAAGGGGAAAGAATCCCAGGAGAAGAGTGGCTGCTGCTCCCATGGGGACTGTCCCTCCATTGCTTACTATAGAGGATCTAAAATTAACTGAGGCAAGAAGCACTTCCTATTTCTTTCTCATAACTTGTCCCCACTCTTCCTCTGCCTCCCCTCCCCCCCCCCCACCTGCTGTGTGTGCGTATCACTGCCACAGAACTGTGGTTTACCTCCACGATGATGCTTTGCCCACACCCCATGGCAAGTGTCTGTCTGCTTGTGTGTGTGATACACGAGGCTATGAGCACCTTTAGGCACGTGATGGAGACTTCCAGCGAGCAATTCAGGGACTCAGACAGAGCAGGCAGTACACGAGCCTGGCCGAACTGAGGGCTGCTGGGTAGCTGGCATGAATGATCTCAGCATGGGTGGTTCCTCTTGTGGACACGCTCAGCCACCGCTCTGAGCGTGGAGTGCCACTTTCCTGCCCCATCACCCTGACCTCTCCCCCAGGTCTCCTGGGCCTGACCATGACCCAGGAATAACGTGCCGATGCTTGATCTAGCCGGGGACTTCCAAGACCATGCTCCGGGGCATTGGCATTTGGATTGTTTGGTGCCTATGCTACACCAGGTGCTAAATAATTTTGCTATCATCCCTGGATGAATGAATGAGTGAACGAATGACCCTGGTTTCCTTCCATTCTCATTGTGCTTGAGTTGTATGACATGTTTTCTCTGCCATCTTTCTCCCAGGCCACACTGTGGCCTGGATTACCTCTCCAAGAATAAGCTGGGTCTCTCGGCCCTTTGGGTGGCCCTCCGTTGGACCACAGAATTACGAGGCCACAGACCATGTTACGGTGTCACTGCCTAGACATGTATAGCTCAGGTGATTGATTTGGGGTTCTGTATATTGCCTTAATAAACAGGAGAGGCCTGTTTAAAATGGAGCACACAGGGGCAGCTGGGTGGCTCAGTTGGTTAAGTGTCCAACTCCTGATTTCAGCTCAGGTCACGGTTTTGGGATGGGGCCCTGTGTCAGGCTCCGTGCTGCCAGTGTGGAGCCTGCCTGGGATTCTCTCTTTCCCTCTCTCTTTCTTCCCCTCCCCTGCTCTCTCTCTCTCTCTTAAAATGAAATAGGGGCGCCTGGGTGGCGCAGTCGGTTAAGCGTCCGACTTCAGCCAGGTCACGATCTCGCGGTCCGGGAGTTCGAGCCCCGCGTCGGGCTCTGGGCTGATGGCTCAGAGCCTGGAGCCTGTTTCCGATTCTGTATCTCCCTCTCTCTCTGCCCCTCCCCCGTTCATGCTCTGTCTCTCTCTGTCCCAAAAATAAATAAACATTGAAAAAAAAATGAAATAAATAAACTAAAAAAAATAAATAAATAAAATGGAGCATATATTGTTTTATGTGGCTACCCTTTAAACCAGCAGTTGAGGGAGTGGAATAATGCTCTTAATCTGAATGGCAAAGGCATGTTATTCTCTCTCCAATAATATTTACTTTCTGCAAGAATGTTAAGAGTATTATTTTTCTGGTCTACTCATCTGTGTGTGTAGGCAATGTGTTAATGATTTGGGATGCTAAATAGTTTTCTTGTGTACTTATTGATCTGTCCGGAAAAAGCACCATACTTCCTTTCTGTTTATTTATAGAGCAATGATATCATCTGCCCCCATGCCTTAACACACCGACTGAGGCAGCAGAAAGTTATGTAACATAGCATTCTCTCAGAGAAACCGGGGACATGACGAGGCCAAGTGCCCTGAGGATTTTCACATGTCAAGAAAGAACGTTCTGTATTTTCCACAGAAGCCAGCGATGTCCAGGCTCCGGTGTATTTCCTTTAGCCCATCCTCACAGTCTAAGAGCTACAGATTCGGTGGTAGCATTTTAAACGATGTCTCCATTTCCCTTGGCCCCGTGAGTGACACAGGTCAAAAACCTGTTACTGTGTATCCTAGTTGCATCCACTACTCCTTTTGGTATTTCAAAGGACGAGTAAAAGGGCTAGATGCCTTTAGGCTCCCTCCTCCACTGAGTTCATTTACTCAGAGTGGGAGTTGGAGATGAAACGAATTTCTGAGCCTGTGACCAGAACTGATTGGTCACGTAAACATTTCAATGTTTTTTTTTTTCTCTTTACCTTAAATGTAAGGAAAATACAGACATGGAAAAAAAAGTGGCTTTGTTTTCATTTGATAGGTTATTTCTTCTTACAAATATATAGTTGTACACACAACAGTGGAAACTGTATACTTAAAAATGGTTAAAATGGTAAATTTCATATTATGTCTATTTTATGCCAACAAAAAAGATAGAGTTGCAATATTATATGTGCAACATTGTTTTGGCTTGTTTCTTCTTAATGTTTATTCATTTTTTTTAAGAGAGAGAGAGAGAGAGAGCCAGTATGCAAGCTGGGGAGGGGCAGAGAGAGAGGGAGACACAGAATCCGAAGCAGGTTTCAGGCTCTGAGCTGTCAGCACAGAGCCTGATGCTGGCTCGAACCCATGAGCCGTGAGATCATGACTTGAGCCGAAGTCAGATGCTTAACTGACTGAGCCACCCAGCGGCCCGGGCTTTTTTTTTTTTTTTTTTTTTTTTTTTAATGTTTTTTATTTATTTTTGAGAGGGCACAAGTGGGGGAGGGGCAAACAGAGGGGGACAGAGGATCTGAAGCCGGCCCTGTGCTGACAGCCTGATGTGGGGGGCTTGAACTCACCAACCTGGTGAGATCATGACCTGAGCCAAAGTCAGGTGCTCAAGCAACCGAGCCACCCAGGTAACCTGTTTTGGCTTTTTAAACATGACATTATGCTCTAAGCATTTTCCCATTCCACTGCACGACATTAGAAAGTGTTTTACTGCCTAGATGATTAACTTATTCTTTCAACGAGGATTTATGGTGTATCAGTGAGGTACTAAGTACTGTTTTGGGCTGTGGAGATAAAGCGATGAATGAGACCAACAAGAACCCGGGGCCCAAGGAGCTTATGTCCCAGCCAGGGGAGGCAGGCAATGGTCAAGAAAGCGAGCTCACACAGGTAGTGTAAGTGCTGAGGGTGGAATTAACAGGGGTGTGTTGGAGAGTAGCGGGGGGGGGGGGGTTGGAAAGAATAGCTACCAGCATATGGTGGGGAAGATGCGATTTGCCAGTTGAGCCCCAGAGGCTGTGACCAAGCCAACAGGTGAATGAAGGGCTGAAGAACAACATTGCTCGCAGAGGGAACAGAAAGTGCAGACATCTGGAGGCTGGAGAGAACCAGGCGTGACTGAGGAGGAATCAGGAGAAGGCACCAGTGTCACCGACACAGAACTGACAGCTCAAGGATGACAAAGGAGGTGAAGGGGAAACAGGGACCATAGAAACAGGCCCCAGGTTAAAAAGATTATGCACCTTGGGGTACCTGGGTGGCTCAGGAGGTTAAGCGTCTGACTTCAGCTCAGGTCGTGATCTGGAAGTCCCTGCGTTCAGGCCCCACTTGGGGCCTGGAGCCTGCTTCGGATTCTATGTCTCCCTCTCTTTCTCTCTCTCTCTCTGCCCTTCTCCTGCTCACACCTCTCTCTCTCTCTCTCAAAAGTAAATAAACATTAAAAAAAAATATTATGCACCCGGGGCACTTTTTGTGAGCTGCTATTGTTTCAACGTCTTCTCTTACAGAACAGAAGCAGGATGTGACCAGGATGCGGCCCCACAGACAAGCCAGACTTAAAACAGAAGACTCTTTGGGGGCGCCTGGGTGGCTCAGGCGGTTAAGCCTCCGACTTCAGCTCAAGTCATGATCTCACGGTTGGTGGGTTCAAGCCCCGCATGGGGCTCGGTGCTGAAAAGCTCGCAGCCTGGAGCCTGCTTCGGTTCCATGCCTCCCTCTCTCTCTGCCCCTCCCCTGCTCATGCTCTGTCTCTCTCTGTCTCAAAAATAAATAAAAACATTTTAAAAAAACCAAATAAACCCCAGAAGACTCAGGCTGGGAAAAGCACCAATGAGCTGCCTGAGTTGCCTGCCAATATCGACCAATCAGGACGAGGCCCTTCTAGCCAATCAGAATGAGGTATCCCCCCCCCCCCTTCCCTCGTTAGCCTATTGCACCAGAGAGGGACCCTGGACAAGAACTGTCTGTATGGAAGCAGGACTTCCTCTCTGTTGCTGCCCTGTCTTCCTTTATGTCCATCTGTGACCCCAATAAAGCCTTCCCTGTGTCTTTGATTTTTAGGTCTGGCCTCGTTTCTATCCCTGCCGGGCCCAAGAATCCGATTCCTGGGACAGAGGGACAGAGCCGAGCGCCTTCGAGGCCATAGCAAGGGCCTTAGGCTAGGATTGCAGGTGCGAGAGGAAAGCAGCAGAGGGTTTTAATCCAGATGGCCAGTGGTCTTATTTCTATTTATTTTTGTCTTGATATGTATTTAAATTTTTTTTTAATATTGAGGTATATTTGACAATGTTTACGTTTAAAAAAGTATGTTTTAATTATTGAAGTTTAATGGCTAATGCTTTTCAAAGCTCTGATTACTTACAGGTGGGAGGCAGCGACAGCGTGAGGGTCGGGCCTGTTAGGAGTCCAGGGGAGAGATGCTGGTGGGCAATCCTGTCCCATGCCCCTGTCCCCAGGAGCAGCAGCACAGGCACCGCACTGATTTTTCTGTCCTGGACACAGCTTTAGGGAACCCCTCCTCAGGGAGCCTGTTGGCCTTTGCTAGGGGAAGGAGAGAAAGACATAGGGGAGAAATGTAAGTGTGTTTCTCTTTAGAGGGCCCGGTGCCCTGTTGTCAGGGGGGGAAACGGAGGCTGTGGTATCTAACACAAGTTCAAGGGCTCAGTGGTAATACACTGTGAGTTTGGAGTCTGGTGATTTCAGTCAAACCTTTATGCCTTTATGACCTACCTTAGGCAAGTTAACTTTTTTTAGGTAGCGGTTTCTTTATTTGTATAGTGGGGATAATGGTACTTACCAGCAAGAGCTGCAAGGAGTAAATACATGCCAAGGGCTTAGCCTAGTGGCTCGTGTATGGCAAGCACTCAATAAACGGTAGTTATTTATTTTGAGAGAGAGCGCGTGCAGGGGAGGGGCAAAGAGAGGGAGAGGGAGAATCCCAAGCAGGCTCCGCGCTGTCAATGCAGAGCCGGACATGGGGCTCCACCCCAGCAACCCTGAGATCGTGACCTGAGCCCAGATCAAGAGTCAGTCACTCAGAAGACTGAGCCACCCAGTCTTTTGTACCCAATGTTGAATGGGTACTTTTAAAACTCTACTAATGACAAGTCCAGGAATAAATTTCAGCACCTTCCGTATTAGAAATGTTTAGTAGAATCCCAGGATCTCCAGCAAGGCATTTGGCAAAGCTAGGTTTCTACCAAGAGCAAAAGTATTTTGTTCTACAAATATTAAGATTTATAAGGCTATTGGGCATTTATGGGTTCTCAGCTAAAATCGATCAAAACTTATTTTTTTTTAATTTTTTTTCAACGTTTTTATTTATTTTTGGGACAGAGAGAGACAGAGCATGAACGGGGGAGGGGCAGAGAGAGAGGGAGACACAGAATCGGAAACAGGCTCCAGGCTCTGAGCCATCAGCCCAGAGCCTGACGCGGGGCTCGAACTCCCAGACCGCGAGATCGTGACCTGGCTGAAGTCGGACGCCCAACCGACTGCGCCACCCAGGCACCCCTGTTTATTGTTCTTTTTGATACAAAGTAGAAATAAGTTTTGTAAATAGTAGTAAATAAGCTGGAGAGATTAAGGTAGAATTCCTTTTATTTCTGAAATTTCTGTAATCTGTGTCAGTGACTTGTACAATGAAAATATTTAAAATTATCATTAGACTAAATTAATATGAGAAGAAATTCCATTTTATCATCATCCTAGGGCTATGAATAAAAAAATGAATCCCCACTATTTTTCTTTTTTCTTCTTATTTTGAGAGAGAGAGAGCAGGGTAGAGGGGTAGAGGGAAAGAGAGATTTTTTAAAAAGGTTCCATGATCAGCATGGAACCTGATGCAGGGCTCAATTCCATGATCCTGGGATCATGACCGGGGCCAAAATCAAGAGTCAGATGCTTGACCAACTGAGCCACCCAGGTGCCCCACACACTATTTTTATTTTTTATTTCTTTTTTTAAAAAAACATTTTAAATGTTTACTTACTTTTGATAGAGAGAGAGAGCACAAGCGGGGAAGGGACACACAGAGAGAGGGAGACACAGAATCTGAAGCAGGCTCCAGGCTCTGGGCTGTCAGCACAGAGCCTGATGTGGGGCTTGAACTCACTAACTGTGGGATCATGCCCTGAGCCAAAGTTGGACATGTAACCGACTGAGTCCCCCAGGGGCCCCCACACTATTTTTATTTCTAAATAAAGGTTTAGAATGTTCTTTTTGGAGTCACATGACAATCATCTTAAATGACATGAAAATGGGCCTAATCTCTTTACCCAACAGTAGAGATTGGCAGATAAATCGTGGAATGAGGGGAGAGAAAATTTTAGGCTTATTTTCAGAACTGTTTAAAAGGTCAGAACGCCGGCTTGTGTTGGGATTCAGGATCCAGGTTTAAGAGGGTCTCGCACAAAGAACATGAAGAATAAACACCAGATGTTTGTGAGGGTATCATGTGCAAAAGCACTGGGGTTCAAAGGTCCATGTTATCAGAAGCTCGGGATCGATGTGTGCTGAGAGCAATCCTCCCCTGCCCAGTACCATGAACCGGGTGAGACACAAATGGACACTTGGCTTGTCCACCTACTCCAGCCTGGGAAGTCACCCCAACTCCTCCTCACCCCCCTCGCACGTCCAATTAGTTGCAAGGCCTGGGAGACTCCATCTTGTCATAGCAGAGTGCCCTGCTTTATCTCATGTACCTGTGTCTGCATTTTCATTCCCATGCGTGAGTTTCCCTTCACACTCGGGGTATTGCGGTGGGCTCCTTGTGGGGCTGCGTGTGGTATGCCCTCTTGCAATTTGCCTCCATAACGGAGCCTGAGTAATGGTTGTAAGAGGCCAATGTGGGGCACCTGGCTGGCTCGGTTGGTAGAGCGTGTGACTCTTGATCTCAGGGTTATGAGTTCGAGTCCCACCTTGGGTGTAGCGATTACATTTAAAAAAAAATTTTTTTTTTAATCTTTAAAATTCCAATCTGATTGTTCACTGTCTGCTTTAAGTCTTTGGGCCACTGTCCCTCATGTCCTAGCCTCTTCCACGCAAACCCTTCCACCTTGAGTTAGCCTATTTTTAAAGTTTATTTATTTTATTTTTTTGATGTTTTTATTTATTTTTATTTTTGAGACAGAGAGAGACAGAGTATGAGCAGGGGAGAGGCAGAGAGAGAGGGAGACACAGAATCGGAAGCAGGCTCCAGGCTCTGAGCTGTCAGCCCGGAGACTGACGCGGGACTCGAACTCACGGACTGTGAGATCATGACCTGAGCTGAGGTCAGATGCTTAACTGACTGAGCCACCCTGGCGCCCCTATTTATTTTATTTTTGAGAGGGAGAGAGAGAGAGAGAGAGAGAGAGAGAGAGAGAGAGAGAGAGAGAGAGAACACATGAGAGTTGGGAAGGGGGAAAGAGAGAGAATCCCAAGCAGGCTTTGTGCTGTCATTGCAGAGCCCGATGTGAGGCTCGAACTCATGAACCATGAGATAAGGAGTTGGACACTTAACCAACTGAGCCACCCAGGCACCCCTTGAGTTAGCCTATTTTTAGCCCCCCCCAGTCTAGAATATTCTCCCCTCTTTATTCCAGCTAACTCCAGCAAGTCCATCAAAACCTGAGTCTAGTTGTCTCCTCTGGCTACAAGTCTTGGAAGGCCTCCTCTACTCCCAGATCACCCCCTGCAGGTCCCTACCAGGGTGTGAGTCACGCTACATTGCCATTGTCAATTCGTATCAACAGGCCACCAGGCATGAGTAACCTGAAGGCGGGGGCCCTGCCATACTCAGCCTCGCTCCTCCGGGGCCTAAATCGTTCTTGCACACGGCACTTGGCATAGCTCTAAGGAGTTTACAAACATTAACTCGTACGGAACTTCGTAATAAAACATGGTGGGTAGAAGAACATCTAAGGATTTGTTCAACAAATGCATATTGAGTGTCTAGCAGGCGCCAGATACAATTTTGGGCGCTGGGCATTCAGGAATGAGCAAGGCACACAAACTTCTGACCTCCACGAGTTTATAATCTGTTGAGGCAAAAGGATGATAAACAGGTATATTACATGTTGCAAGGTGGTGAGAGGAGCTATGAAGAAAAACGAAGCCAGACACAGGGAGGAAATGTGACAAAATGTCATTTTAGCCAGGATGGTTGGGCAAAGCCGTCTAAGGAAGTGATTGATACCTGAGCAGAGTCCGGAGTAGAGTGAGGAGAGTGAGCCAGGTGGATACATGGGGGTGGAAGGGTGTGTGTATGTGTGTGTGTGTGTGTGTGTGTGTGTGTGTGCGTGGAAGGGGGCGTGTGGAGGAAACAGCGCGTGGAAGGGGGCGTGTGGAGGAAACAGCAAGTGCAAGGGCCCTGAGTCAAGAAGGGGCTCTGTGGGTAGAGTGCACGGCGAGGAGCCCAGTGTGCTGGAGTACAGGCGGTGGGGTGGAGGGCTGGAGGCGGAGAGACGTGCGAGGCAGAGGGTTGGCTCAGGAGGAGCTTTTCAGGACATCCTGAGGAATTTGGGGTTTATTCACTGCTAGGTGTCAAGTCTGATGGGACGTGACTGGACTTACCTTTTAAAGATTCACTCTGGCTGCTGTGTGGAGAATACAGACTGTGGGGAAGAACAAAAGGTTCCAGGAGGTAGACCAGCGGGGAGGTGAATGTTCTGGTCCGGGCAGTGATGACGGGGACCCCAGGTCCCCACCCGGCAGAGAAGCTGTCAGACTCTGGATGCATTTTGAAAGCTGAGGACCTGGTGATGCTCAACTGTAGAGTGTACGAGAAAGGAGCCCTGGCCACCTCCAAGGATTTTGGCCAGCTGTGGGCCGGTGGTGCCACTTGTTAAGATGGGGATGATGGGGGGAGAAACAGTCTGCAGTGGTGGGGGGGGGGGAGGTTGGAAGTGAAGCATTCTGTTTTAGATCCCTAAGTCTGAGATGCTGCCAGGATTCTGTTTTGTCTTCTATGAAATGGGGATGATGTCTGTTTTATACACTTGTGGTCATTTTCTTTTGATATTACACAGAAGTAAGGTTTATTTTTATTCACACTGCAGCTATGGGTACAGTCCCCTTTAAAAGAACACAAGCAGGGGCACCGGGTGTCTCATTTGATTAACCATCCAACTCTCGATTTCGGCTCAGGTCATGATCTCACAATTGGTGGGATCCCCTCCCCCAGCGGGCTCTGTGCCGACAGCTCGGAGCCTGGAGCCTGCTTCGGATTCTGTGTCTCCCTCTCTCTCTCTGCCCCTCCCCAGCTCGCACTCTGTCTCTCAAAAACAAATAAAACATTAAAAAAATAAAGAAAAGAACACAAACAGAATTCTCTCTTACTGGCTAGATACTGCTGCCCTTGGACAGCTGTCTCTCCTATCAAGCATGACGTTGGTAACAGACCCCTCTCCATATTTATTTACCATATGTATTTAACGTTTATCTAGAGCTTACTATGTGCCAGGCACTATTCTAAGGATTTGATAATCCTCCAAAACTCTTTGTATATGCCATTGTTACCCCGATTTAACACAGGTAACGTAACCGTGGCACCAAAAGATAGAGTAATCCGCTTAAGGCCCCACGGCTGGTAAATGGCAGAACCAAGAGTCAACCCCAGGTGCTCTGTCTCTGCTTCCAACCCCCATGCCAAGCTCCACACCCCCCTGCTCTGGATGAGCCGTTGCCATCCCTGACCTATGACCTGGCCTCTTGTGTGCCGAGATGGTGCCTCGTGTCTGACCCCATTGCCTGCGCCCCTTACCCTGGTAGGCGTTCCTGCCTTGGTTCTTACAAAACCTCTGCTCAAAAGCAGCCTGTCAGTACTGATGGCAATACTCCTTTTGTCTCAGACCTTCCCAGGCCGTTGGCAGCCACTCAGAGCACTCAGTGTCCTCTGTGCCTTTCTTCTAACGCCCTGAGGTCAGCCACCTCCCCCCTCATTGCAACACACGAGCTTTTCTGGTATCCTGCTCTCTCCACGCGCCTGCCCAATTGCCACCAGTCGCCCGCCTGATTGTTACAAGTTGCTTCAAACGCTTGCAAGTATCACGTTTTCCGCTCCTGCGTTGAAGCGGACCGTGTGCCACATTGAGCTGAGTGCTGAAGACAAGAGAGGAACAGGACCGCTGACCTCTCAAGAGACTTGGAGCTAGAAGCCAGGTCCGTTTCAGCTTTGGGTCACGCATCCCAGCACCAAGTGGACACGCAGCGGACATTCGGTGAATATTCATTTGTTTAGCAAATGTTTATTGAGTGCTTACTACACACATGCCAGTGTGATCCGTGTGGAGGATATGGGAAACCAGACAGGCGCACGATTCCCTGGGTTCCAGGGACGCAGAGCCAACTTTAGCCGGCCCCCCTCCCCCTTCCTCCAAAGGAGCAGAGGGTGCGGGTGGGGGGAGAGACCAGCTAGTGGAGGCCACGGGAAGCTGCCAAAGAAGCCAAAGCTCGAAGCCAAACAACTGGCCTAGCTTCTGGCCAGGGCGTCCTCTTCTTCTCAGAACCCAGACGTGGACACACGTGCCGCAGCCACTCCGGGGACCCCTCACATAGCAGGGGCTGGCCTCGCGGGGGAAAGCAGAGCTTTTGTTAAGACGACTGGGAGGAGGAAGGCTACAGGACCTTGCGCGCGCGGCGGCAGGGGTGGCGCGCGGCTGGAGCGAGACCTCTCAGAAGGAGAGAGAACTCTCCAGCCCGCAGCCCAAACTCTGGAGCCTAGCCTGGATTCCAATCGCAGGCCCGCTGCTCACCTATTGTGTGACCTTGCGCGAGTCACTTACCCTTCCCGGGACTCAATTACATCACCAGTTAAGTGGGTTTCCAATAACCTTAAGGTTAGCGCGAGGATTCAGAGAGAATGCCTGGAAAGCTTCCCTAGTGTGTTCTGGGCATGTGGGCTTCGCTCCCGCTCCGTCGCTCACACCTCGCCGGGTCCCCCGCGCTCCCCCTCCCAGGGACGCACGCCTAGCCCATCAGGGCGCGCCCGCCCCGGTGGATTTATTGGCCCGCTTGGGGCGGGGTTTGGGAAGAGGCGAGGAGGGAGGGAGGAGGTGAGGGCGAAGAAAGGGAAGCGGCGGAGGGGCCGGAGGCGCGCGGGGCGGGGCGGGGCGGGGTGGGGCGGGGCGGGGGAGGAGCCGGGCTGGGTTCCTGGGCCCCGCGCGGCGCGCTCCGGGAGCCCGGGGCGGCGGGGGCGGGGGCGGCGCGCGGCGGCCAATGGCGCGCGGCGCTGCGGCGGGGGCGGCGCGGCGACACCCGGCTGCTGACAGCCAAACTCCCCAACTCCGCCCTCGTCCCCGCGGGATCCCGGAGCCCGAGCCGGCCTGGGGCCGAGGCCGCCCGAGCCGCGCTGCGAGCGAACATGGCAGCAGAATGAGAAGGCTGGCGCCGGGTCGTGGCCGTCGGCGCCGCGCTGCAGCTCGAGATCCGCGTCCGGCGCCCTGCGAGCCGCGCGCTTAGCCGGCCTCCTGGTGGCCGCTGGATTATTTCATTCGGAGCCGAGGGCGGGGGAGAGAGGGGGACCCCGCAGCCGCGCCGGTCCGTGCTCGGGCAGGGTGTGCGACTCGCCGGCTGCGGAAAGCACGCGGGAGAGAGAGCGGGTCCCGGGCTGCGGCGGCGCGGGCGCGGGGATGAGCCGGCCATGGGGCGGCCTCGGCGGGGCTCGCGGAGCCGGCCGGCGCTGCGGCGGGGTCGCCGCCTGAGCCGGGGCTCCGCGGGGCTTCGGGGCCTCGGGCGCCCCGGGGGGGTCCCTGCCGCCGCCCCCGGGAGGGACGAGAGCCCCGCGTGGCGGACACTGCAGCAGACGCCGCACTGAGGCGCCCCGAGCCTGCTCCGCCTGCAGCTCGGTGCGCTCTCGGCACCCGGGCGCCTTGCCCGGTGCACGGGCTGCTGGCGCACCGCGGCGAGCGGGGCGCAGGACTGGCTACACGGGGGTGTGTGAGCCTGTGGGACTGGAGATCTGAGCTGAGGCAGAACCCGGCGGACCGGAGCAGCCATGCTTCCCGGGGTGGGCGTGTTCGGCACCAGCCTCACGGCCCGTGTCATCATCCCGCTGCTGAAAGACGAGGGCTTCGCGGTGAAGGCGCTGTGGGGCCGCACGCAGGAGGAAGCGGAGGAGCTGGCCAAGGAGATGAGCGTCCCCTTCTACACCAGCCGCATTGACGAGGTGCTGCTGCATCAGGACGTGGACTTGGTGTGCATCAACCTGCCGCCGCCCCTCACCAGGCAGATCGCTGTCAAAACCCTGGGTGAGCGACCCCCTCCCCCCGCCCCCGCAGCCTGCCTTCCTTCCCTGCTGCTCTTCTGCTCTCGCCCCCTCTTCATCCCCGAGGCTTACGAGGCATCTACGCCGGCCCGGGGACCTGAGATGCCACAGGCCACTCGGAGCTCCCTCCTTCCTCGTCCCCGGCCTTCCCAGCCTCTGCGCTTCTCTCCTCCCTTCTGGCACCACCTGGACGCGCCTTCCCACGTGTGTGGCGCGGAGGCTGGAGGAGGCGTGTGTTCCCGGGATGTCGACCAGGCGGATCGGATGCTGAGGACTGGGCATGGGCCGCTCGGAGGGAGAGGAAACTCAGTCCCCAGCTGTGCCTGTAGTGCCCCGAGTGTGTGCGTGGGTGCGCGCCTGGGAGAGGCGAGTGCGCGCCCGGGAACACCCGAAACAAGGGCCCCACACGTGTGTCTGGTTTTCCTGAGGGCGGGAGACGACCTGATCCGGAGCAGCTGTGACGTCCTGCCCGGCCAGTTTGCTTCTTTCTGCTGTTAGTTTGGTGTGAGGTTAGAATTTGACGATCAGCTGGAATTACTAAGTCTTGGCTGTAAGCGAGGACGGCGGCGGTGGTTAGATGGGGCGGGGGGAGAGGGATTTATGGGGACGTCTTCCAGGAGGTCGTGGGTTAGTGACGACCGGTTTGATAAAACCAGGGGGATTTAACTGTCGAGCGTGGCAGCTCAGGAGCTGCCTTCTGCGTGGGTTTGGAATGATAGGTCTTGAATTTTTAGGGGACGAACGCAGCCGTTCCAGAGGCATGGGTGCTTTGTGTGGGAAAAGGCCCCGCGCAGCCCCTTTTACGTGGGAGCATGCACTAGTCCCTCCTTAATAACCGTGGGGAAAGTTCCCAGATCTGACGCGGGCGGGGAGGCTGGGAACCGGCTCACCGCCCCTGGCCATCCGGTCCCCCCACCTATATAACCCAGGCAGTCTGAACAGTCTCCGAGCACAGAGCAACCGCAGCTTTGCCGTGCCCAGGGGAAAAAGAAGCGTAATTTTGTCCATTGGCAGTCCTCACACATACCTAAGATGATCCCAGCAGTATCCCTGCCTCCGAACCCGCCCAGAAAGTGTACTGCCCGCCCTTGAAAGTTGGAATTTTTATTGATGAGGAAAGAGACCAAGCTTATGGCCCAGGACGCGACATTAAAGAAGTGTTTCAAGGGAAGGGCAGGGACAGTACCCAGAAGTCCATGGTAATTTATGTAATCTGGGAAGGCGTGTTTTATGTTTATGTTTTAATGGGCACGGATTAAGGGTAGATGAAATGTACGTATATTTTAATTAACTGCAGATACCTAAAACCAGAAGGTAGAACTCTTTCTTCCTAGAAAACCATTTAAAAAAAAAAAAAAATTAGGCCATTTTGCTCTGGACTCAGACGGGACATCTGATCCAATTCCTAGGGAGGCTGCCCAAGCCTGTCAGTTTTCATGTCAATTTGATTAAGTTTCTGACCTTTGTTTATTTTTCTTTGGCCTTGAATTGAATGTCCTTGGGTTCTGGGCTCTCTTTTCTGTTTGGTGTCATATATGTTGGATAGCTGACCTCTGTGCTTACAGTGGGTCTGTGCCTTATCAAATAGGTCATAACCCTCCTGTGGCTTGAATCTATTAGGACAGTTGGTATCCAGCAGGTTTCACCTGAAGAGCTTATGCCTGGTCATATCAGACAGACCTTGTAACATCGCTTCTCCCCACCATGGCAACGCAGCCCTGTCGGTCAGCACCCCTAAGGCGTATCACCAGGAGAGTGGCAATTTGGAGGACAAGGACGCCCCTGTTTCCTGACCAACTCTTGTACTTCAGCCCAAAGAGCATTTGGTTGGAGAGGAGGGGCGCACATTATACATTTCTGGATACTTCTGTTCTTATTTGCAATAATCTCCGTGACTTCTTTTTTTCCCTTGACACGACTAACATGAGTTACCTCTTCAAAGCCAAGCCAAGAGGCTTCAGAAACAGACTTAGTTTAATAAGCATGACTAAGGAATAGGGTTTTGTGTGTATGTTTTGTAGGAAGTTTTGAGCTTTTTTTCTTTTTTTAACTCCTGATTTTGCAGGTAACTTGAGATAGGTTGTGATTATCGAAAATGAAGGGGGACATCGACTTTAGATGTGGCCGGATGTTAGTCTCATTCCCCACATCATCTCTCCTGGAAAATCCCCAGGCCACTCCCGTTGACGATGTACCTGCAAATATGCAGCCTGGTGGTCATCTTGGTATGCTTTGCTGTCATGGTTAGAGGTTCAGCACATACAACACAGGAAGTGAAACACCCCAGACAGTTACAGGCCTGGTTTGGCCGTTGGGGTTTATAGCTGCTAGAGTTTGCCCAGAATTGAAACAAGCCGGTCTTGACTGGTCCTGGTGAATTGGCCTTCTTTTGGCAAAGGCTAGGGCTTTGAGTTGCTGGCCCAGCAGTGGCCAGTGGTCTGTGGCCATCTATCCACACTCATAACTGGTCTCAGGCCTGTCAAGGTAAGGGGTTGGTCTGGGGACCATCGAGGAATGACACTTGGAATCAATAGAATCATAGGGGCACTTGGGTGGCTCAGTCGGTTAAGTGTCTGACTCTTGGTTTTGGCTCAGGTCGTGATCTCAGGGTTTGTGAGTTCGAGTTCTGCATCGGGCTCTGCACTGACAGTGTGAGCCTGCTTGGGATATTCTCTCTCTCTCCCTCCCTCTCCCTCCCTCTCCCTCTCTCCCTCCCTCTCCCTCTCTCCCTCCCTCTCCCTCTCTCTCTCCCTCTCCCTCTCTCTCCCTCCCTCCCTCCCTCTCTCTCCCTCCCTCCCTCTCTCTCCCTCTCCCTCCCTCCCTCCCTCTCTCTCTCTCCCTCCCTCCCTCTCTCTCCCTCCCTCCCTCCCTCTCTCTCCCTCCCTCCCTCTCTCTCCCTCCCTCCCTCTCTCTCCCTCCCTCCCTCTCTCTCCCTCCCTCCCTCCCTCTCCCTCCCTCCCTCCCTCCCTCTCCCTCCCTCCCTCCCTCCCTCTCTCTCCCTCTCTCCCTCTCTCTCCCTCTCTCTCCCTCTCTCCTTCTCTCCCTCTCTCTCCCTCTCTCCCTCTCTCTCCCTCTCTCTCCCTCTCTCTCCCCCTCTCTCTCTCCCTCTCTTTCTCTCCCTCTCAAAATAAATAACCTTAAAACAATAGAATCACATACATCCTCCTTTAATTTCTAAAAATTCCCTTGAAATCTCTACTTTGATGAACTCTAGGCATTTCTCTGTTGTAGAGACTTTCCTGCCATTCTTTTGTACAGTTTCTCCAGCGCCCAGGGCTGCCCCTTATTAAATACCTACCCTGTGCCGGGCAATATGGTAGGTGCTGTATGGAAAACGTTTCATTTCATGATGAGAATGGTCCTCTGAGATAGATGTGATGCCCATTTTGCAAATGAGGCAGCTAAAATCCAGAGACCCGAGTGGAATTGCTCAAGGGAATACTGCTGGGGGTTTGAACACCGCCATTCTGCCTCCCTGGAGTCCTTTTTTCCCCCCTTCCATCCCCTAACCTTCTTTGCCTCAGTTCCTTTTCTCAGATCGTAGTAGCTCGGGTGACACTGTAGAATTATCCTTTATTCCTGTTTACCCCACCCGTGGAATTAGTTCCCTCTTATATCTGTTCCTTTTTCGCTATCATTGCTTCCTCCAGAGAAGGAACTGGCTCCGTACCTGGGCTTCTGAACTAGGTTCCAGCCTGCCCCTCCTCGCCACTGCCTCCATTGTCCACGCTGCTGCCAGGATTTCCTTGAAGAACTTTACACTCGGTCATGTCACTGTGCCCCCCTTGCGTCACTTCTAGGAAGAGTCCCAAGTGCTTGGCATGTCGGGCAAGAGCTGGCCTCGGGTGAGCCTGCCCGGGCTCATATCCTGCTGGCTATTCTGGAACCCCATGAGCTTTAGCTAAACCCCAAACTACTAGTGTGCCCTTGAATGGACCCCTGTTTGATTATATGTCCATGCCTGTGTCGGGAACACCTGCCTTGTGAGGGTTGCCTGTTCATCCTGGAAGAGTCTGCCCTTGTGTTACCTCCTCCCGGAAGCCTCCCCCTTTCCCCTTCTCACCCCTCATGTACGCTGCGGTGGTCTCAGCACCACATGCCCCCCATCTTTCCCCAAACCTATCGTAGTGCATCTCAGCAAACTGGAGGCAATCACTCTTAGCAGTTTTGAAGATCTGGCTGGGTATGTAGTGGCAAACATGTGGGTGAAAAATTCTAAAACCTTTTTTACGTAGCTGGTAACATTCCATACCGTACGTACTGTTAATATACTTTTGTCATGCAACAATGTTAATCTTGAAAAGATACACACACACACACACACACACACATATTCATATATACGTATATAAAAACCAGCATCTGAAAGTATCCTTTTTCCTATTTTTGGCTGCATAGTATTTCATCATCTGGATAAATCAACATTTATTTAACCAGTTCCCTATTACTGAGCATTCGGGTTATTCCCAATCTTTTGCTTATACAAACACGTAGTGAACAACCTAGAACCTGTGTCATTTTGCGCATCCACGAACGTGCTTGTAGGACAAATATGCCAGCGGCTGGTCAGAAAGTATGTACTCATTTCCTTTAACAAAGATGTTACCAAATTAACCGGCACCCAAAATGACACTGCTGTTTGTCAATTTCCTCGTGTGCCTCTCTCTCTGCAGGCTCCTTGCCTGCCAGGTGCCTGAAGGCTTCTGAACTAGGTTCCAGCCTGCCCTTCCTCGCCGGGATGGTCTCACTCACCTTTTGTATCCAGATCAGCACAAGCTCCCAGCCAGCCTTTGGGGTCAGTCAAAACCTGTCTCCAACTTGCCCTGCTGCACCTAGAGTATGCAATGAGCCACACGCTGGCTCCCTAGGTCCACTCTTGTTCCTTATCCAGTCTAGTCTCTATACGATAGGCGAGTGCCATCTATCTGTCTATATATATAGATGGCACTGTGTCATTCCCTGCTCAGAATCTCTCAGTGCTATCTCCTATGGCACTTGGGGTGTCATTCAGCTTTCTTGGCCTGAGCGGCCCTGCCTAGTAATCCCTGTCACCTCCTTGGTGACTGTCCACTCTCCCCGGCTCACTAACCTCCAGCACCTTGGGCCTTTTTGCTCAAACACACCAGCCTCTTTCCTGACTCTGGGCCTTTGCAAACTGGCTTTTCCCTCTGCCTGGAAGGTTCTCCCTCACTCCTCTGAATGGCTAGCTCGTTCTGACTTCACATTTCAGCTCCGATGTTATGTCAAGAGAGAGGCCTTTCTGATCCTCCTCTTCCAACCAAAAGTCCTTTCCCCCACTTCTCAGTTCTCCCTCTGCACCCTCTTTATGTTCTTTGTAGCGCTGTTGCTGTTTGTATGACCTCTTTCCCTTGCTAGTTCTCTTATTTGGTATGTATCTCCCCATGTGGAAAGAAAGTTCTTTGAGGTAGAGCCTGCGACTGTTTTGCTCTCCGGGGTGGCCTTATCTCCCCTAGACAGTGCCAGGCGCTGAGTCACCTACTAGGCACCCTGTAAATATTTGCTAAATGACAAATGAATGCCTTTTTAATGAATGAATGGATGCTTGGGGAAGGCAAAAGGTTACAAAGAGGATGGGTCCATCAGTAAACCACACTTTGCCCTGCACGCAGCAGCCCAGTGTCTCCCAGACACTCACACGCGGTCTCACCACCTGGAGCCCTTGTCAAAAGGCAGATTCCAGGGTGGGACCCAAGATTCAGAGTTTCTGTCCAGCCCCGCCTCCCTCCGCCGGGTGGTGTGGATGCTGGGACAGCCGGACACAGAGATGTGATGGCTCTGTGCCTCTGGGAAAACAAGACCAACCTCGCCGTGAATAATTAAACTGGCGAGGGGGTTGGGGGGGGGGACGGTGTTAAACTATCTGGTGCCTTTGTGTGTAACACGACGACCTCTGTTTTCCTGGTCCCTGCCCCAGTTTCTGGAGCTGGGGGAAGCCTCTCCGCGGGATGGGAGGCTCCTTTGGGATGGTGACGAAGGCTGCGGAGTTTCTCTGAGCTTTGATGGTGCTGCATGTGCATCTTGCCCGGACTTGTTTGGCGTCCTCAGCTCCGTGCCCTTTGCCACCCCTGCGTCATAGTGTCTGCAGTTGCTCAAGGCGGACAAGGGCTGCCGGGACAGAAAACGGGGATGGTCGTCATGGCCCCACGCACGGAGCTACGGCTGTAGATAATCGGACATCATTTTTGCACTTGGTGGTCACCATTCTGAAATCCCAGCAAACCCCGCATTTCTAGCTCCCCCCTCGAAGTCGCTTCGGGATGTTTTCCTCTCCGAACACAGGGTGGAAAAGGCAATGTGCTCTTCTCTCTTGAGTTTCTGCCCGCTCAGCACTGAGTGCAGTGGTTTGGGTCTATGGGTTTGTTGTAGGGTCGAGGACGCCCTGGGGCGTTATGTCCATGGCAGAAATGACTCTGTACTGTTAGGAAAAGTCAAGGTTCACCAATCCCACTCCATCTAACTGAAATTAGGTGCAGTTGAGTGATTATTTTGCTGATGATATCTGGCTTTGAAAATGTACGATTCTGCAGAAGATTAAACGGAAATGAGAAAAAGCCAAAGGAAGAAACTGGACATTTTGATGCTGAAACTAGGGAGGAATTAAAAAAAAAAATGGTGGAAGTAAATAGCTGGTTTTAAAGGTTTCACCAAGAAGGAAATATACAGGCAATTAGTTACATATTTTGATTGAGGGCCGTCATGGCCTCTCATTGTAGACAACATTGTGATTTGCAGAACTGCTGGTGATAGAGTAGGTTGGCAGGTCACAACTGTGTGTGTGACATCCTTGTCGAGCCTCAGGTTTCTGGCCAACAAGATGGATTTAAAGGTATTATCATAGGGGGCACCTGAGTGGCTCCGTGGGATAAGCGTCCAACCCTTGATTTCAGCTCAGGTCATGATCTCATGGTCATGAGATCAAGCCCCATGTCGGGTGTGGAGCCTGCTTAAGATTCTCTGTCTCCTTCTCCCTCTGCCCCTACCTAGCTTGCTCTCTCTCTCTTTCTCTAAAATAAATTAAAAAAAAAATCATACAAGGTTGGTGTGACAATTAAAATGAGGGGGGGTGTGTAAGGAGCCCACGCCCCCCACCCGCTATCTGCTTCAACTCAATAAATGTTAGTCTATTTCTTCTTGATGTGATCAATTCTTCAACTTATTCCAAATGATACTTACTTTGTTTGTTTGTTTGTTTTTAATATGAGAGAGCAGGAGCACAAACAGGGGAGAGGGGCAGAGGGAAAGCGAGAGAGAATCCTAGGCAGGCTCCACGCTCAGTACAGAGCCCGACGCGGAGCTTCAGCCCACGACCCTGGGATCACGACCTGAGCTGAAATCAGGAGTTGGACGCCCAACTGAGCCACCCAGGCGCCCCAGACCAGTGGTACTGTTGAAGATTTGCTTATCATATTTTTAAAAGAGGTGATTCCCTCCTGCTAGATTCGGAAAATACAGTTGAAAGTTATTATTATCCTCTTTTAGAGGAAATGGGCATAAGCCAAGCTTCACATGTGGGGTTTGCTGAGAATACAGTACTTGCTTCACAGGCGCATGATCTAGAAGGTGCTGATGGTGTTCCCAGGAACTCACCACACCTGTGGAGATTCGTCATCCCCTGTGAGAAGGATGCCGGGTCCTCCACGGAACTCAGGGGCAGGGGCATAGCTCAGGTCTCAGGAGGTGCCTGGAAACTATGAACTCCTGGAATTTTATCGTTTTTGTGCTCTGCTTTCTCCATGTGTTGGCCTCATCGCCTGTCCTGCTTTAAACCACCTTTCTCTGCTTCCTGCATCCATGTGGTGGACAGAACGCCAAATATGGTGGCCAGGACTCCCAAATGCAGTTATCACCGGTCCCCACTTCCCCTTGTCCCCGCTTGTGTCTAATGCTTTCCCCTGGCCCGGTCTTTTTGGAGGTTATCTTGTAACATGGGGGACCCATCACGAAATGCCGTGGGGGACCCTCTACCGCAGGGAAGTGGGGGTGGAGGGACGACAAGCGGGCGTCCCGAGCTGGGCCCCACTCCCTCAAGGTGCTCATTCTAAGAACACACGCTTGGGTGAAGGTTTTACAAACGTAGACGTTTCTGGATACTGTGGGTTCTTTAGCCATGTTGCTGAAACACACGCTCAGCACTTTGCGGCTTTTATAATAACCTCAGTAAAACAGCGGACAGAAGAAACACGTGTGTGACGACCCAATGCCAACCTTGTCGTCATTAGTATTAAGTTCAGGGAGTGTGTGTTTGTAAAATATGTGATGGGAGAATGGATAAACTTGACCGGCTCCATGGGGTTTGATGGCCGAGCACCTTCTGCTTGGCACGTGCCAGAGGCGGACTGTGGTGAACGTAGGGCCTCCAAGGAGTCAGGAAAAGGATAGAGCTTCCTGGGGAAGAGGAATTTCTACCTTCGGACTGCCTTCACCCTGCAAAACTCTTCCCTAGGCCTCCAGCCTGCTAGTCTGCCCTGCAAATTGGGGACCTGCCGGTCCCCATAATTGCATGAACCAGTTCCTTAAAAAAAACCTGCCTTGCCCTCACTCCCCGACCCGTAGTCCTTCCCTCCTCTTCCATTCCCTCCCCCTCTCTCCCACTCTTCCCCCTCACTTTCCCCACATCCTTCCTCCCTTCCCTTCTCCCTTTCTCCCCCCCCCCCACCCCATCTATCCGCCCACCCTGTATTGGTTCTGTTTCTCTGGAGCCCTCTAATGAACACACATTTTGCCTGGATCCAGTCCACCTGGCCAGGTGAGCTGGGCGATGGCACCCAAGTGTGGATCTGGCAAGACTCCTTGGTGCTGAAGCTGTTCCATTGAGTTCATATGGTGAGTGCGGGCCCCGAGGAGAGCACTGTCTGAGCTTTGTCCTCTAGAACGGGAAGACTTTGAAGGCAAAAGATCTTTTTGGTTTAGACTCCAACAAGACCGGGCGGGAAGGCTTTAGAACCCTCGCTGCTGAGAGCCGCAGGGACCCTGACCAGTTCTACCTCTGTCATCCAGGCTTTGGGGAAGCTGGCTTCTCAGGTTTAAGCAAGCTTAGGATGCCCTGGAGTTTAAACTTTTCCTGAGAATTGTTAATGCCCCGTGAGCATTAAAAAGTGCAGGAAAAAAAAAAAACAACTTTACAATGATAGGAATTGTTTTTAAAATTTCTGATTTCCAACTGCAACGGCTTTCGTGGTACTGAGAGGCTCTTTCAATTAGCATGACGCCCGTAACTGAAACTATAGAGTGTTGAAGCCCCAGTGAAATGGGTGTGTAGCTTTCACATTGCTTTTTTTATTTTTTTTTCAACGTTTATTTATTTTTGGGACAGAGAGAGACAGAGCATGAACGGGGGAGGGACAGAGAGAGAGGGAGACACAGAATCGGAAACAGGCTCCAGGCTCTGAGCCATCAGCCCAGAGCCCGACGCGGGGCTCGAACTCACAGACCGCGAGATCGTGACCTGGCTGAAGTCGGACGCTTAACCGACTGCGCCACCCAGGCACCCCCACATTGCTTTTTTTAAATAGCTTTATTGAGATAAGCTTTATGTATCACAAGAGTTACCCATTGAGAGCCAATGATTTCTAGTAAGTATACCATTGTGCAAAAAATTTTAGAACGCTTCCAACATCCCCACACGTTTCCTCCTGCCTGTTTGCAGCTGGCCCCCATTCCCACCCCAACCCCCTGGCAACCCCGGATACGCTTTGTCTCTGTCATTTGGCTGCTTCTAGAAATTTCACATAAATGGAGTCCTGTAGTATGTAGTCTTTGGTGTCTGACCTCTTTCCCTTGGCATTTTTTTTGATGTTCATCTGCGTCGTTGTGTCTATCAGACATTCATTCCTTTTTCTTATTGCCGAGTAATCTTCGAGTAAAATACCACATTTTGTTCATCCATTCACCCTCTGATGGATGTTTGTACTGCTTCCGGTTTTTAGCTATTTTTTTTTTTAAAGTTTATTTATTGTGAGGGAGAGCATGTGAGCAAGAGCCGGGGAGGGGGAGAGAGAGGGGAGAGGGAGAGAGTCCCAAGCAGGTTCTGCACGGTCAGTGCAGAGCCCGATGCGGGGTTTGAACTCACCAACCTCGTGATTGTGACCTGATCTGAAAAGAAGAGTCAGACGCTTAACTGACTGAGCCCCCCAGGCGCCCCCAGTTTTTACGATTATCAATAATGCTGTTTTGAAAATTTGCATGCAAGTCTTTTGTAGACCCAGGCTTTTTTCACTTCTCTTGGATACATATCTAAGAGCGAAATTGCTGGGTTGTATGCTATGTATATATTTGCCTCATATGTACTATTCTATATTCCCACCAGCTATGTAGGGATATTCTAATTCCTTTACACCAGCACCAACACTTGGTATTGGCAGCCTTTTTGAGGACAACCATGATAGTGCATAGAGCTATCGCATTATGACTTTGATTAGCATTTCCCTAGTGACTATTGATGTTGAGCAACTTCTTGTGTGCTTATTAGCCACTCATGTATCTTCAGATTTCTCGAGAAGTTTTACATTGAATTTTCTTCTTACTGTTGAGTTGCAAGCATTGGTTTTGGGATCTTGTTGTGTTGTTCGGTTAGGGGTAGATTTTTTGGTTTTTGAATACTTTCCTTTCTTCTTGATTTTGGAACTAGATGCAGCTGAACTAATTCTCCAACCTAACTGAGATTAGCTTTGCCAGATATTCATGGAAATGGTTCATTATTTAGAAAAGCAAGACAGCCATGTGAGCGGATGCTGATGTCTGGGGCACCAGCATTGCCCCAGGCCCTGATAATGTGCTGAAAATCCTTTTTTTTTTTTTTAAATGTTTATTTTGAGGGGCACCCGGGTGGCTCAGTCAGTTAAGCGTCCGACTTGGGCTCGGGTCATGATCTCACAATTCATGGGTTCGAGCCCCGCGTCGGGCTCTGTGCTGACGGCTCGGAGCCTGGAGCCTGCTTTGGATTCTGTGTCTCCCTCTCTCTCTGCTCCTCCCCCGCTCGTGCTCTGTCTCTCTCCTTCAAAAATAAATTAAAAAAAAAAAACATTAAAAAAATTTTTTAAATGTTTATTTTGAGAGAGAGAGAGAGAGAGAGAGAGAGAGCGTGCGCTCATGCACACATGAATGGGGGAGGAGCAGAGAGAGAATCCCAAGCAGGCTCCACGCTGTCAGCAGAGCCCAACACGGGGCTGGATCCCACGAACCATGAGATCATGACCTGACTCGAAATCAAGAGTCGGACGCTTAACCTACTGAACCGCCCAGGCTCGCCTGCGCTGAACGTTCAGATTTCCAATTTGAAGGTGATCTGAGGGGGTCCAGGATCCTTTAGTCGCTTATTCTGCCCAGTGTCTGCAGAATGTTTCTCTTCTTCGTTCATTTCTCTTTAATAAATGCCTTTGGATGCCTATAGCACTCTGTTAGCTGTCACCAGCCCACCAGCCGTGCCTCAGGTGGTGAGATACGGTCTTTGTTCTTGACCGAAGAGAAGCATACGCAAACACGCAACAATGCAGTAACATGTATCATGAAGTGGAGTGAATTGTGATGCTGTGAGGCCGGGAAGTGTTTGCTTGAGGCAACTGAATAACCCCCAAATGTCAGTGTTGGGTTACGGGTCAGCCACCTGGGTAGCTCCCCAGTGCCAATCCGCAAAGGGTACTAACGCGAAGGAGAAAAAGCAGAGAAAAAACCCAGGGAATTCCCCCCCCAAAAGGTGCTATGTGTGTGAATAAAAGACTTCGAGCAGAGAGCGATTGGAAGGAGCGTCCTCTAACAGCTGCTGAATTACTGCTGTGCTGTCTTCTAGAAGGGCTGGATCTAGAGGCTGGATAATGTTCACTGCCGAGCTTTGGTTTTGCTGAGTGGGGAACTCGGGTTTGAGGTTAGAGAGGGAAATGAACAGGGCCCGTGACGAAAGGCCACGCTGGTCCCCAGGGCCCTTCTCCTCAGGCAGCCTGGGTCCCAAGGGAGGTGGCCCTGCCGATAATGGATGCTGCCTGAAAGCTGAGGAAAGAGGAATTCTGAGAGCTGAGAGGGTCCAGGAAGACTTTCTGGAGGAGGTGGGGCTTCTATGGACCCAGAAGAGGAGGTAGGATTAAAATAATTGAAAAGGAAGGTATAGAAGGTTTTATGAAGTAAAATCCTTTTCAAGGAACCATCTGGTTCTGGGACAACACTCTGAGGAAAATTGTGTTTCGTATGACTGACCACTTAGGACAAAGAGTAGTTTAAGTATGTCCAAAATTTACTGGCTCCTGGGTGGCTACCCACTGGCTCCTGGGTGGCTAAGTCCGTTAAGCATCCAACTTTGGCTCAGGTCATGATCTCATGGTTCTTGGGTTCGAGCCCGGTGTTGGGCTCTGTGCTGACAGCTCGGAGCCTGGAGCCTGCTTCGGATTCTGTGTCTCCCTCTCTCTCTGCCCCTCTCCCCCTTGTGCTCTCTCTGAAAGATAAATAAACATTAAAAAAATTAAATTAAAAAAATGTCCAAAATTAAAAAAAAATTTGTTCTCATCTAGAATTAAAAAAATTCTTCTTTGCCGGCAAATTGACTGCCCCCCCCCGCCACATCAGCAGGAAGTTCCACTTATATCTTTCTCTCCCCTCAATTCCAAACGGTGACAGTCACAGATGACACAGCTGTGGGGTAGGCAAAGGAAACAGCTTGCAGGATCATTGGAAAGAACCCCCTCAAGAGGAACACAATGGCGGCCTCATGGGGTGTGAAAAGAGCTGTAAAAATCCATTCAGCGAGAGACCTCGTTAAAAAAATTTTTTTTTAATGTTTATTTATTTATTTAAAAAAAATTTTTTTTAAAGTTTATTATTTTTGAGACAGAGAGAGACAGAGCATGAACGGGGGAGGGGCAGAGAGAGAGGGAGACACAGAATCAGAAACAGACTCCAGGCTCTGAGCCATCAGCCCAGAGCCCGATGCGGGGCTCGAACTAAGGGACCGCGAGATCGTGACCTGAGCTGAAGTCGGACGCTTAACCGACTGAGCCACCCAGGCGCCCCTAATGTTTATTTTTGAGATGGGGAGACAGCGTGCGAGTGGGGGAGGGGCAGAGAGAGAGGGAGACACAGAATCCGAAGCAGGCTCCGGGCTCTGAGCTGTCGGTACAGAGCCCGATGTGGGGCTCGAACCCACGAACCGTGAGATCATGACCTGAGCCGAAGTTGGATGCTTAACTGACTGAGCCACCCAGGCACCCCTCAGCAAGAGACCTTGTAAAGACAGAAGCTGCCTGTGTGATGGAGTTGGGGGCCATGCTCTGGTGGAGAGTGGGGTCCGGTGAGGAGAGGGGGAGCCTGCTCAGTTTCTGGGTCTGTGCGTGTCCCTGTGTGATACAGGGGAACCACTTTTGGTACAGGGGTCAGTGCTGGGGTGGGGATGCAGGAGTGGGGCTGTGATGCACCACAAGAGAAAGGATGAAGGAATCTCCTTGGAGAAGAACACTCCGGGCATGATATGTGGACGCACATGTCAACCTCAGGAAAATAATGTTTTTCTAATGTTATTCAGGTTTTGACACGGGGCTCGAACTCACGAACCGCGACATCATGACCTGAGCCGGAGTTGGATGCTTAACTGACTGAGCCACCCAGGCGCCCCTGTTGGGGGAGATGGTTTTAGGGAAAGGCCACAGTGTGGGGATGGGTAGTTAGTTCTTGCCCCTGGGTGGGGTAGTCAGTCAACAGAGCCTTGCTAGCTGAGTGCCCTGGCTGGGCTTTTAACCCCCCCACCCCCCACTGTATGACACATTGTATCTCTGTTGCTTTATTTCAAAAGGAGGAGTTGCCTGTTGAATCTTCTGTTAACCTGTAGAAAGTAAAGTGAGGCCCCGAATGCTTGTTCTATCATGGGCGAAGTTGACCAGTTTGAAGAGGCTGCCCGTCACTCTGCTTGGGCTTGAGTCCTGGTTTTGCCACGCTCTGAGTGGCCGCGGACCCTCTACTTAACTCTTCTGAGCCCCTGGTTCTTCATCTGTAAAACAGAGTTAATCAAAGTACCTAACTCTGAAGGTTGCTGACTTAATCAGGGATTTGTTTGTTGGTTGGTTTTTAAACATAATTTATTGTCACATTGGCTTACCTACAACACCCAGTGCTCATCCCAGCAGGTGCCCTCCTCCATGCCCATCACCCACCCTCCCCTCCCTCCCACCCCCCATCGACCCTCAGTTTATTCTCAGTTTTTAGGAGTCTCTTATGATTTGGCTCCCTCTCTCTCTTTTTTTTCCTTCCCCTCCCCCATGGTCTTCTGTTCAGTTTCTCAAGATCCACAGATGAGTGAAAACATATGATATCTGTCCTTCTCTGACTGACTTATTTCACTCAGCATACTACCTTCCAGTTCCATCCACATTGCTGCAAATGACAACATTTCATTCTTTCTCATTGCCAAGTAGTATTCCATTGTGTATATAAACCACCTCTTCTTTATTCATCAGTCGGTGGTCATTTGGGCTCTTTCCATAACTTGGTTATTGTTGAACACGCTGCTGTAAACATTGGGGTACATGTGCCCCCTCTGCATCAGCACTCCCGTATCCTCTGGGTAAATTCCTAGCAGTGTAATTGCTGGGTCATAGGGTAGTTCTATTTTTAATTTTTTTGAGGAACTTCCACACTGTTTTCCAGAGCGGCTGCACCAGTTTGCATTCCCACCAACAGTGCAAGAGTGTTCCCATTTCTAATCAGGAATTTATTTAAAGTGAATACTCAATAAACATGAGAATCCTGCTTTATCAGGACTTACTACAGTGAGCTACTTACTATCTATTCACTCTTCCCTTGAGCAGATATTTATTGAGCACCAGCTATATGCCAGGCACTGTCTAGATCCGTGCTTTGAAATGTACTAGCCATTCGCTGTACCCTTGTATGTAGCTCTCTCTCTTTTTTTAAGTGGCTCTTTATATGTACATAAATTGAAACTAAATCAAATAGGCAGCTCAGTTCCTCGGTTGCCTTAGCCACATTTCAAGTCCTTGAAGGTCCCACGTGGCTGGCTGATGGCTTCCATGTTGGGCCGGTCAGCATAGAACATTTCTATCATTGTAGAAAAAGTTCTGTCGGATGGCGCGAATCGAGGCTGGGGATTCAGGGGCAAAGGTAGCACTCATTTATGCTTCATCTAGATGCGGATTGTTGAGAAATCCAAACTTTTGGGTGTGTTTCCTTTTCTCCCAGGAATAGGACGATAGTCTACACAGTGCGTTTGGTCTCATGAGTAATTCGTAGAACTTTGGGGTGTGGGCATGACCTCCTCTATTAGTAAGGACTCTATTATTATTTTTTAAACATTTTTTTAATGTCTATTTTTAAGAGAGACAGAGCATGAGTCAGGGAGGGGCAGAGAGAGAGAGAGAGAGAGGGAGACACAGAATCCGAAGCAGGCTCCAGGCTCTGAGCTGTCAGCACAGAGCCTGGCCTAGGGCTCGAACTTAAACCGCGGGATCATGACCTGAAGTCGAATGCTTAACCAACTGAGCCTCCCAGGCGCCCCAGTAAGGACTCTATGACTAACAAGATGGAGATGTGCCGGCTGTGGAAAGTTTCCTAAAATCCCCATTAGATGTTGGGAGTGGGTAAGCAGGTGGATGACACCCCTCCTCACCGTGGGGTCGTCACAGGTACTCGAGGTCCCCCTCCTTTCAGCCAATCTGGAGCGCATAGGAGAGAAGCACAGTGGGCAGGGACTTGTCACAGGTGCCTTGATCCTACAAGAACCGAGAACACTTGCAGCCAGTTCCTGAGGGTGCGCTTTGGGGGAGAACCCCGACTTTACGGGAAGGTTGCTTCCTCTTCTCCCACCAACACAACAGGGGACATGGGGGTTCTGCCCGCGTGCCTCCACTCTCTGCACCCCTGTCTGTCCCTGAAGCCGAGGGGAGAGGCTGAAGAAGTGCTAACACACAAAGCCTCATTGAATAGGTAATTCCTTTTTTCTAATTATAATTGTGATTTTCTCCCCCTCCCTCTGGGGGAAAGCAATACCCACTATTTAAAAATAATTTTTTAAAAAGTTTTATTTATTGATTTTTGAGAGAGACACAGAGAGAGAGAGTGAGCAGGGGAGGGGCAGACAGAGAGGGGGAGAGAGAGAGAGAGAGAGAGAGAGAGAGAGAGAGAGAGAATCCCAAGAGAGAAAATGAGAGAGAGAGAGAGAGAGAGAGAGAGAGAGAATATCAATCCCAAGCAGGCTCTGCACTGTCAGCACAGAGCCCGATGCGGGGCTCGAATTTCACACTGTGAAATCATGAGCTGAGCCGAAACTGAGAGCCGGACTCTTAACTGACTGAGCCACCCAGGCGCCCCCAAAGCAATACCCATTTGCCTGAGCGTTGCTTTGGGGCACCGGGACTCGAAGTTCCAGCTATTTGGAGCGTGGAGGGCGAGGTGAGTGTGCCTTGGCGGGGGGCGTGAGCACACGCGTGCCCCGTGCCCCCCACAGAATGTCGCTTGCCTGAGGTCAAGGGCAAAGCGGGGATTTGAGGTGACTTGTTACCGAAATGTGCCATTCGCGGCCCCTCTCCTCGCCTGCCTGAATGTGAATAATCCAAAGTGGGCGGTGGAAAGTGCGATTTTTTTTCTCCCGCCCTGTCGCTTCTCCTTTTCCAGTAGTGCTGGGGCCCCCGAGGAGAGGAAAAAGCAGCAGGCAAACACACGGAGGGAAAAAAAGAGTGCCGCATGGTTCTGTTTGTCTACACTTCTGCTCCTCCTAGCACCGCCCACGTGGGACATTTGTTTGCACCGAATG
Source organism: Felis catus (assembly GCF_018350175.1). Lineage (NCBI taxonomy): Eukaryota > Metazoa > Chordata > Mammalia > Carnivora > Felidae > Felis > Felis catus. The sequence goes on from NC_058372.1 coordinate 15,350,076, forward strand.
GCACTGTTCTCAGAGAGTCCTGGGGGACAGGTTTAGAGCCCCTGGGGACGCAGCCTGTCTGACTTCATGTGCACAGCCGTTCACATCTAGGACACACAGGCAGGCTGGCTCTCCCCGGGAGGCCCAGGGGTACCTCTGTGCTGCTTTGTCTGTGGAACTGAGACCCGGCTGTGTGTGTGCGTGTGTGTGTGTGTGTGTGTGTGTGTGTGCGCGCGTGCGCGGATCCGACCCACTGGGCACCACCCACAGGCTGCCTGCAGGGGTGATTCCGGCGGGGGTGGGGTGGGGGATGTGCACCGAGCGGCTGACTTTCCAGCCCCCACAGCTCTTCTCCTTTCCAGCCCCCGCAGCACCCCCGTGGTGAAGACCATACTGGCGGCCGTGCCTGTCACTTCCAGGTGCTGGGCAAGCCAGGGGGATTGCGCCCGTCCCATCCTCTGCCAACAGTTCCCTGCTTGGGTATCAGTTTTCAAACCAGTTCAGCATTTGTATCCACCACCCACTTGTTGGGTGCCTACAAAGGGTGCGGCAGTATTCTGGACCATGAGGGGGTGAGGAGAGGTCAGAGATGTACAAGGCATGGTGTCTACTGTGAAAGAGCTTATATTCTTTTTTCTTTACATTTTTTAATGTTTTATTTATTTTTGAGAGAGAGAGAGACAGACAGACTATACGTGGGGGAGGGGCAGAGAGAGAGGGAGACACGGAATCCGAAGCAGGCTCCGGGCTCCGAGCCGGCAGCCCAGAGCCCGATGTGGGGCTCCAACACACAGACCGTGAGATCATGACCTGAGCCGAAGTCGGGTGCTTAACTGAGCCACCCAGGCTCCCCTCAAAGAGCTTATATTCTATCCAGAAACTACTCCTCACCCTTTTTTTCTTTTTTTAATTTATTTTTCTTTTTGTTTTTAAAAATTTATGTATCTTGGGAGAGGGAGAGAGTGCTTGTGTGAGCGGGGAAGGAGCAGAGAGAGAGGGAGGGAGAGAATCCCAAGCAGGCTCCACCGTGTTAGTGCACAGCCAACCTCGGGACATGAACCCACAACCCTCAGATCATGACCTGAGCCGAAAGTCGGACGCTTAACCGACTGAGCCACCTGGTGTATCTTTTCCTTCCTTCCTTCCTTCCTTCCTTCCTTCCTTCCTTCCTTCCTTCCTTCCTTCCTTCCTTCCTTCCTTCCCTCCCTGCCTCCCTCCCTCCCTCCCTCCCTCCCTCCCTCCCTCCTTCCTTCCTTCCTTCCTTCCTTCCTTCCTTCCTTCCTTCCTTCCTTCCTTCCTTCCTTCCTTCCTTCTTTGTTTGTTTTCCTTTTAATTCCAGGATCGGTTCCCATCACTTCGAATTGGGCAGAGGAACTGACGTTTTATCGAGCCTCACTGCGTACCCGAGTCAGGCACAGTTCAGTGCCCTCTCATTCCCACCCCACAGCCAGCCTTCCAGGTGGACAGTTAGCATCTCCAGCTTAGAAGCGAGAAGCGCAAGTGTAGAGGGGTTAAACATCACGTATCATTGATTCTAAGGCACATGTTTTCACACTTCAGCATCTACAATACAGATCTGTCTTCCAGTCGATGGCATGTCCTAGCTGAACTGGCAGAGGCTTGCTTTCTTGGTAGTGAGTAAAATCCTGGTTGCTCTGGGCCGAGGGCAGTGTTTTTGCCTGCAGACGTCCCCTAGGGATGTGACCCATAGTCGTGGGCACAGTAGCCTCCTTACCGTCCTGGAAAACAGGAGACACAAACTGACGCCCTCCCCCATATCCTGGCTTCTGGGAAGTCCCCAAGTCCCGGCCTGTGTGTGTTTGTTATTGTCACAGTACCTTATGGTCACCACCCCCAGGTATGCAGCGAGGTCTGGACTATTCCATGGCTGACCTGGATTGAGAGAGCAGGGCCAAGGACGACAGGGGGAGGAACAGCCGATTCTGCTGCTCGCTTTGCACACCTTGGACTTGATCTGCACAGCCCCCACGTGCTGAAATAAATCAGGTCCCGTGGCGGGCTTTCAGGAAGTCATTTTCCAGAGCAGCTGATGTGCAAAGCAGAGAAGCAGGAGGGAGACTGGCTGGGTGATTTGTGTCCTTGGTAGGCTGCGTGGAGTAGCAGAACGGGGGGCACTTCTGGCGGGCAGAGCGCCGTGACAGGCCTTGCTGGGACCTATCTCCCGATGCCCCAGGGAAACCGAGTCTCGGAGGGGTGGAGTGGCTGGTCAGTGTCCACACTGCTAATCCAACCGAGGTCTCCAGAGAATGTTCCTTTCAGCTTATCAGATATTTACTCACTGGGGGGGCTGAGTTTCTCCAACAAGGAGTCAAATGGGGAAGGTTGACTTCTGGGAAGCCGTCCTAAGGAAAGAACCTCAAATAATAACTATGAAGAGACCTGCATACACAATAGTGTTTAGCAAAGCCTGATTTATGTTATTGAAACACTGGAAACCAATACAGACGTTCCACAGCGGGGGAACAGTTAGGTAAAGATGGCAAATACAGCTGATTAAATACTTAATAGACATTGAAATTAGGTGTGAGAAGACTGCAGCCTTATGGGCGGTTTTTATGATATAATTGTGGGTAAAGACAAAAAGAAGCAGAAATGTTTCTGTATCCTGATGCTGGCTTTTTGGAAGCACACACATGCACATATACACCCAGAAAATTAAAAGTCTGGCAGATAATCCAAAGTCCTAATGATGGTTATTATGGGGTTGTGGGATTATGGGTGGTTTTTCCTCTCCAAATTGTCAATTTAACAAATTTGATTTTAATGGAAAAAATAAATTTATTTTTCCAAAAAAAAAAAGAGAGAGAGAGACAATAGCATGGGGGAAAATTGTTTGGTTGGGGGTGAGTCTGATTCTTACCTTCTGTGATTTTTTTTTTTTTTTGATCTGGGACGGCTCTCCCCAGGCACGTGCAGACATTTGTGAGGCAAAACTTTGTCCAGCATTGGCCGAAGGGAAAATTAGCAATCTTGTAGGAAGTGGATACATAAAGGTCAAGGAGCTCTGTTGGTTTTCAGGGGGATAATTGGATGTGACTCTGAATTTGGGGAGAGCCGTAGCCTCTCTTGGTTGTAGGGTAATTTATTTGTAATTCTAACCATGTGCAGCCAAAACCCAAACACAACCCTGAAGAGGGCTGTGTGGTAGCATTGTTTCTCACTGGCTTCTGAATTTGGCCCAGAGTGGAGAGTGACGCTTTTGTTGGCTTCAGCCTTCCAAAGGAATATAGGAGTGATGTATTTGCTATGTTTACATTTCCCCATTTCTTTGCGGGAAGTTTTCTACTTAGCCAGATCTGCACTGGTATGCATGGGAAGCAGCTTCAATAAATTCGTTACGGTCTGCTGGAGCTACCCTCTGGGCCGTGGGGATGGTGGTGTCTTGGCCTGGGATCCCGGACAGGTGGTTCTTGTCCCGATACCACAGCGAATTAGCTGTGTGACCTTGGGCAGGTGACCTCACCTGTTAGATCTTCGTTTCCTTAACTGTAAAATGCAGGTGCCACAGTCGACTTATGAGTCCCTGCCACTTCCCACCTTGTCTGTCTACTCCAGTAAAACTTACTTAAAAACTTGGCACTTACTGGCCAGAATTATTTGGTTTGATAAATGTTTTTAAGCACCGTGTTATTACTGTTGTTGCCAGATTGTTGTTTAGTTTGACTTTTTTTTAATCTATTTCACCAACACACATAGTTCTCCTTTATACCAGGAAGCAGTTTTACCCTATCTTGGGGGCAAAGTGGCATGATTGGTGTGGCTTAAGGGAAGGCTTTTTGCCAGCTGTGTGTGTGTGTGTGTGTGTGTGTGTGTGTGTGTGTGTGCCTGCTGATGTGCATTGCGCCCTTGATGGTATGGGGTTTTTTTCTTCTGTCTGTTAATGTCACTGCTGAGAACACATCTGTATGTGTAGTTGCTGCTACCAGCTGTCAAGCTGGTAATTCTGTGGAGTTCGGTATAATTTCTGGGCACAAATTTATCGGCACAGTGTGTGTTGGGGGTTAGCTTTTTCTGCCATGCCTCATTAGGCAGATTGTGCTCTGTTGCAATAAGGAAAGATGTAGTTTTGCCCAAAAAGAACTCTTGCACTGTCAGCAACAGTAGAGATATTCATGTCAGAGGAATGTTCATGTCAGTGTCAAAGGGATGTTCATCCCAACCAACTCCACGCCTGAAATTGTACTGGGGACGGTTTACAGGAGGCCAGAGGGAGGGGGACAAGAGAGAACGTCACTTTGTCATCCTTGAGTAACTGACGTCCACGCTGGTACCAAGATGGGCCCCTCTACACGTCATCACCCTTGCTAAAAGAGCACATGACGTGACTAAGCAGTGGAGGGAAGCCTGTTGTTACTGTTTGTGACCCCTGGCAGCAGGATGAGTGGACCTCACCAGGTCAGCATCAAGATAACACTCAGGCAGAGTCTTGAAGGCTAATAGCTATTTGCTTCCTAACTCAGATTAGGGAAGCCATGCCATATGGCAAAGACACTAAGAAGGCGTGGTAATAGATCATCTTGTACCTTTCACAGAAGTTATGTAAGCAGAGATCGGGGACCAGTACAAAGGGAAGAAGCCAGTGGGGGTGTTGTCTCTGTTGGCATGGGACGTTTTTGGGTCACCCTAGACCGGGCAGTGGGGATGGCTCCTGTCTTTCCCAGCACTGATTTTTACATTGGGCTTCAGTGCTTGACGGTCATTATAAATGGGGAGGGTTCCTGAGATCCAGCCTAAACTGAGTGGCTCTTTCAATCCCTAGAGAATCTTGTCAGTTCTTCTTTACAAAGGAGACAGTTGGTGTGACAACAATGTCCTTTGTCAGCTGGGTGTTGGATGACCCAGGTTTCGTTTTAAATTTGCTGATCATGCATATAGATCTTTTTTCTCTTTCATTAACATGTTCAGGGACACAGGAAACCTTGGTAGGGTCCTGTTCCTGATATTAACTCGCTCTGTGGCCTGACACAGTCCCTTGACTTTGCTCTCTCGATTCCTCTTATAACAATGAGGGGTTCATTTATGGAGGTTCTCCAATGTGGCTGCCCATCAGGAACCCCTGGGAAGGTTTTGAACATTCTGATGCCCAGGCTGTACCCCGGACCAATGACATCAGTCTCTGAGGGTGGTCACTGGGCTTTGGTATATTTTAGTGGTCCTCACAGTTAAGGAGCTTTGTTTAACACAGTGATTCTCAAACTTTATTAGAACAGAGGAAATTATTCTAACAGAGGAAATCAGGGGGTGTTTTACAGACAAGGTGGTATTTGAGAGAGCCTTGAACAATGAGGAGGCTTTTTTTGGACAGAATATGAGTGTGTGTTAGTCAGGGAAATGTCTGTTTTCCCAGAGAAACGGAACCAATGAGGGATGTGCGTGTATAAAGAGAGAGATTTATTTTAAGAAATTGTTTTGTGCCGTGGTAGATGCTGGATGCTGGCAAATCTGAAATCTGCAGGGCCAGACAGCAGGCTGCAGACCCTGGAAGAGTCAGTGTTGTAGTTCAAGTTCAAAGACCAGTCTGCTGGCCGAATTCCCTCTTCTTTAGAGCAGACCAGTCTTTGTCTGTTAAGACCTTTAACTGACTAGATGAGGCTCAGCCACATTATGGAAAATAATCTGTTTTGCTTAGAGTCTGCTGATTTCAAGGTTAGTTCCACCTAACAAATACTTTCACAGAAACATCTAGAATAATGTTTGACCAAATATCTGGGTACTATGGCCTAGCCAAATTAACACATAAAATTAACCATCACAGGGAGGGGATATTTCAGTTTTTTTGACCTCTGTGAATTATAGGACAATAGCTGGAAATAGAGGAGGTTGTGGTCTAGGGGAATAAGAATGATTTCTGGGCACTTCTTAATTTTTTTCTTTAATTTTTATTTATTTTTGAGGGAGAGAGAGAGAGAGAGCGAGCACGGGCAGGGGAGGGGCATAAACAGAGGGGGACCCAGAATCCAAAGCAGGCTCCAGGCTCTGAGCTGTCAGCACAGAGCCCGATGCCGGGCTCAAACTCATGGACTGGGAGATCATGACCTGAGCTGAAGTTGGACGCTCAACCGACTGAGCCACCCAGGCGTCTGGGCGTTTCTTAATCTTTGCTGTTGATGTTCTGACAAGTCTTGGTTCTGCTATACATGTAGAAGAGCCAGACTTCACAAGCCACAGAATCTGTGTTTGCTCAGCGGGTCTGTCTGCCCGTCCTCCCCTCTGCTGCTGCTCGTGTGTGCGGGCACTGGAGCCTAGACAAGTGTCTGAGCCTTCCAGTTGCCTGGCTGGGAAACGGACACATAGGGAAGAACACACAAGGAAAGTCAGGTCTGGAGAAAAACCCGTGTGTGGTGCTATGGAGCAAGCAGTCCGTCTCACTGTCTTGTGATTTGAATCATCTGGAAAAGGGGAAGAGGAATGGGGGCAAAAATACTTAAATATCTAGAGACAAGGATCCCACTATAATGAGAGGGCCCGACGTTCTCTGACTTTGACCCGCAGGAAGGAATACATTTACACTGTGGCCGAGTGGATATACAACTATGAATACATAGATATAGATAATGTGTGTATGTGTATCAATAAAATTGCATACAACCGAATAATTACCTGGCATTACCCGTATTTCATTGGCAAATGATGCACTATGATATTTTCTATTCTCTTCTATTTCATTATGGATAAGGAAAGCTGACTCTGTCCCACTGAACCGATTTCATGATGCTTCATGGGTGGAAACCTGCAGTAAAAATGAGACCCAGACCCTGGAGAAGTGAAAGAACTTAGAGAGTCTTGTGATTCTAAGTGGCTCTGTCCACTAGAACTTTCTGTGATGATGAAAATGTTCTGTTCTGCCCTGTCCAACACAGGCCCCATGTGTCTGTTGAGCACATGAGCCATGGGCAGGCAAATGAGGAAGTGAATTTTATCTTTTATTCCATTTTATTTTTGTTGTTAATGTTCATTTATTTTTGAGAGAGAACGAGAGCGACCGAGCAGGAGGGGGAGGGGCAGAGAGAGAGGGAGACACAGAATCTGAAGCAGGCTCCGGGCTCTGAGCTGTGAGCACGGAGCCCGACGCAGGGCTCGAACTCACGGACCGCGAGATCGTGAGCTGAGCCGAAGTCCGACGCTTAACCGACTGAGCCACCCAGGCGCCCCTATTTTATTCCATTTTAATTGATTTAAATGTGAGTAGCTGTGTCTGGCTAGAGGCTCCCGTGCTGGACAGCGCACATCTGGGATACCGCCCTGCTTCTGCCTCTAACCAGCTGTAGGGCAGTGAGCCCCCTCCCTCACCATACGCCCTGGTCCCACACCCCCAGGCCTTGGGTGCCGCATCTATTAACTGGGATGCTGGACACCGTGATGGCCACCATGCCTGCTAGCTCCAGCTTTCTGGATTCTGGTGGCCAGGAAAGCCAGGCTGGATGCTGATGTGGGCGTACAAGTTAATTGAGCGCCCTGGGCGGTGTTACAGGTAACGCGCTCTGCATTTTTAAATGCTCCTTAAGAAACCTTTCCCTTCTTCCCTTACAGTTGCTTAACCGCTCACCCGTGTGACTTGACAGTCTGAAAAGAGAGATGCTTTCTGCTTAATGAAATCTTAGCAGCTCATCCTCACAGACTTGCTGAGCTCTGCCGGTGGCATCTGGAACCCAAAGGCGAGGTGGTCCGCTCTCTCCTCTCTCCAGACCAGGTGTCTGGGCCCAGAGGAACACGGCAGTGGGAATTTGGGTGCGTCGGTTAACCGTCAGGGTGGGTGCGCGTTATTTTTGGGGGCATGTGGTTTACACAGCTGGTGATTATGTTCGAGGAGGACAGAATTTGTTTAAATTCTAGCAGTTGGAATTTCAAAAGGCCCATTATTTCGCTGACCTCAAGGCCTGGCTGGGAAAATTAGGGGCCCAGGAAAGGACTGAAGAAGAGGTGATTTCTTCCTCTCTCTTTCTCTCCCCCACCCCCCCCCCCCCAAAAAAAAAAAAAAAAAAAAGCTCCGGTAATAATCAACCTTGACTCAGGATGGGTTTGGGGCAGGTAAGAGCTCCTTTCACTTTTCGGAAAGTGATTTCTTCTCCCAGGCCCTTGCTGTTGACCGGACGGGAGGTGAGCTCAGTGAGAAGCTCACAGCCCGGTGATTTGTGCTGAGCCCGGCGGCGATCGGAGAGGTTCTGCCAGTAGATTTTGGCTCTGATGGGAGGGGTTGAAAGAGAGGCCGAAATTCTAGGAAAGGCCCTAAAAAACCAGCCCCTGGTTGGAATTAAATGGCCCCAGGCTGCTGGGAGCATTCGTCTGGTTTCTTCCTTGCTTTCTCTGTGTGTGCATAAGCCCACCAGGCTTGCTCCTGTCACGGCACTGAGCCAGAGCTGCTGGGGAAGGAGGGAGGGCGCCCCCCTCCCCCTACGTGAGAGGGATGGGCTGTGTCTGCTCCCCCCCCCCCCCCCACCAGGCCCGGCCGTGTGCAGACCTTGCCACAGTGCCATCCGAAGTGCCCTGGGTGTCCTGTGTCAGCCCTCGCAGCTGTGACTCCGTTGACTAATGAGCCAAAGCAGCCTTCCCCACCCCCCCGCCACCCCCCGCCTTGTTTTTCCATCCACTGTCAGCTCACACCTTCCACCCTCCAGAGCAGGGCGGCACCACTCTGCCCCCACACGCCCGCACGCCCGCCCGGTTCTCCCTCCAGCAACTGTTTCCTGTTGGCTGAATCTGTGAGCGATGTGTTGCTGTCTTCCTCCTTCATCTGGTTCTCACGGGGCACACCCCTCTCCCCCACCGAGGATTCCCTCCCCCTGAGTCCAGAGAGCAAGAAGCCTCCTTCTCCATCCGTCCATCTCGCCCCACAGCCCCCCCATCTCCCCCAGAAAGCACAGAAGCCAGGCTCAGCCGCCACCAAGAAAGCAGGCAAGGGGAGGACCGGCCTGCCCACCTCTCGGAAGGATGCCAGCGTGTGCCCCATGTACCGTCTGCGTGTACCAAGGAGGGTGTAGCGAGTCACCAGGACCCCGGGACACAGCAGGCCGCACTCAGCTTGTCAGGCCTGAAGTTGCCTGTGCAGCAGTTAAAACAATTTTTTTTTTTGAATCTGTATTTATTTTTGAGAGAGAGAGAGAGAGAGAGAGAGAGGGAGGGAGACACAGAATCCAAAGCAGGTTCCAGGCTCCGAGCTCTCAGCACAGACCCGCACGCAGGGCTTGAACTCACCAACCGAGAGGTCGTGACCTGAGCCGAAGTCGGATGCTTCACCGACGGAGCCACCCAGGCACCCCGAGAGGCAGCGCAGCAATTTAATAGCCCAGATGGCTGGTTCGGGTTCTGACTCTGGCCGGTTCCCAGCTGTATAACGTTGGGCAGGTTACTTAACCTCTCTGTTTTTCTAGCCGTGAATGAAGATAATTCACTTCCTCGGAGTGTGGTGGTGAGAATTAAGCGAGAGGCCCGCACGTGGCAGAAATTTGTTCTTGTGGCAAAACGGGTTGCATTTATGTCGGGGGGGATCTGACAAAGCCCATCTCCCATGCTACCACTGCACCATTTTGACGTTGGGAAATCAAAGATAGACATTACACAAAAACAGAACAAAGCGGGGGCACCTGGCTGGCTCAGTCAGTGGGACTCTTGAGCTCAGGGTTGTGAGTTTGAGCCCCACGTAGGGTGTAGAGATTACTTAAAAATAAAACCTTAGGGGCTCCTGGGTGGCGCAGTCGGTTAAGCGTCCGACTTCAGCCAGGTCACGATCTCGTGCTCCGTGAGTTCGAGCCCCGCGTCGGGCTCTGGGCTGATGGCTCAGAGCCTGGAGCCTGCTTCCGATTCTGTGTCTCCCTCTCTCTCTGCCACTCCCCCGTTCATGCTCTGTCTCTCTCTGTCCCCAAAATAAATAAATGTTGAAAAAAAAAATTAAAAAAATAAAACCTTAAAAAAGAAAAAAAACCCAACAAAACAAAAACTGTCAGAGTCAACATTTAAACCTACGCAAGCTGCCTCTCCACTTCAAGGATGGCGAGCTCAAGGTGCCCCGGGGTACTTGTGACTCACTGTGTGCCACTGACGTCCTTGTCACCCACACACACACACACGGGCGTCCTTGGTACCCATTACTCTGAGAGGTGAGAAACGAAACCTAAGGCAGATTCCGGGGCTGGCCAGGGGGGTGATCCGATTGCCTTCATCTCTCCTTGGAAACCTCTCCATCCAGCGCCAGGAGCCTATGGCCTCTGGGGAGGCAGCCCGCAGGACTGACTAAAGTTGGCTTCAGCAACGATGCGGCAGACACTTACTTCGAGTCTGTTAGAGGCGGAACGAGTTGGGGTCCTGCCCTCGAAGAGCTCCTAGTCCCCTGGGGGACACGCTGTGGTACAGAGCGACAGGCTGTTGCGAGCCTGGGAAAGGAGGGGGCCAGGGTGTCGGGGCCCGGAGGGGATCTTTATAGAAGTTCCATTAAACTGTCCACAGAAGTGACATTTGAATGGAGGCTGAGCCAGGACAGCTTTGCCGGCAAGGGAGTAGCGGGAGGTGATGGGCTTGGCGTGTTCAGGGAAGGGGCCTGGGGAGGACGTGAGTTCGGCTGGAGTGTGGGGTGACGGGCAGGCGGTGGAGCTGGAGGCGCCGAACAGCACTGACTGTTGTCAAAGCCAGCAGCCCTAGGAGCAGAGTGCCGTCCAGGCGGTAGGGAGGGTCACCACCAGCTCCGTGCTGGGAAGACCGGTCCCTCAGCGGCAGCGCGGGAGAGCCTGGAGGTGGCGGGCAGACCAGAGGCAGGGAGGCCAGCCGAGGTGGTAGGACCCGCTGTGGCTGGTGGGCAGGACGTCACTGTAGTAAACACAGGCCGTGGACAAGTGGACCCACCGATGGCAGAAGTGGGAGGTGGAAGGGGAGGGGAGAGGAGAGGCTTCCGGAGGGATGAGCTTCCTTCCGGGGGGCGTGGGACCGCCGTGTGTGTCCCTGATGGACGAACACTCAACACAGAGTCGTGATGATAAGTGAGAGCTGCTGACGTATCTCTCCGAAACAGTGGCTGAGTCCATTAGCAGCAAAAAAAAAAAAACGGTGATAATCATTTCTTTTTTTCTTTTAAAAATTTTTTAATGTTTATTTTTGAGAAAGAGAGAGAGCATGAGCGGGGGAGGGGCAGGGAGAGAGGGAGAGACAGACTCGGAAGCCGGCTCCGGGCTCCGGGCTGTCAGCACAGATCCCCACACGGGGCTGGAACTCACGGACCGCGAGATCATGACCTGAGCCGAAGTTGGACGCTCAACCGACGGAGCCACCCAGGCACCCTGATAATCATTTCTTTTGCTCACCAACTTAGAGGTGACTGGGCTCAGCTGGATTGTTCTCACTCAGGCTCTCTCTTCCTGGTGCTGAAGTCTGATAGCTGACGGGCCTGGGATCTTCTGGAAGATTCCTGCCCACACCTGGGCAGGGAAGAGGAGATCAACAGAGGGGCTGGAACGGGTGGGACTCCTCAGCTCCCCACCACCTTCTCTCGCGTCTCTCCCCACCAGATGTTGGGGGGTAGCTGGACTTTTTACAGAGTAGCTGGAAATTCCCAGAGCGAGCATCCCAGAACCCAGCAGATGCTACTGTGTGGCTTTTCAAACCCAGGCTTAGAAGTCATGCCATCTTCACCCTGCCTCATTCTTTCTATTCACTGCGGCTGTTACAGAGGCCCTGGGCTCAAGGAGAGGGGATATAGATCACCCCTCTTGATGGGAGGGACATTAAAGGAATTTGTGGAGGTGTTTCCAACCATCCTCCACGAGTCTATGATTAAATGTAACCACTGTGGTTTTTAGAGGGGATAAAGTAGTGTTAGAACCCTATTGGGAGCATCTATCAGAGGGGACCTGTGAATTGGGGATGTAGGGGACGCTTGGGTGGCTCAGTTTGTTGAGCCTCCAACTTTGGCTCAGGTCATGATCTCAGGGTTTGTGGGTTCGAGCCCTGCATGGGGCTCACTGCTGTCAGCGTGGAGCCCTCTTTGGATCCTCTGTGCCCCTCTCTCTCTGCCCCCCCCCCCCGCTCACGTGCACGCTCTCTCTCTCAAAGATAAATATTGTAAAAGAGAGAGCGCAAGAGAGATGTAGGCATATTCTTTAGAGATATGAGGCTCTCTGCCAGACTCAGCTATTGTCCTAACTTGATTCCCCCCCTTTAGGGAGCAAGTTGCTTGGATTCCACGTCTGAGTTCAGAGGGAACAGAATCTGGTGGGACCATTACTGACAAAGATGGCACCAGGGTGGGCTTGTCCTGGGGCCCTGGAGGAGGGAAGTGGGAACAGATAGACCAGTCAATGCTTCAGAGTCGTCACAGGCTGGAGTGGAGGAGCGTTCCAGAACGGATTCTGTGAGTGGGGAGGACATGTTCAGGCCTGTTAACCTGGTACCAAGCGTGAGCCTCAGTGCCGGGGGAAGGGCCCCGAGGTATAGAAGAGAGCTGTAGAAGTCTAGACCGTAATCGGACGACACCATGAAGGCGTGAGCCGCAGACATCGTTCCTCAGCATCGGTCTTGTGCCCAGCAGCGTTGAAGTACGATAGTTAATCATGACAGTAATAATAGCATCCAATGGCTGATTGGCGTATTAGTTTCTTGGAGCTGCTGTAACAAAACGGGAGGCTTCAATGACAGAAGTTTATTGTCTCTCGGTCCTGGAGGCTGCAAATCCCAGGGCAAGGCGTGAGCTGGGTTGCTTCCTTCCCAGCGCTGTGAGGGAGACTTTAGTCCATGCCTCTGACCTGCTTCTGGTAGTTTGCTGACTCTCTGGTCTTCTTTGGCTCACGGATGCCATCATCCCCACCTCTGTCTTCATTTCCCCGCGACTTTCTCCCTGTACGTGTGCCTGTGTCCAACTGTCCCCATTTTAGGACACCAGTCACATTGGACTAGGGCCCACCCGGATGACCTCATCGTACCTTGATCATCTGCAAAGACCCTATTTTCAGGTTAACTCTGAAGTACTGGGGGATAGGATTCAACGTCTTTGAAGACTCATAATTCAACTCCTAACAGTTGGTAAAGACGGGACAGAATCTCTGGATCCTTCCCGCCTGCCCCTTTCTTCATTTGCCCATCTTGCTTTTGAGGAGACGCTGGTCTGATCTATTGGTTACCACCATGGCGGTCCTTTGGGCTTTTCTTCTCACCATCCCACGTCGCTTCTTAGAAGAAATCCCATCACAAATGCTCCCCCTCATCTTCCTCTAGATTCCCTTCTCTTGCCTGAGGAGTGATGGAATCTTTTATCATCTTGGTGATGATAATCAGGGCCATACCACCCCCACAAAACAGGTTCACCTTGTTTTTATCATTGCAGTGACCCTATAATGCAGGCATTGGCCCCATTTTATAAAGGAGGAAGGTTGGGTCCAGAGAGTTTAGGTCACTTGCTGAAGGCCACACAGCTCACAGGAGGGGCTGGGACTGTAGTCAAGATCAGCCTGACCTCTCCACCACACCACATCGCCTGATGAGTTCAGTGGGGGAGAGCATTATTGATTACATCTCTATTTCAAAGGAGTTTGGAAATGGTTTATTAGATGATAAATAATACAGAGGAGGTTTAAAAAATATGCAGGAGGAAAACGGGGCCAAGGGACTGGGAAGCAATCAATTAGACTTGTATTTTAATTGTCCTTTGTTCCCTTTGGGTGAGCCAAGGCCTCTAGGCTTGTGGGACGGGATAGGAGTGAAATCATCCTTTCGAAGCACTGATCCCAGTCTGAATTCCAGGAATTACATCTGGAACCTCTGCTGTTGCCTGGTTTCGTCGGAAGGCTTGTCTCTGATGTAGCCCAAGCTAGTGATTTAAGGATGCTGAGAGCCAGTGAAATCTCCGTGTTTATTTTTCCTGCGAGATTAGGCTGGCAGCCACTTCCAAAGAATTTAAGTTATAAAGTCCAGTTTAAAACTATTCTAAGGAGGCGGCGCTTGTGTGGCTCAGTTGGTTGAGCGTCCGACTCTTGATTTTGGCTCAGGTCGTGATCTCCTAGTTTGTGAATTCAAGCCCCACGTCAGGTTCTGTGCAGGCACCACCAGAACCTGCTTGGGATTCTCTCACTCTCTCTCTCTCTCCCTTTCAAAATAAATAAATCATTTTTTAAAAAAAAACCAACCCTATCTACCAAGGATGGCTTGCTTACTCTCAATCCCATCCAGCCGCAGGAATGTGTTACAGATGGATGCTAACACTTAGCGGGAAATCTGTACTCTCCATCAATAATCAATAATCAAGAGCCTGGCATAGAAGTAGCAAGTGTGGTGTCCTCCAGACCCAGAGCCCCAGTTCCATCATTCCCTGCGCATATGTCTTGTTCTCTGCACCAGTTTCTCAGTGTTTCTGAGGACCCTGAATTGGGACGGACAAGAAACTGGTTACAAACGGAGACTCTCGGGCCCTACCGCGTCATATCAGGTACCACCGGTGGCCGGGGGAGCCACATGCCCCGTTTGACTCTCTGCTGGTGGCAGGCCTATTAATCATCACCCCCACACACTTCCTGAGCACCTGCTATCTGTAGGGTGTAGTTTTACGGGCCGTAGAACTTTCTAGAGACCATTCCTCCATTTTAGGCTCTGGAAAAATCACAGCAAATCCGGGTCGCTTCTGAAATCCCTGGCAGGTGCCCGTTTGCTTCGGGCAAGTCTGCGCCAGGATCCACAGGCGGGAGCGTGTCGGGGCAGGTTGAGCTCCCCGTGCAGTCTTTCCCGCTTTCCTCGTCGGGCACGTGTGTCTCTGGTCTGCACAGCCTCGTGCCGTAGGCAGCGTTGCCTTTTTGGCTCAGATTTACGATAGAAAGCCCCGTCTTTGATTTTCCCATGTGGGCTGGCCCCTAAGTCATCTACTAGTCACGAGAGCAGAGAGGAGCGGGAACGTGTCCCTGCGTGGTGCTCCCCACACTCCTCTGCCCAGGTCCCCCGGAGTGGGGGAGGGGCACAGCTCAGCATGCCCAGCAGGGATGACGAGGTCTTAGTTCAAACATTCACGTGAACTCTCCATTCTGCATGCCCACGTTCCTGTGACTGTATGATTAGATCAACTTTTATTCCCAGGAGGCTACCATATGGCTGGTGTGTTTGTCTGGGCGGGGGGTACAGGTGCCCTGGTCTGTGAAGCTCGAGGCTAACACTCTGTTAGCCCAACGCTCTGTTCAGCATCGATCATCTGCAGTGAGAGAGCCATTGAGATCTGCCTGTATGTTATTTAGATTCATGCTTTTTTTCTAGAAAGGATTAGAGGTGGCCGCTACGGGTAGCTTAAACATTAGCCTGTATTCAATGGCTCAAAGAAAGTGGAATAAACCTGATCTGTCATGACAGCATTCATTCATATTTTTAAAAAACGAAACCAATCTATAAGAAGAAGATTCCTCTCAACCCTCTGGAGCTTCCTGCGAGATAGGGCGGCCATGCTATGGGCCACCTTTGAGACCCACCTTCTCGGGATGAGGGCTTCCCGGGACCGAGCTGGGCTGAACCAGGAAAGCCCCGGCCTGTCAGGCCTGCTGTGCCAAAGTCATGGCCAGCAATAGGTTAAGAGTAAGCAGCAATCAAGCTGGAGGAATGGGTCCCTAAACTCTCATACTGTTTGAAAATGCTGTCCACAGAGTGCTGACCAGGCAGGTAGGTGTTCAACCACGACCACCTGGCCGGTCGGGTGAGATCTTCAGCTATTCGTTTTCCTCCCTTTTAGCAGATTCCCGAGGGTAGGTGTATGAACACAGCAGGGCAGGCAGGATGGGGACAGCTGGACCCTCTGTGCTCTTCCTGACGGAACGCTGCTGTTCGTGTAGGTGACTGTCCCGAATTCAGCAGACACACTTTTTTCCCTTTTGCCTGGGCTTCCTCTGTTCTGACAGAATGTCAGGTGGCCCGTGTGGGGCGCTGGTGACGGGGGGTAGCGGGATGTCTGGCTTGCTACCCATTTGGGCCTAATGATTCCATTTCTTTCTCAGTGTGTCAGCCTTTGGGGAGACACAGGATCTCCTCTTTAGAGTTAACACCTGTCCACCTCTTCGGCGTTTCTTTTTTTTCAACGTTTGTTTATTTTTGGGACAGAGAGAGACAGAGCATGAACGGGGGAGGGGCAGAGAGAGAGGGAGACACAGAATCGGAAGCAGGCTCCAGGCTCCGATGCTCCAGGCTCCAGGCATCAGCCCAGAGCCTGACGCGGGGCTCGAACTCACGGACCGTGAGATCGTGACCTGGCTGAAGTCGGACGCTTAACTGACTGCGCCACCCAGGCGCCCCTCTTCGGCGTTTCTACAACCCGATTCAGGCCAGAGACCAGGGGGCTTTCCCATTCATGGTAGGCTCCCTGCCCAGAAGCCTTCTCCAGGACTCCTGCGAGCCCCGGGGTTGGCTTTCCTCTCCGGAAACAAAACCCCTGATGGGTGTCTGGAATTACCAAGGTGATTGAGTGATAGGGACTTCTGAAAGAAGTAGCCCTGAGTGTAAAACTCAGCCCAGATCGGGTCAGTAACCGGATCCACCATGCCATGCACCCCTCAAGGCGTAGTCACCTGCTGCCAAGCTTTCAGAATCCGTCAGGAGGCACGGGTTTTCCGTTTAGGTGCTCGCAGGGACAGGAGCCTGGGGGTGGGGGAGGGGAGTATGCCCAGAGCCCCAGTGTGACAGGCACGTGAGCAGAGAGATTTAGATCAGAAGGCCTCAGATGACTAAACCCTAAACTCTAGCGGGAACCACAGAATCAGATGGTAATCAGTCTCATCCCAATGCATGTATAATCTCTTTGAGGTTTTTCATATTGGGGTAGCCATAGGTTTGCCGTGAGTGACAGCCGAAGGGTGAAGCCAAGGCCCTGGGGTCTGAAAGACCTGCTTCTCCGCCGCACCCCCCCGCCCCAATCCCTGACTCCTGCTCTGCTGTCCCACATGGGGCCACTTCTGTCTCCCGCTGGCAGTCACAGAAGGGCGAGGAGGCGCTGGCCGTGGTCCTTGGCTGTCAGCTCTCATCTCCGAATCATGGAAATGTGCCTTCTCTTCCTTTCTTTTTTTGGTTGGCTTGGAAGAAGTAGTCACTCAAAGGCCAGAAAGGAGGATTTGGCGATGCGCCAGTGAGTGAGAAGCCTCTTGGAGTCCTGGGTCTCTTGCTGTCGTTCCAGCAAGAGTGTGTTACACGTGCTTCTTTGCAGGACTTTCAGGACACGTTGGCTTTGCTGGTTCCAGCAGATTTATCGGCTTAATGCACTCGTATTGGTTTCCTGGGCCTAGATGCTAACAAAGTACCTCCAACTGTGTGGCTTAAGAAACAGAAATGTCTCACAGTTCTAAAGCCCAGAAGGCTGAAACCCAGGTGTTGGGACAATCGGTTCCAGGACTCTCCCCGAGCTGCCGGGGGTTCACTGGCCATCTTTGCCATTCCTTGGCTTGTACGAGCCTCCCCGTCTCCAACTTCATGTTCAGTGGTGGCCTCCCTGTGTGTGTGTGTCCGTATGTCTGAATGTCCCCTTTCTATAAGGACACCAGTCATATTGGGCAGGGACCCAACCACTCCCTCGTTTTAACTTGCTCATCTGCAAAGATCTCATTGCCAAATAAAGTCACATTCACAGATGCTGGGGGTCAGGACTTTATCTTTCACGGAGAGTTGGCCACGGAGGGGAGACGCAACTCAACCCATAAGATTTGGCTAAAAGGGTTTCTGTGCTCACCTTCCGTGGGAGGCCTTGGGAGCACAGGTTGTGGGGTCCGATGGCCTGGTCGAAAGCTGTCACTTACTGTCTGTGTATCTGTAGGCAAGGTGCCTGCCTTGCTTCCATATCAGTAAAATGGGCAAATTAAACAAAACAAAACAAAACAAAACACAAATGAATAAAAAGGTTGACGGAGGCAAATAAGTTAATATGTATAAAGTTCTTTAGAAAGCAGTTGGCATGTTACCGTCCCCTCACTAAATGTAAGCTGCTATACTGTTATCGCTATCGTTTGACTTGTTTTTTAACGTTCTGAGGACATCATATCATAAAGGATGCTTTAAAAAGATGAACTGAGGGGGCGCCTGGATGGCTCAGTCGGTTGAGCATCTGACTTCGGCTCAGGTCAGGATCATGTGGGTCGTGGGTTCGAGCCCCACTTTGGGCTCTGTGCTGGCAGCTCAGAGCCTGGAGCCTGCTTTGGGTTTTGTGTCTCCCCCTCTCTCTGCACCCCACTTGCCTCCAGCCCCTGCCACTTGTACTCTTTCTCTCTCAAAAATAAATAAACATTAAAAAAAAGAAAGATGCATTGAAAGGAATAAGGATGTTACCACCTGGATTCCTACATGTGTACATCTTCAAATGATCAAATAGTTGTCCCCTGCAGGGAATCTGCAAGGATCCATGGTGTTTTGAATGCAGAAAACAATTTACCTTTGAAACTGGATTTATCCATTTAAGAAACATTTATTCAAACCTTGCAGTGCGCAAAACACTTCACTGGGGTGTTCAGGTGAATTGAGAAACGACTAAGATAATATCTCTGGGTTTTAAGGAGCTCGCGGCCTAGTGAGAGACACAGGCATACACCGATGTGATCGTAGGCGGTAACAGACCTTGTGCAAAGTGCTGTCCCTGGATTAACCTGTGTATTCACACAATAATCCGGCAAGATAGATACAGGGCCACGGCCCCCAGGCCTCAATGCTAAATCCACAAATAACAACAACAACAGCAACAACAACAACAAAAATCTAAAACCAAAGCAAACAAACACTCCAAAGTCTGAAAACTGATTTTTTTCTTTGGTTTTGTGCAAACTCATTTGATCACAGAGCCGAAGCTGAACCGATGCGAGACAATTTATTGTTTGATTTCTCTGGCCCGCAGCACGTGAGTGTTCATCCAACACCTCTCTCTGTAGAAAAATGCTGGGGGTGATACGTAACATCTAGTAAATGCACCGTATGGTTCCAAGATCTGGGAGACCTAAATTGTATCTGGCTCCAGAGAGTTTGGAAAAAGGACGGTGAGCCTGTATAATTAAATATTTTACAGACAAGGAATACCGAGGTTCAGAGGAGTTAAGCTGTCTGCTCGGATCTCGAAGCTTCGAAGGGAGGAAACTGGCTTTCGGAGCCAGCCCTCTCTGTCCAGGGCTCCAAGCTTGGTCACTGTGTGATTCCCCAGCTGGGGAAGGCTGGGGGGCAGACTTCTTACCTGTCATCTTACTTGTTGGCCTCTGGCATCCCCAGCCTTCATTTCTTTAAACTCCTTTAATCTGGAACATTTCCACAGGCTTTCTTTGTCATAAGAACAAAGAGGCTAACTCTACAAGCTTGGGCCAGCCAGTCCTACTGGTATTTATTAAGTCTGTTTGGCTTGTAGGTCACAGAAACCAGCCCCAGGAGTAGACAGAAAGGGGTCGGGGGTGGGTGGGTGAGGTATGATTAGGGTACAGGTCCATGCCTCGGCCTCAGGAGGGATTAGGAGGAGGGGTACAGGGATCCTGAGCGAGTTCTCTCTTTGTCTTCTACCTGGGTTTCCCTGTGTGACCACCGACTTTCTCTTTCCTAGTCCACACTTAGAAAACAGCTACTACCACCAAAATGCAGCCCTCTAACTCCTCAGAGACGAATCTAGAATCTCTGCAATCCAATCCAAATTCTGCGTCTGTTACCTTTCTGCATGTGAGAACGGAGAATGGGGGTGGGAATGGGGGTCTGGTTAAAGAAAACAGCATGCAGGGGCCCTCCCTCCCGTGGTGGATTTGATCAGGATCACTAGTCTTTCTGACCTCAACCTAGCATTCGCTATGTCTTTGGAGTAAACATTCCCTTGACCTTAGCAAGCTGTTTGGCCTTTGGCTGCCCCTGCCCCCAAGCTACTGGCTTCATATTGGAGCCACGATACCGGGACCCGCTTAACACACTACTTGGAGGGCTTTACTGATGACGTCTCAAGCCGCCTACAGAGTGACCCAGTGTTTATCAAGATGCACTAGACTTGACCCTGCATACTCCATGACCTCTTCATGACTCAGCTACTGGTCATTCCTCCCTGATATCCCCAGGTCCAGTCACAGGGCCAGGCTGCTCCCTAGGCTCAGGCCTCCACGTTGCTGGTCTGTTCCGTTCTCTCAGGTCTGGAGGTCATGGCTGAGGGCCATGGACCAGGGCCAGGTCAGTGTCAGGGGCCAGGAGAGTCTGGAAGAGGAAAAGGGGCCTTCAAATCCAGATTTATTCTGGGGCAATCACTGAACCTCCCTATGGGTCTCTTTCCTCATCCCGTATCCTGAAGGGAATGTACCAGATGTTCTTTCAGGGGTCTGTTGGTTCTGAGAAATTCTGTGATGTCCGTGAGGGACTCTGGCGGGAGTTGCCGAGCACGCACAAAGAATGAGCATCACAGCTGATAAAAAGGATGTCATACGTGTCAAACCGGGCGGTCCATAAGTGAGAGCCTCTCTAACATCAGGGTAGGTAACCTTAGAGGAGCACCCTCCCAGGGCAGCTGTGGTCTGGGATTCACATACCTCAGCCCGAGTCTCGGTTTACTTGTGACGCAGGCCCGAGACTGTCCGCCTGAGAAAGGCCTGCTTGCAAGGCTGACCTTTGGCTGTGGCATCTGGGAGCTTGGCTGTAAATAGTTCCCTACACGGATATAAAACTTTCCCTAAGCGATAAGCACAGCTCACTGTGCCTAAACTGTTTGTGCAAAGCGTGTATGATTTATACCGAACGCTTTCCTCCTGGAAGGCTGGGATTTTGGTGCGTTCCGGGCAGGAAGTGCCGACGTGACCAGCCTCCAGTAAAAACTCTGGACACGGGGTCTCCAATGGGCTTCCCTGACAGACAGCAGTTCACGCCTATGGTCACTGGCAGCCGCTGGAGGGATTAAGCATGTCCTGCGTCACTCCCCCCCGGGAAGGTAGTCTTGGTGACTTGTGCCCGGTTCCCCCAGACTTTGCCCTGTGAGCCTTTTCCCTTTGCTGTTCTCGCTTCCTGTCCTTTCACTGTGAGCAGTCATAGCCTTGGGTATAACTATATGCCGAGTCCTGTTAATCCTCCTCCCAAGCCTGGGCGGGTCTTGGGGACTCTGGGTACTCACGGACTTTGGAGTGTCCCATAAGTAAAGATCAACCCCACACCCCTGTGCCGTTCCCCAGTGCTAATTCATGGCACAGAGTTTACTTAGGGTTTTGTTTTGTCTTGTTTTTGCCTGTTCCAAGAGGAGCGGCAGTTTAGTTAAAATTGTGTCCTGCGTCCTAACGTCCGCACTAGCCCCAGTGAGAGGCCAGAGCATTCGTAGTCCCCGTGTAAAAACTCAGCAAGGAACTCTCCTCGGTTCGGCCTGACATTCCATAATATGGTGTGAATTTTCTGGAACAGTTTGGCTGGCATTCCTTCTCATCAGGGCAACGCTGGCGGCAAGCTTCAGGATTCTTGATCAAATGAGGCTACGCATTCTCCAGAGCCAAGTAGCGAAGCCAATGGGTCTTGTGTAAGTTGGAGAAAAAAAAAAAAAAAATGACTGATGGAGGAAAGATCATTTGGGAAGAAACGCAAGCAAGGGAAGAAATATAGCAAGAATGCTTTGGGGGAGCGTTCTATTCCGAAAAAAGTCCTGCCCTGGGGAGGTATTGGTCTTGCCCCCTTAGTGGCAAGACCTGGGAGTCTATAAGTAAGTCGTGGAGAACACGACCTGTGTGTCTGGCCGTCAGATCTTTTATGGCCCGTGAGGACTCTAATCCCAGTATGTGAGTCTCTACGAAGCTGTCTTCTCTGCTTGCTGCCAGCTGGGCTGGCTTGCCTGGGTGGTTGAGTACTTGCTCTCCAAGGCCAGAAGGTCACTGCTCCTACTCCAGCATTTAAAATTAGCCCCTGCTAATGGCTTTGGCTCTCTCTCTGGAGCCAGAGCTGGAGGTCGGCAGCTCCAGAACATCTTCAGGAGGTGGTGCCAGGACCCCGCCCACCGGGGTGCTAGAAGCATGACCCCCAGAGGCCCGTTCTGAGAGTCTGTAGATTTTGTGGCAGTTTAGTGGCATGAGACGCTGACCTTACCTGGATGCGGCTTAAGGGCGTTTTTCTTCATCCCGGGGAGAGTGGAGGCAAGCCATCGAGTCGCACACGGAGCCTCTGCAGATGACGTAGATATTTCTGCCCTTCTTGGCATGTGGGAGGAAGTCTGAGTGTTGCTATGGCATTTGGAAGCTTTCACGTTCTTTTCCAAGTTGTTCAGAGATCCACGTTTGGTGGGCGATGACCCTTTCTGGGGGCCCCTGGGTGGCTAGTTGGTTAAGCGTCCGGCTTTGGCTCGGGTCACGATCTCACGGTTCGTGAGTTCAAGCCCCATGTCGGGCTCTGTGCTGACAACCCAGAGCCTGGAACCTGCTTCAGACTCTGTGTCTCCCTCTTTCTCTGCCCCTCCCTTGCTCACACTGTTTCTCTCTGTCTCTCAAAAGTAAATAAACGTTAAAAAATTTAAGAATACCCTTTTTGGGGGGCGGCTAAAATGACGACATGACACAAAAGGGAACTGTGGGCCAGCCCCTATTGCGGAGCGCGTCCTTGGTGCAGATTACTCGGTGTGCGGAGTGCCTTATGGGGGTGGAGGAGACGCTTGGGAGAAGAGGCTTCTCCCCTCCCTTCTGGAACTTTCCTTTGGACAGGACAAGGTGGCAACGCCACAGTGCCACCATCACCTGGGAAAACATGGCGGATGGGTGCTTGCAAAGCAGAAAGGGAAATTAACGGAAAATAGCTGCCTGAGGTGAGCATTCCCCTGTCTACGTTTAGGATGGATCGTAGCCAGAGTCAGATGTGGCTAACTACACCGACATTATTAAGGAAGAGGTTTTTGAAGGAGCCATTCAAGCTGACACTTAATCCAGAATCCTCTCCTTTCCCTGCCAGATCGGCTCCCCTTCTTTCTTCCCTGCCTGTGTTCAGGGCGCACACACCAGAGACTTGGAACCGTTCTGTGCGTCCCCCTCCCTCGTCCCCCTGAATCCTACCAACCACTGCAGATTTGACCTCCTCCCTTCCTCACTGCTGCCAACGCCTCCCCAGTTCAGGCCCTCAGCATTCTCTCTGAGGAAATAATTTCTAGAATAAAACAACATGCATCTGCCATTTATCCAGGTCCCCCTGCTGCTAACATCTCATCCCTGTTGTATATGGACTCTTATTTTCTCTCTCCCACATGCACATGTATGCGCGCGCGCACACACACACACACACACACACACACCCGTCTAATCTTTTCCTAACCGTTAGAGGGTGATTTGCATACATCATGGCCTCTAACGCCTATATACTTCCGTGTGTATTTCTTTTTTTTTTTTTCCCCGTGTGTATTTCCTAAGAATGGGACGTTCTGTTACAAGACCACGATGCAGTTATCTCAACTTCCGTGCATTAACCATCCACACGCTGTCTCCCTCCCATCTCCCTTCCATAGCCCAGCTTTGCCACTTGACCCAATAGTGTCTTCGGTAGCCCTTTACCCTCGCCACGGGCACCATGCGGGTCAGACATTGTGTTTACCTGTCGTGTCTCATTAGCATTTTCAAGTTTTTCTCTCTCTCTTATGACATTCACATTTTGGAAGAATACGGTTCCTTTTTTTTTTTTTTTTTTTTTTTTTAATAGTATGTCGCTCAGTTTGGGTTCGTCTGAGTTTCTTCATGGTCAAATTCAGGTTCTCCTGTTCTCAGCATCCCATGTGGAGATGCACAATGTCCCTGCCCGGCATTGGTGGTGGTAATTTTCATCACCCAGTTCAAGGCATACCTGGTTGCTCCTGTGTCTGTTACTATCTGTTCGGTTGCAATTAACAAGCAGTCTGTGGGGAGACTCTTTGAGACTACTTCTGGCTCACCTTCACAACTGCTCCCTGGGTTTAACACCCATCGATGGCGTTGTACCTCAGCCGGTCTCTGTTAGGATGGCTGTGAAATGATGCTTTGCCAACACCAGCCTCCCCGCCTCTATTCTTTCTTATCTCCCCCGCGTCTATTCAGAACGGGTTCTCGTTCTGTCATCCCCCACACATCAGGGCTTTCCCTGGCTCTTCTCACTCTTGGGATAAACTTCAAGCCCTCATTGGTCCTGTACGTCTTCATCTTTTACCTCCACCCCCCCACCCCCCGTCATTTGCCCTTGTCCTCTCTTCTCTAGGAGCACCTCAAATACACACTGCAGTATACCTCAGTTCCCTTTACTTTCCTGACCGGAATGCCTCCTTCCTGATGACTTTGCCTGGCAAACTCCTTTGCATTAAGTTTTTTTTTTTTATTTATTAGTTTTGAGAGAGATGGAAAGCATATGAGTGGGGAAGGGGCAGAGAGAGGGGGATAGAGGGTCTGAAGCGGGTTCCGTGCTGACAGCAGAGAGCCCTGCAGGGTTCAAACTCACGGTCTATGAAATCATGACCTGGACCAAAGCAGGATGCTTAATTGACTGAGCCACCCACGTGCCCCACCTTTGCATTTTAAAAAACCCAGGTAGGTTCCCCCAAATCCCTCAAGGGAAGCCTTCTCTTATGCCTTAGGCTAAGGTAAGTTTCTCTCCTCTGGGCTCCCAAGTGACTTGCACCTGCTTCTGTCATAGCACTTACCACAGTACAGTGACATTTACCTCTCTGTGCACCCCCACCGTCATCCCCCCTCAAAAAACCCCTAGTGCCTTGGAGGCAACCAGGTCTTACTGAATTCTGGAGTTCCAGCAAGCTCAGTGCCTGACGTGGAGGAGTGGTGTTTCATAAGTTTGTGTCATAATAATGAATTTCTAGGATATGGTCGTGGCAATTCTCAAACATAGCGGACCAGAGGATTCTGTCTCTGTCTCTCTTTTTCTAATTTATTAATTTTAAAAAGGCCTTGATTTATTTTTTAAAAACACTCTATTGATGTAGGATTGACACATAAAAAGCTATACATATTTAATGTAGGCAACTCAGTGAATTTGGGGGTACGTATACACCTGTGGAGAGATTCTTTTTACGGAGCGTTTTTAAAAGCTGGTATTTCATAAAATATAGCTTGAAAATCCCTGGATCTTTAAGATTCCTTCCCATTATGGGTTGAATTGTGCCTCTTCCCCACCCACCCCCGCCCCCCCAAAAATTTCTGTTGGAGTCCTAACCCTGAATACCTCAGAACGTGACCTTATTTGGAAATAGGGCCTTCAGCTTAAAATGTGGTCGTTGGGTGTGCCTTAATCCAGTATGACTGGTGTCCTTATGAAAAGGGAAAACTCGGGGCCACCTGAGTGGCTCAGTCAGTTTAAGCATCCGAGTCTGCTTGGGGTTCTCTCTCTCCTTCTCTCTCTGTTGCTCCCCTACTTGTTCTCTCTCTCTCTCTCTCTCTCTCTCTCACTCACTCTCTCTCTCTCTCTCTCAAAATAAATACGTTTTAAAAAATAAACAGGAAAATTTGGAGACAGACACTTGCCCAAGGAGAGCTCCATGTGAAGGCAAAGGCAGAGACTGGAGTGATCTGGAACCAGCCAAGGGTTGCCTGTAAATGGCCAGAAGCAGGAGAGGGGTGTGGAATGGGTTGTCCCTCACGCCCTCAGAGGGAACCAACCCTGTTGATACCTTGATCTTCAGCTCCCAGCACTGTGAGACCACACATTTCTGCTGCTTGAGTCACCTCATCTGGGGTACTTTGTTATGCAGCCCTAGCAGACTGATACACCTTCCAACTGAAATCTTTGCTCTTCGATAATGATGGTAACATAGGGATCTGCTTAACATCTAGGAGGGCATACAGGTTCCAAAAAGGATTCTTAAACATTCCCTTCTAGATTGGGAAATTTTTGCCAAAAAACGTTGACACCTAGAGCGGACGGGCCTAGAATTCAGGAAGCCACTTCAGCTGTAGGCCCTACGAGTGGGCAGGAAGGGTCTGGTGGGGGTAAGGGACACATTACTACAGGCTGGTAGAAGGAGGGGAGACTCAAATACATGCTTCCAGCATCTAAAAGCTCTCTTTGCTGTCAGCAGGACAGATCGGTGGGATCATGGTGGCCTGCACGTTCTCTCTCAGGATGCCCACGTCCTTGCAAGCCCTCCCTTGCCGTAACTGGCAGCCACCTGCATAAATGTGTTTGAGGGAATAGACGCAGCCTGCACATGGGATTCACCACCAATCTTGGGGGCGTGTCTGCTGACACTGCTTGAGAATGTCACTCCGGGATTAGCAGGTGGCTGCAGCAGGCCTGTTTGGACCTGGCAGATATCCAGCTCCTCCCGGCTTAGCCTTCCTCTCCTGGGGCTGCACGCCCAGGCTTCTCCTGGGCTGACTGTCTTCCAGAAGGATGGTCCTCCCTTTTGACGGTAGCCTCAGGTTTAGAGATCGGGGCTGTGAGTTGTCATAACTGATCACCCCACCGGCGGCCCCTACCGTGCTAACAAATACAGATCTCTGTTTCCAAGCTTTGCCCTTGTTCTCTTAGGGCAGCGCAGGAGTGCTGGTTCCTAGGGTTTGATTTTGAAGTGTCAGGTGAAGAGGTCCATGGGGGGGTTCAAAGTGATTTGAGGGCGCCTGGGTGGCTCAGTCGGTGAAGCGTCTGACTTCAGCTCAGGTCATGATCTTGCAGTTCATGGGTTCGAGCCCCGTGTCAGGCTCTGTGCTGACAGCTCAGAGCCTGGAGCCTGCTTCGGATTCTGGGTCTCCCTCTCTCTAGACTGCCCCTCCCCCCGCTCATGTTCTCTGTCTCTGTCTCTGTCTCTCTCTCTCTCTCTCTCTCTCTTCATCTGCCCCACCCCACCATCTCTCAAAAATGAATAAACGTTAAAAAAATGTTTTTAAAAAGTGATTTCAGGGGCACCTGGGTGGCTCAGTCGGTTAAGCGTCAGACTCTTGCTTTCGGCTCAAGTCGTGATCTCACGGTTTTGTGAGTTCGAGCCCCGCATCTGGCTCTGTGGTCACAGTGGAGAGCCTGCTGGGGATTCTCTCTCTCCCTCTCTCTCTGCCCCCCCCCTCTCGTGCTGTCTCGCTCTCAAAATAAATAAACTTAAAGAAGCCCTTCCATTTAAAAATAAAAACAAAGAGGGGCGCCTGGGTGGCGCAGTCGGTAAAGCATCCGACTTCAGCCAGGTCACGATCTCGCGGTCCGTGAGTTCGAGGTCCGTGTCGGGCTCTGGGCTGATGGCTCGGAGCCTGGAGCCTGTTTCCGATTCTGTGTCTCCCTCTCTCTCTGCCCCTCCCCCGTTCATGCTCTGTCTCTCTCTGTCCCAAAAATAAATAAAAAACGTTGAAAAAAATTAAAAAAAATAAATAAAAATAAAAACAAAGACAAGTGATTTGAAATAAATGCCACTGACCCAGGCGGCTGTTTAAAAACCCATGCCCTGTTGGCGTGTTACAGATCCCGGAGCGGTGGCTTTGTTGAACTTGAGTTTCCGGCCTCAGTTAGGATGCCGGCAGTGGGGCTGTGTGTGTTAGGCACGTGGACAAGGTGGCTGGTCCAGACCCCAGCCCGTGGCTCTGTGCTCGCCTCTCGCCCTGCGAGTCCTGGTTAGTCCCTGCCAGCACTGCTCTCCTCCGTTTGCGGCGGAGCAGGCAGAAGCTCTCGCACCTTCCCTCTGCTACCGTGTGTACGTCTCTTCTAATCAAGCCTTCCGCACCTGGCTGCTTCCTTGACGTGATGCCCTATGAAGAGATCAGACCCGCACAGCGGTGTCGAGCCCCAGAGGCTTAGGACGGCGAAGGGTGGGACGTGTGGACTGTGCGACCCAGCGGGACAAGCTCCTGGCTTCTTCAAGATCAGACCTGTGTTTTCTTATGTGTGTGCCTGCTCTAAGCTGCAGCAGTAACATGTCTTCTTATAGAGCACGTTTCTTGGTTCTTTGGAAAGCGAAGCGAGCTTGTTAGCAAGAACGGTGAGGTCACACCCAGCTGTCCCTCCCTCTGGCTGGTGGCAGGCATCTTCTCTCCACGTCAGAACGGTGGCTTTGCGAGGGAAGAAGCCAGGCATTGCCAAAGGACAAAATCTGTTTGCCTTTGGCCCTGGAAAATGTTAGACAAGAGCTTATTCTCCTGAATTGTTTGAATACTATGGCTAGGCTGCTAGGGGAAAGGTAGGGTTGGATCTTGGTCTCCTTTGAGTAAGGGCTCAGTAGGGGCGCCTGGGGGGCTCAGTGGTTAGGCATCTGACTCTTTTTCTTTTTTTTTTTCAGATTCATTAATTTATTTTTTAATTTACATCCCAGTTAATTAGCATGTAGCGCAACAATGATTTCAGGAGTACATTCCTTAATGCCCCGTACCCGTTTAGCCCATCCCCCCTCCCAAGGCATCTGACTCTTGATCTCGGCTCAGGTCACCATCTCACAGTTCCTGAGTTCAAGCCCCACAGCGGGCTCTGAGCTGATGGCGCAGAGCCTGCTTGGGATTCTGTCTCTCCTTCTCTCTGCCCCTCCCCAACTTGCGTGTGTGTGCTCTCTCTCTCAAAATAAATAATAGACTTAAAAAAAAAAAAAGATTAAGGGCTCAGTACAAGTGCAAACATTATTACAGTCATCAAATAGATTATGGCCATGGCAGTGTCTAGATCTTGTTGATATGCATATTAGTTCCTGAATATTCGCATATTAGTATAAGTGAAAAGTGGTGCTCATGGAGCATCAGGAAATCTGGTCCTTTATGGAGACAGGAGTGCGGGCTTGGAATGCTGCCAGACTTCTCCTTTACCAGAATGCTAACGACCTCCCTCCTCCCTCTTCCTCCACTTTGCCTTTTGCCAGAGGCTGAGCTCTGTTTCTTTGCCCGTGTTTAATCCCTCTACCGTGCATGTAAGCTGGTCTGTTACTGCATTACTGACAATAAATGTGCTGTTGTAGGAAGGCTGGTATTTGCATTATTTATCAAGTTAGGTTTAGGGGATTCACTTGATAATTAGAGGAGGTTGATTTTTCTAGTGGAGCTGAGACGATGCGATTCTTTTGCACGGACTACGAAACTGAAGACGAGTCTAAATTCAAGTATCTTCTCCTTTCCTCTTGGCAGGTGTCTCTCTCTGTGGGACCTGTCAGTTCCGTGTGCCACGTTTCATTAAAAAAAATGGTTTTTAACGTTTATTTATTATTGAGTGACAGAGGGAGACAGAGCGTGAGCAGGGGAGGGGCAGAGAAAGAGGGAGACACAGAATCTGAAACAGGCTCCAGGCTCTGAGCTGTCAGCACAGAGCCCCACGCAGGGCTCAAACTCACAAACTGTGAGATCATGACCTGAGCCGAAGTCTGAAGCTTAACCGACTGAGCCACCCAGGCACCCCTGCCGCATTTCATTTTGAAGAGATCGTGTCATTTGCAGTGATCTCAGATTTGCTGTTTCCCCGACAGCTTTTCACCCAAACCCTCACCAGCTCAGAAATCGGGCCAAAGCCCCCATGTGTGTGCTGTGGCAACAGGAGTGTGTGAGGACAGAGGAGAGCAAATTTCTGGGTTGGTGCTCACGGACCTGCGGGGCTGGAGACTGCCTCAGAATACGGAAAGAAACTTGGGCCCCGAGTGGTTTTAGGGTGCTTGCCTGAGGTCACAGCTGGTTTGGAACAGAGATGGTCAGTAAGATAAGTCTGGTAATTTCCATGACACCATGGCCTTAGTCACTTTTCCATGAACAAGAGCAAACCATTTGAACCCAGGGATGGACAGTGTGGCCACTGGGGTGCATACAGATTCTTACCCTTTCACCTCCCAGCCCGATGAGCTCATATCAAACATGTTTGTATCCCATTTTGCTCCTCATTATTTAAAAAAAATTAAAAAAAAATTTTTTTTAACGTTTATTTATTTTTGAGACAGAGAGAGACAGAGCATGAACAGGGGAGGGTCAGAGAGAGGGAGACACAGAATGTGAAACAGGCTCCAGGCTCTGAGCAGTCAGCACAGAGCCTGACGTGGGGCTTGAACTCACGGACCGCGAGATCATGGCCTGAGCCGAAGTCGGATGCTTAACCGACTGAGCCACCCAGGCGCCCCCAAAAAAAATTTTTTTAAGTTTATTTATTTTGAGAGAGATGGAGATGGCACAAGTCAGGGGAGGGGCGGAGAGAGGGAGAGAGAGAGTCCCAAGCAGGCTCCGTACTGCCAGTGCAGAGCCCAGTGCGGGGCTGGAACTCATAAAACCCCAAGATCATGACACGCATCTGGGCACAGCACTAACTACCCCTAGCTAGTAGGGAGGGCTGGGGGAGGCGAACTTAATGTTAAATGCTCAGGATATCGTGAAATTATATCAGCCCGGGCAGATGTGAATCGTGGAATGAGTTCTCTGCCTCGGTCTGATTACTTGTAGATTAGCAGATGAGATAATCAGTGTGTCTGGATACCCAGGTAGTTGCAGTGGTTCCTGCCTATCCAGTGGCGAGGAACACTAGGGAAGAGAAGTGAGGACAGGAGGGCGGGACAGACACACACGGGACGGACACACACCAGGCAAAGCTGCAGCACTGAAAGATAACAACATAAGCACTTCTTTTAAAGTATTAGAGGGCTCTGCGTTTCTCAAAATGGGCTACGGATGTTTGGATCATAACCCGAGTGCTGTTTACATTGAAAGCTGTTCTCTGATTTAATAGGAAACATATCTGGTTTTGATTTCTGCAAACATTTGTTGGCAAAATGGCTGCCAGGAGACCCAGCCAGCCCTGGAAGGGGAGAGCGTCTGAGCTCTTGCTTTTCTCGAAGGGAGAGGTGCTGTCCAGGGGCAGGGCTCGGAGCCCGGTCGTCTGCAGATTGACGGATTACAGGCCAGGTGGGCACGGTTCACAAAGAGCTCACATTAACCCTTAAGTTGGCTGCGGGGAGACCTGGGCAGCCTGCGATGGCAGAACTAGTCTCGCTTGGCGTTCCTGTAACAATTATTACCGACTGGCGGGGCCTAATGTTAATTGCAGCAGGGAGGGCTGCAGAGATCAGCAGTTGCCATCCCAGGCTCTGGAATTAGAGAGACCTGGCTCCAGATCCTCCCTCCTCCACGTACTTGCCTTAGCGCAGGGCTTTTCGATCTTGACTGCACCCTAGAGTCACCCAGGTTGATTTTAGAACTCTGGGTGCCCAGGCTACACCCTAGAGGAAGCCTATAAGAATCTCTGGGGGTGGAACACAGGCACGGGTATTTTTTTTTTTAAAGAATTCGTCTTCTCCCTTCACAGTGGATAACCACGCTGAGAACGACTGTTGGTGGAAGACCGTGGAGTTTAGGAGTTCGGTAGCTGTGTTCCCTCATCTGTCAAATGGGGATAATATTTTCTAACATAGATGGTCCCTGTGAAGGTAGAAGGAGGTAATACGTGCCAGGTGCTTAGTGCAGGGCCCAGCACATAGTAAGTGCTCAATAAACGACACCCAACTTTACAAGCTCAGATTCTTTATGTGCAAAAGAAGCAAACTAACAAAACCCTCCTGAAATGCAGAACTGGTGTTATTTCTCGGGTCCAAGGCTCTGGATAAGAGTTGGTGCATTGGAGACAGACAGACTGACAGCCTCCGAGCCTGCAGCTGTGCTGTAGAGGAGAGCTGGGCATCAGAGCCCCTTCTGGGTCAGGCCCGCACGGGGCAGTGGTGCTGACGTTGTCTGACTTTCTCAGACTTGTCGGCGCGCCCAAATCCATTTGAAATCTCAGGGATTCGTCATCGCCATTTTTTTTTTATTTTCAATTGTTTATTCTTTGACCCTCCCTCTCATTTGCCTCGGCATTACAATAGCTGCTTAAAACTCGAGCCTGTTGCAGTGTTTGACAAGGGGGCAGTCTCCAGAGAATCAAATGCGAGTGAAGTTTGAATAGTATGTCTCTATCCTCCTACCCAGCACATCTGGAACAGTTAAGTCCCGAGGGCTGTGACTGCAGGGAGGATGTCTCCAGAAGTCAAGAATGCAAATGGGCCCCTGTTTCTGTGATTGTACTCTCACTCCCTGATATAAAATCATGTCCACCTCTGGAATATTAGTAGGTGTCTGTATCGCCCTCTTAAATATCAGTTAGAAAAAATTCACGTATCATGTCTGGGTTAACAATTCTCTTGGAACATTATCCGCTAGTACCCTCACCAGAGTACCGGCTGTGACACAGGTTCGCTGGTTCGGGGGGTTTTACTAACACCTGCTTGGGGCCAGATGTTCACCCCTGTGCCGGGCCGCGTTTGGGACAGTGCAATGCCGAGGGCTCGCTTCTGGAGGGAAATAGAGAGTTGATAGCACTGCACTGAGGTCATGAGAACATGCGGTGTGCATGGAGTCCTGACCTCAGGAGGTCTGGGTTAGGATCCTAGGTCAGGACTTGGCCACTGAACCTCAGTTTTTCTTCATTTGTAGAATGGGGACAATGGTGCCCGTGTTGCAGGGTGGTCGGCGGTAAAGCTTAGAAATAATACAAATCATACGAATGTCAAGTCCATAAATGCTCAGCGACATAGATTAATACTTGAATGTTATATGTAATATGTGCAAAATATGTCATGTATAATGTTATATAATTAATATTAATGTCTTTTCCAGGGAGGGTCGGATCATCGTGTCTTAAAATTAAAACTTTTCTCTGTTCGTGTTTGGGAAGGCAAAATTTTATGTTCATAGACGGCACCGTATTTTCTCAGGCTTGGGAACCTGCCTGATCTGTTAAGAGTCTGTATGATTATAAGTGATTTTCTTTGTAAAGAAGATAATTTGCATCCTCGGTTCCTCAACGTTTTCGTTGCTCTTGCCTTCCCCGTCGAAATAACCGTCTCTTCTGCTCCTTCTTATATAAACGCGCCGTGCCCAGCTTCTATATTCTAGGTTTCACTAGGATGGGTGCGTCGGTGGATGGACGTGGGGGTGAGGGGGGCATCCAGACTAGATCTACAGAATCACGCGTTGGAGTAGAGGTGAAGGCTTATTAACTCACCACATGCCCTTTGAGGCTTTCAGAGTTCTCTGTACATAGGATGACTCACCCCTTTGATCACGTCACGTTGTCACTCGGCATTTAAGGATCTTCTCTATTAAGCTAAACCGATGAGATGACGCACGGAACAGCATCCACAGAAGGCTCAGCACGTGGTTTGCGTGGCTTGGGGGTCTCTCTGTCTCCACATGTATGTGTTTTCTTCCTCCTCTTCCTCTCACGCATCTTAAACATCGATAACCCGGGAGCCCAGCCCAGCACAGACGTAATGGATTTTTGTTGAATGAAGGGGAGGGGGAGTGTCTTTTCTTCCCCAGATTCAAGTGCACCAGCAATTGATCCTGTCCAGGGGGCAGCGGCTTGTCACCAGACGCAAGCAGGGACTGCCAAAGGTCGTGATCAGTATTTTAGCCTGTGGGGTATTCCCGCTGTACATCCACCTGTTATGTGATGGCTGGGGAGTCTGTTGTGTTCAGCGAGCCGACTGAGAGAGATCAGGACTAAAAGGGCATCTGTACTTTTAACGTTTATTTGTTTTCGAGAGAGAGAGAGACAGAGTGTGAACAGAGGAGGGGCAGAGAGAGAGAGAGAAAGGGACACGCAGAATCCGAAGCAGGCTCCAGGCTCCGAGCTGTCAGCACAGAGCCTGACGCGGGGCTCGAATTCTTGAACTGCAAGATCATGACCTGAGCCGAAGTCGGACGTTTAACCGAGCCACCCAGGCACCCCTAGGAAGGATGTTTTCAAAGCTAAACCTTCAGTGGGGCTTGGTGTCTCATTGTGGGAACTCAAAAGTGGGTTAAGGTCAAGGGAGAAGTAGCAGAAATCCAACTTTCTTGCATTTTCTTGTTTTTTTTTTTTTTTCCTAAACCCCTGGCTCTGAGGCCGGAACTCTTTAACGCTGCCTTCACTGAGACCCATTGCCTTTGGGTCGGGCTCCCCCTTTCTCTCATACCTTACTCATGAGAGCACCTTTTTGGCTTTGAACGTGATTTTAGGAGGAAAGCAAAAAGCCCTCCTGGCAAGGCAGACCTGTTACTTGGCCACAAGACATCCAGGGCCACTGAGGCTCGTGCTGTTGGACCTCCAGCCAAGCCCAGTGTCTGGCCCCAGATGCAGTTCTGTGTGGAGCTTTTGCATGAACACAGGGCCTTTGAGTGAATGTCACCTTAAATGACCCTGCTTTGTATTTCTCAGGCTAGCCAAGCCTTTTGTGGGAGAAACCTGATAGCCCGTCAATATTTTCCTGATTTATAGATGGAGAAAATAAAGCCGTGCAGTGATTGAGTACATGTCCAACAATGTAGCAATAGCAACGTTCAGGTCACACCTACCCTTCACCCCTGCAATTCCCTTCACGTTTGGGGATTCATTTACCTATTTTGGCACAACTGTTTAGTACAGCCTGAGTTATAATGTTGAATAACTGGAAACATCCTAAGTGTATGTGTGTAGGGGAATGGGTTGTGTGAATTGTGCTATATTAATACGATATAATATGCAGCAAGTAGAACCAGAATTCAGATACATATCCACGGATATGGAAAGATCTCCCAAGATTTTAGGTGAAAAGTGAAGGTGTGAAATAGCATGTATAGCATGCTCCCATTTAGGTTAATTATTTTAAAAAGATAAATATTCTAGGAGGCTATACAAGCAACTGTTCATAATCGTTTGGGGAAGAGACAGGGATCGGTGAGGGAAAACTTATTTTCATTTTATACCCTGTAGTGTCAGATTTGTTTTTTTTTTAACGTTCCTATTTTGTTTTCATTTTAAAATTAAATTTTGTTTGGGGCGCCTGGGTGGCTCAGTCGGTTAAGCGTCCCACTTCGGCTCAGGTCACGATCTCACGTTCCGTGAGTTCGAGCCCCGCGTCGGGCTCTGTGCTGACAGCTCAGAGCCTGGAGCCTGCTTCGGATTCTGTCTCCTTCTCTCTCTGCCCCTTCCCCACTCACACTCTGTGTCTCTCTCTCTCTTTCTCTCTCTCTCAAAAATAGATGAACATTAAAAATAATTTTTGTTTACTTCCAAAATTTAATTTTTCAACACTTGTTTCACTTGTGTGTGTGTGTGTATTTTTTTTTTTTTTGTACAGGAAGTACATGCGTGTGATTCAAATTTCAAACGTTCCAAAGAATAAACCACGAACTGTTAAACTCCTTCTCTCTCCACCCCATGGCGCGGCCTTAATGATCAGGCAAGGGAGGGGCAGAGAGAGGGGGAGAAAATCACCAGCAGACTCCATGCTCAGCCTGGAGCCCGACGTGGGGCTCGATCTCACGAACCGTGAGATCATGGCCTGAGCCGAAATCAAGAGTTGGACACTTAACCGACCGAGCCACCCAGGCGCCCCTGATATTAGCATTCTAATCACACAGGGAAACATGAACACAAGCTGACATCCTCTCTGTCATACTCTCCACTGCCCAACTACTATATTTATAATACTGGGTTTTTAGAAGAAAACTAGTTGGGGAAGACACTAAAATTTTCTCAGCCTGTTAGCCATGGATAAAAGGCAAGAGTTGAGAATCCCAGGCTAGCCCATTTCTGAGGGCCTGCCCTTTGTCCACAGGAAGGACAATGAACCCCTGTTGTGAACACCCGTTGTTGAGTTCGGACTGAGTCTGAGTCCTAGGCAAGGCATGTGGCGGGTACCAGCCAGTACAGAGATAGCTCAGCAGTCTAACAACTGCTTGGTGTGCTGGAGGCACCTGGGCAGACCCATCCGGAGATGTGGTACCCAAGACAGTCGCAGGCTTTGCTCTCTTGGAGATTATTGGTCTAGTGGAGGAAAGCATACAGTTGGTTATTTAATTAGTTATAGTATGAGACGTGACAAGAAACGAGCATATACTAGGGGTCTGGGGAAGGCCATTAGCAAAGCAAGTCTTGTTGGCAAGGAGAGGATGGGTAGAAGGGTGGAGAATGGGGAGCAAGCAGCATTTCAGGTGGAGGGAACAGCAGGTGCCAAGGCTTCACGCGATAACTTTCTCACGATATGCAAGCAAAGGATGTAGAGAACCACAGCCATCATTTTTTTTTTTAATGTTTATTCCTTTTTGAGAGAGAGTGTGTGGGCAGGGGAGGGGCAGAGAGAGAGAGAGAGAGAGAGAAAGAATATCCCAAGCAGGCTCTATGCTGTCAGCACAGAGCCCAACACGGGGCTCGAGCTCACGAGCCGTGAGATCATGGCCTGAGCTGAAATCAAGAGTCGGATACTCAACCATCTGAGCTGCCCAGGTGCCCCAACAACCATCATTTCTTACAAATCAAAGATACTTTCCTCTAGAGTTCTCTGTTCCTCTGCGCTTGAGTTTAGTTGCTTGATTTTTTTTTTTTATTGGCACCCCCCTTCCCAGGTGGGTAGCTAGAGGTTGACAGACTCCCAGCTTCTTACAAGAAGGGTCTGGTAAGAGAGGGTAACAGGTACAGCACACAGCCTGTGCCCGAAGATACCCACGAGAGAAAATTCTAGAAAGGAGCAGCTCTGAGGTTGCCCTGGCGGTGTTGGGTTGGGGAACCCATGCCTCTCAGGACTGTGTGAGTTTGTGGAGTGACCTTTGCTGCCACAGGTAGCCTGTCAGTTGAAGTGCCTCAGACATTGGCTGAGCGTGTGGCAAATTCTCTAGGCCTCTGGCTTTCCGGCCACATTTTGTCTTGCTGTTTGGTTTTTTTTTTCCCCCTGGTGTTCTGCAGCACATTGACCCCCATCCCGTTCTCCCAAGAACCCACTGTGCCTCCTCTGACCCCCTGTTCAAGGAAGGCCTTCCCTGCTCCACCTGCTTGGCTGCTTCTTACTGGACTTTGGAGCTTGGCCCTGACATGGCTTCTTGGGGGGCATCGACTCCTTCCTCGTGTCCTTCAAGCCTGAGCCCCCAGTCGGGCGCTGGACTCCTGGTTTGCCATGCTGTGAAGCCGTCGGTCTGTGACTTTGAGGCTCTCCCAGGACATGGTGCTTCGCAGGTCTCTGCTTACTTTCTCTTGGTATTTAAGGACTTGGCGAGGCCGTTCAAGAGGCTCCGCAAATGTTTCTTTTTTTTCAATACTTTTTATTGAAATACTTTTTATTATTATTATATTTTAAAAATATATTTAAATAAATATATTTAAAAAATATATTAAATATATTAAATATTTATATTTATATTATATATAATTTTTATATATAATTATATATATCTAATTATATCTAATATATATAAATATATATAATATATTATAATATATATATTTATATATTTATTTATATATTATATATATTTATATATAATATTATATATAATATATAATATATTATATATAATTTATATATAATTTTTATATAATATTTTATATATAATATTTATATATATACTATATAAAATATATTAAATTATATATATTTAAAAATATATTAAAAATATATTTAAAAAATACTTTTTATTATTATTATTATTATTATTTTTTTTTTTTTTGAGAAAGAGAGAGACAGAGCGTGAGCAGGGGAGGGGCGGAGAGAGACGGAAATACAGAATCCGAAGCAGGCTCCAGGCTCTGAGCTGTCAGCTCGGAGCCTGACGTGGGGCTCGAACTCGCGAACCTCGAGATCATGACCTGAGCCGAAGGCGGCCGCCTAACCGGCCGAGCCACCCGGGCGCCCCGCTGAAAATGTTTTTTGAACAAATGGTCTGCAGACAACACCTTTAGGAACTGGATCAGGGTGATGCTGTATGGACTGAGCCTCCCATCAAGCCTTGAAAGGAGGGATCTGTTCTCTGCTGATCCTCGTGGCAGAGTGGGAGGAAGCCACAGGCAGCTGGGTGAAGGCAGGGGAAACTCACCGAGGAGACAGAATGTGATGCGAGGTGGGTGGAGGGGGAGAGAAAGAGTGGACACCATCTGGAGGACCCCTGTGGCCTTCTCCCCACCACTGGACTCCCTCCTGCAGGTCAACCCGGTTCCCAGGGGGGAGACTTTGCCCCCCAGGGAACATCTGGCCATGTTTGCAGGTAAATTTGGTTGTCCCAGCTAAGGAGGTTCTATCAGCATCTAGTGAGTAGAAACCAGGGATGCCGCTGTGAATATCCCACAGGGCGGGGCAGTCATCCCCCACCCCCCCAACCAAGAATGAGCCCGTGCAAAATGTCCCTCGTGCTGCTGTTGAGAAACCCTGTTGTAAGCAGACCGTGGCCTAGTCACATGCTGATGAACAGACCAGGGCTAGGTGAGTAAATGGTCATATTTCTAATTAACTTGCACACATGACCGGTGACCGTTGACAGGAAGTGTTTTATGACCAGGGATCCTCAGAGGAAGTGGGTCGGGGGCTCTCTGCTGCTTTGTTCATTGACGTCTTCTGCCTTCTCTCAGGACCCAGCTTCAGTGGGCTCCTCTGTCAGGGCTTGAGACGGGAAGATAGGCAGGAGATAGAGGCTGCACAATCCTCTGTGCTGCCCGCTCCCAGAACAGTCCCAGCGGCTGGCTGTGATTGTGCACAGGCCGTTGGCAGGTGTGGAGCTGTAAGAGGAACCATGTGTCCCAAGGAGAGGAAGGTGCTGTGGACTGAGTGTTGTACCCCCCCGCCCCCCACTCCCAGATTCTTACCTGGAAGCCCTAACCCCCATTGTGATGGTCTTTGGAGGCGGGGCCTCGGGGAAATAAGTAGGTTTCGATGAGGTCATGAGGATGGTGGGGCCGCCATGATGGGATTAGTGCCCTTCTAAGAAGAGTCACCAGAGGGATGATCTCTCTCCCCCATTTGAGGGTATAGGAGAAGGTGGCCATCTCCACACCAGGAAGAGGCTCCTGCTGGGAACCGATCATGCTGATCTCAGACTCCCAGCCTCCGGAACTGTGAGCAGAAATGTCTGCTGTTGAAGCCCCACAGCCTGAAGCCCTACGGCAGCCTGAGCGGGCCGAGACAGAGGTGAAGGGACCAGATGGGGAAACTTCCCTTAAGTTTCACTTTGAAAGAAGTATCAGAGTAGGCGTAGAAATAGGAGCTCCCCCTTCTCTTGGCTTCCTGAGTCTTATCACTCTGGAAAGTCATCTGGCCAAGACGAAATCTGGTCGCCAGTTGGGGCCGTGGCTGTCTTTTGTTCCTTGACTGATCTGTACCTTTGCACCTGTAGCTTCCTGTGTTGACATCGGGCTGCTCAGGGTGGGTTCTGAAGCTACCTGGTGTGCAGAGGGACAGGCTGGGGCTGAGTCAGTGATGAGGGAGAAGGCCCCCAACAGAGGAGAGCGAGGATGTCAGCGGGGAGACATGACCTTCGTATCGATGTTTGTGAATGTCGAGAGTGGAGACGGGGGCTTTTTCTGTGAAATGTGCCATTGGGAGCACAGGCTGCAAACATCAATGGTTTCTGCCAAGCTTTGGGTTTTGAGGTTGGCTCCTTCAGGGATGCTGGGAAAATGGGATAAATAGTATATTAATATGCCCAGCATAGTACTAGGCACACTAAATGTTTATAGAGTAAATAAGTGAATAAATGAATAGAAAAATGTGTGAATACATGTAAGTTTCCCTTGTACCGATGGTCTAGTTCAATGTTTCCCAAACTTTTTAAAAAAATTTTTTCCCGTTTTTATTTTTTTTAATTATTTTTTTAATATGAAATTTATTGTCAAATTGGTTTCTATACAACACCCAGTTCTCATCCCAACA
This sequence comes from Felis catus, assembly GCF_018350175.1. Lineage (NCBI taxonomy): Eukaryota > Metazoa > Chordata > Mammalia > Carnivora > Felidae > Felis > Felis catus. Next base: position 15,389,545 of record NC_058372.1, read on the forward strand.
GGTGCCCTCCTCAATGCCCATCACCCACTTCCCCCTCCCAATTTTTTAATGTTTATTTATTTTTGAGAGAGAGAGCAGAGAGAGAGGGAGACACAGAATCCGAAGCAAGCTCCAGGCTCTGAGCTGTCAGTACAGAACCCGATGTGGGGCTCGAACTCATGAACCGCAAGATCATGACCTGAGCTGAAGTCGGACACTTAACTGACTGAGCCACCCAGGCGCCCCTAATGTTTCCCAAACTTTTTTAACATGGTCCATAGTGAGAGATAACGTCTGTTTTATATTGCAACCCACTGACTGAGATTCTGCTTCTCTGTTGCTGCGTAATGAGCTATCCCAAATCCTAGTGGCTTGGAACAATACCAGCCATATATTTAGGTCTTAGGTCTGTAATTTGGGCAGGGTTGGTAGGGACAGCTCCTCTCTGCTCCACGCTCCGTCGTCTGGGTAGCTCTAAAGAGGGCAAGAGGCTAGAATCACTCGAAGGCTCACTCACTCATTTGTCTGGTTGTTGACACTGGCTCTTCTCTGGGACCTCAGCCTGGACGGTTGGCAGAAACTACCTGCGTGGGGCTTGGCCTTCCTCGTAGCATGGTGGCTGGATTCTGTAAGAGAGCATCCTGAGAGAAAGCGGGAGTCTTCTGGAAGCTGCATCACCTTTTATTATTACTGACCCTTCAAAGTCACATTGTGTCACTTCGGCTTTTTTTTTTTTTTCTTTCTTCCCATTGTGCCAGTTACAAAGACCCACCTAAATTCAAGAGGAGAGCCATAGATTCTAATTCTTCATCCGGAAGTGGCAAGGTTCTAGAATATGTGAGACTAGAAGTAACGTGATCACATTCGAAAAATACAGTTTGCCAAACCAATATTTCCATACCAGCATATTTGTACAATAACATATGTTACATACGTATAAATAACACATAATATATACGATATTCATATTACATATGTTATAAAATATATAAATATACGAACATATAAAACAAGTTTTGCAGGGTAATACTTCCTTTATTCCATGCATTACACTCTATTTTCTGTTCTGTTCTTTTTTTTTTTCTTAACGTTTATTTATTTTTGAAGGAGAGAGAGACAGAGCATGGGCGGGGGAGGAACAGAGAGAGGGGGGGACACAGAATCCAAAGCAGGCTCCAGGCTCTGAGCTGTCAGCACAGAACCCGACGCGGGGCTCGAACTCACGAACTGTGTGATCATGACCTGAGCCAAAGTCAGGCTCACTGAGCCACGCAGGCCCCCCAACACGGTACTTTTTAAGCAGACCAGAAGGCAAGGCAGGAAGTTGATCAGAGCGGCTGAATGATCAGAAAGTTCTCGGCCCCTGACGGAAGGTCACAGGCAGGAAGCATGGAAGGGCGGTGCGGGGGCATAGGTGATCCCTTCCCCCGCCCCAGCGGGGCACGGGCTGGCGGACTCCCTCAGAGAAAGTTCCCTGTGCTTCCGTTGGAGACATTGCTGAGACACCTCAGCCTCATGATGTGAACCCTTGAACCTTTTTTCTTCTTAAACTTGAGGCCGTCTTTCACGTGCTGGGTGTCTAAGGCGGTGGAAACTAGCAGCCGACGCAGTCACCCTGGGTGCCCGAGCTGAGAAGGGGACCGGAAAATGGAAACGTCAAGTGTGTGTCTTCACAGGCTGCCGCGGGGCTTTGGGTGGCACTTCCCCCAGCCTCCACGTGCACGCCCTCCTCACTTCCTCTCCAGCGCCCCGTTTTCATGGGGCTCAGCGACTGGTGGCACCCTGGACCCAGCCAGGCTCACGTTTAGTCAGAAGAGGCACTGGGACCAGTGCAAGGGAAGTTCATGTGGTTGGGACCCAGCCTTCTCCACACACTGCACGTGGGCTGGTTTTCCTTTTGTTTTCTTCGTTTTAAGTTCATTTATTTTGAGAGAGAGAGAGAGAGCGCGCCCATGCGAGCAGGGGAGGGGCAGAGAGAAAGAGAGAGTCCCAGGCAGGCTCCACACATCAGCGCAGAGCCCCACACGGAGCTCGAACTCACGAACCCTGAGATCATGGCCTGAGCCTAAATCACAGTTGAGTCGCAGGCTCAACTGACTGAGCCTCCCCGGCGTCCTCCCCACCCCCCTTTTATTTTCTAAGGCCACGAAGGAAAGGGAATGTGGAATTCAGAGATGTTTGGGAGGAAAAAGTCACTGGTTCCCACCTGGACTTTCCCAGCCCCGAGATGCTCGGACACCCCAGGCCTGCGTGTCTTTGAATGCTGACTGTGTTGCTGTCGCTGGGCGCGCCGTCGGGACTCTGTGCTCTGCCCGGCTCCGAGCTGCTTGAAAAGGGAGCAGTCAGCAGCCTGCCATCAGGGACTGGTCGGTTTTCTCTCTTGGCAAGATTGGCCTCAAAGTTTGGTAGTCCCATCCCGTGCTTGGTGGCCTCAGGGTCAGGAGGCTCAGTCTGGTGTCCTGGGGCACGCTAACGATGGAGAGGTGCCCAGCAGGCCCACCCCGCCCCCCTCTCCGGGCCTCTCAGATGTGCACAGACCGAGGGAGCTCCCGGCATAGCAGATGCTGGCACAGACTTTGCTTCCTTACCAACTGCAGTCGGGCATTTGTGAAACGTGGGTGCGTCAGACTTCAGTGAACCGAGTGTCCCAAAAGCATCAGGGAAGTTTTCTGTAAGCGGTCCTTGCAAAAAAAAAAAAAAAAAAAATCGTGTTTTGAACTCTTCACAGTTTGCTCGCCTCTGCTACCTCCCTCGAGTCTCTCCTTTTGTCCATTTGGATTCTTGCACAGTTTCTGGATTTTTCCGAAAGGCCAGCCGTCCTGCACACACATTCTCGCTTGCAGGGGCTTGATTTGTGTGCGAAGACACGTGGCCCTGGGTTCTGGGCAGACTCTGCGTGACCTTGAGAATGTAATTTCCAGACGACTGAGTCAGACTGGAAAAACTCAGCATGCGGGGGGCCTCTCCTGCCTCTTAGTTCATTCTGCGGGTTCCCGCAGAACCACACCGGGGCCGTTTCCAGCTTCCTGTGTTTTCTGAAAATGCTTTTCCGTAGTCTTGCTCATCACAACAACCACAGAAGAAATGCCGTCCCATTCCTGCTTCATGGAGGAGAAAACTGAGGCCCAGAGACGTTAAATAACCTGCCCCAAGACACGGGAAATGAGAGGAGCCAAGACTCGAACCCCAAGCTTCCGGCACCAGGGCTGTGTTCTCTCCCCAGTGGACTCTCCCAGCCATTCATTCCCAAAGCAAGAGAGCCCTGCAAAGAGCCTGTGTCATTTGGCAACGGGCTCTCTGTCCTCTGCTGCTTGGCTCCCAGTCCCATCCTGCTCGCAGGGTACCGGGTCGGCCCTTGCTGGAGGGAGTCCCTGCCTCACCCATCCACCCTGACCTGTGCTTCTCGGTCCCCAGGGGTGTCGTTCCCTCTGCTTGCCCCCGGGCCCTTGCGGCTGCCCGCTCCCTGGTGCCCGCGAAATGAGAGCAGCGTATTCAGTCGGCATCCCAGGGAACAGAAGTATCGCATCTGCAGGTCAGGAGTTTTCTTTGCACGTAAAGAAGAAGCTGAGCTAGGGAGGTAGGGTGTCGTGTACTGAGCTACTTACGGAATGACCTTGGCCTCGCAGCCTGAGCGCCCTCAGCATCCTCCCCTGTATGGGAGAGTGGGCTTAGCTGTACTCTCAGGGCGACACGTGACCCTTCTGGAGGGCAGCTAGCCCAGTGCTTTGCACACAGCAGGTGCTCAATAAACGGACCGGTCCTGTTTTCTCAGGAGTGTCCTTGTCAGCATTACTGCGTATGAATTTCAGCTGTCATTAGGAGTCTGTCTCCCTCGAATGCTGGAGCGAGGGGGTCTGGTGCTTATGTTGCTTTTTGCCTGCCAGGCATTTCGCCGGGCACTTTGGATGGGTCCTCAAACGTAATGCTGTCTGGGGTTTCTGCCCGTTGTTTTCTTTTGGAAGTGAAGCAGACTGTCACCTACTTGGGTGGCAAGAAAGTTTTGAGTAAACCAGCCGTAAGGGGTGCAGCACTTTGTGGGTGCCACGTTCATTCCCACACATGCTTTCCCTCCTGGAAGAATCCGCATTTCAAGCAGCATCGGATGTTGAAGAAACCACCAATTAAGGCAAGGTGGGGGGGGGGGTAGGGGTGCGCCTGGCCGGCTCAGTCAGGGCACGCGATGCTTGATCTCAGGGTTGTGCATTCGAGCCCCATGTGGGGTGCAGAGATTACTTAAATAAATACAACTTAGAAAAGAAAAGTAAAGAAAAGCAAGGTGGATTTAAAATACTTCCTGGGGTGAAATCGCTGGTCATTCGTATTCACAGTCTAGTCTGCTAGCTGGCTTTCTAAAATAGAAGTTATCTCAATCGAAAGGAACGTGGGTTTCCTTTTTCCTTCTCTCTTCTTCTCATCTGCCTGAAACAGTGACTCGCTTGCCAAGGGTCCAAGTGTGGACATGCGCTAAGCATCTCCGCTCTGCTCTTTGGGAGCGTCTGCACCTGTCCTGGGGAGGTGTTAGTGAGACTAACTCGTGGTTAGTGGGGGGGGGGGGGGTGGAGGGAGGGATTTACTGGGGAAGGAATAGAGAGTCTGTGCTGTAGCATCTTGGGGACACCCAGCATCCCTTGAGGAACCCCAGTGCCCTTCTCTGCAGGGTGGCCTGTCTCTCCAGTCCCTTCCGGCCGTACCGGAATACCACAGCTATGGTAGCACTTGGGGTTTTCACGGCGTCATACACCCTGAATCTTCTGGCTCTTTTTGTTGTCACTAGAACGCAAGGGTTGGATTGCAGCGTTCCCGGGAGAAGGGCATCATTAGCGGAAAAGGGAGGGCGATCCTGTGTATTGTGTATTTGCGTGTGCATGCGTTATCCGTGCATCGTGTCTTCACGTGTGTGTCTGTGTGAGTAGGTCTGCGTGTGCAAATGTGTTCGCACCTGGATGTACGTACAGAAGTGAAAAAGGGGAGGGGCCCCAACCATTCCCTGGGATCCCTTGGATGCGTTTCTCCTCAAAGGAGCTGCAGCTAGTAAGTTCGGATTTCGCCCCCGGCTGCTTCCCAGTTGCTGGGTCTGTTTGATTGACAGCCCTAGAGGGAGGCTCGGCTTGCCCAGCAAACCCTTCTGCACTCTTCCAGGGACCCGCCTTAGACAGGAGGGGCGTCCAGCCCCCGTGACGTTCGTCCTAGCCAAGTCCCAAAAAGTGAGAGACGCTAAAGATGCTGACTGAATTACAGAATGAGGTTTTTCTCCGCTGCCTCTCGGAGGAAAGGCTAGTAAAGCTGAATAAAGCCACAGTCAGGGGAGAGAAAACAGGTGTTGGGGGCGGCATGTGCCTTTTGTGCACTGGTCAAATACAGGGGGCTCGGGCTGGTGGAAAAAGATTTGATGGGGCTTTTTCTGACGATACCGGCAGATATCCAGTCTCCCACTGCAAGGTAATTCTTCAAGTATTTCTTTCGCTCAGATTTTGATATGCATGTGGCCACACCAATGGAGGGGGGAGGGGAAGCTTAAGAAATTATTCATCATCTAGTATACCACATTTTCTGTAATTATTCACAACACAGGTTTTATATCTCCCCCTTATTGAATACTCACTGTGTCCCAGACACTGGGCTAAGAATTTTACACGCAAGGGGCGCCCGGGTGGCTCAGTCGGTTGAGCATCTGAGCCGACTTCGGCTCAGGTCACGATCTCATGGTTTGTGAGTTCGAGCCCTGCGTGGGGCTCTGTGCTGACAGCTCGGAGCCTGCAGCCTGCTTCGGATTCTGTGTCTCCCTCTCTCTGCCCCTCCCCCCACACACGTTCTCTGTCTCTGTCTCCCAAAAATAAATAAATGTTCAAAAAAAAAATTTTTTTTTTAAAGAATTTTACGCACAAAATAATTCTTACGTTCAGACGTTTAGGTTGTTGCCAGCTCTTTTTTTCTAGTATAAATGTGCTTAGATGACTATCTTAGCATATAACTTTTTGCCTGATTTATGACATCCCGTGTGGAGTGGATTTCTCAGAGCACAGTTACTGGGCATGGAATTTTAAAAAAACACGCTAGGAACATGCTTCGTGCAGGTTTGCTTTGGAGCCAGCTTCTACTCCCACACAAAGGAGGAACGTGCCTGTGCCTACTTCTTCCTAAAGACTCTGGAAAATCAGTCCTTTGTCAAAGTAGAGGCATCAGCCAGCTGTCTGACCAGAAGCGCAGAGGGCTAAAAGGACTATCTAGTTTACTCTAGAGACTTAGAAGGAAGGACGTCGGGTCTTCTCCTGGGTGTCCATCCGAGGCGAAGGTGGAAAGGAAAAACTCTGCCGTTATTCCCACGGAGTCGGGACGTTTTCAGGAGGGTTCTGGAGGCCATCCTGGTGTATGACAGCTTTTATCTTTGCTCCTGCTTCTCTTCCACTGTTAACCTGCTTAGCATTCCACTCTCGAGTTTAGCTGTCTCTCGGAAGGAGATGGGAGGGGGTCTTCTCCTGAGGGTCAGGGCCACGCGTGGGCTCTGAGCGGGAGGAGAGCCGCTCCCTGGGGATTGCACTGCTGAGCCCTCCCCACCGGGTCTCTCTGCCTGGCTCCGTGTGGCATGTCCGAAGGCTTGGGTGGGGTGTCGCCTTTTAAAAACGGCGCCGATGCGGACAAATGGGAGAAAATATATTTGGAAACAAGCCTGTGTATGCAGAGAAGTCAGGGGGGCCCGCCGGCCTTGGGTTTTCCCGTGAAAATCAAGTTTTCTTCCTCCAGACCAGGTTGAAAGGCATGGGCTCGGTTCCGCGCAAGCCGGCAGGTAGGTTTTGGGTGCCTTCTGTGTCCCAGCCGTTGTCACTGGGGACAGGGTAGCAAGCAGACCAAGCGCTGCCCGCACGGAGGTCACACACCTTCCCGTGGGGGATGGTGTCCCCTAAGGGGATGATGGTGGCCCTGAAGAAAGCAGAGCAGGGGGAGGACCAAGAGTGATGGGGGCGGGGGGGATGCTGGCCTCCTGGGGTCACGAGAGAAGGGCTCTCTGAAGATTAGCCAGCTGAGCAGAGAATGGAAGGAAGCGAGGGAGCGAGATGTGTGAATGTCTGGGGACATTCCCAGGGTGCATGTTGGAGGTGGAAACCACAGCAAGCACAAAACGGGAATGTGTTGGCGTGTTCCCGACAAAGAGGAGGCCGGTGGGCTGGGAGGGAACGAGTGACGGGGAGAGGGCCGAGGGGCCGTGGTGTGGGGTTGTGTGGGAGGAGGGGCAGATCAAGGACTGCTCAGTAAGCCATGGTAAGGATTCGGGGCTTCTCTGTTCAGGGTGCCACCAAGCCATCGGAGGGTGGCTGGCAGGAGGGCAGTGTGATCTGATGTCTCACTTTTGTTTTTTCTTTTATGTTTGTTTATTAATTTTGAGAGAGAGAGAGAGAGAACTGGGGGAGGGACAGAGAGAGAGGGAGAGGGAGAATCCCAAGCAGGCTCTGCACTGACAACGCGGAGCCCCAAACGGTTCAATCTCATGAACCGTGAGAGCATGACCCAAACCAAAATCAACCGTCAGACGCTCAACCGACTGAGCCACCCAGGCGCCCCTGAGGTCCCGTTTTAAAACGTGGACATCCAGGAGCGGCCCGTTTGGTATCCTACGCTGTAGGGAGGCCAGGTGTCGTTTGCCACCACTCTGTCCCTTGGGAGTAGAGCTCTGGCCAGTAGAGTCCCGGGCAGCTCTCTGGCATCCTTCCCTCCCACAGGGCAAAGCAAGAGCTTTTAAAATAGCCTGTTTCCTTTTTTGGAATCTTGATCTCCAGGTTCCAATCACAGCCATCTCCTTTGGAAAGACACTCACCCCTTCAATTGGCACGAGTCTTTCTTTCTGCGTTCTTTCTTCAACAGGAAATGTAGGAGAGGGCCAACATGGCAGCCTGGCCTCGAGCAAAAGCCATCTGCTCCCTTTCCCCCCCACGCCAAGCCTTCTGCTGGATGGGAAATTAAGGGGAAAAAGAACAAAATCAGGAACCACCTGCGGCAGCTCCCCAACCACACGGGCTGACCAGGAAACAGGGAACAGACACTTCGTCAGGAGGCATTTTGTTTTTGTTTTGTTTTTTGTTTTGTTTCGACTCTTGAAAATGTAAATCCAAGGGCGCCTGGGTGGCGCAGTCAGTTGGGCGTCCGACTTCAGCCAGGTCACGATCTCGCGGTCCGTGAGTTCGAGCCCCGCGTCAGGCTCTGGGCTGATGGCTCGGAGCCTGGAGCCTGTTTCCGATTCTGTGTCTCCCTCTCTCTCTGCCCCTCCCCCGTTCACGCTCTGTCTCTCTCTGTCCCCAAAATAAATAAACGTTGAAAAAAAAATTAAAAAAAAAAAAAAAGAAAATGTAAATCCAAGTTAGTTAACATATAATGTGATGATTTCAGGAGTAGAACTCAGTGATTCATCACTTCCATATGATAGCCGGTGCTCATCCCAACAAGTGCCCTCCTTAGTGCCCATCACCCATTCAGCCCACCCCCCCACCAACACCCCGCCAGCAACCCTCAGTTTGTTCTCTGTATTTAACAGTCTCTTAGGGTTTGACTCCCTCTGTTTTTATCTTATTTTTGCTCCCCTTCCCCGATGTTCCTCTGTTGTGTTTCTTAAATTCCACATATGAGTGAGATCATACGGTATTTCTCTTTCTCTGACTGCCTTCTTTGGCTTAGCATAATACCCTCTAGTTCCGTCCACGTTGTTGCAAATGGCAAGATTTTGTTCTTTGTCATCGCCGAGTAATATTCCACATCTTCTTTGTCCATTTGTCAGTTGATGGATGTTTGGGCTTTTCCCGTAATTTGACTGCTGTTGCTAAGGATGCATTTGAAACGTCTGTTGGCTTCTCTGCCTGTTTGACTTCCTTCTGGGGCTTTGTATTATCGATGATATCAGCAAAAGGGACTGAGAAACATTTCCCAGGATAACAGGAAGACCCTTGCTTGACCAGTGCTCAGAAGAACTTGGTTTTCATTCAACCGGTGTCAGATGGTGGGACTACTTCTTAAGCTTTAACTGGAGTCTGAGCTTGACTTCCAAGATGCCTTTCTGCTTTAACGTCTTACACCTCTAAGTAAGAATATAAGAAGAAATACAGCAGAGGTGACTGATCAAGCCACTCTTCTGGGCTTCCAGGAGAGAGATGCCTACAAGTGGTGGCCCAGGTCTGAATTCAGGGCAGGCTTCTCTGTGCCCCCCTTTAGGACATCCATATTCATTCTTTTCTTTTTTTTTTTTTTAATTTTTTTTTTCAACGTTTATTTTTGGGACAAAGAGAGACAGCATGAACGGGGGAGGGGCAGAGAGAGAGGGAGACACAGAATCGGAAGCAGGCTCCAGGCTCCGAGCCATCAGCCCAGAGCCTGACGCGGGGCTCGAACTCACGGACCGCGAGATCGTGACCTGGCTGAAGTCGGACGCTTAACCGACTGCGCCACCCAGGCGCCCCCATATTCATTATTTTCAAGATATCAGAAGCTTCATGGCTTGAAGGGTGGGATAAGAAAATAAAACTTCTTCCACGCCGGGAGAATCATCCCCAACAGCTTCATATGTAGCAAAAGGACCTTGTCTCATCAGCCACGCGTCACCCAGGCTGTGTGTCTTGCTTGGATTTTTGCGTGGCTGGCTTCCAAAAACGACAGGCCTAAGCCAGGTCTGGGGCTGAATACCTTTCTTCTTGCCTGCGAGCTACCCACGTTCTTCCAGGCAGAAGAGGATGGGAGCCCCAAGGCCTTCACCTTTAGAAAGCCCCTTTTCCCTCTTACCTTGTTTCCATCTTCTCAATGTGCCTGACACCTGCTGTGCAGTCAATTCATCCTTACATTGATGAAAGCGGCCCATGTTTTCTGGAATGTTCTTACTGACATGTTCTGGAATGTACTGACGTGTTTCTGGAATGTTCTTACTGACACGAGAGTGTGCTCTACGCGGAGGGGTGGATTCAGCTCTTTCGACTTACTGGTTTCCCAGCAGGTCCCAGTGGAGGCCTGCGTTATTGTTTCAGTGATGACGTGGCAAGTGATGGCGAAACTCATGCTGTGGCTGAAAGAACCCATATTCCAGCAACGCTTTCCCTGCCGTGTTTACGAGACGCTGTCCCCGGGCTCAGGGCTCGGTTGCTGCTTTGAGCCTGACATTGTTGTGGGTCTTTGTGCGTGACAGGCTGCATGATCCAATAAAAAGCCCTCCGTGCTAGGTGATGCCCGTCTCTGGTAGCAGCACTGCTGGGTCAGTAAACAGTACTGGTACTTAGTAGTCTGTGGTCTAATTCTCTGCTTTTGCTCTAGGAGCTGACTTAAATCAGTGGGACCGTTCGGCAGTTGTCGGGTTCTTTTGGAACCCATTTCTAACTCAGCTTTTGAAAGTAGGTAAAGGCGGAGCACCCAAGCACGGATTACTGGAATCCTCTAGGGCACGGAGAAACCTAGCATGGGCTTGTTAGGGAACTCGTTGTCTTTCAAAGCGCAGCGTGTATGGTAGGTGCTTTATAAGGACATTGACAAGTTGATTTAATCTGGTTCCTGGCGTGGATGACAGTCGTGACCTGGGATGATGACGAGGGTAATGGGGAGGTTTGAGAAGCCAGGGGCAGGGTCTGTGCTGGTTTCTTCCCTGGGCCCCCTTCATTCTACCAGCATGTCCTTCTTGAATCTGACCACTTGTCTTTGTCCCCACCGCCGTCACCCCAGCTCCCATTGTGGGTAGCCATGGCTGGATAACGCAGGTAGAATTCTTAGTGCAGAGCCCGCCATATGGTGAGTGGTCGATAGAGGATAGATATAAAATGTTGATTGTGGATAACCCGAGAAGCGTGATGCATCTATATGAACTACCGTTTCCTGATTAAAACTGTTCTGAGACTCCCCTTCGGGTAAAAATCAAGGGCCTACCAGGGCCAACAGCCCCAGCCCCTGCCTGTAGACCCTAAATTCCATGAGGGCTGAGGACCACGTCTGTCTTTAACGAGTGCCTGGTGCGTGGTTGGTGCTAGAGAAACACAGTCCGTGTCTGTTGAATGAATGAATAGACACCTGGATGCTGGTCATGATAACCACACAGATTATGATGCTAACGATCAGGTAGGCGAATGGCCAGCATGTGCCGAGCCCTCAAGTGCGTGCTTTGTGTTCTTCGTGTCAAGTGACCACTTCCACAGCTCGGAGCAGATATCCGTGTGATGGGAAAGTGAGCCATCCAGTGGGTCAGCTTGTCTGGCTATTGAATCCAGAACCACAGAGGCTCTGGGCTGTTACCTGATGCTGTGTGGAGGTTAGGCCAAGCCCCCATCAGATCCAGGACGCGGACAGGTGCCTCGCCCTAAGGAAAGATGAGGGGTGGGAAGGCATCGAGGTTGGCAGCTGCCTGCCCAGTGGCATCCACCTCCTGAGAACTAGGTTTTGTGCTCGGAGCTTGAGTGGCCAAGGCTAGGTGGGTGGAAGAGGTGGGGTGACTCAGAGATTCCGCTTCTGTTTCCGTAAGGACAACTCCCCCCTCTCGGAGGGAATGTCAGTGTTGAAGGGGCTCGATGGGTTGGAAGGGCAGGGCAAACTGGCTGGCCGTGTGTTTCGTAGTCCAGCGTGTTCTAGAACTGTCCCATGAGGAGACCCGTCTGTTCAAGAGGGAGGGGACCAACTTTAAACCAGGACCTGAGAAGAGCTGGTGGTTCGGGTCTAGCTGCCGACGCATGTTTTAAGCGTGCTCACCAAAGAGGCCAACAGTGCTGGGGAGGGATCTGAAGGTAGGCAGTGCAGGGGGAAGAGGGAGTCCTTCCAGCAGAGAGCCTCCTCCTTCCCTGCCGCTGGGTGTTGTGGGGACATCATCCCTGACACGCTTTCTCTTCAGCGCAGACCTCTCCTCCCTGCTTGGCCGCTGTGGCCGCTGATCACCAGCAGCAGGAACAGCAGGCCAGTTCTGTTTCTGGCCGCTGCATCAGCTGGGGTTACGACAGCCTTTACTTTGAGTACCAGCCTCTTCTGACTGACGCCATATTTGACTGATGCCATATTCCTGGGAATCTAGGGCCTCCCCGACCCCCACCCAAGAAAACCTTGTTTAAAATTATGTTCTACTTACGTGATGTGTCTTTTGACTTCGACTGACTATCCTGATGCCTGCTGTTAACCCCTTTAGACGTTCAGGCCCATGATAATAACAGCTAACATTTATGAAGCGTATCACTATGCACTGTGCTGAAACGTTTCCACGGCAGCCCAATGATGTCAGCACTCTTTGTTGGTCTCCATTTTACAGATGGAGCCGTGGAGGCACCCAGAGGTCATGTGAGGGACCCAGGGCTACACATCCAGCGAGTGGGGGGCGGGGGCCAGGAACTGAACCCACATAGAGCGACTCTCAGACCTGCTTGCTTCAGCCCCAAGCTAGGCAGCGTGCCCCGCCCGGGTGAGCCGTGATCACCGTGAGCTTTCTATTTAAGGCAAACAGCTCAGCTCTTGGCCTCTTGAGTCAGTCTTGTTCAGTCGATTGGGTTTGCAGTGGGGCTGGCTGACTCTGGCCCTCTCTGGATTCTTCTAGCACTCACAGATCTGCGTCACACAATCTGGTACTCCATCCAGCGGGACCGTACTGCCATCTCGAGTCATTTCCAAATATGCACATCTTTTCTTCCTTCCAGATTGCAAGATGCTAAGGAAAAGGGCCCATGGTTGGTTTTTCTCCAGTTTCCCCACAGCACTTGGCATGTTATTGGGCACTTGGAAGTGGTTTAATGCCCTTTAGCCTGACTAGGGGACAGAGTAGCCTGCCTGGTACGTAGCAGACTTCTGGAGATGGAGGAAGCATTCATTGGGCTGTTATTAAAGCCTTTATCTGTAAAGGAGAGGAGAACATCATCTATAGACTCTTAGAACCGGACTTTTGGGAGAGTTGTCAGGGACATGACATTCTTATGCATTTTATATTGGCCTCTTTCTATTGAGTGGTTTATTTTGTTATTTTTTGTAATGTTTATTTACTTTTTGAGAGA